>NC_141896.1:21542835-22792835 GCF_030686135.1 Camelina sativa
CTTTTTTTTTTTTTTTTTTTTAAAAAAAATTTTAAACAATAATGTAATTGTTAGACAACACTTTAATATATTAAGAAAGAATACTATAAGTACTCTTGATAGTTTAACATATTAACTTACATTGTGTCAAAAACGGTAAATTTCACAACTTGATTAATGGACGTGTACCCATTTTGACGATCGATGAAATCGATCTTCTGAGGCTCATTTACATGCAATACCATTCCACAAAAATCTAACATAAAAAGGATTCATTGTAAAAAATAAAATGTTATGCAATTATCTTAAATTTAGAATCAAATAATATACTGAAGACTTATAAAAGATTTGAAACAACCCGACCTTTTTTTTTATAATTAAATACAATATAAACAATTATGCAGCCTATACTACCAAATTAAACCAATAACAACCAGTACACACAGCGGAAACATACCAACCAATAATAAACCAACATCCAATTACATGCACAGCGGAAACATATCAATAATACTAAACCAATACAATAACATTTCTATCTATTCTATCCAGCAACCTAACATATCTCTATCCAAGGTTCCATCCTAAATAATATAACAAAGACCAACAACACACAAACGAGACCCTAGTTCATCCTCCTCCTCATCGCCATGATTCCACGTCACATACCTTTACCTGCACACCACAAACAACAATTGAGATGCGTAAGTATTATCACAAATACTTAGTGAGGCAATCCTCCCATCTACTGGGCTATACACACAAGCCACTGAGAAACCAATGCTTAACAAATAACAACCAAACACAAACAAACCAGGAAATCACATAACAAGCAACTTGGTGTCGACCGACACCAGAGAGGTGTCGATCGACACTGACCAAACATGGTGTCGACCGACACCTAGCTGGTGTCGATCGACACTCCCTTCGCAGACGCGAACTGCACGGATCCGAACGACGAACCTCCGTTTCCAATCATCTCCAATCCGTTCCAACCTCACCCAAAACCTTCAGGAACCTATAAGAACCATAACACAACCACCACAAGCAAGAACAACACCACTAACACAACCAATCAAGCAAGAACAACACCACAAAGCACCACCAATCAAGCAAGAACAACAAAGGATTCTCAGGCTTAGATAAGCCATGGTCATGCACTCACCTTATCAACTGATTATAACAACCAATACAACCAGTTGAGACCCTCCTAACGTCTGAAACAGCCCAGAAACGCCCTACAACAAGCCACACAACCAAAAACGACTTATAACAAAACTGGACAGAAACATCAGAAAAGAACAGTCTCAAAGACGAAACCCTAAAATAAAAACCAACCGTTAACTATCAAATCGCTCCGGTGAAAAGCTACCCCTAGACGTCACGAAGCTTCCCACAATATTTCAGCACGATCAGACACTACACGAGACCACGATCTCAGTTACAATCTCCGATGGTCCCAACTCGCGTCTGAGAAAACGTGTCTCACGAAACTGCCAATAACTCATCGAGTTTAAATCCAAATCTACTTCTGTAAAAAGGCGAATGACGATGAAAGACTTGGGAATAAAACCACCAAATTTCATTACCTTTGAGAACGATTTGATATGCCGAAACTGTTTCCTCTCAAACCCTAACGATTCTGATCTTTCTCCTTTAATCTCCTTCAACCACAATAGGCTCTCTCCTCTCTCTCTAACTCTGAAAACGGCAACCACACACCCTAAAACCCTTCATTTGTCGCTTCTCCACTTATATACTCGGTTTAGATAACTAAACCAAACCAACCAAAACAAAATTGCGAATTAAAACAAACCCGACGAAACCAGACAAAGGGGTGTCGATCAATGCCACAAGGGTGTCGATCGACACTCCTTCCAAAAATCACAGAATCTGGTTCGCGGATGTTACAATTCTCCCCCACCAATAAGGATTCGTCCTCGAATCCCGCAACACCGTCCATCCGTCAAGGACCTCCATGCCACCGTCAACACGGCCCGCACGTCCTCCGACCAGACTGAACACCGTCAGCCAAGGTTTCCCGTGCAACTGTCGCAACAGCCCGCACACCTCCGACTGAACCACGAGGTCTCCCTCTAGTCAATATACTCACATCAAAGACACTATTTGCTCACAACTCAGTGCTTCCCCCGTCCGTGGTCGCAACCAACGAATCATGCCGGCTCGCTATCAGGCTAACCGCCTTAAGCTACGACATCCAGGAAGTCACTCACACACACACTCCCCCCGCTCTCAGGTCGCAACCTTCGAGTCATACCGGCTCACTGCCAGGTCATAGCCTACAGCTACGGTATCCAGGGAGTCTCAAAATCCCGCAAAATCGTCCAATTGTCAAGGACCTCCGTGCCAGCGTCAACACGGCCCGCACGTCCCCGCCCGGACTAAATACCGTCAGCCAAGGTTTCCCGTGCACTGTCGCAACAGCCCGCACACCTCCGACTGAACCACGAGGTCTCCCTCTAGTCAATATACTCACATCAAAGACACTATTTGCTCACAACTCAGTGCTTCCCCCGTCCGTGGTCGCAACCAACGAATCATGCCGGCTCGCTATCAGGCCAACCGCCTTAAGCTACGGCATCCAGGAAGTCACTCACACACACACTCCCCCCGCTTTCAGGTCGCAACCTTCGAGTCATACCGGCTCACTGCCAGGCCACAGCCTACAGCTACGGTATCCAGGGAGTCTCACACGCCCACTCCCCCCGCTCTCGGGTCGCAACCCTCGAGACATACCGGCTCACTGCCGAGCCACAACTCACAGCTACGGTATCCAGGCAGTCTCAAAATCCCGCTCTAAGGTCGTCACCCTAAAGCGCGCTCACGGATCGTCATCCGAAGCAAACATACCACTCCCACTCTCTGGCCACAAAGTCCATCGAGCTATCGGTATCACATGAGTTGGGCCCACACAATCCTGAGCAAACAAGTCCGATGTCAACGAGTATCTCACGACTAGATCTACCTCAACACTTTCCATTTCTGGAAACTTCTATTTTTAGAGACTTTCCTCTTTTAGCATTGCGCCCTCACGAAAACTCATATCCCGAACACCACCATGACCACCACCCGGTCACCCTGGAACACCCTACCCCCAAGGTATTTCCATACACTTTTCAAAAAATAGAAAAGCTCTAACTCCTATAAAACTTTCCATTTATAGCAACCTTCTATTTATGGAAACTTTCTATTTATAGAACTCCCGAGCTATTTCCTTTCCACAAGACACACGAGTCAAAAATCCAAATGAACTCCATTTGCAATACATCCACTTACACAACTCACCGCCAACGGTATTTCCCGATACCGGCGTGATCTACCACTTTCCAACAACTTTTCAATAGCCAACTGCAACCCCCGCACAGAAGCTAAAAACACTACACAACTAACAATACACAAAAACACTTACCGTGGAATCTCATTGAAGGCTCGAAGAGGATGATACTAGGACTCCATACCACAAACAAATTGACTAACTACTCATAATCAATTCCATCACACAACATCATGCATCAAGCAAAAAGGAAAATAATTCACCCAATTAAATTCTTAAACCGCTCTAACTCATTCACTTAACCATCCTAGAACCGTAAGGGCTTTGATACCAAAATGAAACAACCCGACCTTTTTTTTTATAATTAAATACAATATAAACAATTATGCAGCCTATACTACCAAATTAAACCAATAACAACCAGTACACACAGCGGAAACATACCAACCAATAATAAACCAACATCCAATTACATGCACAGCGGAAACATATCAATAATACTAAACCAATACAATAACATTTCTATCCATTCTATCCAGCAACCTAACATATCTCTATCCAAGGTTCCATCCTAAATAATATAACAAAGACCAACAACACACAAACGAGACCCTAGTTCATCCTCCTCCTCATCGCCATGATTCCACGTCACATACCTTTACCTGCACACCACAAACAACAATTGAGATGCGTAAGTATTATCACAAATACTTAGTGAGGCAATCCTCCCATCTACTGGGCTATACACACAAGCCACTGAGAAACCAATGCTTAACAAATAACAACCAAACACAAACAAACCAGGAAATCACATAACAAGCAACTTGGTGTCGACCGACACCAGAGAGGTGTCGATCGACACTGACCAAACATGGTGTCGACCGACACCTAGCTGGTGTCGATCGACACTCCCTTCGCAGACGCGAACTGCACGGATCCGAACGACGAACCTCCATTTCCAATCATCTCCAATCCGTTCCAACCTCACCCAAAACCTTCAGGAACCTATAAGAACCATAACACAACCACCACAAGCAAGAACAACACCACTAACACAACCAATCAAGCAAGAACAACACCACAAAGCACCACCAATCAAGCAAGAACAACAAAGGATTCTCAGGCTTAGATAAGCCATGGTCATGCACTCACCTTATCAACTGATTATAACAACCAATACAACCAGTTGAGACCCTCCTAACGTCTGAAACAGCCCAGAAACGCCCTACAACAAGCCACACAACCAAAAACGACTTATAACAAAACTGGACAGAAACATCAGAAAAGAACAGTCTCAAAGACGAAACCCTAAAATAAAAACCAACCGTTAACTATCAAATCGCTCCGGTGAAAAGCTACCCCTAGACGTCACGAAGCTTCCCACAATATTTCAGCACGATCAGACACTACACGAGACCACGATCTCAGTTACAATCTCCGATGGTCCCAACTCGCGTCTGAGAAAACGTGTCTCACGAAACTGCCAATAACTCATCGAGTTTAAATCCAAATCTACTTCTGTAAAAAGGCGAATGACGATGAAAGACTTGGGAATAAAACCACCAAATTTCATTACCTTTGAGAACGATTTGATATGCCGAAACTGTTTCCTCTCAAACCCTAACGATTCTGATCTTTCTCCTTTAATCTCCTTCAACCACAATAGGCTCTCTCCTCTCTCTCTAACTCTGAAAACGGCAACCACACACCCTAAAACCCTTCATTTGTCGCTTCTCCACTTATATACTCGGTTTAGATAACTAAACCAAACCAACCAAACCAAAATTGCGAATTAAAACAAACCCGACGAAACCAGACAAAGGGGTGTCGATCAATGCCACAAGGGTGTCGATCGACACTCCTTCCAAAAATCACAGAATCTGGTTCGCGGATGTTACAATTCTCCCCCACCAATAAGGATTCGTCCTCGAATCCCGCAACACCGTCCATCCGTCAAGGACCTCCATGCCACCGTCAACACGGCCCGCACGTCCTCCGACCAGACTGAACACCGTCAGCCAAGGTTTCCCGTGCAACTGTCGCAACAGCCCGCACACCTCCGACTGAACCACGAGGTCTCCCTCTAGTCAATATACTCACATCAAAGACACTATTTGCTCACAACTCAGTGCTTCCCCCGTCCGTGGTCGCAACCAACGAATCATGCCGGCTCGCTATCAGGCCAACCGCCTTAAGCTACGACATCCAGGAAGTCACTCACACACACACTCCCCCCGCTCTCAGGTCGCAACCTTCGAGTCATACCGGCTCACTGCCAGGTCATAGCCTACAGCTACGGTATCCAGGGAGTCTCAAAATCCCGCAAAATCGTCCAATTGTCAAGGACCTCCGTGCCAGCGTCAACACGGCCCGCACGTCCCCGCCCGGACTAAATACCGTCAGCCAAGGTTTCCCGTGCACTGTCGCAACAGCCCGCACACCTCCGACTGAACCACGAGGTCTCCCTCTAGTCAATATACTCACATCAAAGACACTATTTGCTCACAACTCAGTGCTTCCCCCGTCCGTGGTCGCAACCAACGAATCATGCCGGCTCGCTATCAGGCCAACCGCCTTAAGCTACGGCATCCAGGAAGTCACTCACACACACACTCCCCCCGCTTTCAGGTCGCAACCTTCGAGTCATACCGGCTCACTGCCAGGCCACAGCCTACAGCTACGGTATCCAGGGAGTCTCACACGCCCACTCCCCCCGCTCTCGGGTCGCAACCCTCGAGACATACCGGCTCACTGCCGAGCCACAACTCACAGCTACGGTATCCAGGCAGTCTCAAAATCCCGCTCTAAGGTCGTCACCCTAAAGCGCGCTCACGGATCGTCATCCGAAGCAAACATACCACTCCCACTCTCTGGCCACAAAGTCCATCGAGCTATCGGTATCACATGAGTTGGGCCCACACAATCCGGAGCAAACAAGTCCGATGTCAACGAGTATCTCACGACTAGATCTACCTCAACACTTTCCATTTCTGGAAACTTCTATTTTTAGAGACTTTCCTCTTTTAGCATTGCGCCCTCACGAAAACTCATATCCCGAACACCACCATGACCACCACCCGGTCACCCTGGAACACCCTACCCCCAAGGTATTTCCATACACTTTTCAAAAAATAGAAAAGCTCTAACTCCTATAAAACTTTCCATTTATAGCAACCTTCTATTTATGGAAACTTTCTATTTATAGAACTCCCGAGCTATTTCCTTTCCACAAGACACACGAGTCAAAAATCCAAATGAACTCCATTTGCAATACATCCACTTACACAACTCACCGCCAACGGTATTTCCCGATACCGGCGTGATCTACCACTTTCCAACAACTTTTCAATAGCCAACTGCAACCCCCGCACAGAAGCTAAAAACACTACACAACTAACAATACACAAAAACACTTACCGTGGAATCTCATTGAAGGCTCGAAGAGGATGATACTAGGACTCCATACCACAAACAAATTGACTAACTACTCATAATCAATTCCATCACACAACATCATGCATCAAGCAAAAAGGAAAATAATTCACCCAATTAAATTCTTAAACCGCTCTAACTCATTCACTTAACCATCCTAGAACCGTAAGGGCTTTGATACCAAAATGAAACAACCCGACCTTTTTTTTTATAATTAAATACAATATAAACAATTATGCAGCCTATACTACCAAATTAAACCAATAACAACCAGTACACACAGCGGAAACATACCAACCAATAATAAACCAACATCCAATTACATGCACAGCGGAAACATATCAATAATACTAAACCAATACAATAACATTTCTATCCATTCTATCCAGCAACCTAACATATCTCTATCCAAGGTTCCATCCTAAATAATATAACAAAGACCAACAACACACAAACGAGACCCTAGTTCATCCTCCTCCTCATCGCCATGATTCCACGTCACATACCTTTACCTGCACACCACAAACAACAATTGAGATGCGTAAGTATTATCACAAATACTTAGTGAGGCAATCCTCCCATCTACTGGGCTATACACACAAGCCACTGAGAAACCAATGCTTAACAAATAACAACCAAACACAAACAAACCAGGAAATCACATAACAAGCAACTTGGTGTCGACCGACACCAGAGAGGTGTCGATCGACACTGACCAAACATGGTGTCGACCGACACCTAGCTGGTGTCGATCGACACTCCCTTCGCAGACGCGAACTGCACGGATCCGAACGACGAACCTCCGTTTCCAATCATCTCCAATCCGTTCCAACCTCACCCAAAACCTTCAGGAACCTATAAGAACCATAACACAACCACCACAAGCAAGAACAACACCACTAACACAACCAATCAAGCAAGAACAACACCACAAAGCACCACCAATCAAGCAAGAACAACAAAGGATTCTCAGGCTTAGATAAGCCATGGTCATGCACTCACCTTATCAACTGATTATAACAACCAATACAACCAGTTGAGACCCTCCTAACGTCTGAAACAGCCCAGAAACGCCCTACAACAAGCCACACAACCAAAAACGACTTATAACAAAACTGGACAGAAACATCAGAAAAGAACAGTCTCAAAGACGAAACCCTAAAATAAAAACCAACCGGTAACTATCAAATCGCTCCGGTGAAAAGCTACCCCTAGACGTCACGAAGCTTCCCACAATATTTCAGCACGATCAGACACTACACGAGACCACGATCTCAGTTACAATCTCCGATGGTCCCAACTCGCGTCTGAGAAAACGTGTCTCACGAAACTGCCAATAACTCATCGAGTTTAAATCCAAATCTACTTCTGTAAAAAGGCGAATGACGATGAAAGACTTGGGAATAAAACCACCAAATTTCATTACCTTTGAGAACGATTTGATATGCCGAAACTGTTTCCTCTCAAACCCTAACGATTCTGATCTTTCTCCTTTAATCTCCTTCAACCACAATAGGCTCTCTCCTCTCTCTCTAACTCTGAAAACGGCAACCACACACCCTAAAACCCTTCATTTGTCGCTTCTCCACTTATATACTCGGTTTAGATAACTAAACCAAACCAACCAAAACAAAATTGCGAATTAAAACAAACCCGACGAAACCAGACAAAGGGGTGTCGATCAATGCCACAAGGGTGTCGATCGACACTCCTTCCAAAAATCACAGAATCTGGTTCGCGGATGTTACAATTCTCCCCCACCAATAAGGATTCGTCCTCGAATCCCGCAACACCGTCCATCCGTCAAGGACCTCCATGCCACCGTCAACACGGCCCGCACGTCCTCCGACCAGACTGAACACCGTCAGCCAAGGTTTCCCGTGCAACTGTCGCAACAGCCCGCACACCTCCGACTGAACCACGAGGTCTCCCTCTAGTCAATATACTCACATCAAAGACACTATTTGCTCACAACTCAGTGCTTCCCCCGTCCGTGGTCGCAACCAACGAATCATGCCGGCTCGCTATCAGGCCAACCGCCTTAAGCTACGACATCCAGGAAGTCACTCACACACACACTCCCCCCGCTCTCAGGTCGCAACCTTCGAGTCATACCGGCTCACTGCCAGGTCATAGCCTACAGCTACGGTATCCAGGGAGTCTCAAAATCCCGCAAAATCGTCCAATTGTCAAGGACCTCCGTGCCAGCGTCAACACGGCCCGCACGTCCCCGCCCGGACTAAATACCGTCAGCCAAGGTTTCCCGTGCACTGTCGCAACAGCCCGCACACCTCCGACTGAACCACGAGGTCTCCCTCTAGTCAATATACTCACATCAAAGACACTATTTGCTCACAACTCAGTGCTTCCCCCGTCCGTGGTCGCAACCAACGAATCATGCCGGCTCGCTATCAGGCCAACCGCCTTAAGCTACGGCATCCAGGAAGTCACTCACACACACACTCCCCCCGCTTTCAGGTCGCAACCTTCGAGTCATACCGGCTCACTGCCAGGCCACAGCCTACAGCTACGGTATCCAGGGAGTCTCACACGCCCACTCCCCCCGCTCTCGGGTCGCAACCCTCGAGACATACCGGCTCACTGCCGAGCCACAACTCACAGCTACGGTATCCAGGCAGTCTCAAAATCCCGCTCTAAGGTCGTCACCCTAAAGCGCGCTCACGGATCGTCATCCGAAGCAAACATACCACTCCCACTCTCTGGCCACAAAGTCCATCGAGCTATCGGTATCACATGAGTTGGGCCCACACAATCCGGAGCAAACAAGTCCGATGTCAACGAGTATCTCACGACTAGATCTACCTCAACACTTTCCATTTCTGGAAACTTCTATTTTTAGAGACTTTCCTCTTTTAGCATTGCGCCCTCACGAAAACTCATATCCCGAACACCACCATGACCACCACCCGGTCACCCTGGAACACCCTACCCCCAAGGTATTTCCATACACTTTTCAAAAAATAGAAAAGCTCTAACTCCTATAAAACTTTCCATTTATAGCAACCTTCTATTTATGGAAACTTTCTATTTATAGAACTCCCGAGCTATTTCCTTTCCACAAGACACACGAGTCAAAAATCCAAATGAACTCCATTTGCAATACATCCACTTACACAACTCACCGCCAACGGTATTTCCCGATACCGGCGTGATCTACCACTTTCCAACAACTTTTCAATAGCCAACTGCAACCCCCGCACAGAAGCTAAAAACACTACACAACTAACAATACACAAAAACACTTACCGTGGAATCTCATTGAAGGCTCGAAGAGGATGATACTAGGACTCCATACCACAAACAAATTGACTAACTACTCATAATCAATTCCATCACACAACATCATGCATCAAGCAAAAAGGAAAATAATTCACCCAATTAAATTCTTAAACCGCTCTAACTCATTCACTTAACCATCCTAGAACCGTAAGGGCTTTGATACCAAAATGAAACAACCCGACCTTTTTTTTTATAATTAAATACAATATAAACAATTATGCAGCCTATACTACCAAATTAAACCAATAACAACCAGTACACACAGCGGAAACATACCAACCAATAATAAACCAACATCCAATTACATGCACAGCGGAAACATATCAATAATACTAAACCAATACAATAACATTTCTATCCATTCTATCCAGCAACCTAACATATCTCTATCCAAGGTTCCATCCTAAATAATATAACAAAGACCAACAACACACAAACGAGACCCTAGTTCATCCTCCTCCTCATCGCCATGATTCCACGTCACATACCTTTACCTGCACACCACAAACAACAATTGAGATGCGTAAGTATTATCACAAATACTTAGTGAGGCAATCCTCCCATCTACTGGGCTATACACACAAGCCACTGAGAAACCAATGCTTAACAAATAACAACCAAACACAAACAAACCAGGAAATCACATAACAAGCAACTTGGTGTCGACCGACACCAGAGAGGTGTCGATCGACACTGACCAAACATGGTGTCGACCGACACCTAACTGGTGTCGATCGACACTCCCTTCGCAGACGCGAACTGTACGGATCCGAACGACGAACCTCCGTTTCCAATCATCTCCAATCCGTTCCAACCTCACCCAAAACCTTCAGGAACCTATAAGAACCATAACACAACCACCACAAGCAAGAACAACACCACTAACACAACCAATCAAGCAAGAACAACACCACAAAGCACCACCAATCAAGCAAGAACAAGAAAGGATTCTCAGGCTTAGATAAGCCATGGTCATGCACTCACCTTATCAACTGATTATAACAACCAATACAACCAGTTGAGACCCTCCTAACGTCTGAAACAGCCCAGAAACGCCCTACAACAAGCCACACAACCAAAAACGACTTATAACAAAACTGGACAGAAACATCAGAAAAGAACAGTCTCAAAGACGAAACCCTAAAATAAAAACCAACCGTTAACTATCAAATCGCTCCAGTGAAACCCTACCCCTAGACGTCACGAAGCTTCCCACAAAATTTCAGCACGATCAGACACCACACGAGACCACGATCTCAGTTACAATCTCCGATGGTCCCAACTCGCGTCTGAGAAAACGTGTCTCACGAAACTGCCAATAACTCATCGAGTTTAAATCCAAATCTACTTCTGTAAAAAGGCGAATGACGATGAAAGACTTGGGAATAAAACCACCAAATTTCATTACCTTTGAGAACGATTTGATATGCCGAAACTGTTTCCTCTCAAACCCTAACGATTCTGATCTTTCTCCTTTAATCTCCTTCAACCACAATAGGCTCTCTCCTCTCTCTCTAACTCTGAAAACGGCGACCACACACCCTAAAACCCTTCATTTGTCGCTTCTCCACTTATATACTCGGTTTAGATAACTAAACCAAACCAACCAAACCAAAATTGCGAATTAAAACAAACCCGACGAACCCAGACAAAGGGGTGTCGATCGATGCCACAAGGGTGTCGATCGACACTCCTTCCAAAAATCACAGAATCTGGTTCGCGGATGTTACAATTCTCCCCCACCAATAAGGATTCGTCCTCGAATCCCGCAACACCGTCCATCTGTCAAGGACCTCCATGCCACCGTCAACACGGCCCGCACGTCCTCCGACCAGACTGAACACCGTCAGCCAAGGTTTCCCGTGCAACTGTCGCAACAGCCCGCACACCTCCGACTGAACCACGAGGTCTCCCTCTAGTCAATATACTCACATCAAAGACACTATTTGCTCACAACTCAGTGCTTCCCCCGTCCGTGGTCGCAACCAACGAATCATGCCGGCTCGCTATCAGGCCAACCGCCTTAAGCTACGGCATCCAGGAAGTCACTCACACACACACTCCCCCCGCTCTCAGGTTGCAACCTTCGAGTCATACCGGCTCACTGCCAGGTCATAGCCTACAGCTACGGTATCCAGGGAGTCTCAAAATCCCGCAAAACCGTCCAATTGTCAAGGACCTCCGTGCCACCGTCAACACGGCCCTCACGTCCCCGCCCGGACTAAATACCGTCAGCCAAGGTTTCCCGTGCACTGTCGCAACAGCCCGCACACCTCCGACTGAACCACGAGGTCTCCCTCTAGTCAATATACTCACATCAAAGACACTATTTGCTCACAACTCAGTGCTTCCCCCGTCCGTGGTCGCAACCAACGAATCATGCCGGCTCGCTATCAGGCCAACCGCCTTAAGCTACGGCATCCAGGAAGTCACTCACACACACACTCCCCCCGCTTTCAGGTCGCAACCTTCGAGTCATACCGGCTCACTGCCAGGCCACAGCCTACAGCTACGGTATCCAGGGAGTCTCACACGCCCACTCCCCCCGCTCTCGGGTCGCAACCCTCGAGACATACCGGCTCACTGCCGAGCCACAACTCACAGCTACGGTATCCAGGGAGTCTCAAAATCCCGCTCTAAGGTCGTCACCCTAAAGCGCGCTCACGGATCGTCATCCGAAGCAAACATACCACTCCCACTCTCTGGCCACAAAGTCCATCGAGCTATCGGTATCACATGAGTTGGGCCCACACAATCCTGAGCAAACAAGTCCGATGTCAACGAGTATCTCCCGACTAGATCTACCTCAACACTTTCCATTTCTGGAAACTTCTATTTTTAGAGACTTTCCTCTTTTAGCATTGCGCCCTCACGAAAACTCATATCCCGAACACCACCATGACCACCACCCGGTCACCCTGGAACACCCTACCCCCAAGGTATTTCCATACACTTTTCAAAAAATAGAAAAGCTCTAACTCCTATAAAACTTTCCATTTATAGCAACCTTCTATTTATGGAAACTTTCTATTTATAGAACTCCCGAGCTATTTCCTTTCCACAAGACACACGAGTCAAAAATCCAAATGAACTCCATTTGCAATACATCCACTTACACAACTCACCGCCAACGGTATTTCCCGATACCGGCGTGATCTACCACTTTCCAACAACTTTTCAATAGCCAACTGCAACCCCCGCACAGAAGCTAAAAACACTACACAACTAACAATACACAAAAACACTTACCGTGGAATCTCATTGAAGGCTCGAAGAGGATGATACTAGGACTCCATACCACAAACAAATTGACTAACTACTCATAATCAATTCCATCACACAACATCATGCATCAAGCAAAAAGGAAAATAATTCACCCAATTAAATTCTTAAACCGCTCTAACTCATTCACTTAACCATCCTAGAACCGTAAGGGCTCTGATACCAAAATGAAACAACCCGACCTTTTTTTTTATAATTAAATACAATATAAACAATTATGCAGCCTATACTACCAAATTAAACCAATAACAACCAGTACACACAGCGGAAACATACCAACCAATAATAAACCAACATCCAATTACATGCACAGCGGAAACATATCAATAATACTAAACCAATACAATAACATTTCTATCCATTCTATCCAGCAACCTAACATATCTCTATCCAAGGTTCCATCCTAAATAATATAACAAAGACCAACAACACACAAACGAGACCCTAGTTCATCCTCCTCCTCATCGCCATGATTCCACGTCACATACCTTTACCTGCACACCACAAACAACAATTGAGATGCGTAAGTATTATCACAAATACTTAGTGAGGCAATCCTCCCATCTACTGGGCTATACACACAAGCCACTGAGAAACCAATGCTTAACAAATAACAACCAAACACAAACAAACCAGGAAATCACATAACAAGCAACTTGGTGTCGACCGACACCAGAGAGGTGTCGATCGACACTGACCAAACATGGTGTCGACCGACACCTAACTGGTGTCGATCGACACTCCCTTCGCAGACGCGAACTGCACGGATCCGAACGACGAACCTCCGTTTCCAATCATCTCCAATCCGTTCCAACCTCACCCAAAACCTTCAGGAACCTATAAGAACCATAACACAACCACCACAAGCAAGAACAACACCACTAACACAACCAATCAAGCAAGAACAACAAAGGATTCTCAGGCTTAGATAAGCCATGGTCATGCACTCACCTTATCAACTGATTATAACAACCAATACAACCAGTTGAGACCCTCCTAACGTCTGAAACAGCCCAGAAACGCCCTACAACAAGCCACACAACCAAAAACGACTTATAACAAAACTGGACAGAAACATCAGAAAAGAACAGTCTCAAAGACGAAACCCTAAAATAAAAACCAACCGTTAACTATCAAATCGCGCCGGTGAAAAGCTACCCCTAGACGTCACGAAGCTTCCCACAAAATTTCAGCACGATCAGACACTACACGAGACCACGATCTCAGTTACAATCTCCGATGGTCCCAACTCGCGTCTGAGAAAACGTGTCTCACGAAACTGCCAATAACTCATCGAGTTTAAATCCAAATCTACTTCTGTAAAAAGGCGAATGACGATGAAAGACTTGGGAATAAAACCACCAAATTTTATTACCTTTGAGAACGATTTGATATGCCGAAACTGTTTCCTCTCAAACCCTAACGATTCTGATCTTTCTCCTTTAATCTCCTTCAACCACAATAGGCTCTCTCCTCTCTCTCTAACTCTGAAAACGGCGACCACACACCCTAAAACCCTTCGTTTGTCGCTTCTCCACTTATATACTCGGTTTAGTTAACTAAACCAAACCAACCAAACCAAAATTGCGAATTAAAACAAACCCGACGAACCCAGACAAAGGGGTGTCGATCGATGCCACAAGGGTGTCGATCGACACTCCTTCCAAAAATCACAGAATCTGGTTCGCGGATGTTACAAGATTACTTGCATATAAGAACTTACCAACACAAGAGTTCTTCTCTTCTGGTGAAAAATTCTGCATCATTGATGAATCAATAAGACGGTAGAAATTGTCACTGCTTCTTGGAGGTATTGGAACCATGTCTGTTTGGTTCATGAACTTGATTTGAAACGGATGGTTAGAGTTTCTAAGTGATTGTTGGCCTTTAATTACTCTAACATCTGATAGCACGTACCAGTCTCCTTCCTTAATCTTACCAAGAAACTTTTTTATATATAGAGAAACTTCTATTTTGGCATCAATCCTTGCTCCCTAAAATTAAATTTATCATTATTTCATGTCATAATTGAATTATTGTTATATATGAAAAGAGTTAGAAAGATACCTTCTCGTCTACCAGAATTAAACATTCATAAAAATGTTGCCCATCATTTAAATCCGGTAGCCATTTTCTAAGTATTTTGACAGCAACACTCAGATTATGTACTGTAGGATTCAAATCTCTTACGTACACGACCATTGTTTCTTTTGAAGAATTAGAGATACAACAGAGAAAGGAAAGGAAATGGTTAAGAAATTTTCATATTTCATATATTTATTCAAAAACAAAAGAAGCGGATAGTATTATATTTTTAAATTTGTGTGGCTTGAATTAAGTCTTGTGTATTACACAGGGAAAGCTGCATGCGTTACTGATTGATAAGAATGAACAATATTTTGTTGGTTTTCAAGATTTCTGTAATTGGTGTGTTGAAAATATGATGTTTATATCGAGGCAATATGTTTGGAATCTTCTGCTTGGATGCTGACCTTTATTAGTTTAATTCATTGAGTTAATGCATAAACATTTGCAATCAACATCCAAATAAAAATATGTCTTTTTAAAATAAAACAAAAAATAACGACTGAAACCATAAAATAACAACTGTTATTTAGAAATATTTCTTAAGTAAAAATTAAAACTAATATTTAAGTTCATGTCTTTTGATCCCAAAGAAAAAAATACTAAAAACATGTCTTCGTGCAAAAGCAAATTAACATTAAATAGAACAGAGTAATCAAACGGGGATTCGATGCTTGTCAAAAGAGTCCTCAGCAGCAGGATGAATAAAGGATCCGAGTGTGTCACTATAGACAATAAAAAGTTATAATCAGTTCTATTCAAGTTATAATCAGTTCTATTCATCAATTAGATACTTAAATTGATAAGTTTTATTTCTTATTCACCTCAAGTCCATAACGAAACGAATGTCGGTATCATTCAAATCCTGAATCCTTGACTCTCCATGTTCAATGAAATTGTACCTAAACGTTATTCGAAATTCAAATATAACTTTATATATGTGCACATGCTTTTTTTTTTTTTTTAAATGAAAACGATCGATAGAATTTAACTTACATGTACATGTACTCTGTAAATTCTACACCCTTTGGATCCTCAATTATGTCCGAACATCCATCACCGTTGGTTAGAAGAACATTATCATCTAACGTTACCAATTATAGTTAAACGAATATAAATCGTTAATAATTTCTCAATCACAATTAACAACTTTAAGTTTAAACGGACAATATATTCACAAATGTCATTACCTCCACATTTGATTCCTTTCCACATTTTGAACAGACAAATCCTCTTCCCGGTACCCACCTTGAACAGTTTGAACATGTGATTTGCATAACATCCTGTTGCAAAGCAGTCAAGTACATTTCCCCTAGGACAAAAATAAAAGGTGATTCAACGTATTATGCCAAGTACATATAAATTTTTATAACGATTTTGCATCCAATTTCCAAAGATTCTTCTATATTAAAGTTACTCGTGCATGCAATGATATTTTTACTTACTCAATTGACATGATTCTGAACCTAATGTAGCGGTCCATCAGACTCCAACGATCACCAGTGTCTTCTTGTTTAAAACTCTTGATTTCCCCCATATTAGTGATGCATCCGATCAAATTAACTGCATAATAAATCACAAAAATGTATTATAAGAAGCATAATTTTAAAATTAACTTAAACAATACATTCTAAACTAAAACTTACAGTAAGGCCAACGTCCATGAAATTCATTATCATAAATACGTTTAAAACCAAAGTTAGTAAACGGTTTGCAAATTATAGGGTCGCTTGCAAGACGTATGATAGTCTTGTCCGTGAAAAGAATCCGATAACCAAGATTAGTTTTGTGGATCTGCTCTTTATCCTCCTCGACTTCGAACCACTCTATAACATAACTCTGATTCTCGGTCATTACAAAAGACGGAAGCCCATTGAGTGCTGCCGGAATCATATCATGTCCAAAAGATCCCTAATTCACAGTGTAAGTGTAGTTAAAATTTTGAATACATCATGATTTTATGCCAATCCGTTTTGACAACGCATATAATCTTTGAACATGTAACTATTATAAGATTTTCTAAAAAATAGAAAACAATACCTCTTCGTCGACCAAGATTAGTTCTTTCGAAACATCATTGGAACAATTTTTAACTTTCCACGAATGAAACACCTTGACACAAATCATCCACTGCATGGTCGAAGGATTCAACTTCTTAAGAAACACAAAATTCGCCATTTTTTAAAAAAAATTGAAGAGAGATGGCAAATAGATAATTTTGTGAAAAGGGTAAAAGATGAGGAAGTTGTAAAGATAATATTTCAGTTTTATGTTATATATTTCGTCTTTAAAAATTTTAGGGTGTGTTTAAAGGGTGCATTGAAAGTTTCGACTCGAATCGTTGTTTCCAGTCACATCTATTAAGTAAAGCATTGAAAATACATAAAAATATATACATCGAATGTAGAATTAAAGTTCTATTAAGAATATTAGTTAGGTGATTTCGCAAATATAAATATAAAACGAAGACATAACATAAAACCATAAACTAATCTTGAAAGATTAATAATTTTATGTAATATAAACCGTTCATACGGTTTTACATTTTTGAATCTCAAAATATAGATAGTTGAATATAATCATGGTGATAATGACAACGCACATAACAATGCCATCTTCAATTTCAATTGAACATTAAGATAAATTACATTATTAATATAATAAGTAAACAGTATTTTTTTTTTTTTGTATTGTATACAAATCTCACTCTTCTCATTCAATATCAAAATAAAGTTGATGTTGGACGTAAATAAAGCTTTCAACATATCAAATCTAAAAATCAAAATAAATATCTTTTGATCAGAAATTTAAATCTGATATAATGACACATATCCAAATCTATAGAGCACGAAAGGACACCTATGAAAGATGATAAAGATATAAAGTAATGATGTTGGATAGAATTATGAATTCATGTGTAGTAAGCATTGTAGTTCCAAGAAGTGTACTCATATCTAAATTAACTATAATAATTCAAAACCAAAATTCATAAATAAAAGAAGAAACCAAAAAAAACATAAAATCATAAAGTAAAACCATAAACTAATCTTCAGAACCTTCAAAGTGAGTTTGCATATTCAAAACTTCAAGACATGGATAGTTGAATAGAATCTGTGTACAGGTGCATGCGGTAGTAATCATTGTACGACCTGAAAACATAACATAACATTAGTATTTACTCTCACAAAGTTACCATAATAGTTTAATTTTTCACTCACCTTCAACATTATTAATTTGACCGAATCTGACTATGCATATGATGATGCCTTCATCAATTTGACGGAGTCTATCGTAAAAATACTCCAAATACCCTCTTCTCAGATGACATCTCAAACGTATACCACTTTAATAGGAACAGGAAATTAGTAAAAAATAATAAGAATATGAAAGACTTAAATATTGTTTGTATAAATAATTAAGAAATCTTACTCTTCGTTTTCAAGTTAAAAAAAAAGGCCGGTGTGCACGTTGTTAGCAAAAATGTATTCAGATTTTTCCACACGCAAAAGACGTCCAATTAAATCTAAATGAGAATAATTACTAACTAATCACTTTGAAATATTGAATTAAAAATATGTAAGACAACTAAAATAATTGATACACTACTTACCAATACACATATTCGGATTTATCGAGCCAGAAAGGACATTTATGAAAGTTACGAATGAAAAATAATCTTTTTCATTCAAAGAGGGTATCAGCTGCGCTGAAGTCATGCCACTTGAGACTATTTTGAATTGATGTGTAGTAGGCATAAAAGTTCCAACAACGGGTGTTATATCAAAATTAGATAAGATCAACCAATTCCCTTCGTTAAAAAACGGTTTGAAGCGTTGAACCAAACTCCTTTCAAAAGATCCATGTATCTTTGAACCCTAGTGTGAAAACATATCAAATATTAACATATCAAATATTATTATAATTGCTTATCATTCGAAATAGATGTTTGTATTATTACCTGCTCATGGGATAGCACAAACTTGATAACGTTATTTAACGCAGTACTGCAAACAAATCTTCTGATAACCTTTACCTTGATCCTTCTTTGGATGAGTAAAGGATGTAAGTCGGCAATATAAACACAGGAATTAGGATCAGTGGTCATGTTTCGGCGTGTCAAAAGAAATTATAATGCTCTCAAAGCATCTAATGAACACACACATATATATATATATATACAAAATAAAAATACATATAAAATATAGGGAGTTTATCATTAGAAACATTTTAAGAATTAAAATATTATCTTGTGAGATAACGATTGATTATATTGTATTTTATCCAATTTTAGTTTAAGAACATTATAGTAACATATATCACTGCAATATTTAAATAAATTATTAAGTGTGAAAATATATTTTTTAGATTTGCTGTTTGAGAATCATATCTTTTTGTATATTTCTTTAGCATATATTTGTTTAGTTAAGTCCGTTTATCTAAATTCGTTTTCAATTATATTTCTAAATTTAATTTCGTGATTTTATTATTTTCCATTTCACAAAAAACTCAATATCTTTTAATATAAACACGTTTAGTAAATTATTCCAGATTCGTTAGATCTATTATAAAGATATATGGTAATTGTATTAAGTAAATATTTTACTCGAATTTTAAAAATGTTTAAACTGAAATTACAAAGATTGTTAACCACTAAATGGAATACGAAGTTTATCCCAATGAATTTCAGGCACAACACAATCTTTTACATCTTTCTCAAGAATATCCTTAACCCCTTCCAGCCTCTTACACTCTTCAATCAAATCGATGCGCCCTTCCAAAATATCATTCATTAGCGTCAGTTGAGCATCGACGGTTTCAAGTTGACAGGTGAGTTCGGTCGATTCTTCTTTCTTCTTCATGTGCTCTTTCACCATGTCGATAATCGCAGTGAATCGTTTCGACGTTTCCTTCTGTGAATCATCTCTAGATTTCTGAAACGCCTTCTTAACGATGTCGATTGCTTCGTCCTCCCATTGATAATCGGACATGGGTTCTTTGCGTTTTCTAGAACTTTCACCTTCCATCGCGGAATTCGAACCTATAAAATTTTAAAATAGATTTGGTTTGCAAGTTAAAATCTGAATAAACATAAAACTTAATAAATCTCTGATAACATACCTGAAAGTTACGGATGATAATAGGTGGATAAAGAAGTTTAAAAGACTTTTTTGGTTAAGAAGAGACAACGAAAGGTCTGGAACTCACAATATAGGAGAGACGTAAGTGCTTAAATATATGTCCAAAGAGTCGCGAGGCCTGTGCATGTTGGCGTCTCATGAGATTAGGCCCATTTAAGTTTATTAACACATACTGTTTGTGCGTTTTTACTTACGTAAAGAAGAATTCAAACCTTATGAAGTCATATACATTAATATATCACTGGAATTTATTTTTTAAATATTATATAATATAACAGATAATTTTATAAATTTAAATAATATAAAATATAAAAATATGAGCATTCTTGACCATAGTAACAATAATCCAGTATTGAAATTTGAAGATTCGAAACTAAAGGTGAATAATTTAAAACATAGAGACGTAGACATAATAAAAAAAAACACATGTTGATGTCTTTTTTGGCTTTGTTCTTGGTGCAAGATGACTTCCAGGTATTCTTACAACAATTCAATCATTTTTTTGTGCGTGCTCTCTTCCTGGTGTTCCTATAACACAAATCATAAATTAAAAATATATCTTCAGAACATTAATATAAGAAACTAACAATAAAGTGTAACATACGATCGTCTAAATATTTCAACTTCTGGAATATCCGGGTTAAGTCTGACTTGAGTACATATAGTGTTCGATACAGACCTCCTTCCTACAACACATTTGATTTAGAATTCTGATTAGTTATGTATTATCAAATATAATTTAAAACATTCTAAACGAATGAATAGAGTATATACCTTGGAAGACATCAATTACACCCCATCGAGGCTCTCACCTATAGAATCTTTGTAAGTCTTATAGAAATCGTCAGCCGCTATTCCGGTTAACTCACACCGCAAAAGCATACCACTAAATAAAAATATTTAAAATATCAAACGTTAATATATTTAAGGAGTGTCCATTGGATAATATGTTTAAAACCAAATACCTGGAATCACGAAGGTCAAAGGAAATTCTATGGTACATAGAGTACTCTAGTGTTTCGTTCCCTTTTGGAGAAGAAACTTGCTTCTTATACTCTTCTTCTTCAGTCTCAGCATCTACACTTGTTTCAGAATCATATTCGTCGTCTTCAATATCATCTGTGTCATCCTCATAATCGCCTTCATCTTCTTTACCTTCCTGTTCTTCACAATAATCCTCATCAGAACAATTTCCGTCATCATATTCAATTTCGGATACATCAGAGTCGACATCATCCGAGTCAGTGTCATCTAAATCATCCACATCGTTTGAAAAAGTATCTCGGCAGCACATCTTTAGCAACTTACGAATATGATCACTTTGTGATCTAAGCTCATACTTTTTGCCATCATTCGGACCCATCGAGTCTTTTTTATCATTCCAAGTATCCATTTTACCAACATTGGTAACTTCTCCAATGACATCTTAAAATATAAGACGCAAACTCATATCAAAATAATATATAATATATAAAGATACCAATTATAAAAGTTTCTAAAGTAGATAAATAAAATAACTCACCGATCAAGTAATCATCACAATAATAACCATTTAATATTCGATTATAATCGATGAATTCAAAATATTCTTCACCTCCAACAATCGAAGTCTTACTAATCTTGGTCTTATACAAAATAATAATCTTGTATCGATGCGTGGTAGCTCTGCATGACCCATATTGATCGACAACTTTAAAATTTTCAAGCTCAATCCAATCGCCAAGATGAAATTTGGACACAAATCTGTCATAAACATCACCACGAAAACTACACTGGATCTTTATACCCTATTTAAATAAAACAAATATAATTAAATTTCTATCAAAATTTGGAAAACCTGATTACCTAACAATTTAAACAATTAGCAAACCTGATTATCACTTAGGACCATCTCTAGGGTTGAACCAAGACGAAGAGATTTTTCTTCCCATAAACACAAAATCCTAACACGAATTTTCCATTCGTATTTTGAAGGATTCAAACGTGAAACACGATCAGTCGGACAATTCGTAGCCATAATTTAACCTGCAATAAACTAAATCAATTATTATATACAAATTATGATTTTGAAACATCACTAAAGAATTATGTGTACAAAGTTTTAAAGAACCTTGGAATATTCAAGAGTTTTGGATATTGTACTTAAGATCTGTCAAACGTCTCTGTATATATATAACCTTAGAAATTACTATATTTTCCTAAATACTAAAATAAAATATTATGAGATTCGTGTATTTATAATTAATAATAGATATATACAAAAATATCAGATATATATCTATTATAAATTTTTATTTACTTATTTAGACAATATTTACTTGCATCATAATCTCTATATTATGTAAAATCTAATTAATATATTTCATTTCCAAAATATAATTATTTTCATGTTTATCACTCTAAGTTTTCAATAATTATTATCATTCAGATAATGATCCGTATGAAAAGAATATATATAACATATTATAAAGATATATATGTCATTCATCTGATTATATAAATGGCATGCATCTGTCATTCATGAAAGGTACTCTGTCAAAAGTATCTTTAAAAGACATATTTGAACATAAATTAAAAATCCCATAAGAGTTATTCGCATAATATGCGAAAATATAGGTCCAATATTAAAACAACAAACAGCTTAAGTTAATTCAATAGTAAGTAAACGAAAGTTTTTTACGAAATTTAGGAATAGGCGAACAAATCTTAACATTAGATCGAATCATTAGAATCACTCTCATCTTCTTCTGAGCCGTTGTAATCTTCATCGTCTGATGATTCATGGAAACAAAGACTGCGAAAGATAAAGGAACATAATAACTAAAACATCTTATAATAAAGATTCCATATTAATAATCTGTCATAGTATAGGAAATTTAAGAACTTACAGTGCAGGATCTGTAGTGAATGCTCTTGCTTCATTGCCAAGTAAAAATTTAGAACATCTTATTTGAGACATTAGACAACGCCGACCTTTTACAAAAATAAGTAAGTTCCAAATCTTTAATTTGATATATTGGCTTATCTAAAACAAATGCTTATATATTGCTTAATACCTCCAAAGACAGAGATTCTCCAAAACGTAAGCAGACACAATATTGGTTCACTGGCATAGGAAGGACTTGCAACATGTTGTTCCCATTTTTCACGAAATTCCGAACATGTATCACCGACGGCAATACATTCAACCTGTTTGTTACTTTGCATTTAAAAAAACAACATTTGACAACTTCAGTCTTAATAATTATGTACTATTTTCATTGGCAAAAATAAATCAAATGAGGTAGTACTTGTTTTTAAAATTTTAAAACTATAAACTTACTTGATGTCAATTACAGTAAAGGGAAGAACCTCTTTCAGACCATTGAATCCAACTTCATTTTCTAGGAAAACAATTTTACGACCTTGCCTTACCCTTACCACCGTTCCACAAAAATCTGAAAAAATCAAAAAACTATGAATCTAAGGAAATAATGTTTTATAAAAACAGTAAGTTAAACAGTATATTTAAATTAATTTACCAACACAACAATTACTCTCATCTTCTGCAGTATTTTCCACTGTTAGTGCATCTATTAGATGAAAAAAATTGTCTCCACATCTAGGTGGGATCGGAGTGATGCGAGTTTGGCGAGTGATCAATATTTCAAAAGAATTGTTACAATTCCTGTAAATATTCTGATTTTCAACAACTTGGAACTTGTAAAGAAGAAACCATCGTCCTTCTTGCAACACGTCTATGTACTCAGCAAAGTAAAGCTGACTTCTGAATTTAGCTTCAATTCTTTTTCCCTAAATTATATGAAAAAACTAATTTCAGATTTAAACTTTAAGGAGATGATGGATATAAATGGATTGTTACCTTCTCATCAACCAAGATCAAACAAATGTAGGTAGGCTGCATTATAATGATTTCGGGTATCCACAGCCTCAGTACTTTAACAGCAACACTCAACCTATCTGTTGATGGATTCAAATCTTCTATGTATGCAACCATCTCCTTGTTTGGTACTTGGTTATTTTTTAGAAAGAGGAAAGGTGAGAGGTTACACGTTAGAAAGAAGAAAGGAGAATAGGAAGAGTGATTGGAAGTTACGTAAAACAATTATGTCAATTTGGTAATGTCAGTTCGAAATTGTTTTAACCAATGCGAAGACTTTGAAAATAACAAAAAACTTTTTTATTTGGACTTGCATCCATACATGCATTCGTTCATATTCTCGGTTTGAATTTTGTTGTTGCTTGAATTAAAGTTGTTACTAATCGCATATACCATAATTTTTTCAACGATCTCAATTTCTATTGAAATAAAAATATGAGAAATATGACGATAACAGCTTTATATTGTCTTCCATATAATAGCTTTATGACGATAAGTATTTTATATGTATTGAGAAGACTGTATATCATACAAAACTCATTAAAGTGAAATAATTTCAAAAAGATGAAAGATAAATATAATAAATTTAAGACTACTGTTACATTTAAAGAAATTTCAAATTAATTTAACGAAACAAATATTATAGGAATATTGTATGGCGATTGAAATTGTCTTCTCCTTGATTTTCTCTTCCATATCATATCTCTAGGACACCAAACAAATGGTTTTGGAATTTCAGAATAAGTAATTCCTTTGGCTTGAGCAACTTGTGTATTGAATATAATCCATTCCGAGAATTTAGCTGTCGTAGCCATCGGACGATTCATACCATTATCCTCAGGACCATCTTCATTGTAGCATTCCCTAGGTGATACCTGTTCAATATTTTAGTTAAAAGTAAATCAAAATTATCAAATAAAACATGTTTATATAACGTTTTAAAAATAGTTAAAACATGGTAGAATTTAAGTTACACATAAAATTACATAACACGATTTTTTTAAAAAACGAAATACCCGTAAATCGAATCCATGGATATCTACGATCATAATAGTCCTGAAACATGGCAATCCAAGTTTAGACAAAACTACTATTTATTATTATAAACTATAAATAATTTTTAAAAGGAAAATACAATCATGATAAGAATTATAATTATAAGAAATTATACCTGATATTATTAAGTATCAAATTCTCCTCCACAATACCTAAATCAAAAAATTATTATTATTATATTATTATATATGAAATAACCATACAAACAGGTTAATACAATTACTCTGTAGATCTGTAGTGAAACTAATATATAGTAAAATATAGTAATATATAATCTCTGGCTCGCAACCAATATAATTTTGAGATCATGACAAAAGAAACTAATGTAAATCATCATTCAAAATAGTAAAATATTATACCCTTTTTAAAAGGTGAACCAACAATAACCGAAGCTTGGTGAGTTTCGAATCTTGGTTCCCAAGAAACCACTACACAATCAGGAAAACACATTAAATTAGGTGAATAATACAAAACAGTAAGATTTGAAATTTTGCTTTCCAAGAAACAGCTACACGAACAGGAAAATAAAAGTGAATCATAAGAAACAACAAAATCAGAATACAAATTAGAAATTGAGAATATGAACGAATCTATAAAACTCAACAAAAAAAAAAAACGATTTTATACCTTGACTAGAAGATGAACCAACAACAACCAAAGCTTTATGATTTGTGGATCTTGCTTTCCAAGAAACCACTATACGAACAGGAAAATAAAAGGGATCAGTCGATGTATCATTTAAAACAGCAAGATCGGAATACAAATATGAATTTGAGAACATAATAAAAGAATTATTAAAATTCAAGAGAAGAATGCTTTTTTCGGGTTGTGTTGGTGATATCACCGTTATTCTCAATTTCTATACAAAACAGTAAGATTTGAAATTTTGCTTTCCAAGAAACAGCTACACGAACAGGAAAATAAAAGTGAATCATAAGAAACAACAAAATAAGAATACAAATTAGAAATTGAGAATATGAACGAATCTATAAAACTCAACAAAAAAAAACGATTTTATACCTTGATTAGAAGATGAACCAACAACAACCAAAGCTTTATGATTTGTGGATCTTGCTTTCCAAGAAACCACTATACGAAAAGGAAAATAAAAGGGATCAGTCGATGTATCGTTTAAAACAGCAAGATCGGAATACAAATATAAATTTGAGAACATAATAAAAGAATTATTAAAATTCAAGAGAAGAATGCTTTTTTCGGGTTATGGTGAAAGCATACGAAAATTATTGTATTTATAGTTGTAAAGCATCTATATTTCTAGGGTTTCTAGGTTTTTAGGGTTTACAGAAAGACGGTCTTTTCTCATCGGGCTTTTTTCATGCATAAACCCATAATTTTTATCTACGTGGATCTTTAAAAAATCTAACCTAAGCCCATTAATTACCCAATTTATGCGTGTTATATTATGTCATGTATCCTTTGATTAAGCGTGAAAGAGATCTTATTCATAAAATTTAGGGATTAATTTAGCAAATTCTATTTGTGCAATTAACTTTTTATGCAATTAGATTATTTCTAATCCGATTTTTGATTTATTTTTAATGCGAAAAATAGGTAATTTTACGTCCAGGGGCAAAATATTACAACGTGAAGGGCAATTTCATTAATGGTATAATGGTAAAATTTTGCTGAGATTGAATGTGGGACGTTTTCACTTCTCGTTTAATATAATTGATTATATTTATGGGTAATTGAAATATTTAAAATTCGATTGTATAGTATATATATATATATAAAAAAAATTTATAATAATTAAATTTAACACGTGAGAGTTATTATAATATTAATTTTATATTATTATATCATATGAACAAAGGGTTCTTAATATTCATTTTAAAGATTTTATGAAAATATAATTTTAGAATAATAGAATGGTAAATAAATGTAAATATTTTTAAAAGCTGATGACAAATAAAGGAAAAAGTGTCATGAGCTCTGTAATGCTGAAACCTTAGCTTTTTTGCCAAAATGTTCCTCTATTAATATATAGGGGATATTATAAAAAACAATAAACCAATAGAAATCTTAAGAAGTTTAATTGATTTTTTTCAAATTTTTAAGGAAATCATAATCAAATTGTTAATGTAATCGATTTGAAATCCCATATTTTACTTATTGTTTTCTTGTGCAATTGTTTAGGGATCAACATTGCAAAATAACAATTTAAATAAGTACAAATAAAAGGGTATAACCCAAAATGTACTTAAAAATGTATATATAGATTCTACCAATTCAACTGATCAATCATCCCCTATATATTAATAGAGAATGACATTTAAAAAAAACCTGATGTGTTGCCGCCAAAGAGCTCAGGACACTTTTTAGCAAAATACCCTTAAATTTTCTAATTAATTACAGCTCTATGTCATTGTATCCCCTATATATTAATAGAGAAACACACTTTTAAAAATGCTGATGTGTCACCGCCAGAGAGATCGAGACAAATTTAGCTATTTAACCTCAATTAAATTTATTATTTACAACTATATGTCATTGTATTTTTGAAAAAAAAAACTGTCTTATTCTTAAAAACTTTATCACATAACTTTATTAATACTAATTAAGTTTAAGCTTTAAATATATTTTATATATTAGAAAAAATGATTTATTGAAATGCATTTGTAACCCACGTGGATCTCAGAAATTCAAGTGAGACAGATGCAAAGATATTTTTGGCTCAAAATAGTTAAACATGTTGTGGGATGGCTTAGCGGACGGGTTTGACCGGGTTAATAATTTTATTTAAATTATCCAGTTCATGTAGTTTTAGTTTTTTTTGTGATTTTTATCTGATTTGATAATTCAAGATTTTGATAAAAATCTAACGATCACTAATTCGGTTCACATTCTATCCAGACCCACCATCATGTCAATCTAAAATTTATGGTGAAACGATTACTATTTTAATCTTTCATAAACTTGATGAATTCAAACCAATATAAGTTTAAATGTTATACTAAATAAATATATTTATAAATGTAATAACTCAAACAAAAGTTTGACTCCGTGCGACAGCACGGGTTATTACCTAGTTGACCATTATTGACGCAATGGTTTCTTAGCAACCACGTTATTGGATACACAAACACTTAGGCCAAACAATATAACATTTGTCACAATTAAAGCAAGTCTCTTTCCAGACCGTTTCAAGGATGTGCAGAGAAGTGATTGTTTCCAACAAATAGATTTGGATATTTGGTTCAAGATGCTATATTTACTACGGAAGAGTTTGAAACAAAGGCTGGGGTAAGTAATAAGACCATGCATGCCACAATGTATCTCTGCTTCTTCAATTCTGGTTCCCTCCGACGTACACACGGCAAGAAACACTTTTGATCTCAATGATGGTGACAAGGCAGCTACTATATTTTCCAAGTACATTAAGCAAATAAATTCTGAAGTTACCACCTATTTACAAGACTACCTTTAGCATTAATTATTAATTTGTTTTTCATTTTACTATTAATTAATATTAAGTTTCTATTTTTGAAAACAAGATTTCCCATCCTAAATAAATTTCCAAAACAATATGAACCACTCCCTTTAACATTAAGTATTAAGTTTATAATTGATTTAATTAATATTAAGTTTTCAGTTTTACAAAACAATATTTTCTCCATACACAAATTTCCTAAACAATCGGCCTAACCAAGAAATAAATGGATTTTCGATCTTCGAGAAGGATCCGTGGCCGAGATTTTTGATCTCAACGCATTGATTTCCTCCTAAAATATATGTTCAAAATCAAATATAAAATATATCATTCAAAAAAACTAACGGTATGATTTTAAAAGGTAACAAACATATTTACCATTCAATTTGATATCTTATTCAAAAAATAATAATAAAATATAAAAGATATTGCTTGCTCACAGATTTATTTTTATTTTGTATTACGTATTTAAAAATAATTTTTACTTTCACAGGTTTCATATGATGAGTTTTCACTGGTTTCTTTCACGGGTTTCCCGCCTAGTATGGCGGGTTTGGAATATAGAACCAACACTAAAATTATTAGTTTATCTCATATATACTATAGATTTGTAATCATAGTTTTAATACACATAAAAAGATACACTAACATATAGGCATATACCTCTGTTTAATTCTAGAAAACAAAACAAATCTAGAATTTTATATTCTATCTAATAACTAATTTAATGTAATTAGGTTATAAACTTTATAAAACGTAAGAAGAAAAAAAAAATCTAAACAAAATTTTAAATTAATTAGACAAAAAGTTAATTAATTGAAAATTTGAAAACTAAATAAATTAAAAATTATTATTTAAAATACAATAATTTATAATTTAGTCCCGCGCTTGAAATCCTAGTTAAATTTAAAACTGAAGAGAGATGAAAATATAGAATAAAATTAATTTTGTTTTAAAAACCTGATTAATAAGAAAAGTTGAAAAAGGTATATGCAGTGAGTAATTCTCACAAAAGATTTGATTCTCTAAAGAACATAAACGCATAGATCGAGCACAGATGACATGCCCATTTGTTTTCACCTATCTCTTCTCTCACTGTCTCTTATCTCTCTACATCTTCCCTACTGTGTGAAGCTTGACTTGAGTTGCTCTGAATCGTCAAAACTAAGATTTTCTACATGGTCTGAAAAAGCGTAATAAACTCTATGTTGATTAAACCATTCTTTGTATTCTCCAACACCTTGGATTTCAACACTTTTGAGAGTGTTCCTTTCGTGGTTGAAGTAGTATACATAACTAGGTTTATGTGTATACTTTTCAGATAAAACAATCTCACCTGTAGCAGTCACCCCAACAACGTAAATATTCCAGGGCCAGGGTTCAATGACTTTCTCACGCATACGAGATATAAAATGGACTCGTTTAGACCATTCTTGTTTCTCGACATCCTCTAGAACACAAATACGTAACTCAAAGACATCAGACTTGTCATATGTCATACTAATCCCACCTAATTTACCCTTATAGTTGACCAATATAGTATTATGCCCATCGGTAAAGCACTCTCCATCAATAAACGTGAATTTCTCAAACCTAACATCAAAGCAAACTATCACACCTACACTACCGTACTTATACCTTTCATCAGGTAGTCCAGCTAAGTAATACAAAACCCCATTGATGCATATCCTTTTACACGTATGATAAACATAATGGGTAAAGGGACACTGGATCATCCTCCACCTCATTATTCCACTTCCTAGTGTCAGAATATGATAAGCCCTTTCATCATCACCTATTTTATTGATAAGCAATACCTTGTATTGCTTGTCAATCGGATCAAACCCAAAAAAACTTCTCAACTCTCTGTCCGCTTTAGGTAATATCGCATGTTGTCCTGTGATAGGATTGCATATCACTTGGCTCTTCGTACCAGAGAAATAGATCAAACCAGAAGTATACTCACATCTGTAGTAGCCTTCGTCTAAACGTAACTTTATATGAAAATCGGCAGCTAGTGCAAGAGATGACTTCTCATACGGATTCTGAGTTTGAGGCGACGAGAAGAAGAGCCACTCACCGTATCGTTGGACAGCAAATAAGAGACGTGGACGGGTCGAGGACCTGGTCAGAAACAGTTCGGTGAAATCTTGACGGTCAAGTATGGACGCCCATTGCTTCGAAACGCAACAAAACTTCCCGATTGACTTCGCAGGCAATCTCGTGAAGATCTCGTGAAAGAGATCGATTGGGATGGAATTCATATCGTTGTATTTGCTTCTCGGACGGAGACAAATAAACAAATGAATTACAAAATGACATAAACCCCCCTTACAACCCCCGTTAATCATGCCCTAATGAGATGATACAAATTAATCTTGGAACTTATTCGAGGTCGGCGCTAACTTAGGCCCAAGATGCATGGGCTTTCTTAACCACCCCGAGTTATATAACTTTAATTTACACTTTTTTTTTTATGAACAAGCAATGGTTTCTTAACAACGAAGTTATTGGATACATAACGACTTACGCGAAACAATATAACATTTGTCACAAATTAAGCAAGTCTCTTTCCTAGTACATAAAATCTCACTCTCGTGTCGTTACATTTAAAGTTAAACAAGAACCAAAAGTAGGTTTTTCTTAGTTCAGTCTTACAGGGAAGGAAGGACACACGACATAATATATAAAATGGAGGAAAGATTCATGATGTTCCAGAGATGGATACTTGGTCGATCTCTTTAACACAACAACATTGATTAATCCAATTTCCAATGATTCATATTTTTTTCATTCTACTCCTATATTTTCTCTTACTTGTGTTGTGTCTATGTATATTTCTATTAGCTTTCCCCATGAAGATCGAGAGAGATGAAACAGAATCCAGAATCCGAGAAATTTTACTTTTTTCAAGTGTAAAATGAGATACTCCCTCCGTTTCAAAATATAGGATGTTTTAACCAAAGCACGCAAATTAATAAATTTTTACTTTTAAAATGTTCAACCATTCAGAAACAATACTGCATAATATAAAATACTAAACTAATCTAAAAGTTGCATTGAAATTTGAAAGCATACTATATTATGAAACAAAAAACTTCTCCAAAACATCCTATATTTTGAAACGGAGGGAGTACTAATTAAGGCTAAATACAAGTGAAACTAAACTACTATGCTAACCGAATTATACAAGAGAGATATACCAAGGTAAACCAACTATATACATTCTCTAATAGTTTCCTTGTCGCTCCTAAGACTCCTATATTCAATCACCATTTACTACAATGTTTTTACAGTATCACATTTTCCCGCTGTTTGAAAAAATAAAGGAAAAGTCCCATAATTTTTTTAGAAAATGTAGCTCTCATTCCCAATTTCAATTTCGAAAGGTTTTTCAGACTTGGATGTAACATACTTATAGAAGAAAACTCTAAATCTCATACCTTAGTCCTAGACGTTAATAAAACCAACAAATTAGTTAACGCAACAAAAATAAGTTTACTCAATCTCGTACTCAAGTGCGGAGAATGGCTAGTTGTCGTTTATGGTTGTTAGCGGAGAAATGACAAACGTATACGTTTTCCGAATACCCTTCAACATGCGAGTCACTTATTAGGCCATACCGTTTCAACTATCAAGGATGTGTAGGGGAAGAGCCGAAGAAGTGAGATTGTTTCCAACAAATAGAAGTCCAAATTTCATCAAAAGTCTAGTCCACAATATTTACCCTTGAATTCTTTATATACTTTTATTTATTATATTTGATATACATTGTTAGATTTCATCTATGAAGTAAAAGTAAGGGCCAGCTGAGTTACTACTGATCTAGGTGAAAAGTTAAAATAAGTGTCAAAGGGTGAAAAAACAAAATAAGGTTTGCTTGAAGAGTGAAGACAACCCAAAACTACCAACTTCGAAAAAGTTTTTAACTTTTTTCCATAAGTGGCGGTTTCTTGAAGGTTAATATTTACTTTGAGTTCTAGAATTTGATAGCTACAATGTTTTTACCCCCTCATTTCCATAGATTTTAGAGCTAGATAGAATTTGATGAACAGACAATACATTAGCATCCATCTACTTTACTTACATATGAACGTCTGCATGCATCTTTATCTTCTAAGTCTGTAAGATCACATTGACTCACCGTATTTTAGTTTCTTATGTGTTCCTTGATCAAATAAGTTAATAGCTTTAGTACATATAAAATTAACTGAAAATTAGAACAAAAAATCAGAGAGTTTCAAGAGAACAAATATTGTAATAATCCTCTCTATATAAGTCCTAGACATCTATTTACAAAATCAGTTTCCTCTTTGGGTCGGAAATTTATATCCATGACTGTTATATATATCACATAATATGTATACTTACGTACCAATTAACACATGTGTGTAAATACACAATGGCAGGAGACTAAAGTTTAGAATTAGTTAATGTGTGCGACAAAAAAAAAAAAAAAATGATTATGCTTTATGATAAATCTATTGTAATAAGTTATTTAAGTTATTTAAAACAGAGAGTATTAACTATGGGTACGACTTGTAAGCGTAATTAAAAGTAAAAAACCTAGTTGCGAAATGGGAAGATAGATGATTTGATAAAAACAAGACACTGTTTGGTTTCAGAGACTTCCTTTAGCATCAAAACACAAACAAAAGCGAAGCCTCTTGAGTTACTGCAAATAGAGAATATTATTACCCTTTTGCGACTTGTCAGCTTCAGATATTCGCACTTGTATATATTATTTTCACGGTAAACAATGCCTTAAATAAGAAACCCTGATTGGACTTTTGATCTGACTCTACTCTTCACTCTCTTTCTTCTTCTTTTATTTTCAGTCATGATGTCTTCTCTAACCCTAATCTCAATAACTCCAAACTCCTTTTTTTTAAAAAAAAAATTCTTTCTAAACATTGTTAAATTCTTTCTTTCTAAACCTGATTATAGCTAGTAATGATTAATAACAAAAAAACATAAGAGATGAAGTATGAAGATGTCTTGTAATGTCAATCTGATGTTTGCATATTATAATTGAACTGAATTACGATTTTATTTTTTAAAGTTAGTTTTATCGAATATTGGAACTTTCTAGTTAAGAAGTTGAGGGTCTTTTGGCTTAGAGATTTCGGGGTCACAAAATGTTTACGATTTATAATATAAAATTAATCACTATATATAATGAATGGTTACATATAAACATGAAACAACATTAAAATCAGGGCATTAAAAAAAAATGCTTAACCAAAAAAAAACTATGTGATATTTCTGCTATGAAGTTAGGAGCATACTGCAGAACCGTACAAATGTGCATCTTAATTAATTGTACATATCTATTTCTCATGTTTAGAAATAACATTTTGTGTGTGTTTTATATTTTTCCAATTTTTCATCCTCGATGGAAGTTTCATTGTTGGACACTATTAGACCGAAGACATTGCCAAAAATTTTGTTGGGGTCCGAATAAGGTAATCTAGTTTACTCCAACAAGAAAAAAAATATTCCATTAAGGATCCGATTAATATTACACAATCCAAACATGTCGTACCAAATTACTTGTTTCCACTTCTCCGAGATTAGAAAACGAACTAATTATTTAGAATGAATCACAAATATTCACAAACAAAGTATTCCTAATTAAACCAATTGTGTGATCTTGTAATCTCTGGTTGTCTTGGGTTGATCTCCATCCAGTACAATTTGTCTGACCACCATAAAAAAATGAGAAGCGTGCATGTAGTTTAAATTAAAAGTTGTGTATTACAAAATTAGAGATAAAAATGAAAAAAGAAGATGAAGATGTGATCAAGTGTGAAAAGTATTTGGAGTAGTCTCCGAATTAATAATTTCGGTGCTGGGCATTGACAAGATAACTCTAGAAGCTCTCAACTTTAAGAACCATCACTTCTTCTGCCACCATTTTCACGTTTACCCACACACACATATACAAACAAAATTTTGTTAGCCAATTATTATCACCAAACTGTGCTAATTGGTTTTAACTTATAACTCATAACAAGGCTTTTGGATGTTCTAGGTTTGCTTTGCCTTTACTTAATTACTGTGATATATCTGTGATACGAACTTCGAATTATTACAAAGTACATTCGGTAACCTATCTATAAAACACACTTTGGAGTTTATAAAATGATATCCAAACTTCTTGAGAAGTTTAGACTATTTGGAGTTAATCCTAATTTTCTTCTCTTGGCCACTTGACCGGTTTAGTCTTTTTTTTTTCCTTCAATATGTAAATATCACAACATATCAACTGATTTTTTCCCTATATCCTACTATATTAATTGAGAAGTACAAATATGAAATTAACCTTTAAATGTGTAAAAAATTACATTCAATTGCCATTAGAAAAAATTAATTAAGCTTAATTAACTAATTTAAATAAATATAATTAAATTAAAAATAAAAAAACACTCATATATCAAATATTAAAAAATCTAAAAAAATCTAAAAATATATTTTCTCTCTCTAATAAATTATGGACGAAATTACTAATTATTTTTAAATATATATATAAGCCAATCAGAATTTTAAAAACTAAAATTTTATATCCAAGTATACAATACAATTATTTTTAATAACTAAATTTGAAGATTTTGTTAAGATTTCAAATTATGATTCTCCTATCATCTTTATTTTATTTTATTTACAAATTGTTTAGAACTTTCATATAATACTTATAATTAATAAAATGCATATTTTCTGCATATGTTGTGATTTGAATTTTTTAAAACGAAGATATATTACTCAATATGAAAAAATGTGTGTTTTAATTTCAACGGCGGGTTGGTAAAACTAAATTTATATAGATGATATATTAATAATTTTTATTTACTCACAATTATAATATTAAAATTACTATTTTATATTTTACAAAATATGATGCAAATACAACAAATAAATAATATAAAACTGTTATAATACGTCAAAAATAAAATACTATAATATTCTAAAATAATTAGTATTCAAATAGACTAATAGATTTACATAGCAATTAAAAATAAATATTATCTCAAACAAAATAATTTTTTAAAAAATAAAACAATAATTTTTATTATTATATTATAAATTTTTTTAAAAATGTTGATCCGTGCTTAAAGCACGGGATATATCCTAGTATATATTTTATTTTGTTAACACACAAACCAAAAATATGTGTAAGAAGGCTACCAACGTTAGAAAAAAAACAATATTATTATAAAAGATTAAAGAGTTTTAGTTAATATAATATAAACATTTATTTCTAATGCTAAAAAGTATATATATAGAAGGAAAAATATATTTATTTATGTACTTGTTGGTGTGACACGTTTTCTTTTTCTTTTTCTCAATCAAAATATGTGTTTTTTGTTTGTTTTTTTATATACCAAAGGTTCTATATATATATAAGTTATATATCATATGCCACTTAACTCTATTGAAGTCAAGAACATATCAAAAACCCATGCAAGAAGCACAGAGAAAGACCAAACACTTTTGTCTCCTTTGTATCTTCTTTCTTCAAAACCTATACATATGATCTTTGCCTCTTTTCCTACAATGGGTTTTGCATAACTTTTACAGATTAAAATCTCCCCTTTCACATATTCCCAACACAAGAACAAAACCCCAGATCCAATTGTCACCTAATCTTTTCACTTTTCAAACTCTAAACGCTAAAATGGATACAAATGTGTTCATCAATAACCCATCTTTGACCTTACCATTCTCTTACACCTTCACCAGTAGCAGCAACAGTAGCACAACCACGAGCACCACCACAGACTCGAGCTCCGGTCAATGGATGGACGGTCGGATTTGGAGCAAGCTACCACCTCCTCTTCTTGACCGCATCATCGCTTTTCTTCCACCTCCGGCGTTTTTCCGGACACGTTGCGTCTGCAAGAGATTCTACAGTCTACTCTTCTCCAACGCTTTCCTCGAGATATATCTACAACTGCTTCCTCTCCGACACAACTGTTTCCTCTTCTTCAAACACAAAACCCTAAAGAGCCACGTTTACAAGAGAGGAGGAGGCGGAAGAAACGATGATGATTCCAATAAAGCTGAAGGCTTTTTGTTTGATCCTAATGAAATCAGATGGTACCGTCTCTCTTTTGCTTATATCCCTTCAGGGTTTTATCCTTCAGGATCATCAGGAGGGTTAGTGAGTTGGGTCTCTGAAGAAGCTGGTCTTAAAACTATTCTCTTATGCAACCCTCTTGTTGGATCCGTGAGTCAGTTGCCACCAATTTCAAGGCCAAGGCTTTTCCCTTCTATAGGTCTCTCAGTAACTCCGACTTCTATTGATGTTACTGTCGCCGGAGATGATCTCATATCTCCTTACGCCGTGAAAAACCTCTCCTCGGAGAGTTTCCATGTTGACGCCGGCGGATTCTTCTCCCTCTGGGCGATGACTTCTTCTTTACCACGGCTTTGTAGCTTGGAATCTGGTAAGATGGTTTACGTGCAAGGCAAGTTTTACTGTATGAACTATAGCCCTTTCAGTGTTTTGTGCTATGAGGTTACTGGAAACCGGTGGATCAAGATTCAAGCTCCGATGAGGAGGTTTCTCCGATCGCCAAGCTTGTTAGAGAGCCAAGGGAGGCTTATTCTCGTAGCAGCCGTTGAGAAGAGCAAGCTTAACGTTCCCAAAAGCCTTAGGCTTTGGAGTTTGCAGCAAGACAACGCCACGTGGGTCGAGATCGAACGGATGCCTCAGCCGCTCTACACACAGTTTGCAGCCGAAGAAGGTGGAAAAGGATTCGAGTGTGTTGGAAATCAAGAGTTTGTAATGATTGTGTTAAAAGGAACCTCGTTGCAGCTTCTGTTTGATATGGTGAGAAAAAGCTGGTTGTGGGTCCCTCCGTGTCCTTACTCCGGCGGTGGTAGCAGTGGTTCAGGCGGTTCAGACGGAGAGGTGTTGCAGGGTTTAGCTTATGACCCGGTACTTACTACACCGGTGGTTAGTCTTCTTGATCAGTTAACACTTCGGTATCCAGGAGTCTGTTAGGACTTTCTAGTTTTTAGTTATAAGAGACTACGTGTCATTTCCACTTCTGGCGTTAAGACTGCTTGTTGTTTACTCAAAACTCTGTTGCTTTTATCTTATTGCTGTCTGTTTGTAGTAAGTTTATATTTCTAATGTCAAATGTTTGATCTTTGACAACACCATATACAGACAGATATCTAATTGCGTACAAACCAATCCTAAATCCATCAAACTCAAAAACATGTCTTGGAGGAATGGTTTCACTTGAGCTTTACCTGGAGAATGAGATGAACTTTGCGGTTCATTATTCTCCTGAGCTCTTCATTGGCTTCTATTCCTATCCTCCTGCAAGATTTAACATCATCACAAAAATTTCATCCTCAAGTCATCGATTAACCAAAAGAATGAATTATAAACCAAATCCTGTGATCTTTGTATGCTCTTACCCGATTTTGGCACCACCTTTGCCTACAAGAATCTTGCGTTGGCTAAGTTTAGGAGTGATGAGATGCTGTTCAATCCTGAGAGACCCATCACGCAGCTCTTTCCAATCCACTAGACGGTGCTCCACGCCATATGGGATTTCCTACAATTTGTTTCAATCAATTCTGTAATTGGTCATCTTTGGAATAGACAGAAACCGATACAGAAGATTACACTAGTCGAGGTTGTATTATTACCTGATGAACATGGTCTAGTAATCTCTCCCTAACAACTTCAAGAGAAATGTTCTTCAAGACTTCTTCACTCATGGTGAATGCATCTTCTTCCCATGGTTTTTTAACTGCCTGATCCATTAAATACTGGGTGAGATCTTTAACTCCAGATCCCTTAAGTCCCGATATCATGAAGTACCTAGAACACCAAACAGAGAAAAAAAGCACATTTGTTTTCAGTCAATTCATTAGACTATCCCTTTCATTGTTTTTAAAAGGTGTATATATATACCTTTCATATGCCGGAAGCTCTTGGAACTCCTCAGCAACCTTTAATAGATCTTTTTTCTTCTCGACCAGATCAACTTTATTCATACATAAAACGCGCTTTTGTTTCGGATTTTCTTCTTCGCCCATGAATTTGATCAAACGTACAACTCTTGAATCGGGACTATATACATCAAACAGAAAACAGAATTCACAAACTACAAAATAAGTCTGAGAGAACTCTATTCCTACTTTTGTCAGTAATGCAACACCACGTTCACGAGTCCTTTATCTAACGAAAGAAATAGATTCATGTTTCCATCGATTTACGGTTCTCAAGCTTATGGATGATGAACAAGATATCGAAACAGAGAAGCTAGTAACAATAAGATACCCCACTTGATGATGCTCCTAATTATACTACTCTCAGTTACGAGATTTATTCTGTGAAGCTAATAAAGAACACAACGAGTAAATGACTAACCTCATGAGATGCCTGTGGACATCAAACATAACAATGAGGACATCAAACAGGTCAACAGAAGTCCAAGCATTTTGCACACGAGCCTTGATGTCTTTATAACCATATCCGCTTTTCTTCAGCATCAGACCCGGAGTATCGAAGAAACACTACAAGGTTCATAAAATATCAAATATTTCAATCAACAAATGGTTGCAACAATACATACGTTATCCTCCAAACTTAACCATAACGAGTAGTGATAAGAGAAAACTTACGACTTGTGTATCCCCTTTTGTCAATACTCCTAACACTTCATGAGTCGTTGTGTTAGTCTTCCGTGAAGAAGCAGCAACCTTTGTTCCAACCTGCACTTACACATAATGAAACAGTAAGCAAGATTCTCAACAAGAGGGCAATAGAAAGATACAACCAACTATAAAAATCTCAACTTTAGGATCCAGAATGTAAAACATATAACATGATGTCTCAATCGATTCATAAAAGATCCAATCAGAAATGTCTAACCATGAAATTAGTAAGCGAAGATTTCCCTGCGTTTGGTGGACCGATGATGCCGACATTAAGCGACTTCTGATCTTCTTCTCTAACCTCACCTTCACCAAGCTCTTCATCAGGTGACTCCAACGCAGCCTCTAAGAGAGCCTTGGCTAGAATCCTCGAACTATCAACACTATCCTCATCATCATCATCATCATCATCTTCTTCAGAACTCTCTTCTTCTGCAACTTTCACTTTACCTTTCTCTGCCAAGTTTTCAAAGAAGGCTTTGTTGACTCTTTCCCTGTACCCTTTATCCCAAGTAGCTTGCTTGGGCTTTTTCACTGAGTCTCCAGGTGAATCGTCGATTGGGTATTGGCTGCTATCGAAAACAGAGTCGCTGCTTGATCCGTCTTCGTTGACGGAAGTGGGTTCGTCTAGATTCGGCTGCGCTGAGTATAACCGGCGGAGAAAGTTCTGAGATTGATGGGGTTTACAAGGTGTTGTCGTCGTCGTCGTTCGTGAGATGGAAATTAGTAGTCGTAGAGATCTAAAAGCTTTCATTTTTGCAACAATGGCGAAGCAAGCAGCGATCTCGAATAAGTATACAGATTTGAAGAGAGAGGCTTCGAGGGTTTTAGAGGTTTTGATGTTTTGGGGAAAATGAAAAGGAAATGGGTACAGGGAAAGAGTAGAAACTAACTAAATATTTACAGATAGACCCCTTCATTTTGACAAATCCCACTTTTAACCCCTAACGTTTGTATTCGATAAATTTTGAGGTATTCCCTATTTTGAGGTTTCATCTGTATGTTTGTAATACACAGACTTCCATTTTCATCGTCTGTTACAGAGGCTTGCATATACCGTTAATGGAATGAGTTTTACTTTGTATACTAAAATACGATGCAAACACTTTTGGAGAATCTGTATTATATAATAATTTATCAATTCAGATTTCAGAACAAAAAGAGACCAAGGTTCTTGAAGTCTCCCAAGGACATAAAAAGAAAGAAAGACTCGAAACTTTTGGAGAGAAACATCTCTGCGATCCCCTATAACAATGCAATGGTAAACTAACTCACCTTAGCTAAAGAATACAACAGAAAGTAACAGCTTTAAGTCAGATCATAAATTCAGCTTCTGAAAATCTGAACAAAAGTGAGTGAAGAGCTGTAGTAACAAAGCCCCTTCATTATCGCCTATCTTCCCCACAGGTTTGGTTTTGTTTGGTGCTGAAATCTAAAACGCCATCCGCCCAGCAAGCCTACTCTCTGAGATTCGTCTGTCTATGGCTGCATTTATCGAGTTCATCTGCAACAATTACCAAACTTGGTTCTGAGTAAAAAAGTTGGATGCTTTATTATAACAGACTTAAACAAGTTTTTTTCTTCTATGGTCTCCCAAGGTCGTGATTGTGCAAAGGTACCAAGCTTTGCAAAGTTAAAAATATAAAAAGAGCTGACCTGGGTTTGAAACCAAACCTGTAGAGTATGATCTTGTGGAACCAATCACCACATTTTTTTATACAATACAAGAGACAGGAGATATATAATAAAACACAAACAGATACAAAGGTGATTTTCTTTACTACCTATTGCTAGTACTATTGGAAGCTACTAATGATACCTTTTGAACATTAATGATTCGAAATGCTCAAGTTTCTTGCCTAAGTTATATTCTAAGGGAATAAAATTATAAACTGAATGATATGGTGGTACCTCTTAGCACAGAAACAATAGAATCTGGAATGGAGAAGCATAAATAAAGCCTACCGATTGGGTTAGACGTGCAAAAGCAAACTCTTCTTAACTTTAAAAAGGGCAAATCAGAACTTACCTGGCTGGTTTCGTCGTGCACTTTGTATTTCGGTAAGGACATTCTTCTTTCCTCCTGCAGATACAGACACATTGCGTCAGATCAAAAACAAATCATTCATTACTCGCAATTTTCCAATTGATACCATTCCAACATGATGTAAAGAAATAAACTAACCATAGACATCGCTTCATCATCCCATACAAGATAGACCTCATTAGGCTGATTGCTAGGAGCTTTATTTGCAATTACTGGAGGTGGACCAATTGAAGGACCACTGGTGTTTGGACCAGAGGCATAAGAATGAGAATTAGTCCCACCTATTAACATGATAAAGATATTAGCTGGTGTTCTAAACCAAATGTAAGCCAATGACTAAGAACTTAAGATTGAACCTGGGATAGAATTGTTAGGCGGATAAGCATTTACTGATCCTAAAGCATCTGCATGAGACGGTTGCTGAGCCCCACCAACGGGCAGAGGAGTAGAAAATGGTGAAGCTTGAGAAGGAATGCTGTTATTCACAACAGGGAACAGAGGTTGAGGAACCGGCATTGCAGGTGATGATGAAGGAATCCCAGGAGGTGTAACTCCAGGCATTGGTGAAGGTTGTACTACAGGAGCTGAGGTTGGCAGAGTCATCCCCATATTTTGAACAGGAAAAAGTGGTTGTGGTCGATACCCTAAGTGGGCAGCTGGAGGTACAGAAGCCGCTGGATTTTGCGGATACCACTGTTGTGGGCGAGGAGGCGGCATAGGCCATACAGGACCAGGAGGACGCATAGTAGCACCGGGATAATACCTGCTGACACGAAATTATATATCATGGTCAGTAGCTATACATATTACATATCTTAGATAATGAAGTATTTATAATAAAAAAAAAAACTGTTTTTACAGGACGCCAAAAGGAGCAATAGAACTAAAGGATAAATATTTCCCCATCATTTAGCATGGATTGGATTTTGAAAACAAAGACAGCATCTACAAAATCAACAAGTAACAACGATAGAGAGAGACTAGCATTAATAGTACATACATTGGTCGCACAACACCAGGCATTTGTTGAGGCGGATATACCATTCCATATGGTCTAGGAACTACACCACCAAGAGGGGTAGAAGGAATTTCGACTTTCGCAGCTTTTGCTGGAGGCTCTTCCTCTGCAGAAAACATGAGTTCAGTTCAAAAGGTACCATATGTCCATATGAAATAAACCAGCACAATAAAAAAAAATTAATAACTTTAAAAAGGCGAAAATCCGCATCAAAATAAGAACGAGTTTATGACCATTAGATGCAATGAACCCATAGCACTTGACGAAGTGACAGACATACTACTTACATTACTTCTCTAAATCGATGGCCAATAATGTAAACAATCATCTCAGCTCCTTACCTTCTTCTCCGTAATGAGCAGCCAAGACATCGGGTGGAATTCCTTGCATTCCATATATTTCAATATCGGTTGAATCTCGACCGGTTTTAGCATTAGGAACCCTGGTGTGAAAAATGTAAAAGATATCAAAGTTAGTTGTGTCATGGAATCAAACAAAGAGGGACCTATATAATAGTGCATCTCTGCAAACACAAGGTATGGAACTGAAAGGGTTCCCTAATCAAATCAGACGAAAAACAACATTGACAGGAACTGAGTTGATAATACCCAGGTCTCAAAATTCAACTAAACGAACCAAAGGGAAAAAAAAAAAACCAAATCAAATTCCAAATTCAACATGCAAACACATTAAAAGACCCTTCAGTTAGACCTAGACAACCTATCAAGCAAAAGATTGTTCCTTTCTTAGACAGAAACCAGGGTTTATGACCAGCAGACATGGATGACATTAACCAAACCCCTTCAAGACCTAATCCAAAAAAGATTCAAATTCACTAATTTCCCAATAAACATTCACATTCAACCGATTCAAATCACAAAGCAGCAGTCAATTAGGACAATTAACATCAACCAAAAGATGATCACACAGAACAAGATCATAGAGGCATCAACTCCTAATATCCAAATCAACCCAATACACAAAAAGGAGCCATAAGGGGAAAGGGTAAAAACCAAAAAAAAAAAAAAAGGCACATACTTTGTAACATTCTCTTTATGAACCTGAAGAACATGAATCACCATGCCACTAGCTGTAGAAAGCTTCTTATGACAGACATGGCACTTAAAGTGCTTAGCTTTCTGATGCTGCACCAGAATCTTCTCGTCATCAAACTCTCTATCGCAGTAATAGCACCACACCTTCTCCGTCGCTCTCTTCTTCTTCTTACCCATCACTAAACCTTTCTCCTATGTTTTTTTTTGATTTCACGAGATTGATGATCTCAAATCTAATCGAAATCGAAATCGAAATCGAAATCGAAATCGAAAGCTCCCGTCTCTCAAAGTCTCGTTCTTTGTCTCCTTCGTCCCTCCTCCGCTCGCTAGGGTTTCTATTGGCACCTCAAGCGTTTTTGTTTTCTCGATTCCTTTCTTCTGCGATCTTCTCTGTTTTATTTTTATCTTTAAGGTTTACTCTTTTGTATATTTATAAGAAAAGGAACTTTCTTCTGAAATATTTCGCTAAAGCCCCAGAGTTTTGCTTAATTACATAGTTTTCGTAACTAGTTACTATTATCTGTTTTCATTCATGAAGGATAACAAGTATGTCAGGATGGCCGAGTGGTCTAAGGCGCCAGACTCAAGTTCTGGTCCTCGTAAGAGGGCGTGGGTTCAAACCCCACTTCTGACAATATTCCTTTTTTTTTTTTGTTAATGATATTCCTTTTTGTTATGTTTTCGTTTTTCAAACCCTTTTGGTAATGATATTCCTTTTTGTTATGTTTTCGTTTTTCAAACCCCACTTTTGATAATATTCGTTTTTGTCGAGTTGTTAGAAGTTTAATTTTATTAGTGGTATATTACAAAATATGTCACTGCATTTTATTTAATTTAATAACCAACCAAAGAAAAGCTTATATTGGTTTATAAAATAATAAAATAATATTTGAAACTATTTAACATATTCCATTAATTGTTTCAGAAATCCTAGGAAATAATAACAAATTATTTAGAATAATTATAAAACTTAATTTTATTTCTAAAATTAAATATATGCATCCCTAAATCGTTTAATAATGACATACGTGTTTTAAAACTAAGATACAATATTGATTATATTTTAACATTAAAAATATAAATATTATATCTAATTTATTAAATATCTTTTTCACTCCACAACAACATAATGACATCTTATTAAAAACTAAGAAATCACAAATGTTATATTTTATTCAATATAGTATATACAACTAAAAAAAATTGATTTCAATACAGGTTTTATTTTCTTTTCTGGATTTTACCAAATTTATATGATTCACGGATTTAAACATTGTATCATCTACCTAAGACGGGTTGAAACCAAAATATGAAATTAAGTAAATTAAATATAAAAGATTATAAAATATATAGAATAAATCAAATAAAACTTTTATTATTATTTTATAATTAACAAATTACAGTGAAGTTTAAGCAAATATTTTTCCATGCTATATAACACGCAGTGCCGGTCCAGTATAATTGGATGCCCTACGCATAACACAGTTTGGAGGCTTTAGAACAAATTTTTTTTTACACTCTTATACTAAAGAAAAAAATTTGGATCATTTTTAATAGATTCAGACCAAAAATTAAATTTTTTTGAAACAAATTCATACTAAAATCTGACTTTTTGGTACAAAATTTATTTATTCTCTATAAAATTGAGCATTTTTTCTAGATATTTAATCAAATAAAACTAAAAAAGGGTTTAATTACTAAAGAAAAAAATGAAAAAAACTGGGACCCCAATCCTTTGCTTGGATTATTTCCCCTATGGGCCGGCACTGATATCACGGGTAACTATCTAGTTATTAACAGAAATAAAAATAAAATAAAGAAAAGATTTGTTGTTATTAACAGAAATAAATAAGAATAAAAGAAACTTTGACCAAGAAAATATTCTGCGACAAAGAAAAGATTCATTTTAATTTTTAGTTATATTTTCATTTTCCATTTTTCCCAAAGTCTCACATTGAATCCGAGTAAGAAAAAAACGTATATAAGAAATTTGTTGTTATTAACAGAAATAAGATATTAGAGAAACTTTGACCCAAAAAAAAAATATATTAGAGAAACTTTGACCAATAAAAGATTCTGCGACAAAGAAAAATAAACTGAGAAGAGGTAATAGTTTCAGAAAATATTATAAATAATAGAGGATAGCTAAATATTAAACTATTCATTAACGTATTAACGAAAACAAAAAACAGGCAGCAAAAAAAAGTAAAAGATATGGGAGCGAATTGGAATTCGATGATTGTGATTGTGTTTGTGATGACAATGGTAATGGTAATGGCAATGGAAATTGTCAATGGAGAGACGTTGGCTCAATGCCGTGAAGATTGCATTCAAGAGTGTGCCACCACCGGTGCACTTCCGATCAAATGCCTTCAGAGTTGCTTCCGTAGATGTCACGGCAAACTTCTTTGAGGTATATATTTTTTATATATTCCTCAGGTTTAAGAAAAAAAATTGGAAAGACCTAAAATATTGTAAAAATAAAGGTTAATGGATGATTTCTACATTGTATGCATGGTGGAAGCGCAGGCATAGAAGAGATGAAGAATAAAAGACTTGAAGTCATGAATCAGTGTTGGACTCTTGAGACTTTTACTTCCTTTTATCCTTATAAGTTATAACATCAAATTGTAACACAGTAATTAATAAAAATTTATAAAATCAAATTTGTCTTCACGTTACAAATCTGTCTTTCACTTGAAACTGATTCTGTTAATTTAAAATTTCACCATGCATATGTCTCTGGTCTAGACTCTTTTTGTTTTAATTTATACACATAAGTACTACCACGTTTCTCATATCCGTAGAAGGCAAAATTGGCCCTCACTTGTTTTGCTTTTGCAATAATGATCTCCTTACAAGAGCATAGCAATCTCTATATAATCAAAAAAAGGTATCATTATAGAAATATGTGGGAACAGAGTTCCTAAATCAAATGCAACATTTCTCAACCTAAGCTTACTCTTCTTGAGATCGTAATAGACAACATAAGTCATAGCGTATCTTACATCGCATTCGTAAGATACAAAATAATCTCACCCGTATGAATATTGCCTCTAACGAGTAACGCACGCAGCGTCGCCTAGTCCAAATGCAGGCCCGGCACTGGGGTGGTGCAAGAGGTGCTTTTGCACCATGTCAAATTATTTTTGAAAAAAAATTACAAGATTTGAGGCCCTCAACATTTGATATTTTGACAAAAAACACCCCAAATTTCTGAAAACTACAAATAAGACCTTTAAATTGAAAAGAAAAAAAAAAAATTTGCACAAGGTCCAAGGAAAACTTGAGCCGGCCCTGTCCAAATGAATACATCGAATGACGATTCGAGAAACGTATCTTCGACCATTTGTCAGCATCTTCCACAACCCATGTGCACATGTCAAATGTATGAAATGAAGTTTCAAAGACTAAGGCTACTTTCGTTTAATCTTGAAAGGAGATCCAACTTATCGGTCCTCACATCGAATCTCATTAAGCACCATTCCAACATATCTTCCCCCGTAAAAGCGCCATCTTAGAAAACCCCATCATGCACACACCGTTAGTTATATGGAGCGGTGAAGAGTGTTACATTCAATCATCTTCCACGATTGTAATTCAACTGTTTATACTCCTCCCAATTTGAAAACTTGATGTTCAGAAGACGCAACGTTCAAGTAATCATTCATTCTTTCCGAATTCCGACATGCACAATACTTTATATTTGCCCATTATATTGACCGGCTCGTATCCGAAAAAGCTTTGAATTATCTTGTTTCTTGATTTCACTTTGGGTAAGTAAATGGACTTACCCGTGCTAGGATTAGTTATGAGTTGTTGCTGACCATATCCGAAGCATATCATACCATTAACCATTGACATAATGAATATCGCAGCTACGGTGATTCGGGATTTGGCCTTTGGAACGAGAGAGAGAGAGAAGAGATATTAAGATATTTTCTTCTCTGAGAGAGTTGATGACGACAAGCAGAAGAACCACTTTGTGGTGTCCTTTTTTGTTATCTAAGCTATTGACAGCAAATAGCAGATGTGGCTGCGATGGCTGAATTGATGGGAACAATAACGGGAACGATCTGATGAAGTATGGACTTCGGATGATTTGTTGACGAAAACTTGGACACAAGGAGAAACCTCGATATTACGCTAGTATTTTAACGAATCGAATTGGACTAAGGCCCATAACTTCATTAAATAAATGAGCCGAGGAGAACTAGAACATCTCTGTTTCTTTCTGCTTGAAGACAGAATCTCTATGTTCTACTAATATATGCACATAAGATGAAACGCCTATGACCAACAATTCAACTATCCATAGAAGCCAAAAAAAAAATAGAAAGACGCAACATGAACATTGGTCAAAACATCTCTAGTTCTCCGTAGATGTTGTCACTTCATGTGCTCTTTGGAGGAGGCAGTCTTTCTAACACCCAGCTCGGAGAATCATTCAGCCAGAGACCTACACCGGTTTCTTTGTGCTTAAAATCCGGAGCTTTTGGGTTTCTCTACAGGGGTTTGAGTTTTTGAATGATTGGTATGTTATTATAGTAGATGTAGAAAGGATTTGATTAAAAAGGTAAAGGTTTTTCTTTTTGTTTTGTTTACCTTGTTCAATCTATTGTCCCACCAATTACTCATGTTTCCCACCAAGTCCTTCCATGATTCCTCTCCGGCTTCACATGTTTTACAGAAGCAAGATTGTTAAACAAAATTCGATATTGCATCTTCTGAGTCAGAGACAAAGAAGTTTAGCTGTCATTCCAATTCACAGAAATATTTAGAGAGTCAATGGTAAGAAAACTGTTTCCTTTACCCTTTGGTTGTTTCAAGTAATTTGGAATATCAAACTTCACGTCTTGGAGCTCGGACAAAATCTCTTTGGGAGCTCTGTCAAGCCAAAGCGCTTCACTCCCGTCTCTCTTCTTGAAATCAGGGTGTTTAGGATGTACCTGTAGACAGAGAGATATCAAGAAATAAAGGAAAGTTTTTTTGACAAATGGATCACGGCATTGTAACAAATAGAACCACTAGGACAAGTTCAATTACCGATCCATTCTGTTTGCTTTCTCGGTAATCAAACCATTCATTCGGATAATCAACAAGATCAGTCCAACGATTACTTCCAAATTCTCTTACTTTTTTAACGCTAGCTAAGAACAAAGAAGACCAAATATTCATGGTTAGAGCCATCATCGGTTTTAGATACCCAAACCCGTTAGGAGATATCAGTAAAAGAAGCTTACCAGAATGCTTAAGCACACCTTCATTTTGGTCCAACGTTGGCAAAGCTTTTGGTAAAGGTTTAGAACCTTCAATGTAGTGGAGATCACGAACCATTACTTGATGTGAAAAGCTACCATGGAAACTTTTAAACATCTGAACATAGGCTTGCTCAGAATTGGCTCCAGATTGAATCACATCTCCTAATATCTGTCCTGTAATATGAACCCGATCGTTTTTCTTCAAATAAGAGTTAGCAGTATGAGCTAAATCCCCTTCAAACAGTAACGGAATCCTGAATGGTTCACAGAATCCAACAAAATGTCGTATCAATACAACATACCAATACATAATCATAACAAATATCATTGCAAATCTCGTTTATAAGCAGAGTGTAGAAATGGTTAGGCAAAAGATTGACACGAATCACGGCTTATTAAAGTCTTAAACTTTACAAAACCCCAATCTACAAGACAATAAAACATAGTTGAAAACTCAAAAATGCAATTCAAAATCATGGCTTAAAGTCTTAAACTTTGAACTCAGTTCTGAGACCCAACATATGCAAAAACTCTCAAAACACCAAAAAAAAGAAACAATTTTTTTTTTGAAAAAAGACTAACCAGAAATTAGTAGATGAATCAGAATCGGATTTGGAATCAGAAGAAGGTTGATGGGAAATGACTGTTCCAGCCCAGAACTTTCCATCGGTTGTAGAGTCGCACTGAACTGGCTGATGAACGTACCCAATCAAATCAATAGAATTCGCGATTTTGGGTTGGTAAGGTACCTCCGCCGGTCTCGGCCACTCAGCTCCGCGAGTACGGCTACTACTTCCCGTAGAAAAAGTTGAGTGACATCGCTGAGAAAGAACCCACGATTGTCTAGTAGCAGTTGATATCAACGAAGGTCTTATCGATTTCGATAGTGACCTCGCAAGAAACTGCATTTCGAGTAGAAGAAGATTCAAAGTTCTAGGGTTTATGTTCTTGTGGGGTTTGTTTGACGACAAAAGACAAAGAAAGACTTCGCCTTTTTTAGACTCTTCGGGTTCGTCATAAAACGGTGCCGTTTTTTGCACAAAGTCGTTTCGCGGGCAAATAAAACTAGAACGACGTCGTTTGGTTATAATGGTGTCATATTTTTTGTATTATGTTTTGACGGGGCTAATTTAGAAATTGTAGCTTTTTTTTTGGATCATTTTGTAATTTATTTATTTGTTTAGTTTCGCAACTTCGCCGTGCGCGGCGGGAGAGAGAACGTTGTGGTGGAGGAAAAAGAAAAAAAAAAAAATAAACCTTTACAAATCGGAAAAGTCGAGAAACCCTAAATCGACGAAAAAGGAGGGATCTTTGAAATCAGAAGCTTGGTTGTGTGTTCATACGATGAAGAATCAATGGTCTAATTTTCATCAGGTTTGTTTTTATCAACTTCTCTCTTTGTGTTAAGGACATCTTTATATCGAGACCATCTCTGATTCTATTCCCAAACCTCGTTTTTTTTTTTTTTTGCAGATTGGGAGAAACTCTTTCTTAGCTGCTTCCACTATTTATGTTTCGACTGAATTCAACTTCTTAAACACTCCTCTTCCTGATCGAAGTAGCTTTTGCTTTGCAGCAAAAGGTAAATTTAATTTGGTTCTGTGGTTATTCTTTTATAGATACATGAATTAGTGTTAGCATCGATGATATGGGTCTAGGTGATTGTTTTATTTGTTGAGAAATGAGATTGAATTGGTTAAAAAAAAAAAATGAGCTTTAGCTTGAGGGTAATGGAGTGGAGTCGGCTAATCATATTGCTTGTAATGAGTATACCTTGTTTCTATTTGTGTAAGATTTTGCTGATCCTTGCTACTTGAAATTGTTAGATAGATCCAGCTTTGTAGTGTTGAAATCGGAGGCGGAGTTCAATAGTGCATTGAGCAAAGCTAGAGGTAAATAAATTGTCCTGTGTTTCTTCTTTGTTAACTACTTCAGGAACTATATGAGTGGTTTAGTATGATGAAGCTGCTTTATCTTCTCTTTTGATGTATACATATTTCAGATGGATCTTTGCCATCAGTTTTCTATTTCACTGCTGCTTGGTGTGGTCCTTGTAAGTTTTTAGTTTCCTTCCTGAAAGCAAGTTTTTTGTTCTGCATTAACATCGTACATACGAGTGGTGGTATTAATTTGTGTAATAAGTGGTTTGACTATAGGCAGGCTTCTCGCTCCTGTAATATTGGAACTTAGTAATAAGTATCCGGATGTTACAACGTATAAGGTCGACATTGACGAGGTATTTTTATATTTGAATATATATGCTCACTAGAATGGCTTTTGTAAGTCTATACGAGTAGCATCGTGCGATCAAAGCCACCATTGTGTATAGTCCAAGGCTTTTAAAGTTTCTGCTATCTAAAGCCATTTTGATTAGTCGATATGTGGAAACAAATGAATATCTCAACTAATGGAATGTCTGACAGAAATTGCTACACTCTGCTTGCTATAACTACTGGTTACTGATGTCACATACTCACATCCTTAAAAACGGCATAATGTTAAGTCGCTTAGTAGAGAAATTTTGTTGTTGGGTCACGCAGAAATAAGCTCTCTTTCATATGAATATCATTGTAAGTTCCAATTTACCAAGATATCTTTTCTTGCATCTTTGTAGGGCGGTCTTACAAATGCTATTGGGAAGCAAAATGTCTCTGCTGTGGTAACATCCTCTGTTCCTTTTAAAGATTACTTTACATTTTAACTAGTTTCGCATCGATATGAGCTCTCTGGTTATCAGTGCTGGGATCCATCTAATGGGAGCATTATGTTGAATGCAGCCAACACTACAATTTTTCAAAGGTGGCGTGAAGAAAGCAGAGATTGTAGGTGTGGATGTGATGAAGCTGAGGAATGTCATGGAAAAACTCTACAAGTAACAGAGACTCTTGACTTATGTACACTACACATTGCTTTGAAGTTGTGATTATTTTGTTCGTTTGCTTTTTACGTTATAGATTCTTTCATTCTCGTGTTCCTGCAATTCATAAGGGTGGCTAAGTTTGGTTTCTGTTAAACAAATGGGTGTACAAGTTGTTTTTATTTGGACTCTTCTTCATACTAAAAGTGTTGTTACTTAAAAGAATGTGATATGGACTTGTGTTTCCTTCCTGGGCCAATGGATGAAATGAAACAGAGTCGGGCTGGTTCTTAAGAAGAAGATTCATGTGGTTGCCCTCGTCCAGAAATACATTATATAAACCTGGACATCTTAGATTTGGCTAAATCAAACCGAGAAAATGACAGGACAGTTGTGAAGATCAGTATGTGAGTGATAAAAGAAGAGAAGAAGAAACAAATACAAAGGGAGTTGGATGAGAATGAGTAGGACCGGATTTGACTGGTATAGTACAATCTGTTTTTACAACTCCATTCAGAGACTTTAACAATCATTAATGAATGAGAACGAACTTGTTATTATTATACACAACTCTTTTATTTCTATCCTTTTATTTCTTGTCCTTCTGCTCTTTGTACACTACCACTTGATCGTACCTCAAATAAGCATAAACAAATTCTTTACATTGATATTCAATACTGAATTGTTGATTGTAACTAGTAGTTTTATAAGTCATCAGATCATTATTGTAATTTCGTTGATTTTTTTTTGGCCAAGTTCGTAAAACATTGCACAATCGAATTGTATACCTTTTTTGTTTTTGTTAAATAAATTCACAAGTAATGATTCCTCCAAATTTTGAGAATTCTTTTGAATAATTTGAAAATTTTTCATAAAATTTTCAGTTATGCATTAATATATCCGAATACTTAACACCAACGAGCATTTATCGACAAAAAATCATCAACAACATCGATATGTATTTTTGCCTAATTTTTTAAAAAAATATATAATCAGAAAATGTTATTTGGATAATGTAAAACAAAATAAATCACGATTGTTTATTGTGAAAGTGTATGTTTATTTGGATAACCTTGAATGTGGTGTAGATAAAACTGCCTATCACGATTGTTTATTGTGAAAGTGTATGTAAAAATCGTTAGTCGTATTTTATTTTGCTGCATGAAACCATATTTGTTTATTGTGATGAGTAATAAGACCATCATCATCAATAATAAAACTATTTTCTAATTGATGATGATGTAATGCACACCAAAAAAGAACTAAGCTACCCTATTTTTACAGATACTTTTATGGTTATAACCTCGAACGTAACAAATCTATATATGACTCAATTCTGATTAAACATGAAACTTCACTGGAATACGTGATAAATTTACAGATTTATGATAGAAAACAGAAATGTTAGATTTGTCACACTCACAAATATTCAATGTTATATATAAAAATCCCAAAAAAAAAAAATTATAATACTTTTTGTGGTCTTCTTTTACTTCAATTCTTCTTTTGGTTTTATCGAAAGGAAGTATATAATAGTTCTTCTAACAATAATGAAAAGAAAAATAAATGGAGATGAAAGAGAGAGAGAGAGAGAGAGAGAGAGAGAGAGAGAGAGAGAGAGAGAGAGAGAGAGAGAGAGAGAGAGAGAGAGAGAGAGAGAGAGAGAGGAGGGTGGGGAATGGTCAAAGGAGAAGGACAATGATTTGGCCCTATTTTGTTTCTTCAGTACTTTTATCTCAGTCTCCTTTTTTTTTCCAAATTTTATCTCTAAACTTATCATCTTTTTTGCTATTCATAGCAAAAACACAATCCATATTTATGCTTAAACAGACTTGATAACTAAAAGATGAATTGTGTGGTAAAGTTCTATACAATTATGTAATTAGAAACTTAAATATTAATCCGAGAAAAGTTAGAATTCGATCCTCAAACTTTTGTGTAGGGTTTATATGAAAGGTTCACAAGTATTGATCACTAGGTAAGTAGAAGCTATATGGGTCAAAATGTTTCTATTTGGTTCAATCACAGCATATATTTTGTCATTTTATATAATTATATATTAGTGCAACTAAGATTGAAGAGATACCATCCTATGTCTTGTCATATCAAATAAGATTATGTCATTCCCAAAAATATATATTTGATAAGAGAATAATACACTCGGTTTGTCTTCGACTAGATTGTGATATATTTAAATTTATTGCAATGAGTTCTGATATTTATACATTTAGAAATGAAAACATATCATATATCCTCAAATTTGATACATCCAGATCCGACTTACAAATTTGATATACATATACGTATACATTAAGATATATTAGCTTCCACATATCCGTCCAAAAATATGAATCAAATACGCAAAAAAACATATAATTTTTTTACTGATTAAAAAATAAACATATATTTTTTTTGATTGATTAACACATAAACATGTAAAATACTAAAGTTCTTATTAGTTAAATTATCTATATGATATGCTAAATATAATCTAATATCCTTACATTGAAATTTATTATAATTTATATGTTAAATTAAATTTAATATATCAAAAATAGCAAAATCTGTATTTATACATCAAAGAGTTACAAAGCATATGTAAAAAAAATTTATTATAAATATCCTGACATTGAAATTATTATACTCGAATCGAGGTCCAATTTTCACAGATCCAAAATTTTTCACATTTCAAGTTCAAAATTTTGAATCGAATTTTGCATTCTGGATAATAATTTCATCTAGATATATGAACGTATATATGAAGAAAATTTTTGCCTAAAAAACCCCAAAGAAAATATAAAAGTTTTTAGAGAAATAAATCACTTGACTTAATTTCCATCAAATTTCTACTGTTTTTAATACAACTGAGATGTAAACGAATTGTCTGTAATTAAACTGGAGTTTCTGATAATTAATTGCCACCCATCTGAACTCTATAATCAAGAAGACAAAACAAGATCGGTAGGAGGTCCTCAGAGGCCAAAAGGACTGACAAGTGTTTTCAATAATGAGAGTGATCTTTTGGAGCAGTGAGTCAGATCCATCTAATGGAGAAGACTATTCTCTCTCTTCTCTCTTTCTCTCACAAAGAAGGTCCCATCTAAAGAAAGGCTAATAGATTGCCAGATTCTGCAGGGAGTAAATTGGCCAGCTAGTTTTTTCTTTCTATGGCCTCTCTGCACCACCACCTTCATCATTTTCAACCCTCCTTTTTATTCACATTTATATTACTATTATTTAACGTATATATATATATATATATATAACTTTAGTCGAGAGATACATGCACATAAATGGTTAATGTTATACTGTGACATTGTGACACACAAACGAAATGGTTTATAAATGATTACTTGATATTTTCAATCGGCATACTTGATATTAAAGGAGTGAGCGACAATGCATTGTTTACATTTTACAATCAAATACCTTTATTTGCCACTGCAAATTGTTACTCCTTGAAATAATTTTGCTTTCTTCTTGAAAGCTTTTTGTATCTCTTTTATTATGTCTCAAAAATAGGGGTTTGTAGTTTATATAACTAAGGTGGATAGTCACTGTCATGTGCATAGAGGGGACATCCTAAGAAAACTCAATAAAAATAAAATATAATACATTGAATTGCTCATTTCTTGTATATATCTTTCTAAAATAATTACGTGGGTCCTTTAGGGAGTGAAGCCTACACATTACAAAAATATCGACATCATGTAGGTTCCATTTACATAAATGATTGAGTAAATGGTCAAAAGCTTCTATCATACCATATGCCTTAAATCTTTCTCTCTTTCTTTTTCTTCGAACAAATATTCCAAATGAAACTCATTATATTGTCTTAACTTTCTGATAATTAAAAACCCCTATTACAGTTATAAAGATTCCATTTAACAAGTATACGAGTTTTGCGGAAATAAGCAGGCTAATACGACATACCTAAACAAGAAAACATCATCGCACAATTAACAACTGTAATGCATAATGTTGGAATCTATAAATACACGACCTTTCAAATATATACAATCAATTTCTACTTATAACTTCATCAGATTGCACCTTCTACCACTTAAAAGTTAACATCAAATTTTTGAGCTAGATGACGATCCAATATTGTAATTTAATCTTTAACAAAAGGAAAAAAAAAGTTGGTATATCTAAAAAAAATATATATCACAAATTCCATATTACTAGATATAAAATTATAAACAAATATCTATTTATTAAATAAAAATATTTCTTTGACTTGTCAATTTGTTGAGATAAAATACGAGAATGTGTAAACTAGTTATGTTTTTGGTCTATTTACTATTGTAACACCCGTGAACCGGATTTTCGGTTCATGCATCAATCGATGCCAAGGGAGGGCATCGATCGATGCAACCATGCAGTTTATGCTTGGGTTAGTTCTAATTTCTCTGGTTTGATGTGAAAACCTAAGGCTCGTGTATAAAAGGGAAAACTCGATGCCCTAGAGTGAGTTTTTGGTCATTGTCATTTCTGAAAGTGTGAGAAGTAGATTTTTCTCTCTGAAAAGTTTATGTGAGCGTTTTTGAGGAGTTTTAATCTGTTTCTTGTGAGATCTGTTCGTGGGAGTGAAGATTCGAGGCAATGTTCGTGGAAGAAGCTTGATGTGGTGTGTTTCTTGTCGTTTTGATTCAGAATCTTCTTGTTAAGAGGTAAGTGCGGGATCATGGCTTATCTAAGCGATTAGATGTGTGTTTTGTATGTTTTTGGGTGATTGATTTCTTGTGTGCTTGTTGTGCTTGGTTGTCGTGGTGGTTGTGGCTTGCTGAGGTCGGAGTTGGCATCACGAACGATGTGGCGTTGGTTAGATCCAAGAGAAGTCGAGAGAGAGATTGTGTTCGGCGATGATTCGTGCGACTACATCGATCGATGCAAGGAGTGCGTCGGTCGATGGAGCTAGAGATTTGGAGGAGACGCGAGGTTGCGTTGATTGATGCATCGGTCAATGCAAGGTCGTATAGTCACACATTTGTTCAGAGTTGCCTGGTTTGCTTGCTTTTGTGTATTGCTTGTGTTTGTCTATTCGCTTTTGTGTATAGCCCAATAGATGAGAGGATCACCTTACAGAGTATTTATGGTAATACTCACACATCTCAATTGTTTTTTGTGGTGCAGGTACGTGACGTGAAATCATGGTGATGAAGAGGAGGATGATCTAGGGTCTCGATTGTGTGTTGATGGTTATATGTTGTTATGTTGTTGGAACCTGGTTAGTACCATGCTAGGTTTTTGGATAGAATGGTTATTGATGATATTGTAGTAATGATATATATTGGAGATGATTATTTTTATATGTTCCGCTATGCATGTTAATTGTATTTACTAGATGCTGGTTTATTGGTATTATTGTTAGTTAATGTTGTTTAGGCTGTTGGTTTAATTAAGTAATATAGAATGCTTAGTTAATTATATTTATTACAACTGCTTTCTTGATTAATTGAACACCAACACATGTATTACTCCCTTCGATCTGAAATAAGTGTCATTTTAGGAGTGATTTTTATTTTTTATTAAGTGTCGTTCTCTCTTTTGAATGTGATAATACTAATTAAATTACTAATATAACCATAACTAAATTAACACAAATTATTAAAACTGAAAATAACAAATCTTTAAAATACAACACTGACAGGGGATATATCAAGAGATATAATATGAAGAGTTATCGATGAATATATATTGGGTTAGCATAAACCTGAAAAGCAGCAAAATGAAAAATCATCTACAGGTAGAAGAAAATCAAAATAAGCAAACTAATGTCAAGGTGGTGCACACCTTTATTGACAAGTGATCATGCTAGTCCAAACAAGTATTGGTCGTCCGTACAACTATGCTAAGAGCGTCCGTACAATTATGCTATAAGGCCGAGTCATCTACGAATATATGGAGTAGTGAGGAGGCCTGGTTGCATTGAAGCCCATGAGAAGGTTCGAGATCCTCCTTGTAGCCGTTAGAGAAGAAGAGAGAGAAGAGTCACGGGTTGTGCTTCGTTTAAGGAAACAAGGAGGGATCACTTTCACTCTTGGGAAGAACTAATTCTCTTTCCTTATCTCTTATGCGATCGGCTGTAAAGGGTGTAGCCCTAGTTTTGTTTAGTATAAATAGACTTTTGTAAACCTTTGTAAGATATACTTATGGAATATAACTTTTCTCTTATTCTTCTTGCCGACAATTCTCTTCTTCTCAACCTCTTCCGCTTAAATCCCAACATGGTATCAGAGCAATTTTTCAATCTTTGATTCTCTAAACCTACTCTTATTCTTCTTTATACTCTATTCTCTTCTCAATCTTTCTCTCTATTCTCGGTATACTCTTGTTTTATACTCTCTACTCGACATATTTAGTCCTTTCTCTCTATCTCTCGCAAATCTTGCTCATGGACACTACCAGACCTATTGTTACTCCGGTGGTCTTAAAGGGGGCCAACTATTTGTTGTGGAAAAGAACCACAAAGACCGCGTTGAGTGGACGGGGACTATGGATTCACGTTGAAACGAACCAGCTCCCCAAGAAAGCCACCAAGAACGACGGTAAAGAAGAAAAGGAAGAAGACAAGGAGGCTGAACTCGAGAAAGAAATCAAATGGTTCCAAGAAGATAAGACCGTGCTTGCCATTCTTCAGAATTTGCTTGATGCACCGATCCTTGAAGCATACTCTTACTGTGAGACGGCCAAGGAACTATGGGAGACACTTGCGAACGTATATGGGAATGTGACTAACTTGACCAGGGTGTTTGAAGTCAAAAAGACTATCAACTGTCTTCACCAAGAAGACTTGGAGTTCACGAAGCACTTCGGCAAGTTTAGGTCTCTTTGGGCCGAACTAGAGATGCTTCGGCCAAGCACCATAGATCCAGCCATCCTCAACGAGAGAAAGGAACAAGACAAGGTCTTCGGTCTCCTTCTCACTCTGAATCCGGCGTTCAACGACCTTATCAAGCACATCCTCCGTGGTGACAAGCTTCTGACCCTTGAAGATGTGTGTTCTCAAGTTCAAAAGGAGCAAGAGTCGATAGGCCTGTTTAGCGGTAAGGAGGACTTGGCTACAGCTAACAAGGGAGTGTACAAGCATGAGGACCGGAAAATGATGGTATGCGACCATTGTAAGAAGAGGGGCCATCTGAAAGACAAATGTTGGATCCTTCACCCACATCTCAAGCCGGCAAAGTTCAAGGCTAACCTATCGCAAGGAGGACCAAGTGGACAAGGCACCAGAGCAGCGAATCAAGGAGACGCAGCAGCCACGGCCATGGAAGCTTCCCTTGGAGACCTGGTGAGAAAATCGGACTTGGAGGCCCTCATCAAGTCCATTGCCGCACTAAAGGACTCCGGTACCACTTCCTTTGCTTCAAAACCTAGTACTTCGCTTGTTGTTGACTCGGGTGCTTCTCACCATATGATTAGTAACCCTACTTTTATACACAACATAAAACCGGCTCGAGGTGTGTTTGTTTTGATCACTTACGCGTGTTCGGGTGTGTTTGTTTTGTTTTAGTGCCCGGAGAACAAAGGAATAAACTTGAGGCCAAAAGCACTAGAAGTATGTTCATTGGCTACTCAACAAGTCAAAAGGGGTACTAGTGTTACGATCCGATCACTGGCTGCACACTAGTATCTAAAGATGTGAAGTTTCTTGAACAACAAGGGTATTATGATAAGAAGGACTGGGAAGGCCTAAAAGACTTATCTCAATCCAATACTGACCGGGCGGCCAACTTGCGGTTCCTCCTTGACCATTTGGGCGTCACCAAACCACCATATCACGAGGCGTCTCTACCAAAACTACCCTCCGATGGGCCTACAATATTACCGGAACCTCCGGGAACTCATGATGCTTCTCCTTCCCGTTCGGAGGACACTATTCAGGAGCCAAGAGAGACACAATCCGCAGGAGCCTTGACTACACCACCTGATCTTTCACCTGACAATAGTAAAGCTGAGACAGGCCAGCCCACACCATCTCCACCACCACTTCGGCACAGTGAACGTTTAAAACAACCACGGCGTAGTGAAAGGTTAAAGAATCAACAAGTCTACTACAACAAACAGGCTGTCGCCCACCCTCTTCAGGCCGTGTGTTAGCTTGACCTTATCTCCTCGGATCACGCTGCCTTCCTTGGTAAGCTTGATGAGCACTTTGTTCCTCAAACCTACGAGGAAGCTAAGCAATATAAGGAGTGGCTTGATGCGGAGGACGATGAAACGGCGGCTATGATCCGGAATCGAACTTGGGACGAGGCTGATCTCCCTAAAGGTAAGAAGGCTGTCAGCTCCAAGTGGGTGTTCACTATTAAATATCTTAGCACTGGAGAGATCGAGCGCTACAAAGCCCGCTTGGTCGCACGCGGCTTCACTCAAACCTATGGACTAGACTATACGGACACCTTTGCTCCGGTGGCCAAACTCCATACAGTTCGGGTCGTCTTGTCCTTGGCCACTAACCTCTCTTGGGAGCTCTGTCAAATAGACGTCAAGAACGCCTTTCTTCAGGGGGAGCTGACCGAGGAAGTCTACATGCATCCTCCACCGGGTTTAGAGCACATTGTTGCTCCGGGTAAAGTTTTCCGGCTCCACAAAGCGATCTACGGTCTCAAGAAATCTCCGAGGGCGTGGTACCACAAGCTCAGCTCTACCCTACGCATGAATGGTTTCAAGCGCTCTGAGGCTGATCATACGCTGTTCACTCTCCGCACCAACGGTGGCTGAGTCATCGTTCTCGTCTATGTCGATGACATTATTATCACCGGTGATGATAAGGAGGGTATTTGTGCCACTAAGGCTCTTCTTAACTCTACCTTTGATATTAAAGATTTGGGTGAACTTAAATACTTCTTTGGGATAGAAATCTCTCGCTCTCCGGAGGGATTGTTTCTTTCTCAAAGGAAGTATACACTTGATCTTTTACATGAGACAGGTAAGATGGGAGCCAAACCGGTGTCGACGCCACTTGAGGAAGGTTACCAGGTCAAGCGAAAGGGGGAGAAGCCAACACCCGGTGCTCCAGTTAGCAAGCCGCACGAGCCATATGAAGATGTTGGATGCTACCGTAGGTTGGTGGGAAACTTATCTATCTCACGATCACAAGGCCGGACATATGCTATGCGGTAAACCAAGTTAGCCAACACATGAAGGCTCCAACGAACTTTGACTGGCAAACACTCGAGCGGATCCTATGTTATCTCAAGGGCAGTCTGGGGTGAGGCATTTGGATGGGAAAGAACGATAACACTTAACTTGTTGGTTACTATGACACGGACTACGCGGGTGATACGATTGATAGGAGGTGCACAACAGGGTATTGCACATTTGTCGGAGGCAACCTAGTAACCTGGATGTCGAAGAAACAGAAGGTTGTATCTCAATCAAGTGCCGAGTCGGAATATAGGGCTATGAAGAAGCTAACCAACGAGCTCACATGGCTCAAAGGCCTCCTCAAGGATCTTGGAGTGGAGTCTGATCAACCAATCACTATGCATTGTGACAATAAGGCAGCAATTCACATAGCAACCAACTCGGTCTTCCATGAAAGGACTAAGCACATTGAGGTAGATTGCCATAAAGTGCGAGAAAAGATTGAGGAAGGTGTAGTCTTGCCGTGTTACACTCCAAGCAAAGACCAACTGGCGGACATCTTCACCAAAGCTACTAGTCCTCAGATTTGCGAATACATTTCCAGCAAGCTTGGACTAGTAGATCCAACACATCCGTGAGAAACTCTTCTAACCTATGGAGATCACACTCTTTTCCTTAGCATAGTTTTGTCCCATGTGGTTTTCTATGTTAAGGTTTTTAATGAGGTGATCTCCCATGGGTTCCAAGCCTAGCCGCTTTACCTGGCTAGGCTTGAGGGGGAGTATTGACAAGTGATCATGCTAGTCCGAACAAGTATTGGTCGTCCGTACAACTATGCTAAGAGCGTCCGTACAATTATGCTATAAGGCCGAGTCATCTACGAATATATGGAGTAGTGAGGAGGTCTGGTTGCATTAAAGCCCATGAGAAGGTTCGAGATCCTCCTTATAGCCATTAGAGAAGAAGAGAGAGAAGAGTCACGGGTTGTGCTTTATTTAAGGAAACAAGGAGGGGTCGCTTTCACTCTTGGGAAGAACTAATTCTCTTTCCTTATCTCTTATGCGATCGGCTGTAAAGGGTGTAGCCCTAGTTTCGTTTAGTATAAATAGACTTTTGTAAACCTTTGTAAGATATACTTATGGAATATAACTTTTCTCTTATTCTTCTTGTCGACAATTCTCTTCTTCTCAACCTCTTCCGCTTAAATCCCAACAACCTTTAATCTCAACAAAGTCCCTGAGGAAGAAGAAGACTTTCATTTGAGGAAGGAGAAAACTGATGTCAAGCCAAAAGTGGTGCATGAATTTGATCTCAACAAACACTTCTATGGGGAAGGAGAACTTCATCCTGAAAAAGAGATTCAAGACCTGATATTGATGATGCTTAAAATTTATTGTCCAAAAGGTTTTTAGATTTTGCTGTTGAATTTTCTACTAGTGGTCTCTTCTTCATATAATCACCAATAATTTTTTCTATGGTTTGTTCTCCAATTAATAAAAAAAATTCCAGTTTCTAAATATCAAAGGTTCACATCTCCATACATAAACAAGCAACAAAAAACAGAAAAATTAAAGCAATATAATCTGACCTTAATACATGTAAAATATGACCCATTCAATCTAGATATGATCGATATCCAAGCCATCTCCTTGGAGAATATAGAGCATCAATGACATGGCTGCAATAAAACCATACTTTGCATATGTCTACACGTATCTTTAAGATCTGCAAGTACCTACAAAATTTAATTTTCAATTCCTGTTCCAGGTTTAGACAAACTTGTAAACTAGATAGCATTTGTAGAATATAAACTTGCGGCAAACATCTAGAGACTTAAAGAAAATCTATGCATTCAGCTTGAGGCTATGAATTTGTCTCATGAAACAAGTAACATCCAAAAAAATGTTGACACCATATCAATGAGACAAAAACTAGAGTATAAACCTATAGCGAATACATAGAGACTTTAAGAGAACCTATGTATTCATCTAGTTAAGGAATTACAAACTAGAGTATAAACCTGTAGCGAAAGCAAACCTTACTTTTTAAGCTGATTTCTCTTATTTTCTACTATATTAGAATTAAATTTTATTTTCTTAGGAAGTTGACCATCTCGCTCCAACGCTTCTTTCCTCATGTGTGGGATTTTATAACTATTATATCCTCCAATTCTCATTGTTTCTTGCATGCAAAGTTGCAGAGTTAAGAAAATTTGGTTTATCCTTCTCGCTGGATAATCTTCATAAGGCGTTTTCACAGCGTGAATAAGCTCTTAAACATTCTTTGGACATACCTTATGTTGTAATGCTTGGATAGCACTAAAAATCCAAGATCAAGAACATTCAAGTCTGGAGAGTTTGGCGGTTGACACATCAATCGAATATCAAAACCATTATGTGAAGCCGCTGCTTTGAATTCTATACCGCTTGATCCACATGCGTTCTTGCATTATCTTGTTGAATGTAGATAACTTTATCTACATCCTCATGAGGCCATTTCTCATGAATATTGGGAAGAAATTCTTCTATCAACATTCTTCTCACATTATCTCTCTTAACTAATGTAATTGGTTTTATTTCCATTGTCCCAGCTTCTCTATTTTTACTGTCTTCTTGCAGGTTGAATTGTAACAAAAGGCCAAACCCCAATCTTTCCCGAGAAAGTTTTGTTTCCATCAATATCGAATCTCGGACAAGCCATTGCAACTAAAACCATAAATTTTCCAATGAAGTTCTTACTTTGGCATGTCCGTGTGGGATCATCTTCTTCACGAAGTAGATAGTAATTCTCAGTTCTTTTGGTCATATAGAACCACTTTTTATCAATATGTACAATGTTGTACATATCAATAAATTATTGTTCATGACTCAAACTCTGAGGATCCAACATTTTAAGGAAAAAGTGTAACCTTGCTACCTTATTTTTTTCTCTAAGATGTGATTTTAATGCGTTTGAATTACGTCACATGAGACCTTCTTTCACACGTCTGTATAGTGCTGAATAACTAATTCCAGGGGCTTCAGCCGACGTCTTCAAAGTCGTTCGTCAATGTAGAGGTGTATTGATGATTTGTTGTATGTCTAGTGGAATTTTCTTACGTCCACATTTTTTTGTCCTTCTTTGAGACACATCAACAGATTCACCAACAAGAGTATCTTTAGCTCGTTTCCATATCCTTTGAACCATCCGAATATGCACTGAAAGTAAATCTGAGACCTCTTGTGTGGTATGTTTACTCAGATTTTCTCTCACACTCCTTTTAAGTAAAGCGTTATAGACTGCCCACCTTTGCCCATTAGTAAAGTTCTTTTTTTTTTCCAGTTGTGGTATTACCATTTGCGTTAGATCCTGCTCTAAGCGGTTATTGATTTACAAATTAGCAGATGCATCATCAAATCACAATGCAAAATCAGTATATATAAAAAAGTTTACGAGAGCACTTACCTTGGTCTTCAACCAAGTTGTCATTATGTCCTGCTCCAAATTGTAGAAACATAGATCAACAATTGTAATCGAAAGTGTACGTGCAACGCTACAGACTAGTTTTAAATCACAATCACGAGCTATTCAAGTTAACAAGAAGACTAACCTTGTTCTCCAACAAAGTGATCTTAAGTTTCTTCATTTTCGTTTGCTCCTGTTCCAAAATGGAGAACACATATTGACATCAATAACAGTACATAGAACAAAAAAAAAAGATTCAATTTACCTTGGTCTCCGATATAATCTTCAATTTCTTCATACAATTCATCGGCATGTAGCTCCAAAATCAGAAATTGATCCTCCTGTTCGATTGACATTGAGATTGATTACGATGGTACTTTCAGATGATGCTATAATCCTTACAACTGGTTCTACATCTTCTTCCATTGTTTCCTCACCCGCATGAGCATATTCACCGTTATTTCTTAAACCTCCATATTCAAAATCATGATCATCACTATTCGCTGGAATGGTATTCAAATCGAATAAATGGTTTGTATTTTCTGAAGGTGTAAAGTTTATATCGAAGTTGGCCATGGAAGATGATCAACCAAATTCCATGTTACTCCAAATATAAAGAAACGTGAAAATATTTGAATTTGAATCCCATTAGATTTCTTCTTCTACTTCTATTCTTTTTCTTTCCCCATGAATTTTTTTTTTCTCTCCACTTCTATTTTCATCATCGTAGTCAAAAACGTGTATACTCTATTGAATTGGAGTATTTCATTTAGTTAAAGTTGTTAATTGAAATTGGGAAGAATACTAAAAGGCCAAATTGCAAAATCAAAAATTTGAGTGTATGTGAAGCTGCTGAGATGCATGTGAAGGTTGCAAACGGTATCTCAAGAGATAACCGTCAGAGAATGTGTATCGGTGGTCGGAATCCGCAACGGAATTTTGATTTTGCGATAGGAAAAGAGGAAGCTTTGTTTCTCCATGATGAGGGCGAAAGAAATTGATCGGAAAAGTTTGTTTTTAAAAAAAACTCGGAGGAGTTGAGTTCGTGACGGAGGTGATCGGAGAAAAAGGAGATAATTGGAGAAAAGCTGAAATTAATTTATTGAATAAAAGAGAAACAAAAATAAAATTATAAATTAGTTTTAATCATGAGGTCAAAATAGTCAAATTGTACACTTTCTTAATCTAAGAGAATTTTTCCAGAACGTCATTTATTTCAGATTGGAGGGAGTAACTGATAAAACTTCATTTGACATACTAAATAAGGAACTTCCTAATTTTTCTTTTCTAAGAGTGTTTGGTTGTTTATGTTATGCTTCTACACATTCACATGATAGGCATAAGTTTACTGAAAGAGTTAGAGCTTGTGCATTTCTTGGTTATGAACCTGGTTTTAAAGGACACAAAGTTTTAGATCTTGAATCAAATGTTTGTTCTATTACTCGTAAGGTTGTGTTTCATGAAACTATCTTTCCTTTTATTACTAATTCGGTTTCACCAGGTCTTACTTTCTTTGATGATGTGATGCACTTTAATACTGAAAATAAACATAATTCTTACATATATGATGATTTCTCTGTTACATGCTTGAAGTTAGTCTTGTCTTTGAGTCATCAACTGTTCTAGTGCACACACAATCACAACCCTCTACTCTATTAAACACTTCGAATCCTATAGCTGATCAAACTCGAGATGACATGGATAACACTCAGGCCACGTAGAGAGACACATGCTCCTAGCTATCTTTCATAGTACCATTGCTCTAATGTTACAACAAAGCATTCTTCTTCTTCATATTTTCATGGTATTGTTCATCCTCTCTCCGCTTCTTTGTCATACGATAAACTCTCTCATGAGTATCGTCTGTTCTGTTTTGCCATTATTGCTAAAAAAAACCTAATACCTTTAAAAATGCAGTGATGTTGCAACATTGGCTTGCTACGATGAACATGAAATTGGATGCTCTTGTGAGTACATCAACTTGGGTGATATGTTCTTTACCTGATGGCAAACATGTCATTGGTTGTAAATGGGAATATAAAATCAAATATAAATGTGATGGCTCCATTAAACGCTATAAAGCTAGGTTAGTTGCCAAGAGTTATACACAACAAGAAGGAGTTGACTATCTTGATACTTTTAGTCATGTGACTAAGCTTACTATTGTCAAGTTAATTTATTAATCTTGGCTTTAGCAGATATTCATAATTATAGCATTAATCAGATGGATGTTACAAATGTCTTTCTTCATGGTGATCTAGAGGAAGAAATCTATATGACTTTGCCTCAGGGATACACTCCAAAACAGGGGGAGTCTCTATCAGAGAGACATGTTTGACGACTTGTTAATTCTTTGTATGATCTTAAACAGGCTTCTCGCCAATGGTTTCTCAAATTTTCCGGTGTTGTCCTTCAACATGGTTTCACCCAATCACCATTTGACCCTATGTTGTTTGTGAAATCTGATTCAGAAGGTTTTCCTGCTCTCCTTGTCTATGTGAATGATATATTGTTAGTGAGTAACATAGATTTAACGGTATTGGCTGTCAAAACCTTTCTTGTTAAGGAATTCAAGCTCAAAGACTTAGGTCAGATGCGTTATTTTTTTGGATTAGAGATTACTCGCTCCAAATAAGACATTTCTATCTCTCAGCATAAATATGCTCTGGAGTTACTTGAAGAATTTGGAATATCTTGATTCTTAGTTGCAAACCTTTTCCAACATCTTTGGAGCTGAATCTGAAGTTGAGTGAAGAAACAAGAGAATTGCTTCCTGATCCATCTTATTATAGGAGGTTAATTGGCAAAATGGTTTATTTGACAGTTACAAGACCAGATCTATGTTTTGCAGTTAACAAGCTGAGTCAATATGTTAAGGCTCTAAGAAAGCCTCATTTAGATACTGTTCAATGTATACTTGGTTACTTGAAGAATAATCCAGGTCAGAATTTATTATATCCGGCCGACTCCACTCTTAATCTTCGTGCAATTGCTGATGCTGACTGGAGAAACTAAAAGCACTTAAAATTAGTACTTAACATTAGTTGACTGACCTGCTCACTAGACCTCTTTATGAACGGAAATTCACCTATCTATTGTCCAAGATGAGATTATACTCCTTCCGTTTCAAAATATAAGATGTTTTAGAGAAGTTTGTTGTTTCATAATATAGGATGCTTTCAAATTTCAATGTAACTTTTAGATTAGTTTAGTATTTTATATTATGCAGTACTGTTTCTGATTGGTTGAACTTGTTAAAAGTAAAAACTTCTTAATCTGCGTGCTTTGCTTAAAACATCCTATATTTTGAAACGGAGGGAGTATCATTTATACTCTCCATCTTGAGGGAGAATATCAGAATGTATAAACCGGTTATGTTGTTTAGTTTAATTACTATTTTGGGTTACTATTAAAACTTAATTTTGTGATAGTATTTAAGTTGTAATCTCTTGTTATTAACATTTTAATGAAGCATTTTATAAAGATATAAGAAAGTTTATTACATCTGAAATAAAACTCTTTGCAACTTTGTATGATATCAAGTTATCAACAAAATATAAAATGAATAATCAATTTGCATATAAAATGAATAATCAACCGTCGTCATATCTCTCTTTTTTGTGTAGCCGGTATGAGCCATGTGTGTGCCTGGCGGTTGATTAATAATTTAATACATTACTATAGGAAATTTATAAGACTTGTTTAATTAGTTTTATCTATCACCAGTGACCCATTTAGGCATTTATTTTGAGGTTTTATCATCATTCACATCATACGAGACTTATGAGTTGTAGGAAACTTGGTTTGAGGCTTAATTGTGTGGCTATATTATTAGAAGCCACTTATACTGAAGAGATGGGGAGTTCGAACTTAACCTATATATATATATATATATATATTGTTGTTTTAAAATCAGTAATGAATGGATAACAAAAGCAAATCTTGTTTGATTCCCAAACCTCTAAACCCTCTAAAGCAACTTATGGTTCATAATGGTTATGTCAAATAGTAACACTTTATTCCAAGCATGAAGATGCTTAGTATTGAGATTTTTTTTTTTGGGGTCAAATAGTAGTGAAATTATTTCAATAGAAGTTCCCAACAAGTCAAATGTACTTCATTGATATAATCATACAACTTATAGAATTGTTCCAAAATTTTCAAACATTCACTATTATTCAAAATTTGGAGTGAAAATGGAGAACATAGAGACCAAGTAATTCAAGAAGATTTATTTACTCCAAACCTCTAAACACTTAACTACGAATATTTTATGCAAGTTTTACAAACTCATTTAATCGTATCGAGTATCGACTCCAACTTAAGACATACCTTGATATTAATTAATTTCTAATACTCCCTCGAGCACAAAGGACTCTCTCACAGAAACAAAAATTTCCAAGCTATCGCCTTTCTTTAAATCCTCAAAATTTAACACGGTACACATATATGAGACAATATGCACTATTCTTCATCTAATACGTATATGTTCAAAAGTCAAAGCGTACGTGCGTATCTTAAATCTTTCTGTGTAACTTCAAGTAAAACATAAATTTAGGTATTATATATCAAAACACTAAATGGCTAAATTTTGGGCCAAACTTAACTAAAAAAGACTACAAGGTAGAAATTATAGTTTCTTCTCTCAAGTATATTTGCAAAATACTTACGGGGCTAATTAGGTTTATAACCTACTTCTGTGTAAAGATTAAATAACTAACTGACGTTGCGTCAGTTTTCTTTACAAACTATAATAATTTTTTAGATAGGCAAAGGGAAGGCTAAGTACTAAATTATCATTTTAAGTTATAGTGATTACAAGATTGCTAGATAAATATCATCTAGTTACCACAACGATGATATTGGGTAGATATGGGGGAGAAGGTGATCGCTCTGAAAATGTAGTATACGCAAAAAAATAATGAAGTGTACAAATTTGTTATAAGTTTTATTTGTTCCACGTACAGCGTGACGTCAATGTCGCACTAATGATAATTTTTACTTTATGTTTGTGCTCAGTACATTCAATATTGTATAGAACGTATTATGTATACATATATATGAGGGGGAGGGAGAGTATATAAATAATATTATATAGAAATTTTTTTCCGACGATAGAGAAAGAGATCTTAGTGGACTTCTGCAACTTAAGGCTGTATATGTGACACACACACGTCCTATTGTTTCCTATCTGTCCGACTACCTCGAACCTCTTGTGCCTTGAAGCACAGGCTGTCCAGGTGATACATATCCATTATCATATTTACATCTAAATATATATATATATATATATATATTACATAGTGATGCATTAGTGTATGAAATCATACTGTATTACTCTAATGTATTTTTATATGTGTTGCAAATTTTGTTTTTAATCGTATGAAATCATACTGTATTACTCTAATGTATTTTTATATGTGTTGCAAATTTTGTTTTTAATCATTTATAGGATAAAAGTAAATTAAAAAATAATAATATGAATTTTGCAGTGAAAATTAAAATACTGATAATAAAGTTTTACTTACTATAGTTTATTGCTATTGTTTTTCGTGTGCATCCTAAATACTTAATGAGATCATATTATATTATATTATGAAATTGTTCTAGTTTTTTTTTATCAAAAAAAGAAAAGAAAAAAAAACGAACGTCAGGAGTCAGGTGGCAATTGGCATGGTTCTTGAGAAAGTCTGAATTGGTGAATGGGAACCCATCTCTCCGCCTTATGCCTCTTTTTCCGATAAACAAATAAAAAGATCCATATTTCTTCCCTTTTCTCTATTATTTTGTAAAAGAAAAAAAAATCATATAGATCCTCACCAAAAAATGGTGAAAAAAAATCAGATATACCATCTATCTATTTGTATTCCTAAAATATTTCCTCCTTTCTTTTATTAATTGTTTATTTTGTTTCATGTTTTCTATATATCCCGAATTTAATTAATATAGTAAGTTAAAACTATACTTAAACTAGTCATGATATTATTAAATTAAAAATTATTGATAACCAATTATAATATTTTCTTATATAATTTTTTTACTAGAAATTAATCATCGATAAAACAAAAGGATCAGTATATAAGATACTAATAAAATTGTGTTTGCTTCCAATAACCAAAAAAGATATCAATTACTGATACATTTAGCTATTTTAGCCTTACTAAGTTAGGGATTCTAATTTTATTATTATCGTAAGAACAAACAAAATATTCAGACCAAAGCCATTGCATTTGCATGTGGGGGAGAAGAGAAAAGAACATGAAGGCATTCTTGGCAGAGAAATACACGTGTCAAAAGCCCGTATTGCCACCTACTGTATGTACGCCAATGGCCTTATGCTACAACTGTTGCATAGATTGTTACAAATATGGAAACCTAATACAAAGAAGTACTGGACCGACCATGTGCTTTATATCCTCATCAATCTCTGAAAATATATTCCCCTTTTATTTCTAATAAATTAAAAAAAATTAGATAGATGTGTTGATTTTTTTTATTAATAAATTTATTTATATATTTATTCCTTAATATTTTCAGTAAATCTTATACGCACACGTGAGTGACATTTTCTTAAATTATATTCCTTCAGATATTTGGTTAAAACCATAATTGGTGTTGTTAAATATATACGGATTCATGTTCATCTGTCTAAATATCATCAATTAGAATCAAGTCATCTTTTTGTTCAAAAAAAAAAAAAGAATCAAGTCATCAACATGAAATTCTGATGGTTAAGTGTAACGTTAAAGTTTCGACTGACAACTGAATACAATATACTAATAATCATATTTTATGAATTTGTATTTCGTCGGTAATTTTTAATGACCGGTTTGGAGTTTTATGGTGTAAGAAAGATCCTGACATCGTCTTTTTAAAAACGATTTAATTTGCTTTCATAATTGTCCTTTCAAATGTTTTTATAACCCGTAATAGTTCATTTTATTCATAAGAAACACTTAACAAAATTCCCCGACCATGAGGTGGGTTTTAATTCCCGATGAAAGGATCCTAAGATGCAATTGCATAGTATAAAACTATAAACTATAAAGTAGTATAAAACAAACATAGAGTTCCTACATTTTAATTGAATAGATCATTATAAATTTATAATTAAGCGTTTTTCAGAACCACACTAATTGGATTGTGAAAACTAAAGAGCAATAGTTAAAAAACCAATGTTTTATTTCTTTCTTTTATATTTCTTTAATATGTGTAGTCACTACACATGACCTACTGTGACAAACTTTAAAAAAAATTCCATAAAATAAAAGACCCTAATTGTTGAAACCCCACGTTTAGGTTCCAAGTTCTAGTTAGCGTTACTTTGCGTTATCAAATTTGCCTATGCATCCGATTTTGTTAATGACGTAATATAAAATCACTACTAATTAATTAGTTATACTAGATTTGGATCCGTGCTATAGCATGGGTTAAAGTTTCTTTTATTTATATTATAATTTCAAAATAAAATATAACTTATAAGATGTTTAGCATTGTAAACTAAGAAACGATTATTATAATTATTTTTTGTATGAATATGAGAGATGTATTTTGGTGAATGGAGATCTGAATGATTTATATCAATGTTTTTTAACCAAGACCGGACCGTCCGGTCGGTTCGATCCAACCACAACCCGATAGGTATTTCGGTCCGGGTAACCTCTAAAAACCTAACAAATAAAACCCGCAAAAAACCATAAAAATCCACTAAAATCCCGTGAACCGGTGGTTGAACTGGCGGATCGGATCGGGTTGTCGGTCTCAAATTAAAATATTTTATTTTGGTCACACTTTAAACTTAAACCAAATTATAAATAAATGTTGTTATTTATAAAAGAATCAGTTAGTTATTTTATCTAATCATTTAAAAGTTTAATTTTAGTTGTTTAGTACTTAATTATGTATGTTTTATTCATATATTTATAGAAAAGTAGATGTTATATTCATAAAATGTAATCAAACTAATAAACTAATTGACCCGTAATTCAATTTGTCCGACTTGTTGATCCAGTGGCCCGAAAGACTTCCGGTTCACCTTCCGGTCCAGTTTTAAAGACATTGATTTATAGTAAAAGCTTGGAAGGATGTTAGGTCAGATTTGGAATATCCCGTTTAAGATTTTCGGTTACGATTAAGGTTTTATTTGTTACCATTAATATATGAACTATCAACTTGTAACCAATTAATATTTGGATTAATTTATAACTTATGTATAACCTATTTGTAACCATTTATAACCATTTATTAAAATTATAAAGTCTACCAAAATAATGTTGTGTACTTCCCTTTTATCAAAAAGGAGATAGTACTAATTAATTACTTAATACTTTATTGATTGCATCCTACTAAATCAACGTTGAATTGTTGTAGTAATTCCGAAGTCATAAATTTACCCTTTATTTCCTCAATACTATAGTACTGTTTTTTTTTCAAGCAATTCTATAGTGTACTATAACAAGCTAATTATAAAAACAAAACATAAAAGCATAGTACTAGCTAGTTAGTACTTAGTAGTTACGCTCTAGTTAATGGCAAGGCACAGAGCGTATGGTAACGCTTCCGTGCTTGATTCCATATCGTACGCCTAATGCTAACCACGAAGCATAACGTAAACGTCGATACACAGAGACTTTCCAATCTCATAATCGGTGCACTAATTGTTGGTATTTAAAATTAAAATCTTAGTTCCTCCTTTTTTTGTTATGTAATTTAATAATTATTGGTATTATTTATTAATCTAAGTCGCCTGTCGTCTTTTTTTTTGTTATGTATTACTCATGTATTGCTTATAGTTTAGTTCTTATACGTATAATTCGAACACATGTGATGTTAAGACAATAAACACAAAAGCAAAAATTGTGTGTTTTTACTTGGTACTTTCGACATGTGTCCGAAGTTTTAATGATGTAGGCATGTAGCATATGTTATGTTAAATTAGTTTTTAAAAATAACTCTTGAGTCTTGACTAATGATATTATTGATATTTATATAACTATCCAATTCTAAGAAACATCAAGCAATATATAGAATAAAATTACACGAACTCGAATTTGTGCGGGAATTCAATTTTGTAAGATACATCCTGAGTAAATTGATAACAATAATAAAATAAATAAAAAGGGATATCCGAGCAACCAATGAATTGGTAAAGCAGAAAAAAAACGGTGTTGGTGTAATTGATGACGCAGCTGATGATACTTTTCAGCTGTCCCCGTGAAAACCTGTTGTCGTCTCTTGCCTCTCCCAATGAAAATTACCCAAACTACGAGTCCTCTTCATTATTTGTTTTATTACTCACTTATTCTTTTATAAAGTAGTAACTAAAATCACATACACCTTTTTTTATTATTCAAGAAGAGACCAATAATTCATCAAAAAAATAAAAGTTACAGAAAAAAGTGATTTCGACCCACAAAAGAAATTAAAAAAAACCCATAAAAGTAAACACATTTTCATGATAAAAGAGTACTAATTATCGTACCCGTTACAACATGTACCTAACAGAAGAAACACGATACATATTATATATAGAATGCTTATTTTTCAAAATTATTTTTGCCTATAGTTTTTTTATATTTATGAAAAAGGAGCCCTATGAGGAGCACCTTTCCTTCTATTACCAAGTGATGAAAGAACCATCCCACGCAAGTAATGGCTCTCTTGCTTATTGTTCTTGTTCTTCTTCTTCTTCTCTCTCTTACTACTACTGTTGTTACCTTGCTCCGATTGATCGGAAATGACCATCATATCCTCTGAATCCTCCATCGTCGACATCTCTTCGAGCTGATCATGTCCGTCCATTCTCAAACCCTCGAACGTGAAATCCGATTCATCAATTCTATAGAGAATGCTTGATAAATCATCTCCTTGATATGATAAGTAATCCACCTGCATTCAAAATTTTTTAATCATTGTTAGGTAACATAATTGTGTCCTACTATAATAATAACAATACATATGACTAATATTGGACATGATAGTTCATAACCTAGGAAAGTGCCCACTTTGTACTTGCACATGTGTTTAAGAATATTAAACAAATGAACACATAATCCAAGAATTTTTTTAGCATGATTATAAAGCATGGAGAAAGAAAAAAAACAGCTGTTTCCCAAAGTTTTGTTATTTCAACTTGAGAGTAATGATTTATTAAAAAATAAACTTTACTAGTATTTCATATGGTTAAAAGTTGAAGCAATCATTCTATTCTATTATTATTTCTAATTTTTACTAGAATAAAAACAATAAACAAGAGAATCTCAAGAATTATTGGGTCTCACTTTTGATATTCATGAGTCAACTATGCCAACAACTTAACTAAATTTACATGTTTTTATTGCGCTAGTAAGAAAATAAATTCAAATTAAAAGGTTTAATTTATCTTCATATTCAACTAAAAGAATGAATATGTAATATATTATTTACCTTGCAGGACAGTGAACAAAAGTGGAATGGTTCTTGAAGGATTCTATCACAAGTGAAGCAAACATTTGAAGACACCTTAGCTCTTGATTGTGGTCTTTGGTTTATGAATATCACTTTGGCTCCATTAATTGTATATGGCTGACGTACAAATTGTCAATCAGTACAACAAATTAAACTTACATCAAAGCCCTGAAAAAAAAAATATAGTATTCACCTGAACATATGAACAATCTATGAGCTTCTCAAGATCACTCAGCCGTACGACGTCATGGTATACGTATCGTCTCACCTGCCAATTCATAAACGAAAGGGCTTAATTGATAGAATGTAAATTAGGGTAAACATCATAGTTACTGCAAAAAAATTTCTCTCCCAAAAATAAAATCAAACCAAGGATGGATTTACTTGCACCAATAATGTTTTTGGGGAATAGTGGATAATGATTAAAAATTTGAAATTGATAAAAACAAAAACCTGTGGGAAAGAAGTAAAGGGAAGTGAAGGAAAAGGAATTTGGTCAAAGCTTTGATGTTCTTTGAAAGCAACAGCTCAAGAGAAGTTGAGCAGAGAAGACAATAAATTTTAAAGGAACCAAGCAAATTGAAAAGAAGAAAGAATAAATAAAAGATGTGAAAAGATACATACTATATATAGAAACAAACCAAATCCACACAATAGACAATTCAAGTCCAATTACTATCATCACATACATAAAATATGTATACATGCTTTCAAACATCTACAATTTACAACATAAATTAGAGAACTGATCATATGTTTAGACTTTAATTAGAGTACAACTCAAACCAAATCTTAGTAGATGGCTTAAAGGGTCTTTTAAGAAGATGAACATTATTATTAAAAGAAACATATTTTTGGGGAGAAGAAAAAGTTTATGATAATGAAAGGTCCATTAAAATAAAATAAAAAGTTTTTATAGTACAATTTCCAAAAGCTCTATAATTTTCAATTACAAAGATTACTACTATGTGCATGTGAATTCCAATTAAACTCAAATCCGAGGCCAGAGTAAAAACAAAACCCATCAATTCATTTTTTCTATGGAATTGAGAAAATTTCTGGGAAAATAACCAAAAAAAAAAAAAAAAATCCACAAAAACAAGGGTTTTGGAAAATTTAGGCTTAAATTTGCTAACGTGGTTGTGAGTAATATAAGATGGGTGCAAGTTACCAAGTAAACTGTCTTACTACAATCCAAACATATTTTTTCATGATTGTTTTTTTAATCGGAGTAACAGTATAAAACATACGTACGTAGTTACGTACGCAGTGATTCTAGTTTGCGTAGGTGTGATAAGTGTAAGTAAGTACAAGTTTTCATCAAATTAAAAACAAACAAAATCAATAATCACAAAAAAAAAAAAAAAACATGGGTATTGAAATTGTCTCGAGATCGAATCAAGGGTCATCGAAATTTTCTCAAATTTGTCATTAGATCAACGAGAAAATTTCAATTAAAATTTGAGAAAATTAGTGAAAATTTTTGTTGGAAGTGAGTTTAGTACCTGAAGAAGAGGATGAGAGCGATGGGAAGGGAGACAGTGAGGACAAACACTGAGACAACAGAGTAAGCAGAAGACGTTCTTCTCGCTTTTACGGCGAGTTTCGTGGATTCCACAGCTCGAGAAGAATGTTTCAGCCAGTAGTCCTTCAAGCCATGCAGGTTTCGTTGCCACCATCATCATCATCTCTTCTTCTTCCTCCTCACCTTCTCTAACCATTTATGTTAATTAAAAAGAGTTCGAAAATTTTCACTCAATTTCAATATATAACCCTATTGATGAAGAAACAAGAACCCTAAGAAAGATTGAGATTTTGATTGGGAGCTTTGGACCTTAAATTTGGAGAGTGTGTGTGTGTGTGTAAAGAAGAAGAGAGTGTAAATGTTTATATAATATCTAATGCTATATGTATACGTGTGTGTATATATATATGTATATTGCTTATTTGTTTTGTAATGTAGAGGAGGTTCCAGAATTATTGTCGCTACGTATAGAAAGAGAAAGTGTTGGTTGGGTGGGAGAGAGAGAGAGAGAGAGAGAGAGAGAGAGAGAGAGAGAGAGAGAGAGAGAGAGAGAGAGAGAGAGAGAGAGAGAGAGAGAGAGAATGTCTTTATTGAGAAAACGAATTGTTCCCAAAAAGATCAAATCTTCTCTCCATTGGCGAAATATCAAAATTTTTGTGTGACAAAAAGTGTCATCATACATTATATTGAAGTTTAAATCTTGATTTTTCCATGGGACAATAACACAACTCAACATTCTTAAGTTTTTGATTACCTTTACATGGAACAAAAAGATTCGAGGAGATCCTCCGGAGGGGTTTTATCTTGTTTCCTTTTGAAACTTTACTTGAAACAATATTACTAGTAGAGTATATTACTGGTGTGTATACAATGTATATCTCTTTATTTTCTTCTTGTTGTTGTTGTTGTGTGCATTTATTAGGATATATACTTATAATTTTGTGAAGGACAAGTGTCCGAGAAGATTAGTTTGTTTGGACGGATCTCTAAGGCTAAATTACCTTTTTAGGATATGATATATGAGTCATGTTTTTACCGTCGTTCCACACTAGCAAGTAGCAACAAAAGAAAAGGTAATTTTTATCTGGTTAAAGATTTTACTAGCTAGAATTCACCTTTAAAAGATATTTGTAAATCTTATGGAGGTGTAAAGATATGGAGTGAATCACACGACGTTAAGAATATATGATTATGGATCTTAACATTAAAATAAAACGATTGTGACTAGTACATCTCCTCAAACCTAAAACCAAAACAAATTTTATTTGATTTCATTTCAAAAGCTACTTAAATCAGTAACTTTTAGGCTTTGTCGTGAGTTCTATACCAGTTGAGTTATTGTTTTTTTGATAAATTTTCTAAATTAATAAATAATAAGGTATAATGTACTATTATAAATACTATAATTTAGATATATGCCAAAAACATTAGTCTGGTTAGTATATATGATATGTTTATTAATTTAATAAACAAGAACGAACAAAACACACACAAGAGAGAGTGTGTATGGATGGCAGAGCCAGGGACGTTGGCCTTGGCAAGAGTGCTACTCTTTTCTTTTGTTTAAAACTTTTGAGTACTCTTCTCTTTTCTCCTCACCTCGGTTTCGTATAAAGCTTTCTCATATTCTTTGTTCTCTTTGTATCTTGACTAGTTAAATCTGCTCTATAAAAATGTGTTCCTTAGTTCGTATATAATTTTGGTTATTAGAATTAGTTGTGCATGGTTTCTGAGATTGTGGAAGACTAACCGTTGAGCATGCATCACAACTCACAAGAATAGGATCGAAGTTACATTTTGAAATTTCATTTTACATGCGATTCCAAGTTGGTCTAGCATAGATGATTTAAATATTTTTTTTTTAAAAAGGAAAATGAAATTTCAAATTAATTCTAATATTATAACTTATTTGTTCTTTGTTTTTAGAAAACTTAACATCGATATACTATTGGTGGTGTCACGTAACAAACTAGTTTGTTCTAATAAAATTCAAAATCCGTTGTCGAGAAAACACCTGAAATAATATAACAAATAGAATTGTAAATCGAAACTAATTTATAATTTTTGAGATAATATACAGATTTTGATGTTTAAAAGCCCATATACTTATTGGGCTTCAATAGGTTCAATTTCAAATCCACCAAAGGCCCTTTAACATCATCTACTTAGGTCGAAGGAGATATTTCACATACTCTCGCCGTCCGATTCCGATCAACAAAACACGACGGAGCAAAAATGGAGAACTCGATTCCGACTGATCTCATCGTCGAGATAGTCTCGAGATTGCCAGCAAAATCAGCAGCGAGGTGTCGCTGCGTGTCGAAGCTATGGAGAACCATCCTCCGGCGTCAGGATTTCACCGACTTGTTTCTAACCAGGTCCAAAGCTCGTCCACAACTCTTACTTGCGGTTAAACAACTACAAGACGGTGAGTGAGCTTTTACTCAGCTCCTCAGCCTCAGAATCCATGTAAGAAGTCGTCTCTTGTAGTATCCGCCGCTGATTTTCATATCAAGTTCTCTAAAGGAACAAGCGGATACGACTGCAGCTATGCCTCTGGTTTGATCTATTTCCATAAGATGTGTATCCCAAGGGAAGATGAAGATCTAAAGCATGTGATATGTAACCCTCTCACAGGACAGTATGTGATCTTACCTGAACTCAGAGGTGAATCGTATAGCTATCTAGGGTTTGATCCGGTTAATAAGGAATTCAAGGTATTGTTCATGTCTACCTGTTTCTATATAGCTTATAATGATACAGATCATTATATCTTAACACTGGGAACTGGGGAATTGAGGTGGAGGAAGATCAAATGTCCTTTTACTCATGAGCCTTTTTGGGAAAGGATTTGCATCGATGGTGTTTTGTATTACTCAGCTCAAGTTGATGATGATGATGGAGGAAGGTCTAATGTGATAGTTTGCTTTGATGTTAGGTCTGAGAAATTCAAGTTCATAGCCGCACAACGGTATTATAATCATTTGGTAAGCTATAAGGGGAAATTAGGTGTGATTAAGTTGGAGTATGCTTATAGTTGTGTTGAGTTGAGTATGTGTGTTCTTGAGGATGTTGAGAAACAGGAATGGTCTAAACATGCCTATACTTTGAGGCCTGCGAGTCGAGTTGTTAAGTTTAGTCGCGATCGATCCGTTGTTTGGGTGACTGCTTCAGGTGAGATTGTTTTGTCGACGGATTATGCATCTTATCCATTTTATGTTATCTACTTCAATCCCGAAAGGAACACTCTCCAAATTGTTGAAATGCAAGGTGTTGGAGGAGCTAATTGTGATTGCGGCCTATACCCCTTTGTAGACTATGTAGAGGATCTTAGTCTCAACGATGCAATGCCACTCATGCCAAGCCCTTTAGAACTAGGGCGAAATATAGTTCCCGAGATGCCTAAACCACGACAACGTCGGCATACATCACCTGACCTCTCCAAGTCTTCTCAATCTGTGAAGAACAAAGAGCAGAACAAGTATGGATTATCATCAGCTAACCTGCTCTATCGCTCCGTTGGCTTAGCGATTTCATCTGCTGTTTTATTTAGTTTGTTTTTCGTTTTCTTTTTAAAGTTCTATCATTCTGCTGGCTAAGCTTAGCTAAACTTGTCACACATGGGACATAAGATCAAACCGCTTAATCAGTAGTATGTTTTAAAGGTACATTAATAGACGATGTCTGTTGCATTGTAGTATATCTAAATTAAACTCCAAAATTATTGTATTCTTTCTATGACCATATCACAATGTTTAAGGTTGTAAGTTAGGAACAATTGCATATCATTGACTGTTGTTAAAATCCATATATTATCTATACACATACTACTACTCTTCCGTTCTACTGCCGAATCACCAAAATGGTTTATCACTACCATAAATTTAATGAGGTTTTGATTGGGAGCTTTGGACCTTAAATTTGGAGAGTGTGCGTGTGAAGAAGAAGAGAGTGTAAATGTTTATATAATGTTAATATTATTAAAAGTGGAGTACATTTTGAAAATGTCTACAATTTCACTATATTATTACCAAATGTGTCATTGCTTTTAAAGACTAAAAAGTCAGCTCGTTAAGAATAAACTCGGTTTAACATTATTTTATTTATCCATGTATCTCTCAATTAATTTTTTTATATACATTTTGCAAGTACATTTTGTAAAAGAAAGCTTGAAGTTCTATACTATTTACAATCCTATGTCATTGACATTTATCGTTTGTTAAGAAAATTAGAAACTAATATTATTATATTTAACAAAATTTCCTAAAATCATTCCTTAATATATCCAATTACAATTTTCCAATTTTTTTTCTCTCCTTTCATCCTTATATGATTTTATTTCTTTTAAATATTATTTTATTACATAAAATATATAATAAAAATACAAGTTATTTTGCATATGTTGCAATGAATTTTTTAAAACAGATGTATATTACTCAATCAAAAAAGTGTATGTATTATGTTCCACATCGGGTATAAAATTTTAGACAATGGTTCAAGTTTATTATAAACTAGATACGGACCCGCACATACGTGCAGGGATATTTTCATAAGTTTTTTTTTTATTTCTAAAAGAATTTGTTATGTTTTTGTTAATTACAAATTTGTTTTGTGGGTTTGTTGAGAGTTTTTTTGTAAAAATATTGTATTACAAATATTATGCATAGTTGTAAAATAAAAAAAATAGTATGCATAGTTGTAAAATAGCTTCCGGGGATAAATTTTCGGATCAATTTTAACATAAAGTTTTTTTAGTCCTTCATACATAGTACAATTACGTTTGGCAAAGCTAATGGTTGTTGTAAGTCTTCTAGATTCAGACCCGCACGTACGTGCAAAATTGATTTCAAAAACTAAGTTTACTATCCTATATGCATTATATTATATACATGTGAGGTAATACTTGTAAACATATTTTTTAGGAATCAACATTCATAGTCCAAACTTGTACCTGTTTAGTAATAGATTTGTTTTTAGTTCAGTTTATACAAACAGAATAATTAAATTCGTTTTTGTTATAAGTAAAGACAAAAAAAAAAAAAGGTGGTATGTCTATTTCTAGATCTCAGATTCGTCTCATCCCATATATATCATGTTTTCTCATTCATAACTATAGTTTAAATAATAATTTACTGATTTAAAATATTATATTTTATTCCAACAGATCAAAACATAACTAAAAGATTTGGTATAACATTTATAACCCGAACATATATCAGTTGGGCATTTGGTACAAATTATTTCATATCTATTACAAATTATTATAAGATTTTAATACTATAGATTAGATAATATATACCTGAAAATTTATAGATTATATTTACTTATTTGGTTTATCATTGTAAGCTCACAAGTAACCTGAAAAGCTGCGGGTTCACTGGAAAATTAAATAAATCTCGTCCTGTTTTCTTTCTCCCAAAATTTTATTTTGAATTTTAGTTGTCCAACCTTAATTAGTGATGTAAGTATGCATGCTTTGAATTAATTTTGTGCCAAATAGGTAATATAAAAATGAGTTTGGAGCATATTTAGAGTTTTTTTTCTTAAGAACAATTCTTCTAAACATTTCAGTAATTTATATTACTGAAATTACTGTTGGGTTTTAAACGGCCCAAGGAAAAAAATTCTGTCAAGAACTTTACTTTTTTTTCCGTCAATTTCGAGAACCAAAAATTAGAAAGAGAAAGTTTCTCTGAAAGCAATTGGTGAAGACGCATGCGGTTCTTCATCCTTCCTCTATCAGTCAAAGCAAGGCTCATCAGTCATCAACGTTGATCAGGTTCTTACAATTTTATTATTCTCTTGTTTTGTGTATGTTATTAAAGTTTTGAATCGAAGTGTGTTTTTAATTGTTTAGTTTTCTGTAAATTGTTTGTCCAACAAAAAAAAAAAGAAAAGAAAAAGTTTTCTGTAAATTGTTCTCAAACTATAACTATGAGAAACTGAATGACTCAGTGACTTCAACATCTTGATTTTTATTGTTTTCGCAGAATATCATTGTCACCATCACAACTCTTATTTTCTACGATTATTGATCTAGAATACCAAGTCTAGTAAATGATTAAAATTTAATATAAACTTTTTCTTGCAAATCCGATTATGGGTTTTAGGCATAATATTAAAGTGATGCTCGATTTTGTTAAAACTATTCTGATAATAGATAATTTGAATGACCTTTCTAATATACTTTTTTTTGCCGTCAAATATACTCTCTTACATTGGAAAGAAAGACAAAATCAGTTTCTTTTTTGTCATGTTAATAAGTTAGACAAAAAGCTAAGCAATATGGATCTAGGCAAGAGAAGCATATGCAAGCACCTGCCATTCCATAGAAATAAGAGGTTAGTAATTTAATCCTCGTAACTTCTCATTTGAAAACTAATCAGAATAGATTTGAATTAATACTAAATAAACTTCGACAAAGTAAATTTTGAAAATATAACTCCTACATGTAAACCTTGTAAACTTTATAGTTATATGTACACTGTAGATGGTATCCTTTTCAACATAGAGAATTGATTGAAAATAGCTTCCAAGTTCCAACTATGATCATGATAGCATGCATCTGCCATTGCCTCTTAAATCTGTAATCAAAGAGAAACTTGCAAATCAGAAACATAATTCTTCTCAATTATTTTCCAATCGAGTTTAATCACAAATCTCTCTAATTCTTTGACATTTTTTTTCTTCACTCCATCCTAAAATTGAGAAGTTGTGAACAGACATATAGAAGATTAAAACAAAAACATTTAAAATAAAATTTGTTTCATCTATTATGCTGTTTTTTTTTAACTTAATTTTCTTACACATAAATGATGTATTCTCACATCATCATCATCGAGTATCATCTTCAAGGTTTCTTCTAAGAAAGTTGGATATTGCCTCAAACTGGGTACAATCTTCACTTGTATATTCCAAATCATTGTTTGCAGCCATTTTTTTGTTTTTTTTTTGGAAAAATTTGTAATTTTAGATGGTTTGCAGTATTCGAGATGAGTTACACCTTCATTACGTCTACTGTATTTATAGTTGTAGGGCATGTTTAAAAAGTTATTTTCTAGTATTTAAGATTTAATCATATCGTCTATAATTATAATTGGTAAGTTGCTAAAATTTTATATATAAGAATATTTCGAAATCGTTTAGAATATGGTAATTATCCGAAATTTATGTGTAAATTGTCAAAGATGATATTTTATTAAAGGAATAATTTTTTAAAGGAAAGATATTATAATATTGTAATCTCCTAATTGTAACAATATAATTTGAATTGTTATATGTTACATTAAAGGTTGACATGCTAAATACGTGGGTCGATCTGTGGGAAGATTTGTTTAACTTTAGGAAATATACACTTTAATATCGTGCAATCATATTGTTTGGCTGCAATTTTTATTTGTTCTCTTTAAGTTCATCTACACTAAAATATCAATTAATACCTGTTTGGCTCTGATTTTTTGGCTAACCGTAATCCATTTAATATATGTTTGGCATTTCATGTAATAATTTTTTAGTCTATGTTACTTATTAAAAATGCTTCCCTTTTAATAGTATAGATAGTACTAATATGACTAAGGGACAGTGCTATATGGCGAGACGGTTTGAATCGATATTAATATAAATTTAAAATATTATTAATTTGGTGCTACAACAAGGATAAATCATCATTTTTTTTTAACACCATCAATATTAAAATATTGAACATATCTAAAGTGATTACATTATGATTATGTAGAAAACGAATTTTCGTGCGTTATACCACGAGTTAAATCGTAGAATTAACAATCAAATACGACTATATAAATACAATTATAAACATCAAATAAAATTGACTAACCACCACACCTTTTGATTTGATAATTTTATTAAAAATGTACTTTCGTAGTGTACCGCATGTTAAAATCTAGTTCTCTAGAATCCTTACAACCAAACAAAATAATTTCTTCTTTGATAAGATTAATTTCAAACTTTTTAAAATCTATCTACCTAATTTAAAGCGATATCAGATAAAAGTATAATTCTTTGATTATGCCTAGGTGGGAGAGAGAGATTGAGAATTTGAGACAATTCAACATTCTTAAGTTTGTAATTACCTTTACCTGGAAGAAAAATTGGAGATACTCAGGGAAGGGGTTTATCTTGTTTTCTTTTGAAACATTTTGAACTAATTCAGTATATTTGAATATTTTTTCTTAACAAACAGAATTGTAGATCGAAACTAAGCTGTTATTAGAGAGATGATTTCTAAATCCATATGGAATTGTAAATTTTAGAAATCAAAACAGATGGATTTCGAAATAACATGTTTTATCCTTGGATTTCAATCATTCTATTTTACACTATCAAATCCATTCAAATCCATATAAAACATAATGTGGATTTTGAAATCCAAAAACAAATCATTAAATGAATAACAGAGGATTTTAAAAAGTATTTGTAAATCATGGAACCAATAACACATGATTTTGATAAGTATTTTAAAATCAATGATTGAATAACACATGATTTTTGTTCGGATTTCCAAATCCATCAAAATCATACATCCAATAACCCCCCCTAATTCTATTTGTTTCGTGATCGGGAGATGAATAAGGAAGAGAAGGAGATGGTTCAGATTTTTAATTTGGTTTAGTATTGGTTTTAAGTGGTCAGGTTTTTTAATTTGGTTTAGCGTTGGTTATAAGTGGTTTAGTATCAGTTTAAGTTGTAAACCAGTAAATCAAACGTTTGTGTGTAATTAGGTTTCGAACTTTCAAATTAGGGAGAAACGTCTAGAACTTCCGATTTGTGTCGCCCGAAATCGCAATTTGAATTATATGGAATTGTGGTGCAATATGAAGGATTGTTTTCCCAAACTTATTTATCATATTTGAGATAATATATAGATTTTGATGGTAAAAAGCCCATATGCTTATTGGGCTTGAATATGTTCAATTTCAAATCCACCAAAGGCCCCTAACATCATCTACTTAGGTCGATGGAGATATTTCGGCGAAGAACATATACACTCACTCTCGCCGTCCGATCAACAAAACAAGACGGGGCAAAAATGGAGAAGTCGATCCCGACTGATCTCATCGTCGAGATAGTCTCGAGATTGCCAGCAAAATCAGCAGCGAGGTGTCGCTGCATGTCGAAGCTATGGAGAACCATCCTCCGGCGTCAGGATTTCACCGACTTGTTTCTAACCAGGTCCAAAGCTCGTCCACGACTCTTACTTGCGGTACAACAACTACAAGACGGTGAGTGGAGCTTTTACTCAACGCCTCAGCCTCAGAATCCATCTGAGAAGTCTTCTCTTGTAGTATCCGCCGCTGATTTTCATATCAAGTTCTCTAAAGGAACAAGCGATTGCAACTGTAGCTATGCCTCTGGATTGATCTATTTCCATAATATGTGTATCCCAAGGGAAGATGAAGAAGATCTAAAGCGTGTGATATGTAACCCTCTCACAGGACAGTATGTGATTTTACCTGAACTTAGAGGTCCTTCTTATAGCTATTTAGGGTTTGATCCGATTGACAAGGAATTCAAGGTATTGTTCATGAATAATCCTGAATATATAGCTTCTAGTGGTACAGATCATTATATCTTGACACTAGGAACTGGGGAATTGAGGTGGAGGAAGATCCGATGTCCTTTTACTCATGAGCCTTTTTGGGAAAGGATTTGCATCGATGGTGTTTTGTATTACTCAGCTCATATTGATTATTATGATGGAAGAAGGTCTAATGTGATAGTATGCTTTGATGTTAGGTCTGAGACATTCAAGTTCGTAGGCGTAGAAAGCCGTTTTGATCAATTGATTAACTATAAGGGGAAGTTAGGTGGGATTAAGTTGGTGTGTGAATCTATTTTTGGACCTGTTGAGTTGCGTATGCGTGTTCTAGAGGATGTTGAGAAACAGGAATGGTCCAAGTATGACTACACTTTGAGTGCTGGGAGTGATTTCCGTAATGTTGAAGAGTACCTCTCTGTTCATGGGGTAACCGCTACAGGTGACATTGTTTTGTTGATGAATTCTGCATCTGCTCTTGCACCGTTTAATGTTTTCTACTTCAATCCGGAAAGGAAAACTTTCCAAAGTGTTGAAATCCAAGGTGTTGGAGTTGATTGTGATTGCAAATTACAGGCCTTTGTAGACTATGTGGAGGATCTTAGTATTAATGATGCAATGCTACTCAAGTCAAGCACTTTAGAACTAGGCCTTTGTTGCCATACATCTCCTGGCCTCTCCAAGTCTTCTCAGTCTGTGAAGAAGGAGCAGATCAAGTATGGATTATCATCAGCTAACCTGCTCTATCACTCTGTTGGCTTAGCTATTTTTTTTGTTCTATGTAGTTTGTTTTTCGTTTTCTTCTAGTTCTATCATCATTTTGCTGGCTTACCTAAATTTGTCACAGAAACGCCTAATCAGTAGTGTATGTTTTAAAGGTGCATTAGTAAACTAGTCTGTGCTGCATTGTAGTATACCTAAATCAAGCTCCAAAATTATTGTCTTCTTTATATGACCATATCACAATGTTTAAGGAACAACTGTGAATCCGATCCCACTGATTAATATGCATATATATATATTATCTATACACATACTACTCTTTTCGTTCTACTGCAGAATCACCAAATGGTTTATCGTCGCTACCATAAATTTAATCAAATGGTATTCTCTACACACTTTCTAGCTATACCAGTTGACCGTGCTTGTAATCAACGATACAAAGAACCTCTATACGAGGGACTCCAGTAGTCAGTTGCACTGTTATCCCGGTACGCGATTGGGGTGCAAGCAATAGGAACCAAACAGAGCCCTCTACTCCTTAGATCTAGATGTTGTCTTGGTCCTCTTTTGTTGTGATCTTCTCTGTCCCATCCTCCCCATGGATCCTACAACCATACATAACTAAATAAATTTTCTTTTCTAAAATATTTTAACACCTTTTTCTCCTTCAAATGTTACCTTAATTGCTGAATTCTTCATATAAGGAGTGCTTAGCAGCTGTATAGTGGTTAAAATCACCAACCAAATTGTTAATTAATATAAGTAATTATGGGTATATATATGCTTGCATATGTAGGCAACAATTATTATTTTCGTTACATTTTATCGTATATATAAAGCACGTTACCTTTACTTGCTCTTGATAAAAGTTTATATAAGTGATGGCTTCTTGAAGCACAGAAGCAGTGTCCGTCTGAAATGTTTTCAAACCAAATGTTTTACTTTCTTCCTTGTAACATATAAAGGAACGTTGAAAGAGAGAAAAAGAAATTAAAAGCTAAATAGAAAGAAAAAATACGGTCTTATCTTTGTAGTACCTTTCCAAAGGGAGACACAATTTGCTGTAGAGTCGTGATCTTGTCTCGAAGCTTGGCTTTGGGTAGTTCCTGCCATTTATTTATTTTTTTTCCAAAATAATAATGTAAGTACTGTATAACGGTTTTGACTTTCTAATTATTTAACCAGTATAGTTTCTTTCAAACAAATTTGCAATATTAGACTCGATACCTAAATAATATTCGACTCGATACCTAAATACATCAATAATTAAAAAAAATCTAATATGTAGTTACCAATTTTTCAACAGAAAAATAAAGATTATTATCAAAACAAATTTAACTATCAAAGTTAGTGCTTGTCAACGTACAGTTTTGCTTTCATCAAAAAAGAAAAAGAAAAACGTAAATTTTTTACTGTTTAAGTAGATAAATGTATATTCACTTGTTTTTGTTTTTTTAGTCATCCGATTAAAAAATTAAAACTCATTATTTTTTGGCATGCATTTATTATAACCGAAAACCGAAAAACCGAACCGAACCGAAATAATAGGTTTGGTTTGGTTATGGTTAAGTCTAAAAATCCGTTTGGTTTTCATTTTAGTTAAGCATTTGGTTTAGGTTTGGTCTGGTTAAAAACCGTAAAACCGAATGGTTTTTTTGGTTTTTTAAAAAAATTTAGGATAAATTAGATATAATTAGTTTCTCCAACTTATAACTTTAAATTGTATAACAATATCAATATTTTTTTTTCTTTATTGGGCTTATAGTTATTGATCTCTTAGTAATCTATCGAATTACAAAACTAAATTTGGATTCTATTTTTTTTTTTTATGTTTAGGTTTTACTTTTATGTTTATTTTTAGTTATGTATCAACTATATATTTTTTAAAAGTATAAAATAACCATTAAAAACCGGAACCAAACCGAAACCGAACCGAACTGTGATACATATGGTTTTTATATGGTTCCATTTTTTATGAAACCAAAAAAACCATAAACCGAAAAAACCTAACCGTAACCAAACCGAATTACATATGGTTTCTTTATGGTTCCATTTTTATAAAACCAAAAAAACCGTAAACCGAAAAAACCGAACCTAAACCAAACCGAAAAACCGAACGCCCACCCCTACATTTATACGTACTTACGTACACACATATATAGCATAGAGATTACCTTCTCCGGTGAAAGTGTAGAGCCACCGCCGCATTTGGCCTTCTTCGAGACTTCATCGGAAATTTCTTCACATCTTTTCTTCTTGCCGGCGTTTGTTGTTCCCAACCTCACAGTTGCCTACAAAAACAGCTTCCAAGTTCGTGTTTAACGTCGGTACATATATATACTAGTTGGTAATATTTGTATAACTGTGGAGTTGAATGGTGAATGAATCTAACACCTTTTACACTATTGCATCATATATTTGATGATATGAACAGATTTGGTATAGCGTATACGTACCAGTGATGCCGTTTGATGTTCTTTCTTGTTAAACTCGGATAAGTTTAAGGCCTTAAAGCATGGCTTAAACGACGGATTAATATCCGACAATGGCCGACTTAACCTTATATCAAGGAAACCTCTAGAACTTTCAATAGGATCATGGAACAACGAACCACCACCACCAGTACTTGAGCCATTATTGTAGCAAAGAGTTTCCTCGTTTTTCACTTCCAAGGCTTGTCTGTACATAGAAACATCGTCGTTTGTCTGAGAATGATCATGATCGAAGTGATGATGAAGGTTATGGTTCATGTCGGGATTATTCGGTGGCGCGATGGACCAGTGCTTCCCTACAAGATCTGTTAACTTTGACAGCCGTTGGTCACTACGTTGATCGTACCTAACTTGGTTTGTGTCATAGACCCAACCGTTACCGTTATCGCAGGCTGGCTCGTATGATTGTAACTCTGATGTTGTTGATGAGTTTCTTGAAGATGTTAAGTGGTGATTATGATGATGATGATCCATCATTTGATCTCCTAAGCTTCTACCAGGCCTGTTCATTTTATATATAAATGTGTGTATTTTAGAAATGTGATATTTATACAAAACATAAGGTATATATGAACTCTATATCTTTATATATATTATGAATTTATGGGTAATTTACATGCTAGCTTATTGTTTTTGCTTACAGAATAAGAAACTATACATATTACATTGCAATACTTTCACTAAAAATAATTTTGAGAAATTGTAAGTACTAAGCAAATACAAAATGGTAATTCTTCGTTTGCGTTTTTACGTTTTCGTTTATATATTGTTCAAGTAATGGCTACGAAAAGAAAACATTGTATTTTAAAAATTGTAAAACATAATATTTGATCTAGTAGACGCAATATACCAAAAACAAATATATTAATTATAGTTAACTACTACAACTTTCTTTTACTTAAAAAAAAACAATAAACTACATATCTCGAGTGGCCAATAATAAAAGATGGATCTTATATAAGTGCAAAATTATAGGCATACCCTCACCAATCAAACGTTAAATCATTTATTGGGGAACAATAATTCAAAAGAGCTACTAATTCACTTTTGTAAACTAACTTTTAGACCTCTCTTTTGTTTCTAACGTTTTTTTCTATTTTATTTTTTAGACCTGGAAGCATAAAGCATATTCATTCTTTTTTAAAACAAAGAAAAATAACAATAATATGAACTAGACGATATCTTTATGGAATGGAGCGTAAAACTTTAAACCTTATGCTAAACTTTGAATCTATTAAACCAAAAAAAAAAAAAAAAAAAAAACTTTGAATCTACAATTACCGCTATGTGAATTGCAAGTAATAACGCGAAAGTCAAAGAAGAATAATTCATGAGTGGATAAGATAACTATAAAGTGTTTTGATAGATACTTACAAGAAGGCAAGACTCCATAGATGATTGTGAGAAGAGGCGACATGGTCGCGGAGTAACTCATCGGAGGAGGAGGGAGGCTGAGCCGGAGCCGAGAGAGAGTGATGATTCGAGGATTCAGCAGTTAGGTCCAAACGATTTGAAGCGTTTACGGTAGAGATCGAGAGATTGTCTTCTTCACAGCTAACGTTTGTGTTTGAGATATTAGTACTACTCTTATGGTAAAACGACGTCGAAGTAATGGAGTTTGCATGATCGTTATGATGATGTTGAACATCTTCCCACCATGATGAACTTGGAGTGCATTCTTCCCTTAACATTTTTTTTGCCTTTCTTCGAACCGTTTTTTTTTTTAGGCTTCGTCTTTTATTTTGTTGGTTAAGAGTCTAGAGGATATGTGCATTAGAGAATATAAAGTGTATGTGATACGATCGGTGGTGGTGACAATATTATATGCGAGTGGGGTATGTCCACTAAGTTACATTTAAAACTACATATAGTTATATATATGTATCTAAGCCACCGAAGATGTTTTATATGCGGTCTGCGTAAGATCGTACGTCAATTGAAGATGTGTTTGACCTCTACATGAACTTGTCACATTTTTTTCGGTAACAAGACGGATCTAGGAATACTTTTTAATCAGTTAAATTCTATAGAAGCTAATAATGTAATATTGGTAGGTATTAATCTTTGGCCTAGACATTAACATGCAGACTCGCAACAAACTATAAAAGATAGATTCCTATAAACAGCATGCCATGAACCATTTGATACTACCCAAATGGTTACTGTTTTCTTTGTAATAATTCTTTTTTCAAACATTTTAGATTCTTGGAGATTAGTTTAGTTTCAAAGATTCCAAAGATTTGCCGCAATCAATATATGATTAGTTAGGAACCAATTGGGTTCCAAAACATGTTTTTGCCTCCGAGAAAGAGACATTGCCATCAGACTTGTTATTTGGCCAACCTATAATCCACAATTCACCTATTACGTACCACAATATGCCTCCGCCACAAGTAAATGCGGCCGGTTGCCAAAACTCCTTGACATGAGGTATAAGGTGGGTGGTTTGATGTTTATAGGTACATACCCGAAAATTGTTTGTCTCGACCTCTGCATTGGCGAGAGATAAGGCGTGTGGCCGTATTAAAAGCTCCGCGTTTCAAGAGTGCACAAGGAGTTGAATCGGACTTCGGGCCATAGTCACTAGCTAGGTAATCCTTTACGATGATTTGGTTCTATATCTCTATACAATACGTTTATCAAAATTTCATTCGTATTGTTTTGATGAGTTCATATCGTATGAGAAGCCAATTACTTGGCTTGATTCCCTTGCTACATTAGGTTTGACCAACGTCCATTCTTTTGCTTTCCTGCTTTAATAAAGATGTTGGTTTGCCGACCAAAAGTTTTTTATATATTTTTTTCTTTGATCGATAACAAAATTTCTGATAGTGAAACTAAAAATATATAATATCTGGCGCAAAATTGAAGGGATTTAGATGAAGAACATTAAAACTTATCAACTAAATACTGTTTACGATATACATATAGTTTATTGATTTCTACATGCATGTTGTGTTAATGCAATTAGAAAGACTTGAGCTTCTGATCATACCAAAAAGAAAAAAGAAAAAACCTAGGGCGAAGGAGAAAGGTGTAGAAGGGGCAATAGGGTTTATTTCTTTTAATTCTTTTTTGGGTCCAATTATTGTAAAAAGTGGACACATGATGCCAAACAAATAAATTAAACTAACTTGGATATGTTAATTAAATATGCAAGCGTGATTATTATTGATACACGTTATAATCTTTCTTTTTTTTCGGTAGCCAAAAAAGTAAGGGGCAATATGGAATATTAAATGTTTATAATGTAAGGTTTCAAATCACCAAACACAAAAGCACTCGTTTTTCCAATTTCATATTTCATGTAATACTCCATTCCATAGCCTTTCTCAGTGTGTGGGCAATCCAGTTTTCAGTTATTTTGATCGAGTGAAAGATATATGTAACCAATAGCAATTTTATCCGTTGTAAGCATATTGATGAGTTGTGTATTATGGAACACTATATACAAAAATAAACTTTTAAAGTCATGAGTTCGGTTGCACAAGAAAAAGATTACTAGTTGGAGATGTCTGATAATCACAACAGATAGTAGTTTTGTGTTTCTTAATATTGACTTATATCTTAAGCTTAATTAATTTGATGCATACTTGTTTGGTGACACGAAACCTAGCAAATAAAAGTTTACGATTCCATACTGGCCCTAACTTTTTTTGTTTTCAAAAAGATAATTTAAAGTATTAATCAATAATCACGCCTGTATAATTAAACTATTATCGTTTCTTGGTGCGCTATTTATTTTTCTCAGGCATTCATCCCTTTTAATCCGAGTCCAATTCCACTCCAAAAGTTTCTTGTCTTTTGCTACATCTTTTTATTTCCTTTTATCATATTTTAATAAATAGCAATTTAAAAAAGAAGATTGAGTGGCCAAATTTTCTGAGGTTGACTTTTGTTAATATTCATTATCATTTATATTTGACTCTTTATTTGTAGTCAATAACCAATCGATAGCACCATAACCCAAAATGGTTTTTTAATGAGGAAAAACATCAATGGGTGATTTATAAAGTTTGGTTACATGAAAACTATATAAAATTTAGTGTAAGAGAAAGATTAGGCCAGTCATGAAAGTGTTCTAGGCCCATTTATTTATTGGTGTTTGGTTCTTCAGAAGCCCATTCATGCATGCAAGTGCAACGATATTTTTCATTTCCTTTTTTTTTTTCTTTGCTAAAGGAGTGGAGACAAAGCCCCTTCCAAATTTAGTACGAAAACTTAAAAAAATTACACACGAGTTCTTCTAAGGAACGCAGTCCCTCTAGCATCTTCATCCAAGATAGAAACAATAGAGATGGGGCAAGAATCAAACAAAACGACCCCGAGGGGCTGAGAGAAGGCATAGTTAGCCAATCCATCCGTCAGACGATTAGCCTCTCTATAACCATGAGAAATTCGGACACTCCAGTCCTTAGAGATAAAGCCATAGCACATGCGTACTAGGGTAGACAAGGGATGGGTCTCACTTATCCCTGTCTTTAGATATCCGACCACCAACTCCGAGTCTACTACAAGGTCTAGCTGCGGTATTCTCTGATCCCAGGCTAAACACAGGCCGTAGTATACTCCCCAAAGCTCTGCCAATGGCGCCGAGCACACACCGATATTTTTCATTTCCTTTGTTGGTAACGTATGAAAAATTGAAAATGAAACAATCAAGATTTCAGGATGCTACGAAGTTTAAATTTTGCTTATCACAGATTTTGCTATACGGTAAGAAACAAAATCGGACAAAAACCTACAATCCACGTGGGAATATCAACAAAAATCTATATATTTTTTTGTTTTTGTTTTTTTGTTTTGTTTTTGATGTTGATCAACAAAACGGTATTATCAAAACAACACAATTTAACGTCACATCAAACAACACAGCACAATGATATTTTTTTAAAGATGAGAAATGAGTTTTTTTTTTTTTTTGTGATCAAAGATAGTAACAGAAAGGAATCTCTTTTCGGTGTTAAAAAGATACTTATCTTTTTAAAAAAAATTGAACATGTATATTCAAAGCACTTGAATATATTTACATACTTAAGTTTTCGTTTGTTCCAATCGATCAACAAACAAGTACCAGATGTGCGAGGATGAAGTCATCTATTTGCAGAAATCATACAGATCAACTATATATATATATATTTCCTTATATTACTATTTAGGAAGATGTGACTACAAATTAGCTAAATCATTCTCATCTTTATAGTACTACGTACACGGTACACGTTAGGAAGAGAATAATATATATTATATCAAATATAATTATTTTACACCCTAATGAATTAAGACAGTTTTGTCGCTTTAGGACTACTTCAGATAGATAACTTGGTCCATTTGGTCCATTTATGTTCAAGGACCAGACAACTAATCAGGATGAAGTATGATAACTTCGTCCATTTGGTCCATCAAAAGTATGATGGCTTTTGGTCGATCTTATCAGCCATCCGTAAGTTTTCTATATACCAGATAGCGTGACCACTTCACTTAGTGCCAGGGTCCCAAGTAGATAGCCTTACTCGTCCAGTTGTGAATGTCTTTGCGTGTATTACCATTTTGAGAGACGACACAAAAGACTAAAACCTTTACTAATACAAATGATGGTAAATGATTCACCAAATATTAGTTAGATAGACACTAAATGATTCTCCCAAACTAAATTACACATAACTATGCATATTTCTATTTGCATGAATTTTGTGTCAAGGATTACTTAGTTGATAGATTACTCCATGATCTGTTTCAAAATACGTGTCATTTCGATACTTTCTCACACTAATTAAAATTTCTCTAATATCTTTAAAATTTAAATTAATTTTTGATATTCATTTTATGGATTTTGAGCTTAAATGAAGATCCTTACAGCAAAATATACATTGAAAATCTTAGCGATACTTAATTTGAAACATACAAATAATCTTACTAAACGACATTTTGTGTGAAACATAAAAATAATATAAAGAATATCTATGTTTTGCTTCTAAATTCTAATTATCTTATATTTTATATTTCATAATTTTAAATATTGGAATAGTTAAGCATTTTATATATTAGTAAATTATTAATAGTTAATATATACTGTATTACTTAAATATATACTGTATTACTTAAAAGTTAAAAGTATTAGATACCACACCTAGCTGTCTGAATTGATTAGGCCTAAATTGCGACCGCCCGCCTAACTAAGTTTGATGTAACAATTGAATAATCAACTTACCAAATCTCTTAATTCTTGTCACAATCTCTGAGTCTTTTGCTTACATTTTAATGCGATTTTTTTTTCTAATTATTATTTGTAGATTAGAAACAGAACCAATGATTAGTCGATTATATAAGTCTATGACCAAATGAAATGATGGGCCAATGTTTCTTTTTTTTTTGGCGAACAATGATGGCCCAATGTTAAAAAAAATAACTTCAGAATGCTATTTAAATATGTACTGTAATCATTATTCTTTTAAATTATTATCTAACTTTTGTTTAGCTGTCTTTGTTAATTAAAGTAATATTGGGTGCACTATAGAGTAGAGGCCCCAATTCCCCTCATACTCGATTTATACCTTCCTCCAATTTCTCCACATTGAATTAACAGTAAATTAATGAATTAAACATCAGCTAAATTTTATAATATAAGAACAAAATCGATACAGTTTCGGGGTTTCCTTAATATTACAACACCATCCTTTAATAGATTCAATATAGAAGAAAATGTAAGTTTGAAATATAAAATTCTTCAATGTATCTGAAACTACTTACCACTTGAACACGAAGTCGGGAGAGATCTTAATAAGTGTACGATGTTTAATTCAAATGTGCGATGAACTGTGAACACAACCATATTTTAAACATTAGTTATTATTATTAGTGGTTGTTCAAAAAAAAAAAAAAGTTATTATTATTAGTGATTGGTTGAGTCCAAATTCCTTATAATAATAAAAAAAAATCCTTATATTACTGTTTTCAATTACGTATGTTATGTACGTACTAGTAGTAAATACGTTTTATGGGGATTCTGATTTTTATAATTTTTGCTTCTTCTGTAGAAACTCATGAAACCAACCAGTCCGTATAACTTTTAGTCCATGGAACCGAGTTATTATTATACGTAGGTATGGAACCGAGTTTTAATAATTATATATCTAGTAGTTTTATTAATTTCACGTCGTGTGACCATTAGTAGTAATATTAAGGTATCCTTCGACAATACATATGCATAATGCATGAAGATGTGATAGTATAAAACTCCAACAACCCATTACATTGCACCGTAGTTCCATAAATACAACACAATTCCCCATACAAAGAAACATATTTTCTTACATCACGCAATTGAAAGTTCCCGTTATACTATATATGTCGGTCACTCATATTTTAACAGAAAATGGGAAATTAATCCAACTTATATAAATCAAAGTTTCAAAATGAAAAAAAATACTTATATAACCCTTTTTGTCTATTTTAGATAATTTTTTAAATAGACATTAAAATAATAAAAGAAAAAAAAGAACTCAACGGAAAGCATGTACTCCAATAATAATATTTTAGAGTAAATTGAAACTCTACCATACATATCAAAACTAGAAATCAAACTGTATTGGTGATAAGTAAACATACAAATCCTAGTTACATAGATATATACTTCTCGATGAGCTTAGTAATAAAAAAAAAATAGTAGTATATATTTACAAATATGTGTTGAGATCTTTTTTTTTTTTTTTTTTTCCGGTGATTAAGATTGAGATCTAATCTGTTTCTATATATAAAAATAATGGGATCTGCTGTTAAAAATTAAGAAAAGAAATGGGATCTAAGATGAATAAGTTTTATTCTTTTAATAATTCCACAAGAAAAGAAAAAAAAATCAAAATCCGCTAAACAAGGCAGAAGGGCATAGGCGTAAGGCAACAAACTGTCGGGGAACTCTGACAGAGAGAAGAGAAATGCATGAGACTGGAGAAAAAAAGGAAAGGGTAAAGCAGTAATTTCGACGACTCCAGTTGGTTGTTTTGTTACACGTTGATTGATTTCGTTGATTCTTGTCTTCTTCGCCACTGTTTCCGACTCCTCTCGTGTTATATTTATTTATAAGGTCCCTTCCAAAAACAAAAAAAAAACACACACACACACTTAAGCCAAACGTCACAAATCCAAAAATTCCAAAATTTATTTTATTTTCTAGAGAGATCTACGGATAGAGAATGAGAGAACCGTCGATGGAGAGAGAGAATGGAACAACATTAACGGCGACGACGACGGCGGTGACTTCTCCTCCTCCTATGGCGGTTTCTTCACCGCGTCAAGCTTTAGTTGAGAGATTGAAAGATTATGGACAAGAAGATATTTTCTCTCTTTGGGATGAACTCTCACCTGACGAAAAAGATTTTCTCGTTAGAGATATTGAGGTTTTTCTTGATTTTTTTCATTAATCTTTTTTCAAGATTCCTAGTTTAGATTTTGGATCTCAGATTTGTTATTTTTTTTTTGTTTTCTTCTAAGAATTTGGATCTTCCAAGAATAGATCGGATCATCAGATGTTCACTTCACTCTCAAGGTTTTATTTATATTTTTATTATATACTCTGTTTATGTTATATTGCTTCATCCTAATTACATGCATTGTTGTCATTTCAATTGTTTTTTTTTTTTGATTCCGGTTAAATAGGTTTACCGGTGGCGGCGATAGAACCGGTACCAGAGAATTGGGTATCAACGGTAGATGGAAGAACAATGGAAGATAGAGAGAAATGGTGGAAGATGGGATTAAAAACTATCTATGAAGGCAAATTGGGTGTTGTTCTTTTATCTGGTGGACAGGTATAATAATTTTTTAATTAATTAATTATTAATGAGATTTGTCTTTTAAGCTTTTAATTATTAGTTTTATAAATTAAGTAGAGCTACTTAGAGGAGTAGTGCTAGTAAAAGATGATTCTCTTGTTGATGGTTGAGACTTGAGAGATAGGTGTTGGTTTTGGAATAATAATGCTGCTACCTAACTTTTAAAAGTTTTGAATTAATGGATGATGATGATACGACTTTAGTGTAGTAGTCTTGTACTTTATATAATTGCTATATGGTTTTAAAACGGAAATAAAAGTGTTGTTAAGTAGGGTTTTTATTCTATTGGTAAAATAATACTAATAATCATGATTAATTTCAAAACAGATATCACTGTCGGTGGTGGTTGTGGTGCATTTTAATTATAATTTTTTTTTTTTTTTTTTTTTTTTGTTGAGTAAATTGTGATTTCTTCTAGGAGGAACCTTCTTGCTTAATTATAAGGATGATGATCACGTGATCTCAAAAGATGCTTTTATAGGATTCCGTTAATTTTTTTTTATTATATGTGTTCTCATTTAGGATGCTCTGTTTCGTGCGATGTAAGCAAGGTTGGAAAAAATATATAAAGATATGTGCTGCTTGATGATTACTTAGTTGCAGAGATTTCTGCAACCTTGCAGTGTTTCATTTAGTACATTTCTCAAGTGATCTGATATATGAATATGGTTTGGTTATGAAACTAATGTAGGGAACAAGGCTTGGAAGCTCAGATCCAAAAGGATGTTTCAGTGAGTACTTCCCTGTTTTGTCTTTCCTCTGTTTCATCTTTTTTTTTTTTGTAGTCAAATTCAGAACAACTGTTTAGAGATCTCTTTACTACCTTGGAAACTTAACGAATCTTACTATCTTAGGCATTATATAAGTTCGGAATAATAAGATTACTTTAATTCTTTGTCATGCTCTGAATAGGCTCAGGTCGTTGAGACGTTGAATTGCTTAAGTCTTGTATCTTTTAGCTGAATGCAATGTACTAAACCAAAGTCTCCCTGGTACTTAATTGCTTATATCTACGCTTGCTTACAAAGCAGTTATTTCCATTTCAGATATCGGACTTCCATCAGGGAAATCGCTCTTTCAGATACAAGCAGAGAGAATCTTGTGTGTTCAAAGACTTGCTGCACAAGTAGTGACTGAAGGTGAGAGTGAGACTCTCATGACTTCTGCTACATTCCAATGGATATGTTTACCGTTAAACCAAATTTGACACTCTTTTTTTCGCATAATATTTTACGTTCAGGTCCAGTTCGTCCAGTTACAATACACTGGTATATTATGACTAGTCCATTTACTGATGAAGCCACACGAAAATATTTCTCTAGTCACAAGTACTTTGGTCTTGAACCAGATCAAGTAAGATGCTTCTTAATTATTTGTATGAACATGCTTTGATGTTGTTCCCTTCGTTTCTTAGACCAATCTTGATCAGTACTTCTACTACAGATCAGTTTTTTCCAACAAGGTACTTTGCCTTGCGTTACAAAGGATGGAAAGTTTATCATGGAGACACCTTTCAGTGTATGTTCAATAAAAAAAAAAAAAAAATGAGTACTTCTCATTTTTTTTTTATCTTCAGTTCGTTTAATTTGTAAATAAATTGGCTTAATGAGTTTAGTTACCTATCATTAACACAGCTAGCTAAAGCTCCAGATGGTAACGGGGGAGTCTATGCAGGTATCTTTACAAATTTTTTGTTCTGTTCTTTACTATCATACATATGTTCTTTTCAAACTGTTGCTGTTTCTGATCCGAGATTTTTACAGCGCTCAAGTGTTCAAGGCTATTAGAGGATATGGCTTCTAGGGGGATTAAATATGTGGATTGCTATGGCGTTGACAATGTCCTGGTTAGCTCTCTAGTGTAATCTTGATTCTTGACAATTGCTTGCTTCCTCAAATTTTTCTTGGTTATAATGTGGACTCTTGGAAAGCAGGTTCGAGTAGCTGATCCTACTTTTCTTGGATACTTCATCGACAAAGGGGCTGCTTCGGCTGCAAAAGTTGTGCGGAAGGTATATATGATCTTACAATCTCACTGGTTCAGAAAGATTTTAATTAAGATTAGAACTTCATCTTCTTTATATTTCTTACATGGAAAAAAAAAACAGGCATACCCTCAAGAACAGGTAGGAGTATTTGTAAGAAGGGGCAAAGGCGGACCGTTGACAGTAGTTGAGTACAGTGAACTTGATCAGTCTATGGCTTCTGCTATTAATCAACGAACAGGACGTCTTCAATATTGCTGGAGTAACGTAAAAATCCCTTTCTCTTCTTCTTCCTATCCTCATCAATTCAACATTATGAAAAGCTTGTGAAACGTTTTTGTGTAACATGTTTCTTAGGTGTGCTTACACATGTTCACTTTAGATTTCCTTAATCAAGTCGCGACCGGCCTAGAAAAAGACAGCGTGTAAGCTCTCTCTACAAATTACTGTCGAATCTATCCCGCAATCAAAAATGTTATTAAATTGTTGTATTATTTGGCAGCTACCATTTGGCGGAGAAGAAGATACCATCTATGAATGGATACACAATGGGACTGAAACTAGAACAATTCATTTTCGATTCCTTTCCATATGCTCCTTCAACCGCACTCTTTGAGGTATATAGTATTTAATTCATTGACATAAAACACTAACTAAAAAACAAATATTAAGATATTGAACTGAGCAATGTGTAGGTGTTGAGGGAAGAAGAGTTTGCACCAGTGAAGAACGTGAGCGGATCAAATTTCGATACACCGGAGAGTGCGAGGCTTTTGGTACTAAGGCTACACACACGTTGGGTTATAGCAGCTGGTGGATTTCTAACACATTCAGTGCCTCTATATGCAACTGGTAACTCTCAAAACAAATCTTCTCTCATTACAGTGTTTTTATTTATTTCTTTTTCTCATATGCACATATACATCAAATAAATGTTAGGTGTTGAGGTTTCACCATTGTGCTCATACGCCGGAGAAAATCTTGAAGCTATCTGTCGAGGAAGAACGTTTCATGCACCTTGTGAAATTTCCCTCTAATAATGTTTTTGTTTTGTCTTGGGTTTACTAAAATGTTTTCTTCATTTTCATTTTCATTTGCTTTTTTTTTTTTTTTTTTTTTTTTTTTTTTTTTTTTTCCGGCTGTGGTTTATATATTAACTTACTATCTTCCCATGAGATAGCGAAAGAGAGAGAGAGAGAGAGAGTCAAAGAGGTCTTGGCGTTTTGTATCCATTGTAACATATCTAATAAATTTTTCTGTTGGTTTTTTTAATCTTTTAGGTATAGTTTTGGAGATGACTCACTTAAGATGAGTCTCCAACCAATACAAGCTAATTTATGCCAATTGTAAAATCTAGTTTTGGATGATTTCTATTGAACCAAAATAATTAAAAAAGAAAGAACATAGACGTACCTAAGAGATGATAATAAACACCCATCAAGAGATTGTCCTAGGTCCACGACCCGCACAATATGGCAAATGATGGTGATCGATCGGTTTTATGCTTTTAAACCAAAATCAATCTGAGTAAACCAAAGCAAATTAAACCAATAAATGCCCTAGGTCCCGAACTCTATATAATGATCAACAAAATACAACGATCATGAGTACTGAAACAACTTTAGATTCCATCCCAATCGATCTCTTTCACGAGATCTTCTCGAGATTGCCTACGAAATTAGTCGGGAGGTGTCGTTGCGTTTCAAAGCAATGGGCGTCCATACTTGGCCATCAAGATTTCACCGCGCTGTTCCTGACCAGGTCTTCGACTCGTCCACGTCTCTTATTCGCCTCCAAATGAGACAACGATGAATGGCTCTTCTCCTCGTTACCTCAGAATACATATGAGAAGTCTACAGTAGTAGTATCCGTCGATTTTCATACCAAGTCCCATCGAAGCCGAAGTGATTGTATCTATGCCTCTGGTTTGTTCTATTTTTCAGATGTGCAGATCTCAAAACATAACGGTGAGGATTCAGTGCCTGTGATATGTAACCCACTCACGGGACGGTATGCCATCTTACCTAAACTGATAACGGACAGCCAGCCGAGAAGCTTTTTTGGGTTTGATCCAGTTGACAAGCAGTTCAAGGTATTACTCATGAACGGTATCCTTAATAATGAAACGGTTCATCATATCCTGACACTAGGAGCTGGAAAAATGATGTGGAGGAAGATCCAGTGTCCCTTTACCCATAAGCCTTATGGTGAAGGGATATGCATCAATGGGGTTTTGTATTATTGCTTAGCTCGTCCAATTGGTGAAAGTTCTGATGTTATTGTTTGCTTTGATGTTAGGTCTGAGAAATTTAAGTATACTAGAGCACCATCCTTTGATCAGTTGATAAACTATAAAGGTAAATTAGGTGGGATTATAATGAAGTATGAATATGATAATAATTATTATAAATGGCGTACCCGTGAGTTATGTATGTGGGTTCTAGAAGATGTCGAGAAACAAGAATGGTCGGAATGTGTCTTCAGTCTTCCGTTTTCCGGATGATGGAAAATGCAAACGTCTTTCCGTTGTTGGGATGACTGCTGCAAGTGAAATTGTTTTGTGGGAGAGCTTGTCGTCATCTAAGTATTATGTTATCTACTTCAGTCCCGAGAGGAACACTTTTCAAAAAGTTTTCTTCCAAGGTCATATTTGTGGTAGGGTTTATGCCTTTGTAGACCATATAGATGATCTTAGCCTTAGTGATGCAAGGCAACTCAAGTCAAGCATTTATGATGTTAGGATCTCAGAAGTGTTTAGGAGCATTAACAAATTTGATGCGTTGTGTCGTTTAGATGATGATTTATAATACACATTTGTCAAACGTGATTACTTCCCTTGCTCCTGATCAAGTCAGCTAGAAAAGCTCTCGTTTTGATACAAGTTGTATTCTCTCTAGCTATGTAAACATCAACTTATCAAAGAAATTCTTAAGAAACTAAGTTTTTATTCAAGTCAGAGCCATGGCTGAAATCGTCTGTATTTAACTCTCTCTATCTTGCCTTCGAGTGTGACACTCTTCTTTCATTTACAGGTTTCGTGTGAGCTTTATTATTTTGTTTTTATTTTTTTGGTTAGCATTTTGGTCTCGGGTAATTGTGTTACACGTTACTTGGGAGCAAACTAATGTGTTATCAAAAGTTCTTTTAAGATGCTATACTATTCGTGAAGCTTATAGCTATATTATACCGTTTTTTTCGCCTTGAGTATCCTCAAGGTTTTTGATTTTCCTTTCAGGATTTCAAGAACAAATTTCATAGGACATTCTTGTTTATCTATCTGCTGGACTCCCGAACTCTCGGATACCCCTTGCTTAAATATCCAATGTCCCTTTACCCATAAGCCTTTTGGTAAAGGGATTTGTATCAATGGGGTTTTGTATTTTACTTAGGTAATCCAAGTGGTGAAAGTTCTGATGTGGTAGTTTGCTTTGATGTTATGTGGTAGTTTGCTTTGATGTTATGCCTATGATAGTCCATGGGATTATAGTTTATGGTGTTGCTGTGAGTTACATCTGTGGGTTCTAGAGAGGATTTCGACAAACAGGGATGGTCTAAACATGTCTATCCTCTTCAGGAGAATGAAATTCTCAATCGTCTTGATGTTGTTGCCTGTTGGGATGACTGCTACAAGTGAAATTGTTTTGTTCCGAGGCCGCGAGATCTAAGCCTAATGTTTTCTACTTCAATCATGAGAGGAACAGTCTCCATCATGTTGGAAATCAAGGTGTTGGAGCTGACCGTGGTTATGTTTATATCTTTGTAGACCATGTCGATGATCTTAGATGATCTTAGTCTTAACGATAAGCATCTCAAGTCAAGTATATTTGATAATAGCAACATTGGATTATAATATATAGGTTTCCAAACTTGATTGCTTCCCTTGCTCCTCAAGTCAAGAGAAAAATCTCTCTATTTGCTATTAGTAGTTGTATTCTCTCTCTGTAAACATGAAGTTATCAAAAAAGGTTCTTAATAAATCAAGTTTTTATTCAAGAAGTTCTCTCAGCTATTTTTGCATGTGAGAGAGAGAGTAAAGAAAAAATATGTGACAGGTCTGTGTGAGCTTTATCAATCTGTTACGGTCTCTGACTCTCTCATGCATGCTATTTTTTAATGTGAAAATATGTGACAGAATTGTGTGAGCTTTTATCAGTCTGTTACGGTCTCTCATGCTAGATGGAATCAAGCAAATAGTTTGAAACTGGATCTGGACAAGGGATATTCTTGAGGAAAGATATGAGATTGTGGACTTCCTACCAATTTTTCTATCACACATGACACATCAAAGATTAGTTAACAAGTTTATCTACCATTCTTTTCATCGAGAATCTTTCTTCACGATCTACTAGCAAATGTTTTTTATACGCTTTAGAACCTTTTAACATCAATGTCGACTTGAGTCACTTGACCTATCATACTTGCTACTGGTTATGCTAAAACACTCTTATCCCTTTTTCACATGCACCCCTCCTCTTCCACGGCATGCTCCTAAGAAAATTCCATTTTAAAAGGCAGATTTATAATGCACAGCTTAGTATCACAACTCCAACTTAATGAAAGAGATTATTATACCAGAGGTCTATAAAAAAAGTATCAAAAAGACGACACAATGAGAATACTTAAGTGGTTAAAGCCCATGTTTCTTGGGCTTTAGGTTAGTTTAGACCCTGAAAATTTCCTTATATAATAAACCTCTGCGATTAAAGTCTCTGCGATTTGTGATATCTCCGTCCGAATTCGATAAAGGTACCACGACGATCATAAATAGAGAAGAAAACTCAGATTCCATCGCTAATGATTTAATTCTTGAGATACTCTCCAGGTTGCCTATAAATTCAATCGGGAGGTTTCGCTGCGTGTCGAAGCTATGGGGATCCATGCTTCACAAGCCATATTTCACCAAGTTATTCTTTACCAAGTCCTCGGCTCGTCCACGTCTCTTAATTGGGGTGCGCCAACGCCGTGAGTGGAGCTTCTGCTCGGTGCCTCAGCCTCATAATCATTATGGGAAGTCCTCGTCTCTTGTAGTGGCCGCCGAGTTTCATATGAAGTGCTCTAATTTTCATATGTGTAGATATGCCTCTGGTTTGCTCTATTTACCAAGTATGCATGTCTCAAATATGGATAAGGATGGAGGGGGTGTGATATGTAACCTTACCACAATATAGTTTGCGATTTTGCCTCAATTGAGATTAGGACCTGTGAAAGATTACGGTCTCGTAACGTGCAAAGACGGGGGTGGACTTATAGGGTTTGACCCAATTGGAGGGCAATTCAAGGTACTGTCCATGAACAATAGGGTTGACAATAAAATGGCCCGCTATATTCTGACTTTAGGAAGTGAAAACGAGAGATGGAGGAAGATCGAATGTCCCTTCAACGAGGTTGATCGGAATGGAGGGGTATGCATTAATGGTATTCTGTATTACATAGCTTACGAGCCTGAGAATCTGAGAATCGATTACATATTTTAGGTTGCTTCGATGTTAGGTCCGAGAAGTTTAAGTTTCTAACTCTAAGCGGCGGCAGATATGATTTGTGTACTACATTAATAAATTATAAAGGTAAATTAGGTGTGATTAAGTGGAACCATGATGACCATGATAACCATGATGACCATGATGTATATCCCCTTCAATTATTTTTGTGGGTTCTAGAGGATGTCGAGAAGCAGGAATGGTCGGAATACGCCTACACTTTGAAGCCTGACAATAAAGTTGTTCAGGCTGACTACAATCTTACCGTTGTTGGGGCAACTGCTTCAGGTGACATTGTTTTGGTCAAGGAAACTGCATTCAAACCTTTTTACGTTTTCTACTTTAATCCTGAAAGGAACCATCTTCTAAGTGTTGAATTCCAAGGTCTTGGAGAAGACCATGATTGGAGTAAGTATCAAGCAGTTTGCGTCTTTGTAGACCACGTAGAGGATCTTCAGTTTAATATTAGGAACACCGCATCTATAAACCCCACCAGAATAGAAGCGTATAGACACATGAGCACATCAACGTTATCATCATGTGAGATGAAGCCATGAAGAGATGAGAGATCATTGATTCATTGGAGTGGTAAAGATCGTATAAGAGGAGAGGAAGAGAAAGAGACAATGAGAGAAGGGGAGTCAAGGGGTAGGTTAAAGCAATAGGGCTTGCAGTTTTTTCTATGCTTTTACGTTCTTTTAATTACGAATCAAATCTACATGATGATGAGATTATATATGTTTACTCTGTTTGTTTTAGATTATGATGAAATTATCAATTTAAAGACGACTGCTCCTAAGTCAGCTAAAAAAAATCAAAGAAGTTCTTCTGATATTGTGTTTTAAGACCCTGTCTGTTATAATTTTCGTTTAAATGACATTTAACACTTATGGATTTAGAAGAAGTAACGGCCTTTAGAACTGTCTATCTATCATTTTCCTATAAAAAGAAGTTCTTAACAAGAGAGATTGGTCCGTGGCACATCATTTGTTCTTAACCATTTGTTCTCTGCTATGAGATCAGAAAAGAGACTCTTACTTAATCTGGACTCCCAAAAATACAAGTAAATAAATACTTCAATTAGCGATTGTAGGCCTGGGCATAAAAACTGTACCTGAATTACCCAATCCAAAACCTAACCCGAAAAACCGGATTTGGGTTAGATACATGTCTGTCTATAAAACTCTATTTGATTTTCTTTCCAATATCCATAGATTCGGGTTAGAGTCGGATAATACCCAGTATACGTTTGAGTACACATCAAACCCAAACATGTAAACATATTTAAAATATTTAGTATTAATGTAATTCAATTATCCAAAATAATAATAATAATTTTGAATATTTCTATTAGTTTTATACTCAGATATCAAAAATAATCAAAATATCTAAAATAATTTGTTATATAAGTCAATATATATTTAGCTAAATTTAATTAATTTTAAAGATTTTTTTCGGGTACCAGGTGGTTCGGATAATAATCGGGTTATGAAATTTGTAACCCAAACCGATCTAAACCCGATAGTACCCAAACTGAACCGAATCCATATATCGAAAAATACCCAATAGATTCTACCCAAATGCCCAAGCCTAAGCGATTGTATTAGAGACACTCAGATATAAGAACTCGTTATAGGATACCAATTTTTATGTGTTATTTTTTGTTTGCTCACACAAAATCAGTTTTTTCAATACGAATTTGATTTCGTCGAGATCCTTTCTTCAGTAGATGTTTTATATGCCTGAGAACCTTTTAACATCAATTAAAATCTAATGAGCCAACACTGAAGCTTAAATGATGTCTTTCGAAAGTTTAGTCATATATATGAGTTTATGAAAAAATTAGGGAAAGAAATTGAGACCTAAAGAATAAAGATGAATGAAACAAATAGAAAACAGAGCAAACAGAAAAGGTAAATGCCACTATCTTGAAAGAATGCAGATTCATACATAGACTCTTATCTCATGCAAGAATCAAGAGTGACCAATAAAGCTTGCTAGCTGTAACAACTTATTACAGTATTATTTACTCTGCAAATACCATAACGAATTTTCTCGGTTTAGCATCGCTTCTGCTGAACCAGTAACATGAGGGAATCATTATTCTCTGCGTATGAGATTATAAGAAACGCTTCTTTCTTCCATTTTATTTAATCAGCGACAGTGTACAAAAATACAGATTAAAAGTGAAGACATAGTTTCAGGAAACACAAAATGGCTTTGGGTAAGAGGTTTCTAGGCTGCACCAAAAGTGTTTCTTGCAGTGTAAGTCAGAGATCACCAAAAGCTGAGACATAAGTTGGATATTTGGATTTAATCTTCTTTCTGCTAAACCAATCATATACTTCTCTTCGGCGAGTTCATGTTTGAACAATTTTTGTGGTCTATGTCTTTAATTAAGTAGACCGAGGTGTAGGTGTAGTACAGTACTAGTTTCTTTCTTCCTGTTGTTAAAGCTAGCAGATAATATTCCTTACTAGCGAGTTGATTATATATATTGCTTGAGGTGAAAGAAACAATAGTGTCCACTCCAACGTTAAGAGAATATTATTATACTTTTAGATGGTTAAAGCCCAGGTTTCTTGGGCTTTAGGTTAGCGTTTTAGCGCCGACTTTAACTTGACTACATTCTTCCATATATTATAAATTTAGAGTTTCTGCAGTTTGTGAGTTCTCCGTCTAAACTCGATAAAAGTGAATACAGAAATCATGAATAGAGAAGAAACCTCAAATTCCATCCCTAATGACCTCATTCTTGCAATACTCTCTAGATTGCCTTCAAAGTCAATTGGGAGATTTCGCTGCGTGTCGAAGCTATGGCGGTCAATGCTTCACAAGCCATATTTCACCAAGTTATTCTTGACCAGGTCCTCGACTCGTCCACGTCTCCTAGTTGGGCTCCGCCAAGATCATGAGTGGAGCTTCTTCTCGGTGCCTCAGCCTCAGAATCATTATGGGAAGTCATCTCTTGTAGTAGCCGCTGATTTTCATATGAAGTGCTCTAAAGACGTAAGCGTAGTCATGTGTAGATATGTCTCTGGTTTGCTCTATTTTCCAAGTATGCAAATCTCAAATATGGACAAGGATGGAGCGGGTGTGATATGTAACCCTACCACAAGACAGTTTGCCATCTTGCCTCGATTGAGATTAGGACCTCTCGAAACGTGCAAAGACGAGGGTGGCCTTATAGGGTTTGACCCAATTGGAGGGCAATTCAAGGTACTGTCCATGAACAATAGGGTTGACAATAAGATGGCCCGCTATATTCTGACATTAGGAAGTGAAAACGAGAGATGGAGGAAGATTGAATGTCCCTTAAACGAGGATGATAATGGAGGAAGATCCAACGACGTATTCATCAATGGAATTTTGTATTACATAGCTTACGACCCTGAGGATCGATTACATCTTATAGGTTGTTTCGATGTTAGGTCTGAGAAGTTCAAGTTTCTAACTCTAAGAGGCGGCGAATATGATTTGTGTACTAGAATGATAAATTATAAGGGTAAATTAGCTGTGGTTAAGTGGGAGTATGATGACCATGATGTATTTCCCCTTCAATTATTTATGTGGGTTCTAGAGGATGTCGAGAAGCAGGAATGGTCGAAATACGCCTACACTTTGAGGGCAGACAATAAAGTTGTTCAGGTTGACTACGATCTTTCTGTTGTTGGGGCGACTGCTTCAGGTAACATTGTTTTGGTCAAGGAAACTGCATATAAACCTTTTTATGTTTTCTACTTTAATCCCGAAAGGAACCATCTTCTAAGTGTTGAAATCAAAGGTGTTGGAAAAGACCATGATTGTTTTAAGAATCAAGCAGTTTGCGCCTTTGTAGACCATGTGGAGGATCTTGAGTTTAATTTTAGGAGCACAACATTTATAAACCCACCAGAACAGAAGCATAGACACATGTCATCTAGAAATCATCATCATGTGAGAAGAAGCCGCGAAGAGATGGGAGGTAGAGAGATGGAATGTGGAGAGGCGAAGAGAAGGAGAGATCATTGGAGTGGTAAAGAGTATAAGAGGAGTGGAAGAGACAATGAGAGAAGAAGGCACGAAGAGATGAGAGGTCATTGGAGTGGTAAAGAGTATAAGTGGAGAGAAAGAGAAAGAGACAATGAGAGAAGAAGCCGCGAAGAGATGAGAGATCATTGGAGTGGTAAAGAGTATCACTGGAGAGAAAGAGAAAGAGACAATGAGAGAAGAAGCCGCGATGAGATGAGAGATCATTGGAGTAGTAAAGAGTATAAGTGGAGAGGAAGAGACAGTGAGATAAGAAGCCGCGAAGAGATGAGAGATCATTGGAGTGGTAAAGATTATAACTGGAGAGGACGAGAAAGAGACCATGAGAGAAGAAGCCGCGAAGAGAAGAGAGAAGGAGACAATGAGAGAAGAAGCCGCGAAGAGAAGAGAGTTGGCATGTGGAGAGGCGGAGAGAAAGATATATAATTGGAGTGCTAAAGAGTATAATAAGAGGAGAGAAAGAGAAGGAGACAATGAGACAAGGGGGTTGGTTACAGCAATAGGGCTTGCAGTTTGTTCTATGCGTTTAAGTTCTTTAATTACTTATAGACGTTAGAGATCTGTGAGCTTTTTTTTGTCCGTGACACATCATTTGTTCTTTGCTATGAGACTCTTCTTTCTCTTTGCAGGAAATTTACTTAACTTGGTCTCTCAAAAATACAAGTAAATACTTCATTGTGTTAGAGAAACTCAGATTACGAACAGGGTATGAAAATTTTCGATCCCCTGCTGATTTAGGAAATATTATGTGTTTTAGAAATTTTCGATGCCAATGTACGTAAACTTTAGCTTATTCTCAATCTTCTCAACATGCAATTTTTCCCAAAAATCCAGAATCCAGTTTTTAATCCAGTTATACCTAAATAATTAACAAGAAGAGAATAAAGGCAAAACCTGAGATGTTTGACACAAACGACCAAGCAAATCTGCATCATCGAGTTGAATTTTCAGTTGGATTTTTTGCCAACACTGAAGCTTATGTCTTTTTGAAAGTTTAGTCATAAGAGTTTAATTAGTCTAAAGAACAAAGATTAATGAAAAAAAAAAAAAATAGCAAACAGAGCAAACAAAAAACGTAAATGCCACTATCTTGAGAAAATGCAGATTCATAGACTACTCTAACTTAATTGAGAGAGAGATCCCAAGCATGAAGCAACTATGCAAGAATCAACAATGACCAACAAAGGTTGCTGTAACAACCTATTCTTATCTACTCTGCTTCTTAGCTTTGATCCATACTTATTCCTGCTGTATGGATCAAAGCTAAATTTATCCTTTGCTTCCACTTTTGAGAATTTTCTTAGTTGGCGTCATGTAACAAAAGTCGTGTGTAATATATTGTCTTAAATAAAGCATATCCAATGTCAAACAAATACTAAGTCATACATACAGTATTTATTATCATTGACTGCTCTAAAGTTGAATACATATAATTGACAAAGCACAAGTTTGACATTTTTAATGGTTTAGGTCTCTAATTAGACAGAGATGTAGAATTTTCCACCATCAATGATCATAACAACGTAATTATTGCTGCTATACCAAGCCCATACTCCTCATTGAAGAATTGATGGTGTTGCTTGGCGTGAAAGAAACAACAAGAAACCATTCTATAATCAATCAAATAGATACGTACCAATAAGATAAATATAATAAACCTTTCAAATAATTTTCGAACAATACTAAAAATTGATATACATACATCTTTAGAAAGTTAAAGCCCATGTTTCTTGGGCTTTAGGTTAGCTAGCCCCGACCTTGATATTGCCGACTATTTCCATATATAAATTCTGAGAGTTTTTGTCAATTCTGTTTTCCCCGTCTGGTTAGCAAATACAACAAACAATGAACAAAGGAGAAAACTCAGATCCCCTCCCTATTGATCTCATTCTTGACATACTCTCGAGATTGCCTGCAAAATCAACCGATAGGTTTCGCTGCGTGTCAAAGCTATGGGAGTCCATGCTTCGCAAGCCATATTTCACCGAGTTGTTCTTTACCAGATCCTCGGCTCGTCGTCCACGTCTCTTAATCAGGATCTACCAAGACGGTGAGCATTTTTTATTCTCGTCGTCTCAGCCTCAGAATCCATATGAGAAGTCTTCATCTGTTGTATACGCCGATTATCAAATGAAGTTCGGTAGAGACACATGCTACGATTGTAAGTATGTCTCTGGTCTGCTCTATTTCACTGGTATGCAGATGTCAAGTAAGGATAAGGACACAGAGCGTGTGATATGTAACCCTACCACGAGGCAGTTTGCGATCTTACCTAAACTGAAGATATTAACGTCCAGAACCTATCATGAGATTTTAGGGTTTGATCATATTGGCAAGCAGTTCAAGGTATTGTCTTTTAATAATTTTGTTAATGGTGAAAAGGTTCATTATATTCTGACATTGGGAACTGAAAACATGAGATGGAGGAAGATCCAAACTCCCTTGATCAGCCATCATTTACGGGGTGAAGAGATATGCATTAGTGGGGTTTTGTATTACCTAGCTTACGATAATGATGATAGGATATATGTTATAGGTTGTTTTGATGTTAGGTCTGAGGAATTCAAATTTCTAAATCTACACCCAAACCTCCCTTATCAAGCCTCTACTAGATTGGTAAACTGTAAGGGTAAACTAGGTGTGATCAATTTGAATGATGATGGTCGATTTTGCCTTCGGTTATTTTTGACGGTTCTAGAGGATGTGGAGAAACAGCAATGGTCGACATATGCCTACACTTTGAGGGATGATAATATAGTCGTCAAGGGTGGCAGTTATGTTTCCGTTGTTGGGATGACTGCTTTAGGTGAAATTGTTTTGGCCACGACAACGGCATGTCAACCGTTTTATGTTTTCTACTTCGATCCCGAAAGGAACACTCATCTAAGAGTTGAAATCCATGGTGTTGGAGAAGACTATAGATGGTTTCACTCTCATACAGTTTGCGCTTTTGTAGACCATGTGGAGGATCTTCAGTTTAATATTATGAAGGCAACATCTATAAACCCAACAGAACAGAAGCATAGACCAAGGAGCACATCAACATCATTTAGAGAAGATCTTCAATTGAGGACCGTTGCTCAGCGGGGACAAGATCGTCGTACGTTTGAGAGTAATAACAATTTTGATGCTCTGTCTCTTTTAGAGGATGATTAAAGTCATCTAGAAAATATCATCATGTGAGAGAAGAAGCCGCAGAGAGATTAGAGGTAGAGAGATCGCATGAGGAGAGGCAGAGATCATTGAAGTGATAAAGAGTAGAAGATGAGGAGAAGAGATAAAAAGAGAGTTTATATATGCCTTTATGCGTTTATGTTTTTTTACTTGTAATTTTTTCAATATCATATCATTCTTTAAAAAAGCTCTCTGTTTGATACAAGTGGTACTTTGTATTCTCTTTAAAAAATCAAAGAAATTCTTATGAGGTTGTGTTTTTATTAAGATTCTGTTAATTTTCATTTAGAGTCATTAACATTGAGGTAGATTGTTATATTGGAACATGAGTTACTTGATGAGGTGAATTGTAACATTTTAGAGGTAAAGCTTTCTATCTCTGGTAATAAAAATCAAAATTTTCTATCTGTCCTGAATTCTTTTGCATCCACGGTTAAGCTCGCCGTAGCAAATTCAGAGTTGGATTCTTTTGCCGAGAAAAAACATTGAAGAAAGAGAGAGAGAAATTTTTGATTTAACAAATTATAATTGGAAAATCACATTTTTATATAAATAAAACTAATTAAAATTTAAATTTAATTAACATAATTTAATTATTTTGCGTTGACGGATATTATTGTTCCATCATTTTTTATGGAAGTATAAACATGAAAGTTAGTTTTAAGGTTTAAAGTGTTAGTAAAATCATTTTAAAGGTTTTAAGTGTTAATAAAATCATTTTAGATGTTTATAGTGTTAGTGAAATTCTCTAAAGGTTTAAATTGCTATTTAGTGATATTTCAAAAGTTTAAAATGTAATTTTCCCAATTATAATTACGAAAAAGGCTCCCTCAACTCAACTCAAATTTTAGGGATTGGTTTTAGTGACATTTTTCCCCACTAAACTAGAAGTGTTGGAGAATTGGAATAAACCGTAATATATGGCGTACAGTTGGAGTTAGCTTGTATCTTTCAGTTGTGAATGAAGAAAAGAATCAATTGAGGATGAAGATTCAGAAATATAATTAGGGATTGAGTGATTGACTTCTGTGGTTCACGACTTCACGTTACCTGTGTAAGGTGAAAAGGAAATTGGTTTTTAATTTGGGATTTATTTAGGGTTTTACATTTTCACTAGGTTTGAACCCGCGGTATACCGCGGGACTATTTTTGTTTTTATACTGTTTCTAAAACATTTAAATATTTTAGTAAATATATGTACATTTATTTTTGAAATAATTATCATTAGTATTAGTTATGTTTTTCTTTATATATTTTATAAGTTAAAAGATTTATACCATTAAAAAATTAATAAAAGGTATGTACTGAAACGGTTGCGGACATGTATATACTTTCATGGGTTTTATAGGATGATTAATTAAAACATCTATAATATATGAAATAAATTAATATTTTTAGCATTAGTTCAACCCCGTAATGTCAGGTCCGTTCTGGAACAGATTTAATGACTTTAACCCGCAAAACATTATCCTACAAAACCCATGGGAGTATATAGTATGCACCCATATGTCCCGTTTGAGTTTACATGATTAGGATATGTGAACATTTTACTAATTCAATTCTTCTAGTTTTGTTTAATGGTGAAAACATAATAATATGTGTTAATCCACCATGTGAGGTCTGACCCGTAACAGATTTAATGACTTTAACTCGCAAAAGTATTATTATTTGATTAGGAATAATTTTTTTTTCAAGTTTAAGGAAAGTTGTATTTATTGAATTAATTATCAAATTAGTATTCAACACCAGAGTATGAAACTTTTTATGGGCCTATCATAAGTGAAGACCAGACAGGTAGTATTCCAGACTTTGAAACCAATGTCTCTCCACCAGCCGATGCAAACGGTTCTGTTCCACCAACCGATGCAAATGGTTCTGTTCCACCAGTTACGGTGGAGGACCTTCTCATTGCTCCAGGACGTGAAACTCTCAAGTATCTTCATCCCAAAGTGGAGCGAGGAGCTATTTGGTAAATTATAAGTTAAACCTATATGTAAGATTTCTTGGTTTAGATTAGGTTAGTTATTGATGTTATTAACTGGTTTTGTGTAGGTTTAAGCGTGATCCATATGGTGTAATTACAAAGTCTATCTTGAGAATGCAAAAAACAGATGTCAAACCTGCTTGCTTGACATATCGTTCTCTTCCCCCTGAGACTAAAAAACGGTGGTTTCAAGCTTTTGCGGTAAGATTCCTTCTATAATATATGTTTGATTCACATCATGTTTTTCTCTTGTTATTTACTTCATGTGTTTTTTTTTTGTTCAGCAAGAGTTTAACTGGGATCCCAGCATAACAAAAATAGTTGAGAAAGAGTTTGAGAAACAAGCTGCCTATACCTTCTCTAAGAACTTAGCTGAGTGGAAACAAAAATGGAAATGCAATAAAGAGAAATCTATACATATGACAGATGATTTATGGAAGGAGTACATTAATCTTTGGTGTGATGAGAAAGTTGCAGAATTGGCAGCAACAAACTCACAAAAAAGGAAAAGCAACCCAGATGGTGAAGGAATTCTAGTGCACTTCAATGGAGCTAAATCATTCTATAGGCGTAAAGATGAAATGGTAATTTTGAATTTCTTTACATTTCTTAAGAATTATCATTCAAATGCATATTAATCATGTTCTTTTTCCATGTATATAAGACTGTTGAAAATGGTGGAGTCGAGCCTAATATGCTGGCTTTCATTGAGGATGTTTATAAAAGTAAGAAAACTGGCAAGATTGTCTACAAGAAGGCTAAGCAGATTGTGGAGACTTTAAAAGAACAGGTGAACGACCTCCAATCTAAAGAGCCACTTGAAGATGGATTGGTTCAGCCTCTCTCTTGTCCTGAGATAAACGATTTGGTTCGCAAGGTGCGGGGATTCATTTTTTTCTCTTAACATGCTTTTTACCATACCAAATCAACTTGACACTTCTTAACTATTTGATTTTTAACATGATGTTTCCATATTTTTTACATTATGCTTGGTTGATTCTCAGGCAATACCCAAAAAAAGGGTAACCGATTTGGATTTGGATCTCTCCCAGATCATGAAGAGTTAGATGCTCCCTTCTTACCCAGCTTGGACCATGAAAAGAAGTTAGAAGAAGCATACAACAAGATTTCTGAGTTAGTTAAGGAGAAAGAGGAAGATACCAAGACAATCCAGTACTTGAAGGATGTTACTGAGAAGCTTCTCAACAAATTTCCAGACTGTCGTCCAGCTGAAGAAGAAAATGATGATGATGAAACTCAAAATTAAAATGTTTTAGTTTGGCTGGTTTTTTGGTTGTATTAGTTACGGTTAATATAAGAATCTATTAATGTGGTTTAATTGACAATAACTTCTATTTATATATTTTTAGTTAATTTAGCATTTTTTATTTTTTTTATTAATTTTTATTTTCGGTATTTTACATTAATTTGATAATATTTTGGTCGGAAAATAATTGGTCGGAATATCGGTTGGAAATTAAAACGGTTGGTTAACAGTCAGTAATATAGTCTCGACCGATTTACGCCGTCGGTAATTAGTCGGTATTTTTCTAACCGAAATCCGACCGATTTTATCCAACAGAATTCCAACCAACGATTCGGTCGGAAATTTCTGATTGATTTCTAACTAAATAAATTTCCGACCAGCGATTTTCAACCGATTTACAGTGGTCGGTTAATGGTCGGAAATGCCTCTTTCCGACTGATTTTCGACTGATTTTACCGTCGGAAACGGCTATGTTTTCTTGTAGTGTGAGAGCAAGTCTTCTTGTTTGTTTCTTTAATCAAAAACACAACACCTACGCATATGAGGCCATGACCCATCTATTTAACTTAATCAAATTGAGCCTTTAAACTGAAATCAAAGTGAATAAACCAAATCTTTCTTTGTTTCGGAACAAATGCCCTAGCTCGTCCACGAACTCAATATATCGTAGTCTCCTCATACGACCAACAAATACAACGATCATGAATAGTGAAAAAACTTTAGATGCCATACCAATCGATCTCTTTCACGAGATCTTCTCGAGATTGCCTTCAAAGTCAGTCGGGAGGTGTCGTTGCGTTTCAAAGCAATGGGCGTCCATACTTGGCCATCAAGATTTCACGAGGCTGTTCCTGACCAGGTCCTCGACTCGTCCACGTATCTTATTCGCCCACGAACAATACAACGGTGAATGGCTCTTCTACTCGTCACCTCACCCTCCGAATACATATGAGAAGTCTATTGTAGTATCCGTCGATTTTCATACCAAGTGCCATATAGGCGGAATTTATTGTCGTTGTAGCTATGCGTCTGGTTTGGTCTATATTTCAGATGTGCGGGTCTCAAAAAATAAGGATGAGCCTGTGATATGTAACCCACTCACGGGACAGTATGTGATCTTACCTAAACTCAGAGCAAACAGCCAGGCGAGTAGCTTTTTTGGGTTTGATCCAGTTGACAAGCAATACAAGGTATTACTCATGAACGGTATGGTTAATAATAAAACGGCTTACCATATTCTGACATTAGGAACTGGAATAATGAGGTGGAGGGAGATCCAATGTCCTTTTACTCATCAGCCTTTCGCTAAGGGGATTTGCATCAATGGGGTTTTGTATTATTTAGCTGAGCCAACTGATAATAGTTCTACTGTGATAGTTTGCTTTGATGTTAGGTCTGAGAAATTTAAGTTTATTAAATCAGAATACTTTGATCAGTTGATAAACTATAAGGGTAAATTAGGTGGGACTAAATTGGAGTATGAAACTGGTAGTCGATGGGGTACCCGTGACAATTATAGTGGATGGCGTACTCGTGAGTTACCCGTGACAATCAATGGGGTTTTGTATTATTGCTTAGCTCGTCCAATTGGTGAAAGTTCTGATGTTATTGTTTGCTTTGATGTTAGGTCTGAGAAATTTAAGTATACTAGAGCACCATCCTTTGATCAGTTGATAAACTATAAAGGTAAATTAGGTGGGATTATAATGAAGTATGAATATGATAATAATTATTATAAATGGCGTACCCGTGAGTTATGTATGTGTGTTCTAGAAGATATCGAAAAACAAGAATGGTCAATATGTGTATTCCCTTTTCCGGATGATCGATTCTGCAATCATTTTTCCGTTGTTGGGGTGACGCCTACAGGTGAAATTGTTTTGTGGGAGACGTTTTCTAAGTCTTATGTTATCTACTTTAGTCCCGTGAGGAACACATTCCAATATTTTAATTTTCAAGGCCGTGCAGCTAATTGTGGTAAGGTTCACGCCTTTGTAGACCATATAGAGGATGTTAGTGTTAACGATGTAAAGCAACTCAAGTCAAGCATCTAAGAATCGTTTAAGAGCATTAACAAATTTGATGCTTTGTGTCGTTTAGATGATGTAAACATCAATTATAAGAAATTTTTAAGAAACCAAGTTTTTATCCAAGTCAGAGCCTTGGCTGAAATTGTCACAATTATATAATTCTCTCTATCTTGCCGCTGACATTTCTCTACAGGTTTCGTGTGAGCTTTATTATTCTGCTGGCATATATAGTATTTTGAACTTTATTACTCTGATTTTTTTTTTCTTTTTTCTGGTTAGCATTTTGTTATGGTAATTGTGTTACAGGTTTGTTTGGGAGCAAATCAAACGTTCTTTTAAAACATCTATAGTATTGTTGAAGCTTTTTTTTTTTTTTTTTTGTATTACATCTGTGTTTTTAGCTAAATAGCCACCTCCAACTTTTAAGAGTGATAGCTTCCTTTGATCGTTCTTTTTCCGCCTTGAGACTTGAGCTACAACAATTTCATAGAACATTCTTGTTTCTCTATCAGCTGCCCTCCCGAACTCTCGGATACCCCTTTCTTAAATAAAGTTATTAGTTATAAAATTGATGGTGGATTGATTTATCTTTATGGGTGATAACCCAAGTTAGATGTTGTGATTAATATCAAAACTTCAATTTTTTTTATGTCATCGTTTTCATCGAAGGCTGCAATACTAGCAAAAGCTCTAATGGTATCTGCTTTTACAGCAAGACGGTAAGTCTCGAGGATATCACTACACCACAAGGAATTTGTGTGCTTCACGACTAACATTTTCTGAACAAAAAAAAAAGAAAAACAATACTGTTATAGATTGATGAGAGATGAACACATTAGTGTTTAGGAAATATTATATTGACTCTCATGATTATAATCTTTAGGTTACATAGAATTATATAGTACAAGAGTTTTCTAAACTATAATGATTGCAATATCTAGAATAATAAATATAGAATATATTGTTATTAATCTTGTGATCTTCTAGATCTCTCTATACGCCCCCTCAAGCTCAAGGTGTCATGGAGTGAAGGCTTGAGATTGATACGACTGAAGAAGCATGACGCTTGAATATTAGACGAATATACCGTAAAAGGCCTTGGAGAAGGTACGAGGAAGCAAATAGCTTAGAGAAGTCGTGAACGACTTAGAAACTTATGATCAACTTTGGATCAGGAACGACATAAGTCGTTGAGAAGCATATAGCTTAAAGAAGTAATGGTGACTTGACCAGATCGACTAAGATGGCATGCAGAAATATGCAAAAAGGCACACATATGGAGGAGTCTCGAGTCGAGAGGCAGCGGAGCTGGTTCGTGTTGGAGCAGCGGCAATAGAGCTTTTCTTCATTGGAAGGCAGCTTGGCTGTGACTTGGTCGAATCTCGGGGAGATCATGTCACCATCAGCTTCTCCAGTGATGAAGATGGAAGATCTCATGTTGGTGATATTATGAGATGATTTAAGCTTGTCCAGTAGAAAGTAGTGATAGAAAAAAAAATAAAAAGAAAGATAAACAGATGGAGAAGCGCAATAGCTTAGGGAAGGTATGGGTTAAAGAGTTTGATTGTTAGATCTAAACTCAAGCATAACCTGCTCTGATACCATGTTATAGATTGATGAGAGATGAACACATTAGTGTTTAGGAAATATTATATTGATTCTCATGATTATAATCTTTAGGAGGGTGTATTCAACTTGACATTTTAAGTGATTTGTGTGAAATTTACAAATTCTATGTTATTCAATCATGGATTTTAAAAAGTCTATTAAAATCTACCGTTATTGAATTGATGATTTAAAAGTCTACTTTAAAATCCATTAAAATCTCTTGTTATTGAACTGATGATTTAAAAATCTACTTTAAAATCCACTGTTATTCAAAACAGTTTTGTGGATTAGGATTTTAATAATTTTTAGGATTTTGGAGGATTCTAGAGGATTTGTTTAGTTAAAAATACAGAAATCCAAATCCCATGGTTTTAGGTGGGATTTGAAAGAATTTTACAGAAAATCATATGAACTTACCTAAAATCTATCAAAATTCTAAATTTCCTAAATCCCATCAAATTCTCCAAAATCATGGTTTGAATACACCCCCTTAGGTTACATAGAATTATATAGTACAAGAGTTTCCTAAACTATAATGATTGCAATATCTAGAATAATAAATATAGAATATATTGTTATTAATCTTGTGATCTTCTAGATCTCTCTATAAATACCATTATTAAATTATGTAAACAGAACAGTTGAGACGTCTGAATGACTAATGCTACAAATAGATTTGATTTTTAGCGTAAGAACTGATATCCAAAGATGAATGAAACATAGAGAAAACAAAGTTGAGATGAATGAAGATGAATGAAGTGTTGAATCATTATAGAGAGTTTACACCTTTGTAGACCATGCTGAGGATATTAAGTTTAATATTATGAAGGCAACATATATATGCTGCAGCATCTATATAAGCAAGCGTAAACACGAAAGTGAGGACTGAGGACCGTTGTACAGCCGCAACTAGATCGTCGTACATTTGAGAGCATTAAGAAATTTACATGTGCCGAATCCTAATTGCTTTCCTTTATAAGTTCTATCCAAGTTGTATGCTCTCAGAGTAAACATCAACTTATCTATGAAATTTTATTAATTGAGTCAAAGCCACGGCTGAAGCATCTCCATAGAATTCTCGGATAACAATGTACTCTTGCTGCTAAACCAAGCAGATACTCCTCAATTATGAGTTGATGATGTTGTTAAAAAAACAAAAAGAAACCATTCTGTGATCTATAAAATAAGTACGTACCAATAAGATAAGTCAATTCATCTGGGAAAATCAATAGACGGTTTCAAATAATTTCCGATCATTGCTAAAAAAAAAAAAAAGAATTGATATACATCTTAGGACATCTCCAACCCCACTCTATTTTAGAGTCAAATCTCTATTATAGAGCAACATTTGCTCCAACCCTACTTTATATTTTACTCTAAAATAGAGAAAATAATAGGATTGCTCTATATATAGAGCAACTCTATTCTCACCTCTATTTTTTTATACTATCTCTATTATAGAGGTGAAAATAGAGTAATACATTGGAGGAAAATAGTGCTCTATTTTTGAGTTACTCTATTTTAGAGAAAAAAATAGAGAAATACAATGGAGATGGTCTAATAGACAGTTAAAACCTATGTTTCTTGGGATTTAGGTTAGCGCCGACTTTGAACTTGACGACCATTTCCATATCTAAATTCAGAGTCTTTGTCAAAGATTGTTATATTGGAACAAGTGTTCTTGATGAAAGGTACTAGACTGTAATATTTTGGTAACATATATCATTTTTTTTCTATCTGTAATCCTGACATCTGTTGTATGATCCACAGTTAAGCTCGTTATAAAGTGAGAGTTGAAATCTATTGCCGAGTCAAAAACTGAAGAAAAAAGAGAGAAAGAGAGAAAGAGATAAAAATATGATTTAACAAATTATAACTTATAAAGGCTCGCTCAACTCAAATTTTTGGATCGGTTTTAATTTATTAACATTTTTCCCGACTCATCAAACTAAAAGTGTCGGAGAATTGGAATAGATCTTAATGGCTCTTTTCTCCCATCTATATTGTACTACTTTAAGTTTTATAAATTTCATACTTTTTACTTTTTGTTAAAAACTGTATGCAGATATTTTCTTCTAATCTTTGTTTTCATGCGCTAATGTTGAAAGTTAAAATTTACATAAACATCAGTTTTTGTTTTCATATTACAATGAACATTGATGTCTTCTACATTTCGTGTACCTTTTGTTCGTTTTGCATAGTGATGATCATTTTTCCAACAATTTTTATTTTTAACTCTTTTTATTTTTAGGTTTATTTCTGCTCCTTAAGTTGTATTAGTAATTCACTAAAATGAGTAAATGACCAACATAGTTTAATCCATCGATAATGACATTGAAGTGGAGAGTGTATTTTATATATTGTAAGTTTTGGAAATGTCATCAATAGCATGATGGAGCTTAGATAGATCTTATTAGATGTTTAAAGAAACATGTAACGTAGAAGCGAGTCAAATGATTTCAAATTGTGAGTAGTCTCAAACAAATGAATCTTAGCAATCTAATCGAAAGGAGTTTTAAGAAACTACACATCAGAGTCAAAATGGAGATGATTTAAACGAAATAAACTTAAGATTGAACACAAATTTTTAGTTGATATTGTAATGTTCGAATGAATATAACAAAATGCATCATAATTTTTCTTTTTATTTTTAATGATATGTTGTTACAAAAATGGAGATAAAGAATAGACTCAACCACCATATACTAAAGAGTAGAACTATAGATGCAAAACCTCAAGACATAGCAGGCAATTATAGCAATTCTGTAGCTCCTAAAGAATAGGAAACAATGGTCGAACCTCAAGAATTACACGTACTTGTTAAGCGTCTTGACAAATACTTGTTAAGCGTCTTGATCAGTTATTCTCCATCACTGATCAGCGAGATTACTCTTTAACAGCGGGCCGTCTCGGCACTCTCTCAGCAAGTCTTTTATTTTCCGGCATACTTTCTTCTTCGTCTTGGTGAGAAGCAATGCAATTTTTGTTGTGAGGATGTTTGGGATTTTAAAGGGGAGAATGCTATTTACACGAAGTGAGAGATCTTAAGAATCTCACTGACGAAGGCATTTTCAATTTATGGTGATTGTTAAAAAGTGGAAGGGATTTTTTGTACAAATCGACGTTAGGTTGACTACCTAGCAGTTTAGAACCCCTAATTGCGGAAGAAGACCAATAGACGTAACCTATGGAAGGTGAACCAATTTTAAGAGTTACACGTGTCATTCTCTTGCGTGCTGACGTGTCAAGCTGAGGGAGAGAGTTTACCTACTTTCATATATATGATTATTTGGCCAAATTTAGCGTTTTCCGTAGGTCTGGAAATTTAGTTAACTGTTATAGTAATATGATATAACCATTCGGATATTACTGATAACCAACCTATACCAAATGGTTATATATGGTTATATCATATTACTGAATAACAAACCAAACTTGTGTTTGGATACGGTTCGATTCAATTTTAGGCCTTTAAATAACTGAATAACCAATCAAACTTTGGTTTAGATATGGTTAGGTTCAGTTTGAACCCAAACGAAACCGAGAACATAATAAAATCAAAGGATGCTGATCGGTTAAACCAAAATCACACTGAATAAACCAAATTGATCCTTGATTTTGTTCGGAATTAATGCCCTAGCTAGTCCACGAACTCTATATATTGAGTCAACTCGTACGATCAACAAATACAACGATCATGAGTAGTGAAAAAACTTTAGATTCAATCCCAATCGATCTCTTTCACGAGATCTTCTCGAGATTGCCTTCAAAGTCAGTCGGGAGGTGTCGTTGCGTTTCGGCGCGATGGGCGTCCATACTTGGCCATCAAGATTTCACCGAGCTGTTCCTGACCAGGTCCTCGACTCGTCCACGTATCTTATTTGCCCTCGAAAAATATAACGGTGAATGGCTCTTCTACTCGTCGCCTCACCCTCATCAGAATACATATGAGAAGTCTATTGTAGTATCCGTCGATTTTCATACCAAGTTCCATAGAAGCAGATGTAATCGTATTTGTAGCTATGCCTCTGGTTTGCTCTATATTTCAGATGTGTGGATCTCAACAAAAAGTAAGGATGGGGATTCAATGCCTGTGATATGTAACCCACTCACGGGACAGTATGTGATCTTACCTAAACTGAGAAAGAACAACCAGTCGAGAAGCTTTTCTGGGTTTGATCCAGTTGACAAGCAATACAAGGTATTACTCATGAACGGTATAGTTAATTATGAAACGGTTCATCATATTCTGACATTAGGAGCTGGAATAATGAGGTGGAGGGTGATCCAATGTCCTTTTACCCATCAGCCTTTGGTAAGGGCATTTGCATCAATGGGGTTTTGTATTATTTAGGTAAACCAACTGATAAAGTTCTAATGTAATAGTTTGCTTTGATGTTAAGTCTGAGAAATTTAAGTTTATTAAAGCAGAATGCTTTAATCAGTTGGTAAACTATAAGGGTAAATTAGGTGGTATAACGTTGAAGTATGACAACGATGGACGACGGGGTACCCATGGTAATGTTTGTAGATGGCGTACCCTTGAGTTACGTATGTGGGTTCTAGAGGATGTTGAGACACAGAACTGGTCGGAATGTATCTTCCCTTTTCCGGATAATGGATTCTGCAAACATCTTTCCGTTCTTAGTGTGACTACTCGCCACCTCTCTTTTGCAGGGCGTTTGCAGTTGATAAGCTCTGTTCTACACAGCTTGGTCAACTTTTGGATGTCTGCTTATCGACTTCCCAATGCTTGTATTAAGGAAATCGATGGCCTTTGCTCAGCTTTCCTTTGGTCAGGACCCACTCTCAGTACAAAGAAGGCAAAGGTGGCCTAGAAAGACGTCTGTTTACCTAGGGAAGAAGGTGGACTAGGTTTAAGGTCACTAAAGGAAGAAAACACGGTTAGCTGTTTAAAACTGATCTGGCGTCTCTTGTCAACAAATTCATTATGGACACAGTGGTTACGATCCTATCTGCTTCTTAAAGGCTCTTTCTGGTCTATAAATGAAAACACTACTGCAGGTTCTTGGATGTGGAAAAAAGTGTTGAAGTTCCGATCTCTTGCATCGAACTATATCAAGTATGAGGTCCACAATGGTAGTAATACATCGTTTTGGCATGATAATAGGTCGAATCTGGGTTGTCTGTTGGATGTAGCAGGGCAACATGGATGCATAGATATGGGAATATCTTTACATGCCACGGTCAAAGAGGCTCTAGCTCATAGGAGAAGAAGACACAGAGTAGATTACCTCAACCACATAGAGACTGCTCTGGATGAGGTTCGTATACTCGGGATGGTAGAAGTTGAGGATACGGTTCTGTGGAAAGGGAAAGGAGGACGTTACACATCTAACTTCAGAACAAAAGAGACGTGGGAGAGTTTTCGGGAATCTCGGGGCTACAAGGATTGGAGTAAAGGAGTTTGGTTTACTCAATCAACTCCAAAGTACTCTTTTATCACTTGGCTAACGGTTCTTAATAAACTCTCAACAGGTGACCGAATGCAGAGCTGGGATGGTGCCACAAACACATCCTGCGTTCTCTGTTCAAATTATCTCGAATCCAGGGATCATCTATTTTTCTCATGCCCTTACTCAGCAGAAATCTGGACAGACCTAACACTCAAGCTCCTTACAAGTAATTTCTCAACTATTTGGGCGGACAATCTGGTTCTCATCTCTGATGCGGAAATGAACTCTACTACCCTGTACCTAGTGCGTTATGTCTTTCAAGCAACCATCCATACTCTCTGGAGGGAACGGAACAGGAGAAGACACAGTGAAACACCAACCCCTGCTCCTCTTCTGATCAACCAACTAGACCGGACCGTAAGAGATAAATTACTCTCCATCAACACTCGCAGCAAAGGAAAATACGAAGCAGCAATGGCAGCATGGCTAACTACAAGATATCCCTCTGTTATTTAATCTCCATTAGATAGCTTTACTTTTTAACCAAAGCTTAAAAACTAAACTTTTTTTTCGAATAAATTTTACATTTTATTCAAAAAAATAAAAATAATAATAATAATTGTTTTGTTGTATACCTGGACACCTAAGTCTTATGTTTACTTCAGCCCCGAGATGAACACTCTCCAACGTCTCAACTTTCAAGGTGTTGGGGCTGATTATCGTACAGTTAGTGTCTTTGTAGACCATATAGAAGACCTTAGTGTTAACATTCTCAAGTCAAGCATTTTTGATCTTAGGAGCTTATGATCCTTTGCGAGCATTTACAAATTTGATCGATGCTTCCTGTTGAAATATATACATGTTCCAAACTTGATTGCTTCCATTGCTATTCAAGTCAGCTAAAAATCTCTCTATTTGCTACAAAATGTTTTTTTTTTTTCTATGTAAAAATCAATTTACCAAAGAAAACCTTAAGAAATTAAGTTTTTATTCAAGTCAGAGCCATGCCTATAGTTGTTTACGTAATATTTATAGTCTGTGAGTGTGACAAATTAAAATTGGTTTACAGGTCTTCTCATTTTCATTTGAACACATCAAGATTAGATACAATAAGTTGAATCATTGTCGAATCAAAAAGCTTTTCAAAGGAGGTTTCCACTAGTGAATACTTGCTTTAGGATGTACTAGTGAATCTTTTTTATGCTCCAAAGCCTTTTAACATCATTTAAATCTAATGTTGGTGGAAATGTCTGACATTAGTGAAGAGCAAGGACGAGCCTCCATACTTGTTGCAGCAATCAATGGCGTCTTGATTCCATTGGTTCTGCAATCGCATCTTCCAAATCTGATTCCATTAAATTCGATTATTGCACTTTAAAAAAACTGATTCATTTTTTTGGAGAGAAATAATAGTTTTGGATACCAAATGGGAAAAAAGCGTCACTGGCCAATATTTCTCCAACTATTGGACTCTTGAACTCTCGGATATCAAGATGAATGGAAGAACTTGTTTTCGAACTTAATACAATGAGACCTAAAGATGAATGAAACAAACAGAAAACAGAGTAAAAAAAAACGTAATACCCACAAATATCTACTGTTTTAACAGTAACACTTGGTTATAAGATTCCAAGCGATTCAATATCTTTAAGAGGTAGCATAATCAATAATCAATAATAACAACTTATTCCTATCTACTCTGTTTTCTACAATGAACGACTAAAACCATAAGCATGACGTTTATAGCAGGACCACCAATGTCTTCTTCACAATTCTATGCTCGATGCTAATTCCACTGGAAGTAGTAAGTTTTAGTATCATAGAAGTGATACATACAAATTGACAACTACCGCATCAAGTGTACCTACTACCTAGAAAATAAAAGAACGTACGCCACAGTTTCGTGAAACTGAATTTGATTTGCGAAAGCGAACCGAGTAAGTTGAGTTTTACCGGTCTGAACTCGTAACGAACCGAGAATAACAGAAGGTTACTGATCGGTTTATGCCTTTAAACCGAAATCGAACTGAATAACCTAAACCTAGGTTGCCCTAAGCTAAGTTTCGTACTCTGTCTCTCCCCATCAGATAAACCAATCAGTAACCTTTGTTATCACGAGACAGTATGCCATCTTCCCTGTCTTGACGAGGAACAGAAAGATTTTCAGTTATTTAGGGTATGATCCGATCGATAAGCAATTCAAGGCGTTGGCGTTCATTGCTTATCTATCTTGTCCTGATGTTCATGTAATTCTGACAGTACAAGGAACTGAAAAAATGGGATGGAGGAAGATCCATTGTCCCTTTACCCATCATCCTTCTTCTGAAGGGATTTGCATCAATGGGGTTTTGTATTACTACGCTCTCCAACTTGAAAATCGTGACGATGTGATTGTTTGCTTTGATGTTAGGACTGAGAAATTCAAATTTATTGATGCAAACTTTGTTCCCGATCAAGTACATAATATTATTAACCTGAATTTGATAAACTATAAGGGTAAATTAGGTATGATTTATTGGCGGATTCGTCGTATGCTTTCTGGTGAAGCTGGTACAAAGTTTGACCTTGAGTGGCTTATGTGGGTTCTAGAGGATGTTCATGAGAAAAATCTATATTTTGCGAGAGATTGAATTCTTTAATAAAGGCCACTATGGTGTAATCGTTGGAGTGACTGCTACAGGTGAAATTGTTTTTTCAAAGACGAATACATGTAGACCTTTTTTTTTATTTACTACTTCAATCTCGAAAGGAACACCCACCAAAGTGTTGAAATTCAAGGCTTAGAGGAGGGTAGTATAGTTTTTGCTATTGAAGACTATGTAGAGGATCTTAATGTTAACGATGCAAAGGAACTTAGGTTAAGCTCAGTAAACCGAGGCCTAGATATCATCAGAAAAAAAGCCTATAACCACAACTTATTAATTAGATTTGGATTTGGTTAAGAGGTTCTTGGCTGCATAATGGATTTGGTAAGAGGTTTTATTTTTTCAGGAAAAATATATACTGAGAAAGTTGTTATTAATTAGCTTTCCCCAATCCTCCAGAGTTATCTTTACGTGATTTAAAATACAGTCTGTACGGAGACGACATTCTTTAGCAATGTCATATGTTGAGATGGATGCTCTGTCACATGGCGATCTCTACGATCACTTGACAATTGCTATAACTTCATTACAAAAGCTTAATGAACTTTAAATTACAACGATTTCATAGAACATATCTAGTTGCTCCATCTCTGTTGAACTTTAAAGTAAACAGATGTAGGATTAGATTATCTTATTGGCTTAACAGCTTAGTTAGACTTTGTGACTAATATATATATATTAAACATTTTTATTTACATTTTCTTTAGCCAAAGAATTATTTTTCGCTTTATCAAAAATAAAAATCACAACTTCACTTTTATATTATTGACTCTGTTTCTTAACCCCAAAAGGCCAAGAAAGAAAGCCAACTAAACCCCGAGAACCAACCAAAAACAAAAACTGCCGATTGGTTTATGCCTTTAAACCGAAATCGAAATGTGTAACCATATTTGGTTTGGAATAAATGCCCTAGGAGAACCCTCCCCCAACTGATCCATGAACTGTACCTTCGATATATGTATCCGATGAGGCAATTACAACAATCAAGTGTAGAGGTTTAGCTGTGTCCATCCCAACTGATCTCATGCTTGAGAAACTTTCTAGATTGCCTGTAAAGTCCATCGGGAAGTTTAGCTGCGTGTCTAACCTATGGGGGTCCATGTTTCGCCGTCCATATGTCACGGAGTTGTTATCGGCTCGTCCACGTCTCTTATTAGCGGTCGTACGAGACGGTGAGTGGAGCTTCTTCTCGTCGCCTCAGCCATCAGATCCATATGGGAACACTTCTCCTGTAGCAGCCGCGTATTTTCAAATGAAGTTGTTCTCTGAAGACATGATCCCTTATGGTTGTAGCTATACTTCTGGTTTGATTTATTTCCCTGATATGTTGATCTCAAAACTTTCAGTACCTGTGATATGTCACCCTTCCACGGGACAGTATGCGATCTTACCTAAACTGTATAGCTTCAGGAATTCAACAAGCTTTTTAGGGTTTGATCGTATTGGCAAGCAATTCAAGGTATTGTCCGAGGCTTATCCGTTTTCTGATGAAAGGGTTCATCACAAAGTTCTGACATTAGGGACTGGAAAACTGAGGTGGAGGAGTGATATACACTGTCCTCCATACGATCGTTCTTTGTCTGATGGGATTTGCATCAATGGGGTTTTGTATTACTTAGCTAGCACGGTTTGTGAATCCTCTTATGTGATAGTTTGCTTTGATGCAAGATGCTTTTGTGATCAATATAGTTATAAATTGATAAGTTATAAAGGTAAACTAGGTGGGATTAGTTGGAGTTATGTCGGCAGTACCCTTGAGTTGCGTATGTTAATTCTAGAGGATGTTAAGAAACATGAATGGTCGAGATATGTCTACTCTCTGGGGGAGAATGCAATCGTTGATCCCAAAAATGTTGACATCGTTGGAGTGACTGCCGCCACTGGTGAAATTGTTTTGTGTGAGAAGTATAGTTCATCTAGACCGTTTTGTGTTTTCTACTTCAATCCCCAGAAGAACACTCTCCAAAGAGTTGAAATCCAAGGTCTTGAGAAGAAAAGTAAAGTTTATGTTTTTTTAGACTATGCACAGGATTTGAATTCTAACGATACAAAGCAACTCTTGTCAAGCCTAGTTAACCAAGGCATAAACATCAGTACGGAACGGCCAAAACCATAGCTAGGTACGTAGGCATGACCTCTGCAACTCTGCTCCACCTGTGAAGAACAAGCAGCCTACAGTTCGGATATGCAGAAACAAATATTTGTTGTCGGCTAATCTGATCTTGGAAGCCAACCCAAATTCTGGCAGTTAGTGTGACTTCTCGTTTAAAAGTTTCGTGTGGGTTTTATCATTATGTTGACTTAACATTTTGTTCTTTCTGGTGAGTGGTGAAACATTACCTGGGTGGGAGTTGTGAGCAAACTAATGAACTATGTTGCATGGAAACGGAAACGGAAACGCGGAAACGAAACGTTTCAGAAATGGGAAACGGGTTTTTTCAAAAATTAAATAATGGAAACATGTAGGAAACGTATATACATATATATATATATAGAGAGAGATATAATAAATCCCCAATCATAAAAACTATATTAAAAAAATCTGAAACAACACAAATTCAAAACATATATTAAATAGTTTAATTAAAAGTAAATCTGTAAAAAAAATAAACATTCAAAATCAAAATTTTTGACTAGCATCGTCATATATTTAGGGATTTTAACTTTTAGGCTACTAATTATATTATATTTTTTTATCATTATATGTATCATGGATTCTTATATTTTCAATTTATTTATTTATTAAATTTTGAAATTATAGAAAAGAGTTTCCGTCATGTTTCCAAAACGGAAACGGAGTTTCCATCGTGTTTCCAAACAGAGATTTGTAGGAATCGTGTTTCTGTGACTTGTTTCCGAGTTTCCACGAATTTCCGTTTCCGAAACGTTTTGGAAACGGGAAACGCACCTCAAAAAGAGTTTCCTCTATGGAATAACACTTGGCTTCTAAGATACAATATTTTTCCTTTATTCACGGTGCACCATCTCTCATATTGTTCAAGGATTTTTTTTTTCTTCTATCAGTGTTATTACCATTGCTACTTGGAACCAAACATGTTTCTTAAACTTTCTTGGATGACATTTTGAATTCCTCACTAGTTGTATCGGAGAATGAAATTGAGTCCAAAGATCAATGTAATAAAGCTTGATGCAAATTCTTTGATCCCAAAACCTGTGAGTATCAAGCAACTCATCACAACGGAAAGAGCTTGCAATATGTAGTAAGAATACATAACAATTAACACTGAACAGATTCAATACACGCTGCAAGACCTTATCCATGAGATTCTTAAAATTAATGGAAAACAAAAACACACACCCACCCACAAACACACACACACCTTTACCATTTTTAAACAAAAGTTAATGTGCAATAAGATTCATTATACAAATCATGTCACAGCCAAATTAGCAATAAAATGTAGATAGATTAGAATATGTGCGTTCTTTTGTCCAAATTCCAACAATTTTTTTTTTCTATTATTCTTATGATATTCATCACTTTCATAAAAATATCGAAGCGAAATGCAAGACAGAATATTAATATTTTAGTAAAACAATTTCTCAAAAGAAATCTATAACTTATGACAGTTCTCTATGTCTTCAAATTCTATTATATTCTGTTAAAGTCTCTAATCCCATACCCCCACCCTCCCCCACATAAAGTTGAAATGTATAATATAGAGATTATTTTTTAAGAAAAATACATATATATTGCTTTTTAGAAAATAATTTGGAGGGATACAAATTAATGCAAATCAATGATAATCAGTGACCAATTTGGTAAAAATCTTAAAAGAAAATCTCTTCATTTTTAAAACCAATAAATCTACACAAATTCATCTCCCAATAATATGTATTCCATTTCTATATATAAATTTCAGAGACTCTTCAATCTGTATTCACATCTCTCTCTAACAAGCAAATTAATACAGCGATCATGAATAGAGGAGCAAACTCACTTTCCCTCCCTAATGATCTCATTCCTGAGATACTCTCGCGATTGCCTGCAAAGTCAATAAGGAGGTTTCGCTGCGTGTCGAAGTTATGGGCGTCCATTATTTGCCGTCAAGATTTCACTGAGTTGTTCCATACCAGATCCTCATCTAATCCACGTCTCTTAATTGGGGTCGAACAAGACGGTGAGTGGAGCTTCTTCTCTTCTCCTCAGCCTCAGAGTCATTATGAGAAGTCATCTCTTGTAATAGCCGACAGTTTTCATATGAAGTTCACGAAAGACATGTATCCCTACTATTGTAAATATGTTTCTGGTTTGACTTATTTCCCTAATACGCGAATCTCAAAGGATGGGGGAACAAAAAAAATGTGGAGCCCAAAGGATGGAGACTATAAAGTTCGTGTGATATGTAACCCTAGCACGGGACAATATGCGATCTTACCACCTGACCTCAACAAAAACTTCGATGGTTTTTTAGGGTTCGATCCCATTGGCAAGCAATTCAAGGTTTTGGTCTTGAGCAATAGAGTTTCTGATGAATTGAGTTTTGATATTCTGACATTAGGAACTGAAAATATGAGGTGGAGGAATATCCAGTGTCCTTTACCCCATTATCCTCATTTTTGGAGTGGAGAGATATGCATCAATGGTGTTTTGTATTATTTAACTCAATCACCTGTTGACATCTATGATGTGGTAGTTTGCTTTGATGTTAGGTCTGAGAAATTTAGGTATCTAAATCTAAACTCAGACTGCCCTAGTAGATCTTGGGCTACTAAATTGATAAACTATAAGGGTAAATTAGGTGTGATTAATTTCGAAGATGATTATGATGGTGGATTTCCCCTTAAGTTATGTATGTGGGTTGTAACAGATGTCGTGAAACATGAATGGACGGCATATGCCTACACTTTGAGGGCTGAGAATAAAGTCAATCGAATCGACTTTATTTCTATTGTTGGTGTGACTGCTTCAGGTGAAATTGTTTTGGCGAACAATATTGCATCTAAACCGTTATATGTTTTCTACTTTAATCCTGAAAGGAACACTCTCCAAAGTGTTGAAATCGAAGGTGTTAGAGTAGAAAAAAAATCAGTACTTTACTACTACTTTGTAGATCATGTCGAGGACCTTAGGTTTGATGTTATGAAGACAACATATGCTGCAACATCTATAAGTGAACCAGAACAGAGCACATCAACATAATTAATCTACGGAAGAAGATCATCAAGTGAGGAACGTGGTTCACCTGGAACAAGATCGTTAAACGCTTGAGAGCGTTGACAAATTTGATGCTTCGTGTCTTTTAGAATATGATTAAAATTTAAAGGTGTCAAAACCTGATTGTTTACCTTACCCCTCAAGTCAGCTGAAAATGCTCTCGTGACCCAAGTTGTATTTGTATTCTCTCTTTATGGCTGTAAACATTAAGTTATTAAGATTTTCACTTAAAGTTACTAAAGACTGAGGATTTAGAAAGAAGTAGTTAATTACTATATGGCTTGCCAATGTCTTGACAACAGATGTTGGCAATCAAGTGAAATAAAAAGTCTTGACAACAGATATCTCATATCTGCGAGGTTTTCTTTTTTATCTGTGACGTCGTCGACATGTCAAGATTCATATATAATTTCGACATTCTTATTTCTTTCTCTCTCCTAGGAGATCAGATTTTAGAGATTCTTCTTTATTTCTCTTGTGGAATAGATGTACGCATAAATATCAAGTTATGTGTATCATTTTTTAAAATTTTAGTAATTTATTTTCTAACACTTTTAAATACTTTCCTTTTTGTCTATCTTCAAAAATACATTCAGACCCATTCAGGAGGAAGGTGGGTCACCTAACCTGGGTAACTAATAAAATAGTTGGTTTTTACATGTATTTACGTAAAATTTCAGAAGCACAGATAGTAAATTCTGTACCGCTGACCTCCCCAAACCCGAGTTTGAACCCCCAATCTGTCATATTAATATTATTTTTCTTGTAATTGATCTCCCTAAATTTTAATCCTGGATCCGCCACTAGTTGCGACTTGACATTTACTTTTTTTTTTCACTTTCTGTTGACTCACATATAAAATATATATTGGGCTGTAAATTGATTTTCAAGATATTTCATAACTATTATCTCTTTACCATCTTTTAGTAATTTTTTGATTAAAAGCATTTAATTTAATTTATGAAACATCAACTTTTTTTTTCTTTATGATCATGTTATAATTTGTAGTTTCGCTTTTTTTAATCGGCATACATTTCACATTTTTTTATATTTTGTTATATAACTTATGAGTAATATGATAATTGATTATTTATTTTGCAACTTCCATTTCAAAACTCATTAACACACTTAAAATTTAAGCTGTAATCATTTTTTATTTTTTTCTTTCAAAAGTCTGAGTTATATTATTAGTTATAATAAAATTTTAATTGTATTTTATTACTATTTTAACATTTCATTATTTTCATAATTTATTTTTATTTATGTAACGTCCGACCGCCATCTTATGCGTCCCATTTATTCATCCATTTGGCAACCCTCTATATTTTTTGTTTTCATGGATGAATTCGGCATATTATCATATATAGGATTTACATATACAACATATATTACTGTCAAGAGTGATTTATTAATATTTTAATATTAAATATTTGGCTTTTTAAAAAATTAAAGATTCAAAACTTGAGAAAGAATTATTAGGTTGTGCTATACAAATGAAATAAAATATACAATAATGATGTGTTTGGCGACTCAAATATCATGATCTAATAAAGAATCATTCTCATTAGTTGATAATTTTGTGATAACATAAATATTCACTAAACGAATATTTTAATTTTACTTTAAGGTAAAGATAATAATAGTATTGCTTTACTATTTTAATATTTCATTGCTTTCCATAATTAATTTTTATTTATTTAAATTTCTATTAATTAAAATTAACATAAATATACACTAAAAAAATATTTTAATTTTAAGTTACGATTAAAATAGTAATAGTATTGTGTTTACTATTTTAAATTTTTATTTATTTTAAATAATGCATTTTTATATTTAAGTTTTTCTTAATTATAGGTAACATAAATATATATTATAAGAATATTTTTAACTTTATTTTAATGTAAAGGAAATATTATTGCTTAGATGAAAGTTTAGATAGGCTAGATGGAAAGAGGACTCTCTAGAAAACATAATTCGTATATTCTTGCAAAATTCCAAAGTACTCTTGTGGAGTAGTCGAATCCTCTATATATTAATAGAGAAGCACTCTCTTAAAAAAGCTGATGTGTCGCCGCTAGAGAGCTCAAGACACATCATTATTATTTACAGTTATATGCCACTGTGTTTTTAACAAAAAGTAATAATAATAAGAAAACAAATGTGTTATTCTTAAATACTTTATCACATAACTTTATTAATATTAATTAAGTTTAAAATGATTTATTGAAATGCATGTGGGTTATTTGCGGATCTCACGAATTCAAGAGGGACGAATACAAAGACATTTTGCAGCTCAAAATATTTAAATCTGTTGCAGAATGACTTAGCGGACGGGTTTGACCCGGTTAACAATTTTCATCCGGTTCATGAATTTTTTTTTTTTTTTTTGCGGTTTTTATCTAATTTGATAATTTAAAAATTTTGATAGAAATCTAATCGATCACTAATTTGGTTCACATTCGATCTAGATTCGTCATCATGTCAATCTAAAATTTATGGTGAAACGATTACTATTTTAAATTTTTATAAATTTAATGAATTCAAACCAATAGAAATTTGTATTATAAATGTTATACTAAATAAATATATTTACAAAATAAATATATTCTTGTTTGTTTATACGAAATTATTAGTCATAAGATAGGAACTTCCCCTACTAAAAAACCCGCTACCTAAAAAGAAAAAAAAAAGCCCAAGAATGAGAGATGTAATTAGGTCGGACCGTACTTTAAGAGATTTGTATTTATATCTCTTTCTCCGTCCGATAACAAGCAAACACAAGGATGATCATGAATAGAGCAAACTCAGATTCCATCCCTAATGATCTCCTTCTTGATATACTCTCAAGATTGCCTTCAAAGTCAATCGCTAGGTTTCGTTGCGTGTCGAAGCTATGGAAGTCGAGTATTTGCCAGCCATATTTCACCGAGTTGTTCTTCATAAGGTCCTCCACTCGTCCACGTCTCTTAGTTGGGGTCGAAAAAGATGGTGAGTGGAGCTTCTTCTCGTCGCCTCAGCCTCAGAATCTAGATGAGAAGTCGTCCCTTGTAGTAGCCGCCTATTTTCATACCAAGTTATTTGAAGGCATACGATCATACAGTTGTAGCTATAGCTACGCTTCTGGTTTGATTTATTTCTCTGATCTGCGGATCCCAAACGAGGATGCCGATGTATTGAGTGTGATATGTAACCCTAGCACGGGACAATGTGCGATCTTACCACCTAAACTGAGAACAACCTCCAGCGGGGATTTAGGGTTTGATCCGATTGGCAAGCAATTCAAGGTTTTGGTCTTTGATGGTAGAGTCGATGGTGTAGCGCTTTATAATATTCTGACATTAGGAACAGAAAATTCGAGGTGGAGGGAGATCACATGCCCCTTTCCCTATTTTGGTCATCGTGGGCAAAGGGCGATATGCATTAAAGGGGTTTTGTATTACATAGCTTATGGCATTCCGGGCAAAGTGGATGATCTGATAGGTTGCTTTGATGTTAGGTATGAAAAGTTCAAGTTGCTAGATAAAACTTATGATATACTATACAGCTATTGTGAATTGATAAACTATAAGGGTAAATTAGGTGTGATTAACTGGAAGTATTCTGAGGATGGTGGATTTCCCCTAGAATTATGTATGTGGGTTCTAGAGGATCTCGAGAAACAGGAATGGTATGGTCGACATATGCCTACACATTGAGGGCTGAGGATAAATTTGTTAAGGTTAACAAAAATCTTCGCGTTGTTGGGGTGACTGCTTCAGGTGAAATTGTTTTGGCCAAGACAACGGCATGTAAACCTTTTTATGTTTTCTACTTCAGTCCCGAAAGGAACACTCTCCAAAGTGTTGAAATCCAAGGCGTTACAGAAGAGGAAGAATGGTATAACAATCCTAGAGTTTACTACTTTGTAGACCATGTCGAAGGATCTTAATAAGTTCGATACTTTGAAGATAGCACATGCTGCAACATCAATAAACCCACCAGAATAGAAGCGTAACCCTACAGGCACCAACATCAACATCATCTAGACTATGTAGAGGATCTTAATATGTACTAGGCATACATGACCTCTGTAACTCTGCTCCACCTATGAAGAACAAATACGAATTATTATCTACCCGAGAGTGAGGACATGTCTAATCTGATCTTGGAAGCGAACCCAAATTCTGGCTTCGGTACTTCTCGTTTACATGTTTCGTGTGGGTTTTATTATTACGTTGACTTAGCATTTTGTTCTTTCTGGTCATCATGTCCTTATTGTGTAAAACATTACTTGGGAGTTCTGAGCAAAACTAATGCTTTATCTTACAAAATGCTTTAAATTTCTTTTAAGACCTCTACATGTATTCTTGTTTGCCTTGGAAAAAAAACCTATTGAGGAAAAATTGGTTCAAGATAGCAAAAACATGTTTGAAGCATTCAGTTAAGACCGATCACCTCATTATTTTGACACCAAACACATATTGCTCTGGCATCCGCTTCACCTCATCCACTAGACTTTCATGGGTTCCTAGCTCCTTTCTTGCAGCGCATCTCTTATAAATTCATTCACAGCTCTTGGTATTAAGTACTATTATAAAATAATTATATATATATATATATATATACATTATTATTGTCACTCTTCTTTGTTTGAATTGTTAAAACTCTAGCTTCAACTCCAGGTTTGACAGATGAAGCAAAGAATTTTGACTTGGAAGCGAAACCTCCTGAAAAATAAGACAATGTTATCAAATAATATTTTTGTAGACATTTTGGCGTCGCATTTTTTTTTTTTTTTAACTGACACAGAATAAATTAAAAACAAGATGCAAAGCTCTGATGGAAATTTTAGAAAACCAATTTGAAGAAAATGGAATTTTTTAAAATCCATGAAATTGTTATGAATATATATTGTATTATGTGGATGTCTATTATCGGTTCATTAGTAGACTATAACCTAAAACCATAATGTTATATATCATATGTTTTTTTTGACAATCGTGTTATATCATATGTTATATCCTGTATAATAGATAATAATAACACAAAATAATATTTTCTAAACCTCTTGTTTCTAACAGAAATTCTATTAAAAAGAATTAAATAAAATAGAAGTTGTTAAATTGAGAGAATTAATTTAAGTAACCATAGAATATTATTTAAGTAAAAGAAATATCTCTTTACAAAAAAATCTTTACAAAAAAAAGATCTCTATGCTTTTAAAAGAAATACTGTTTTTATAAACTCTTATCCTTTTGTTTGGACTACCAATATTAAGTTTTTTTTCTAATTAATGTTTGGTTGAAAAAAAAAAAAAAAACAATCTCACCTTAACATACTTTAAGGTTGGAATCTATAATAATATTTAGAAACTTTTTAAAAAAGTACATGTGTTACCTTGTAAAGAAATTTTTGGAGGAAAACCAGTTAATGATAATCTAGTAACAAGTGAAACATAATTTTACAAATTTGGAAAAAGTCTATTTAAAAAAAAATAAAAAATCTCTCCACTTTTACAATCAATAACTCTACACAAATTCATCTCCCAACTAATAACGCCCTAAGAGGTTTTCCATTATATATAAATTCAGAGTCTCTTCGATGTGTGTTCACATCTCTCTCTCTCTCTCTTTCTCCGACAAGCAAACTAATACAAAGACGATTATGAATAGAGGAGTAAACTCAGTTTCCCTCCCTAAGGGCATCCTTAATGGGACAACTTTTTTTGTGTTCTTAGATTAAATATATAGTGAAAATAATGTAAAATCAGTTGTTAAGATCATAGGTAAAAAAAATGGGGGAACTAATTTTGGTGTTCTTAGAATAAAGATTTCATAAATTTCTTTTATTTGCATGATTCAAAACAAGCCTTAAAACCACAACGACAGAGTAACAATAGTGATGATATCGATTGAACAAGGATATGATTTGAAACATTGAGTATCACAACAGCAGGCACAAGTCCAATATATAGCATTACACATCATACATACTTATGTATAAAACTATGCATCAAACAACAAACACAGTAGCACCACGGAGACAGATCAACAATATTGATTAATATATAAAAGTTAAGAAGGCCGTGTGATACTTACAACTTGCAGTGCTAAGCTTGAGTGTACGGAAGCAAATGTCATACAAGGCTTCATTGTCAAGAACCATACACTCATCAGCGTTTTCAACAAGCTGGTGCACAGAGAGTGTTGCGTTGTATGGCTCCACAACAGTGTCAACAGATATAAAGAGAGAAGCTTTAGTACCAGTTAGAACAAAAACGTGATCCAAGCTCCATCTCAACACTCAACGTAGCAAAGAAGGGCACAAACACTACATCAGCGTCAGAGCAACAATGTTACTTGCTGTGTCCTGTGATATTTGCCACTCTAGTGGATCCACTGGTACCCTGGAGAAGAGTTATAGAGTTGTAAATCATGTGGCTGAAAAAGCAAGGGTCTTGAAACCGATTATGTATATACTAGAGGACGATCATGAAACCATTGCCAATTCTGAGATTATTAAAAGTAATATGATGATGAAATATGTAAAAAGTAAAGTCGACGCACCACTGATTCACCCAAAAACAAGTAAAGAGAATCTAGCAAAATTTGTGTGTGTGCAAAACCAAAATCCACAGGGAGAAGACATGAAAATCCAAAGCAAATCAATTTCAAAATCAAATTAACATCACTGATTGCAAAAACCCTAATTCGACAAACATATGCAAAGAGCAATCACACTTTCTCACAGATCAAACGAGCCAAATAATATTCCTCAGTTACTAAACAGCAAATCACTAAAATCAGAGACCGAAGAACAGAATCCAACACAGTAAACAGAGAGAATCGATAAATATAGTCTGAGAGAACTTACGAGACATTGAGTTGGCGAAAAAGGAGACCGAGAATGGCGAGAGAGCATAAGGAATTGGAGAAGAAGAAGAGAAGCGAGAAGACGAAGAGGACAGAGAAAGAGAGGAACAAGTAAGGAATTGAACAGAGAGGTTTAGTGGACGCCATTGATGTGTTTTAATGGCCGGAATACAAACCTTCGTCGGAGAAGATGGTGACCACGATGAGTTACCAGAAACGATTTTGATCAGAACGAGAGAAATAAAATTTTTTCTTTCTCTCCAAAACATCTCGACCAATCACAATACAGGAAACAAAGGAGAACTGGGCTTTAGATCAGTTCTATCTCAAGACCAAAATTTTTGATCTTAGCCCACTATTCTCTTTTTTATTAATAAATTTGGGTAAGAACACACCAATAGTTATGCCATTAAGGATGGCCTAATGATCTCATTTACGAGATACTCTCGAGATTGCCAGCAAAGTCAATAAAGAGGGTTTGCTGCGTGTCGAAGCTATGGGAGTCCATTATTTGCCGTAAAGATTTCACCGAGTTGTTCCACACCAGATCCTTATCTAATCCACGTCTCTTATTAATTAAGGTTCAACGAGGCGATCAATGGAGCTTCTTCTCAACGCCGCCTCAGCCTCAAAATCATTATGGGAAGTCGTCTTTTGTAGTACCCGAGAGTTTTCATATGAAATTCTTTGAAGGCAGAAACCTAAACGATTTTAGCTATGCTTCCGGTTTGATCTATTTCCGTGATACGCGGATGAGTGTGATATGTAACCCTAGCACGGGGCAATATGCGATCTTACCACCAGGATTAACGGACATAAGCTGTCTTGACCTTTTAGGGTTTGATCCAATTGAAAAGCAATATAAGGTTTTGGTCATATACAATAGAGTCGGTACTGAATTGGTTTTTCATATTTTGACATTAGGAACTGGAAAAATGAGGTGGAGGAATATCCAATGTCCTTCAAACCATGATCCTTTTCTTTGGTGTAGAGGGATATGCATCAATGGAGTTGTGTATTACTTAGCTCAACAAACTGATGAATTGAATGCAGTGATAGTTTGCTTTGATGTTAGGTCTGAAAAATTCAAGTTTCTACTAACACAGGTAGAACTCATGAGGTGGCCTACTAAATTGATCAACTATAAGGGTAAAGTAGGTGTGATAATGTTGCAGGATGGTTGTAAAGGTAGATTTCTCCTTAAGTTACATATATGGGTTCTAGAAGATGTCGGAAAAGAGGAATTGACGGCATATGCCTACACTTTGAGTGATGAGAATAATGTGGTTAAGGATGACAGCAGTTTCATTGGTGTTGTTGGGGTGACTGCTTCAGGTGAAATTGTTTTGGCAGACCCTTTCTATAAACCGTTTTATGTTTACTACTTTAATCTCGAAAGGAACACTCTCCGTAGTGTTGAAATCCAAGGTATAAAAGAAGGGGAAGAATGGTTTAGCGATCATAGAGTTTACTCCTTTGTAGACCATGTCGAGGATCTTAGGTTTGATGTCATGAAGACAACATATGCGGAAACATCTATAAGCCAACCAGAACAGAGCACATCATCAACATCATCTAGAGGAGATCATCAAGTGACGACCGTTGCTCACGAGAAACAAGATTGAGAGCGTTAATCTTCGAGGCTATGCGTCTTTTAGATGATGATTAAAATTTACTGGTGCCAAAACCTGATTGCTTACTTTACTCCTCAAGCCAGATACTCCTCTTTGACATTGACAAGTTGATTATGTTGCTTGGCGTTAAAGAAACAACATGATCAACTCAAAAAATTAGTCATGAAGTAAAACAATTATCATAGTTGTATCGGAGATTGAAGTCTGAATCCAAAGATCAATGTAATGATATATTGTAACGCAATATGCAAAATAGCAACTCATAGATCACAATGGAAAGAGCTTGCAGCATGTCGTAAGATTAATAAGTAGCTTGAGAATTCAAAAAAAAATAAAAATAATAAACACTGAACCGAATAAAAAATGCTGCAAGCCCTTAACCATGGAATTGGTAAAATTAATGGAAAACACAAAACACACACACCCCAAAACACACCTTTGCCATTTTTAAAACAAAAAATTAATGTGCAGTAAGAGATTCATTATACAAATCATGTCACAAGACTTGCAACCAAATTAGCAATAAAAACATAGAAATAGAGAACATGTCCATTTTTTTCCTTTCAAATTCCAATAAAAATTATCTTTCTTTTATTCTCATAACATTCATCATTTTAAAAAAACTTGAAAGGAATGACATATTATTGGAACGAAATGCAACAAAATATTATTTTAGTAAAACGATCTCTCAGTTAATATAAAAGAAATAGGAGATATCTCGTGCTTAAAGCACGGATCAACATTTTAAAAAAAATTATAATATAATAATAAAAATTATTGTGTTATTTTTAAAAAAATAGTTATTTTTTTTTAGAGAATATTTTATTTTTAATTGTTTTGTAAATCTATTAGTCTATTTGAATACAAATTATTTTAGAATATTATTGTATTTTATTTTTGACGTATTATTACAGTTTTATATTGTTTGTTTGTTGTATTTGCATCATTATTTTGTGAAATATAAAATATTAATTTTAATATTATAATTGTGAGCAAATAAAAATTATTAATTTATCATCTATATACATTTTCTAATGGCAATTGAATGTAATTTTTTACACATTCTAAGGTTAGTTTCATATTTGTACTTCTCAGTTAATATAGTAGGATTTTCTCCTTCTAAAAAAAATTTCTCTCCTTATAGAAAATATATCTGCAGAAAAATCTATAAAAATCTCTTAGTTAACATACTTTGTATTTACCACAAAACATTCAGAGTAATTGAAGTTACAAAAAAACTAGACATATTGACGATTTTTTCTAAATGTTCAACAGTCAAGGTTTTAAATTTCTTTGTCATACAAAAGGTAATATGATAGAATCTTAGGAGGACTAAGCGCTACTTGAATTCATAGAATTTTTATTGATCTATTGTCAATCAAACTACTTAATTCTTGAATGATTGCAATACATATATATTCTTATTTTTCATGGAATTATTAAAACCTAGGATTCAGAAGAAGCAAAGACCATTAAAGCTTTTAATATTTATGTCTTAAATATTAATAAAATATGTAAATGTTTATGTAAAGTTTTTCAAATCATATTAGAAATTGATTAAAATATTCCCCTTTAAATTCTGAAGAAAACAGAGCAGCCACAACTTATGTGTGTTTCTCTCTTTACTTACTTTTTAACGTATCACGTGCCTTGATCATCTTTATTTGTTCGTCAACCCTAGTTTTTTTTTATTCTTCTCCTCCGTTGTTAATCAATAGGTGAGAGAACAAGCTTTCTTACAACACAAGCCAATTATGTCCCAAGGCAATCAACGATGTTCAGAATCGCTGAAAATAAGAGAAAACTTGGAACCTATCCCAACTGATCTTATTCTTGAGATTGCCGGCAAAGTCAATCACTAGGTTTCATAGTCTGTGTCAAACTTCTCATTTATATGTTTCGTGTGAGTTTTATCACTCTGTTGGCTTAACACTCTTCTTTTCTGGCTATCCTGTAAATGTCCTAATTAATTGTGTTATGTTAATATATTTAGTACTCTTGCTTTTAAAATAAAAAAAAAAAAAAATTTGTTTCGTAATACAAGGAATAACCGCTTTTAGTTCATTCTAATCTAAACAAACCACGCAAGAACAATTGGATATATAAGAAATTGAACTGATTCTGTCAATTTTGTTTTTTCCATGTAAATAGGAACTTCCTGAAGATGTATTGGATGATTGAAGTAGTGTCTGTATGATTCAAGACGTGATACATGATTGCTGTTATTTTGTGTGTGTGAGAAGTTTCTAGAAAGTTTAAGAAGGCAATATTGAAGGACTGTTTGAGGATGGATTGAAGAGGAAAACTACTATTTCTTTGGTTGATTAAATTGAAGTTTTACAAGGAAAAAGAAAATATCAAAAAGGAAAATGTCTTTTCTTACGGAATTTTTTCTTATGGAATTTGGAAATCTTCTCCTATAGTGATTAGGAAGTCTTGATGGATATATAAGGAAGTGTTGGGCACGTCTTAGAGAAGGAAGAGAGCTGAGGCATAAAGGTTAGAACCCTAGAGAGCTTTCTGTTGGTGTGCGGCTTAGTTTCGCGGTTTGGTGCTTGTGTTGTTCAAGCTTCTTTGTTCGTCGGTGTGACGTGTGTGTGTGAAGGTTGCTCAAGAGAGTTGAAGACTTGAAGTCTAGACTCAGGGGAGTTTAGCCCAAGGTTAGGATATCTTGGTTTAAATCTAGGCTTATTGTTAGTCTAGTTAAGGGTAGAGAATTATCCTTGAGATTTCATGTTATAGAACGGAGCGGTGAATTAAGAGGGTTGTGCTTGATTTACGCGTTTGCAAATAGGTTGTACTGTATTTGCTTTCTTGTTCTAGTGGAATCGAAATCTGGACGTGGTCCCGGGGAGTAGGAAAAACCCAACCTCGTAAACAAAGTTTTTGTGTTCTTTACTTTCTGCACTTTATTATTGCCTCATCCGCATTTACACTTCCATATGTTTCCTCAGATCTCTCCTAGCACCATATATATGCTTGGGTGCAATGTTAATTTTCATTCGCCCATCTAGCTTCAATAACTTTTTTTTGTAAATATAATGAACACTCGAGTTTATTAGTTAGATAAGATTACATGTATAATTTATACATACACTACAAGAAAATAAATTTATCAAGACGAAAGATTTAGTCACAATAAAAAGTATTTAGTCACAATATAAACATTATTACGAATTTGTTACGACTTTTGAATGGTTGCAATACAATGGTCACAAATTTTTATTTGTAACAAAAACGTCACAAGAGTTGCAACGAATATAATAGTAACAATTTTGTCATCAATAATTACGACACAAAAAGTAACAAAATTGTCTCAATTACAGACTAACAAAACGTCTTTAAATCGTCACAATTCATGTTTCAAATAACGTTTTAATTATGTATCTTATTATTACGAAACTATAGTCTCAAATAGTCACAAATGATAATTAAAAAATTTCGCAAAATTTTAACAAATACTCAAAAATCATGATATTTTGTGACTATCATAATGTCCAATCTTATCATTAGAAGTTAGTTTCAAATGGTCACAAGTTATTACTAAAAAATTCATTGCATATGATAAAAATTATAACTAAAAAATTAATCTCAAAACAATATTATTTTTTAAAATTTATAATCATACAAATTTTTTATAATCATAAACATTAGATATACATTATAAGCTATCTTTATTCTTACAAAGAAAATAAATCACAAATTCAACCAGCTGCACATATTCGATCATAACTTTCATATTATAACTCTTATGGAAACGATCTCAGGCTCTCTGGAAAGGTAAGACTCAGATCTTTCCAACGGCGGATAGATCAGCTTCTGGTTCAATTTGTAACAGTGGGAAACGATTTCATAAGATGACTGATGTTAATTCGCGGATCTGCGCAGAATATATTTGAGAAAACATGTATAACTTTTAATCTACAAAAAAGGTTACAAAATCCTTTGGGGGAAACTTACATATATGGGTTGGGAAATTTCTCACCAAAATTCGTCCATAAAGGAGTTTGTTTACCCTTTCTTTTCCACCATCTTCTAGGACATGTAAGATCTGTCCTTAATCACAATTGTTTCTCTTTCTCTCAAATGGTTTACTCTATCTCTCTAGGTTTTGGAGGCACGAAAATATAAAGAATAAAACTCTAATCATCTCTTAAATAAGTCTTGTTAAATTAGGATTAGAGATTTGGTTTAATGAGCTTTGCATAAATGACATAACAATTTACACTATTTTATGACTAATGTTTACTCATTTTAATGTCACAAATTGTGACTTGCATATCTGTTATAAGTTTATAACTAATTTGCAACAACATATTGATCACAATGTAGTCATAAGAGTGAAGATTAATATTATCGTAGCATATTCGTCACTATGTGTGAAAAACTTTCGTTACTGATTTTTTCCGTCGTAATATAGTGACGAAAATACTATGAATTTGTGACAAATAAATTTAGTCATAATATCGTATTTAAAGTATCACAGATTTGTGACGAATTTTTTTTGTCTCAAAAATACGTCTCAATAAAATTATTTTCTTGTACTGATACAGAGGGTCAATGTGTTACCCCAAGATGTACCATAAATTATTTTATAGAGAAAATAGAATACGTAAACAACTGTATATATGTGTTACACGTACAAGACACATTCGTGTCACAACGGGAAGCGTCTAAATCCGACCGAAGTATTATCGTATGGTCGATCTGGCTCGCTAGGAACAAAATGATCTTCAATGGGAAGCGTCTAAATCCGACCGAAGTATTATCCCAAGCTATATCTGTGGCTCGTGAATGGCACCAAGCACAACTGATGCCTCTAAGAGCATTTTTATCCCACATCCCGTGGGATGTCTTTATAAAGATCTGAAGCAAAAAAAATTAATAAAAAAATAAAAAGTAAGAAAGAGAAAAGATGGAGTGTCTTCGGCGAGACACGGGATGAGAAAAAATCAACACGTGTCTTTGTATTACTTGTTCAAATGTATTAAAGAATTAGAATATTATTGTAAAATTAAAATATTATATTTTTTTAGTTTTGAAAACATTTGAGTGGGTGTCACCAATGGGTTTGCTCTAATAGCAGGAATTCGCCAACCCCGATTCACAGAGCAGATCCGAGAGCGACCACATGCAATACCGATGCCGTCTGGAACATCGGAACAAAAATTGCAGGCTTGGGCTGGATCTTTAACACAACGGACCATCACACCATCACGCAAGGATCTACACACGCCATGAATGTTCGGCCTCCACTGGTAGCAGAAGCGTTGGCAATTCTCCACGCTATCCAGATGGCCATAGATCTAGGTTTGACCAACCTCCACATCGCTTCGGACTCAAAACAAGTAATAGAAGCCATCAATTCGGGATCTCTGACCAAGGAAATCCATGGGATGCAGTACGACATCCTCGCCATATCGTCAAAGTTTCAGACAATTTCTTTCTCTTTTATTCTCCGATCGTTTAACAGAGAAGCTGATGCTCTAAACCATGTTGTATTGAACCCGGTTTAAGTCTAATTAAAATCAACCTTTTGAACCAAAAAAAAAAAAAAAAAAAAAAAGGAACTTCCATATGTTTCCTCAGATCTCTCCTAGCACCATGTATATGCTTGGGTACAATGTTAATTTTCATTCGCCCATCTAGCTTCAATAACTTTTTTTTTTTGTAAATATAATGAACACTCGAGTTTATTAGTTAGATAAGATTACATATATAATTTATACATACAGAGGGTCAATGTTTTACCCCAAGATGTACCATAAATTATTTTATAGAGAAAATAGAATACGTAAACATGCTGTATATATTGTTACACGTACAAGACACATTTGTGTCACAACTTTCGTAAATCTCACTATGCTTTAATCCAATATACTGTACTTTAAGTTGGCGGGAAAAGCTTCAAACATAAAATAAAATAAAATTTTGAGAAAGTAAAATACAACAAATGGTTTATAACTTTTGTTGTTAGTTTTGGCCCAATTGTTTTCCTAAATCCAAAATTGTTGTGTGATTTTCCTAATGTATTTATAAAACTGTTTTTCCGACCCAAAAACAAAACTAATCTGTCCTTTTCATTCCAAGCATTGTATCAATTTTTCCAAATCTCCCTTACAAAAATACCACGACCTCTCCAATTTGTAAACCCTATCTTCTCTCCTACGCAACACACAAAAATCTCGATGAAGAGAAAGGTTCCCACCTCGATCGACTCAACTGATCTCATACTCGAGATACTCTCGAGATCTTCAGCAAAAACAGTTTCAAGGTTTCGTCGCGCTTCCAAATTCTGGAGTCAACGCTTCGCCGTCAATATTTCACAGAGTTGTTCCTAACAAGATCATCAGCTAGACCACGTCTCTTAATCTCCCTTGAAAAATCCGGTGAGTTGATCTTCTGCTCATCTACTCAGTTACAGAATCCTGAGGATTCGTCTCTTGTAGTAACCGCCGAGTTTCATATTAGTTTCCCTGCAGATTGGCGTTTACAAAATTGTTATGCTGTCTCTGGATTGGTCTATTGCCTTAATTCACCGTTCTCGGTGGATAGATTACCTGTGATATGTAAACCTAGCACGGGACAACACGTAAGTTTACCAAAACCTAAAGTGACCAAGGCATTGGTGCATAACTTTTTTGGGTATGATCCGATTCTAAAACAATTCAAGGTACTGGTCATGAGCCATGATAAAGACGTTGCAATCCAGGAGGCTTGTATTTTGACACTAGGAACTGCACAGTGGAGGTTGAAAAAATGGAGATGTCTCCATTATCCTTTGTCTGAGGGGATATGTATCAATGGTGTTTTGTATTATATAGGTCGAGTAGTAGAAGGTTCTGCTGTGGTGATAGTTTCCTTTGATTTTAGGTCTGAGGGGAAATTCATGTTGATTCCGGAAGTTAATGGCATTGCTCTTTGGTCAAGGCCTAGTGTTTTGGTTAATTTCAAAGGTAAGTTAGGAGGAATTCAGAGTGAGTGGCGTGCTAATGATGCTGTAGATGGAAGGCTTAGCCTTGTGTTGTCTTTATGGGTTTTAGAGGATGTTGGCAAGCGGGAGTTTTCTAAACGTGTCTACAATTTGCCGGAATTGTGGGAGAACCGAAACGTTAATGCCTCTGTTCACAATGCTGGAGTGACTGCTACTGGTGAAGTTGTTTTGTCGAGAGAGTGTACATCGTCTAACCCATTCTATGTTTTCTACTTCAATCTTGATAGCTACACTCTACGAAGAGTTGAGATCCAAGGATTTGAAAAGCTTGAGAGATATAGAGTTCGAGCCTTTGTAGACCATGTTGAGGATTTAAAGTTTCTAGCAGCGAGCTAAAGTTTGGTTGTTAATGCATTAGATTCTCTCTTCTTTTTTTTACTGATTCGTACGTTTGTGACTTATCTTAATTAACCCATTAGATTTCCATTTACCTTTTTTTAGTTATATTTTTTTTTTTTCCTTTGAACTTGTTAATATATTTCCTAGATATCATCTCCATGATTCTTGTGTTGGAGAGCCAATCCAATAAATTAATGTTTGAACCCACTTTGTTTCACAAAACTTCTTTCATGATATTCTGTTTTTATCCCATGTCTTTTTATTGTCTCAGAATCTCAACTCGACATCCGGGTCAAGGACATGCATAACAACCAAACATGTTGCAACCTTGGACACATGGCCAACCATGAGAAGGTACAAACAGGTCAAAATCCAATATCACAACTCGGTTCCGAGGTAACTTGGATTCTAGACTAGGAAAAAAAAACTTGCACTTTGCATGTACAAAGAAACAACAACAGTGGGACAAGTTCAATAATCAATCTAGTATAGTGATTTTATTAAGCAAATTTATCTTCGACTCTAATTTTGGTTTTTCTTAATATGGCTATCTTTACTTAATTTCACCAACATATAAAACAACGGCCGAATCAACCCATCCTTTTGTGCTTTCTGTGAAACATCTGTCTTCAACTTCTCCGGCAATTCATCGGCTGCCCAAACCCTCCTTTCCCGTTGCCATTAGACACAAAATTCGTCCAATCCTCCAGCATTTGTCTTAAATCCTTGACCTTATTATCCTGTCCAATGCAACAATTCCCATGCATTACGCAAACTTTGGTAATATCCCAATCTCGTTGGCAAAAATTCCCAACGTGTGTCATATCGAGAAATCTCATTTTGAGCCCTATTTTCTTCACGTATTGGTCATCTTTGATCCGGTTAAGCACGTCCTGCTCGTTTTCGCCAGGGAATCTTAGTCTGGACTCATACCAATAGTTGTAGAAGTCGATTGTTCTGCGGTTAGATATGACAAATTTAAATCCGCCATTGGCTGAATTACTGGTGTCGCTATGATTCCCGTTGAAGAAGACATCGCAAGCGATCTGAAAATCTGCATCCGCAACAAATCGAGGAAATGGATCTCTAAGCCAAATTGTATCCATGTCCTTTCACAAACATTTGGCGGGGAAAAAAAACAACAATATTAGCATATGTATATACAAATTCACTTTCAAGATAAATCGATAGATATAAATAACCAAACTTAACCTAGTTGAATAACCAAATGTAAATCCTAAAATAAAGATGTAAAGCTTAGAGAGCTACCGTGAAAAGGAAGTTATATCCAAGCTTAAGCAGAGAACCTAAGAACTCGGTTCGGCGCCACATCATCTTGAGGTAATCCGGCACCATGAACCGCTTCTCGCTGGAGAAATCAACTCCGGTAGTCTTCAGAAAGAAGCACCGACGGGGTAAGACTTCCAAACACCGTGTGTAGGCTTTATCATCTAAACACACCACCACAACGTGGCGGAGTAGCCTCTCCGTCCCTATTCCGATACGGAATCCCTCAAGAAACACATCAAACATCGAATTTGGCTCCGCCCAAGCCTGATTCATTATCATCACTATCACTGTCTTCTCCTTGGTCGCTGCTTCCCTTAGGACTCTTGCCAAATTTCTCCTATCTTCTGCCTCAATCTATCAACCAAACAAAACTAGTTCCTTGACTGAAAATACTCCATTTAAATTCAACAAAAAAAAAAATCCTCAAAATCTCAAATTATATATTTAGAATCTACTTCGCCAAGACTACTTGCTCGCCGTAATATATATATATATACTAGAAAGTAGTCCGCGATGCATGGGTTATGTATGTATTTGTTTTATATATTTGAAATATAAGATGAAGTTTTTATTCAATTATATATGTAATGTAAATGCAGTTGTTAATATGTCTTGAAAAATAATTTTAATAATCCTGCGGCTCAACTACAATATTATAATTTATACATATTATATAGTGTTTCATAAAATGGTCATGATGAGATAGAGAGAAAAGTTAAAGTACATGTTACTAAATATTTGTGATTACAATGTAGTGTCTAAATTATTTAAACAATTATGTTATTATAATAATAAGACTATTAGTTACAGCAAAATCAATTAAGTTTGGTCTTTTCGTTAAATAATTAAAATAAATTATACTTAATTATATTTTTGGTTTTTTGGAAAGTTAAAAACAAAGTAATCTACGGAAAAACTGTAAGGCCTTGCTTAATTACTTTGATAGATAATTTATGTTATCCTATATACTAATTTTACTGACAAATAATTATATATATGATAAGTCAATTTTAATATAATTTACTAAAACGATGTCACAAAACAAATATCTTATAATCTAAATTTAAATATTTTTTTTATAAACACTCATGAAAAGAAAGTGTGTCAGATATTTTTTTCTATATATTATCTCTATTTCTAATCAATTTAAAATAAATAGTATAATTAAAGATAAATTTATTTTTGAAACTATTATTTTCTGTTATTTCATTGGACGATAAAACAATTATGTTATATACCATTGTGTTTATTTTTATATTTTGGTACATATGTCTTAAAGAGAGTCAAACTGTAACTTATAGAACATTAAATACAAATTAAAAATTATTTGAGTTGTTTCTTTAATATAATATATATGATTATTGAAAATAATGTGAGTTTTCATATATTAGAAAATCTTCTAAATTTTAAATTAGAATATCATAAATTAATTTGTTTTCACTTTAAACTTTAAAATGTATGAAACCATTTTATAGTAATAGGTCAATTAACTACAGCAAAGTCAACTAAATTTGTTTTTTTTGTTAAATAGTTAAGATAAGTATTTTTGTTTTATATTTTTTTAGGGAAAAAATGATAAGTTGTCTAGAAAGAAAATTGTAAGACCTTACTTAATTACTTTGATAGATAACTTTACTGTCATAATTTAAAAGTAATAACTAACAGCAAATTATTGTATATATGATAAGTCAATGTTAAAATAATTTCTTAAAACAATATCAAAAAACTATTTTTATACTATAAGTTTAACTAATTTTTATAAAAATTCATGAAAATAAAAGTTTTTGTCAAATTTAATATTTCTTTTTTATCTTCTATATATTATATCTATTTCTAATCATTTAAAATAAATAGTATAGTTAACAATAAATTAATTTTTAAAACTTTTGTTTTCTGTTATTTCATTAGATGATAAAGCAATTATGTTATAATACCCTTATTTTGTTTTTTTTTAATTATCGCATATGTTTTAAAGACAGTCAAACAGTAAAACTTATTTGAGTTGTGTCTTAATGATTATTGAATATAATGTGATTTTTTCATATTTTAGGAAATCTTCTATATTTTTAAATTAGTATATCATAAATTAATTTGGTGTAAGTTGTTACTTTTAGAGTATGAAACCATTTTATATGCTTTTGTATGCTTATGCTTTTTCACTTTTTGCTCTTGTATTCTTCCCAAACTTTTGCATTTTCAATCAGATGGCAAAAAAAAAACCATTTTATATTTTTTAATTGGTGTAGATTAATTTGGTTTCAATTTGTTTATATTTTTTTAGTTTGGCTGATCCGTGTTTTTCATTTTTAGGTTACATGGTATATGATATCATTATGAAATATATTAGATGTTAAAACTAAAAAATGGAAGACGTATATTTTGTAACAATGTAAAAAAATTTCAAAAAGCAAACTATATTATATAAGATATATTTTTAAAAACCTATAAACCATATAAGATATAACTAAAATAAGATATAAATTAAAGAAATTAAATGTTAAATTTAAAATTAATGAACTGGACAGGTGTCACAAAAATAAAGTGACAAATGTCACATTGTTGAGCAAAGTTAGAAAAAACCTTCTCATGTTATATAAGATATATAGCTAATATATACTATTCTATATGATAAATATTAATAATATATACATAGACGTTTGTCGTATTATAAATGCAAAAAAACGAAAACTAGATATATAAAAAAATCGTATTTTTCGTGCATATATATTTTTACGTAAACTTGATATATGATAAATATGTAGATCATAAAATGAAGGTTACAAACGTTATCAGTATTGTTAAGTCTCTGCTTGGCTGCGATCACCGGCGGCACAAACGCTGAAAACCTTGACATTTGCTGCAGCGGTAGAGGCAGTGGCTGAACAAGAGAAGCCAAATAGTAAACTGCTAGAGACAGCAAAACTGTCAAAACTGATAATAATACAATCCACTTAACCACTCTAAATTTTGCTTGAAGTTGCAATAACATTTGTTTCAGCGGCTGCTGCTCTAGACCGGGGAAGCTGTTAATGGTGGTGGAGCAACTGCTGGCAGCCGTTTTCTCAGTGATGATCATATTTCGAATATGGTCTAAAGTAATATCTCTTTCGCTTAGTATTGTTTAAATGTATTTTTGGACTCATGCATGTGTATCGTTTTATAACATGCATGATGCATGATCGGTCATTTTCATGTGTATATTTACTTTAAGTTTGTTTCTTTTTTTTGCAAACTTAAAATACAAATCTCAAAATTTTCGTTTCATATAATTTGAGACCTAAATTGAATATTATTGTGAAAACAGGTTAATGCGTCTCTATATGTATTAAATTTATTTGTTAATTGCAAATGTAAACGTCAAAGAGAAAGACAAACAACCAAAAAAAACAAACAGTTATCATCAGTTGCGTTTATGTTTGCAACTATATATTACTTATAAATTTCGAAACTTTTCGGTTTTATGATTTTTTTTTTTTTTTGGCAAACATAAAAAATTTCTGTTGAGATTGAGACGTAGCTGTATTGAATCTTGTTGTGAAAAAAGATGCGACTCCATATGCATTAAATATTATATTTTTCAGTATTGGTAAGTAGAATTAGTAGTAGTGACAAGTGAAGTGAGTGTCTTTTTCCAAGGTAGCGTGAACGTAACAAACTTGGCGTATGAAAGTAAATTAATACCAATGACATTTAAGCTCATCATCATCTTCGCCCTTCCTATGATTCCTCTTAACATGACATGACATCACATTAATCACAATAAATAAAAGGCGTATCAAATATTTAACAAATGGCCTATTAGCTCAGTTGGTTAGAGCGTCGTGCTAATAACGCGAAGGTCACAGGTTCGATCCCTGTATAGGCCACTTTTTAAAATCTTTGATTGTTTACTTAGTCAGGATTTGTTTTTCTCATTTTCTAAATAATAAGAAACATTTTCCATCTAATATATTAAAGTAGAAGTCGAGAGAGCTCACAGTCAATCTCGTCAAAAATTGACTTTCTTTGTCCTTAATGAAAAATGCCTTTTTTCGGAGAAGTTTTTCCTCTCTATTTAGGTTGCTGAAACGCACCACATTCATCCTCAGACTTAAGATTACTAATTTGCCATTAATGAGATTCAAAACTGGACCTTTTTACCCTTTTCTAAGTTTAAAAAAAAAAAAAAAAAACGAAAATTAAAAAAAATCGAAATTTATTTTACAAAATTGAAAAATCTAATATATTTACACAATATCTCTTTTTAAAAAAATAGAAGATAAATATTAGAATATATTACGAATATTTGTTTAAAGAAAATTCTATTTTTAAAAATATTAAAATGGTAAAGATAATTATGACGTTTTTTCTTCTAAGCTATATATATATAGAGGCTCAGCCAAAACAGTAGAAGTCGGATTCATAAAGCTAAACATATATTTTGAGAGTATAATGTTTCTTTTGTATTATTTTGGTTCTAATGAATCAACTTTACTATTGTATGATTTTGATATTTTTTTTCATGTTGATGTACTATCCATATGCTTTGGTGCTTTGCATGATTAATTTTTATGCTGCTATAGTTTTTAATTATTATGTTGAATCATATCAAAAGTTTTACTTATTTTATACTGTTTGGTTGTGTTTTAGGTGTACCTTCCATGGACCATGGATGTTTTTTGTATATCAAAAACAAGATTAGACGAACAAGTTGATGAGGCAAGCAAAAAAATCAAATCAGTAGATAATTGTTTTTATTTGTTTTTTTATAGTGGTGATTGTTATTCAATTTTATTCTTTTGGTTAAACATGATTATATTTTTATTCCATGATTTTTTATTCAACAAGCAAATGAGCAAACACAACTTTTGACAATTTTATATGATTCATGATTCTATTTTTTTTATGCTTGTTTTTTTTATTGGTTGTTTGGAAAGCAAGATTAAGCAATCATAGACTTTGTCTATGGATTCTCCATCTTTAAAAAATATAGGTTGTATTATTTTTTATATTTTGTTTTGTAGTTTAGTAATTTGAAATAATTTTTTCTATGTAACTTAATAAATATTTTTATGTTTCAGTTGAATTCATGGATGATCATTGATCATAATTGTGGATCTACAAAACTGAATATAATGAAATTCAGGTATTAATTTTTGCTAATCTGAATCTTTATTTTTTTTAAAATAATATTGTTGCTAACTTTTTTTTGTAATAATTATAGTTACAGAAAATTATGGTGGATTCTGTTCATAACAAATTTATGGTAATTTTCTAAAAACTTGGATTTCTTTCTGTTTACAAAAAGATTTAAATTATAATTCTATTTATATGTAACCTATTACATATATTTTTTTTTTTGTTTCAGTTGAATTCATGGATGATCATTGATCATAATTGTGGATCTACAAAATTGTATATAATGAAATTCAAGTATTAATTTTTGCTAACCAGAATCCTTAATTTTTTAAAATAATATTGTTGCTAATATTTTTTGTAATGATTATAGTTGCACAAAATTATGGTGGATTCTATTCATAAAAAAATTATGGTAATTTTCTGAAAACTTTGATTTCTTTCTATTTACAAATAAATTAAATGTTTGTTATGACTAATATTTAAATAAATATTTGTGACTAAGGGGGGTGTATTCAACTTGACATTTTAAGTGATTTGTGTGAAATTTACAAATTCTATGTTATTCAATCATGGATTTTAAAAAGTCTATTAAAATCCACTGTTATTGAACTGATGATTTAAAAATCTACTTTAAAATCCACTGTTATTCAAAACAGTTTTGTGGATTAGGATTTTAATAATTTTTAGGATTCTGGAGGATTTTGGAGGATTTGTTTAGTTAAAAATACAGAAATCCAAATCTCATAGTTTTAGGTGGGATTTGAAAGAATTTTACAGAAAATCATATGAACTTCCCTAAAATCTATCAAAATTCTAAATTTTCTAAATCCCATCAAATTTTCTAAAATCATGGTTTGAATACACCCCCCTAATATTTGTGACTAATATTTCTTCTTCCTCTTAAACTGATAGAAAGAAGAAGGAAGGAATATTAATTGGATTCGAGACTTTATATCTCAGAGATTTTCAAGAAGGAAAGAGATTAAGGAAGACTAGGAAGAGTTTTTTTATAACAATTTACAATTAATGTTTATTTGAAATTGCTTTAGATGGATAAATAAAATATAATAAATAGTAAATTTCCCATTTTGTTTAATAAAAAAAATTAGAAATATAAATTTTACGTCTCATTTAAAATTTAAAAGTAATAGAAAATAAATACTATAATATATTAAAAATATTTCTTTGAGAATATCCATGTTTTTAAAATTAGAAAATTTCTACAGACCTTTTGTTTCACTTTTAAAATTATTTTTCTTTTAAAAATGAAAATTAGAAAGATAAAAAACAGAAATCAAATATTCATATCCAATTTTTTTTAAAATGGAAAATAAATACTTAAATCTTTCTTAAATGTTTGTTTCAAGAAAATTTATATTTTCTAAAATGTTAAATTTCTATAGATAATTATAACGGTTTGATTTGGATAGAAGGAATTGAAAATCTCGAGAGGATATACTACAAATATCTATTTAATTTGATGATATGACACAATCTTTTGTGATCTCGACAAAATCTCATAGGGTTGATGTTAATCTCCGGAAATCCCATGTTATTTCGGCTGGATACTCTATCACCAAAAGAAAGAACAAAGATTCTAAATAACACAAAAGGTCATGACAATTAAAATGTATATATGTTGAAAATATAACTTTTAAAAATAAACTGTTTAAAAAAACAAATTATTATTTTTTAAACGAAAATTAGAAAATCTCAAAAAGAAAATAATTGAATCCCATTTTAAATTATTAAAAATGGAAAATAAATACTATTTTTGAAGATTAAATTATAGTTTCTTTTAATTAATTCTTTTCCATTTACATATTTGTTGGAATCCTTTTTAGCCTTATAATTAATTTAATTTTTGGTTTATTAAATTAGTTGAACTATTATTTAAAAATATATTTGCCCACACAAAATTATAAAAGAATTGAATTAGTGATATATTTGACCACAAAAACAGTTTAGACAATAATTCTTTTAAAAAAAGTTTTTTCCCGCACAAGTCAAATTGTTATTTGGTTAATTGAATGTAATTTATTTTTTGCAAAACAAAATTATAAGTAAGTGTTTAACTTTACTGTTGTAGGTCTAATGTCGATACAGGCTCATATAGAAAGTATATGTTTAACTGAAATAAAATTGATGTTGCGATCGAATGGAACGTCTCTTACGGCGTTTGAGAAAATGCCTAAACCAGATAATAGTATGATGAACACAGGTGTAAATAGGCTTATCGCAGATGAGAGAATATATAAGCCTCATAAACAACAGGAATTGTACAATGAGTTGTTACCTATGCTAGCTGAGGAGCAAAGACGTGGTTATGAAGAAATCATTCACTCTGTGAATCACGACAAATGTGGTATTTTTTTTGTTCAAGGATTTGGTGGTGTTGGAAAACTTTCTTGTGGAGTATTCTTGGTGCTGATATAAGGTCTAAAGGTAATATTGTTCAGAATGTTGCTTTATGTGGTATAGCTGCTTTGGTTTTGGAAGGTGGTAGAACGGCTCATTCAAGATTTGGTATTCCAATCAATCTTAATGAATATTATGTGTGTACTATCAATGCCGAGTTGGATCTTGCTGACTTAATTAGAGAAGCAAAACTCATAATATGAATATTGAAGTAATAATTTTAAGAAATACTAATATTAAATACATATCTAAAATTCCATCTTTATTTTTTTATTTACAGGTGAGGAGAGATGATATCTTAGGTCTGATAGTATTGAAACGTTAGATACAAGTGCTCATGATAATATGATCTACACTCAGGAATTTCTAAACAATATACAAGTTTCTGGATTGCCAAGCCATGTTTTAACGTTGAAAATAGGAGCACCTTCATGTTGCTAAGGAATATAGATCCTAAAGGAGGTTTGTGTAACGGTACGAGGTTAATTATTACTCAGATGGCCAATCATGTAATCGAAGCAAGAATCTTGACAGGAAAAAAGGTTGGTGATAGAGTACGTATCCCTAGGATGTATGTAAGTCCACTTGATGCAAAGTTTCCCTTTCGTAAGAGGCTACGATAGTTTCCTGTTACTGTGGCGTTTGCAATTACTATAAACAAAAGTCAAGGTCAGACGCTATAACATGTTGGATTGTTTCTACCGAAACCGGTTTTCACACATGGACAGCTTTATGTTGCCTTCTCTCGAGTCACAACCAGAAAAGAATTAAAGGTGTTAATTACATATAAAGATGGAAAATGCCAGAATAAAACACTTAAATGTTGTTTTCAAGAAGGTATTTGAGACTGTATAATGACGGTTTGTAGTTGGATAATCGTTTTGGATATTTAGACTTGAATTATATATCTTCTCTTAAATACAGTGATTTTAAATATCTTTAACAATATCGAAAGATATTCACATTAAAAAAAAAAGTTTAATCATTATTCTATCGAAATTTATAAAAAATAATAAGAGAATCAGGGAGAAAGAGTTATAGCTGAAACAAACTAAATTGACTAAAAAAATAAATTTATAAAAAATTAGAAATCATAATTAATTACCTAAATTAATACTTGGAAGAGATGATCAATACATGTAGATGGAAAACGACACCAAGTAAAAGTTAGATGAATAAGTCAATAAATAAAACAATTCAAAAAGTTTTAACAAAGATGTTAAACAATACTCAAAGAACAAAAACTCTTTTCAAGGTCCATAATATATATATATATCTCCATAATAAATGTGAACATTGAAAGTTGTGAATACGGCAAAAAAACACAATTGTTGGATCAAAATATTACAACTTTTAAGATCATTAATAAATCTAAACAGTTAGATGAGATAATAAAAATAATTTATCCCTTATATTTAAATTGACACCTAAAAGTGAGTTTGCTATAATATATAAACATATAAATCTATGAAAAATTAGAAATAACAATCAATTACCTAGATTAATAATTGGAAAAGATGATTGATGCATGAATAAATGGAAAATGATACCAAACAAAAGTTAGATGAAGGAGTCAATAAATAAACAATCCAAATTTTAATAAAGATGAGTGAATCATGTTGATTAATAAATTAAAAGAAAATAATACTCATAACTTTTAAAACTTGGAGGTGTGAAATAATACTCAAAGAACAAAAACTCTTTTCAAAGTCCATAAAATTTTGTATATATATAAAAACAAAAAGTTGTGGAAACAAAGAGGTGTAAAACAAAAAGAAGTGAAAACTAACAAGTGCAAAGATTGAAAGCTAGGGGTACGACGAAGAAGACCATATTTGTTGGATTAAAACATTGCAACATTATATAAACAAAAAGGTGTAAAACAAAAAGGTGTGAAACCTAACGGGTGCCAACATCGAAAACTGGAGATGCGATGAAGAAACACAATTGTTGGATCGAAACTTTGCAAATTTTGAGATCATTAACAAAAGGAGAGATAATTAATAATACTCAAAGAACAAAAACTTTTTTCAAAGTCCATAAAGATATGTATATATAAAAGCAAAGACGTGTGAAGACAAATAGGTGTGAAACAAAAAGCTGTGAAACAAAAAGATGCGAAACTAACAAGTGCAAACATTGAAAGGTAAGGGTATGACGAAATAACACAATTGTTGATCAAAACATTGCAACTTTATATAAACAAAGAGGTGTAAAACAAAAAGGTGTGAAAACTAACGGTTGCCAACATGAAAAGTTGGGGGTGCAACGAAGAAACACAATTGTTTGATCAAAACTTTGCAAATTTTGAGATCATTAACAAATGATGAGATCAATAATGATACTCAAAGAACAAAATTGTTGGATCACAATTGTTGGATGACAACTTTGCAAATTTTGATATCATTAACAAAGGGTGAGATCATTAATGATACTCAAAGAGCAAAAACTTTTTTCAAAGTCCATAAAAATATGTATATAGATAAAAACAAAAATGTGTGAAAACAACGAGGTGTGAAACAAAAATGTGTGAAACAAAAAGGTGCAAAAACTAACAAGTGCAAACATTGAAAGCTAGGGGTACGACAAAGAAACACAATCGTTGGATCAAAACATTACAACTATATATAAACAAATAGGTGTAAAACAAAAAGGTGTGAAAACTAACAGGTGCCTACATGGAAAGTTGGGGTGCGACAAAGAAACACAATTGTTGGATCAAAACTTTGCAACTTTTGAGATCATTAACAAAGGGTGAGATCATTAATAATACTCAAAGAACAAAAACTCTTTTCAAATTCCATAAAAATTTGTATATACATAAAAACAAAAAGGTGTGAAAATAAAGAAGTGTGAAACAAAAAGATGTGAAAAGTAACAAGTGCAAACATTGAAAGCTAGGGGTACGAGAAGAAACCCAATTTTTAGATCAAAACATTGCAACTTTATATAAACAAAGTTATAAACAAAGAGGTGTAAAACAAAAATTTGTGAAAACTAACGGATGCCAACATGGAAAGGTGGGGGTGCGACAAAGAAACATAATTTTTGGATCGAAACTTTGTAAATTTTGAGATCATTAACAAAGGGTGAGATCATTAATAATACTCAAAGAACAAATTTTTTTCTATCAAAGTCCATAAAATTTTGTATATATATAAAAACAAAAAAGTGTGAAAACAAAGAGGTGTGAAACAAAAAGATATGAATACTAACAAGTGCGAAAACTAACAAGTACAAACCTTGAAAGGTAGAGGTACGACGTAGAAACAAAATTGTTGGATCAAAACATTATAACTTTTTATAAACAAAGAGGTGTAAAACAAAAAGGTGTGAAAACTAATGTGTCCCAACATGGAAAGCTGGGTGTGCGACGAAGAAACACAATTGTTATATCGAAACTTTGAAAATTTTTAGATCATTAACAAAGGGTGAGATCATTAATAATACTCAAAGAAAAAAAAACTCTTTTCAAAGTCCTTACAAATCTGTATATAAATAAAAACAAAAAAAAGTGTGAAAACAAAGAGGTGTGAACAAAAAGATGCAAAAACTAACAAGTGCAAACATTGAAAGCTAAGGGTACGACGAAGAAACACAATTGCTGGATTAAAACATTGCAACATTATATAAACAAAAAGGTGTAAAACAAAGAGATATGAAAACTAACGGGTGCCAACATGGAAAACTGGGGGTGCGACGAAGAAACACAATTGTTGGATCGAAATTTTGCAAATTTTGAGATCATTAACAAAGAATGAGAACATTAATAATACTCAAAGAACAAAATATTTTCAAAGTCCATAAAAATTTGTATATATATAAAAAGAAAGAGGTGTGAAACAAAAAGGTGTGAAACAAAAAAATGCAAAAACTAACAAGTGCAAACATTGAAAGCTAGGGGTACGACAAAGAAACACAGTTATTGGATCAAAACATTGCAAATTTATATAAACAAAGAGGTGTAAAACAAAAATGTTTGAAAACTAACAGGTGCCAACATGGAAAGCTGGGGGTGAGACGAAGAAACATAATTGTTGGATCGAAACTTTGCAAATTTTGAGATCATTAATAATACTCAAAGAATAAAAACTCTTTTCAAAGTCCATAAAAATCTGTATATAAATATAAACAAAAAGGTGTGAAAACTAAGAGGTGTGAAACAAAAATGTGTGAAAACTAACAAGTGCTAACATGGAAAGTTGGGGGAGCGACGAAAAATCACAATTGTTGGATCGAAACTTTGCAACTTTTGAGATCATTAACAAAGGGTGAAATCATTAATAATATGATACTCAAAGAACAAAAAATCTTTTCAAAGTTCAAAAAATCTGTATATATATATATATATAAACAAAAATGTATGAAAACAAAGAGGTGTGAAATGAGGGTACGACGAAGAAACAAGATTATTGGTAAAAAGACTTGCAACTGTTGGGATCATTAATTATTTTAAACCGTTAGATGAGATATTAGAAACAATCTCATCCATTAGATTAAAGTTGACCCCCAAAAGTAGGTTTGCTATTGGATCAAAACATTGCAATTTTATATAAACAAAAAGGTGCAAAACAAAAAGGTGTCAAAACTAACGGGTGCCAACAAGGAAAACTGGGGGTGCGACGAGGAAACACAATTGTTGGATCAAAACTTTGCAACTTTTGAGATCATTAACAAAGGGTGACATCATTAATAATATAATACTCAAAGAACAAATTTTTTTTCAAAATTCATAAAAATCTATATATATATAAAAACAAAGAGATGTGAAAATTAAGAGTTGTGAAACAAAAAAATGTAAAAATTAAAAGATGGGGTACACGATTATTGAAAAAACTTGCAACTGTTGGGATCATCAATAATTCTAGACTGTTAGATGAGATAGTAGAAACAATCTCACCATTAGATTAAACTTGACCCGCAAAAGTGAGTTTGCTATTATATATAGATAATAATAAATATTAAAAATATTTAATAGTCAAACAAAAGGTGAGATACTAAAACGATTAAGACGCAACGTTTAATCGTGACTGTTTGTATTTTTACAAATCCGGAATCCACTTTTTCTTTTCGATAACAGAAAAGAAACAGGAAAAACCCTAATTTGAGAAAATCATGAGATTCGATAAAATTGATGATCTTCTTCCCGGAAAAACTAATTGGCGTATACACGCCAAGGTCTTACATTCTTGGAGTATCAGCGAGTTCTTTACAAAAAGAGTACTGCTTCTTGTGGATGTAGAGGTTAACGTCGTTAATTGAACATCATTCTTACTTAAATTTCAATTTTTAACAGTTCTTATATATATATATGACTTCTTACACAATTGTTATTAAACTGTGAAGGGTAACACAATTGAAGCTACTTTTTTACCAAATACACTCGCTAAACTCCAAAAATATATTGACGATGGTGACTGATATGATATTAGAACTTTCAAAGTAATCAATCCAACCCTGAATGAGAGGAATACTCATCATCCTTATCAAATTAAATTCACGGACGATACCACTATGACGATGGTCCAACAATTGAGTCCAAAGAATTACTTTTGATTCAAAGATTTAAATGATATATATCGTGGAAATATAAATCATCCCATCTCTTTCGGTAAGTGTTTCGTTAATTAATTTAATATTGATATGGTACAATCCGTGAGTATAGTTAATTGTTACTTTGTGTTCGGGAATCTAGAATCTTTATAGGATTTGTTGTAACTTTGTGTATTGGCCCCTCCCTTGTGAATTAATGTTGTAATCTTTATAACTTTGTGTCCTAACTTTGTAACTTTGCAACACTTTAGAAAACTAGATTCTATCTTTTCCCTAAATTAGATGTATGTGGTTGTATAGTAGATGTGGAAGATAAAAGAAGACCTGAGAGTGCCATTAAAAGTAATGAAGTTGTTTTCACGTTGTTGAATTGCAGGTAAAAGACATTTACTCTACCTTTAGGACAGTTACGTTTTAAGATTATCTCTGTTAAGATTTTTTATTAATTTGATAAACATGTAGGAATGAAGCTGTGAAGTGTCGTGTCAAAGATAACTATGCTTCTGAATTCATGTCTAAATGGCAATCAAACATGTGCCATCTCATATACAAATCCGAACCTGAGTTTTGTGTATTGCGGTTTGTGAATGTCGGAGAATATGAAGGTATGTAACATAAAATAGTTCTGATATAATCATCATAAGGTAACTAATATATTCACTCTGCAATTGTTTATAGGTGCACCATGTATCGAAAACACATTGGCCTCTTCGAAGATCTTTATAAACCACAGTTCGAAGGACTGGTAAGATTTGATTATGTAAAAATAACTTTATACACTTTATATATGATTATTTATGATGTTAAAATAATTTTGTTTCATACACTTAATATATTTACATGTCTGAGTTTGTTGGACATTATTACATAAACCATGTAATGGAGCATCAAAGTGAGAGCTCGGAGACTCAGTCATAAAGAATGGACTCAGAAATGAAGATATAGTGGCTTAATGAACTTTTTGTATATGCAAACTTTAGTATAATTTTGAATGTTTGTAGTACCAAATACAATAGTCTAAACGAAAATATATTTATGGGTTGCTTAAAATATTATTTTAGTGGTCTTAAAAAATTACATATTATATTGTCTCAAATTATTATATCAAAGTAATTAAAATTGACCGTAACAAATGTATTTGGCTTATTTAAAATTTCGTTACGGTCAATTTGGGCTTAAACTTTATAAATGGATTTTAAAGTTTCAATTAAACTTTAAAAATAGACTTTAAATTTTCAATTTATATTTTGCATATGTAGAGTAATACTATAAACATTTTATTAACTATTCATTTTATTATTTTTAAAAATGAAAAAAAAAAATATTTAATACGAAACTTACAAAAAAATAATTTATGTCTGAACATACGAACTACTATAAAAATTAAAAAAATTAAACAAGTTTTTAAAATATAATAAAATTTTCATTCAACAGTTTAAAGAATTAAAACTTTTTTTTTATTCAGTTCCTGTCCGCACAAGCGTGCGGGTAACTCTCCTAGTTTGAATTATATTACATAGTCATTGTTTTCTTTAAACAGCTTAAAAGAACATTAACATATTTAATCAAATCAATCATGCTTAACATTTTTCTACATGATCTATATGACTATATGCAAATTACTACTACACATAGAAAATCTGGCCGACATTTAAAAGGCTCTCCTGAGGAACATTGAAAATGGCACTATTCTCTCTACAAACCTTCCTAAGAAACGCATAAACATAATCAATAGCTATCCTCTTGTAGAACCTCGCCTCTCTTCTAGCTCGAACCACTGTGTTCCCCATTATATGCACCACTCCTGCGTCTCTGCACCTGTTTATGAACTCCACCTCGTCCCCTACTCCGCTCATCTGGCTCGACCCTGTTATGGTGTTGCTCGTTCGTTTTGTTGCACCTGAGGGAGCTATAACAGACTCTATAGAATCAAATGTATCAAACGTCGACACGTTCCTAATCTCGTTCCCATTCCCAATCCCGTCTCTGGACTGTTGTTGTTGGCTTCCACAGACACTGTAATCGTCTGAATCCGAGCAACCTTCCATCATTGATTCGAGGCGGACAAAAAGGAAGAGGCTTTCAAAGAGACGTTTCTCAAAGTCGTCGTCTTTCTTGTGCAAGTCTCTGTATCCGTACCTGGCGACGCAGCGGAACATGTGAAAGTTTTTGGGGCCGATTCTTTTTACAAGGAACCGTTCTTCCTGTGGGACGGTGTAGACAGGAAGGTTCTTGACGCAGACAAAGACCACAACGGAGTGAGTTGCCGGCAGGTTTGTGATGAAATGAGAGAAAATGTGAGGGACTCCACTAGCTAGCTCGGTGTAAACAAGGCCTATCCCAGGAACACGGACAAGACCAAGGCTAGGACCAAGCCCAAGAATCCAAGCCATTGAGACTTTACTATGCATTTCAAACTCATACCTCTTGAGTGTTCCATAGTGCCAAACATACATGACAACGAGAAACGCCGCCGCAATGACCAGCGGAACCCATCCGCCTTGGTTAACTTTGAAGAGCACGGCCGAGAAGTAAGTGCATTCCACGAGAAGAGATAGAAAGGTAAACAAGAAGACTAGAACCCAATGGCATCGCCAAACGAGTATCATGATCAGCATCATTAGAAGCGTTGTCACGAGCATGACAATCACAACTGCAGTCCCATAAGCATTTCCTATCTGGTTCTGGTTCTTGAATCCAGCAGTGACAGCTATGCAAAGAATCATGAGGATCCAGTTGATGTCTGGAACGTAAATCTGACCAAGAAATTTCCGAGAAGTATGCACTACTTTAACTCTAGGGAAACAACCGTGAGCCAAAGCTTGCTTGATCAATGAGAAAGTTGCAGATATTGTGGCTTGGCTTGCAACTGTTGCAGCAGCAGTTGCAATTACGAACATTGGCCAATATACATTTTCTGCAACAACAACGGAAACAAAAACATAAACTTCCATCAGAATCTACTGACCACAGAGATATCCCTCAATAGAAACATAAACATATAAAGGTAAGATAACAAACTTGGAATGGATTGATAAAATGCGTCTTCTACATGATGAGGGTACTTTCTAAGGTACGCAGCTTGTCCACTATAGGCCAAAAGGAGGCAAGGAAACACAATAATAGTAAAAGCCAATTGCACAGCCGAGACTGGAAAGTGAGATAGATCCGCAAATAGAGCTTCAATCCCTGAAAATAGATAGACATCAAAAGAATGAATAACAAAAAGGGTAAGAAGAAGAAGAAGAAGAAGAAGAAGAAGAAGAAGAAGAGAAGGAGATAGATATTTGATAAGGCTCTTTACCTGTGATACTAAGCATAATGCCTCCAAGTGAGGTCCAACGATCTTGACCTCCTCTTTTGAAATATCGATATATATAAAGAGGAGAAAAAGCTTTCAAAACGCTTGGATCATGTTTCCATATATTGAAGATACCGATACTTGCAATAAAGAGAAACCAAAGAAACACAATGGGAGCGAAAAGCCACCCAACCTTGTCTGTTCCATAATGTTGTACACTAAACAAGCTCACTAATATCACAACCGCAACAAGAACAACAACACCTGTAACAACAATCAAAAACCTTAAGTAATCAATCATTACACTCGCATAAATGGGCACCGTAACAAGAAATAAGAGACTTAAAACGTCGTAGTTAATACCGTTGTTTATCTGAGGAAGGTTAACCCTGAGTCCACCGGCAGCAGATAGGACTGCAACAGATTAAACACAATGAAACACTTTCCCGATAGAGAGAACAAAAATGTATACATTTGGAAGGTCAGTGGATAAATACATTACCCGAAATGGCAGGAGTAAGGATTCCATCACCAATCACCATGCACGTACCGAGAAGAACGAGAATAAGTAGCGAATTTTTCCTAGAAGTGCCTTTCTCTAACCATCTCTTGGTTTTTGCAGCAAAAGAATGCTCATGAAATGTAGTACGGCTATAAGTTGTAAGCTCTTCATCAGTACGGTGTTGGTTCGGAATTGTGCTCACTTTTGCATGTCTACAGAGCAAAGAATAAAGAGCAAATGTTCCACCTACTCACCAAAACAAGAGATAAATTCAAATCAACACAATACGCATTAGCAAAAATCACCAAATGAAAATATAGGAACACATAACATGTAAATACTACCTTGACCATTATCGTTTGCTTTGCATACAACGAACACATATTTGAGGAGAGGGATGAGTGTGAGGGAATATATGATTAGAGATAGAGCTCCAATGATATCTTCAGGGTCTTTGATCCCACGAGGAAATGTATTATAGAAAACATATAGAGGAGAAGTTCCCAAATCTCCATAGACAATACCAAGACTCTGAAACGAAAGCTGCAGAAGCAAAAACGCCGAGAATTTCTGCAGAAAACCGAAACTACAATATATCCCCAAACCAAAAAAGATTCTCTCTTTATGTCTCTATACCAATGCAGGTAGCAAACTAACAACAGTGTAAGAGAAACTAAACAACAAAAACCAATACAAATCAACACTCTGAGACAGCTTAATTCGATATTAATCAAGGATTATGTATCTAACCTTTTCTTTATACATGTTCCTGAGCTGACCAGCTTCTTCATCCATAGGTTGATCAAGTGTCTGATCCAAATCCCACATAGTACCTCTCCCACCACCACCCTCTTCATCAATCTCACCAGTACCACCACCAATTGATGCTTCTACTCTTGCCGCCATTTCTACTTGCCTCAAGGAAACTAAAAATCTAATCTTTTGACTCTAAAAACGCAAAAACCCAGAACCCTAAAATCTCCTCTAAATCCTCAAACCCAGATAAAGATTTTCAATTGTAACTTTTTGGATTCGATCAATTTAAGCTATAGAGATCAAAATTGTAGCATCTAAAACCAGAGAATCTACAAAAAAAAAAAAAAAAAAAAATCCCTAAAAGGAGAAATAAATCAATTAATACACAAAAATGTAAACATCTACTTATGTCCTGCATCCCAATTTTGAACTAATAGACAAAAAATCCAATAAAAATTTTCTATAGAAAAAATAAACCAAAAAAGTTTGGAGTTTTATTTTATTCAAAGAGAACCCTTAAAAAACCCCAAGCTTTAAAAATTCTTCAGTAAAGAGGAAACAATGTTTTCCACGTTCTGGAGAGAGCATTAACGTTTGGTGGGCTCTGTTCAAATCGTTACCAATGAATCAAAATTCACACTAAACTAAACCCAAGCTGGAGAATGAAACAAAGATGATCGAAGCTATCGAAATGACCAGACCAGAATTTGGGTTTTTTTATTTTGTTTTTGAGTTTTACAGGTAATGATGATGATGATTAAGAGAAACGAAAGAAGTAACTGATTTCTTAATATTATTTTTACTCTGATTTTACAGAGTAAAGCAACCAGCTTTTTTTAGAAAAAGAGAGAGAGAGAGAGAGAGAGAGAGAGAGAGAGACAGGGAGGAGGAGGAACTGTGGTGGGGATTATATGATTACGACGACGACGAGGACGAGGACGAGAATGTGGATGTGGAGGGATTTACATAAAAATTAGCTGTTTTAAAATTTAATCTGATAATTAGCGTTACACTTTTAATTATATTTTCTTTAATTGGGATTTGTATTTTACTTAAACTGTCTTTGTTTGTCTTGTGGCGACATTACCTAATTTATTCAAATTTACTTCCATGTTTATGACTTGTGTTTTAAACTTTTTAAAAAAATTGTTAGAATCATTACAGAGATACAAATACAATTCATTAGTGGGTTAGTGTATGTGGAAGGTGCAGCCGTGCAGGAAATTTTTTATTTAATATATTTGTTATTTATAGACATATGTACTAATTAGTATTGAAGTTGTAAATTTTTAATTAAATTGGAATTAGTGTATATTCTTAATGTCCTCCCTATAAAGCTTGTAACATCATTTTCTAATGATTATTTTCTACTTTTATTTAAGCTTTAGCTTTGTACACATTTTCACTATAATGAAGGTTTCATAATTATTTTGATATATATGGTAGAGCCAAAATCTCAAAACTAATGGACTGAAGAATCGAAAACTTAATAGAATCAGAGAATTGAATTAAGTGGAACTAGTGAATGAAGGTTGGGAATTTTGATGTGATACCATATCAAATCACTGTGAAACTTTCATTGAGCGAAATATATGTGTACAATGTAAAGCTTAAATACAAGTCACTGAACCACTAATAATAATCAAACTTTACTAATCGAGTTACCTATAATACTAAACCAGAGATTTTGTTTTTTTGGTCGTAAACCAGAGATATAATCTCTAATATAGTCATCACATATCAACAATCAAACCCTTCTCAATGTATATATGATTAATTAATCCTGCAAAACTCACCAACATTAGTTACCTCCTTCGGAACTGCCAAGTTTAGTTTCTTTTATGATGGCTACTACTGGCTATGAACTAGTCGGCTTTTAGACGGATTTGTTCACATCTCCATCCATTTCTACACTGATAGTTGTTGGAGTTATATCTACTAATTCACATACCGGTTAGGAAAATAAAACAACATAATCTCATATTAAATATGCTATTAGGAACTATAACCACCACATTATTTAATTAGAAGGATTTTGTGTTAAAAAGACTTTTGTGAGTCGTTAATTTTTACAAATCCCCTATATGTTTTAAAAGAGAAACATTCTCACACAAAAAGCTAATGTGTCGCTTTTACAGAGCTCTGGACACTATTTACTTTAATTGTCAATAGTTTTTAATAATATTTACATTTATATACCATTGTATTTTTCCAAAAATACAATTAACACCCAAAATTAAATTTTTATATTCTCTTTCTAACTTAATTATCCCCTATATATTAATGCAGAAGCACTCTCACAAAAAAAAACTGATGTGTCGCCTTATAGAACTCCTATATTTTTTTTTAATAAATAATGCCACTTAAATATTTTGAGCCAGTGTTTTTTTCTATTATTTTTTAAAAATGAAATATTTAATCAACTATTAAATACGAAAAATTATTTAATTATCATTTTCATAGTCTATTAACTTATTAAAAGTAAATTACATTTCGCAAACAAGAAAAAAAAATTATTCATTTGTTTATAATTTTATCATTTTTCTCATTGTATTTTTAAACTTAGGATTAGTTTAAATTAAATCAATTAGTTTAAAATTAAAATTCTGTTTTATCTATTTAATGGTATAGTGATATAAATAATAATGTGAAACATAAAATATGTGAATTTGATTTTTAGAAACATAAAAAGACATCAAAACTTTCTACGCCACCTTAAAATTCTTTTCCAAGTTCAAATATTTCACGGGTGAAACATATTTTATAGAAAATAAACGCAAATTTGACTAAACGAAAAAACTTTAATTACACATTTTATTTTATACAACTGAATCTTAAATCTTAAATAATATTTTTACTCATAATATTTTATTTAAATCGATTTATTCCGCACATAGTGCGGGTTGGTACCTAGTTTATCCTTTATTTTTAGAAATCAAAATTAATATGTAATAGTGTCCGACTTTTACCATCAAGTTTGTAAAATATTGACAAATAATATATCAAACTGAAGCGTTCGCGATGGGTAATCTATGTTTACATTAAAAATTTAGAAAACTTTAATGTATATAATCATGTAAAATTTATATTGCATAGTATTTTTAATTTCATATGATTGATTTGTATTTTCTAGAAGTGAACGGTAAAAGTTACCAAACTTAACGGTTTAGAGGGTTTTTCCGCGTATTAGTTCAGATGTGGAATATACTCTTCTCCATCTATTCAAAGCCAAACCGAAGTCATGTTCAATTGCTTTGCCGAGGATGGCTAACTGATCAAATTTGGCTTTAACTCCTTGTTAAATAAAACAGAAATAACTAAAGAATGTATTAATTTGAGTATAGTTTTGTGCAATAATAATTTAAACTGATAAAAACTGATTTTATGAGATAATTAATTTAAACTGAATATATACTACAATTGATGAAAATTTTTGATAACTGATCATAATTGTGAAAAAAAAGTAATCAACTGGACCCCAATGTGTGTAATCTAACCAAACTGTAACGAAAGTCTGAATTAAATAAACAAATATATATATATATAATAAAACTAATTTATATTTCTTGTATGATTTTATGACTGGTAAATCCAGCAAAGACATATGAAATTGCTTGATCGAAGTTATATATGAGAAGCTCAACGAATTATTTAGCTTTTTTTGACGAACTCTACGCAATGAGCCATGCATAGCACATTGTCTGCTAATGAGTTTATATTTCTTGTTTTTTAAATATAACTCACTTTCCATATTACTACTGTATCTCTCTTCTAGCACGTGACGACCTTCTAAAAAGCTTAGAAAGCTTTAAATGAGTGATTTTGCATGGTTACTGTTAGAGTTGCTTTAATTAATGTAGTATTAATTATATAATTATTTAAGATGAGAGTAATCTTTTGTTAGAGTTGCTTTAATTAATTTAGTATTAATTATATAATTATTTAAGATGAGAGTAACCATGGAAGGTTACTCCACTAATGATGGTCTTATTATATATTTTCGAATGGAAATTTACGTGCATCTCAACTACGTCTAAGTCTAACCACATTCTTCCCGACCAGAAATTATTTTTGGACAAGAACTCCGCTGCGGCTAGCCGCTAGGACTCAACCCAAGTAAATTCACTATATAAATATCAACATTTCCTTTTTTCGATTAGACCCTTGTGAAAAGTTTTGCTTAAAAAAGGCTAATTAAACACGTTGATTAGATCAAAGGACGCTGTTCGTTTAGTTTAGGCTATAATAAGACTTATATAGCATGCGGATGCGGTCTCGTACTTTACCGTTTTGGGTAACCAAATAAAAAAACAAATTAGCGTCCAACTGGAAATTAATCAGTTATACTATTTATACTATACTCCATTTTTATATGTTCAAACATTAGACTTTGGCTCGAAGAAAAAGATGTTCACAAATAGATCCCGTAGCATCCAAGATAATGCTTGTTTAGAAATATATATACACACATCTTTATCACACACACACAAAAATATATAATTACACCGCAATGGGGTTTTTTTTCTTTCTTAAGTTTTCTAAAAGACACGTTATCTTATTTTATCAAATACAATATTTAAATCTAGGAGGTGCAATTTAACTTATTGTAATCCTTTTCAATTTTGCCTATTGGATAATGTTTATAATTCATTACTATACAGTATATAGTTTCACGGTTACCAAAAGTCAAAACCGTCGTCATATCTTTTTCGTGAATTAAATTTGACTTTGTTACATATACCTATATCATAAACCGAAATTACCATACTATATATTATCATAAAATCAACTTATTGACGATATTAAAACTTACTAAAGCTTGAACACTGGATATATCAGTATCAGTTCACAGAATACCCATTGCGTTGTATGCATATACGCATCTAGCTCACTTACACACTCGAAATATTACAATGACGTATGTGCACCATAACATAATTATGTTGGCAAATAGACAAAATAATTTACGTAATTTCAAGAAATATATATACGTGCGCATGTGTAAATTCAAAAAATATAACTAAAACTATGGGAAGTTATTATTTATCTTATGATTTAGAAATCGAAAATCCATAGAGAACTTTAAAAGCTATAGCCTACAGCGTGTTCCGATGGTTAAAATAAATGTCTAATAAAAAGTTAAAAACTGATCGAACTTACATAAATTTCGATTAACAAGAATGATATGTATGGACTCATGTCATTTGATGTTCTTTTTTTTTTTTTTTTTTTTGAATAAAATCATTTGATGTTCTTGTATAACAATTCCTATACTATTTGTATGGACTCATTTGAAAGGCACGTGATTGTACCTAAATGTAACAATAAGACAGCTGATACGGTAACCAAAAAAAAGTGGTCCTTGTCCGGAAAAGGAATAACAACAAACAAAGCTGGTCCAATTATTATTTTTTGGGTTATGGTTTTCTATTATTAACTCGAGAAATGAAGGTCGTTTAATCACCCAAATGAACATGTTATACTACTACTATTTTTTTTTTGGTTGTGAAGCCAAGGTGAACCCAAGCAAAGCAACCTAACTAGCTACTTTTGTAAATCCAAGTTAGAAACTACCAGACGTGTTTGTTATTGGTACTCATACGCACACGTGTATCACGTGCTATGCGTAATAGGGTTCAGCAAAGACAGAAACCAAAGACAATTTTGAAACGAAACGACCAAAAAAACATTTTTCTGTACGTGGGCACCACTTAAGATGTCATATTTAACTCCTCTATACAAAAGAAGCATTTGAACCTGAGTGCCAAGGTTGAACAATTATTTACATAATTAAGTTTTTGTTTTATCAAAAAAATAAAACCAAAATCTGCTTAAGAAAGAAACGTGCCTATGCCTTTAAGACAGTTCGGTGAAAAATCCTTCACAATGTAGAAACAAACGAAGAAATTTCAAATTTGGAAGAAGATAATATAGATATGATGAAATACCTCTAGAACCAATTGCATATTGAATTAATTATCTCATCAAAAGCTCCTTACAAACAAACCAAAAGGGTAGTGGCTTAGTGGTAGTACAATGGGTTGGTTCTCTTGTACCTCGGGTTCAATTACCTTTTGGATTGGAGATGCATTTTTAAAAATCGAAATGGACTAAAATCTGGTTTCGGATATTGAAAAAGATTATGGATCAAAGGTTCTGAACTTCTGCAATTTATCAAAACAAAAATATATATACACATATATATAGTGTCTAGAGTTTGAATGCAATTATAAGAAGATGTTCTTTCACCGTAAGAAGATGTTCTTTCAAACTCTATAAGAAGATGTTCTTTCACCATTTTCCTGTATATCTTCTTATATATAAACAGCAATTATAAGAAGATGGTCTTTCACCATTTTCCTGTATATCGATGGTTTCTTGGAATACTTATCAAAGTTTAATTCTAAGAGAATCTTATTTACCTTAGTGTTCCAGGTCCGAGGAGCCTGTTTCAAACCATAGAGGGCTTTATGCAATTTGTAAACCTTTCCTTCACATCCATTGGTTGTGAACCCTTCTGGTTGAGTAACATAGACATCCTCTCTTAACTCTCCATGTAAAAACGCGGTTTTAACATCCAAGTGATGCACATCCCATCCGTTTGACGCCGCTAGAGCAATAAGGAACCGTATAGTCTCAATACAAGCTACATGAGTAAATACCTCATCAAAATCCACACCATGTTTTTGCACATAACCCTTTGCTACTAGCCTTGCCTTATATTTGTTGATGCTATTATCAGAGTTACGCTTAACCTTGAAAACCCACTTCAGCCCGATTGGTTTACTTTCCAGAGGAGGATCAACAAGACTCCATGTGTTGTTTTTAGTAATAGACTTGATTTCTTCTTCACATGCATCCCTCCATACCTTCTCCTTGTTTGCATCTTCAAACTTTAATGGTTCCTCATTAAGCATTAACAAGAGATTCTCTCCTTCGACCTCTGCAAGTAACAAATAATCCTTTAAGTATTGAGGTTTTGTGGTTGTTCGCTCAGACCGTCTTAATACTATCGGCTGTGACTGTTCTATTTCACCTATCTCCTCTGCATCCTCTGATTCAATGTCTGAATTATTATCACCTCCGTTAGCCTCTGCAGCTTCAGTGACTGTTCTGTCTGCAACTTCATTGGTCCCAAAAACACCAACACCAACAGTAAACGACCCTGCTTCTTCTTGTCGCTCTACAACATTATTCCACTTCCAACTTCTGCTTTCATCGAAACAAACATCTCTGCTTACCGTAATTCTCCGACTGGTTGGATCAAGAAGCCGATAAGCTTTTGTACCAGGTTCAGTCCCAAGATACACAAGCATCTTTGATCTATCATCAAGTTTTTGCATATGTGGAGTTTCTACCTTCGCGTTGTCGATGCAGCCGAACACTCGCAAGTGTTCAACATTAGGTTTCTTGTGCTTGAATGCTTCATAAGGCGTTTGATCATTTAAAGTTCTAGTTCCAACTCTGTTTATAAGGTAGGTCGCATGTCGTACAGCTTCACCCCATTGGTAATTAGGCATCTTCATGTGCTTTAGGATGCTTCTAATCATTCCAAGTAATGTTCTGTTCCTCCTCTCAACCACACCGTTCTGTTGTGGTGTGTAGGGTGCTGTTAGATGTCTATTTATTCCCTTATGTTGGCAAAAATCCTGAAACTCCTGTGATAGAAACTCTCCTCCTCTGTCCGTTCTAAAGGTTTTGATAGAGGTTCCTGCTTCTTGCTCAGCTAATGCTTTGAAACTTTTGAATTTATCAAACGCCTCTCCTTTCTCTCTTAAGAGGATTGTCCACATATACCGAGAAAAATCATCAATCAGAACGAATATGTACCTCTTTTGTGCAGCAGCGGAGGGTGAAATTGGTCCACAGAGGTCCCCATGAACAAGCTCAAGTGCATGTGATGCTCGAAAGGATGATGTCTTTGGAAACTTATATCTAGTTTGCTTTCCAAGCAGACACGATGGACAAGTCTCTTTACCTTTCGGAGCATTTGATATTCCGACTACCAGATCCTTTGATATCATTGTTTTGATGAGTTTGAAGTTGATATGTCCTAGGCGAGCATGCCAATCCTCTGTAGTAGCAATCTACAGACATCTCGTATTATCGACTTCCAAGTTCACCTTGTACAACCTATTTTTTGATCTGTTAGCTCTTACTAGGAGATTTTCGTCTCTATCATGGAGAGTGAGGTAGTCTTGGCTCATTCTGACATCACAACCAGCTTCAGTGGCCTGTCCGAGGCTGATGATGTTGCTTCTGAGGTCCGGTATGTAATAGACATCAGAAAGAATTTTCTTGTCTCCACCTTTTGTCACAAACAGAATGGAACCTTTGCCTTCGATATTAACTCTTGAATCATCCCCAAAACGAACCTTTCCTGTTATCCTTGAGTCAAGTTTGCAGAACCAAGCATGATTACCTGTCATGTGATTACTTGCACTATTATCCAAGTACCACAAGTTCTCTGATCTGTCTAATTCTTTTGGTTTTACTTTCTTCTCATTAAGGTAGACCACCTCATGCATCATGAGAGACTCTGCTTCGTGTGTGTCTTCTTCTTCTTTTTCTTGTATTTCTTGAAGCTTGATGAGCTTTAACAGTCGATCCGGGCATTCTGAAGCGTAGTGCCCGAGTTTATCACATCGGTAGCAAGTTACCTTGCTCTTATCTCTTGGTTGAAAGTCATAATCCTTCTGTGAATAACCATAATCTCTTTGTTGGTAAGAGAAACGTCCATATCCTCTTCCTCGACCTCTACCACGACCACGGCCTGCTCCTCTACCTCTGCCTCCTTCTTGAAAGTAGACTGGTGGCTGTGAGTAGACCGGTGGCTGTGACTCTGTATTAACATACATGAGTTTGTTCTGTCCTTCTTGGGATTCTTCTTCGTCATGAATTCTCTCTTCATAAGTTTTTAATCTGCCAACAATATCCTGAAAAGTTGTTGTGTTGAGATCAAGCACTTGTTCTAAAGATGCGACTATATGTATGAACTTCTTCTTCGGTAAGCTATTGAGAAATTTCTTCACGAGTTTAGGTTCTTCAATGCTCTGCCCCAAGGATGCTGATTTTGTTGCTATCTCTGAAAGTTTGCCGACAAAATCATCAATTTTGTCTGTTTCCTTCATTCTAAGTCTATCAAAATCAGCTGTTAAAGTTTGCAGTCTCGCTTCTTTGACTCTGTCAGCACCCAAGTTTCTTGTTTTTATAGAATCCCAGACAGCTTTGGATGTCTCTAGGTCACCAACTTGTAGAATCATGGATTCAGGTATGGACTGAAACAAAAGAGCTCTTGCCAAATCGTTTTTGTCAGCTTCATCTGAACCAGGATCAATCGTCTCCCATACTTTGTTCACTGGAGTGTTACCTTCATTCTCATGGCCCAAACGGTATAGTTAGTATCGTTTGGCATTGGACATTGTATGGATGATGATGATCCTCCTTCCTTCATTGCGGTGGTCGTTGCTGCTCCAACTGTTGTAGTTAATTCACTCATGTCTCGAATGAATCTCTCGAATAAAAAACATTTTAAAATATCGAACCCGGAAGCTCTGATACCAAATCTAGAGTCTGAATGCAAAGATCAAAATATAAAAGCACTTCTTTTATTAGCTTTGAAACTCTCTCAAAACAAAGCTTCTCAATTTTTTTCTCTCTTAAATTCTTACAATTGTTTGTCATAACTTGATATCTTTTTATATGAAAAACTAAAACCTATTCCTACTAGGAATCCTTCTATGTTTAGATAACTCCTAAACATAATGCACACTTATCTCTTAACCATAACTCGGTTAGGATAATAACACTTTTGTCTTCAAGCTTATTCAACATAGTGTCTTTAAAAAATAATTTGTCTCTAATTGAATGTCATTAAGAAGTTTAGGTTTTAGAAGTCGTCATATTCTGAATATTTTATTAAACGCTTAATAGTCGAATAGACATTAACCTAACATGAACTGTCATAGCATAATAATGTTATAATATAAAACGAATCAATATCGCAATCTAATCTATACTTTAGGTTCTACGTAGTTGTCTGTTGCGTTCTTATTATACTAGATTAAATTATTAGATTCCGTATTTAGAAGAAAATTATATACGTGAACTTTTTTTTCTTTGTTTATGTTTAATTATCATTTAAAAATTGCTGTTTCGCCAATCCTTGAGAGAGCAAGCACTCACTGGCGAGTTCATCGAAATCTAGAAAATTCATTGTTTTTTTAATGAATATTCCATTTTGAAGCAACAATGCGGGGATTTTTAAATACCCCATCCACCCCAAAAAAAAAAAAGCTGTTTTACTAACTTTATAAAATAATATAAGCAAATAATTATAAATAATAAAAAAAAGATTTTTAGCTTCCATGGAATAAACTATAGTCGTTTTAGTTTTCAAGTATGGAGTACTCATGATATATATGACTATATGAACACACATTGAAGCAATATATTTTGCCTGCTAAGATTTACTAAGATACTTTTTTTTTTTTTTTTTTTTTGTCAATCAGATTTACTAAGATACTTATGATAAAGAATATTAGTATATCACAAAAATTAGATCCTTGGAATATTCCGTATCAAGGGGTGCTTAAAAAGGGTGATTCAGATCTTCCCGATTATTATTTTGTCGCACCTAGGTTAGACAAAAGTGACATTTGACGACAACTTCATCCTTAGCCGAAAAACAGAAAACATGATTCACTAAACAAGTACTATTTTTAGATTTACGTAGAGCCTTCTACTAATTGATATATTAGGGGAAAACATGATTCACAAAACAAGTACTATTTTTAGATTTCCGTAGAGTCTTTGCTAATTGATATATTGGGGGGAAAAAAATCGTAAATTACACAAATTATTTAATCAGCTATGATTCTCCTAAAACTAAATTACACGTGGTAATATAAAATTCCCTTACGATTGGATATGTAAAAGATCTCCATTCTCCAACTTGAATTATTGTTATACTCAACAAACTAGCTACTTGATAAATTCACATAAGAATTCCAATTAACATAGTATTGTCTAACTTTTCTCTCATTAGTCTTTTTTTTCGTTTTTATAATTCCTCGAGTATTTCTCTAGTTTAGGAAATCAATTTAATAGTTTGATCAATGATGGCCAGCCACGGATGGTTGTTTAAAAAGTGTTTAAATATACATGTAAATCTTCCTTAGTCAACCAAAGAGAGAGAACGAGAGATACGTTACAAATAAAAACAAGTCCATGAGTTTTACCAAAAAAAAATCAAGTCCATGAGGTGGGCTTGACCCACATGCATTGGAATTGTATTTCCACACGTTCATTGAGAATCTATGAGAGAGTCTACATACATTATTTGTTTGATAACATGTCTACATCATTTCATAACCATTGTTAATCATGCCTAATCGTTCAGTTTTAAAATTTGTGCTTCAATCGTATGGAATAGTGTTATTCATGTTGTATAAACAATCCGCGATTTCAAAAATAATAACGTGAGTTGTAAAACCATATTCTATATTTTGATCATTTTCTAATGGACAATTTATCTCACAATTCTCCAAATGTTATTATTCCAAATGAATCGGTGAGGATCTAAATCGAATCGTAGTGTCAATAAATAAATTTTTCATAATCAAATTAATGCTAGTACTATATGTCAGTTGAACTTGAACCTAACGTCCAAATTTATGGTTTATTTATACAAGTGTATACCCACAAAATCTATCCTATCCTTGACTAAATAACAACGTCCAAAATAATTTGTCGACGCATAAAAAAATAAGTCAACTATTTTGACAATCAAAATAAGAAGTTACAATTCTTCAATATATATTTTTTTTTTTGTCAACACAATTCTTCAATATTATTTTGTAAATAAGTGACTTTCTTTATTTTTTATTCTCTACGTTCTTGACGAAAATTCTAAACCGTGAAGATTTTCTGTTGGGCCTACGATTAAAAGTAAAAAATACAGATTTGAACGCACTTCAGAAATAAAAGGCCCAATTAGAGTTCAGCTTGATAATTGGTACCATTCATTGAAGTAAACAAAAGAATACTATGGAACCAACATACTACGGTTTTATTCAAGTATATCATCAAAAGTTTAGTTACCTTTGGGACATGAACAACATAGATTCGTTCCACTTTGTCTTTGCCTATGTTTTCGAATCTTGGACATGACATGTTAACTCCCATTGCTAAAACGAAGTGTAAACTTTTATCTTAATAGATTCTTTTCTTTCGATTTGGCTTGCTGATATCACATTTGATTGATACATTTTGGTTGACAAGTAAACGGAATTGAGATTGTATACCGTAATGCATTTTCTTTATCAAATTGGTTTCATTGATCACGATATTTAGCATACTGATTTTGTGTTAGTCGTTGCTACATCACCATCTAAATTTATATTTACAACATACATTTTGTTAACAAATAAACTTATGGATATAAATCATATTAAAGTTATGAAAATATTATTGTCATTTTCTTTGTATTATGTTTATAATTTGGTTTCCATTCGATTTAACGTATCTAAACCAAATTTCCGAATCATCCACAATTACAAAATAAATCACTAGTATCCACAATTGCTCCTACTACCTAAACCATAGTGTAGGTTCCAAAAGGTCAAATCCTACAGCTAATTACATACTAACACAAGTCGCTTCCTCCAATAATAATGATCAACTTAGGCATCTACGAACCTAACATTTTCCCTCCTAATTTTCACAGATGACAATGATCAGCAATTATAGAAGAATCAAAACACACATCTTCAACAACAAACTCAAAAATCGTTCAAATCATGGATCAATTATCAAATCAAAGCCAATAACAACAAAGAGTCTTGAGTCTAATACGTACACATTACATCAAAAACTAATATTCAGATTCCACATTTCTTCTTCTCAAATGTTTACATACTACTACAGACAGCAAGAGAGAGTGATAATAAGAGAAGAGAGAACAGTACCAGAGATATCATCTTCAAATGTCTAAGTTCTCCAATTGAATGTTACTCTTAAGAGGCACGTAATCTCCAAGATACCCACCAAGATGATCATACAAAGCAGTCTTATCAATGGTCTGATGATGGTAACTCTTGCAAACATAGTAAAACACACTCTGAACAAGCAAACCCACAAGATTAACCATCACAAGAACACCAACTAGCAAACCACCAACCAAAGTCCTAGTGAAAGTTCCATACTTCCCTCCACCATGAACAACAACAGCTCCAAAGACAACTCCAATCAACCCACAGAGCAAAAGGTAAACAAAGACTAAACCCATAGCCATCTTAGTCTTCCCTTTAAGCAACTCGTAAGCTTTCCTCATAGCGGCAAGTCCATAAACCGGTTCAAGAACAGAGATCACACTACCTAAATGCCATAAAGCAGTGAAAAACACATGAACACCAAAGTAGAGAACAGAGATAATGATTCCAGCTACGACAGCTAAACCAACACTGTTCAGATCAAGAGCAACGAGGAGAATCACAAGGAAGACAAAGAAGACAGCGTTGTAAGCAAACATCAACAGAGCAACCCAAAGGAAAGTGATGAAGAGTCTTTTAAAGACTTTGGGAATCGCTGAGAGAGTCGAGGAGAAAGAAACTGGCTTCCCTGTGTAGAGAGAAGCGACGGTGAAGACAACAGCAGCGGTGGAGAGGAGAGAGAAGGCGAAGAGGAAGATCAAGTAGCTGAACTGGAAGATCAAGAGAACAGTCCAATCGTGACGTGAGCGATCTGAGTTCGGTGGGTCGGATTTGTCGAGTTTGGCTAGGATTGGTTGAGTGAAGAGGGAGTGAGCGAGGATAGCGAAGGAGAGAGGGAAGATTAAAGATAAGGTTATGAGGTAGAAGGTTCTTGGAGATCGTTTCTTGATTGAGATTGATTCTTGAAGTAGTTGAGGGATGGTCAAGAACTGGAGCTCTTCTGGTTGGAGATCCATGGTTGATCGGAGAGAAAGAAGAAGAAGAAGAAGAGGGGAGAGATGAAGGATCACCGACGGGTCAATTTGGAAATCTGAGAAAAGATGAGATTATTTTAGTTTCTTTCTTTGTTTGGTGTTGTTAATATCAAGAAGATGTAAAAAGAAATGAGGATAGAGAGACTTTGTTGGAAACTTCTGGGAAACTCTTAAAACACGTTTAAGTTTTTGACTAGTTTGTAACTTTGTATTGTAACCAAAGCTTTTTTTTTTTTTTTTTGGTAATTATAAGTTTTGAAATAACTTAATTTAAGGAATAATAATATACTCCCCTCTGTCTCACAAAGATTGAAGTTTAGTATTTTACACACATATTAAGACAGAGGGAATATATGATTAATTTATAATTTATTATTTTCACTTTTCCACTTTCTCATTTTTACACTCCATACACTCTACAACATCAGTAATCATTAAAACAAAAATTATTAAAAATATTCAAAACATCAATCTTTGGGAGACAAAAAAATTTCTCTAAAACTTCAATCTTTGTGAGACAGAGGGAGTACATATGTAATTGGTCACAACTCTTTGTGCATGATCTCTGAGAGACGCAATCATGATGAATCAGGCTTGAAGACTTTTATTTTTTTGGTTTTAAATCTTGGTAAGACTTTTCATTTTTGTAATACCAACTATTGTAATACTTTATTTTTAACTATGTGTATTATTTATTTACGTGTTAAAAATATTTAAGTTTAAGGAATGCAAACATGATTTAACTTCAACGACATATCAGAAATGTTTTAATCTGAGACATTAAAATTGTGATGGTTTGATATTTCGATTGTATGTGTGATTATACTACTAATATATGTTTCTATTTATGTTTCCATGTTATAAATAGGATCAAAGTTTCTAGAAAGAGCAAACCGGTGAAATTAATTAAAGTTTTCTTTTAATACTTAAAAAAAAAATGGATTTTGATACATCTCTAACAGGTTTTGTTTTGTTTTACAGGTTTTTATTTTATTTTACATGTTTTTATTTTTAGAAAAGAACAGTAATTAATTTGACGAATAATGGTTACTTCTACTGAGAATCGGAGGGTGCAGAGATATCACATGGACCGATGGTCCCAACTGTTAAACGTCGATATCAACTTTATAATTTCAGGCTTCAAAGTTCAAACGTATTAAACATCAATTTGGATATTTAATAAACTGTAACAATATTGTTGAAATTATTATTGAACTTATAGCTTCTTTTTTGGTTTAGTTGAATTTTTAACTTTGGTAAAGTCTTTACGTAAGGAAAATAGAACTAACAGTCAAATGTTGGTGTATAAGCACTAATCCTACACACACATAAATGTAACACTTTTTATTTAATTTCTACTTTCAATACCGTATAGTCTATCTAAATGGATTAATCCTAATTGGTTATACATACTTTCAACCTTTGTTTTGATTTAGTTAAACTTTTAAATTTTGTACAAAGAACTGTAACAACTAACAACAAGTGTCCAAGACCGGCCGGTTTAATTAATTGAACATGCTCAAATTACCATTCTTATTTACGTATTCTTATTTGATGAGCCCTCCCAAACCGGGCTAGATCAAAGTACCATTTGGTTGCCTTCAAATTAATAATTGATACGTATAGAGTATAACATCAAAAAGATTCCGCAAACATCACATATATCGATATATACATATGAAAGTAGCAGTACGTCTATATAAATAGCAATTGATCATCTCAAGGTTTCATTTGCTACGGTACTACCTTTCTTCTTTTTCTCTCTCTCTCGTTTAGCATTCTCATGAGATTATAGATTAGGGTTTTAGAAAGATAGATCAATGAGGAAAGGTAAGACAGTGATAAAAAGGATAGAGGATAAGATAAGGAGGCAAGTGACATTCGCAAAGAGAAGAAAGAGTCTGATAAAGAAGGCTCATGAACTCTCTGTTCTCTGCGATGTCCCCCTTGGTCTCATCATCTTCTCTTACTCCAACAAGCTCTATGAGTTCTGCTCCAGCTCCACCAGGTTTCATTTATATATTTTCACTTATATGTATATAATTGTAGACTCATACATGTGTACGTACGTACGTGTTCTTTGTTTTGGTGGGATAAACAAGAAAATGAATTTTTTTTTTTTTTTTTTATAATATAGACCAAAAATTTGAGTTTTCTTGATGTTATCATCATCACTTGTTTTCATATTAGTGTTGCATCTTTTATTTTTTTTATGTGCACTGGTACGCTTGTTTGATATTTTACCGAAGTTATATGCTTTCTTGGCTTGATTTTGAACCCTTTTTTTTAATAAAAAATTCAATCGATGAACTAAGAGACCGTTTTCTGATATTTAGCCTTGTCTCAGGGTTTAGTTCTAATGTTGATCCAAAAAAGTTTTCTTGTTAATGAATATAAAAAAAATAACACATCATTATTAACAATTTTCTGTATTCCATTACTTAATTTCCTAATTTTATTTTGTTTTTTTGCAACATATCATCAGCATGGAGAATCTCATCATGAGATACCAAAAGGAAAAAGAAGTTGGTCATACCTCTGCAGATCACAGTTTCCACCCTGCAGTAATTAAATTTCTGCCAGTTCCATGAATTATTATTTAATATCAGCACATGCTAAAATTCTTATAGGATAAATATTAATAATAAAAATTAATTTTCTTATATATATAGGATCAGTCTTCAAACTGTGCGAAGACGAAAGACTCAATGATGAGAGAGATCGAGAATCTTAAGATCAATCTTCAGCTGTACGATGGACATGGCTTGAATCTCTTAACCTACGACGAGCTCCTTCAGTTTGAACTTCATCTAGAATCCTCTCTTCAACATGCCCGAGCTCGTAAGGTATATATTTATACGTACACACACACACTCTATAAATGACATTTATTTATTAAACGAAAAGTATGTTTTAAGTACATATTTTGGTGACCGGTATTTAAACACTCGATAACACACACTATATATATAGATTTTTCTTTTGTTAGAATGGTTTTATAAATTTTTAAAGTAATGGTTCTAAACTCTTGTGTTTATTAAAGGGAATTATGCAGTGTGAGTTCACGCAGCAACAGCAGCAACAAACAAACAAGCTTAAGGGAAAGGGAAAGGTGAGTTATTGTCATTTGGTAATTATTTTCCCCCTGCACTAAATCAGAAAGTAGTCATTGTTTAACATTCGAAGGTTTATAATATAAATAACCATATATATTCAAATGTTCTCATTACTATATTTTTTTTCTTTTCTATAGGAAACATTCATGGATGATGAAACCCAACATTTTCCCGATCTGGTACATGCATGCCTTTGTGTGTGTATAATATAAGAAATACTATCATGTTTTCATTTTGTATATGTATGTTATTGTAAGCTTTTTAATATAAATGTCGATACTAAAAAAAAAAAAAAAGCTCTTTATTTTTGCATTTTAATATGAAGGTACAAGGAGGAAGCTCTTGGGAGCATCTGATGTGGCAAGCAGAGAGACAGATGATGATGACGTGTCAAAGACAAGACGATGATGATGACGTCACACGCCTGCAACAGCAAGTAAAGGAGGAGTTCCTTTTTGACGGTGAGGAAGAACAACAACAACAACAACCCACCGGTGCTCTTCAGCTCCTCCAGCTGCCACAGCCATCTTCATCATCACAATTCACAACCAACCCCAAACCAAGTCCCATATAACTACTAGTCTACCTCATAGTTTATCAAACTCATTCTCCTCATAGTTATATCATCAAACTCATTCAGTCATTCTCGATTTCTCATAGCATTAAGAATTGACCCGGTTTGATTTGGTATGGTTCGGTTATTGATATCAGACAGTTAATTAATTTCCGGTCTTTCTTCTAATTAACCAACAAACAAAGACATTGAACTTTTCGGGTTGGTTACTTTAAGGAAATGTTTCTCTGTTTAATTACCGTATTTGCGACTCCATGCCACTACAGTAAACTAGATATTATTACACTTCGTTGCCACTGCTGGATTCTCCAATTAAACAAAGGTGTTCGGAGAAACCAAATCAACCTGAAATTCCGATGAACCGGAAAAAAACTCGACGACACCGTCTTCCCTCGAGATCGACGGCTAATAAACAAGGAGACAACGACAATTCCACACAGTCAGAAGGTAAAAAAAAAAAATGTCCCGACATCGATTCATCTAAATAGTAACATCTGATCATTTCCAGTTCCGATTCGTGCAGCAATGAACCAAATCGAAGATCCTCCAAACCCTAATCTACCGGAACGTCTCTTACCCGTCGATAGCTACTCAGACGGAGCACGTCTTAACATATACTCGAGACCAGAGTACCTCGGTACAATCGCTACACTTCTCAAAGGATCTAAAGAATGGGAACAAATCAAGAATTCACAATTCGGTAAACTCTTCCAACTCCCTGTAGCTCGATGCTCACATTCAGGTAAACTGTTACACGGTTTGCTCTCCCGACAGCTCGTAACAGAAAAGAAACACGAGATATGGTTCGTGTTCGGTGGTCACCCAATGCGTTTCTCTATAAGAGAGTTTCACATTGTGACTGGTCTTCGTTGCAGTGAGTTACCAACACAAGATGAGGTAGACAAGCATAAGGATCGGTACTTGTCTGTGTGGCATAGGCTGTTTGGAAATAAAACCATGGTTACGGTCGCAGATGTGTTGGATATGTTGTTACAAAACGATAAAACGACAGATAAGAAGAAGCAGTTTTCGTCTTGGAAAAAGCTTTGTCTTGCTCTCATTGTGATTGTGGATGGTGTTGTTGTATGCCATGACCAAAGCTTTGTTAGTTCTGAGTTTGTGGAGATGTTGAATGATGTTGACTACTTTTTGGATTACCCCTGGGGGAGGTTAGCTTTTACCGCGACCATTCGTCGTTTCGGGCCGCCTAAGGATGCGACTAATCCGATTGGGAAGCTTAAGAAGCGTCTGAAACAGAAGACGAGTGCATGTTACGGTTTTCCTCTAGCGTTACAGTTACAAGCTCTTGAATCCATTCCGGTTATATTGGAGAGGATTAAAGATCCGTTGGATCTTCGTAACTTCACTGAGAGGTCAGCTGAAGGGTTGTCATTCGCAGTTTTGCTTCATGAGACTAAATTACACAACGCTGAGGTTGATGACAAGGTTAGCTAACCCTTCATTCTAAAATAGATAACTATTATTTATCATGTTGTAAGTTGTAACACATTGTAGCTTCCCTTAATGTAATGTAGCTTCTGGTTGCACATACATTGGATCCTAAGGGAATAATTAACGAAACAGAGTTGGTTTGGGAAACAGAGGTTTCTGATCCTAAGGTGGATTTCATGTTGAAACTGATCAACGAGGGACATGTTTTCAAACCGTTTGAATGGCCAGTCTTGAAAGCAGCAAATCAAGAGGTTAATATTCAAGAAAAGCGTATTCTAGATAAGGCGAAGCCTAAACATTTTACTAGGTGTTCTATGAAGGAGAAGGAAGTTTTCAAGCCTCCTACTAACATCCACAAACATACTTCTCAGAAAAAACCAACGGCCAAAGTTCATGTTGGTGGAGAAAGTAACGACCCCGGGTACGTCACGCTTGCTCACTTGGATGACATGAAGGAGTGGATACTGAAACAGAATGAAGACCTTAGAAACAAGATTAGGGAGGACGTTACAGAACTTGTTGGTTCCAAATCACATTCTCAAGATGACACACCTGAAGGAGGAGCATCTAATCTTCGCCGATCAAACGGGCTTAACACCAACTGTTTGGAAATGATGGCTAACACTGATGCAACCCCTACAGAAACTCGAAAACGCAAACGGGTAGAGGTTCACTCTATATCAACTAGAAGTGAGTCAGCTTGTGACATTGAAGGTGGAAAGGATGTTCAGTGTCTAGGGACACAGGCTAGGGAAGGTGGAGAGGGTGTTCAGAGTCTATGGAATGAAGACGGAAATGCGCAAAGCTCTGGTACATTTGATCAGTATGATGATTATGGAGATGCTCTAAAGATCACTCAGGAAGATGATTTGATGCAGGAAATTAACGACTCTGTAAGTGTGTGTTTTTTACATTCTTACATCCCATTCCCATTTTTTTAACTGATTTTTTTACGACTCACTTCCTCACTTATGATTGTTATCATACTCAAATTCTTGTAGGGTCACTGTCCAAATTGTGTGAAGACGAAAGAATCAATGATGAGAGAGATAGAAAATCTTAAACTGAGTCTTCAATTGTACCAAGGACATAGCCTGAATCATTTAAACTACGACGAGCTCCTTCGTTTCGAGATCCAACTTGAATCTTCTCTGCATAATGCTCGTAAGGTATATAGTATACACACTCTATATACATACATTTCATTATTCAGACGACTCATATACAACATGTATTTTGATGAACAACAGTTTTATAAACATACACATATCCCAACTTTTACAGTTTCAATGGTTCATGTTTCTTGTTTATTAATTATGTAGTTTGAGTTCATGCGGCAGCAGCAACAAACAGACAAGTATAAGGGAAAGGGAAAGGTGAGTTCTCTTGCCAATGGTTTATAATCTGATGATAGCTAAAATATAAATAAAGTTTTTAAGCTTTAGAATGTATGACCATTTTTAACTATTGGTATAACTGTTCATTAGGAAATACTCATGGATGAAGGAAGCACACAGTTATCCAATCCGGTACGTGCCTTGGAGTGTCAAAGGCAAGAAGATGATGACATCATGCACCGGCAAGTGAAGAAGGAGTTCCCTTCTTGCGGTGAGGAAGCCACCGGCGTTCGTCACCTCCCCCAGCTGCCACAAGACTGGGCTCAAACTAAGGCCGGGCATTGGGCGTGTTCGTTTCGTTGATGCAGGCGGCTGCGGCAGCGACTGCGGCAAACGCAATCTTTTTGATCGCCGCAACTAATCGACATCCAAAATTAGAATCAGCGTTCCCCGTAGCGTCTTGCCGCAAGCACCTGCGGCAACCAAACGAACAACAATACATGCGGTGACGAAACGAACAGGCTCATTGTCTCGTTAATAATCAGATAATAACAGACAGCTAGTTAATATATCCGGTTATTGTCTTTGCTGACTTCTAATGGACATTGACCATGCTTTGAGGTTCAACAACAAAAAAAACTCTTATCCTCATGAAGTTGTAGCATCACAACTTGGTAATTAGTAGTAGCTGTTTCTTTTTGATTTTTCTTCTCCATTTGCTTAACAATATTTGTGTCAATTAAATTTAGAAACAGAAGCTCATTTGCCTCGATTAGTTTTGTGAAATATATATTATAAAATGAATAATTTTATTATTAGTTTTGTGAAACTTCTCCATTTGCTCATCTAAGTCAAGATTGCTGAATTGTTTTAACCTCTTTTATAATTAATTGTTTAGCTGTCGACTCGATTTGACCTCCTAAACACCGTATACTAAAACTTTATATATATTAGATAACGTTGAGAGACGATATAATCATGTGCCAATCACGTCAACTATTTTGTTTTTTACTGATTCTATTCTCACATTAATCCCACTCAAGGATCACAAGCTTCATGTTTCTGATTATGTCTGAAAGTTGCTCAAGTCCGCGAGTTCAGCTTAGGCCATTTTTGGCTCGTCTCGGGTTCATACTAGAAAGGTGATATGAAGACTATCGAGGCCGGATGGCAGGTTAGATTTTAGTGAGATTTCTAGCTAGTAAGTATTTATTATACAAATTTTATTTTTAACTTATATATGTGAATGACTAAAACTATAATTGTTGTTTCGTTACTTTCTATTTAGGTTTCTTTCAAGCTATACTCAGAGTCTCAGGCTATACTTAGAGCCTCAGACTACCAGCCCAGATTATTCATATTCTGGACGGTATGTGTATGTGATAAGTTTCTTTTTCTGTTTTGCATAGAGATGCATACACTAGTGAGAGATGCTACAATCTTCGATGTCCTGGTTTTATACAAAACAATGGCAGCACCTCGTTGAAGGCGCCATTTCTCCTCAAACCGAAGTCATTACCATCCCGATTTGGAACGGTTAATTTTATTTTGTTTTATGTATAATATATAAATAAATCTTGGACACTAGTGTGATGCCCGAACAACAGTCAACAGCTCATATTTATGTCCGCTGGTTATTGGTCAACTGAGATGTTCATAAATAAGAAAGTTGAAACTCACAAATATTCGACTAGTTTTGTGAAAAAAAATTAAACTTAGGTTTGGATCTTATTATATTTGTTTGGTTTAGAGAAAGGTGGACCTAGCAATGAAACTAAACGGCATTGTTTGACAATTTAACCCCAACAAAACGTATATATACAAAAAGAATGCAAAAATATAGCAAAACATAAGGAAAAATAAAGCAAAACATAATTTTTTTTAAGTGATAAATAATAGAAATGATATATAGAAAAACAACATTTGACTATAGTAACTACAAAATAATACTATATAACAATGTATATATATATATACCCAGAACATCCATTTATAACTGTGATCATAAACAATTTAGAAGTAATGTGCAATAGACCAGAAACTAAGACCATCAATGTTTTTGGTTTTTTGAAGTAGTTCTTTTTGTTTTAGTTTTTGCAATATGTTTTGTTGTCATGCCACTTGTGATTTTGAAAAAGAAAAAACAAGTTTTCATATAAAACAAAGAATATAGTTTTGGAGTGTTTTAACAACTTCAAAGAAAAATGAAAATCCATATTTTTGGGTTTTTCCCTATAAAACCATGGATCACTTTTCTGTTCTCTAATTTTTTGTCAAAGAAAAATATAATACATCAACATAAAACCCAAAACAAAATAAACTACCATTCACTGATTCAAGTTTTTTAAAAAAATACATATTCTACAAACTTAAAATCAAAGAAATCAAAATTTGAAAAACCATTTTAGAACTACAACCATTAATGGCCTAAACAAATTTGGTTTACACCAATTTTTCTCATATGAAACCACTAAAAGTCACAAGTCACATGCATGTCTTTGATAAGAATTAAGCATATGCTATTTGGACTTTGGAGTTCTAATCTAGCATTATGATTTTATTGAAAAAGTATTGGACATTTTGTTTTAAAGGACCGCTCATATAACTCTGTGTATTCAGTACTTTTTTGGTAGAAGGCTTGGGGTATTTGAGGAGTTTAAAAGTTATAAGTGGAGTGGATTAACTCTATAGAGCTCATTTAAATGTATAGATCCTTATACAGTAACTGTAAAACGCTATTAGGAGAGAAACACTCTCATATCATATAAAATGTTGATAATTATTTCTAACAATGAACAGAGAAAAAGAACTCGACTAGACTACAATTGGAAATGGAAATTGGAAGCCATCTAATCTCTACGAACTCACAACTGGATAAATCTAACAGTGGTAAATACTCATAAACCATAAAAGACAGGATTGAAGCAGACAATTTTGGAGCTCGTAGGCCACAATTTTTTTGGTTTAACATGAATGTTTTCTTCTTAACCTGGTGGCCATTTCATCTGTCGGCCTCCGAGGACGTGCAGATGAAGATGGTAAACAGATTGGCCTGGATGAGAGGAAGTTAATTCAGTTAAGTGTATGACGATGATGATGATGATGTTTGATTGGATGGAAAAGAAAAGACTTACAGGCTTCAACACCGTTGTTGATAACCACACGGAACCCGTCGAGGATGCCTTCTTTCTCAGCAACAATCTTTGATGCGTGTAGAAGTTGGCCAAGAACATCGACGTGTCTTGGTTCAGCCTGCGATGGCGCTTAGGGATTAGATAAGTTCAGGTATCTGTTCCACCAAAATAAAAGCTTAAAACTCCTTTTCACATGTTTATTCAATGACTTGTTCCTCTTGTCATCGGTTTACGAACACGGGCAGGAAAAAGATAAAGCATTTACATATATTGATCAGAAACACTGGCATAATACTAGTCATTACTCGTTACAGAACACAATCATACTGGCTTCAAGATGAGACTCTATGAGCACACCACACAGTAGATACGAAATAAAAAGATTCAATACGAAGCGGGCATGAAACTGCAAACACGAATAGTCAAGAAACACACTATCCTATCTGAATCCACAACATGGTCCAATAAGCTGTTTGTGGGGGATGCGATTGCAAACACGTATAGTCAAGAAAGACACTATCCTAATCTGTTTTCCGCTTTTGTTTTCAAATGTGCAAACGCCAAGAGAGACCTTTCTCTCAGTCATAGACAAAACATCTCGATTTTAGAACTGCTAGAGAACATGAACAGGAGCCTGTGGGTTTATGTCTAAAAGAGACTCACATTGCCAAGCATGGTCAAGCCATCTCTTAACTTGGGGATAACCAAAACATGAACAGGAGCCTGTGGGTTTATGTCTCTGAATGCCAAAACGTTCTCATCTTCATAGACAATGTCTGATGGAATCTCTTTCGCTATAATCATGTCAAATCTAAAAACCACAAAATATGAAGATAGGATAATTTCAACTCCACAATTTCATAATTCGGATGTAAAAATCTCAATGCGACGTGAACGACAAAATCAAAAATTAAGAGAAACCATACATGGTCGGAGCTCTGGTGTCAGCAAGAGAAGCTGCAGCTTTCGCAGCCGCCTCTTCATTATGAGCAGCACGAGTAGAGCAAATGAATCTACACAATCGATTAAACCAAAATCAGCTCAAATTCCAATAATCCACATAACACATAACACAAAAAAATCTCACCTAGAGGAACGAGTATGAGGGAGAACCCTAATCAATTCTCCCGTGGAGAAGCAAATCCTCGAAGTTGCTCTCACAGATTGAACAACTCTCCCCGCCGTAGAAAAGTTCCTGAAAACACGAACAACTTCAACGCCATCAACAAATTCAACAATACCACATATCTGTATTAAGAGAGAGAGAGAGAGAGAGAGAGTTTTACCGTAGCAGCAGCATAGAAGAGGAAGTGACAGCCATTGAGAAGAAGCTCTCTGCTTCGTTAACCGTTTCGATCAGACCCTTTTCTTCTCAACATTTTCGAAATAACGACGCCGTATTTGATATTTACTTATACGACATCGTATTCAAACTTTATATTTCGTTCACAAATATTATTATTAGAGAGATTGAGAGGAGAGAAGGAGACGGTGACAAAAACAATGGCGAATTTGATGATGAGATTACCAATTGGCTCGAGGAGCTTCTCCGTCTCAGCTTCTCCATCCAACGGTAACGATCTAACTCAATAATCCATTTTACACAGTTGTTTATTATAACCAAGGTTGAAGATGAACCTGAGTCTCTGTTCTTTTTTTAAAAAAAAATTTGAATATCAGGATCGCCGCCGGTGATCGGAGGATCAAGCGGCGGTGTAGGTCCGATGATAGTGGAATTACCGTTGGATAAGATACGGAGACCTTTGATGAGAACTAGATCCAATGATCAGAACAAAGTGAAGGAGCTTATGGAAAGTATCAGTGTAATCGGTCTTCAAGTTCCGGTTAGGCAACTCGGTTTATCCAATTTCCGATTTCAAATTATTTATTCGATTCATAATTCAACTTTAAAATTGAAGAATCTAATCTTGTTGTGTTGAACAGATTGATGTGATTGAAGTTGATGGAACTTACTATGGTGATTGTTCTTAAATTTTATTGTTTCTTCATCATGATTTCTGTAATCAAAATTATTATTAAGCCTATAGCGTCTCCATTGTTGTAGGGTTCTCGGGTTGTCATAGGTACGAGGCGCATCAGAAGTTAGGGCTTCCGACTATACGTTGCAAAATCCGCAAAGGAACTAAGGAAACACTAAGGTAATAAATGTTGTGTTCTTTTTCTTTTTTTTTTGTATATGAAAAAATTGGGTTGACGATTACAGATTTGTTTTACATTAGAGCTTCTTTGTGGTTGCCACAGGCATCATCTTCGCTGAGAGAATGTTTACTTTTGAAGTATATTAAATTTGTATGGTAAGGGGTAGTCGAGAGTGTGAATTTGAAAGTGTTGTGGTTTATCTTTAAATTAAAAGTAAGAACTTTGTACAATCTCTGTGATAGATTTGGTAATCTAAGTATAAAGTATTAAGTACTAGATGAAAAGGTTTCAAAGTGATACATTGTTGAGAACAAATTTGGAAGGTCTTAGAGAAAAAGGAAAAGATAAACAAAGTTGAAGAAACACAGTTTAAGAGAAGTTATTTTTTTGCTGATTTTTTCGCGGGAGCCGGGAGGCATTGTAGTGGAGGTACCGCTTCCTTCAAACTAAGTCTGAAACAATGTCAAAGCTAGTGATGGCCGAGATGATCAGTAAGATGAAACAGAGTTTCAGCGGTATTCAGTACGAAACATATTTTGTTCGGTTGCTGTCAACAATCATGTATCAAACGGACAGGGGCACCAACGCATAGCCCAAATGTTGTTGCCCATTTTTGCATACAACGACTACTTCTTCACCAATTCACGTATCCATAGCTCAGGGAAAACGATCAAATCAACACCTATGGGGTTGACGTAGAAGCTCTTTCAAAGACATAAATGATTTTACTTCGCCATATCCCCTTGGCAGTAATGGCTGGAAACGTTGTTGACCAGGGTCTTACATATAACTAAAAAACATTTTCCTTCTTATCTCTTCTCATTCTTCAGATAAAACCTTTTGTTCCTGAAAATAGTCTTCACTCTTAAGCGAAACCTTAATTTAAAGAAAGGAGAACATGGGTTTAAGCTTAATTAACAACAACCACAGTCCACACATATAATAGTTTACAATCCTACAACAACTTATAACCACATCAAAGCTTACACAAACAAACGAAGGTTACAAACCTTATAATAGTCGTACACTAGCTTGCGAAGTTGCAATCATATAAAAGTTAACAATCATGCAAGCGTAATCATTAAAATGCTTACAATCATACACAAACTTACAACTAGACAAAAAGCTTACACTCAACTGTTTAACCTTTTACAGCCATAAACTTACAAATATTACAAAGGCAAATAATCGTTAAAAAAAGTTTATAACAGTACAAAACTTTACACAATTGTACTATCAAACATTAAAACGTTAGTACAATCACAGTATCACACAAAAAGCTAATCATCTTATAAAAACATTAAAATCGTACTAAAGTTAAGAATCTTAAGGACATTAAAATCGTACAGCAATTCGCAGTCGCACCAAAGTTACAATCAGATAAAAGAGGCTACGACAATTGTAGAAAAAATTTCTTGAAATCTTAAGATTTTCAGCTTTGATCTTTTTATTATGATTGTGTTTTTCGTTTAATAAAGTTTTTGAGTTTTTAATTTGCAACTAGTATGTAATTAAAAGAATAAAAAACGTTTGTGTTTGTTTTTACTTTTTAGTTACCAACTTTGGAAATTGGAATAATAATAAATTAGTATAGTTCTCAATCTCATAAGTATAAATTGCTAGGTGGCAGATGCTTATTGACGGACACATATGATCACGTCGTCGATTTGGTTTGGTTAACGAATCTTATTCACAAACTAATTGTCAAACCAAAAAAGACGAGTGGGGGATTATTTTTCTCGTCATACTTAATAAAGTCTAATTATCTTTTCTGATTTCAATCATGGGAGACATTAAAACATAATCACGTTTCAATGGACCCAATTATTAAATTAGTTACGTCAATTATAACAACAAAAACAAGAAAAATAATTAATGGAGTTATCATAGACGCATAGCACATTCTACTTGTTTTTTTTTTCTTTTTCTTTTTTGGGTTTATATTATGAAGATACATATCAACTCTTCGTCTCTTACTAATGCCTTCGTTAAAAATTAAAACTAACATAGCTTACTTGTGTCAAAGTAATGTGGATTTTAAATTTTCCAACATTGTTTCTAAGAAAAAAATGCATGTGTGAATTTTATGCTACTATATATTTACGTACGTACAACTGGAAATGTTCAATTGATATAGTATGTAAAACACAAAACAAAAGACAGTAGAGATGACAAGAGACAACACACTACACAAGACAACTCCATCTTCCAACCAATCTTGTCATGCCCAACGTCCATTTATTACTACTTGTTAGCACATCCATTAATACACACATTTTTTTGTTTTTTTTTTGTCACACCAATTGATACCCTAGTGATCTATATGTATACAAATATGTTGTATCCGAATTGATTGGTTACGACATAAGTAAAATAATATATCAAAATTATTATAAATATTTAAAATTTACAATTCACTTTCGTGATATTAACATTGTAATTTTCTATATAGGAGATTTCAAAATATAAATATAACAAGATGAGCACAAACGTATACAATTGTTGTACTCTATCGTAATCCTAATATAGTTCTTATTTTGTTGATATATATTTATAACCTTTACACATCTCAAGATTAGTTTGAACTTTAGTAAATCTTAAATCTATTTCGAACGTTGCAGTTTGACTGTTTGAGTTTCATGTAAGAAATTCAAGCTTTCACATAATAATTGCTTTTGTGTATGCATGTATATCAGTATATGTGAACATGTTGGATCGATGGATTGTGATGTCTGAGGACAAACGAAAGAGGAGATGCAATAAGACAGAAGACGCGTGCAATGAAGATTTCGGATTTGGTCGTATCCTTTTCATTTGTCTCAGCCATTAATTCCTAGACCCTATCTTCTCTTCTTCATCCATCTTTTTCGTTTTTAAAAAATTCTAATATTATTACGTTAACTTATATATAACTATTAACTATGGCCAGCTTATCATAAATTGGGGTAAATAAACATTTTGGAGATCGAAATACTTGGCTATATAATAAAGTAAATAATGACAGTATAAACTACTTAAGTTAATATTTCAATCTAAAATTTATTTGACAGTATATTCTCTTGTTAAGCCAAAACTAAAAAAAAAAAAAATTGATAGCGTCCAAAACATTAATAATACTTGAATGAGACTGTCCAAACACATTCTTCTAAATTTCACGAAAAAATATCTTACCTTGATATTAAGAAAAAAGTAATGATTCCAACTGTATTAATTTATATTAAGGTTATTGTATACCAAAAAAAAATACACATGTTGACAAAAAATGCCTATTTGTGGTCCATTTTATCCAATTAAGCATCTGTGTAACGTGTATTGTTGTTATTTCTTATTAAATAAATAATTATTGTTGTTGATAATTTTTTGTTATATACATGTGTGTGAGAGAGAGAAAGAAGAAGAATCTCAACTAAGATTATCAAGTTGAGACATTTTTCATATCTCTTCTTCTTCTTGTTAATGGTTGCTCTCTGCTAAGAACCAAAATCTTGAAAAATAAGCTTCACAAGGGGGGTATTTCTCTTCTCATCCTCTTCCTTAATTGTTCATCTACGATTTACATATCTACCTACACATGCATGGATCTATATCTATGTTGGTTTTGAGAGGCTGAAGCTGCCAGCATGATCTGGTAATTACTATATACGACATACACGCACCTCTATACATGTATACAAGTATTCACTCACACACACTTGCTAATTTCCACACCTCAGAGTTTTTTTTTTTCTTTTCAAGTTCCTTTTCTACAACTAAAAGCGTTTTTTTCCTCATAAATTTCCATAATTAATGATCATTTGTTCTTTTGACTACTTGTAATATGAATTTATGGATTCATGCATGTTTGTGTACATAATTTACAACTTTACATGCATGCATTTCGTGTATGGTAAGATACACCAATTTGAACACGTCCATTATATATTCGGTTTTCATTAGTATACAGATGTATGTGCGTGTGCGTGTGTGTGTATATAGATAGTAGTACTAGGTCATCCTGCAGCTTCAGTCACTAAATCACCAACAATTTAGCCAGAAACGATAAAGTTAACTTCATGATAAAGTCAATCCGGCCGCGTTTAACTTTGACGATCTCCTCTATCATCGAAGGTAAAAAAAAACACATCTACTTGTCTTGTTCTTGTACTTGCTAGTAAATCCAATAATGTGTTGTTTTCATAGTATCACATCTTCATTCTCCGAATTATGCGCATTAATGTTTTTAGTTACTGTAATACTGTGTATATGATACATGTCCACAAGTCCATGTTCGTTGGTAGGAACGCGTTTACATGTGCCTATGTGTTTCTTTCCCTTGACCTATACGAAGATTTATAATTAAATAAACATAATATATTAGTTTATAATTCAACAATTTATCTTCTTCGAGATCATTTTTGTATTAGTTATGTATAGATTTTTAATTAGTCATATATTGTTAAATTGCCTAATTTAGTGCTTACATAGTATATGTTTTTAATATGGAATTTTATGATTTAATCATTGTGCTTGCTGTGCAATGAGAGATTGCGTTCAGTTTTACAATCTCTTCCATTCAATGACTAAGCAACATCCATTATCCTTCATATTCTATATACATCATAAGACCAATCTTGCATACTATTACCTTTTTGCAGACTCATGTTATTTGTAATATAGGTTGTGCCATAACCAACGACCGACATTGAGATTTCTACATTGATAAGCAATTCTAGTTTGTTTCGAAGATCTTTCATTTGAAGGACGCGCGCGTGATATGGATTGTACTAAGATCATGAAGATTATTCTTCCTCATACTTTCAAATTAAAATTGTAATTTAGTTCATAGCTAGTTTCTGATGTTTTTAAATCATTTGTTACAATTAGGGGTTTGTACAAACAAACAGTACTGGTTTCCATAGACAAGTACTTTAAAAAAATTTCCCAAAGTGGTCATATATACAATGTGTTTGAGATTAAAAATATAAAGATTTTTGGAATCTGTAGATACTAGGGTTGCAAGGATGATAATGATATCACAATTCATATTAATAAAAGATAGGATCCTTTTTTTTTTTTTTTTTTGAATGAATGTGAAATTATATTAAAAAAAAAACTTTTGTACAAACAAGTTGCGTCCTTAAAACCTAAAATCACTCTGAAATATGTTAAAAACGTAGCAAACTAAGTTCGCGAGTGGAACCAGAGTAGCAAACCATCCTTAATCACCGTATTAATATATATATATATATATATATATATATATATATATCAATATATTGATGTATCAAAAAAAATCCATTTTTGAAACAATTGTGCATGGATGGATCTATAAGATGTATGAGAGTTGATATCTTACATCATGACAAATACTAGTAATTTATAGAAAAATGACTAGCAAAAACAAAAAATGCATATTTATATAATGACACATAATAAGAGACTAATTATAGCGTGAGCACTCGCTCATCTAGTAAAAAACATAGTTGGTCACATCCATAACCACTTCTTATTGAAGAAGCAACCTTGGCTGCAAAGACTACAAAAGTCACAAAACTTTTCTATAACTACCACATGTGATTTGACTTTAAAACCAAGAAATATTATAAAGAAAAAAAGATTGATATTATTTATAATCTCTCGTTCTTAATTACTTTTGAATTCGTGTTGTTTGCAGTGTGATGTAATACTAAGTGGGCTTCATAACTCAAAAGCCCAAGACGAAGCCCAAACTCTAAACTAATGATTCCAATAGAACAACGCGACTCATCAAAGAAGATCATGTGAGTGAGAGAGATCGATCACCGGAAAGAATCAGGGCGGGGTGATTCGGATTCCGATGAGATCTTGCGATCGGTTGGAGGAAGCACTGTTGCAGTGCCATCGTCGGATGCCGGAGGGACCAGCAAGGAGATCAGGCTGCAGACATTTGAACAAGGCGTTTGCGGAGTGCGTGGTGGCGGAGGCTTGTCCTGATGAATCAGAGGCGGTGAGGTCGCTTTGCTCTAGCGGCGGAACAAGCCTCAAGCGTAAACAGTGCGAGGACGCTCAACTATCACTATCTCTATGTCTCTCTCGTCATCAGAGACAATTTGAGCAGCGGTAGATATTAAGAGGAGCCATTACTATATGTTGTTGTTGGATGTGGTTGAGCTTTGTAATTGGGGGAATTAGAGGTTTAGGGATTATAAAGTCTGATTCTTTTATTGCATCTGTTGGAGATGAGAGATCATGAATAGTAGAAGAATGTGCTGATCATTTTGAGGAGATGAGAGGAATCATAAGATTGTGAATTTTGGTTCATCTGCATTCTGCATTAGTCCTCCTTATATGGGTTTGGTATAGCGAATTGGGTTTGAAATCTGTATTTGAAAAAGCTGTTATGAAGCCGGAGACATTATGGTGGGAGTTACTGCAAACTGAGTAGTTTTAGTTGCTTGGTTTCTTAATCTGCAATGGTCGAATCAATTACAATACTTGGATAGTTGGATGCTGCTTCTGATGGATTGAAATGATTAGAATCGTTTCTTTTTGTTAGTCATTTCCAAGTCTTCTCAGCTGTTCTTGCTTATGTACATTGGATTCAGACTATTTCTGCTTTCTGTAAAAGATGTTGGAAACAATGAGCTTAGCTTCTGTTGCTGAGTGTGATCAATCAACAACAAACAATACTGTACCACACACATGTAATTCATACATCATTTACCTTTTAGTTTCCTTTTTAGTCTTGTGAATTTTCAAAATTACACCACAAAAATTCCATCTTTGTAAGTTTTTTTTTTCAGATATTTTAATAAAAATGGTATCTTTCTATCAGCTTTGTTGGGACTCTCTCCCTTGTTCATCCACTCACTTGCGTCCATATATAAACAAAAAAAAAAAATCCAAAATTTCTCCGGCGATACCAATGGGAAGGTCTCTAATTTTCTCGGGGAACATGTCAATGAGAATCTCTCACATACCCAGATCATCATCTCTTCCGTTGCAAAACCCATTTTCATGCCGGACAGTAACCGGACATGGGTGTTGGAGGATTTTGTCTAATAGCTTGAGCAAGTCCACGACGAGACTTCAAACAAAAGCTCTTGTCTCTGAAGTTTCCGATCAGACACGTTATCCCAGAATCGGCGCTAAATCCACCGGAACTATATCGCCTTCACATCTCCTTGAAGTTGTTGAACTCGCCGCTAAAACCGGCGCCGAGGTTCGAAAATTTCGTGTCTTTACAATACAATATCCAAATTTATGTTTACTAGAGGATGCAATGGTAATAGAATCGAGTCCTTTAGGTTCATAGAGCAGAAGGAGAAGAATAAAAAGTCTAACTTGATTTGAATCATCTGGTTTGGCAGGTGGTCATGGAAGCTGTGAATAAGCCAAGGAATATCACTTATAAAGGTCTCACTGACTTGGTAACTGAGTAAGCACTTCTCTTTTTAAGTTGTTAGCTTGTGTATGTATAGATTGAGGACTAGTTTCTTCATCGTTGATTTTGTTTGAAGCATTCAAAGTGTTAGTATCTTACTGAATTTGCAGTACTGATAAAGCAAGCGAGGCTGCTATTTTGGAAGTAGTGAAAAAGAATTTTAGTGATCATCTTATTCTTGGTGAAGAAGGAGGTATCATCGGCGATTCGTCCTCTGATTACCTCTGGTGCATTGATCCTCTAGGTTTTGCTCTCCTTAACAAATCTCATTGCTTTCCTCTTTATTTGTGTGAGGTTTGAGTGATAGTTTCTTCCTTTTATGTGTTAGATGGAACAACAAATTTTGCTCATGGATATCCCAGTTTTGCTGTTTCTGTGGGTGTTCTGTATCGTGGCAATCCCGCTGCTGCTTCTGTGGTAGATCTGATTTTATACTTGCACAAACTAGCTATTACTTGTTATTACTTGTTCTGCGGTTACTTTTACTTGTTCTGCTGATTCTTTGATCAATAGGATAAGTAAGAAACCAAAAAATTTCATTGTGCAGGTAGAGTTTGTAGGTGGTCCAATGTGTTGGAACACTCGAACCTTTTCTGCAACTGCAGGTACAATGTGGCCAGCTTATGTTCGTCTAGTTTGGTTAGGTATTTATGATTTGGCTAACTAGTTCACTTCTTAGGTGGTGGAGCATTGTGTAACGGGCAAAAAATTCATGTCAGTAAAACTGATGCTGTAAGTAAACTTATCAGGAATCCAATTTAGTTTCGACATGGTGTGTTCAGTAGATTTGGTTTTATAACACATCTATTATGGTTGAGTATAGGTGGAGAGAGCACTCCTTATCACAGGGTTTGGATATGAACATGATGATGCGTGGAGTACTAACATGGAATTGTTCAAAGAGTTCACTGATGTGAGTAGGGGAGTGCGGAGACTCGGTGCTGCAGCAGTTGACATGTGTCACGTGGCACTTGGGATTGCAGATTCATACTGGGAGTACCGTTTAAAGCCATGGGATATGGCAGCTGGTGTTCTTGTAATTTTCCTTCTTGTTGTTTTCTTTCATACCAAACTACATATGTTGTAGAACTTAATCCATGTCTGAATATGGACACAGATAGTTGAGGAAGCTGGAGGAGCTGTGACTCGAATGGACGGAGGGAAGTTTTCTGTGTTTGATAGATCTGTTTTGGTGTCCAATGGCATTCTTCACTCTAAGGTTAGTGAAAGGTTTGATGAACTGTTAATACTTTTGTTAATGCTTTCAATCGGTTATGTTTAGAGATAAGGTCTGAACATATTTCTTGTTTAATCGTTGTAGCTTCTGGAGAGAATCGCACCCGCAACTGAGAATTTGAAGTCGAAAGGAATCGATTTCTCGCTGTGGTTTAAGCCAGAAGATTATCACACAGAACATTAAGACTTGTTCAAGAAAGTGTACCTTTTTGCTACAAGGCTTTTCTTCATTTACATAATTATGATCTAAGGTGTAAAGCTCGTTTATTAGAACTAAATCTTCGAAATTTGAGGTATAACATTCGTGTTCAGACTATACAGTCAACAAAGATCATATTCTCTTAAACTTGGTGAACAAAAAGGCTTCATGGATCAACAGAACGGTCTTCCATCTTCTAGTCCAAACCTCATATAGACCAAACTGAAGCTTAGTATCTTGGTTAGTAGACTGAACCGGAAGGTACCTTGGTTCTTTAGGGATAACCCAAACCAATATCTCGATCGAGTCACCTCAGAATGAATCGGAAGGTACCGTGGTTCTCTAGGGATAACCCAATATCTCGAGTCACCTCCCCCAAACAAAGTTAAGACCACTCGGTTATGAAACCCATGCTTTTCTATTGCTCTGCTCAATTTAAACAAGAAATTTACAAAATCAAGACACATTTTTTATCAGAGTTTTGGTCATTTCTTATTAAAAAAGATGTGGCAACATGAGTTATAGAAAAAAAAGAGCTATCGACGTACGTACAACATGAGTTAATTCATAAATATAATTTACTACGAGATATCCCGTGCTATATAGCACGGTTTAATATTTTTTCTAAAAATAATAATTTAATAATAATAAATTTATTGTTATATTTTTTTAAAAAAATTATTTTGTTTGAGATAGTATTTATTTTTAATATTGTAATTGTTCGGTAAATCTATATATATCTTTTTGAATACTAATTATTTTAGAATATTTTAGTTTTTAATTTGTTTGATGTATAATACAGTTTTATATTGCTTGTTTGTATTATTTGCATCATTATTTTGTAAAAAATTTTGAAGTAGTAATTATAATATTGTAATTGTGAGTAAATCAAATTTATGAATTTATCAGCCACATAAATTTAGTTTTACCAATCCACCAATGTGAAAAATTAAAATACACATTTTTTCTTCATAGATTGAGTAATAAATCTTTGATTTTAAAAATTTAAATCACAACATATGCATAATTTTTTTTACATATTTATCAATCATAAGTATTATATGATAATTCAAAACAATTTGTAAATAAAATAAAAGAAAGATGATAAGAGAACCATAATTTTAAAATCTTAACAAAATCTTCCAAATCTCGTTATTAAAAATAATCATATTATCTACTTGGATAGAATATCTTAGTTTTAAAATTTCTGATTGGTTATATATTTTTAAAAATAAATAATAATTTTCGTCCATATTTTATTAGAAAAAGAAAAATATATTTTTTTGAAAATTAATAATTATTTAAAAGATTTTATCAGAAAATTCTGATATACTGTTTATATTTGGTCAAAGTATTTATTATCTTTATTAAATTAAGTAATTAATCTTTATTAAATATTTCTAATTTCCAATGGCAATTAAATGTAAATTTTACACTTTTAAAGTTAGTTTCATATTTGTACTTCCCAATTAATATAGTAGGATATATATATATATATATATACTCACAAAATAGCTATGATTTATGGGTTTACAAAAGTAACGACTTTATTCCTAGTTCAATTTTATTTATTTAAAATAACTAATAGTACGTAGAGTTGTGATAATTAGAAAAAACAATCTCAATAATATTATTTGTAATTATATAATTTATATTAGTATTGACACCTATATAAAAAAATACTTTTAGTTTCCCATACTATAATATTTGTTTGTATATATTTTACCTTTTTACCCTGTTATCTCACATGTTCTCTTTCTTTTATATTCGGCTCATTCTGGGGCTAGTGTTGATGATTTTGTGTCTTCGTTCTTAGATATCCCTAAGCAACTCCAACTGTTGAAACAAAAACTTGCTTGTATCCCTAAATCAACAAGGAATGAGTTTTCAGTAGGAGATGATCACATGACGAGGGACGGTATTAAGTTTTTCGTGGATAATGGAACGTGACATCGAACTTCCACCAGGGAATCAAGTAAAAGGTATCACTACAAAAATTAATTTATTTGACATCAGTTCTTTTTTTAAGTTAGCACAGGTTAAAAAATGACACTATAATTATATGATTTTCTTAAAAAATATTGCTTAAATTAGTGAAACTAAAAAAATTACCATCACTTACAAAGTGACTATAATTCAAATTTAGCATCACTTCATTTTTTTATTAGCATTATTTATTCAACTGATGCTACAATATTTCAGTGTTGTTTTAATAAATGTTACTATCAAGATTTTTACATAGTATAAAAAGTTTTGAAATGAAGTGAAAATTGATTTTTTTTTGCATTTCCTTTAAAACAACTACATTTATCGTAAATCTCTATAACTTAATTTTATAAATATGAAATTGGGACGGTTATTGGTAAACGATGTTTTTTTTTGTATCAAATAAAAAATGTGACGCACAATATAGTAATTTAAGATCGATTAAAATAAGTGATGTTGCACTTATTTATTTTAATATCAGTTCTCTAAATGATGTTAAATAAGTGTTGTCAAATGTTTTTTTTGTTTTATAGTCATGTATAGATTACTTTTGCTTGATAACTTTAAGTGTTTTTTCTTGTTGTACATGAACTTGTTGGGCTTGGGCTCTTTATAGAGATCATCGATAATTCACTGCAATTAATGGTTTACAAGGGTTCAATCCCTTGATTTTTGAGACGTTTTTAATTGGTGTTTTGAAGAAGCACCTTGACCATGAAGGTGCAATTGATAACGTCGAAAATGAGAAATATTATCTGATTAATAACAATCACGTCAAAGACATGATTGTCTACAGGCGCACGTTACAAAATTATGCAGATGCAGATTTTGAAGTTTTAATAGAGAAGTTGCTGATTAAAGCCCCAGTTGTACTGTTATGTGATATGCTTCCAAGCTACCAGTCCTCCTACTTTGGAAAGGTATAACGTTAAATATTCCAGAATTTCTTTAGCTTTGTTATGTTATACAATTTAGTAAAAGTAATATTTAACTTAAATTATTTAAATAATTTTCAGAGGATATACATTCTTACTGTCTTCGAGTCTCAAACTGAAGCGACCGACCCTTTTTTTTTTAAATAATAAAAATAATATAATAATTAACCACAACTAGTGGTCCCATATCCACTAGCCACCTAACCACATTCACAATCCAACAGCGGAACAACATACCAATAAATATCCAATAAACCAATAACAAATAACCAAATAAATAATATCCAGCATTAATTCCAAACAGCATAAATCAAATAACCAGCAATCCTAACAATGCTCTAAGACTCAATTCTAGCAACCTAACAATGCCAGGTAACCAATCAATCAAGTCCCTAGAACATCCTCCTCTTCATTGCCTTTGATTCCATGATCACACTTTGCCTTTACCTGCACCACAAACACAAATTGAGATGCATGAGTATTTGATAAACACTCAGTGAGGCAATCCTCCCATCTACTGGGCTACACACACAAGCAATAAGATCTCTACATGCCACAAACAACAATCAATAAAACAAACCAGACAATATACAAAGCATACAACGATCCATCGTAGCTGAAAGAAGGGTGTCGACCGACACCAGATGGTGTCGATCGACACTGACAATCTGGTGTCGACCGACACCATACTGGTGTCGACCGACACCCTGCCCGACACTCCCGAAAACCCTAGTTTGTGTCGACCGACACCTCCACATGGCATCGATCGACACTCGCCAAAGTCCCGAGCCGTCCTCGCGTTGGTGTCGACCGACACCCCAACTGGTGTCGACCGACACCGTTGCCGAGCAGCGATTTCCTTCAATCAAAAACTCCGAATCTCGCCTCCAATCTTCTCCAATCCGCTCCTTGCACTCCCATAAGCCAAACCCAGCCAAAACAGCGACGAAATACCATAGAGAACTCAAAGAAACAACCACATAAGCACCAAATCACATAAAATCTAGAGATCTTAGCTTAGATAAGCCATGGTCATGCACTCACCTCTTTCAAGAAGATTCTGACCAACAAGAACGAATTCCCTCACTCCTAGCAAGCTTCTAGCTCCTTCCCAGCCTTAGATCTCCCAAGAACAGCAAGGAATCTCTCAATCTCTTCCCAAAAGCTCAAGAACACTCTCTCTTTGTTTTTCTCTCAAAAACGGCGAATAACCCAAAATAACACGACCCTAGGTCGTTTTCTACCTCTAAAACTCGATTTTAGGGATTCCCTAAACCAACCACGCAAACCGGACAATTAAAATTGAACCGACCAAACCGACCACAACTGGTGTCGATCGACACTCCCCCTGTGGTGTCGATCGACACCCTCACCAAAATTCCCAGAAAATGGTTTGCGGGTGTTACAATTCTCCCCCACCAATCTAGATTCATCCTCGAATCTCGAACAACCATCAGTCAAGGACTCCCGTGCAACCGTCTTCACGGCCCGCACTCCTCCGACCGATCTACAGAAGGTCACCTCTAGGCGATAGACTCACGTTCCAGGCGTCATTTGCTCTTGAATTTTTGGAATTTCCTTTACTCCTAGGCCTAAACCTTGAGTTTTTATTGGCTCCTCATCAGACCTAAGTCTGCATGCCAAAATATCTAAGGAAAAGTCCAAACTCGTCTCTCGGGTTGCCACCCTACAGCGCGCCCCCGGATCGTCATCCGAAGTCGATATACCAACCATACTCCCGAGCCACAAAGTCTCTGAATATGGCAGTACTAGGAGAACCTAAGTCCCCCAAGAGTCGCGAGGAAACGATTCTGAACACATCTGAGTCCTATCCCTATCCAGGTTTCCCTCCCGTGGCTCGCGTAAAACATCTTAATGCCCTACCAACCACATATCCCCTCACCGGGATACCCCATGACCACACAAGGATCATATTCACGCCACAAAGGCCATCTGTCCCGAAGGACCGTCTGTCCCGAAGGATAATCAGTCCCGAAGGACCGTCTGTCCCGAAGGACCATCAGTCCCGAAAGACCGTCTGTCCCGAAGGACCATCAGTCCCGAAAGACCGTCTGTCCCAAAGGACCATCAGTCCCGAAAGACCGTCTGTCCCGAAGGACCATCAGTCTCGAAAGACCGTCTGTCCCAAAGGACCATCAGTCCGGAAGGACCGTCTGTCCCGAAAGACCGCCTTAACAGGCACTCTGGCTAAACAGCCTGCCACAAAGGCCACACAAAAACAAAAGAATACTGCCACAAAGGCCACACCATAACAAAAGAAATACCGCCACACACTGGCACACTGACTCAAAAGTCCGCCACTAAAGCCACACAAGCCCCTCCAAGGCTCTCCACCGCTAAAATGGACAAATTCCAACTCCCGGAAAACTTTCCATATTTAGCACTTTCCCTTTTTGGAAACTTTCCACTTTTGGAAACTTCTATTACAGGAAACTTTCTTCCAAAACCCCGCCTCACGGAAAACTTTGTACCCTGAACACCACTTCATCTTGTTACTGAGTCGCACAACCAACCACCCCACGCGACCGAGTAACAAGTGAGGTGGGCTGGAATACTCCATTCCCGCTCCAGCCACGGATTACAGATGGAACCAGGCTAAACAAGCTCAAGTCGCGGCTTGCTTCTCATACCACTTCTTGAACCTTGCCTTCATCTTTGCCTCAGGCTCCTAAGTCTGCTCCTTAACACCATCACAGTCCCACAGGACTCTCATCAAAGGAATCTTCTTCTTCCGAAATTCCTTGATCCTCCTCTCGAGAACCCTCACTGGTCTCGCCTCCAAAGTCATGTTAGGCTGAAGATCCTCAGGAATCTTAGCCAACACCTCCTCTCCCTCACGGAGACACTTCCGCAACATAGACACATGGAAAACCTTATGGAATGCATGCATCACCTCAGGTAACTCCAATCTATATGCCACTGGTCCAACCCGCTCAATCACTCTGAATGGACCCATATACCTCGGACTCAACTTAGTCTCTGACAATGACCTGTTCGGACCCCGCAACATGGCCATCTTGAGGTACACTCTGTCTCCTACCTGAAACTCAAGATCTCTCCTCATCCTATCTGCATAACTCCTCTGCCTATCCTGAGCCTCCTTCATGTTCAGCTTGAGAACCCGAATCTTCTCAGAGGTCTCCTGAACAAAACTAGCACCAAACATGCTCCTCTCCCCCACCTGAGTCCAGCATAATGGTGTACGACATGGCCTCCCATACAAAGCCTCATAAGGAGCCATCTTAATACTTGCCTGATAGCTGTTGTTGTAAGCAAACTCTACCAGGTTCAGATGATCTGCCCAATGGCCACCCCAATCCAACACACACATCCTCAGCAAATCCTCCAGCGTCTGGATCGTCCTCTCTGACTGTCCATCAGTCTGGGGATGATAAGCTGTACTCATATGCACCCTAGTGCCCATCTCTGCCTGAAATGCCTTCCAGAACACCGAAGTGAACTTAGAATCTCTATCAGACACAATGCTCGCTGGCACCCCATGCAACCTGACTATCTTCCTCACATACTTCTTAGCCAAGACCGCTGCTCCATCAGTCTTCTTAATGGCCAGAAAATGTGCTGACTTAGTCAACCGGTCCACAATGACCCAAATAGCATCAAAGGTCCGCGACACTGGCAATCCTACCACAAAATCCATAGTGATCATATCCCACTTCCACTCAGGAATGGGTAAACTCTTCAGTAACCCGCCAGGAATCTGATGCTCAGCCTTCACTAGCTGACACACATCACACCTCGAAACCCAACTAGCCACATCCTTCTTCATCCCGACCCAATGATAGTACCTCTTGAGGTCACGGTACATCTTGGTCGCTCCTGGATGAATGGATAACTTGCTCGCATGAGCCTCTCTCAGAATCTCCTGTCTCAACTCCTCATCCTTGGGCACACAGACACGACCGTGCACCAAGATAGTACCATTATCTGAGACCTGATACTCTGAATCCACATCCTTAGAGGCATTCACCAGCCCCAAATCCTTCTCCTGAGCCAACCGCACTCTACTCAGAAGATCTGCTCTATCTACTGCTTCCAAACCCAACGGTTCCTGTGAGACAGCACATAAGCTCAAAGCACTGATCTCCCCTACCAGAGACTCCATCTCCTGCTCCTGAGCCGAAGCTACCCTCTTCCGACTCAGAGCATCTGCAACCGTGTTAGCCTTACCAGGATGATAGGCTATCTCCAAATCATAATCTGCCACAAGCTCCATCCACCGCCTCTGTCTCAAATTCAGCTCAGGCTGAGTGAATATATACTTTAGGCTCTTATGATCTGTAAACACCTGTACCTTTGCACCATAAAGAAAAGATCTCCAAATCTTCAGGGCAAAAACTACAGCACCCATCTCCAAATCATGAGTAGGATAGTTGCCTTCATGCACCCGCAACTGCCGCGAAGCATAAGCAATCACCTTCCCATGCAGCATCAGAACACAACCCAACCCAACTCTAGATGCATCCGTATAAACCACATAGGGTTCTCCCTGCTCAGGCAAAGCCAACACTGGCGCAATAGTCAACATCTCCTTCAGGCTTGCAAAGCCTTCCTCACACTCTTCTGACCAGACAAAAGGAACATCCTTCCCTGTCAACTTAGTCATAGGACGTGCTCTGCTTGCAAACCCCTGCACAAATCTCCTGTAGTAACCTGCCAATCCAAGGAAACTTCTGATCTCTGTGGCATTCTGCGGTCTAGGCCAATCCCTAATAGCCTGAATCTTCTCTGGATCTACAGAAACCCCCTCTGCAGAAACAATGTGACCCAGAAAACCCATCTCACGCTGCCAAAAACTACACTTGCTCAACTTGGCAAACAACTTCTGCTCCCGCAGCTTCTCCATAACTGCCCTCAAATGCACTGCATGCTCCTCAGGACTCTTAGAATAAACCAGGATATCGTCGATGAAAATGATGACAGATACATCTAGAAACTCCTGAAACACACTGTTCATCAATCTCATAAAACGCTGCTGGTGCGTTAGTCAACCCGAAAGGCATCACCACAAACTCATAATGCCCATACCTTGTCCTGAAAGCAGTCTTCCTCACATCTGCCTCATCTATCGGTATCTGATGATAACCCGATGCCAGATCACCTTGGAGAACCAAGTAGCACCCCTCAACTGATCCAACAACTCGTCAATCCTCGGGAGAGGGTACTTGTTCTTCACAGTGACCCGGTTCAAACCCCTGTAATCAATACACAACCGAAAACTCCCATCTTTTTTCTTGACAAACAACACCGGCGCTCCCCACGGTGACACACTTGGACGGATGAATCCCTTACTCAACAAATCCTCTAGCTGCTTCTTCAGCTCTGCCATCTCTGCTGGAGCCATTCTGTAAGGAGCCTTGGATAACGGTGTCGTCCCCGGTTCCAGTTCAATGGTAAAAGGATCCGACCGAGATGGTGGTTATCCCTGCAAAGACTGAAACACATCCTCAAACTCCTCCACTACCGGAATACCGCTAACCGTAGACTTCCCCACTGACTCTGGCATAGATATAGTAACCAAATAGGCCTCACGACCCTTCTCGATCATCTTCCCAGCCTGAATGGCTGAGATCACGAGACTCCCTGAAGTCGGTCTAATATCCTGAAAAACCAACTTCCCTCCTGGACGCTCAAACTCCACTCTACCCCGATAGCAATCCAAATGCACCATATGCCGATGCATCCAATCCATCCCGAGAATAACATCATACAGCTCCACCGGACTGATAAGCAAATCCGCTGGCCATGACTCTCCTGCGATCTGAATATCAATTCCTCTAGCTCGTCCAATAACTCTCAGGAACTTGCCTCCCGCAACTCTAACAACTCCTGTACGCTCTCCAGGATCCCTGCACACTCTGCACACTCTGGAGTAATGAAGCTATGCGAAGCTCCAGAATCAAACATAACGTGGGACTTAAACCCGCCCACCAACAAGGTCCCTACACAAACCTCATGTGTTGAGAACCTAACACTTTATCACAGGAACATAAAATCTGACCCTACTAAAATTCACAAAGATTAAGTACCAGAAATTATACCTGTGATCGCTCCGGCACTAGTTCCACCAGCCTCTGCTGTCGTGTAAACCCGTGGCGCCTCCTCAATCCGTGCTACCTGCTGACCTCCAGGCTGCACCTGCTGCAACACTGCCACTGCTGCCGGCTGCAACTTGGGACACAAGGGCCTGATGTGCCCTGGCTCCCTGCAATGATAACATACTCGAGGCCCTACCGTCGGAGCACTCCTCTTGGGACAGCTAGCAATCTTATGATCCTTGCTCCCACACTTGTAGCAACTCGCACCACTCTGTGTCTGCGTAGCCTCCCACTTCCTCTTGGTTCCTTGTGCAGGCCTACCGCCCCTGCTCGAACCACCCTGCTGCTGAGCCCTACTAGACTGAGCCACTGGAGTAGCCGACACTGACTGTGCCCGGATATCCTCCTCAATCTCTGCTGCAGTCTCAACCAGCTCTGCACGCGTAGCAAAACTCCGCCCTCTATAATGAACTCTCAAATCATCACGTAGAGCCCTCAAGAACCTCCTGATCTGAGCCTCCTCAGGCTCCATAGCCCGACCTCCATAACAAAGAAGTCGACTGAACTCCAAGTCCAGCTCCCGCACTGACTGTGTCCCCTGAGACAACTGAAGGAACTGCACCTCCAAACGATCCAATGGCTCTCTAGGAAAATACTTGCGGCTGAACTCCAAAACGAAGTCAGCCCAAGTCATCTCCCGCTGCACCCTCCTAGCAGCCACAGATCTCCACCACAACTCAGCATCACCACTCAAAAAGTAGACCCCTATGTCCACCCAAAACTCCTCAGGACATCTCAGAGTATGGAAGTTACGTTCCACTCTCGTCCTCCACGCATCCGTAGCAGTAGGATCTACACCTCCCGAAAACTGCTCAGTACGCAACCTACCCATCTCTGTCAACATGCTGAGATAACGAGCATGGACCCCCGCATCCGCAGCCACTGGCTGCCGCTCCTCCGCCACCACTGGTGGCACTACCTGAGCCTGAGCCGGTACCACTGGTGGTAACCGAGCCAACACCTCTGCTAGCATAGCCGCAAAGTCAGTACCAGGGACTCCACCCGCTGGGACTCCCACACCCGGGACCTTAGCATCACCGGCAACTGGAGCATCAACACCGCCCCCTCCTGCCACACTCACGGAATCCCTTGGAACATCCTGCGACTCGCCAACACCCTCAGCTGTCACACTCTGGTCCTTGATCTCACTAACCACTGGGGCTCTGCCCCTACCACGACCACGTCCGCGACCACGTCCGCGTCCACGACCTCGACCAGCCACAGCATCCTCTCTAACCATCTGCACTACCATGAACAGAAGGCTAAGCAAACAATTTCTATTATAACGCAGAAAACATAAACTCACCGTGGAATCACACACTCGGCTCGAAGAGGATGTTCTAGGACTCCATGCCACACACAATTGACTAACTCATATAATCAATCAAGACATGCAATCCCAAACATCTACAACAGAAACCTAGTGAACCCAAACCTAGAACCGTAAGGGCTCTGATACCAAAATGAAGCGACCGACCTTTTTTTTTTTTTTAAATAATAAAAATAATATAATAATTAACTACAACTAGTGGTCCCATATCCACTAGCCACCTAACCACATTCACAATCCAACAGCGGAACAACATACCAATAAATATCCAATAAACCAATAACCAATAATCAAATAAATAATATCCAGCATTAATTCCAAACAGCATAAATCAAATAACCAGCAATCCTAACAATGCTCTAAGACTCAATTCTAGCAACCTAACAATGCCAGGTAACCAATCAATCAAGTCCCTAGAACATCCTCCTCTTCATTGCCTTTGATTCCACGATCACACTTTGCCTTTACCTGCACCACAAACACAAATTGAGATGCATGAGTATTTGATAAACACTTAGTGAGGCAATCCTCCCATCTACTGGGCTATACACACAAGCAATAAGATCTCTACATGCCACAAACAACAAACAATAAAACAAACCAGACAATATACAAAGCATACAACGATCCATCGTAGCTGAAAGAAGGGTGTCGACCGACACCAGATGGTGTCGATCGACACTGACAATCTGGTGTCGACCGACACCCTGCCCGACACTCCCGAAAACCCTAGTTTGTGTCGACCGACACCTCCACATGGCATCGATCGACACTCGCCAAAGTCCCGAGCCGTCCTCGCGTTGGTGTCGACCGACACCCCAACTGGTGTCGAATGACACCGTTGCCGAGCAGCGATTTCCTTCGATCAAAAACTCCGGATCTCGCCTCCAATCTTCTCCAATCCGCTCCTTGCACTCCCAGAAGCCAAACCCAGCCAAAACAGCGACGAAATACCATAAAGAACTCAAAGAAACAACCACATAAGCACCAAATCACATAAAATCTAGAGATCTTAGCTTAAATAAGCCATGGTCATGCACTCACCTCTTTCAAGAAGATTCTGACCAACAAGAACGAATTCCCTCACTCCTAGCAAGCTTCTAGCTCCTTCCCAGCCTTAGATCTCCCAAGAACAGCAAGGAATCTCTCAATCTCTTCCCAAAAGCTCAAGAACACTCTCTCTTTGTTTTTCTCTCAAAAACGGCGAATAACCCAAAATAACACGACCCTAGGTCGTTTTCTACCTCTAAAACTCGATTTTAGGGATTCCCTAAACCAACCACGCAAACCGAACAATTAAAATTGAACCGACCAAACCGGCCACAACTGGTGTCGATCGACACTCCCCCTGTGGTGTCGATCGACACCCTCACCAAAATTCCCAGAAAATGGTTTGCGGGTGTTACACAAACAACTGATTTTGAAATATAACCAAAACATATTGTTGTTATCACGGGGTTCATTGCTAAGAAGATGAATGAAATGATAAAAGAATTATGGGAAATCCAAGATTTCAAAGGAAAGGGATGTGGAGTGGATGGGTTTGATTATTTGGATTTTCAAATTGGAGAAAAAACTCAATTGCTTCTCTTATTAGACCGTCCCACAAGCCCAATAATCAAACCCATCTACTCCCCATCCCATCCCTTTCCTTTGGAATCTTGGATTTCTCAGAATTCTTTTATCACTCCATCGATCTTCTTAGCACCGAACCCCGTGATAATAACAATATGCTTTGGATATATTTTAAAATCAGTTGTTTGAGACTCGAAGACAATAAAAGTGTATATCCCTTGAAAAGTATTTAAACAATTTAAGTTAAATATTAATTTTACTAAATTATATAACATAACAAAGCTAAGTATGTTTTGGAACATTTAATGTTATACCTTTCCAAAGTAGGAGGATTGGTAGCTTGGAAGCATATCAATTGACACTACAACTGAGGTTTTAATCAGCAACTTCTCTATTAAAACTTCAAAACCTGCATCTGCATAATTTTGTAACAGGCGCCTATAGACAATTATGTCTTTGGCGTGACTGTTATTAATCAGATAATACTTTGCATTTTTTACGTTACCAATTGAACCTTCATAGTCAAGGTCCTTCTTCGAAACACCATTTAAAAATGTCTCAAAAATGAAGGGATTGAACCCTTGTAGACCATTAATTGCAGTGAAGTATCGATGACTTCTGTAAAGAGCCCAAACCAAATAAGTTTATGTACAACAAGAAAAAACACTTAAAATTATCAAGCAAAAGTAATCTATACATGACTATATAAAAAAAGACATTTGACATCAGTTATTTAACATCATTTAGAGAACTGATATTAAAACAAATAAGTACAACATCACTTATTTTAGTTGATCTTAAATTACTAAATTGTACGTCACATGTTTTATTTGATACAATCAAAAGAAAAATAACATCGTTTACCAATAACCGTCCTAATTTCATATTTATAAAATTAAATTATAGAGATTTACCAGAAATGTAGTTGTTTTAAAGGTAATGCACAAAAATCAATTTTCACTTCATTTCAAACTTTTGATAATATGTAGAAATCTTGATAGTAATGTTTATTAAAAAACACTTAAATATTAATAGCATCAGTTGAATAAATAATGCTAATAAAAAAACGAAGTGATGCAAAATTTGAATTATAGTCACTTTGTAAGTGATGGTAATATTTTTTAGCTTCACTAACTTTAGCAATATTTTTTTCAAAAATCTTATAATTTTAGTGTCAGTTTTTAACCCGTGCTAACTTAAAAAAAAACTGATGTCAAACAAATTAATTTTTGTAGTGATACCTCCTACTTGATTCCCTGGTGGAAGTTCGATGCCACGTTTCATTATCCACAAAAACTTAATACTGTCCCTCGTCATGTGATCATCTCCTATCGGAAACTCAATCCTAGTTGATTTAGGGATACAAACAAGTTTTTGTTTCAACTTTCAACAGTTGGAGTTGCTTAGGGATATCTAAGAACATAGACACAAAATCAGCAACACCAACACCATAATGAGCTGAATAGAAAAGAAAGATAACATGGTAAAAAGGTAAAATATATATAAACAAATACTATAGTATGGTAAAAGTATTTTTTTATATATGTGTCAATATTAATATAAATTATATAATTACAAATTTATATTATTGAGATTTTTTTTTTCTAATGTTCACAGTTCTAAGTACTATTAGTTATTTTAAATAAATAAGTCGTTACTTTTGTAAACCCATAAATCATAGCTATTTTGTGAGATATATATATATATATATATATATATATATATATATATATATATATATATAGTTTTAGAAGTACTTAAAATTTGTGTAAATTATATTTATGAATTAACTCATGTTGTACGTACGTTGTTAGCTCTTGATTTTTCTTCTATAATATACCATTTTTCTTAAAAATATTATTCTACCTATATAAGTAGATAGATAGAATAATGTTTATGAATTGTGTCCACATTAAATTAAATTATATTTATGAATTGTGTCCACATTAAATTAAATTAAACAAGTTTTTACAGATGACATACAAACAATTAATTAGGAAAAACAGAAGTAGTGGAAAAATAATTTACTCATAACATTTATCAAAAAAAAAGTAATTTAGTAGAAAGAACAATGAAAATTAGATTAGAAAAAAAGATGGGTAGAATTTAGAGATTTTAATTTGCAAATCAAAAGCTAATAACTAAGACATATAAACATCATACCTCCACGTTCCATTGTTTGTAAGTGAGAAAGAAAATGGTGATGGAAGCAGTAATGTTCGAGCGACTATGAAACTGGTGGAGAGATGAAGGTGTTATGAAGAACTAATAAAAATGTAGTATATATATAGAGGGAGTTTTGGGGTTTAGGAAGATAGAGGGAGTTTTGGTGAGCAGACATTTACTTTTCACCATGTATTTGTTTTTTTTTTTTTTTTTTTAATTTATAGATCAAAAAGTGTAGAGCACGATTTATCTTAGGCCATCTTTATAGGCGGTGTTGGTATTCTAAGCCCCAAAAAATTAGAAAAATAATGAATAGATGGTTTTTTTTTTTTAACTCTAGATATTTGATTGATAAAAGAATAAAGCCAACAGGCTAACAATTGTTCAGAAACTCAAAAACGCAATGAAATAACAACATTAGTAATGATAACCCAAGCCTTAACAAAAAACTCCACTGCACTCTTTGCCTCATCTTCATCAAACTCTTCACTATCCTTAGTCTCAGCTGCGCCTTCTCTCTTCTTCTATCCGATCATGTAACCATGAAGGACCACCCAAGGATAAGTACGAAGAAAGTCTGCCGTCTCTGGTGACACTGTGAGCAATATCTCTAGCCAAGGAATTAGCTTTCATCGAAGAAAATTTAAAGTGGATCCTGCCCATTCCTTGTATGACGCCAGAGATCTTCTCCACCTGAGATCGATACTTTGGCCAGCTCAAAGGGTTCTCCAAAGCCAAGAACGCAGCTTGACAATCCAACCACACTTCACATGAGAATATCTGTAGAGTACGAAGACTTTGTAAACACCATAGGATACAGCCTAGCTCCGCAGAAATTCTATTCACCCTTGGAGGAAAGGCATCACGCGCATGAAACTTAACCTCCCCTGCATCATCCTGCAGAATCCAAGCTCCACCACAGAAATAACGATCATTCACCCAAGCACAGTGAATATTACATTTCAGGGTTCCCGGTGATGGCTTCCTCCATCGGTCTGGTCTCAGTGCTACCCGTTGGTCACCAACATTACTGGCTTCCAATTGCTTGACTCGTTGACGTAACCATAGATCAGAGTTCTCCAACGCCCCAGCTAGTAACACATGAGGATCCTGCAGTCTCCCAGAAAAGATATATCCATTACGTGCTTTCCAAATCTCCCAGGGAATCCAAGGAATAGCATTCCGATAGTCCTCCCGTATGTCCCCACGACTCATCAGCTGCAATAAGTGATGCATATTATCTGCAATAGATGTTGAGAAACCCTGTGGTGGTAATGGAAGTAATGCCGCCTCCCATACTCTAGTAGCAAGGGTACAACCAAATAGCACATGTGCGATAGTTTCATCCTCCATACGACACTCCTGGCATAGAGGGTTCATTTGAATTCCATGTCGCCTCAAACATTCCGCCACCGCCAAAGCACCAGACAAAACTCTCCATAAGAACATGCGTATCTTTGGTTCTGTTTTGGTATGCCAAATCTGTGCTTTGAGCTCATTCACCACTTGAACCGCCTCACTAACTATTACTCCAGCAGATATTTCAGAGTTAAGGAGCCAATTTCCACTCTTCACCGAATACTTGCCATCTTTGGTGAAAGCCCACACATATTTATCCGTAATATTCGGCGCGGGAGGAAAAGACTGAATTTTCATGACATCATCCGGAGGAAACAAACGTTGTAAAGTCCCAGTGTGTTCCACTCACCCTCTGAAGTTATAAGTGCCGAGACCTTCAGGTTTAGATCAATCTGCATTTCTATATTAAATGGCCGCCTTGGAGGCTCATCCAGGATCCACCTATCTAGCCAAACGTTAGTGCTCCTGCCATCCCCAATAGACTTCATTAGCCCCTTCTGTAGCAACTCCCGACCAAACATGATGCTTCTCTACGCATAGGACGGCCTGTATCCGATGTTTGCATCAAGGATGTTTGTGTCAGCATAATACCTTGCCTTGTATACACGCGCTAACAAAGAATCAGGGGAGTCTAACAACCGCCAAGCCTGTTTAGCTAAGAGTGCTTGATTAAACCGACCAATGTCTTTAAACCCCAGACCACCCTTCTCCTTAGCCTCACATAACTTATCCCACGCTACCCAGTGCATCTTATTCTTATCTTCACTTTCATTCCACCAGAAGCTTGCCATGGCACTTGTTATACGGCGACATTGATGTTTCGTCAACCTGAAACAAGACATAGCATACACAGGTAGAGCCATAGCAACTGACTTCAGTAAAACCTCCTTTCCTCCCAAGGACAACGTTTGCTCATACCATCCACCTAGACGAGACTTAAGTCGATCGGTGATAAAGTTAAGTAAGTCTCTTTTGGATCCACTAAAACATTCTGGTAACCCCAGGTATTTACCAGTCCCCCCCCTCTTGTTCTATACCAGTAAATAACCCTAGCAGCCTCTTCATATATGGATCCATCCTCTTCCCAAAGGTAATAGCTGACTTCTGAAAATTAATTTCTTGCCCTGAAGCCTGCCCATACATCTGTAGACACTTCAAAACAATTTTGGTTTAGAACACTTTTTTAGTTCTTGATGTAGAACTGATCTTGGCTCAGTTCTAAGCTGACGTGGTAAGCTGTGAATGGATACAATCTTTTACAAACAATTTTTTACAAATTAAAATTTGGATATTAAACTATGTATTAATTAAATAAAATGTTTATGTGCTTTAATTAAGTAATATGTTTGTTTGTTTTTTTTTATCTTTAATGTTTTTTTTTGTTTCATAAAAATTTGGTATTGTATTTTGAATTTTAGTAAAAGTTTTATAAGTTTGCAATTTAAATATTATTTTATAAGTTTTTATAATTGTAATATGTTTAAGAATATTATATTATTAAATCTTATGATTCTATTCTTAAGATTCTAGAACTTGATGCGTATAACTTCGTTTTTGAAGTGTGTCAAGACCTTCAAATTTTGGTATTCTAACAAAACCTTTAGATTTCAATATATATATTTATTTTTTAAATTTGTAGATATTTGGTGTTGATGAGTCTCAATGTTTGATTTGTAGATATTTGCAGAGGTATTGAGGCTAAACGGCCTAACTATGCTATCTCTAAGTTTGCTAGACCAGTGAATAAAGGAAGAAGGATTTATGCTTCTCCCCATTCTGCCCAACGATCGTTGTTTTCACTACAATAAGGGTGTAAGTTGTGGGAAAATCCATTTGTAACCAATTATATTAAACATGGATTAGTTTTGTGTCATCATATTTTGTTTATGTTGTATGTTTTGCTTTGAAGGTCGTGAATGTTTCTGGTGTTTCGCTCAAGCCAATTAAAGCTTAAAGCTTCAAGCTTTTGACGTGAATGTTTCTGGTCTTAAAGCTTCAAGCTTTTGATGTCATAAGCACTTATTGGATTTATAGAAGCATAATGCATTATCGTTTTCTTGTTTTCGTTTTTGTTAACATTTTAGCGTTACTAATAAATACGGACACTTCTAATTGCTATAGATAAATCCAGAACAATCGTATCACTGAAATTAAAAAATTAAATAGACATTATTCAAATGAAATACACATATTAATGGTTTTTCTCAAAATCACATAATTATATTGTGCTTATTCCTATTTATTAATAGACAAGAAATCCATTATTCTAGAACTGTATTAGCTAATTAGTTTTGATGACTTATTTTGATCCTCTTTTTTCCAGTTTTGAGTCCGTCTCCTTTGATTAAATATTGAAATATTTTATTTTATTCACATTATAAGTCTGATCAATATGTAAGATATATTTTATTTGTTAAAAGGAGATATATGCGTAGAGAATATAAAATTAAAATAAATAAAGCTTATAGAACAGAGGTTGCCAATTGGAAAAAAAATATTCCTTTTGACTTTTTTTTCTTCCACTGTTTTGCATTGATATCATACACGAACTTAGGAAAAATCTCATCATAAACATTCGTAGGTGCTTTGTAGTTTTTTTTTTTTTTTTTTTTGGTAGGAAGGTGCTTTGTAGTTTGTATTGGCTATATATATCTCTCGAATCATGATGAAAAAGGACGGACATAAAGCTTTGCCTTTGCGAATGGGACAGAATCTGCTTTAGATGCAGATACAACTTTAGTCGATACTTTGTGTTAAAGTGAGAAACACTTGTGAAAGTAGGCATGTGAAAAAAACCTTTAAGCTTTCATAAATACAGCACGCAGAAACTCAAATACCGACCACAGGTACCTGTTGTATAATACTGCAGAAACTCAAATACCGACCACAGGTACCTGTTGTATAATACTCTAAATAAATCACTAGGATATTAGCAATTTTCCCTAGCATTAAGTTCTCAAATCAAGAATACATGCACTTAATTTATGTGTAAGTATAATCTATTGTGGATCCGTATAGGAAATACAAACGATGCATATACATATCATGAAAACAAACACACGTTGCTGCAGAATCACGCATCGAGGATAATCAGTTAAACAACAATAAATAAAATTTAAAAGATCAAGCGAAAAGGCATTTGCAGCAAAGAGGTTCTTAATTCATGTTCGTCGACGTACTTCATGTTTGTCGATCGAGCCATTGGAGGAGAAGATTTATCAAGCAAAGATGTATTTGCAGCAAAGTAAGCAATTTCATAATACTAATGCGTCTCCAAAAACCTAAACCTACTAGAGATGGAAGTGGACCGAAGATTAATATGTTACCTTATAATCTTTCATCATTAAATAAAAAAAATTGGGTGGATCCGATTATTTATTGGTTCGGGTGGAGCGACCCGATTAATATGTGGTTGGATCGGTAAATAAAGCAACTTGTAAAGGGTTAAGAGGCAGAGAAGACCGAAAAAACATGTTATCGATTAGAAGTCAGTGTATATTATTATTTTGAATTCATTATACCAAATTAAATGTGTAGTACATCACTTTCAAATAAACATCGTAACAAATGGTAGATATATTCTCTAAGATTTTTTAACGTATACATTAGTAAGAAATCATCACGCAGTCGATAGAAGAAAAAAGAATATTAGAAGGTGAAAAAAATAAAAATTAGTTATGATATGTGTTTATAATCAATATATTATCAGTAAGATAATAGAATGTCAAAAAAAAAATGACAAGAGATGATAAGTGTATAATGAAAAATAATGAAAGAATTAACTGTGAAAAAATTATAAAAATATATAACTTATATATTACTTAATAAAATAAATTTGACACTTATATAGATTTATAATTTTTTTTATTTTTTTATAATTATAACAATATTCAACAATTCACATTAATAACAAAAAATATATTAAATTACCGTAGTAACAAATATTGTTTGGATCAGTTACATGATAATCCATGTAGGGAAGAGAAATGTTGATCTATGTTCGCAACATGACGTCTACAATCATCTAAACGATCAAGATTTACTATGTAAATAAACCATTTAATTTTCGTACAACATGATTGCAAAGACCACGATCAATCGGAATCAGCTACACTTGGCAACCAAAATCTTCCAACACCATTCAAGCTGATTTGTATCCCAGTTTGATGAACGACTGTCAAAAACTAAGTTATAAACATCAAGTTCTAGAATCTTAAAGAGTAGAACAGAACACAAGAGTAGTTTGTTTTAAACTAAAAAACCGACAAGTGCTTATGAGTTATGAAATCAAAAGCTTGAAGACCTTGGCTTTTCCTTCCATTCTTTTTTTCCTTGAGCTGGGGCGAAACACCCAGAAAACATTCACGACCTTGAAAGTAAAACATACAACATAAACAAAATAAGATGACAGAAAACTTAATCTATGTTTTAATATAAATGGTTACAAATGGATTATTCCCACAACTTACACCCTCATTGTACTGACTGCCACCATCGTCCGCCAAAATGGGGATTAGAAAGAATCCATTTTCCTTTATTCACTGTTGTAGCAAACATAGCCTCAATACCTCTGCATAATCAAACAATATCAACACCAAATGTCTACAAATTTTTAAAAATATATAAGGAAATTTATATGTACTTTTTTTTGGCTCCTTCGATTTATTTCGCTGTAGTCCAGCACACTCACAGAAATTAGAAGGCTCCTTACAAGGAATAAGCCTGCATAATCATCATCCACAGAGAGAGACTCATCAGCACGAATATTTTTTCCTAAGATATTTAAGAAAAAGAACAAAGAAGTTGAAGTATAAATATTTTTTCATAGCCTTAATTACCGTTTTGGAATCTTCCAATTATTTTCTGCCCGTGGTCTACAACAGTACTTCAGCGCAGGCGAACAACTGCTGCATAATCAAAACAAAGAGACGACTCATCAACAACAATGTCTATAAACAGAACTAAAAAGCAGTAGATATTGAAGCAAATTTATATGTTCTTTTTTTAATTATAGCCTTACTATGGTTTCTTCCATTCCATTCGACGAAGAGTGTCACTCCAGTTGTCAAAACAAAACCCATAAATCTGATGCCTGTTAAACTTGCGCCCAGCTCTCATAGCCCTTCTTGTTCTTGTTCTTATCTTCCTGTAAGATATCATCATGACGAAACAGTTGACTTTCTCTCCCAACCACGCGATCCTGTTTCTTCTCCAACCACCTTCGCCGATCTCGACGTCGGTCCTCGCCGCCCCTCATGGGCAAAAACAAAGCCAAGAAAAAACCCCATCGCGGTGCCCCCACTGGGTCCGCAACCTCTTTCTCCTCTCCTCGCACCCATACCCCGCCTGAATCTCCAAAATCAGCTGGGGAGGTGTCTATCTGTTCCCCTTCTAATGCGTTACCTGCATCTCCTGAGAGGTCAGCTAACCAAATTCGCCCCGACGCAAATTCTATCCCCCCCGCAGTGACGGAAATTGTGTCGCCCAGAAACCCTAGATCCCCAATTGAAAAAGCAGGAGCTACACCAGCCATTGAGTCGGCACCTGTACCTCAATCCGAAACTTCCAGAGCAATCGTAGAGAAGGTTGACACCTCCACTCTACTATCAACAAATCCCCCGACCCAAATGCTTTCAGACGAGCACCCTTGGAAAGATCTCGTAAAGGATAAATCTAGTCCTCTCCAGAAAAAGGTACGCCTTTCACACTTGACTCCGGCGAGGAGTGTGTGACCATCCCTAATTCTGTTTTTGAGAAGAACAAGAAAGCCTGGGATAGTTTTATCTTGGGGCAATTCTATGAGGAACCACCTTCCAGGGGAGCGGTTCATGCCATAGTAAATGGTATCTGGAGTAGACAGCGACGAGACATCACTGTGTCCAAAATGGAAGGGCACACTTTCCTCTTCAAGGTCCCCTGTCCAAACGCGAGAAGGAGAATCCTGAGCCAGTGTCTGTGGTAAGTTGATGGCCAGACAATGTTTGTTGCAAAGTGGTCTCCTGATGTCACTCCAAAGAAACCGGAACTTTCGCTTGTTCCAGTGTGGCTTGATTTTCATGGTGTTCCATTGGAATTCTTTAACTGTGAGGGCCTCGAACACATAGCTGGACTGGTGGGACATCCAGTTTGTCTCCACCCACATACAGAGAAACTCATAAACATCGAAGTGGCGAAAGTTTATACGGTCATAGACCCTCGTAAACCGCTCCCGGAAGCTGTAAACGCAAGGTTTGAGTCTGGTCAAATTAAGCGAATCAGAATGTCTAGTCTTTGGCTCCCCTCTGTATGCACCCACTGCAAAAAGGTCGGCCACACGGTGTCTCGTTGTACTTCTGCGCCTCCTCTTTGCAAACACTGTGGGTCAGTGAAACACTCTGGTGAATCCTGTCCCAAAGCCAAGAAAGACAAGAAGCAAGGAAAAGCACCTATTCAAAGCCAGCTGCCGATTGTTGAGACTTGCCTCGCAGAGTCGTCTCCAGCAAAGCAACTCCCTCCACACCCCCCGAAGTCACTTATTATCTCTAACAAGCCTGTAAGAGAAGCACTTGTTCAGGGTGAAGCAAGTAACAAAGGGAACAACGAGGTGCTACGGAAACAAAACCAAAGCTCCTCTAAAGCTTATGATTTGAATGCTGGAGATGGTAAGCTATGCGTGGATCTCACCACAAATATGTTCTCACTCCGACCTTTAGATAAGAATCTAGAGGACAATCAGGATATCTCCTCTGAGCCTGACAGTATATCTGAGGAAGAAGATAACCCTGAAGCAGAGTCCGACAGATTCATCAGAGTCATCTCAAAGAAGCTGTTGAAAAAGAAGAATCAAAAGGAAATGGCTATAGGCCCTTTATCCCTCTAATCCCATATCCTTCCCATGGATATTTTTTGTCGTAATATAAGAGGTCTTAATGACTGTGTAAAGTGGAGATCTTTTCGGCGTTGGTTAAGGCTACATAAGCCTCTTTTTGGTGGGATTCTCGAAACCCACGTTAGTCCTGACAAAGCACAGCGTATTCTGTCTTCTGTGGCTGCGGGATGGTCCTATGCGGATAACTATGAGTTTTTAGATCTTGGGAAGATCTGGGTAGTCTGGCACCCTTCAGTGAAGGTCCAAATTTTGTCTAAATCCCTACAGATGATAGTTTGTCTGGTAAAGCTCCCTTTTGTCTCTATGGAGATGGTAGTTTCGATTGTCTATGCCTCTTCAACTTGTAGTGAAGCAAGGAAACTTCTGTGGAAAGAGATATAGGAACTTTCAGCCTCATCTTTTACTTTGAGCAATCCATGGCTGGTGATTGGTGATTTCAACCAAGTTCTTCATCAACATGAGCAATCAAACTCTATTGTTGGTACGTCTACAAGAGGAATGCGTGAGCTAAATCAGTGTCTAGTATCCTCGAAGCTGTCTGATCTTCCTTTTTGTGGTAATACATTCACCTGGAGCAACAAACAAGACCTAGGCCACATCGCAAAGAAACTGGATCGCATTATTGTGAATGACGAATGGTTCCAGAATTTCCCAACCTCATTCGGTGTTTTTGGTGAGCCTGGTTTCTCTGACCATAGTCCATGTTGTGTGTTCTTGGAATCTGAAAAACCTAAACAGAAGACTTTGTTCAAGTTCCTGTCTCTCCTGAACAAGAACCTAGAATTCTCGCTCTTAATCAAGTTATGGTGGAACGCTCTCGCATTTGACTGCTCCAAGATGTTGAATTTATCTAAGAAACTCAAGGAGCTAAAGGGGGTTATTAAAGCCTTCGCCAAAGATAACTACTCTGAGATTGAAAAGCGTGTGCGGAAAGCCTATGAGAATCTGCTCTCTTGTCAACAAACTCTTTTGAGTTCACCATCTTCGCAGGCAAGTGAAAGGGAAAAAGAAGCTCACAAGCATTGGTCTATGTTAGCTCAAGCTGAGGAATCCTATCTTCGACAAAAAGCAAGAATTTGTTGGCTCGAGGAAGGAGATAAAAACACAAACTTTTTCTACAGAACCATCCATACTCGATAGGTACAGAACCAGATACTATATCTGTTTGATGGTAATGGTCAGTTTGTGGAGTCAAAGCAGGGGATCCAAAAGGTTGCGGTGGAGTACTTTAAAGCTTTCTTAGGATCTCCCTCTTCTGCTAGGCCACCCTCGGTTGAAGACCTAGCCTGTATCATTAATCAAAGATGCTCCGCGTCTGCAATCCAACATTTATCCTCACCCTTCACCATGGAGGAAATCAAGCTCGCGGTTTTCTCTCTCCCAAAAAACAAAGCTCCAGGCCCCGACGGTTACTGTGTGGAATTTTTCACTGCACAATGGGAGATTGTGGGACCAGACTTAACGGCTGCAGTCCTGGAGTTCTATAGATCAGGTAAGATTCTGAAACAATGGAACTCTACGCTGCTGACACTCATTCCAAAGACGCCCAATGCTTCATCAATGGCTGAGTTCCGCCTCATAGCTTGCTGCAACACAATCTATAAGGTGGTTTCAAAGCTCCTGGCAAACAGACTTAAAAGTGTTTTGCCGGATCTTATTGCAAATACGCAATCAGCTTTCATCCCAGGGCGTCTTTTAGTGGAGAATGTGCTATTGGCAACAGAACTAATTCAAAACTTATTGCAAATACGCAATCAGCTTTCACCAAGGGGTATGTTGAAGGTGGATTTAAAGAAGGCATTTGACTCGGTGCATTGGGATTTCATTATAAATGTCTTAAGGGTCATGGAGTTTCCTCCCCATTTCATCTCGCTGATCAGTGAATGCATCACAACACCAAGTTTCTCACTTTCAATAAATGGTGAAACATGTGGTTACTTTAAGGGAGCCAAAGGTTTAAGACAGGGAGATTCTATATCGCCATATCTATTCACATTGGCCATGGAGGTTTTTTCTCAACTGCTAAATCAGAGTTATGACAACAGGCACATTGGTCACCACCCAGCAGCAGAGAACCCGCAGGTTACGCATTTAGCTTTTGCTGATGATATTATGCTCTTTTTTTATGGGAGTTATGGTTCTCTAGATAAGATCACCAAGGTCCTCGACGAGTTCTCTGAGATGTCTGGGCTTCACATAAACAAAGACAAGACTGAATTGTCTACTGCGGGAGTGAACCAACTTGAAACTGATAGGATAGCCTCTTTTGGTTTCAAGCTAGGTTCATTACCCATTCGTTACCTGGGCCTTCCTCTCATGCATAGAAAGCTCCGAATTGTAGAATACATGCCTCTAATAGACAAGGTAACAGCCAGATTCTCTAACTGGTCAGCTCGAGCTCTGTCTTATGCGGGAAGAAAAGAATTAATCTCATCAGTTATTTATGGTTCCATCAACTTCTGGACTTCTGCGTTTATACTACCAAAGGGATGCTTGAGAAATATTGAGCAACTTTGTGCAAGATTTATGTGGTCCGGTGATATAATGAAGCCTACTCATGCTAAAGTAGCCTGGAAAACATTATGTCTACCCAAAGAAGAAGGTGGTTTGGGATTTAGACATTTCTCTACCTGGAATAAGACAATGTGTTTGAAGCTTATTTGGTGAATCTTCACAGCGGCTGACTCCTTATGGGCAGAATGGATAAGAAACAACAAAATAAAAGATGAAGTTTTCTGGGCTATTGATGAGAAGAAACATCACTCCTGGACTTGGAAGGCTCTGTTGCACCTTCGACCTCTTGCCAATCTCTTCCTCAAGTGTGATGTGGGAAATGGTGAACAGGTAAGTTTCTGGTTTGAGAATTGGACCCCCTTCGGTCAACTCATCCAGTTTCTAGGTCCCACGGGCCCCGCCCGTACTGGTATCCCTCTTCAGAGTAGGGTGGCTCAAGCTTGTTCATCAAATGGTTGGCTCCTGCGTCCTGCAAGATCTCCACAAGTTGAACAACTTCACATTCTTCTCACCACTATTCAACCACCATCCCAGTCCTCGGATCACGACATTTACCTTTGGAGTGCAAATGGCGAAGATTCAACGACTTTCAGCACAAAGAAAACATGGGAAGCATTAAGGGAGAGACAAGACCCACAATCTTGGACAAAACATGTTTGGTACAAGGGTGCGATTCCAAGACATGCTTTCATGATGTGGCTCACACTCTTAAATCGTCTGCCCACGCGATCTCGTCTAGCAACCTGGGGCATGCAAATTGATCCTTCCTGCTGCAAATGCGGACTCTACCCTGAAACTAGAGAACATCTTTTCATGAACTGCAATTTCAGTGAAGAGATTTGGCTGCTAACGACAAGACGTCTAGGATATAATCCTTTTGTTTTTCACACCTGGGACGCGTTCATTTCTTGGTTGGATGCTTCTGATGCTACGTCTACGCAAACCCTCGACAGGCTAGTATCACAAGCAGTTATATACACCATCTGGATAGAGCGAAATACTCGTCTACATAGCAACACCACAACTCCACCGCATATTATCTTTAAGGCGCTGGACAGGCAGATCAGAGACGCAATTCTGAGTAAGGGTCACATGAAAAACTTCAAAACGCTATTGCGAGATTGGTTGACCTTCGTTTAGTATAGCTTTGGTCATTGTATTTTCTCTAAGATAGAACTTGTTTTTTATTCTTTTTTTGGTAAGTTCTATTTTCATGTATTAAGGCTATTGTACTCCGTACAATCTATTTTCTCTAATGAAAATTCACAATTTTGCAAAAAAAAAAAATACCATCATGACGACACCAGGCACAACAATCGATTTAGAAAATTAAAAAAATGAATTAATTATAATAAATAAATAAAAAACTTCACTCCATAAACCAGTAGAAGCAATTCATACCACACGTAGGTGCTGTAGAATACTCTAAATAAATTTCTAGATTAGCTACAACTATAGTACTATCCTTAGCATTAAGTTCTCAAATCAAGAATATTACAAGGACTTAATTTATGTATAATCTATTGTGGATCCGTATAGGAAATACAAACGATGAACATACATATTATGAAACAAACACACGTTGCTGCAGAATCCGCATGGAACTCAAAAATAATCAGAAACCACAACTAAATTTTTTTTTTTTTTTAAATCACGCTGGACTAAATTCCTCGTAATTAACCGAAACAAACAAGGAAATCCAAAACGATTAAAAAACAAACACATGTTACGTTTGCTGCAGAATCACGCATCGAACTCGACGATAATCAGTTAAACAACAATAAAATAAAATTAAAAAGATCAAGCGAAGAGGCATTTGCAGCAAAGAGGTACTTCATGTTCGCCGACGTACTTCATGTTTGTCGATGGAGCCTTTGGAGGAGAAGATTTATCAAGCAAAGATGTATTTGCAGCAGCAAAGCAATAATATTGAAGCGTCTCCAAAACCCTAAACCCTACTAGATGTGGCAGTGAACCGAAGATTGATATATGACTATATATGTTACCTTATAATGTTTCATAATTAAATAAAAAAATGGGAATTTGCCCAAAAATGCCATTAAAAAAAAAGTTGTTAGAAATGCCAGTTTATAGTTTTCTTGTGAGAACTGCCATTTTTCATCTTTGTGGCATAAATAAAAAGACAAATTTACCCCTATAATAAAAAATGAGAAAAAACTATCCATTAATATTTTGGTATAAGATTTTACAGTTTCTGCGGTAGACAACATTGGCAGTAGACAACATTGGCTGTAGACATAATTTTCTTTCTCATCTAAATTTTTGGTCCACAATTTGATGACCTGTATTTATAATTCATAACTTAATACTTAAACTGGCATTTGTTGTTCTCCTTTTATTTATGTCATATCAAACACATTTCTCTTTCAATATACAAGTTGTAGTAGTGTGGACATTTTTTTTTGTTAGCTGTGGACACAAATCGTCATACCAAACCTTGAGTGTGGTCTATTCAAGAGATGAAGGACATAATAGTGGTGGACAAAAACCTTGGCTGTTGGATATGGTCCACTCAAGAGATGAAGGACATAATAGTGGTGGACAAAAATCTTGGCTGTTGGATGTGGTCCACTGAATTTGTAGACCTGCAGTGTGGACACGTTTTTTGTTAGCAATAGACACAAAACACATGACCAAACAGATATGGTCCAACTCAAGAGAAAAAAGGACATGATAGTGGTGGACAAAAACCTGGTAGGCTGGATCTAGTCCACCAGACACCGGATCATGCAGTGTAGACAAATTTGATAGTGGTGGACAAAAACCGGATCGGCTGGATCTGGTCCACCGGACAGCGGATTTGCAGACCTGCAGTGTGGACAAGTTTTATTGTTATCAATGGACACAAAAAGGAAGACCAACCAGATATAGTCCACTCAAAGAGAACGAAAGACATAATAGGGATGGACAAAAACCTGGTCGACTGGATCTGGTCCACCGAATCTGCAGACCTACAATTTTGCTTACCTATTGTCGGGTATAAGAACTCTGGAACTAGACCTAGTGGTTTTAGCCTGCTACGGAGGAGGCAAGCAAATCAGACGGAGGTCTCAACTCTGGAACTCGTCTCAAATGTTTTTCCGGCCACGACAGACGGAGGCGAAGCAGTCGGAGGATTCGACCATAGTAGAACTGCTGCATGATGAAATCCATCATTGCATGCAGGAGAACTCAAAAAAGTGAGAGATTCAGATAACAATTTCATATTGAAGAAGAAGAAGATGAAAAGTCTGGTAGAAAAAGAAAAATCGAGAGTTATGAGAAGAGAGAGAGTTGATCGTTTATGTCTGAGAAACAAAGAAAAAATTAATAATAATTTTGGATAAAAAAAATGAAGGGTATAAAGGTTATTTGACAATAGATGTATGGTTGGCGGGAAAAGAGAAAGAAAAAAGTGGCATTGGTGATAATGTTTGTTACTGTGTATGGAAGATCTGATAATATTCTCAAAAAAAATTAGGTGGAACCCAATATCTATTGGTTCGGGTGGAGCGACCCGATTAATATGTGGTTGGTTCTAGGCCTGGGCATTCGGGTACCCGTTTGGGTTCGGTTAGAGTATTTCAGATTTTTGGGTTTTCGGATTTAGAGGTATAAGACCCGTTCGGGTATTTCTAGACTTCGGGTTCAGATCGAGTTCGGTTTGGGTATTTCGGGTTCGGATTCGAATTACCCAAAGTTCACAAACTCAAAATTTTAGTATCTAATTTAGTCTAAATTATTCAATAATACGCAACATATCTAAAAATTTAGAGTATTTATTACCAAAATTTACTAAGAAACAGTTTAAATACTTTAAATTATCAGAAATGTCTAAACTTATAAATATTACTAATATATTACTACTATATATATTAATAGTGTGGATATATTCGGATACCCGTTCAGATTTCGGTTCGGAACGGGTTCGGGTCAGGTTTTTAGATTTAGAAATTTAGAATAAGTTTATTTTACAATTTCAGATACGGGTTTGGATAGGATTTTTTAGATCGAGTTCGGATCGGATATTCGGATCTGGGTATTTTGCCCAGGCCATTGGTTCGGTAAATAAAATCAATTTGTAAAAGGGTTAAGACTTAAAAGAGGCAGAGAAGACCGAAAAAACAGTCTCCGTCACTCGTCCCGACAACAAACCTCCGTCGGGATTTCAAATGGAATCACGGGTATTGTTCTCGAGTCAGCTCTACTTTCCGGCGAATCAGAATCGCGACAACTCAATTGCTCCTTCGTTGTTGGCGCCACCTTCCCGGAATGCTCTCTCCTTCTCTTTCCCAAGTCCCGTATACCGATTTGCGATGAGGATCGGACCACCACTTGTAAAAGCTGCTCCAATCGTAGCAGAGGTTGATGATGTTTCGAGAAGAGATGGAGTAATAATAATAAGAAGGAAGAAGCTTGCTGTGTTTGTGTCCGGAGGTGGTTCCAATTTCAAGAAGATTCATGAGGGATGCAGTGTTGGTTCTGTTCAAGGAGATGTTGTTTTGTTGGTCACTAACAATAAAGGTATTACCTTTCTTCTCTGTTGGTTCTTTGGGTTAGTGAATCAGACAAGAACTCCAAAAGCAAAAGAATTGGTTCAGAGTTTTGATTTTGAATACTTGTTTTTGTACAATCAATCTTAGATTGTGGAGGTGCTGAGTATGCAAGAAGTAATGGCATTCCTGTTTTAGTATTCCCAAAAGGGAAACGAGAACCATCTGATGGACTCTCTTCTACAGAGCTCGTTGATGTTCTTAGGTTGCCATCTCTCTCTCTCTCTCCTTCTTTAGTCAATGGGTGTTACCACTTTTATTCTATGTAGACTCTTAACATTGGTTTAATGGACAGGGAATATGGTGTGGACTTTGTTCTTCTAGCTGGATATTTGAAACTTATACCGGTTGAGCTGGTGCAAGCTTTTCCTAAACGGATTCTCAATATCCATCCTGCGCTTCTTCCGGCTTTTGGAGGCAAAGGGCTTTATGGTGAGAGAGTTCATAAAGCCGTTCTAGCTTCGGGAGCTAGGTACAGCCGCATACGGATGTGTAGTTTCTTTCTTTTCTTATGTGCAAGAAAATATGAAACGGGTTCATTGTGTAGGTATTCAGGTCCGACGATTCACTTTGTCGATGAGGAGTACGACTCAGGGCGTATACTTGCTCAAAGTGCAGTCCGCGTGAATGCTAATGATACACCAGAGGAATTGGCCAAAAGGGTTCTTCGTGAGGTACTTACTACTAAAGAAATACTTTTGAATATTGCATTTCACAATTCAGATAATTTCATTGGTTTTTTTATTTTTCTTTTTATTTTTGGGTTTAGGAACACAAACTCTATGTTGAGGTGGTGGCTGCAATGTGCGAAGAACGTATAAAATGGAGAGAAGATGGCGTCCCTCTCATTCAAAGCAAAGACAGCCATGACGAGTATTATTAGATCATTGACAAATGAAGTTCAACCGCATTGGATCTCAGATTAGTTCCATTTTCATATCAAAGTGTTTCAACCTTAGGCTATATATAGTCTTCAGGCTGTAGAAGAAGTTTTTGCGCAGAGTATAGATTGTTAAATGTTTCTGAAGCTCAAGTTTTGTTTCAGTTTTGTCATAATTATATGGAAGGAGATGAAATTAAAGCCAAGAGACTGTTTGTATTGTGTAATACCAAAAGCTTTATTCAACATTTTTTCCTAGAGTGTTTTATTACCATAAACTTTTATTTCATCTATAAGAAGAATGAATATCTCTGAAATCCATATTACAGATTCTAGCATGTAGAAGAAACAGGGTTTTGATTACTAGATTTGTTCCTAGAAGAAATGATTGCGTTAAGATGGAGCCCCGAGATAGAATGCAAGGCGAAGAATGTCACTGAATATTCCACCGGCTGTGACTTGAGCACCAGCACCTGGTCCACGAACAATCAGAGGCTGTTCTTTGTACCGTTTGGTTGTGAAAGCGATGATGTTGTCAGCACCCGAGAGCTGAGCAAACGGATGATCTTTCTTGTACCGTTTCAACTCTACTGTTCCCTTTTTCTCTACCGCGTCTACAACTCCTACATATCTCAAGACCTATAAACAGAGACAACACAGCAACACAATCTGAAATTAGTTCTTCTTTTCGAGGCTGTGCATTCGGTTTTAAACATGAATTTGCTAAGAGGCACTACTTACTTCTCCTGCTGCTTCAGCCTCTTGTCTTTGTTTTGACAATTCTTCATCAAACTGAGGTAGCTTCTCCATGAACTCTTCTGCTGATGCACAAGCCTGTGATGAACATTGGAATAGAATACTGAAGTGTCAAAAGGATTATCTTTGTTGATGATGAAAATTAATATTGTGATTATATAGGGACTTACTTGTAGAGGCTTTGGCACAAGATTTTGGACTGGGAGGCCGTCAAGATCCAATCTTAAGCCTGATTCTCTGGCAAGAATTGTCACCTGCATAAGAAGCAGATACGAGAAGGTTCAAAATCATTAAATGATCAAACACAAGCTGGCTGCATTAACCCGATTTGATGACAGAAAAAACCGTACTTTTCTGGCAACATCTGTTCCAGATAGATCATCTCGTGGATCTGGCTCTGTAAAACCTGCCTGCTTTGCTTCTGCTACGACATCACTGAAGCTTCTGGTGCCGACAAAATTGTTGAAAAGGTAGCTTAAAGTACCACTGCAGCAAGGCATCAAAGGAAAATATTAGTGTGTGTGAAGATGCAAAGCCAGCTCATTCTTTTGTTATCTGAACAAATTATTGTGGTACCAAGTTGAACAGGAGATACCTGAAAATGCCCTCAATCCGCAGTATTTTATCACCTGTTTCGAGAAGACCACGTAAAGTGCTGATAATTGGAAGACCAGCTCCAACGGTTGCTTCATAGAAGTAATGTGTGTACGATTTTCTTTGAAGATCTCTAATCTTTAGATACTGCATTTACAAACAGGAAAGTGTTACCAACTAGTCTCTATGTTCATGGAATCACGGAACCTCAACAAGAACAGATTTGTAGCTTCCTATTCAACAGTCACTAAAACAAATATCGAACTCTTAACCTGATCAAGTGGTCCTGAGTTAGCCTTTTTGTTCGGAGTGACCACATGAATTCCTCGTAGCAACCAGTCGTAGTAACAGCTAGCGACACCAGCATCGGCCGTACAATCAACCATAACAGAGTTTGGAATGAAATGATTCCCCTTCACATATTGGGTGAACTTCTCCATGTTAGCTGTTTCTCCCTCTTCTTTCATAAGTTCTCTCCATCTTGATAAGTCAATTCCCCTAAAAGATGATGATTGTGTAAGGATTACAGCAGTAATGCGGTTCACCTACAAGTATTGAATCAAGTTCGTTGACTTACGATTCACTCATCAACATTTTACTTGAGCCAGTGATCCCTATCACACGCAAGTCAATTTTGAACTCTTCTTTGAGCACTGCAGCCTGTGAAAATAAATTTAAAGATGATTCAGTTTGAACCTTGGTCCGTATATAACTATAATCTCACATATACAGATCAGATACTCACCTGATCTCTAATCTGATCAAGTAAGGTTCCACCAATTAGTCCTGGTCCTATGATCCCCACAGCCAAAGTGGTTCTCGAAAGGTAAAATCTTGAGTGCACAGCTCTGAGTGCCCTAATGCAATCTTCACGCTTGACAACTACTGTAATATTGAATTCGGAGCAACCTTGAGCTATAGCACGGATGTTGATATTGGCCTGCAGTTATTTAGGAATGGCAATGTATCAGCAGAGCTTCTTAGCACAAAAAGGATACGAAATGAACGATAGAACCGTCATTCGATTTTCTTTGCAAACACTACACTTGCTTACCTTTGCTAACGCGTTGAAAAAAGTGGCAGAAACACCAGGAGTGCTCGCCATTTTCTGGCCAACTGCTGCTAATATGCTACAATTTGGGATGATTTCAATCTGAAAAAAAAAAAAAACAATTAAACCATAGGTTGGGAGAAAAAGCCGATGCCTTAACAATAATAATATAATATAGTTGATATCCTATAAAGAAAAAGAGAGATAGGTACCTGGGAAAGGCGGCCACCAGCCAAAGCTTGACGAAATCGGGAATTCAATGCTTCAGAAACAGCTTTAACTTCCTTCTCAGGTACAGCAAAGCATACAGAATGCTCGCTACTAGCCTGGATTTACGTATATTAATTAAGAACCTACAATTGAAAAGGGAAGACATAACCAATGAAAGAAATCAGAAAGTTGAACTAGATGACCTGTGAGATCATAATCACATTAGCTCCAACTTCCTTGACAGCAGCAAAAATGGCACTGGCAGTACCAGGAACACCAGCCATTCCAGTTCTATAAAAAGAATGCAAAGTTTGTATAAGAAATAAAATAATCAGCGAGTATGTATTACAATATCCACCATCAGCTCACCCTTCTACATTTACAAGAGCCAAATTGTCAATCGTTGCAAATCCTTTGACAGGAGCGTCTAATTTATATCCATCCTCATCTTCAGTCTGCCGACATATCATTGTTCCAGGGGCAGAGAGGTTGAAAATGTTCCTTATCACAATTGGGATGTCATATTTCATCACTGGAATAATGGTCCGCGGATGTAAAACGTTTGCCCCAAAGTAAGACTGCGCAGGCATATCAACATGAATGTTAGGTGTAAACAACGATTCTGGAAAGCTAGGCATTTAAACAAGAGAAAGAGGTTGGAAAGTTACCATTTCCCAAGCTTCTTGATAAGAAAGAGTCTTCAGTACAACAGCTTCACTAACTGCATCGAAACATTTATATTAGCATAAGAATAGACAAACATAATGAGGAACACACGCCTGCCATGGCTCAATAACTACTCCTAACTATATGGCAGGTAAATGTATGCTTGCACATACCTTTCCTTGGATCTGCACTGTACACGCCATCAACATCTGTCCAGATTGTGAGTTGGTGAGATCTAAACAGAGCACCCATTATAGCTGCAGAGAAGTCACTCCCATCTCTCTTGAGAGTTGTTGGGATGTTCTGCGGTGTACTGGCTATGAAGCCAGTTGCTATAATAATCTTTGCTGAGTTCAGGGAAAACCACTTTTCCAGTCTCTTTTCTGATTCCACAAAGTCAGGATCGACTTGATTAGAGCTCGTCGGAATAACAACAAGCACATCCCTTGCATCCATCCAGGTGCAGTCCAATCCACTCTAAAACCAAAATGCACACAAGAATGTAAGAATGGTAAAAGTCCAGAACAACTAGTTCTAAGATATTCTCGCAGCACAACATCTAAGACTTTTATACCTTCCTCACAACAGCAGCTAACATCTGAGCAGACCACAACTCTCCATGACCCACAACGAAGTCTGAGAAAGATTCTGTCGCATGACCAGCTGCAGAGATAGAAGAGTTCATAACAGGAGGAATAAGATTTCAGAAGAACATATAACAATCCAATTCAACTACATAATAACTCCTCCTAACAATATGAAATGAGCATTGAGAAAGAGAAAACAAAACCAGTACCTATGTAAATGGCACGAAGCATTGCTTTGAGATTGTTTATATCATCATTTAACCGAGCCAAGAAACTCGCAAGTTCATCTCCATCAAGCAAGTCAACAGCCGTTGCTCGGTGCATTTCAAGAACAGCAGCCAAAGCAGACAGGTAGGAATCATCGCGAGACTGTGCTCTATGAATGAGATCATACATCATATCAGTGACTTTAGCCATCGCTGACACAACCACCAACTTCCTCTCAGAGGCATCCTTAACTACAACATCAGCAACATCTTTAATCCTCTCTGAGTTTCCCACACAAGTTCCTCCAAATTTGTGTACAGCCCACGAATCTCCTTTGGGAAGGTGACCATTCTCCACTGAATTATCCAACGCTAAATCTATTCAAATAAAAAAAATACAAATCACCATCAACAAAACAATCACAAATCTTCTCAGATTAACAAGCAAAATCAACGTCGGAGTTTCAAACCTGTGACGGAACCTACGACACGAGGACTCTGCAATTCGCTTCTTACGCAGTGACCTATACAATTCCGGCGCCTCAATTTCTCGAAAGAAACACGATTCGACACTAGTCGTCTCCCATAAATGAACGGAACGCGGACAGAAAAATCTCCGGCCATCGCCGGAGAAGAAACAACCTTAGCCAGAGAAACCACCGGCATATCCTGTAGAAATTTAAAAAAAATCCGATTTCTAAAGTCAAAAACAAGTGGAATACTCACTCCATACAACGACAAATTTATCCAAAATAAAATGAAGAAGCAGAATCATACCGTAGCTCAGTCAAACACTACCACCGGAGGTTTAAACAAAACGAGAATATCCACCGGAGGAGAAGAAGACACCGCCGAGATCGGAGAACCAACAAACTCGAAAACAGTGGCACTTTCAGTAAATTTTGAGAAGGAAGGCGACTTGTTATTGTTGTGCATATATATATGAATCCATAGTGGGGCTGTGGGGGTAATGAAACAGTGTACCTCAAAACTCGATGGGCAACACGTGTACGTGCTGTATTACTTTCTAAAACATGGACGGTGGAGATTAAATTGGGTCTTTGTGAAAATGAATGTTAGAAAAAGACTGCATAAAATGTGTCTATACCAGCCACACTAGAGTCGTCAAGTAGCATAAACAAAAGCTTTATACACATTGAATTTGGTGAGAAGGAAAAACACATGACATTTCTGTTTTCATATACATTTTTTAACCCACCAACCTGTGTAGTTTGCATTATTATTATTATATAATAAAAAAAAAGTTACACTATAGAAAGTTTCCTAAGCAACAAAGAAAAATGAAACAAACAATTGTACATAGTTTTTTCCCCAAATCGTTTTTTAGAAACAACTAATCTAGTCAATGTTCTCAATCTAGTTTCCAAAAAAACCACACTTCACATCATATTCATGAACAAAACACCTATTTGTGCGACCAATCCGTTGTTCACTTTGTGTGCTGGTTCCAATGACTAAACAAGTTAAGATCAACTTAAAAAGTTCATTTAAAACCGGGCTGGTTCAATAATTTCCCTTTTCTTTCATTTTGGCAAAACGAAAAAACTATTGAAATGAAATGTATAATTCCACTATACGTCTGAATATTTAAAAGTTAATAATCTCATAGAAAGAAATAAAGTAACCAAAATATCAATAGTGTATAAAATCATAACAACTGGGTCAGCTGAAACTTTCAGAGATGCAGCTCGTGCGGTATAATACCAATTAGCAAAAATGCACGGGTCCTCAAGCGTCTCCGGTTCGAATCCATCTTAAACCTCACGGTTTTTGTTTTTCTTTTTTCAAACCAGTCACTAGTCTATATACTTAAATCGGCCACTCGCCGGCACAGTGAATATATTCTTCTATAATTTTCTTCTTCACCTCAACATCGCGGCCAGATTCAGCGTCATTATCCTGGCGCCACCTGGTATCACCATCACTACAATCTCGTTCCATTTTGAATCTCACTCTCGCTCTCCTCTGAGGTAATCTTCCGCTTTTTCTACCTCTACAACTCTCAGATTTCAAACTGTCCATCAAATTTTCACGATCAATAACGGTTACAGAGTTTTCCCACAAGTGATCAGATCCATCCTTTGTACACCGATCGGAGTAGAGACTAGCGTCAGGAAAAGGCGGAAGCCAAGCTGGAACATACTCCACAGATCGAGTCACCGTCACCGCCTCGTGATCCAAATCTCTTCCCGATGATGATCCGTCTCTTTCCGGCCTAGGTAACGGTTTAGCGAAAGGGATCTCAGGAGCATACTTGACGAAATCAGAGAGGTTACGGACAACAGCGGATTTGATCAAGCAGTGGGATTCAACATCGTGCACGGTAGAGCCGCCGGGGAAACAGTCGGAGGTAGATAGAGCGATGTCTTGGAGACCGTTGACGACGTCGAAGAGGTTCGACTCCGTACGATTAGCGGCGTTTGAGAACGACGACGCGAGTCCAGCGAGGGATTGTAAGAATTTGGTTGTGGTTACGGTTAGCGTGTTGAGAGCTGATGAATCGGTGGCTTTGTATCCAATGGATTGGCAGATTTGACTGACGGCGAGTCTGGTGAGAGTGAAGGTGAAATCCGCCGTGGTTGTCGGTGATTGGTCGGAGGGTTCTTCGAATTTGAGTTTGGAGTTACGGCGTCGCTTCATTGGTGGTGGAGATTTTTGAGAGGATCGAGAAACAAGGAGGCGTATTGGAGTTTGTAAAGGTTGGATTTATTAAAAAGAACCCTAAATCGTGAGGTTCGAACCGGCGTCGCATTGGTTGCTTGATTAAATAATCAGCACGTACAAGCCACGAAGCCAAGATCTTATTACATCGCAAATATCAGTCTAAAGGTTAACATTGATTTATAAAAACTGTAAACCGATCTGCCGGTTGAACCCATCGAACCGTGAATGAGACCCTTGTTTGTTCGGTCCCGTCATATAACCTATCGAACTTTGAAGATTATTATATCATCCGATCTAGGATTTGGATCATTACAAATAGAGATATTACAAAATATAGCATTAAAAAAATCAATAGACCAAACCTTATTCAGGAAGACCTAAGAACTAAGAATCCATGTGAATACTTTCTCCAAACATGATTGAATAAAGTTTAAGAGCTCCATCAAAAACACCTTATGCCACCATACACGTCAAAGCAAATTAACAAACTGAATCAGCTGAATAAGTTGAATAATTGAATTAAAAATGAGCTGAAGAAACTGAATGAATTGAATAAACTACTACTGATCATTAAGTTGAATAACTGAATACAAAAATATAATATTAATAATATATCTATAATAGTATCTAAAATTATATATTTAAATATAAGAATTTTCTTTTTCAAAAACTAATATATTATTAATTCTTGTTTGGAAATACATATTTTATTACAAATATAAAATAAAATCCAACAAGAGAACTACGTTGACTTGCAGACCAAATCAACGGTTGAACTCATTTGCAGTACACATTTTAAGACATTTACTAGATTTTAACCCGCAGTACACCGCGGGATTATGTATTTTTTTATATTTTATATAACTTACTAAAAAGACATTATGTTGGCTCAAATATATGTTTTAAAATTTTTTACAATAATATTAAGATATTTGTAATTTTATTTTCTTTATCTATTTAAAAATTATTATTTTCATTTGAAATTTAATTAATCCAAAATTCTTTTATTTTGGAATTTAATCAATCAAAATTAGTTGTTGTGAAAGTAAACATCTGTTAATATGTATAATACTTTGTAGTTAGTATAAAATTATTTAAATTTTATTCACCAATTTGAAGTTAGTTAGTTTTGTCTATGAGTATGATGGAGCGGGTTAGTGTTGGTTTTTAACTCCTTTCATATAAAATTAAGTTTTAAAATATATTTTTTTTTGTGTTTTTAGACCAACCCGCAAAAATATATAAGTGTATTAATATTAACCTAATTCCCATCACATACTTATGATTATTTTTAGTCTAGGTTTGAACCCGTGGATAAAAAAAATAGTTATTAAAAAAATAGTTAGTTTTGTATCTGAGTATGATGTAACGGGTTAGTGTTGGTTTTTAACACCTTTCATAGAAAATTAAGTTTCAAATATGTTGTTTGTGTTTTTAAACCAGCCCGCAAAAATATATAAGTGTACTAATATTAACCTAATTCCCATCACATTCTTATGGTTATTTTTAGTTTAGGTTTGGACCCGTGAATAAAAAAAATTTCCATAAATTATTGTTACTTTTTTAGTATTGTGCATATGTTAAATTGCTAAAATCTGTATTTACACAGATTTAGTTTTATTATCACAAATTTAGTAATATTATTGATATTACTCATATGACTAAATTTGATGTATTCACTATTTAAATTGTGCAACAGGATATATATATTTGTATTTGACATCATAACTCTATAAATGACACATCTTTTCTAGTCAAAAAACATATATCATTTGTGGAGGTTAAAACGAAATATATATATAGTGTAATAAAATCATACATTATTAGTTTATTTTTATATTTTTTTCTACCCATTTTGACATCAATTGATCTATCCATTTTAGCATAGAAAATATTAAACAATTTATGTATAATGAAAACATGTATAATGGAAAACATGTATAATGTCAAACCAATTATGGAAAATCGAAATTAAATAAGGTAAGATACTCTAGTTTTTTTTTTTCATTAAAATATTTTAAAACTTGTAATTGAAAAGGAAAATAGAGATTGATGTTGTTCAGATATTTAGGGAAATATATATTTCCATACTTGATTTTCCTAATTTGATTTTTTTTGTATTAAATGTTTTAATTACAGTGGCATTGTCTGTAAATAAGTTTTAACTCCAAGCCTTCTTCAAAAAAATGCTGTGAAAATAATAATATAGATTAAAATTAATCTATATACTCATTACAAGTGATAATTATATGTAGATTATTATATGCCTAAACCAATTTTTGGTTTTTCGATCTATAATCTTTTTTGGAGGTTGGTCATACATTTGAAATTCTTTGGGAAATATGATAATTATACGATTAAGCAATGTCATTTGGGAACTGATTACATTATTAACAAAGGTAAATAAATTGATCAGTTTTATTCATATTAATTAATTATATGATGAATGAGAAACATTGAGAATTATGATTTTAAGTCTCAAAGAAACATTAGGAGTTGTTCATCCAAGTCTTAGCGACGGGGAAGCGTTAGGAGTTGTCCCTCCTCGTGTCATCGAAGGGGATGCACTGGGAGTTATGCCTCTTAATCTTAGAGCAGGGGAGGCATTGGGAGTTGTTCCTTCAAATCTCATCGAAGGGAACACGTTAGGAGTTGTACCTCTTAATCTTAGAGCAGGGGAGACATTGGGAGTTGTGCCTCCTAATCTTAGCGAAGGGGAAGTGTTGGGAGTTATACCTTCAAGTCTCAGTGAAGGGGAATGGTTGGGAGTTGTGCCTACAAGTCGAAGCAAAGGGGAAGTGTTGGGAGTTGTGCCTGCTATTCTCAAAAAGGGGAAAACATTCTGAGTTGTACCACCTAATCTCAACAAAGGAGAGGCATTAGGAGTTGTGCCACCAAGTATCAGCGATGGAGAGGCGTTTGGAGTTGTGCCTCTAAGTCTTAGCGAAGGGGAAACATTGGGAGTTTTGCCTCCAAGTTGAAGTGAAGGGGATGCGTTGGGAGTTATGCCTCCAAGTCTCATCAAAGGGGAAACATTTGGAGTTGTGCCTCCAAATCTCAGCGAAGGGGAAGTGTTGGGAGTTATGTCTGCTATTCTTAAAGAAGGGGACGCGTTGGGAGTTGTGCCACCTAATCTCAACATAGGAGAGGCATTAGGAGTTGTTCCACTAAGTCTCAACAAAGGAGAGACGTTGGGAGTTGTTCCACCAAGTCTCAGCGATGGAGATGTGTTTGAAGTTATGCCTCCAAGTCTCAGCGAAGGGGATATGTTGGGAGTTGTGCCTCCAAGTCTAAGCAAAGGGGAAGCATTGGGAGTTGTGCCTCCAAGTCTCAGCAAAGGCGAAGCATTGGGAGTGGTGCCTCCCAATCTCAGTGAAGGAGACGTGTTGGGAGTTGTGCCTCCAATTCTCAACAAAAGGGAAGCGTCGGGAGTTATGCCACCAATTCTCCGCAAAGGGGAAACACTCGGAGGTGTGCCTCTATGTTTCATCAAAGGGGAAACGTTGGGAGTTGTGCCTCCAAGTCTCAGCGAAGGGGAAGCGTTGGGAGTTATGTCTACTATTCTCAAAGAAGGGGACGGGTTGGGAGTTGTTCCACCTAATCTCAACGTAGGGGAGGCATTAGGAGTTGTTCCAGTAAGTCTCAACGAAGGAGAGACGTTGGGAGTTGTTCCACCAAGTCTTAGCGATGGAGATGTGTTTGGAGTTATGCCTCCAAGTCTAATCAAAGGGGATGTATTGGGAGTTGTGCCTCCAAGTCTAAGCAAAGGGGAAGCATAGGGAGTTGTGCCTCTTAGTCTCAGCGATGGGGAGGCGTTGGGAGTTGTGGCTCCTAGTCTTAGCGAAGGAGAAGCATTGGGAGTTGTTCCACCAAATTTTAGCAAAGGAGAAACGTTGGGAGTTGTGCCTCCACGTCTCATCAATGGGGAGGCGTTGGGAGTTGTTCCTCTAAGTCTTAGTGAAGGGGAGGCGTTGGGAGTTGTGCCTCTTAGTTTCAGCGATGGGGAGGCATTGGGAGTTGTGCCTCTTAGTTTCAGCGATGGGGAGGCATTGGGAGTTGTGCCACCAAATCTCAGAGAAGGGGAAGGAGTGGGAGATCTAGAACATTTGCCAATACATTCTTCGACTTCCTTACCTTGACTTTTTTTGCTTTGATCTTTAATTTATTTCAAACAAAAAAAAAACAAAGATGTTAATCTAGTGTAATATATGTTTTAAAAAATTAATTTAATGAGAAATATTAGTCACATATATGATCCGTAGCGACGTAATATAGAAAAATTTTGGATGTCATTTAAAATTTCACAAATACATCATTAAAACGTATATTAAAGTCAAAATAGCCTATGTTTTAGTCTATCCATGTGGTTTTTGCTTAGCTTTTAAACCAACAAAATTTATCACAAACTACTGAATATAAATAACAATTCCCCCATAATTTAGATAATTGGTCAATTATGCAAACTCTTGAAACATTTAAGTTTTTTTATGAATTTCTAATCATATACTTACAAGAGAGGGACACCAAGAGGGAGAGAAGAAAACAAGTCCTAAAGTAACAGTTGCTCATAGCTAAACAGTGTTTGTATTCGAATGATTGATGAACTAGGTTTAGTGAGAGAACTAGCTAGTCTTGTTTGCATATATATATGGGATGGAAAAACAGCTTGTACCTTAAATTTCAGATTTTGTCTAGTGCTTTTAATTATGAAAATTTATTCAGTGATCAAAGATAGATAATAATCATAATATATTTGTCAGAAGTATAATTACTAGAATAAATCTACAACCTTTTAAAATTGTGCCTTACCATTTTTATTATGCCTTTTGGGTTACTTTATTTAAGAAACAATTTTATTTTAATTTAATTATACTATAATAGTTAGATTTTGTCTAAAAGGTTTTTTATTATTATTTCCAACTATGACATGTGTTCAAAGAGCCAAACAATATACAAAATCTATTAATTTTGATTAATTATACTTGTGAAAAATAGATTATGTATCTTGGATCATTGAATAAATGTCATAGTCAAAATTAATAGATTTTGTATATTGTTTGGATCTTTGAACACATGTCATAGTTGAAAATAATTAGATTCTTTCTATATATTTATAATGATGAACTTAGAGGGGGTATTGAAACTAGGATTTAAAAGATTTTGGAGTTTTTCTAAAATCAGGTGTTGTTATTCAATTTTTTATTTATTTTAGAATCTCTCCTCAAACCCAATGTTATTGAATTTAGTATTTACATAAAATCATGCAAAATAATTCACAATCCCTTGTTATTCAATCAAGAATTTTTAGAAATTATATCAAATCTACTGTTATTCAAACTTAATAAGTATTTTTCTAAAACTACTAAACTGATTTTGAAAGATTTTGGATATATTTTTACTTGAAATATAGGAATGAACAAATCTCACCTCTAAAGGTGTTATTTTGAAGGATTTTTAAAAGAGTTCACAAAGACGGGAAGATATATTATCATCGTCACTCTGGTCGCAAAATGAATAAAGAAATAAAATAATCTCCCAGTTCTTCTTCTACCACACAGTTCTTCACTATCTCAAAACTGGGCTTCAATGGAGGGATTCTCTTTTCAATTTCAGATTGAACCCAGATTTTGATTCTCCAACCAACTTCATATCTTCCACTCTTCTTCTTCAAATCCTCATACTGTGGCGGTTATTTGCATCTCCGGTAAAAATTACTTTACTCAAATACCAATTGATCCTCTGAAACTACAGATGAGCTTTGAGGATTCCATTTCATAAACTGATTTGGTTTCCCTTGATACGTTAACAGAAGAGTGAATGCAATCATCATGGTTTGTGTACTTGGCTGATAAGATCATAACCGAACCAAACCAGAGAAGAGAAAAGAAGAAACAAATGCTTAGTGGTTTCCTTAGTTTTATATCAACTCCACGATTCCATATTTCCTTAATAAAATGCTTAGTGGTTTCCTTAGTGGTTTCCTGAGCGGAGGTAGTCACCAAGCTTGTTAGTTCTCCTGTGAACTGACGAGCTCAATCATGACTCTTGTTAGTGACGACCTCACGTTTTTATCGTTAATAAAAGAACCAACTTCCCTCTTTCCCCGAAAACCTTTATTTACTTAGTGTTGTGCAATCCCCAGTACAAACAATTGGCGCCCACCGTGGGGCAAGAGCAGAATGCTTCTTTTTGACGAACCGATACCAACGGTCCTCACTTCCTCGAAGTTTCAAGATCCATGACAAATCCTAGCGACGATCTCAACGAAGCAACAGAGCAACCAACAGAGCAGCGATTGGGGCGAACGAGAACACAAACTGTCCCGCCTCTACCCTCCTCGACGATCTCAACCGAACGCTCCTTGCCGAGCACGATCCCTCTGCCAGCGCCCGACGCGCCCATCGAGCCTCTCGCAACTGCAAACGCTGGACCTAGACCTGCCACCGACCAGCTGGTAACTAACGCCGCCACTCTCCTCAGCGCCGCTCTCACCAACGCTGTCGCTCTCCCCAGCGCTGCTCTCACCAACGCTGCCGCTCATCCCAATGCCGCCCTTCCAAATGCTTTGCCCACATCACAAAGGAGCGGACTCGACAACCTGATGCATACCGTACTCGACGCGCCAATCCCACCTCTTGCTGCCGCACGTCACGAGCATCGTCAAACCGTGGCTCCAACTGTCACTGATAACGCCGCGCTCCCAGCTCCCTTGCTTGCTGGACAGAGGAACAACTTCGACGATATGATGCAGACTATCCTCGACAAGATCAATAGTCGGGACACACGAACAGCTGAGAAGCTCGACGCACTCGTTGCAACACAAGAAGCATTGCAGGACCAAATTAACAGACTCCAGCAAAGAAAGCGCGATCGTCGACACACTAGCTATCCTGCCGACCTGGACACACTACCACCCCTGTCACTGCCAGTCGAGGAACGCTCAGAGAGTCACAGACGCCGACTGACGTCCATCATTGAAGGATCCTTCGACGACCACACCAGACACGCAGCGCCCGCCGATCAAGACCAAACGCACCGTCGTAGCAAGCGTAGTAGGAGCTAGCCGACTCCAACACTGTCGAACCACCATCTGCGCGACAACCTGAAAGATTACAAGGATTTAAAAATCCAGCGACTTGAAGTGATCGTAAAAGACATCTCGGCCAAGATACATCGAGCAACAAGCGCTGCCCCCAACTTGGAGAAGGTGCTCATAGAGGCTCAACGCTCACCCTTCATGACAAGAATCTCTAGCGTCCGCGTTTGTTACATCAACAAGTTCAAGTTCATTCCGTAAAACAGGCTAACTGACCCAAAACCTTTCTTAACATCGATGAGTGTTGCAATCAACCGAGCACACTTTAGTCCTGAAGAATACGATGCAGGATGCTGTCAGATGTTTGTGGAAAACTTAGCCCATGACGCACTAAGTTGGTTTTCTCGTCTTGAAGCCAATTCGATAGATAGCTACTACGAGCTCACCGCTGCTTTCCTGCAACACCACTCGACCTTTATGATAATGGGGGCATCTAACGCTGATCTCTGGACGATGTACCAAGAGGACGACGAATCGCTCAGAGAGTTCATTGAACGATTCAAGAAGGTTGTTTCAAAGCTCACCATTGCAGACGATACTGCGATCTCCGCTCTCCGAAATGCTCTCACATATGGGTCTCGCTTCAAAGACGATATTATCATATACGAGCCTCTGACTCTCAACGACGCACTGCACCGGGCTAACAAGTACATCGAGGTAAAAAAAAAAAGACGCAAGGTCAAACCATCCATCAAGATAACCGGTCGTGGAACTCAGCCAAATCGAAGAATAACAAGGCGCCTTGGGCCAAAAAAAAAAAAATTAAAAAAAAGAACGCTCGTCATACCGAGCTCTCCCTTCGCAAAATGAACTACAAATGGCTTGATCCCTTTTCAAGGGTACGTAGGCAGCCTTTTACAAGACACAGCTATAACAAAACATAAATATAAAAATTACACTCGCAAGAGTACATTTAATCACAAACAAGCTCCCTAGAACGAATCCGTCTTAACGAGGGTCCAACTTCTACATTGTCGTCCTGGCCAGGTGTACGATTTAAAACATGTTCCACATGGATGCAGCAGTGAGATAATCCGCACAAAAAAAGCCGAGCCCAGTCTCGCATTCAGCTAGCAGGCGGTCAAGTTTGAATAAGCCAAGTTCTTACTTGCACACTCTTGCCGACCTCGGGGCACCCACAGGGTAAGCCGGACACCAGGACCGCACCTAAAAGGTACGACGAGCTCATCTCAACTACCAACCTAAAACTTGGTATTCGAAACACGTAACAGGGTAAGCCGAGAGACGTCTCGCTCTGTAAAATACATCTCAAAACCAAGCAAAAAGCGGAGCAAGTCTCGCACTAGCTTGAGGGCGTCTGAACTAGTAAGCCAAGCTCTGGCTTGCATATTCTTGCCAACCCCAAGCACCTTCAGGGTAAGCCGGACACGAAAGCCGCACTTAAAGGTACAGCGAGTCCGTCTCGTCTGCCACTTTTCCCTAAGAAAAATATAAAACTGAGTTGCATGTCAAACATAAGCTCGCTCCCTCACGACAACGTCCTCGCGCTCAACACCCTTGCTAAACGCACTCGCGTTTGACGCCCTCATGCTCACCATCCTCACACTTGGTGGAGATCTCAACTTTCATTCTTGCTGGAAACCGCAAATCTCATTCTTGATGGCTAACTCCACTTTTCTACTCGGTGCTGACCTGCACTCTCAAGTTTTGCGCCGACCTTTACTCTTCTCACCGATGCCGACCTGCACCTCAAAGTTGGTGCCTACCTCCAGCTTGGCGCCTAACTCAAGCTTGGTGCCGACTTCCAGCTTGGTGCCGAACTCAAGCTTGGCGCCTACCTCAAGTTTGGTGCCGACCTCAAAGTTGGTGCCTACCTCAAGCTTGGTGCCGATCTCTAACTTGGTGCCGACCTCCAGCTTGGCACCTAGCTCAAGCTTGGTACCGACCTCAAAGTTGGTGCCTACCTCAAGCTTGGTACCGACCTCCTACTTGGTGCCTACCTCAAGCTTGGCGCCTACCTCAAGCTTGGTGCCGACCTCAAAGTTGGTGCCTACCTCAAGCTTGGTGCCTACCTCAAGCTTGGTGCCGACCTCAAGCTTGGTACCGACCTCAAGCTTGGCGTCGACCTCAAAGTTGGCGCCTACCTCAAGCTTGGTGCCTACATCAAGCTTGGTGCCGAACTCCAACTTGGTGCCTACCTCAAGCTTGGCGCCTGCCTCAAGCTTGGCGCCTGCCTCAAGCTTGGCGCCTGCTTCAAGCTTGGCGCCTGCCTCAAGCTTGGCGCCTGCCTCAAGCTTGGCGCCTGCCTCAAGCGTCGCGCCTGCCTCAAGCTTCGCGCCTGCCTCAAGCTTGGTGCCTACCTCCGCTCTCAAGCTTAGCGCTGATCTCCACTCTCCCTCTCAGTTTCGATCTTCATTCTCATTCCCAGTGCCGACCTATTAACCTTCTTGCGCACTATCACAAGTGCCAACCTCAAATTGACGATCAAACCTTTTCTTGCCTCTCCCATGAGAGGATGTGGGATGCAATCGCACAACATGAACACCAATCTTAGGAGCTGACCTCAGAGCTCGCCCCAGCGATAGGACAAGCGCCGACCTGGAATAAGAATTTGCCGACCTCTGGGACGTCGCGCAGCGTCCCGCCGATCTCAATCCGCCGACCTCAGCTTCGCCACCCTCACAAGAACCGAACTCAACACTCATCAATCCTTGTCTGCCGACCTCATCCATGGAGCTGCTCACGCCCAACCTCAACCTCATTCTCATCAATCTCTCTCTCTTCACCTCTCGACCCCGCTCGACGACGACGATCAACCATCTCGCAAGAGGAGTTGACATTGCCGATCTCAATCTCACTCTCGCCAACCTCAATCTCACTCTTGCCGACCTCAATCTTGCCGATCTCAATCTCGCTGACCTAAATCTCACTCTCGCCGACCTCTCTTCACCTCAACCCACAAATATCTCGCCGACCTTCGGCTAGCAGGGGGCCTCGACGAACAGCCTCATGAGAAGTGTCGACCTCATCGACGCCTTGCTGACCTCCGAGATCCATCATGCCGACCACAGTATCTCTCAACCCGTCGACCTTGCGGTGACTTGTTACTCCATTCTCGATCCCGTGACAACCAACAGCAAAATCTCAGTCGAGCTGCTCGCCGAGCCCATCACCGCCAACCTCGGTGCCTCCGCTCATCTCGCCGAGCTCACCGCTGAGCTCATTGCCTCACTCATCTCGCCGAGCTCACCTCCGAGCTCATTACCTCTGCTCATCTCGCCGAGCTCACCCCCGAGCTCATTACCTCCGCTCATCTCGCCGAGCTCATCGACGAGCTCATCACTGCCGCTCAACTCATTACCGCCGCTTAACTCATCTCGGTTTCTCTCAAAATCTATCTCAATCGGCCGATCTTCGATCCCCCAAGAAGCAACCCGAGACGATATGTGCCGAGCAGGCATATTACAGACAATTCAAGCACGCCCGCCGATCGCAGAAGAACTAACGCTCTCCAGACTAAGGGGGGGGGATATTGTTGGACATGGGCTGCACCCAATATGCCACTCGGCCCAACAAGTCTCTATAATTGTGATTTTGGCCCGACAAAATGTGGAGCAAGTCATTAACAATCCGCGGAGGGCAATCTCGGGAATTTACGACGAAAACCCTAGAGAACCCTCAGTCAACAGTCCGCTATATAAAGAAACAGTACTCGTTGAGGTATAGAGATCAGACTCGCGTAAAATACCCCGAGAGCAATACTTTGCGTATAAGAACTGTTACTGTTTTCTGTATAATTCTTTTAGCTTCCGAGCTCATCATAATTAGCTTGTTAGTTCTCCTGTGAACTGACGAGCTCAATCTTGACTCTTGTTAGTGACGACCTCACGTTTTTATCGTTAATAAAAGAACCAGTTTCCCTCTTTCCCCGAAAACCTTTATTTACTTAGTGTTGTGCAATCCCCAGTACAAACAAATATATTCCTTGTTTCTATGGTTGGTTATCAATCTGTTTTGTTTCGTTTGTGAATTTAAAGACTTCAATGTCACGTTAATGGAGGAGACTTGAAATTTGACTAAACAGAGTTTATCTCTTCAGATTACTTGTTTATGTGTTAGACACATAACACATCTCTTTGGCTTTGAAGAGGGACCATTCTATCATTGGCTATGCAACACCACCAATCGATTAATGCTTGTGCTTTTCTTCATACTGTGTAAACACCTTTTTATTATTTTTTGATTCCTCTTCTGTTGTTAGAATCTAAAGACGAAGCTGAGCATCAAAAAGTGAATAGAGAATTGTTATAAAGACGAGGTTAAGAATCCCAAACGTTTCCAAATACTATAAAATCTTCTAACAAATCTCATAAAATAATCATTAGTATTTTATTAATAAATCACAAAAATCTTCTAAAACTCCTTTAAATTGTTGAAAATACTTCAAAGTCTCATAAAAACTAAAATCCACTAAATCTTACTAGAACTCTATATCCTTTACATCGTGATTTTTACCGTCATTTTATGCATTATTTAAGTAATGAAATATCAAATTATTAAAACGGATTAGATGATCGCGTCGTTATATCTCACAAGATATGTATACTATCCAGTAGTTGATGTACGAAAGAGAAAGAAAAAAAAAAGAACCAAAGTGGTACATCATCAAGTCCACTTCGCCAAAACGGACATGGCACCGGCACCAAGCAAAACAGTGGCGTATGACTTCATTTGAAGCTTGATGCTCTGTTACATCTTTTGACCCATAAAATCTGCGGCGAGAAGGTCCACTAAAGACATATAGATGAGTAGTCCACTAATATATCATGGTTTTTGTGGTTTTTAACCATGATATAAAGAGTCTTTTAGTGTCTTTTGATTTGTTTTCTAGGATGTTTTTGAGTCTTTACAGGTTTTCTAGGATTTTGGCATGAAAGGAGCAAAGTGGAGCAATCTGGATCAGTTTGGAGCAATAATCCGCAAGAAATCAACTTGGAATCGATCAGAGGAGATGGTGTCGATCGACACTGCCTTAGCATCGATCGACACCCAGTCCAAACCGACGAGAGAGCCAAATTTGGAAGTTTTACAAAGTTGCCCGAAGTTTTCCATATTTGCAAGACTAGTCCCTAACGTGTTTTAGGACATATATATATAGTTCTTAGGTTTTCCAAACCCTTAAGTTTTATTCTATCAAGTTTTATTTTCCTGCAACCCTGTGAGATTTTGAGAGCTTTGGAGAGAGAGATCTGCTTTGAGAGAAGAATTTCTTGAACTCCTTCTTTGAGATGTCTTGTTCTTCATTGATTATGTCTGAGTAGTTTGCGTGTTAGGTTTAGGGTTTTTCACAGGAATTTTATGAATTATTAGATCTGTTTATTTAGGATTCATTATCTTTCTAGATCTTCATCTTAGGTTGTTCTTCATATTAATCCTTGATTGGCCATCTAGAATTAATACTTTAGGAAAATAAATTGATATGAGAATATAATTGATTTTCCTGATAAAACCTTTTGATGAACAAAATTACTTCTTGCAAAGAGATTTGATTTAATAATTTTGTGAACAATCTAAACCAGATTTTATTGTTGATTTTTAACCTAGAATTTTGCAAAGAGATTTGGATTTTCTGGTTTTAAATTTAGATATTATTTGCAGTGAGAACTGATTTAATTTACAAAAGTGTTTAGTGTTCTAGATCTGTTCTTAATTGTTTGAATCCTAATTTATTGATTGATTTATAATTCATAATTTCCTGAGAAATTCCCTAGGCCTAGCTTTTTGATCTTCTGAATTTACAACAGTTTTATTTAATATTTTGCATTGCTTTTATTTTAATTCAAGTTAATATGTTTAGCTTAATTATAAAACTCTATAATTTATTGTGTAGTCTTGAGTCCTTGTGGAATTCGACCCCTAAATACTGCATTGACCTCTTAATTTGAGAGAGTAGCTCTAGGGTAAATTTGAACATATCATCCACGTGAGGAAGCATTGAGTAGTCCAACCGTTATAAGCGAGGAAGGGCTATTCTCTTTGTATGTTTTAGATACAGCCATTCCCAAAACCACTCCGAAAGGCGTTGTGATCGCGAAAAGGAAGGCCATCACCGCCTTTTTCACCCATCCGTATCTTGCCTACAGATGTTCTCAAACTCTCAATCATATGAATTTTACTAATTAAAAGATTTATAGTAGTCATTCAATTCAGTGCTTTCAAGTTTATAAGAACTAATGTACTTTTTGAACAAGAAATATAATATAGTGTTTTTTAATGTATTTCTCTTATATTGGTATCGAAGATCTACGCTAAAGGAGGACGTGTGATTTGATATTCACAAAGAATGAATGATACACTCACAATAGTTTCTCTACATTTCAATAGTTCTTATAAAATTAACATGAGTCTATTTATTGTAGAAACACAAATTATGGAGAAACAAATTCGAGTTGAAACTGGTTTAGATGACCGGGGTGGACATGACTACATTGGACCGCACTAGTTTATTAAAAGAGAGGGATTTACCTGAAGGATACAGCCACCGAGTCCCATGCCTTCGAACATTTGGTGGAAGCAAAGGGCAGCGATGAGGCCTTTGATGGTGCAAGTATTATTAGTGGCTCCTACGGATAAACCGATAACAATCGAGTGCACCGCTATTCCTAACTCCAATACCTAACCCATTTATTCCTTTCAGTATCACTCACTCATTAAATCATATTATGAAGGTTTACAAATGTTAATATATTGGAGTGATCCAATAAAATTTCTAAGTCCTCCGCATTCAAAGTAAAGATCTCCAATTTGGTTAAACTGATTTGTTTCGAACAAACCCCTATTCAAAAATGTTTTTGTAAACATTTAAAGTATTTAAATCAAACTGTTGAATTTGTATATCTATCTTTATATTATACTAGATGATTAGACCCGCCCGATGTGCGGGTATAAAGTTTTATAAATTAAATTAAATTTAACAAAAATATATTAAAATTTGTTGTATGTTATTTATAAATTTTATTTTTGCTATAATACATTGACTTATTTCCATTTACAAATATTTTATGTATGTTACTATTAAAAGTGTATTTTTTTACACCTAAATATACTATATGTTACAAATATATTCTTTGTCACCACTTAGAATATGTCTATATGAACACATTAAGCCAACTATTTTACTTTCACTTCTGCATAGTTTTTTAATTACTAAAATTATTGGATAAAAAAATATTTTGAATTATTAATATATTACATAATATACTAATCAATAATGTTTAATCACAATAATGTATGACCACTGTGGAGAAAACCTCGGCTCCGCCCTCATCCCTTATGGAGAGAACCTTGCATCCAACCTCCTCCACCATGGAGAGAATTTTGGCTCTACCTTCCTCCCTTGGGGAGATAACCTTGCGTTCAATCTCCTCCACCTTCCTCCCTTAGGGAGATAACTTTGTATCTGTAACACCCGCAAACCAATTTTTGGTATTTTGGTAAGGGTGTCGATCGACACCTTCTAGTGAGGCATCGATCGACACCAGTTATGGCCGGTTTGGTCGGTTCAATTTTAACTGTCCGGTTTGCGTGGTTGGTTAAGGGAATCCCTAAATCGAGTGTAAAAGAGGGGAAACGACCTAGGGTCGTGTTTTGGGGGTTATTTGGCCGCTTTTAGAGAAAAAGAAAGAGAGAAAAGTGTTCTTGAGCTTTTGGGAAGAGATTGAGAGATTCCTTGCTGTTCTTGGGAGATCTAAGGCTGGGAAGGTGTTAGAAGCTTGCTAGGAGTGAGGGAATTCGTCCTTGTTGGTCAGAATCTTCTTGAAAGAGGTGAGTGCATGACCATGGCTTATCTAAGCTAAGATCTCTAGATTCTATGTGATTTGGTGCTTATGTGGTTGTTTCTTTGAGTTCCCTATGGTATTTTCGTCGCTGTTGTGGCTGGGTTTGGCTTCTGGGAGTGCAAGGAGCGGATTGGAGAAGATTGGAGGCGAGATTCGGAGTTTCTGATCGAGGGAAATCGCTGCTCGGCATCGGTGTCGGTCGACACCAGTTGGGGTGTCGGTCGACACCAACGCGAGGACGGCTCGGGACTTTGGCGAGTGTCGATCGATGCCATGTGGAGGTGTGGGTCGACACAAACTAGGGTTTTCGGGAGTGTCGGGCAGGGTGTCGGTCGACACCAGATAGTCAGTGTCGATCGACACCATCTGGTGTCGGTCGACACCCCTTTTTCAGTTACGATGGATGTTGCATGCTATGTATATTGCCTGGTTTGTTTTATTGATTGTTGTTTGTGGCATGTAGAGATCTTATTGCTTGTGTGTATAGCCCAATAGATGGGAGGATTGCCTCACTGAGTGTTTATCAAATACTCATGCATCTCAATTTGTGTTTGTGGTGCAGGTAAAGGCAAATTGTGTAGCGTGGAATCATGGCGATGAGGAGGAGGATGATCTAGGGTCTCGTTTGTGTGGTGTTGGTTATATTATTTATGTTGGAACTTTGGTTAGAGTTGTGATAGGTTGCTGGATAGATTGGATAGGAATGTTATTGTATTGATGATGTATCGTTTCTGTATTATTGGTATGTTTCCGCTGTGCATATTGGTTGTTATTGGTTTAATGAGGAAATGGTGGTTTGGGTGGTTCAATTAAGTAGTATGGGATGCTTAATTATATGTTGTACTTATTATTAAAAAGAAAAAAAAGGGCGGTCGTTTCATTTTGGTATCAGAGCCTTTACGGTTCTAGGATGGTTAAGTGGATGGTTAGAGCGGTTAGGAATTTAATTGGGTGAATTATTTTTTTTTTGCTTGATGCATGATGTTGTGTGATGGAATTGATTATGGGTAGTTAGTCAATTGGCATGTGGTATGGAGTCCTAGTATCATCCTCTTCTAGCCTTCAATGAGATTCCACGGTAAGATGTGTGTTTGTGTGCGGTTTTGATTTGTGTACTTAGCTTTCTGTTCTGGGTAGTGCAGATGGTTAAGGGTGGAGCTGTTGCTGGTCGTGGACGCGGACGTGGTGGGGGTCGCGGTCGTGGTCGTGGTCGTGGTCGTGGTAGGGGCAGAGTCCCAGCAGTGAGTGAGTCTGTTGAGCAGAGTGTGACAGCTGAGGGTGTCGGCGAGTCGCAGGATTTCCAGGAGGGGTCCATGAGTGTGGCCGGTGGTGGTACTGATAGGACCGTAGGCGCTGAGGGGGTCGGTGCGGGCGGTGTCGATGCTCGAGTGGCCGGTGGTGCTAGGGTTCCGGGTGTGGGAATCCCAGCAGGTGGGGCTCCTGTGGGAGGTGTGGACCTGGCGGGCTTGTTGACACAGCTGTTGGAGCGGATACCAGGTTTGGGCCCGGCTCAGGCTCAGGTAGTGCCACCAGTGGTGGTGGAGGAGCAGCAGCCAGTGGCTGCGGATGTGAGAGCTCATGCTCGTTATTTGTCTATGCTGAAGGAGATGCATAAACTTTATACTGAGAGGTTTTCGGGTGGTACAGACCCTACTGTGGCGGATGCGTGGAGGACGAGTGTGGAACGTAACTTCCATACTCTGAGATGTCCTGAGAAGTTTTGGGTGGACATAGGGGTCCATCATTTGAGTGGTGATGCTGAGGTGTGGTGGAGATCGGTGGCTGCTAGGAGAGTGCAGCGGGAGATGACTTGGGCTGACTTCGTTTTGGAGTTCAACCGCAAGTATTTTCCTAGAGAGGCATTGGATCGTTTGGAGGTGCAGTTCCTTCAGTTGTCTCAGGGGACACGGTCAATGCGGGAGCTGGACTTGGAGTTCAGTCGACCTCTTTGTTATGGGGGTCGGGCTATGGAGCCTGAGGAGGCTCAGATCAGGAGGTTCTTGAGGGCCCTACGTGATGACTTGAGAGTTCACTGTAGAGGGAGGAGTTATGCTACGCGTGCAGAGCTGGTTGAGACTGCAGCAGAGATTGAGGAGGATATCCGGGCACGGTCAGTGGTGGCCAGTCCAGCGGTTCAGACAGAGGAGACTTCGGAGCAGAACAATCAAAACAAGGATAACAAGTCGGAGCAAAGGCATAAGAGGAAGCGGGAAGACACGTCAGGTATGCAGCAAGGTGGGCGAGGGTGCTTCGGATGTGGGAGCAAGAACCACAGGTTGGCAGACTGTCCCAAGAAAGGTGATTCACAAGAATATCGTCGATCGTGTTACCATTGTGGAGAGGAGGGGCACATCAGGCCTTTCCGTCCTAAGTTGAGACAGATGATGGGGGGTGCGGCACAACCGAAGGGAGGACCGGGTGCTCAACTCGGAGATTAGTTTGGCTTCTGATTCTTTTTATTTCAGCTACGTATTTTCGTTTGGAGTTGTAAACGTTTATTGCACTTGAGGTTTTTAATAAAATGCAGTTTTTCTTTTTTTGGTTTTTGGAATTTGTGGATCTTGTGAAAAAGAAAATCGCTCGGGAATTCTATAAATGGAAAGTTTCCATGCGTAGGAAGTTTCTAAAAACATAAAGTTCTAGGAGTAGTTAGAACTTGTGTTAGTGGGAAGGGTGTTTGTAAACACCGAGGAGTTGGTATGTTAGTAGTGAGACCTGGGGGTGGCCATGGCTGTGGTGATATTCTCAGAGAGGATATGGGGTCGGTAGGACATTGAGATGTTCTACGCGGATCACGGGGGTGGTCTAGGTTGGAAAATGCTTATAGACGTTATGACCGTTTGCTTGAGGGACGGGGGGTCCTGAACAACTCATAAGGAGATGGGGGTTCTCCTGAGGGGACGGGGGGTTTCCTGGATACCGATAGCTCGAGGGACTGCGGTCCTGAGGGTGGCAGAGGAGATGGGGGTTCTCCTGAGGAGATGGGGGTTCTCCTGGTACCGTGATCTTAAGGGTGACGACCCGAGGGTGAGACGGTATGGCTCAAAGACGGGGGGTCTGAGAGTGTGATCGGTATGGCTTGAAGGTTGCGACCTAAGAGCAGATGAGTTGGTGGCAAAAGTGTCAAGGTCGTGGAGATAAGAATGGTAACCGGATGTGGATTTATGAGACTGATGGGGGTTCAATCTCAGGGTTACGGTTGAGATCGGAAGCGGATCTCGGGATTGATGGGGGTTCAGTCTCGGGGTTTTCTATGTGTTGACCGGGAGGGTCAGGTGTATGCTGGTCGGGGGGACCAGAGTGGTGATGACCAGTGGGTTCAGGGTGGTTTGGACCAGTGGTGTCCTTGTTGTGGCAGACCAAATGGGTGGATGGTACGAACCATTGCGACGGTGTTTTGGTGAGTTTGCGGATGAGTGGCGGTGTGTTCAGATTCGAGGACGAATCTTCTGTTAGTGGGGGAGAATTGTAACACCCGCAAACCAATTTTTGGTATTTTGGTAAGGGTGTCGATCGACACCTTCTAGTGAGGCATCGATCGACACCAGTTATGGCCGGTTTGGTCGGTTCAATTTTAACTGTCCGGTTTGCGTGGTTGGTTTAGGGAATCCCTAAATCGAGTGTAAAAGAGGGGAAACGACCTAGGGTCGTGTTTTGGGGGTTATTTGGCCGCTTTTAGAGAAAAAGAAAGAGAGAAAAGTGTTCTTGAGCTTTTGGGAAGAGATTGAGAGATTCCTTGTTGTTCTTGGGAGATCTAAGGCTGGGAAGGTGTTAGAAGCTTGCTAGGAGTGAGGGAATTCATCCTTGTTGGTCAGAATCTTCTTGAAAGAGGTGAGTGCATGACCATGGCTTATCTAAGCTAAGATCTCTAGATTCTATGTGATTTGGTGCTTATGTGGTTGTTTCTTTGAGTTCCCTATGGTATTTTCGTCGCTGTTGTGGCTGGGTTTGGCTTCTGGGAGTGCAAGGAGCGGATTGGAGAAGATTGGAGGCGAGATTTGGAGTTTCTGATCGAGGGAAATCGCTGCTCGGCATCGGTGTCGGTCGACACCAGTTGGGGTGTCGGTCGACACCAGTTGGGGTGTCGGTCGACACCAACGCGAGGACGGCTCGAGACTTTGGCGAGTGTCGATCGATGCCATGTGGAGGTGTCGGTCGACACAAACTAGGGTTTTCGGGAGTGTCGGGCAGGGTGTCGGTTGACACCAGTTTGGTGTCAGTCGACACCAGATAGTCAGTGTCGATCGACACCATCTGGTGTCGGTCGACACCCCTTGTTCAGTTACGATGGATGTTGCATGCTATGTATATTGCCTGGTTTGTTTTATTGATTGTTGTTTGTGGCATGTAGAGATCTTATTGCTTGTGTGTATAGCCCAGTAGATGGGAGGATTGCCTCACTGAGTGTTTATCAAATACTCATGCATCTCAATTTGTGTTTGTGGTGCAGGTAAAGGCAAATTGTGTAGCGTGGAATCATGGCGATGAGGAGGAGGATGATCTAGGGTCTCGTTTGTGTGGTGTTGGTTATATTATTTATGTTGGAACTTTGGTTAGAGTTGTGATAGGTTGCTGGATAGATTGGATAGGAATGTTATTGTATTGATGATGTATCATTTCTGTATTATTGGTATGTTTCCGCTGTGCATATTGGTTGTTATTGGTTTAATGAGGAAGTGGTGGTTTGGGTGGTTCAATTAAGTAGTATGGGATGCTTAATTATATGTTGTACTTATTATTAAAAAGAAAAAAAAGGGGCGGTCGTTTCAGTATCCAACCTTCTCCACCATAGAGAGAACGTCGACTCTGCCCTCCTCCTGTGTGGAGAGAAGATGTTCACATATTTTTACTATCTCAAAATGGCTTGCTCCGAGCCTCCGACAACCAATGAAAGTTAAAACTTTATTCTAACGTTACGAAATGTTTTGATAGTAATCAATGTTAAATTTCTCAATGTATTCGTTGAAGTGTCTTTGACACACTATGATGTAGCCTCTGTCTCTATAACGCCTCAACCGCCACCTTGCTTAGTGAGCCCATGTCCATTCTCAGTCCATGGGCCCACCTTCCTAAGTGGGCCCATCATCTATTCCTGGTCCGTGGTTCCACCCATATTTGATGGTCGGTTTGTTACGTCTGAGAGGCTTTAAAAACTTGTTTACTAATCCTACAAATCAACAAATAATATTTTCCTGTGTTTTGTCCTCGCTCGCACATTCCGAAAATCACTTCTAGGAAAGTCACCCATCATGAAGTTCTCTCAGGACCCTTGACCGAAAAAATAAATGCATTTTGGTGAAATATGGGGCCAAATCAATTCTTTTAAACCTTTTCGCACACCAGGGTGTCATAGTCTTTGAGCTCCTATGGATCTATCAACAGTAATTTATGTTTTTCCAATCTATCTATCTATGTTTGTTGTAAGCTTATGTTTGATTAGCCTATTTTATCCATATATTAGGTTGATGAGCTTCTACTTGTTATCTTCCTTTGCGATTGAATGAATAATGGTAACAATTATGTTTGCAAAAAGAAAAATGGTTTATGACCAACCAATCAAGGTTGAGAAATTAGAAGCAAATTAATTTGACAAAATTAAAGAAATTATAGAAAATTATAAGCATGGTGATATATGAATCCCAAATATCTTATTATATAAATTTGAAAGCAGTGTTTTTGAATAAATTATTTAAATATAAGACGATATATGTTTATACATAAGTGAGTATTTACAAAATTTAGAATTAATCATTAACTGTATATTTTCTTAATTTCTTTTTCCATTTTTTGTAGAATTAATAACTTAAAATTAAGAATTAGTAAATAATATTATAATTTCAAATTTTATGAAATATATATATATATATATATATAGTCTCCTTATAATTATCTAAAAAAAACCTTGTATTTTTTATTATAAATTCTGTAATTTTTGACATTTAACTTTTCTTATTATTAATATTTTTTAAAACAAAATATTTTATTTTTGTTGTAATCAAATTCTTGCTATTAAATATTAACTTTTACACATGTCAAAATCTTGTTAATGACTAACTTTCAAAACCCAACTTTATATAATAAGATATATATATATATATATATATATATATATAATAAGAGATATGTATAAATATGACTATATATATGTTTATATATGACTATAGCAGTTAATAACAAAATATATGTTTGGTTAAAATATTTTTTTGGAGTCTTCAAAAATAAAAGAGAGAGTAGGAATACTAACGATGGCGATAACACGATATCGCAGAAGCTGTAAATTAGAACCAAGCTCCTTGTCATTGCTAAGATTAAGACCATGACCATGATGCGCGTGAGATTGCAGGCGCCCAATTTCTTGGTCAAGAGTCTCAGCGGATGCCACATCAGCACGTGGCTCCTCCCTACCAGACCTTCTGAAAACGCTGGTGGTAATAGAGTCAACCATGAGTGTAAACACTGTGGAGATCATGGCTACAAAGCCGGTGAAAGGAAACTTGTGCCAGGGGTCATCGTTAAGACAATGAGATAAGAGCATGTCGAAAGAATCAGGCAAAACGTGGATGAAACCAGTGGCGAGGATGATTCCAGAGGCGAACGACCTGACGATGAGGAAGAGAGATTTATCCGGTTGGAAGGCGGAAACTGAATGAGCAAAGAACGGGAGGCAAACGCCAATTAGGCTGGTGGTGAGGATTGAGAAGATTGCTATGAGTTTGATATCAAATGCTCTGGCTTTGTCCGTACATTTATTGTCAGACTCGGGTATACACTCTTCCTCGGATTCAGATAGAGCTCCGGGGAAATGTGAGATGGAGAGGATGAAGAGTAAGACGGTGATGGCCACAGAGAAAGTGACCGGAGATTTAGTCATGATCTCTTTCTTGTTTTCTGTGGAAGTTGTTATGTTTGGGAAAGATAAGATTTTATCTTCGTTATATATAAGGGAAGTGACGGCTCACTAATCAGTGTCGACATAACGTACTAATCAGTGTCGACATGCAGAGCCGTCTCTAAGTTAATAAAGGCCACAATCAAATTAAAATAAAAGGGCTGTTTTGCTATTAGTCAGAATCGAACCCATGAACTCATTCCTATTAACAAAGACAAATGCCACTAGACTAAACACATTTTTTTGGAAAATAAGACCATAAGCTCATGTTTCATGGGCTTGGCCTTTGGGCCGGCTCTGTCGACATGTTATCTTATTCAGTTATACAAGATAAACCAAGTCTCGAATATTTTAGACTAGGTCTAGGACGGTTCTCGACAGATGCATATATATACATTATACACTAGTTACACTACGTACGTATAAGTCCCCCACTTAAAAAAATGGTCATATTAATTGTAAGTTAAAATTGTGTATGAATTGTGAATATGAGGTAGTACTATTTAAATGGATGGACTAAGAAAATTTCAAATTTAATACTACGTATAAGTCCCACATTTATGAATTGTGAATATGGGGTAGTACTACGTATAAGTCCCCCATTTAAATTGTTTATGTTTGCTTTTTGTGAATAGACCCATTCTTAGCCTCTTTTTATAAATTACCTCGACCGAATCAAACCAACCAGTACCATTGAAGATTTCGGGCCTACTAGGCCTGCTCCATTATACAATACTCTCTCCTCTTTTTAGTTGTCGTTGCAAAGTTATACTTTCACTGTTTTAGTTGTCGTCTTTTGTTGTTAATTAATTGTCGTTTTGTATTTACGATGCAAGTTTGTAAAACAAATTAACAGTTTTGTTTCTTATTTTCAGCTTATTAACAACTTATATCAAATAAAAATAGTATATTAATAAAGAATAAAATATAAAATTTACTTGTTTTTTTAATTTATAAAATTACCTTGAACTACAAGTAATATAAACGAAGAGAGTATAACTTAGTCGTTGATCCGTGTTTATAGCTTGGAGAGAATGTGTACGTAAACATGACACTACATAAACGACTCATCATCTCTATACGAGTGACTAAAGGAGTGTGCGAGAGAAGAAGAGTGAGCAACTTCTAACAAGAATGGGGAAAATGTGGCTAGGTTTATGGCTATTTCGTTATTTTGCTTGCTGGTAAGCTTGATTGAGACAGCTGACGGCTCAATTCACTGAGTATAAGAACGAAGGGTTCACCCAAATCGATAATGCTCGCTAATTCAATGACGGAAACGAAGCTCTTTACGATTCTGAAGAGTTTATAGATGTTCATGCTTCTTCTGATACACCTCCTCTCAAGGGCAAGTCCTTGATCAGGTATTTACTTCGTTTTGAATCACTTCTGATTGTGTTTCTCTTGAATTAGGGTTTTATGTGTGTGTTGTCCGATTTAATAGTGGCGTTTCTATGTACTGCTTCTTGGGTACTGGATTTTGTGCCTTTTTTTTGTGTGTGTAGTGTGTCTATGGACACTACAGCGATTTGTGTGCATGAGCTTGTAAATTTGGTTTGATATGTAAAATCGTTTGCAGTATACAATTTATTAATTTAATATATTCGATCAAAATTCATCCATACAAAATCGTTTGTAGATTGTCATGTGTCTAAACCAAATTTGTGTGCATGAGTTATAACTTGTATTTGTAGATTGTCATGTGTCTAAACCAAATTTTGGCTTATACGATTAAGCATTGTCATATAGAATGGATAATATAACTATATCAGATTAAATAGAGAAAAGTGTTGACCCTTTTATTAATATTATTATATGAAGAAAATATATTTCTGGGTTACATTTTGTTTAAAGTATCATAATCATTTATGGAAGGAGATGGAGTACGAGCTTTAGATTTAGGACACTTGCAATTGCAATGACAATTGTTTATACGTCCTTTATTGTCCATACATTCTTTGATAAGTACTCCTTCTTCAAAATCTATCATTGAAGGGGAAGGAATAGGAGGGCATTTACCCCTATGTACATTATGGTCCATGGATTGTTTGTTGGCTCTTTCTAAATCCATCATCGAATGAGAATGAGAAGGAATATGAGTTTTATGCTTAGGACACTTGCAATGACATTGGGTGTTATATCCATTACGGTCCATACATACTTTGTTGACTGTTTCTTCTGAATCCATCATCGAAGAAGAGGGATGTGAAGAATATTTGTTGACTCTTTCTTTTGTATCTATCATTGAAGGGGAAGGATTAGGAGGACATTTTCCTACACATTCTTTGCCTTCTCTGGCCTCGATTATTATGCTTTGACCTACAATTTATTTTAAGAAAAAAAACATACATGTCAAATTAATAAGTACACAACATATGTTTTAAAAAATTAGTCTAGTTTGAAATATTAAATCGAATATACTATAGGCAACATCCTGACATCGAATATTTAAATTCAGCAATATAATGGAAACATGAACTAAGCAAAAATCTTCAAATTGGTATATTTTTTTTCACATTTTTTTTTGAATAAATGTAAAATTATATTCAAAGAAAAAATAGCGTTTTAGATCAGCTTTTGTGGTTAATTTTTTTTTTGATTTTTATTGTGCCAAAAATTAAAAAGTGCTAGCATAGTGTAGTCTTTCTCCTTAGTAGCGTGTGGCGAGCCATGTCTGCATACCCAGATCATAGCGCCGATCCCCCATTCGTTCAATAGCTAGAAGTTGAGCTCTAATTTGCTTGTCAAGCCAGCCAATAAGAGTTAGTTCAGGGGTAGGAACCATACACACGATCAGCTGGAGTTGCAAAGATGAAGTCAAGAAGCGGGATCCAAGAGGTATTGAAGCGGGTGCTGTATAGTTTTTGCGCTATACCGGACCAAACTGCAGCTGTGTACGGACATGAGAAGAACATGTGTTCTCTCATCTCCACCAGAGCAGAACAAAAAACACAACTCACATTACTGCCATTACGCCAATAAACCATTCGATTACTAGTGGATAGTCGGTTGTGTACTGCAAGCCAAGTACAGAAAGAATATTTGGGCGTTTCATGAGCAAACCAAACACCATTGTGCCAAGCAACCAGATTAGAGACTGTTCTAATATGGTTCCAGGTATCCCTAGTCGAAAATGTGGCCTTATAAACATCACCTTTGCCGCGCCATAAGACACGATCAGCCGGTGAGGTATTTCGAGTTTGAAACACTTGGTGCAAAGCATCTTCAATTTCATTAAACAACGCTACACGGTGAACCCGACGTCTCCGACCATACCAAGCATCATGGAGAGACATATGTTCTCTTATTCCTAAGTCAATCATGCCTCGTGAACCAACTTCATCCAACAGATATCCATGAGCCCAGAGCCGGCTACAAGCACCAAGCTGGTGAAGTATGTGCTTGCGGCCCGGTTCTAATAATTAAATTTTCGGTCCTTTTTTAGTCAAAAATCTCTTATAGCTCTACTGGTTAAAGGCTAAGTGGAAGAGTGATAGGTGGCGGGTTTGATTCCTACAGGTGCAGAATGATTTAAAAGTATTTGCTTTTTGGTATGAATTAGACCATTTTTAATTTAGGCTTGTGGCCTTCTAATTATTAGTGACGGCTCTGCATGAGCCGACCAGTTGTCATACCAGAACGATGTGAGAGTCCCATTGCTGACCTCCACTTTTACAAAAGTTTTAGCCAAGTCTCGATATTTCAGCAATTTTTTTTTTTTTTATTTTTTTTATTATTTTTTTTTTCACGTTCACTTACAAGAGAAGGACAACAAGAGGGAGAGAAGAAAAACCATCATAAAGAAAAGGCTGGTCATAGCTGAACAATGTTTCTATGTGAATGCTGCTGGATGACTTAGATTTAGTGAGAAAACTAGCTAGTCTTGCGTTCACTTATATATGGGATGATAAAACAGCTTTTTCACTTTCTTTGATAATTTAATTTTAAATTTCAGATTTAGTTTACACTAAATTTTAATAATTGTTTTTAATCAAGACATTTATTTTTAATGATGCAATCCAAGATACAGAACCTATTTTTCACAAACAAAATTATGACATTTATTTAATGATCCAATCCAAGATACTGAACCTATTTTTTCACAAAAAAATTACAACAATAAAGATATATTAAAATTGTGCTTGACCTTTTTCATTAGGCCTTTTGGGCATTAAATTAATTTTTTTATCAAACTTTTTTTAATCTTTAATATCCTTAAAAAATACTTTAAATTAATATTATATTTTACCAATATAGAATAGACCTTTTTCCGTTAGTTATAATTTTTCTTTGTCTAGTATAGAGAAAACTTTATTTTCAGTTATAAGTCTCATAAAACAAAAGTATTATAGTCATCTAAAGTTTTTAAAATTGTGTTTTACTTTTCTTATCTTTTAAAACAGTTTTTAATTTACTTTGTATAAATATATATTTTATTTGATAATGTTGAGAAGGCAAAAATAAGTAAAGTTGTTGACCAACAAAAAAAAAAGGGGTACATATTTCTCTCTTCAGCTATAATATATGAACTCCTCCAGAAATCCAGTGAAAACCCATCTCTCCACGATAAAATACTGATTGTTAAAAGTTAAAGCTTGGATGATTTATGAATAATTTAAATGGATAGAGAAATTTGCACTTTCAGTTTCTGTCGTTTGCTTCTGACCTTTGTGAGGAGAGCGAATCTTATAGCTTAGCATAGTATTTTTTTTGTGGTCTGCGGATAAACACAAAAAACAACGAATGAGAAGTTTCGGCGTAACAGGGCCTGGTCCCATTATATATACATCAACTTTGTCGTTAGTCCGTGTTTATATGTATATAGCTTCGAGAGGATGTGTACGTAAACGTATGGAAACGACTCATGATCTTTCAGTGAGTGAGAGATAGACGAAACGAGTGAGCAACTCTTGTAACAAGAATGGGGGAAAATATGGCTAGGGAAACTTCGACATTTATACAATGAATGCGACATTGAGAGTTAAAAGATTTGAGATGAAAAAAAATAAAAATAAATCGATGCTAAAGCTAAGAACAAAATCTAGCCGATGCGAGTGCTAAACCAATAGCGAAGCACTCTATGTAAACAAGGTTTTCCGACATACTTCGTTTTCTCTTTCGGATTGTGTTCCCTTTTGTAAATGCCGATTCTGGAACAACTCGCTGTGAGGAACAAGACGTTGTGCCGAACAGAGCGTTGTATCAATCAGGAAGCTGCATCAGATCACAGACGCCCGAGTTGCTGACATGGATGTGTGAGCTGACGTGGCAAGACGTGACTGGATGTGATGATGTGTTGAGGAAAGTTGATGACTTGACATTGAAGATAGAGACGAGATTTGTCTTGGAGATATGAAGAATATTCTCCATGACAAATAAGGAAAAGAGAAGCTTAGCAGTAAACAATTTCCTTATCCTTAGAGATATGAAGAATATTATCTACAACAAATAAGGAAAAGATAAGCTTGAGAGCAAATAGTTTCCTCCCTTGATACTTGGAGATTCGTGTTCTAGGGTTTCTCAAGTCATGTATATATATTCTAGGAGTAAGGCCACATGTCAAGTTAAGTACTCTAGAATATTGATACAGTTGTAAACTTCGAAGCCACAAAGATAAGGCTTAGAAGGGGTGTTCCCAGTTCTCTGTGACGTTAATCAGGGAGGTGATTAAGTGCGCAGAGAATTGTTTTTCTTTATTTTATATATACACTGGTGAGAGTTTAGATAGAAAAGAGAGAGGGTTGGGTTTCTTCTCTTATAGATAAAAAGAGAGAGGGTTGGTTTATTTCTCTTAGATCTACAACAGGATGTTGTGTTAGATAAAAAAGAGAAAGTCTTAGATTCTTTTTTAGTCGGGATCAATCCTATTGGGTAGAATAGGTTGAGTAAGAACCGAGACAAAATTTTGTTAATAAGATTGAATAGAAAAACGTTGGCTTGACGCGTTCCAAGTGTGAATCAGTGTGTTTTACTTCTCTATACCCTTACACCCTTGAGTTAGGATTTTGTGTGTGTGTACGTGTGTGTTCGATTTCACAATGGGGTTTCTATGTATTTTATATAGATACTAGCTTGGTTTTTAATCTGAATTTTTGTGTACTGTATCCATGGACATTAGAACAAATTGTATGCATATAGCTCGTAAATTTGGTTTAATATGTCAAAGCGTTTGGGTTATACATTTTAAAATATTCAGTTAAAATATACACCACAAGTTATAATCATGACGCATATTGTCATGTGTCTAAACCAAATTTTGGTTTATACAATTAAGCATTGTCATATAGAAACTGATTATCACTATATTAGATTAAAATAGAGAATTATGTTGATCCTTTTTATTAATATTATTATATGAAGAAAATATATCTTGTTTAAAGTATCATAATCATTCATGGAAGGAGACGGAGTAAGAGCTTTAGATTTAGGACACTTGCAATGACATTTGCTTATACATCCTTTATTGACTATACATTCTTTGATAAGTACTCCTTCTTTAAAATCTATCATTGAAGATGAACGATTAGGAGGGCATTACCCCTATGTCCATTATGGTCCACACATTAGTTGTTGGTTCCTTCTGAATCCATCATCGAAAGAGAAAGAGAAGGAGTATGAGTTTTATGCTTAGGAGACTTGCAATGATATTTGGTGTTATGTCCATCATGGTCCATACATACTTTGTTGATTGTTTCTTCTGAATCCATCATCGAGAGATAAGAAGTAGGTGATTTATAACATTTGCCTATATTTTTACCTTTTTTATTGACCCCTTCTTTTGAATATATCGCACAAGCTGTAAATTAGAACCAAGCTCCTTGTCATCGCTAAGATTAAGACCATGACCATGACCATGATGTGCGTGAGTTTGCAGGCGCCCAATTTCTTGGTCAAGAGTCTTAGCGGATGCCACATCAGCATGTGGCTCCTCCCTACCAGACCTGCTGAAAACGCTGGTGGTAATAGAGTCAACCATGAGTGTAAACACTGCAGAGATCATGGCTACAAAGCCGGTGAAAGAATACTTGTGTTGGGTTTTCTTTCTAGTGGGAAAACCAATTGGGTTTGGTTAACCAAACCTGAACTTGGGTCATTATATTAGTCCATGAGATTAATATTGGACTTTAGGTTATGAGACACTATATAAACACTCTTAACCTGATTATTGGCATAAGGAAAAATAGAGAGAAGAGAGTTTATTTTCGGATCTAGAGTAGAAGAAAAAAACAGAACCTTTAGAATTTGGTGTTTTGCACGTTTGGACATTCAAACGAGCTCCGATCTGGCTGATTTTTGGAGGGTAGCTTCGTGACTCAGTGTTCTACATATTTGAAGGTGGAGATCTTGTTTCAACGGTTGGTTTGTGATAAATCTGAGTTTTAGCGTGTGATGAGATCATGGACGGCTCAACCGAACTAGACGGACCTAAGGAGCAGCTCGAACCTGAGGAAGCACCGGAGGAGCAGCTTGTACCAGCGGAAGCAGCGGAGGAAGCATTAACCGTTCCAGCGGGTCCTATAACAAGGTCACGGTCCAAGAGGTTCAACCAAGCCATCACTGGACTACTCAAGGAGCTGGACAAGAACCAAGAAGACATGGCTCAAACCACTATGATGTTGCTCACAGCTCAAGGTGCTCGGTAAAGGGTAAAGTGTTGCTTTGGTGCTCTTTTTCCCTTGGTCAAGTTTTGTCCCATTGGGTTTTCTTGACAAGGTTTTTAATGAGGCCTAAGTAACATTTTCAAGCCCCTTTGCCAGCCCAATTCGTGGTCCAAGGTTCCCCACAAAGGCCTTGGCCCATTTTCTATCTCTTTCTCATTCAAACTTTGCATTTATTGCTTTGTAATTTCCAAGACTTTGTGCATGAGCTTGCATGAGTGTGGACTCTTGCATGAGCTCCACCTCTTCTCTTCTAGATCCTTCTCCTTCGTCCCCCTTCTCCTATTTAAAGACCATGTATCTCTTCTTTGTTTTTCATCAAACATTTTAATCAAAAACCTTTCTTTTACTTGTTTAATCTGAGAAGTGTGTAATATATTCTCAACTTGTTTTCTTCTTAGTGTGTAATATCTAAGTTGAATTCGAGCCTGAAGTCTAAGAGATTTTCATCTCTCTTGGAAGTTCACTTCAATCCCCTTTTCTATCCGCTGCATCATTTCACCATTCCATCTCTTTCAATCCGCTGCATAATCAACCCCCTTCACCTTTCATTTGTCCGATCTATTGCATCTTCGGTCTCTTGATCTTCATCAGTCCGATCCATCTCCTTCAAAGCCTTGAAAGTGTGTTCTTGGGAGCAGATTCCTCACCAGGAGTCTATCATGTGGTATCAGAGCAACCACTCTGCATTCAGGTTTTGAATTCCAATCGTCACTTTCTTTTATTTTCAGATCTGTCGTTCATCTTGCGAGAATTTTATTAAATGTTTTACTCGTTCAAAAATTATAAACTCAACTGTTTTAGAACCAGGAACGAGTCTAGTATTTTTGAAAATTGATTTGAGAATTTTTGGATTCGTTTTCATAATTTTCCCAGATCTGTTTTCATTTACGTGTTTTTAGAACTATTTACTGGTGGATCTTTGTTTTTCTTTTCAGGTACCATGGTGACATCAGAAGAGGAAGAGTCATCTACATCTAGTCTTGAAAGGAAGATCCTTAAGTCAGTCACCGCAGCTATGACAACCATGCTTGATACTAGACTTGGCGCTCTACACTTGAATCAACCAAACCCGGAAGCAAATCAGCGTCAAAGGCAGAACCAGGAGGAACCAAGGCAAGACGACGAAACCAGGCAGTACTATAGTCGCGGTTCTTCACACAGCAGTCAGCGGAGGCGTCGACGTGAACGTCCAGTACCAAGAGATCCGTTGGGAGGTCTTAAGTGCAAGATCCCAGCCTTTCACGGAACCAGCAACCCGGATACCTACTTGGAGTGAGAACAGAAAATCTAGTTAGTGTTTGTTTGTCAAGAGGTCACCAAGGTCAACAAAGTTAAACTTGCCGCAACCGAGTTCTACGACTATGCTCTAAGTTGGTGGGATCAGCTTGTTACCAGCCGCAGACGTACCGGAGACATGCCGATCGATACATGGAACCAGCTGAAAACCGTCATGCGAAGGAGATTTGTGCCGAGTTATTATCACCGCGATCTTTATCAACGATTGACGAACTTAGTTCAAGGAAGCAAGACTGTCGAAGAGTACTTCAAGGAAATGGAAACCCTATTGCTAAGAGCTGATGTTCATGAAGATGGAGAAAATATAATGTCGCGATTCATGGGTGGTCTTAACCGCGAAATCCAAGACCGTCTAGAAACCCATCACTATGTGGAAATTGAGGAGATGCTTCACAAAGCAGTCATGTTCGAACAACAAATCAAGAGGAAGAACTCTCGATCCAGCTACAGCACCGCTAAGACCAGCTACAGCTCAGGTAAGTCAAGTTATCAAAAGGAGGACAAGCCCAGCTATCAGAAGGACTACAAGCCATTCGTCAAGCCAAAACCGTTTGAATCAGACCCGAAAGGTAAGGGTAAGAAAGTGATCACAAGGACAAGGGATATTCGTTGCTTTAAGTGTCAAGGACTTGGACATTACGCAAGCGAATATGTCAACAAAAGGATCATGGTTCTTAAGGATAATGGCGAGGTGGAGTCTGAAGAAGAGCGTTCGGAAAACGACTCTGTGGAAGAGGGTTTGGAAGCCCCAGCTAAAGGAGAGCTGTTTGTTGCTAGGAGATCGTTGAGTGTTCTAACCAAATCAGAGGAGCAAGCGCAAAGGGAAAACTTGTTCCACACGCGATGTATTGTCAAAGACAAGGTATGTAGCTTGATTATTGATGGTGGAAGTTGTACTAACGTTGCAAGCAGGACTATGGTGGAAAAGCTTGGCTTAGAAGTGCTCAAACATCCAAAACCATATGCGCTTCAATGGCTCAACGAAAAAGGTGAGATGTCCGTTAAGGAGCAAGTCAAGGTGCCGCTTTCTATTGGTAAGTATCAGGACGAAATCATGTGTGACATACTTCCGATGGATGCTAGCCACATTCTTCTTGGACGTCCATGGCAATCAGACCGACAAGTTCACCATGATGGCTTCACCAACCGACACACCTTTGAACACAATGGCCGCAAGACGACTCTCATTCCCATGACGCCGCATGAGGTCTATCTTGATCAGCTTAGCATAAAACAGCGAACCGCCAAACAAACTGAACCAACCGATAACAAGGGTAAGAGCAAGGTAAGTCACAATAGTTTACTTTTTGTTTATAAAGAGACACTTGCTTGTTCTACTAACCCCGAACCGGTGCTACCGAGTGAGATTGAGTCGGTTTTGCAAGATTTTAAGGACGTGTTTCCGGAGGATAACCCCATTGGCTTACCACCAATCCGAGGGATCGAACATCAAATCGACTTTGTGCCGGGAGCCGCTCTACCGAACCGACCAGCCTATCGCACCAACCCAACCGAAACAAAGGAGCTTGAAAGACAAGTGAACGAGCTGATGGACAAAGGACATATTCGAGAAAGCATGAGTCCATGTGCCGTTCCAGTGCTGCTAGTACCAAAGAAAGATGGGAGTTGGCGTATGTGCGTGGACTGCCGAGCAATCAACAATATAACGGTTAAGTATCGTCATCCTATCCCTAGATTAGATGATATGCTTGATGAATTGCATGGCTCTAGCATCTTTTCTAAGATTGATCTTAAAAGTGGATATCATCAAATCCGTATGAAAGAAGGTGATGAGTGGAAAACGGCTTTTAAAACCAAACAAGGGTTATATGAATGGTTAGTAATGCCGTTTGATTTAACTAACGCGCCTAGCACTTTCATGAGGTTGATGAATCATGTCCTTAGGAAGCATATTGGTGTATTTGTTGTGGTCTATTTTGATGACATTTTGGTTTATAGCAAGAACTTAGAAGATCATGTCATGCATCTTAGACTTGTTTTGGATTTGCTTCGCAAGGAAAAGCTTTATGCAAACTATAAGAAGTGCACCTTTTGCACAGATAATCTTGTTTTCCTAGGCTTTGTTGTGAGTGCAGATGGAATCAAGGTTGATGAGGAGAAAGTCAAGGCAATCAAAGATTGGCCAAGTTCTACAAATGTGAGCGAGGTGAGGAGCTTTCATGGCCTAGCAGGGTTCTACCGAAGGTTTGTTAAGGACTTCAGCACTATTGCCGCCCCACTCACGGAAGTGATTAAAAAGGACGTTGGTTTCAAATGGGAAGCTGCACAAGAAAATGCATTCCAGGCTTTGAAAGAGAAGCTTACTAATTCCCCTGTTTTAATTCTTCCAAATTTTATGAAAACTTTTGAGATGAAGTGTGATGCCTCAGGGATAGGTATTGGAGCTGTTTTAATGCAGGATCATAAGCCCATAGCTTTATTCAGTGAGAAACTTGGAGGAGCTACACTCAATTATCCGACCTACGACAAAGATCTTTATGCTTTGGTCCGAGCCCTACAAACGTGGCAACACTATCTCTGGCCGAAGGAGTTTGTCATTCATACTGACCACGAGTCTCTTAAGCACCTCAAGGGACAACAAAAGCTCAACAAACGTCATGCGCGGTGGGTCGATTTCATAGAAACTTTCCGATATGTGATCAAGTACAAAAAAGGTAAGGATAATGTCGTTGCCGACGCATTATCTCGCAGGTATGTTTTGCTTACTTCTTTAGATGCAAGATTGTTGGGTTTTGAGCAAATAAAGGACTTGTATGCTGATGATTCTGATTTTAGCAAAATATTTCAATCTTGTGAGGAGTTTGCTTTTGGAAAATATTATCGCCATGAGGGTTATTTGTTCTTTGAAAATAGACTTTGTGTGCCTCACTCTTCTTTGCGAGAATTGTTTTTAAGGGAAGCTCATGGTGGTGGTCTAATGGGTCACTTTGGAGTTGCTAAAACCTATAAGGTGATGCAAGAACATTTCCACTGGCCGCACATGAAACGAGATGTTGAACGACTTTGTGAACGGTGTGCGACTTGTAAGCAAGCTAAGGCTAAGGTTCAATCCCACGGTTTGTATACCCCTTTACCTATTCCTTTGCATCCTTGGACTGATATATCTATGGATTTTGTGGTTGGATTGCCTAGGACTAGGGCAGGTAAGGATTCTATTTTTGTGGTGGTTGATCGCTTTTCTAAAATGGCGCATTTTATTCCTTGTCATAAAACTGATGATGCATCTCATGTTGCTAGCTTGTTCTTTAGGGAAGTTGTTCGATTGCATGGCATACCTAAGACTATAGTTTCTGACCGTGATACTAAGTTCCTTAGTTATTTTTGGAAAACTTTGTGGTCTAAGTTAGGAACTAGATTGCTTTTCTCTACTACATGTCATCCGCAAACAGATGGGCAAACTGAGGTGGTGAATCGAACTTTGTCTACCTTGTTGCGTGTGCTTATCAAGAAGAACCTTAAGACTTGGGAGGATTGCTTGCCGCATGTAGAATTTGCTTATAATCATTCTATGCATTCGGCGACTAAGTTTTCTCCATTTGAAATTGTTTATGGGTTCAACCCCACTTCTTCTTTGGATCTAATGCCTTTACCTTTGAGTGTGAGAACAAGTCTTCATGGCAAGAAAAAGGCCGATTTAGTTAAACAGGTTCACAAAAAGGCTAAGGAGAATTTGGAGGCCCGAACGAAGCTGTATGAGAAGTATGCGAACAAAGGGCGTAGAGAAGTCATCTTCAATGAGGGTGATCAAGTGTGGGTTCATCTTCGGAAGGAACGTTTCCCGGAGGAGCGAGCATCCAAGCTAATGCCGAGGATTGATGGACCATTCACAGTGCTCAAAAGAATCAACAACAATGCCTACCAACTCGACCTCCAAGGTAAGTACAAAGTTAGTGGCAGTTTCAACGTTTCTGATCTTCTTCCTTATTGTGCAGATAATTCGGATTTGAGGTCAAATCCTTTTCAAGTAGGAGAGGATGATGAGATCATGGACGGCTCAACCGAACCAGACGGACCTAAGGAGCAGCTTGAACCTGAGGAAGCACCGGAGGAGCAGCTGGTACCAGCGGAAGCAGTGGAGGAAGCATTAACCGTTCCAGCGGGTCCTATAACAAGGTCACGGTCCAAGAGGTTCAACCAAGCCATCACTGGACTACTCAAGGAGCTGGACAAGAACCAAGAAGACATGGCTCAAACCACTATGACGTTGCTCACAGCTCAAGGTGCTCGGTAAAGGGTAAAGTGTTGCTTTGGTGCTCTTTTTCCCTTGGTCAAGTTTAGTCCCATTGGGTTTTCTTGACAAGGTTTTTAATGAGGTCTAAGTAACATTTTCAAGCCCCTTTGCCAGCCCAATTCGTGGTCCAAGGTTCCCCACAAAGGCCTTGGCCCATTTTCTATCTCTTTCTCATTCAAACTTTGCATTTATTGCTTTGTAATTTCCAAGACTTTGTGCATGAGCTTGCATGAGTGTGGACTCTTGCATGAGCTCCACCTCTTCTCTTCTAGATCCTTCTCTTTCGTCCCCCTTCTCCTATTTAAAGACCATGTATCTCGTCTTTGTTTTTCATCAAACATTTTAATCAAAAACCTTTCTTTTACTTGTTTGATCTGAGAAGTGTGTAATATCTTCTCAACTTGTTTTCTTCTTAGTGTGTAATATCTAAGTTGAATTCGAGCCTGAAGTCTAAGAGATTTTCATCTCTCTTGGAAGTTCACTTCAATCCCCTTTTCTATCCGCTGCATCATTTCACCATTCCATCTCTTTCAATCCGCTGCATAATCAACCCCCTTCACCTTCCATTTGTCCGATCTATTGCATCTTCGGTCAATTGATCTTCATCAGTCCGATCCATCTCCTTCAAAGCCTTGCAAGTGTGTTCTTGGGAGCAGATTCCTCACCAGGAGTCTATCAGCGTGGCTGGTCGTGTCTGGAATTTCTAGATTTTTCTGCAGCATCTGGGGTGAGTGTTCGTAAGATCCAACGATGAGATTTTCTTGGTCTGAGATAAAAATTTGTAGAGTTGTTCCTGACTTGTTTATCTATGATTTGTACGGTGGAGATCTGAATAGGTTGCCAGAATGAATCTAGGGTCGTTTGGAACTGCATATTTTTTGCTTTTTGTGTTCTCTCTCTTATGTTGTTTTCTTATTGAGATTGCTACTTGCAGCCTTAGTCTCTGGAGAGGACGTGGTTGTACTCAAATACATTGGTGATAATGGAATTTTGAGTGGACTACGGTCCCGTGGTTTTTACTCCTCGCATTGGGGAGGTTTTCCACGTATAATTTTGTGTCTCGTTTATTTTACGCTATGAAGTTTTTGCTACCAAGATTATTATATTTTCCTCACAGGTTCACATAAGTTAAGGTGAAACTTTATTCCGCTGCGCAACTGTGCGTTGTTTAATCAACAAAGTGGTATCAGAGCTTTGGTTTAATAACTTTGGTTATAAGTTACTTTGTGAACGATGAAAAATATGGGTAGAATGATAAGCTTGAATGGTTCTAATTATCATCTATGGAAAGACAAGATGGAAGATTTGCTTTTTGTGAAGGAATTTCATGTTCCTGTCTTTGAGGAGAAGAAACCTGAAGATAAGACTGATGATCAGTGGAAATTGCATCATCGCCAAGTGTGTGGTTTGATAAGGCAATGGGTAGATGATAATGTGTTGAATCATATTGAAAGTGAGACTAATGCTCGTTCTTTGTGGTTGAATCTGGAGAAACTGTTTGCTCGAAAGACCGGGAATAATAAGATGTACATGATCAAGAAGTTGATTGAGTTGAGTTATCAGGAGGGAACTCCGATGACTGATCACTTAAATGTGTTTCAGGGGCTGCTTAATAAACTTTCTGATATGGGAGTCAAGTTTGAGGATGAGATTCACGGTTTGTGGCTTCTTGGTACATTATCAGATTCTTGGGTAACTAGAAGACGGTCTAATGCTAGTTCCTCGCGTTCAGATGTGTTGGTCACTGATTCAAGGAGGAGGAGTACATTAGAGAGCCCAAGAATGATAAGAACAGGAGCAGGAGCAAATCTAATAAATTTGCTAATATGGAGTGTCACTACTGTCACAAGAAATGACACTTGAAGAAAGATTGCTGGAAATTGAAAAGAGATAACAAGCAGCAAGGTAAGCAAGAAGAAGTAGATCGAGTGACAATCACTGATGATCAGTTTCTCATTCTTCTTGAGAATGATGCCTTTAATGTATGCCAGGACACCAGCTGGGTGGTTGATAGTGGAGCTACTAATCATGCTACATCCCAACGGGATTTGTATTCTACCTATAATTCGGGTACTTATGGTTCTGTGAAGATGGGGAATGATGGTTTGGCTCAGGTTGTTGGCATTGGTGATATTTTCTTGGAGACTAGTCTTGGGACTAGACTTGTGCTTAAAGATGTTAAGCATGTCCCTGATCTTTAGATGAATTTGATATCTACGGGAAGACTTGATGATGAAGGTTTCTACAGTTTACACGGTGGTGGTAAATGGAAGCTTTCACGTGGTTCTATGGTTGTGGCTCGAGGTGAGAAGCTTTCATCTTTCTATTTGATGCAGGCTAAGGTCTCCAAAGATAGTGTTAATGCTTTGGAGGATGATGCCATGGAGTTGTGGCATAAGAGACTCGGTCACATAAGTGAGAAAGGATTGTCTGTGTTGTCTAAGAAGGAGGTTATTCCAACTATCTCCGGTTCGCACAAAGAAGTGTGCGCATTGTTTGCGGGGTAAACAACACAGAGTCTCTTCAAGTCTTCTGCGCATTCTAGAAAACCCCAGGTACTTGATTTGGTGCATCCAGATGTATGTGGTCCAATGAAGACAAAATATATTGGTGGTGCATCATATTTTGTCACTTTCATTGATGCTCGTTCAAGGAAGTTGTGGGTTTTTACTATGAAGACGAAAGATCAGGTTCTAGGATATTTTAAGCATTTTGTGGCATTGGTTGAGAGACAGACGGGAAAGAAGTTGAAGTGTATCCGCAATGATAATGGTGGAGAGTATTCTGGACCATTTGTTGCTTATTGCAAAGAACATGGTATTAAGCATCAGTTCACGCCACCTGAGACTCCACAGTTGAATGGGTTGGCTGAAAGAATGAACAGGACCATTGTCGAGAGGGTTAGATGTTTGATTTCACAATCAGGCTTGGCACAGACTTTCTGGGGTGAGGCTTTGAGCTCAGTTGTTCACGTGTTGAATTTATCACCGAGTGCTCCATTGGAGGGTGATATTCCAGAAAGGGTTTGGACTGGTAAGGATGTTTCTTATGGTCATTTGAGGGTCTTTGGGTGTAAGGCATTTGTTCATATTTCCAAAGATGAGAGGTCGAAGCTTGAGATGAAGTCGCGACAATGTGTGTTCATTGGTTATGGTCAGGATGAGTTTGGGTACAGATTTTATGATCCCGTTGACAAGAAGCTCATTAGGAGCAGAGATGTTGTGTTCATGGAAGATCAAACGATAAAGGACATTGACAAGTCTGGAAAACCAGCTCAGAGTAATGAAAGTTTGATTGATTTAGAGGTTATTCCTTCTACATGAGTCCACAGTCAGGTTGAGGGTGAGGTTCATGTTGATACACCTGGTGCAGATGCTCCCGCACATGATGATGGTACTGGTGATCATGGTGACGATCATGGTGAGACACCAACTACCGAGAATCCACCTATTGTTAGAAGATCTGAGAGAGGTCTTATACCGTCGACTAGGTATAATCCTGGTGAGTATGTGTTACTTACTGATGGGGGAGAACCTAAAAGCTATAGTGAAGCTTTGAAAGATGAACACAAGGATAAATGGCATGATGTCGTGGGTGACGAGATGAATTCTTTTGAAGAGAACCATACTCTTGAGTTGGTGAAGTTGCCTAAGGGTAAAAAGGCTTTGCTTAATAAGTGGGTGTATAGGATTAGGCATGATGAGACCAGTTTGTCACCTCGATACAAGGCTAGGTTTGTTGTGAAAGGATACGGCCAAAAGAAAGGAGTTGATTTTGATGAAATATTTTCTCCTGTTGTGAAGATGTCATCCATTCGGGTTGTACTTGGATTGGCAGCGAGTCTTGATCTAGAGGTTGAGCAAATGGATGTAAAAACTGCTTTTCTTCATGGTGATTTGGAGGAAGAGATTTACATGGTATAACCGGAAGGCTTTGTGAAAAAGGGTGAAGAGGATTTAGTTTGCCGTTTGAAGAAAAGCCTTTATAGATTGAAGCAGGCACCGAGACAGTAGTACATGAATTTCAAGTCTGTTATGGGGGAGCATGGCTATAAGGAGACTACTTCTGATCATTGTGTGTTTGTGCATAGGTTTGGTGATGATGATTTTATCATCTTGTTGTTGTATGTTGATGATATGTTGATTGTGGGCAAGAACTTGAGCAGAATTGAGGAGCTGAAGAAGCAGCTTAGCAAGTTCTTTGCCATGAAAGAATCACTACAAGAAATTTGGGCATTGGTAGCAGATCACGGTAGCACTAATTCAACAACTGCTACTAAAAGTGTCAAAATTGAATGTCCAATTATACGATAGCATTAAATTCGTGCTAGGAAAGATTTTCGTTAATCCGGGAAAAAAATTCGCTATTATAGTTGAAAATTCGTTTTGGAGGCAATACACTAACCCAATTTTTTTGTTTTTTCATGATGAGAGAAAAAAACAATAATTTTTCGTCTTAAGTCTTAAAAACAAAAAAATTCTTCCTCTCATCCATTGTCCCTCTTTCCATTAACCCTAAATCTTAAAATTCCCAAAAATAAATGTTAAAGCCGCAAACTCTTCTCACACAAATCCTAAGGCTTCTCCTTCTTCCCAAATTCCTCTATCTGTCTCTGTTTTTCTCTCTCTATCTCTTTTGAAGAATATGAATTCGGCATCTTTCGATGAAGTTGAGATCTGCTGGAGCAAGAGAACCCAAACTTCCCGTCGAAGCTCCTTCCTCTTTGGGTATCACAATCGATGTTACAGGAAAAACCACCAACGACGCTTCCGCTTCCCTCCGATTCAAATTCTGGATCTGAGATTGATTACGACTCTGAGCGAGCTTGGTGGTGGTGGGTTTGAGACCAAAGATTTCTCTAATTAATGGTATCTAAAATCTTCTTTCTCTTTTAGTTTACTTTGGATTTTTATCCAGCGAACGCTTAGTATCAGCGGCGATTTATAGGAAGCCAAGTAGTCACCCTCGGTGTATCAAGATCTTGGTTTCGGACTATATACCAAGTGTTCCCATCTGTTGGAGCTTGTTGAAGAATAATAAATCCTCAATTGCTGATTTTGATCCAAGGTAAAAAAGTGTTTTTATTTCTTTTAAAGTTAAAGATATTTAGGTGAAGTTAGTTTTTTTCTGGGATCTCATTGTAGATTGTTAGGTCTGCTAATTCGCATATTACCAATTCAGTGACTCTTGGTTCCAAATTCGTTTTGGTGGTCATAGTCTTCTTTAGTCATGGTTTGGTTCTAAGCGAGTAAGAATCTCTTTCCAATCTTCTCTGTTTTTACTCTTGTGGTTATGTACCTCTTCACATCTGGAGTTTAGTTAGCTTTGTAGGAATCTGTACTCACATGTGATTTTTGTTCTTTGGATGTGTTTTGCAGTGTTCTTCACGAAGTGGTCAACAGAGCAGACGATGGTGGAATCACACCTCTTCATAATGAATGTAGAGATTCTCTAATTGAAAAAATTAATTCTGTAGTTTTGTTTTCACTTTGGCGCTTTGGTTATACATTGTAGGTGCTGGGGGTACACAACTCTCCATTATGCTTCATGTGATGGAAACACGTAGTGTTTTGTTTCATTTGGATCATATATGAATTCATTTGACATTTGTTTTCACAGCTATTGATCGATAAGGGGGCCTGTTTTAGCTGCCATGAACTCCAACGAGTTTGTTCTTCTCTCTATTTCTCCGCCTGTAAGATGGCTGCAAGATAGGAAGCCAAAATCACATCTGCTTTGAAGTCCCAGATTGAATAGCTACAACAAGAGAGGGATGGATTTCAAAGGATGGTGATTGAAAACCAGGTTTGTAAACACTTTAAAGTAAGAGTTTTACCATTGCTTATGACCGATTCAATTTTATTATGCTGACACTCTTTTATTTTTCCCACTTACAGTTACTATAAGGTGATCTGCTGATGGTATGAGTGGAGATCTACTAGGGCTGCTTCGGTTTCTTTATTACTTGGTTTGGTGAAGAAATGTACCTTGTTTTTCTTTATGACTTGGTTGGTGATTCAAGCATTTGTATCTTTTGGGAATTTGATAGAATGATTCTATGTAAAATGTATGTTTTATAAATTTAATGTAGTATTAATTTTATTTATGAATCAATTTGCAATTTATATTTTATGCATTATAGGTTTCAAATAATTGAAATATAGAACATAATAATATACATTACAACAGCATTATCAAAATGAACAAAACAATATTTTACAGCACGAAATGTTTGCTATAAAAACAAACATAATAGCACAAACTAAGCGCTAGTTAATAATATTAAATAGCGGAGTATTAGCGCTATAATAGGTCAATCTACCATAGCGCGTAAAAACTGCTACAGTAGGAGGGGGTCTACTATAGCTCCTCATTATACAGCGTTTTCAAATGCGCTACGAAAGCCCTTTAGTAGCATTTTCCGTGTGCTAGTAATGTCCATATTTCTTGTAGTGAATTGGGTCCAGCGATACAGATTCTTGGTATGAGAATTGTTAGAGACAGAGGTGAGAGACTGATTCACTTGTCTCAAGAGAAGTACATTGAGAAAGTACTTAAAAGGTTTCACATTGATAAGTATAAAGCTGTTGTTACTCCTCTTCCTACAGACTTTAGATTGAGCAAAAAACATAGTCCAAAACACAAAGTTGGAGAAGGAAGATATGGTAAGGGTTCTGTATGCTTCTGCAATTGGTAGTTTGATGTATGCCATGGTCTGTACAAGACCAGATATAGCTCATGCTGTTGGTGTTGTTAGTCGTTTTGTCTCCAATCCTGGAAGAAAACACTGGAATACTGTGAAGTGGATTTTGAAATATCTTCGAGGGACTTCTGATTTGAAGCTTACTTTTGGAGGTGATAATGCATTGCTTGTTATTTATACTGATTCTAATTTATCATGAGATGTTGATTCTAGTAGTTCTACTTCGGGTTACTTGGTAACATTTGCGGGTGCAGCTGTTTCATGGCAGTCAAGATCGCAAAAGTGTGTTGCACTTACTACCACTGAAGCTGAGTTCATAGCTGCAACTGAAGCTTGTGAGGAGTTGTTGTGGATGAAAGGTTTTTGTGAAGATATCGGTTTCAAGCAGAATAAGTATGTGATGTTTTGTGATAGTCAAAGCGCAATTTGTCTCGGAAAGAACTCTACATTTCATTTGCGTTCTAAGCACATTAATAGGAGGTATCATTGGATACGTGATGTGGTTGCTTCTAAAAAAGTAGAACTTGAAAAGATTCATACGGATGATAATGGAGCTGATATGATGACAAAGTCATTGCCAAGGGGGAAGCTTGAAGTTTGTCGAGGGATAGCCGGGATGGCTGTTTCCTCGACCTAGTCGGAGGGGGAGTTTGTTGGGTTTTCCTCCTAGTGGAGAAACCATTTGGGTTTGGTTAACCAAACCTTAAATTGGGCCATTATATTAGTTCATGAGATTAATATTGGGCTTTAGGTTATGAGACACTATATAAACACTTTTAACCTGATTATTGACATAAGGAAAAATAGAGAGAAGAGAGTTGATTTTTGGATCTAGAGAAGAAGAGAAAAACAAAACCTTTAGGGTTTGGTGTTTTGCACGTTTGGACATTCAGACGAGCTCCGATCTGGCTGATTTTTGGAGGGTAGCTTCGCGACTCAGTGTTCTACATATTTGGCGGTGGAGATCTTGTTTCAACGGTTGGTTTGTGATAAATCTGAGTTTTAGCATGGCTGGTCGTGTCTAGAATTTCTAGATTTTTCTGCAGCATCTGTCGTGAGTGTTTTTTAGATCCAACGGTGAGATCTTCTCGGTTTGAGCTGAAATTTTGCAGAGTCGTTCTTGAAGGATTTGTACGGTGGAGATCTGAATAGGTTGCCGGAATCTTAGTGAATCTAGGGTCGTTTGGAACTGCATATTTTTTACCTTTTTTTGTTCTCTCTCTTGTATTGTTTTCTTATTGAGATTGCTACTTGTAGCCTTAGTCTCTGGAGAGGACGTGGTTGTACTCAAATACATTGGTGATAGTGGAATTTTGAGTAGACTACGGTCCCGTGGGTTTTACTCCTCGCATTGGGGAGGTTTTCCATGTATAATTATGTGTCTCGTTTATTTTAAGCTTTGAAGTTTTTGCTACCAAGATTATTATATTTTCCTCACAGGTTCACATAAGTTAGGGTGAAACTTTATTCCGCTGCGCAACTGTGCATTGTTTCCCCAACAACTTGTGCCAGGGGTCATCGTTAAGACAATGAGATGAGAGCATTTCGAAAGAATCATGCAAACACATGGATGAAACCAGTCGCGAGGATGATTCCAGAGGCGAACGACCTGACAATGAGGAAGAGAGATTTATCCGGTTGGAAGGCGGAAACTGAATGAGCAAAGAACGGGAGGCAAACGCCAATTAGGCTGGTTGTGAGGATTGAGAAGATTGCTATGAGTTTGAGATCAAATGCTCTGGTTTTGTCGGTACATGTGTTGTCAGACTCGGGTTTGCACTCTTTGTCGGATTCGGACAGAGCTCCTGGGAAATGGGAGATGGAGATGATGAGGAGGAAAACGCTTATGGCCGCAGAGAAAGTGACAGGAGATTTAGCCATCATGATCTCTTACTTTGTTTTCTCTGGAAGTTTAAGCAGTGGCGGACCTACGTTAAGGATGGTGGTGGCAAGTGCCACCAGTAACTTTGAAATATCTAAAAAAATTTACACTAAACAAAGTTATTTAAGTGGCAAAGTGGTTTAAGTTTGCTTTAAAAACCCTTGAGGTAAGGGGTTCGATTAACATGTACAACGAACTGCCCCCACTAATATTTTATGCTGGTTCCGCCCCTAAGTTTAAGTATGGAATAGATAAGATTTTGTCTTCGTCTTATATAAGGGGAATAGGCTTAAGGACTCTTCTCAATCAAAGAGAGTGTCGAAATTACTTACTAATCAGTGTCTACATGTTATCTTATTGAATTATACAACGTCTCGAGTATTTTAGACTAGGCCTAGGTCTGTTCTCGATATATTTCATATAATGTATTAATGTCATATATATTTCCCAGACCCCACTTAAAAAAAAGAAGATCGTGATAGTTAAAACTAGTACTATGAATTATGAATGATTTAAATTGATGAAGAAATTTGCACTTTCGGTTTCTGTAGTTTGTTTTTGACCTTTTGTGAGGAGAGCGAATCTTATAGCTTAGCCAAACCTCTTGTATTTTTTTGTGGTCTGCGGATTAACACAAAAAACAAAGTTTCAGCGTAAGTGGGCCTGGTCCAATGTCATTATACAACAACTTTGCCGTTCTATCATATGTATCGAGAGGATGTGTACGTAAACGTAATAGATGCTAAAGCACAAAAAAGAATCTAACCGATGCGATTGTTAAACCAATAGAGGCCCTCTTTGTAAACAAGGTTTACTTCGTTTTCTCTTTCTGATTGTGTTTCCCTTGTGTATGTGTGTGTTGGACTTTACAGTGGGGTTTCTATGTACTGCTTCTTAGGTACTTGGTTTTTTTGCATTTTTGTGTAGTGTATCCAGGGACATTACAATGATTTGTATGCATGAGATTGTAAATTTGGTTTAATATGTAAAATCGTTTGCATTATACATTTTAAGATATTCGATTAAAATGCATCCATATACACACCACAAGTTATAAATATTATTCGCAGATTTTCATGTGTCTAAACCAATTTTTGGTTTATACGATTGATTAAGCATTGTCAAATAGAAATCGATCATATCACTATATCAGATTAAAATAGACAATTATGTTGACCTTTTTTATTAATATTATTATATGAAGAAAATATATATTCGGGTTACATCTAGTTTAAAAAGTCATAATCATTCATTGAAGGAGTAGGAGCTTTAGCTTTAGGACACTTGCAATGACATTTATTCATACGTCCTTTATGGTCCATACATTCTTTGATGAGTACTTCTTCTTCTAAATCTATCATTGAAGGGGAAGGACTAGGAGGGCATTTACCCATATGTCCTTTATGGTCCATGCATTGGTTGTAAGCTCCTTCTGAATCCATCATTATTGAAGCAGAAGGAGAAGGAGTATGAGCTTTATGCTTTGGACACTTGCAATGACATTTGATTTTATGTCCCTCATTGTCCATACATACGTTGTTGAGTGTTTTTTCTGAGACTATCATCGAAGGAGAAGGAGTAGGAGATTTATGACATTTGCCTTTTTTATTAGCCCCTTCTTCTGAATCTATCATAGAAGGAGAAGGAGTAGGAGATTTATGACATTCGTTTTTTTTATTGACCTCATCTTCTGAATCTATCATTGAAGGAGAAGGAGTAGGAGATTTATGACATTTGCCTTTTTTATTGACCCCATCTTCTGAATCTATCATCGAAGGAGAAGGAGTAGGAGATTTATGACATTTGACTTTTTTATTTACCCCATCTTCTGAATCTATCATTGAAGGAGAAGGATTAGGAGGACATTTGTTGACTCCTTCTTTTGCATCTATCATTGAAGGGGAAGGATTAGGAGAACATTTTCCTATACATCCTTTGCCTTCCCTGGCCTCAATTATTATGTTTTGACCTTCAATTTATTTTAAGAAAAACAAACATGTCAAATTAATTAGTATACTACATATCTATATATACGTTTTTGGAAACATTTATGAAATAAATCCTCAAGTGTAAACTTATTTACAATCATGCCATTAGCATTAAATATTTTTAGTTTTAATTTATAAATATGATTTAATTATATTTCTCTCTCTTATAAAGGCCCAAGTCCATTAGCATCAAACTAATACTTTTAAGAATAACAAAAGATTTAACATATTTTTATGTTTTTTGGATTGACAATTCCTATGATATAAGCTTCCCGATTTTTTAAACAATTAATCCCCCCCCCTAATCGCAACTTTCCTAAACAATTGGAATCACTACCTAACCATTATCATTAAAGGCTCTTATATACTTTAAGTTAACAAAACTCACTTAGAATAAACTCTGACTATGTAAAGTAATGTACGCCAACGTAAAAACATTTAGATGGTTCATTTGATCTACCAGATCCTATAGTGTATAATTTCATGTTTTAAATGCATTTACTAAATTAAAAATAAAAATATAACATGTAAATGTAAAAATTTCTTGTGGGTTACTAAAGTAATTTAAGTAAATACTAAATTAAATGCTTATGCAAAAGAATTGTTTTAGAATAATTTTAGTTTTGAATATCACGGTTATATAGTAGGACAAATTTTGGGATGATATATATATATATATATATATATATATATAAATTAAAATACTATTAATATGGTGTTTATCTTATTATTATTTTATTAACACCATTAATATTAGAATATTAAAAAATTTAATTAAATTACGCTTATGTAAACAAAAATGTCATGCAATAAATCACAGATTAAATCCTAAAATTAACAATCTAAATACAATTATAAGATTTCAAACACTAAATAAAATCAACAAACAATTATAGCTTCAAATTTAAAAGTTTTGGGTCAAAAAAATATTACTCCGCAGTATACCACGGATGAAAATCTAGTGTTTCTAAAAATTAGAGTAGTTAGAAACATTAAATCAAATATTGTAGGTAACATCGTGACATAGAAGAATCCTCAAAATATTAAATTCATGAATATAATGGAAACATAAAATCTAAGGGAAAATCTTCAAAATGGTAGATTTTATCACAAACTACTAAACATAAATTACAATTCCACACAATTCGTATAATTGCTCAAATTATGCAAAATCTTGGAACCACTTCACCATTAAAATGAATTACCAATGAAAAATTCACGTTTACTTACAAGAGAAGAGCAACAAGAGGGAGAGAAGAAAAGCCATCATAAAGGAAAGGTTGGTCATAGCTAAATAATGTTTGTATAATTGTATCTGAATGCTGCTGGATGAGTTAGGTTTAGTGAGAAAACTAGCTAGTCTTGAGTTCAATTATATAGGGGATGGAAAAACAGCTTTTCACTTTAATTGAAAATTTACATTAAATTTGATATTTTATTTACAATAGATCTTCATTATTATTTTTAATCATGAAATTTATTTTAATGATAAAATCCAAGATACAGAACCTATTTTTACACAAATAAAATCATGACATTTATGTAATGATCCAATCCAAGATACAGAACCTATTTTTTCACAAACAAAACTACTACAATATATATCTTAAAATTGTGGTTTACCTTTTCCATCAGGCCTTTTGGGCATTAATTTATATATGAAACTTTTTATCTTTAATTTATTTGAAAAAATACTTTAATTTAGTATTATATTTTACCAATACAGAATAGACTTTTTCCTTTGGTTACAACTCTTTTTCTTGTTTAATATATAGAGAACATTACAAGAAAACAGGACATTTACGACTACGATTGGCGACTAAACCCGTGGTCACCAAATTTAGTGACTATATAACGACTGTTTAACCACTACTTTACAACTGCTAAAAATTAGTCGTAAGTTAGTTGGTTGTTACCGATTGAAATGAGTAGTTGGTTCAGTAGTCGTTAATTAGCAACAACTTTACGACTGAAAGACAAGAAAGTAATTTTGTCAGCTAATAGTAGCTAATTTGGCGACTACATGGGAACTACTGCAGCGAGTCGTTAATTTTGCTACTAATATACGACTACATCTGTTAGTCGGCCATTTGGCGACTACTAACCGACTAATGAGGTGAGTCGTAAACATGTCGGCCAAAAAGAAACACGTTTTATTCGTTTGTGGGGTTGGTAAGCTTTGTTTTTTTGCGACTGTTAGTTTGAGTCACATCACAGTCGTTAAATAGTCGGTAAGTAGTCGCCAAAAAAACTCTATATATACCAGACCTTCGTTTCTTATTTCATTCACACCACAAGCAAGAGCATTAATAAGAAACAAATCGAGAGTGAGAAAAAGAAAATTCGAGAGTGAGAAAAAAAAATCGAGAGTGAGAAAAAAATAACGAGAGTCAGAGATCTTTAATAATGGCGGGAAGTTCTAATTAGAGTCATTTTCGGGAGTGGATGTAGAAGAGGCTTGATGAAGTGACGGGAAATTTCACGGAAGAGTTCAGCACCGGGGTAGAGGATTTCATGGCTTTTGCGAATAGTCAGCGTTTAGCACAAAATAATGGTGGTAAGTTTCACTGCCCTTGTGATAAGTGCAAAAATGGTAGGCGTCTTCCGGGGGGTACAATTTGGAATCATCTTTTTTGCTATGGGTTTATGCCAGATTATTATGTTTGGTATAAATATGGGGAAGAAATTAATATGAGCATAGGAACGAGTTATGTAGATCCGACGTTTATAAGTGGGAATGAAGAAGTGGGTAATGTGGTAGGAGATAGATATGTGGATATGGTGAATGATGCATTTTGTTATAACATAAGTTTAGATGATAATTATCATCAAGATAATTATCATCAAGATGGTAGTTATCAGAATGTCGAGGAACCGGTACTTAACCATTCCAAGAAATTCTACGACTTGTTAGAAGGTGCAAAAATCCATTATATGATGGTTGTCATGAAGGCACTCACAATTATCCCTAGCTGCTAGAGTCAAGCAAAATAAGGCAGATTATAATATGAGTGAAAAGTTAGTTGATTCGGTTTGTGAAATATTGACTGATTATTTACCAGAAGGAAACTAAGCTACTGGTTCACATTATGAGACAGAAAAATTGATGCGCAATTTAGGCCTCCCATATCATACAATTGGTGTTTGTATTAACAATTGTATGATATATTGGAAAGATGACAAAAGAAAGATAAATGTTTGTTTTGTGGTGCACAAAGATGGAAGCCTCGGGAGGGCTGACGTAGAACCAAAGTACCATATAGTCGTATATGGTATCTGCCTATTGCTGATAGATTGAAGCGAATGTATCAAAGCCACAAGACTGCAGCTGCAATGAGATGGCATGCCGAGCACCAAACAAAGGAGGGAGAAATGAATAATCCTTCTGATGCAGCGGAGTGGAGGTATTTTCAAGAACAAAATCCTCATTTTGCCGAAGAACCCCGTAATGTGTATCTTGGATTATGTACTGATGGGTTCAATCCATTTGGGATGTCTCGAAATCATTCTTTATGGTCTGTGATCTTCACGCCATATAATCTACCCCCTGGTATGTGCATGAATACCGAGTATTTGTTTCTTACAATTCTGAATTTTGGGCCAAATCATCCGCGAGCTAGTCTCGATATATTTCTCCAACCTCTTATTGAGGAGTTAAAAAAGTTGTGGTCTACTGGAGTTGATGTGTATGATGTGCCCTTGAGTCAAAATTTTAATCTAAAAGCAGCGCTGATGTGGACGATCAGCGATTTCCCGGCGTATGGCATGTTATCTGGATGGACAACACATGGTAAATTGTCTTGTCCTGTTTGCATGGACGATACAAAGTCTTTTTATCTACCTAATGGAAGGAAGACATGTTGGTTTGATTGTCACCGGAGATTTCTTCCTCATGGTCATCCTTTTAGGCAGAATAAAAAAGACTTCTTAAAAGGTAAAGACGCTATGAGAGAGTAACCATCTGAGTCTTTGACCGGTGAGCAAATTTACTCTGAGAGATTGAATGGTGTGAATCCACCAAAAACGAAGGACGTCGGTGGAAATGGTCATGAAAAGAAGATGCCAGGATATGGGAAGCAACACAACTGGCACAAAGAAAGCATATTGTGGCAGCTGCCATACTGGAGGGACCTCAATCTACGACATAATATTGATGTGATGCATACAGAGAAGATTTTTTTGGACAACATCATGTATACTCTTATGCGTGTGAAGGGTAAATCAAAAGATACCATCATGTTAAGATTGGATTTAGTGAAGTTCTGTTCTCGGCCACACTTACATCTTGATAGTAGGGGTAAAGCACCTTTCCCGGCATATACATTGACAGACGAAGCCAGAACAAGCTTATTGGAATGTGTGAAACACTCAGTTAAATTCCCAGATGGTTATTCGTCAGACTTAGCTAGTTGTGTTGATATGGAAAATGGAAAGTTTTCAGGCATGAAGAGCCATACAAAGCCAGATGGTACGTATGTCGTTCGCAAGGCCGAGAAGATCTTTAAAACTTATGAGAAAAACTTACAAGCTAAGCTATCTGAGATCGAGTCAGATCCTTCACGAGTTCAGGAGCTCACAGCAGAAGATTATACGGCCATCTTTCTTCAGGTAAAGTTACATTTCTCACAATCTATATTAAAGAGTCTTTAACTTTATAATTCTCTATTTACAGTTTCACCCTTTCTTTTCTCAGTCCACTGAGAAGGATTCACGAGGTAATATTTTTGGGCTCGGAAGCCTCAAGGATCATCTTCAGGATCTTCTCAATGGCAACAGCTATCATCAACAAGGAAAGTCGTCATCGTTTGTAGCATTACAAGAGCAAATGAAGGAAGCTCATCGTATCATTGAAGAACAAGTTGCCTATAATACAAAACGTGAAGAGATTGCTGCTTGTGAAGCAGAACATTCCAAAGTTGTGGCTGATCAAAAAAATAAGATAGAGCGCTTGGAAAAGTTCATGCGCAAACTTGATCCGGCCTTTGTCGAATTCCATGAGTCTGAATCAAGTGATGCATCCATCGACTCTCCTACATAAAGAGCATCTCCTCCTTAGGTTAATTCTTAGGCTACTTATCTCTCTCTATTTCTTACTCTAATGAACTTGGCAGTTTGGGATGATGTGTTGTTCCTTGTCACTTAAGAGAATCATAGTTTTAGGATTTATCATTCTGGTTCTCTCTTTTGGTTGTTTTAAATATGGTTCTCTCTTTTTGTTATTGCTAATGAGGTGTACTAATTACAATTATGGTTAACTTTTGGTCATTAAAAATGCAAATTTTAGGGCTTTCTTTTATTATAAATTCGAATTATAAACAAAACAAAAAAAAAGATTCTGGTTTTTAATCCCTATAGTCTTCAAATAGTCATTAAATCTGGCTTTACATAGTCGCAACACAGTCATCAAATAGTCGCAACACAATCTTCAAATAATCGTCACATAGTCGCTACATTTAACGACTATATCACAACTATTCTCAAACTAATTTCCTTCACATCGCATTAATCGTTAAACTGTCATCAAATAGTCGTAAATGTTTACTGACTACTTTACGACTACATGTACACTACGACTGCTCACAGTTTTATTAATCGTAACATCGTCACCAAACAGTCGTCAAAAGTTACGACTACGTGGATTAGTCGTAAAGGAGTCGCTATTTACCGACTAATTTACGACTGAATTTCTTACCGACTAACGTTTTACGACAACAGTGATTAGTCGTAACGTAGTCGTAATATATGAATTAGGGACTACTAAGCGACTATTAGTGCAGTCGTAAATTGCATGTTTTCTTGTAGTGGAAGACTTTATTTTCAGTTATAAGTCTCATAAAACAAAAGTATTATAGTAATCTACAGTTTTTAAAATTGTGTTTTACTGTTTTATATATATTTAAAAACAGTTTTTAATTAATTTGTATGAAAATATACTTGATTTAAAAATGGTAAAAAGGCAAAAGTAAGTAAAGTTGTTGATTAAAAAAAAAAGACAAAAGTATATTTCTCGCTTCTGCTATAATTCATATCTAAAATTTTACTTGAAACCTCGAGCCCAAGATGAATATATGAAGTTATGAACTCCTCCAGAAATCCAGTAAAAAAAACCATTCATGATCCATCCACCAAAAACATTGATCATATTGGAATTTTTAGATTTTTGAAGATCACATACCATACTCAAGATTTGGATGGCTTCACTTAAAAATAAAATTTAACATATCTAAATCCATAGACGACCTAAGAACAAGGATTGCATCGATTCAAAATAATTGCACCTCTTAAGAATGTTTTTATCATTCATTTGTTAGATATAGTTAACAACTGGTTTATAATGAATTACTTAAATGAGACATTATTCTTTCAAAACAGCTGATTTTATTAGAAAAGTTGTCGATGGATACAAAGTGCTTAATAACTCATTGATAGTCGATTATAACAATGAAGATTTTAACATAATTTAATTTGGGCAGTTGGGCACATTTTGGCCTGGTTTACGACACGCACATTTATCATTTATGCAACATGCCCTACGATAATCAGAGCATAACATGCTTCCACACTCGAGGTATGTATCGCATATTCCTCCATGATTCACATCGATGGTTTCTGTATTCATCGCTGGTAATGATAGACACTTGCAAGTTCCATTGTCGCAGTATCCTAATACTGGGCCTCTCTGACAAGATTGTAAGCCGTGACACTCAGAGTTTACGTCGCATCGCTTCGCCTTTGCAAGATCTTCTCCTGCATAATATGAATAATGTGTTAGTTCAAACAGTAAAACAAATGAGATCGACTTCTCTTTCATACGAAAAACTTATATATGTTCTCACACAAGCCTTAAGATGCATCTAAAACATATAGATAGATTTCAATTGCATACAATTTTTTTTATCCAAGTTTCTTTTAACAATATAGTTATATGTTATTTTTTACTAACTAAAGTGAGAAATGAAAAATATAATACTTACGAAAGACAACGAAAAGAAGAGTAACAAATAAAAACAGCTTTAACGAGACATTCTTCATTTTTTAAGTATATGTATTTTTTTCTCTTTGCTTTCAATGGTGAAACTAAGCTATTCCTTATCTCTATTTATATATAGTGACATTTAGCAATAAAAGCTAATATATAATTGGAGATTTCTTTCTAAATATTAAATTCTAATTGGAGATTTAAACTTTATATTAGCTTTCTTTATTAAAATATAGACAAAATCTACTAAAATAATAAAATAAAAGCTAATCTATAATTGGAGATTTCTTCTTAAACTTTAGTAAAGAAATCTCCAATTATATATTAGCTTTTATTTTATTATTTTAGTAGATTTTGTCTCCATTTAGCAATAAAAGCTAAAATAATAATATATAACTGGAGATTTCTTTCTTTCGCTACTTAAATTTTAAATTTTATATTTTTATCTAGAAAATATTTTATTATTTTAAACTATGACTATTTACTATTCTTAAACGTAAATAGATTCTTTACTATTGTAAAAAAAAAAAAAAATTGGATGGTGGAGATGCTAGATATCGAACGATTAAATACCATCTATTGATTTATTTAAATATTAGTAATTTACATGAAGTTTCATATTAATATAACATCCTAGATTCATTTTACGTTTTGATTCTGTTTATAACTATGGTATTCTAAACGTACGTAACTTACTTAAAACGTATGTAATATGGTGGATTATATTAGTATCATTGTTATGTCGCTATTCAAATTCAACTCCGCATCCGCATAACTTAGATAAGATAGTTTTATTTACATTATTAGCTATTACACAAGATATATGTAATATGTGCCCATTATTTGATGTGCAAAAGATAGAAAAAAAGTCAATACATCTATTTGTAAGCTCCACTCATTAAGCCCACTTGGCCATGACGGACATGCCACCAGCACCAAGCAAAACGGCGGCATATGACTTTAGTTGAAGCTTGATGCTCCTCTGCATTTTTGGACCCATAAAATCGGCAGCTAGAAGGTCGACTAAAGCCATGTAGATGAGTAATCCAGCCGAGGAAGCGTTGAGCAACCCAACTGTTATAAGCGAATCAGGGCTATTCTCTTTGTATGTTTTAGATAATGCCATCCCTAGAGCCACTCCAAAAGGCGTCGTCACCGCGAAAAAGAATGCCATCACCGCCTTTTTAACCCACCCGTACTCCGCCTACATATATATGTACTACCAAGTTCTCATCATATGATTTCCATATCAATTCTTTCAAAAGCAAAACTATTTTTAAAGAAATGAAACCAGAATGGATAGGAGTAAAAGGAAAGGAGGAATTCACCTGGAGGATGCAACCACCGAGACCCATGCCTTCGAACATTTGGTGGAAGCAAAGAGCAGCAACGAGACCTTTGATGGTGCAAGTATTGTTAGTGGCTCCTACTGATAGTCCTATCACTATCGAGTGTACCACTATTCCTAGCTCCAATACCTGTTCCATTTCATTCATTTTAGTTACTCACCTATCAAATCATAATTAGTTTACATGGTTGTCACTAAAAAAAGGATGAATCATATATAATTAGTGGAATAAATTTAAACAAAAACTGACATATATAGCCTTCCTATGTGAATCATCAATTTCGATCACTTGTAGAACTAAGTTATAAATTTTCCACTTTTACCACAAGTTTATAAGTTAAAATCAAGTTTAGAGTTAATTATGTAAAGTTTGAAGAAAAATAGAAAATAACGAGATCAGTGAACGGGGGTACTAACGATTGCAATCACACGATACCGTAGAAGCTGTAAATAAGAACCAAGCTCCTTATCATTCTCTCCATGACTATGACTATGACTATGACCATGACCATGACCATGACCATGGCCATGAGGAGATGTCACTTGCCCCATCTCTTGGTCAGGAGTTTCAGCTGATGCCACGTCAGCACGTAGATCTTTCCTTCCTGACTTGGTGAAGACGCTGGTGGTAATAGAGTCAACCATGAGTGTGAACACTGCGGAGATCATGGCAACAAATCCGGTGAAAGGAAACTTGTGCCAGGGGTTATCGTTAAGGCAAGGAGATGAAAGCATGTCGAAAGAATCAGGCAAAACGTGCATGAAACCAGTGGAGAGGATGATTCCGGAGGCGAAAGATTTGACGATGAGGAAGTGAGATTTCTCGGGTTGGAAAGCCGGAACTGACCGGGCAAAGAACGGGAGGCAAACACCGATTAGACTGGTGATAAGGATTGAGAAGATGGAGATGAGTTTGAGATCTAATGCTTTCTTTTTGTCGATACATTTGCTATTGGATTCGGATTCGCACACTTTGGCAGATTGAGAGAGAGCTCCAGGGAAATGGGAGATGGAAAGGACGAGAAAGATAGCTATGGCGGCATAGATATTGACAGGAGAGTTAGTCATCATTCTCATTGTTTCTTATGGATTTGTTTTGAGTTTGGTACAAAGTATACTTTGTCTTAATCTTCTTATAAGAGAAGACTAAGCCTTGATCTCAATCAAAGTAAGTGTCGACATTACTAATAAATGTCAACATGTATTGTTAAGAAAATACTGAAATACACAACCAAGTCCAATTAACTTATTCTAGCCAAGGGGCAAGAGGCATGTTCTCGACACACACCTGATTTATTTTAATAGGTTCTCACTTACAGAAATTAAATAAATCATACTAGTTACGTAGTTCTTGGATAAAGGATCAAGAAATACAGTTTCATGATAATCACCAAAAATTTAATTTAGATAAAATAAACTAGATATTCACCCGCGGTACACCGGATGACTATTTTTTTAATAAAAATAAAATGTTATTTGTTTTGTAGATTAATTATATATATAACTAATATTTAATTTGTATTTTTTAAATGTACAACTTCACAAATATATATATATATATATATATTTATCTTTACAAATATATATATATTAGTTAGTGTAGAAAGTATTTTGTTTGAGGTTTATTGTTTTATATTATAAGAAATAGGAACTATAACATATAATTAGATAAGTATTGATTTATAGAAGGAAAATAATGTGTGTGCTTATAGAAATAATTCCTATTGTTTTGTATAATTAGAAATTTAATATTAATTAAATTAATTATAAACTTAATACTTAATGTTAAAGGGAGTAATTCCTATTCTTTTGGAAATTTTATTAGGATGGAAAATCTTGTTTTCCAAAATTAAAATTTAATTTTAATTACCAAAAATTCGGATATTTCCTTAATTACTGAGATTGATCTTACCAAATAATATTTTAAAAGGAATATTTAGTGATTCAGTTAAATCTTTGACAACGAATATTTAAGTTACCAAATCTGACTAAATTGCTTGATTTCCGATATTATAATATTTCCCTAACGAAATTATAGTAATTAATTATGAGTAGTATATATGGAAAGAATTAAAAACGCAGAAATTATATATATGTAAAGTTGTAAACTAATTTACAGAAAATGTGTACTGTATATCATACATCGACTAAATATTTTGGAATATGGTTCATAATCACTATAAATATGTGACTAAAAATGTTTTGAGTACAAATGAGCAGGAAGCTTGATTTATCAGGTATCCAAATTTAACAGTTTAATTTGGTTATATATTTGAGAATATTTAAACTTTTAAAAAGTAAACATATTATAATATATTTACGTTTTTTTTAAAGTTTAAGATATTATAAATATTTAAATTTTTATAGAATGTTTAAATTATTATAAATATTTGAACTCCGTCGAAAGTTTAAAATAGTATAATATATTTAAAGTCTATAAAATATTTAAGTAATATTAATATTTTTACTCTTCAAAATTTTAAAATATAAAAAAAAGTTTGAGTTAAACCCGTTAAAACATGTATTTTTATTAAACTATAAATTAAGCCATGGAAGCGGGGTGTGTTTATCCTCTTACAAAATTACTATCCGATATTGCGGATTGTCTATTCTCTTACAAAACTACTATCTACTATTGTGGTATGTCTGTTTCCGTGAAAAGTTACATTTTACAAACTACTTACTCTATTAGGATTTTCAGTTTACTGTATAACCCAAATATACAAATAAACACTATATAAATAAATAAAAAAAAGTCAAAAAAAACTATATTACAAAAATACAAATTACAAAAAAAAAAATAACTAACAAAATATATAATCCCGTGTTGTAGCACGGGTATATCACCTAGTACTAGAATATGACATGTGCTAAAGCACATGTTTAAATTCTTTCCATTTGTATATTTGGTAATTTTTATTTAAAATATTATATATATGATTATTTTATTTGTTTTAAAAGTCTTTTTATGGATGGAAAACTATGCCATGAAATCATATACTGAATATGATTTATGAATATAACATCTATTTTGTAAGATATATTCTAGTATATCTAGATTTTAACCCGCAGTATAACACGGATTAAGTTGTGTGTTAAAAAAATTAACTTTTGTTTATTAATTTTATTTGATTTATTTAGTATTTAAAATTATATATTGTATTTTGATTGTTAATTCTACGATTTAATCTATAGTATAACGCATATTAATTTTAGGACCAAATATGTAACGTATGTTTGTCAAAATCATCGTAACCGAGAAAGCCTACCAAACAACATTATTCCAAACTTAAATTTAATCCGAGAAATCATATTTTTGAAATTTTAACCCGTGCTCTAGCAAGAAATCATATTTCTTGAATTTTTTTCATATTATAGTGACATATTATTGATCCGTGCTATTACAAATCAAATTAGAGTGTTCATAATTTTTAACTTTTTGATTTATCATATATTTATGATATTCTTAAAATTATCAAATTAAACTATTTTTAAAGATTCCAAATTAAATTATTTAAAAAGTTTATTATAGTATATAAAACTATACAATTAACAAAAGAAATATATGAAATAAATTTAAATATTTAAATTTTAACCCGTTACTTAATCAAAATTTTCTGATAAAGTAAATTAAGATTTTATTTTTTAGTATAATCGGAAATCACTTGTAATCTGCGGAAGAATGATTAATTTCTGAGATTTTTTTGCCTATATATGGTTAGTTAATTTTTTTTTGAATATTTTATTTTACTCTTTAGAATATATTTTTAAGAAGATCCTAATCATAAATCTATATAACCTATCAAATAATTAATCCATATAACCTATCAAATAATTAATGTTAGTTATAACCTATATTTATATGGTCTACCAATTTGAAGTCATCTACTTCCGTTTTATTAAAAATGGATGATATGATAATGAACTAATAAAATTACAAACTTATCACACAACTTATAAAATATTTGAATAGTACAAAATGTTTAGTCAACAAATATACGGTTTTTTCTTTCGAAAATCATTGTTACATAATAAGTCAACAATGATCGGATTTATATTTACATGATAGTATTGATACATTTGTATAGTTTTAGGATGATGATATAACCTTTTGATAATTTTTTACTTACAGTATTAATCTATGTAGTTTTTGGATATTTAATTACATGTCGGCTTTACACATTTTTTATATGAAGAATGATGTTATATGGGTTCTTTTTAATCATTGTACTATATAATGTACAAAAGGATAAGCAAGCCACACTCCATAGTCCATATGTACGTTGTGTACGTTTCTTTTTCAAGTACATGACCTGATAGGCTGATACAATAATGAAAAACAATTATAGAGTATCTTTCGTTAAAAAAATTATAAACCCTAAGTTGACTTCTAACTTTTTTAAGTTGCTAATCCATATGGAGGAGGAATGTTTAAATAAATAATCATTGATGTGATTGTCATTGAAGCAACTAATTAAAGCTATAAGCAATTTGATCACGGTTAATGGTTTTCTGGTTTTAATAGTTCTTGAGGATGATCAATTAGAGGCTGTGACAACCTATCCCACGGATCCCATTAGCTTTCCGCTAGCTGTCCCAACGGACCGTCCGTGGATTCTGCTAGCCCTCCGCTAGCCGTCACAACGGAGTCCACGTTAGTCCTGTAGGACATCGATCTTAACTCATCACTGTAGATATCCAAATCCATCAGTAGGTTATTGGTGTGTCAGGCGTTCCTCGAATCTTGGTCCCCACCCTTTAAGAACTTTTCCACAGGACAAGCTGTCCACACCTCCTACAGGGGCTCCACCTGCTGGGATTCCCACATCCGGAAGCCTAGCACCACGGCCTCTCGGGCACCGACACCGCCCGCACTGACCCCAGCGCTTATGGTCCTATCAGTACCACCACCGGCCACACTCATGGACCCCTCCTAGAAGTCCTGCGACTCGCCAACACCCTCAGTTGTCACACTCTGCTCAACCGACTCACTAACTGTTGGGCCTCTGCCCCTACCACGACCACGACCACAACGGCGTCCCCGACCACGTCCGCGTCCACGACCAGCAACAACTCCACCCTTAACCATCTGCACTACCCAGAACAGAAAGCTAAGTACACAATTCAAAACCGCACACCAAACACACATCTTACCGTGGAATCTCATGAAAGGCTCGAACAGGATGATACTAGGACTCCATACCACACGCAAATTGACTAACTACTCATAATCAATTCCATCCACTTAACCATCCTAGAACCTTAAAGGCTCTGATACCAAACTGAAACACCCCGGCCCGTTTTCTTTTTTGTTTAAATACAATATATATATATATATATATATATATATATATGTATAATTAAGCATCTCATACTACTTAATTAACCAACCCAAACCACAACTCATCATTAAACCAGAAATAACCATTAAGCACAGCGGAAACATACCAATAATACAAAACCAATACACATCAATACAATAACACTTCTAACCATCCTATCCAACAACCTAGCATAACTCTATCCATGTTCCAACATAAACAATATAACCAACAACACACAAACGAGACCCTAGATCATCCTCCTCCTCATCGCCATGATTCCACTTCACAAACCTGCACACCACAAACAACAATTGAGATGCGTAAGTATTATCACAAATACTTAGTGAGGCAATCCTCCCATCTGCTGGGCTATACACACAAGCAACTGAGATTCCCATGTTTAACAAACAACAAACAAACACAACAAACCAGGAAAAATCACGAATCATACAAGTTGGTGTCGACCGACACCAGAGTGGTGTCGATCGACACTAGCCCAAACATGGCGTCGACCGACACTAACCTGGTGTCGATCGACACCGACTCTGCAGACGCGTTCTACTCGAAGCCGATCATCGAATCTCCGTTTCCAATCACCTCCAATCCGTTCCAAACTCACCCAAAAACTTCAGGAACCTATAAGAACCATAACACAACCACTAAAAGCAAGAACAACACCACAAAACACAACCAATCAAGCAAACAAAGGATTCTCAGGCTTAGATAAGCCATGGTCATGCACTCACCTCTTTTACAGGAAGTTTCTGACTCAAACTGACGAATCCAGCACCCTAGAAGGCTTCCCCTTCGTTCCTAGCACAATATCTCTACTCCACAGGAACAGATCTCACCAAAACAGCTTAGAATCTCCAAATCCCCTCAAGAACACTCTCTCTTCTCTCTTTTCTCTTTAGAACGGCCAAGACAACTCCTTTTCACGACCTAGGTCGAGTTTTCCCTTATATACATGGTTTAAACAACCCAATTAAATCAAACCAAATCCAAAACGACAATTAAAAACAACCTGGTCGAACCAACATCGATGGTGTCGATCGACACTCTCCTTGGTGTTAATCGACACCCCTTCCCAATATCCAGAAATTGATTTGCGGGTGTTATAGAGGTTTTGAGCTTAGCTTGATGAGAAAACCATGCACTTAAGACTCGTACGGGTAATGACAGACTAGTGAAGTTAGTGTAACCAACAATATTCTATAAAATCCCAAACTTAAAAGACAAACAAAAATAGTAATTAGGTGAATATGTTTTTTTTTTTTTGTGGTATCGAACAACAAAATAAATTTTAGTGATGTAGACAGACCTTCGGGATCAGAAGCCCATTGTTGACATACGGTTCGTTGACTTCATGATTCGTAAGAACGTACTTCGCTGACTTTACATCGACTTACTGTTCATAAACATCACTCTAGAATACGACATCCTTTTAATAAAAGTTATTAGTCGTGTTCATTTCGAAGCCGTGCAACCACCGTAAATAAAACAATCAATTATCCAAAAAAAACCATCTGATTCGTTGCAACGACGATCTAGAAAGACATAGTATATTCGAAATATGTTATGATTGGTATATGGATGGATCGTTCTAAAGTTTTAGTTGAAACGGTATATGATTGGTCCAGTGGCTTTGCATAAAATTTTAATACTAGCTAAGCTAGTTTAGAAACGTACATTACATAAACACATGCCTTACATATATTGGAGCTTGGTCTTGTGGGCGTTTGAGTCAAAACTTAAAAATTATATGAAGAATAAATTTTAAACTATCATATCTCAATATCCAATAATGCCGGAGGGTCGTTAAAAGTCAATGGAAGGATTGGGGTGATAAGATGAGATGACTCATATAAGCTATGAGTTCAAAAAAAAAAAACCTATACATTACAACTAGCAAACTTGGAAATAAAAAGCCGATATAACCTTGCGTTGTTTGAAAAGGCACCATCAACCAAACGAACGGACAATTATGAAAATGATTCTCCATCTTTGTTTTTGATTGAAGGGTGAATTACTCAAATGTTACTCATTTTAGGTAATATTATCAGAATCTACAAAAAAAATTTTTATTACTAGAATGTTTCGGGTATTTTCAAAATATCCAGCGTGCCTCTGTTTTATGTTACCGGAAAAAACGTTATTACAAAAATGCCATTGCCACGTCAGACGCCACGTCAGAAATCGCTGACGTGTAACCATAACTCAGCCGTAACGCGATACAGAGTATGTTGCGGCTGAGTTATAGGTATGTTACGGCTGAGTTATCGGAAAAACATTTGAGTAAGAGTGGACGGCTGACTTATGAAAATCTGGCTGAGTTATGCTAATAAGTCAGCCAAGCGTTATGGCTGACTTATTAAATTTGGCTGAGTTATGCGCATAACTCAGTTGTAGTAATGGCTGAGTTTTCACCTGATGGTTGAGTTGTCAAAATTTTGGCTGAGTTATCGCTACGACACGGTTGACTTGTCAAAATTTTGACTGAGTTATCACAACGACACGGCTGAGTTGCCATTTTCTGACTGGCTGAGTTATGAAAAATGGCTGACTTATGAGATGTAGTTACGGCTGAGGTATGGTAAAAAAACTATAACTCAGCCGTCATAAGCTGACTTATCGACAAGTCAGCCGTTTGACGGCTGACTTATTGGCAAAAGATTAATTACTAAAATGTTTTTCAGTTACGGCTGAGTTATCAAACGATACGGCTGAGTTACATATTTTCAGTTCATGAAGCGGCTGAGTTTGTCAGCAATTTTTTTTGCTTTTTAATTACTGTAATGTTTTTCGTGTTGTGGCTGAGTTTTAGTTAGGCTGAGTTATTGTATTGTTTCATGGCTGATTTGCCACGTCGGATGCAGCATCCATGTCAGCATTCCATGTCATCATCTTTTTTCTCCGGAAATACGAAACGTCATTCGACTCTGGTTCTTCAACTGGTTAATAAGTGAACTATTTACCTTCTTATTCACCTTGTTCTTCTACTTCTTCTTCACTTTCTTCTTCACACCTTGTTCTTCTACTTTTGTTCTTCTCCACCTTGTTCTTCATTATATTTCATGGATCCAGTGCCGGTACTAGTTGTGTCCGGTAATTGGATAAAGACACAAAGATATGTATTTAACTCCGACGAGAGAGGGTGTATAGTTGTGCAGATAGATGGAGGCACAACATACGACAAGCTTCTTAAGCTTGTCCTTGAAGACTACGGATTGGACTCGTTTAGACATGAGCTAAAGCTGAGCTACATGTTCTCGAACAGGGCAATGAAACATATGGCGCATGATACTCCACCAGTTTTTGTCTCCAATGATCGACAGTTGCAATGTTTTTTGGGGCTATGGAAAACCGATCAGCTACGTCTCTGTGTAGAGTTTTCGGCGAAAGAGTCTACAGAAACTAGTGGAGCTAGAGGAAGTATGATTCGGCGAAGCAGAGACTCGAAAGCAGAATCTACATACGAAGTGTGCAGTGGGGGATTTGAAGGCACTTGTTTTGATTATGGTGAGATTGTTGACAAAGAAAACGAAGAAGAAGTTGTCGAAGTAGCATCTGACGAAGAAGAAGACGATGAATTTTCAACCCGATTTGATGTTTTCGACGACTCCGATGGTGAGTCATCTGATGACGAGAAGTTTTCTGTATTGGGCGAGCCTCAGAGTACAGTGGAAGACCCACCTACTCCGCCTCCTCAGAAGAAAGCTCATAGAGATGATAACTTTGCCGGATCGAAGATGAATCCGGAGGCTATTAGGTTGGAGGTGTCAACGCTAAAAATTGCTGTAGGACAACGATACAGTAGCAAAAAGCAGTTCAGGAATCACGTGAAACTTATTTCGGTTAGGGATGGATTTGATTTTAATGTACCAGTCTCAAATCCGAGACAAGTGGTTTTTAGGTGTTGGGTTAAAGGATGTCTTTGGAGAGTTCGTGCATCTGTACAAGGGGATGACCCGGATTTTCATGTTCGTGTATACGATTTGGAACACACATGTTCTGTGACGAAACGTTCTACTAGATGCCGTCAATCAACAGTTGATGTACTGGCAGGTCTTTACAGGGACTATCTTGGTGATCTTGGTCCGGATGTTAAACCTAAAAGTGTCGGAGTCATTTTCAATAAGCAATTTAGTCTAAAGGTAATTACTATGTTTCGACTGACTTATTGATAATAATGGTTGAGTTATAGGTATGTATAGGCTGAGTTACTTATTGATAACAATGGCTGAGTTATAGGTATGTATAGGCTGAGTTATTTACATTTTACGGCTCATTTATTGATTATTTAAGGCTGACTTATTCGAATGTATCGGCTGAGTTATTTATATATTATGGCTGATTTATTAATTTGTTGGTGTCGACAGATGGGTTATTGGAAGGCATATCGAACGCTGCTGAATGCAAGGCAGATCCATCAGGGAACTCCTGAGGAAAGTTTTAGCGAGTTGCCTTCTTACATATTCAAGTTAAAAAGGGAAAATCCGGGTACAGTCACGCGTCTTCAAATAGGTGATGAAGATAGATTCAAATATGTTTTTATTGCTTTTGGTGCGAGTATTGCTGGGTTTGCTTTCATGCGCAAAGTTGTTATTGTCGACGGAACGTTTCTCCATGGTAGTTACAAAGGGACACTTCTAACAGCCCTAGCTCAGGATGGTAACTTTCAAATTTTCCCATTAGCTTTCGCTGTTGTTGACACTGAAAATGATGAGTCTTGGCGTTGGTTCTTTACACAACTCAAAGTTGCCATTCCAGACGAAAAGGATCTTGCGATAATCTCCGACAGACATCAGTCAATAGGGAAAGCGATTCGTCAAGTGTATCCGTTGGCTTCACGTGAAATTTGCACTTACCATTTGTATAAGAACATCTTGGTGAAGTTCAAAGGAAAACATTTGTTCCCTCTGGTGAAAAAAGCGGCAAAGTGTTTTAGGCTAACTGATTTTAATGAGGCTTTCAATGAGATTGAAGCACGTCATCCCGAACTACATGGATACCTCCAACGAGCTGGTGTCCGAATGTGGGCGCGTGTTCATTTCCTAGGTGATAGGTACAATTTAATGATAATGAATATTGCAGAATCAATGAACCATGCACTGTCAACTGCTAGAAGTCTTCCCATAGTTCAACTTCTAGAATCGATACGGGATATGATGACCAGATGGTTTTCTGAACGGAGAGAGGATGCGAAATCGCAGCAAACAACGCTCACTCGAGGTGTTGAGAAACTATTACAGGTAATTTTACATAAGTCAGTCGTCAATGTTGATAACTCAGCCGTAACAGTTACCATATCTCTGCCGTAATTGTTTCCTTATCTCAGCCATTACCATTATAGTTTCCATAACTCAGCCATTGTTGTTTCAATAACTCAGCCATAATTGCTTTCATAACTCAGCCTAAAACGTTTTTGTTTTTTGTTCTACTCCCTTATAGGACCGTGTCACCGGAGCAAGACTTATGGAGGTACAAACGATTGATGCTGTACGTGTTGAAGTGAAATATGGATCATCTTTGCATGTTATAAATTTAGAAATAAAAAGTTGCACATGCCGTCGTTTCGACCACGAGAAAATACCATGCATCCATGCAATCGCAGCTGCAGAGCATATGGATGTGTCTCGTATATCCATGTGCGATACAAAATTTAGGAGTGTCGATTTGGTTAACGGATGGGCTGGTTCAATCATGCCTCCAGATGAATCATTCTCTGCTCCTGAAGTTGTGGATAATCAGAAGTGCTTGCCTCCGATTGTTGTGAACCAGCCAGGAAGACCAAAGAAGCGTAGGATTAAATCATCTTTGGAAGTTGCTACTGAAAATAAACGCCCTGGGAAGCAACACGCATGTTCGCGATGTAAGCAAGTTGGGCACAATGCGAAAACTTGTGCTCTATAGTTTATTTTGTGTTATTACTCATCTGTCAAAGTATTATTACTTTATTTTGTGGTATTACTCATCTGTCAAGTAGTATAACTCAGCCATAACACACTATAACTCAGCCATCACATGAATCGTCGAGATATTTCGTCCTGTATCATGATAACTCAGTCGTAATAAACTATAACTCAGCCATATAATCAGTCGTATTAATCAGTCGTTTGTTTTCATATTGTTTCTTTGATAACTCAGTCATGACATGAATCGACTATATATTTTGTTTTCCCGTAAAAGCTATAACTCAGCCGTAAATTTTATAACTCAGCCATGACATTAAACTTCGCTAAAATCGTTTTGATTAGTTTCCATTACACTTCATCCAAACAACAACAAAAAATATGTATAATAACAACGCCTAAATGCGAGATCTCTGGTCGGGGGAGCCCGATCGAAAAGTTTTGCCACCAACCCTCTAGCGTTCTAGACGGTCCTACAATCGCAGAACGGGAGCTGGGCCAGATATGTCAGTCTCCAATGGTTCCTCCACTGCGAGTTCGTTCACCGCAATTCGACATAAATCTCCTACCCGTTGTAAGGCCTCTAGCCTTTCGATTGGCAATCCGGAGCCTCTGGACATCATGTCCTCTATAAAGGCACATGGGCCTTCAAGAAGATGGCGCTCGCGGAAGGCTTCACCCGACGACTCCAGGAAATTGACGTATCGGATTAACCTAGTCAAGCAAGCTCGATAGGCCTAGACATCCGTCACGAACGGGAAGGCGGTTTCCCTCAGGGGTTCGCGATCGCCTTTCGGGAGATGAAGCAGGACTTGGATGCATCCAAGAAGCGCATCGAGATTCAAGAAGAAATGATCTTGTATTTGGAAAAGAAATATGACGCTCTGGCGAAGAAGTTTGAGAGCTTGAACAAGTATCTGTGAGATTAGTCAAGCTCCGTTGTTTTTTTTTTTTTTTTTTTGGAATTGATATGAACTTTCTATGTTGTGGTGTTTTATCAATCTATTTTAATAACTCAGTCATGATTAATTATAACTCAGTCATGATTAATTATAACTCAGCCGTCATAAACGATATCTCAGCCAACCCTCAAATTAGAATGACTAAATAACCGACTAAACCGAACCGACCGATAAAATAAAACCCCTTCGACGACTCAAAGTCCTAGATGAGAAAAAGAAAAAACCGTCCGAATTCTAAGTCCGGAACGGTCGGGGTTTCACCATCACCGTCTGGGTTGGTCCTGCAGACGAAGTGGAGGCCGTGGACCTGATAGATCGTCTGCCAGCGGTTCCTCCACCGTTACCTTGTCCAGTTCGGTTCGCCAGAACTGACGAGCTTGCCTTAGGGTCTCCAGTCTCTCCCTCGGAACTTCAACGCCTCTCCAAGTCTTCCAAAAAGGAACACGGGCCCTCGACCAAGTGCCTCTCACGGAAAATTGGGCCGGCCGACTCCAGGAAATTGGCGTACTGCCTTAATATCTCTATGGAAGCCCGGTAGGCCCAGATATCCAGAGTAAACGGGTGCGCGGTATCTTCGAGAGGTTGACAGTCAGCCTCAAAAAGGACAGGCACCTCCATACTCGCCACCAGCTCTTGGCACGCCGCATGCGCGGCGAGCAGTCCAGTCATACGCCACTTCTCCAAGAAGAAACCTTCGGCGATTATTTCGTTCATGACCCGAATAGTCCCGTCCAAACGATAAAGCCGACAGACTTCGGCCAATCTACGGCGTCTCGCCATAAGGTGAGCCCCCAGCCTATAGCGGCGAGCTCGATACCTTCGGAGTTCCTGACATACGAGGCTCCCTTCTACACCCGTCATATCGACATGCGGAACAAGTGCGCGAACGCGGAACGTTTCCACGCCCTCTTGGGCGGAGGGATTATTCGACGTTTCAGTTCGGCTGGAACCGCTCGCCGACGCGGCTATCCTTTCCCGAGCCCGTCTCAGCCACGCAGATCGAGTAGTCACCATCTCTTTCTCTCTATATCTTGGAAAGTTGTGGAGGTTGGAATATTTCAATCACTCAGGCTCTCAAACCTATTTGTACGGGATTATGGGAAGTAACCGCCGCTGAATCCACCAATCAGAGTGCAGTGAGATTTTCGCTGCGTCCCTAGAATCTCGCTGATTAATTATAACTCAGCCGTCAATAGACGATATCTCAGCCAACCCTCAAATTAGAATGACTAAATAACCGACTTAACCGAACCGACCGATAAAATAACTTTTCCAATTTGATATTTTTGAATTGGTATGTTTGGTTTATTTCGGATATATTCGGCTTAATTTTGGTTATATTAGGCTAATCTACTTTATTACAATATATTTTGGGTTATTTATTAGAATGACTAAATAACCGACTAAACCGAACGGACCGATAAAATAAATTTTCCAATTTGATATTTTTGAATTGGTATGTTTAATTAATTTTAGATATATTCGGCTTAATTTCTGTTATATTAGGCTAATCTACTTAATTACAATATATTTTGGATTATTTATTGTTAGATATTAATATAACCGACCCATAACCGGAAATAACCAATTTTTTTTTTGATTTTTTGATTTTTTTTTTAAATATTCAAATGGTAATAATATTATTATATCCATAATATCACCTTAAACCATACACATTAAAACACATTAGAACCAAATCCAAAAATCAAATAATCTAAACCCTACATCTCAAACCCTAAACCCCAACCCTAACCCTAACCCTAACCCCTAAACGTCATGTGTTGTATGTTTTACACATCCTTGGTGAGAATGTGTAAAAATCAATCTTTCTCTATAATTATTACTTTTTATTGGTTATAATAATTGTAATATTCATAATTCAATTTTACATTTAATTGTTGAGTTATAATAATGTAAATTTACAAATATTTTATAAGTCAGCCGTGTAAGTCAATAACTCAGCCATCACTTAGTCACTTTGTCGGAATTTTAAGATTTTTTATTCGAATTTTGAGTTCAATTTTTTAATTATTTTGTATAATATATTGTGAAAAAACTAACTTTATAAATTGATTACGCGTGTGGATCTGAGCAGGCACAGAATTATTGTTTGGGCTTCCCCAACAACACTTTTAGTAATATCGAGGCACGGCACGAAAGACTAAACGAAGCCGTACCAAGTACATAACTCAGCCATAACTCACTCATCCATACGAAGTAGATAACTCAGCCGTTCGAAATATATAACTCAGCCATAACATATATGTTTATTCAAGTACAATTCCTACCAAAAGAAATCCAAAGGTTTTTTTACATATCCAAAGTGCAAGTCCTACCTACCAAAAGAAATACAAATGTTTTTTACGTGAACTGATTCATAAAATTAGGTGACTCATCGAAGATTTCTGCTACCATTTTAACACGTATACCCTGGATGTTTTGATCACAGATTCCATCGAAAGACACACCAAGCGCTAGACATTCTATAAACTTTAAAGCGTACACGCCACAGTCACCAACCTGTACGTTTTGCGGGACCTTGGAGACTGTCCTCCTCCTGAAGGTAAACTGTTTGTAAGTAGGTGTACGAATTACGTGAGGAACGTTTGCGTTCATCATTGCTGGAATCATCCGCGTAAACGCCCTACAAGCATTCAGCATTCTAAGCTCACTCTCTCCGGTTACTTGTCCCACGATGCTATCATAGCAATCAATATGCCTTCTGTTGAGATCCACATGCAGCGCCACCCAGTGATCGCCTCCAGTTTGTGGAGCAATATACAGGTGATCCACATCTTCTATCCACTTCAAATTAGTTTGTTCGTCTGATGGAATCAAACCTTTAACTAATTCTTCATAACAATTGCCAGTCATTGTAAAAAACTTGGGTGCAGACATTAACATCGGATAATGACGGTGAACCATTTCACTGGTGAACCACGGGTCTATAAACGCAATGCGTTTGTTGTGGAATGGGAAGGGATCTCATTTGTACCTACACCTAAGGACTCTCATAAACGCGCCCAAGTGCTGTACAACAGAAAACTGAGTAGTAAACAACAACGCAGCCATAATGTAATATAAGTCAGACAACGACAACAATAACTAAGACATTAAGATAAACTTACTTCATTAGTAAGGCACCCATATCTACCATATTCTTCTGGCTTCTCTGGCCAGTCCTTTCGTTTGGTGATTAGCACCCTATAGAATTCAATTTCCATTCTGCCTTTGCCTAACGGGATATTCCTAACAAACAAATAAACACAAGTTAATATAATGTTAACAAGCTGTTATTAACTTGTTAAGCAAAAGGGTCTAAAGGGTCATACTCGGCTTTCTTTAGGTGCTCCAAAAGTTTCTGAACCTTGACCGGATCAACAGGTGCCAGAGGATCATATATTCCAGGTCCAGGTGAACAGTTCTTCCTCATGCACGTCAGTCCGTTGTCTCCAATATTAGGGAAAATCCAGCTTGGATGATCTTGTTGTGTATTCAATGCACTCCCATCCGCTGACAGCTTAACACTCTCCAGACTTAAAGCTTTAATTCTATCAAGCCTAATCTTTTCCTCTTCATCATCCTCAGATTCAGGTTCAAGTGAGTCGGCTTCAGCAAAATACTCGTCTGTAATATCTTCTGCACCAGCTTCTGCACCAGCTTCTGAACCTCCAGGTAGTACAAATTTCAACGGCTTAACACCAGCAGCCACAACAGCAGCAGTAGGATTTTTAGGCGCCCTACCTCTACCTCTACCTCTACCTCTACCTCTACCTCTACCTCTACCTCCAGCCGCAGCTACTTCTTTAGCCTGCTTTGCCGCAGCTACTTCTTTGGGCTTCTTTAACGCAACTACTTCTTTGGCCTTCTCTGCCGCCTCTAACTCTTTGGCCTCCTCTGCCGCCTCTAACTCTTTAACATTTCTCCTCGTGGAAGGCCGTGTTTTCGTATCAGATGGTCTCTTAGTAGCTGGAGACTTCTTAGCATCTGGAGAAGTCAAATAGTTCTTTTTTTGTATATTAAAATTATAATAACTCAGCCTAAACATTTTGAAAAATCAGCCATAAAACAAAGATAAATCAGACATTACCTTCTCTCCCGCCTCTAACTCTTTGGCCTTCTCTGACGCCTCTAACTCTTTGGCATTTCTCCTCGTGGAAGGCCCTGTTTTCGTATCAGCTGGTTTCTTAGCAGCTGGAGACTTCTTAGGAGAAGTCAAAGAGTTCTTTTCCTGTATATCATAGCAAAGACAATTAAAATTATAATAACTCAGCCTAAACATTCTGAAAAATCAGCCATAAAACAAAGATAAACCAGACATTACCGACTCTCCCGCCTCTAACTCTTTGGCCTTCTCTGACGCCTCTAACTCTTTGGCATTTCTCCTCGTGGAAGTCCCTGTTTTCGTATCAGCTGGTTTCTTAGCATCTGGAGACTTCTTAGGAGAAGTCAAAGAGTTCTTTTCCTGTATATCATAGCGAAGACAATTAAAATTATAATAACTCAGCCTAAACATTCTGAAAAATCAGCCATAAAACAAAGATAAACCAGACATTACCGGAACTTTTGGTGGACCTTTTGATGTCTGCAGTTCCTGTCCATGTCCCAGGTTATTTAGTTCTTGTCCCATTTTTAAAGTCTGGTCAGTCGTGCTCTTTGGAAGCACGAGCTCTTTCATCTGTTTGAGGTCCGTCTCAAAAGATCCAAGCCTGGTTTCAATCCTTTCATCCATCTTCTTCTCCAGATTCGCCGATACATTTTCAATGTTCCTATCAACGGTGTCAAACTTTGTGTATAACTTAGAGATCAATTCGTAGAGATCATCTTCCCCAACATCTTCCCCAACATCTTCCTCCTCACTTACCTTTTTTTCTTTCTTCTTCCTCTCCTGTGCAACTCCTTCACTAGTTTCCTGACTGTTGGAAACTTTCATCTTCTGAACTTTCTGCTTCTTTGCGGGAGGAGATTCAGACTCAACAACTGCTTCAGCTTTCTTTTTCTTTTTCTTCTTATCACTCTCCTTAACATCCCAAAAACCTTTAACAAACGTATTCAGATGTATGTCTTCAATCAGGCGATCGATTGCTGGGTCGTCTTCTTCTTCTGGCCACGAATGAAATAGCTTGCAGCCATTTTCCTTCATAACCATATTAATCACACGCAGCTGTAACATAAGAGATTATGAAACCCATCAGTAAGTTTTAACTCAGACAAGACTAAAGCATAAATCAGTCATTACTAAAACATAACTCAGCCAACACTAAAGCATAAATCAGCCATTAATAAAACATAACTCAGCCGTTACTAGACAATAACTCAGCCATAACTAATCATACTCATCCATTACTAAACAATCACTCAACCAGATATAAACCTTACCTCACCAAGCGCTTTGATCTCTTCAGCAATTGCGGTTTCCAGCGATGAACGTGTACGGTTTCCACCCCATTGAAGCATCGGTATACCACCATCTTCAGCTGATGCATTCCCAAACCGTTCTCCAAAGCATTTGATGGACTCATACGCCCAAACCTGTAACACGGCTGTAAACCCGCTAAGGGTGTACGACTTTCCCGTAGGGTTCAGCATCTTTATGGAATCAACAAGAGCTTCAAATGCTGACCGACCCCACGGATACGTCTTCATTGCTTCATCATCAAAAACTCTTTTGGCACTTTCATATGGAATTCTAGAGTTATGATGCAAACCATAAAGTCCAATGTGTTGAAGAAGCAACAGCCCCAACCATTTACGATGATCAAGGTTAACCCATCCCCGGCACACTTTTAATGCTTCCCTGAGTTCAAGTAGCGTTGGACCTGCCCCACCAGGCACTTTCAAAAGTCGGAAGAACTTTTTGTGTTCCTCTTCAAGTTCAAACTGTTCAGTAGGCATTGGGTCTATGTTTAACCCAGTCAGATAATGAAATTCATTCAACCCAAACCTGATAGGTTGACCGCCGACCACAAACCAAAGCTCCTTCTTATGTACCCTTAACTGGTTACATAGTAGGAAATGAACAACCTTACCAGACCAGACGAATTGGCTATCAACTAGCTTAGAGATTATTCAAATTGGTACTTTCTTCGTTTCATCCCACGCATCCAGTCCTATTGATTCCCTAATCTGAGGGAATTCTTTCATCCTGAAATTTGTGTTTATATCTCTAGACTCTATTTTAGCGTATAGTCTTGGGGGGTAATCCCTTGCTTGTTCTTCAGAAGAAATAATCACCATCGACATCTGTTGTAGTTCATAAGTAAATCATAACATAAATCAGCCATAACATAAAACAAACTCATACATAAAGCATAACATAACTCAGCCACAAACACATAACTCAGATCTAAAGCACAAAATATCTCAGTCACAACTCATCCGTCCGCAAAATAAAACAAAAAGTAAATCAGCCATCAAATCGAATAAATCTAACAAATTAGCCATAAACCCTAAAATAACTGAGCCGCAACATAAAACAAAAAGTAAATCAGCCATCGAATCGAATAGATCTAACAAATCAGCCGTAAACCCTAAAATAATTGAGCCGTAACATAAAACAAAAAGTAAATCAGCCATCGAATCGAATAAATCTAACAAATCAGCCGTCATTAACAACGGCGACAATCAGCCATAAATCATCGAAAAAACCCACATTCAGCCGGAAAACTCGAAATTAAACAGTCGACACATACCGGATAGACGAAGACGAAGAAGACGAAGAAGACGAAGAGAGAGAGAGAGCCAATTGAAGAAAGAGAGTGCGACGACGAAGAAAGACGGTGAGAGATGACGGCGAGAGATGACGGCGGGAGATTGACGGCAAGAGAGTGGACAATGACAGTATCGCCGGCGACGAGAGACGAGAGTTTCGATAATTTTTTTTTCTCGCGGTTTGTGAATAGTTAAAACTATTCACTTTCCCTCTCTTTGATATAAACGAGAGAAAACAAAACTGTGGATCTAAAAAAACTGCTTAATGACGTGTTAATTCATATCTGATGTGTATTTTAATTTGTTGATGTGTATTTTTTTTTTTTTTACTCAAATTCGGAAAACAAAACCCAAGGGGTAAATTGTAATTACACCCAGAGCACTAAACATTCTAGTAATTTTCAAAAGATTTATAGATTTGAGTAATAAACCAACTTTTGGATAACATTTGAGTAATTCTTTCTTGATTGAAAGATAAAATTGTGATAGTTTTATAAAAAAAATTAGATGGGTCTTTTAGAAAAGTGCGTGCATTAGAATTAGCAGATATTCAAGCTTAAAATTTTAATTTAGTTTACTATTTTATTATTAGTTTTTAATTTAACTTTGACCAAAATTAAAAAGATTTAAATATAGTATTCGCCTTATATGGGCATTTTTTTATAATAACTTCAAAATTAAATAAAAACTTAAAAATATTGATTATGACTCGATAATGTTAAATCACAAGTTTGTATTATGCATCAGTGCACAAAATTTAACTATATATAAAACTAGATAAAGGCTCCTGTGAAAATACTGGCATAGGAATTAGTTTTTTATTTATGATATTTAAAAATATTGATTATGACTCGATAATACTAAATCACAAGTTGGTAACTTGGTGTACTCCACAAAAATTAACTATATAAATAAACATTCAAATATGTTTCTTTTGACAACCCATACTGCCATACACAGTACGTATGGTTTTTTTTTTTTTTGGACAAACACACAGTACGTATGGTTAATATACAAGTTTCTTCAACAAATAAAAAAAATGATGTGAATGAAATACTTGGTAGTTGGTAGTTTAGTACAGACGAGGAAAAAAAAGACAACATCAAAAGACTTTTCTCTCTCTTTCTAGACGACTCTAAAGGCGATTTCAAACCGACATACCACCGACTTACTTTTCCGGCGGTTTTCTTCCATTTAGTGCGGATCTCTGTCTCCGGTTGTGGTGCCAGTCAGCTAAACTCCATCTCTATAGTGGAATTTCATCTTAAAAAGCTATAAAATGTCGAAAGAATTATGGGAAGTTATGCAAAACCTCAATTTGGGATCAGAAAGAACCCCTATGAGGATGTCTATGGAAGCTATGAGAGCTCGTGAAGTAAGTAATCGCTTAAGTCTAGTTGTTAAATGTTTAAATCCCCAACACCAGAAACCAATTGGAATGAAAAGTGCCCTACCAAAAGCTTGGAAATCGCAAGGCCGAGTAACAAGCAGGATAAACGATGATGGTACGGTCCAATTTTTCTTCAAGGCAGAGCATCACTTGTTAACAGTTCTTGAAAATGGTCCTTGGCACTATAACCTTTGGATGGTGGCAATTGATCGATGGACAAGGCGTACTCTTCCTACCTTCCTAACAGAAATCTCTTTCTGGGTAAAGATTCTAAATATACCTGAAGACTACAGATCCGAAGCTGTTGTTCGTGAAATTGGAGGAGTTCTAGGGCATATTGATGAAGTCAAGTATAACGAACCTACTGAAGATTCTGATGGTGAGGTTTGGGCTCATGTTGGTATGAATATCAACAATAGGCTGATTTTTGTCAGGTATGTTGAGTTTGATCCATTCCAACCACCAGTTATGATTAGATTCATATTTCCCAAACTTCGAAAGTTTTGTTTTCGCTGCGGATCACTACGACATGAAGAATCAGTTTGTGATTATGTGACTCAACTTCCACTTATTGATGATGAGGCAATTCAAAATGTCCTAGAACCAATGCAAAGAGAAATCCAGAGAGAAGATGAAGATATGAGTGGTAATGTTGATTCTTCTACTCCAGTAGTTGGTGACATAAGACCAATGCTCCCACCTAGGTTGTGTGATATTGATGATATGTCTATCACTCCTGATTTCAATAATATCACTACGAAAGAGTATGGAGCCACATCCAAGGCGGATGTTAGAAACAAAAACAAGGCGTTAGTAATAGAACCAAAAGACGAGACCTTTGCTAATGTCATTAAGGAAGCCTGTTTGATCACCCAACCAATGCATCAAGGTGAATCTGATCATCAAAATGAGCCAGAAATCCCAAAAGAATTTGATTACCAGGAAGTCGCACAAAAGAAAGAAGTAGGAGATGAACCTATAAAGGATATGGATAGAGGTCAAAAAAGAAAGGGAGAAGATATTCCAGCTGAAGACCAAGCCTTAACTTCTAAACCAAGATTCCAAAGCAAGTCTCAGATAAAGGGGAGGGTGGAAACCCCTAAACTACCCCACCAAAAATGAGGATAATGCATTGGAATTGTCAGGGGCTTAAGAGAAATCCTCTGACAATTTCATATCTAAAAGATATCAGGAAGTTGCATAAACCTGATATCTTATTCCTCATAGAGACAAAGAATGGTTATAAATATGTAGATAATATAAGGCAGGATCTGGGCTTTCCTTATAGTTTTATTCTCCCTTCTGATGGTCTTAGCGGAGGTATGGCTATTTTTTGGAATGATACAGTACAAGTAGACTTTCTGGATCAACCAACTTTGAACTATACAGATATGTATATATCGGAACCTGGCTCCCCAATTTTTTGCCTTACTTATGTCTATGGGGACCCTGATCAGAAACAACGTAACAATATGTGGGATAAGATGGCGTTGTGGGCTTCTATGGGAATGTACAGGAGTAAACCAAGGTTAGTGTTGGGAGACTTCAATGATATCAAGAGTAATGAAGAAAAGTTAGGAGGACCTCAAAGATCTGAAACATCATTCAAAAAGTTTAGACGAATGCTATACATTTCTGGTCTGCATGAGCTAAAAACAACAGGAGGAAAGTACACTTGGCTTGGGCATAGATATTCTTATGAAATCCAGTCTTGTATAGATAGAGCAGTGGCTTCAACAGAGTGGCAAGATGTTTTTCCAAAAGCTTATGTTCAGTTATTGGACTGGATAGGATCTGATCATAGACCACTTTTGGTTCACACTGGTAATGAAAGGAAGAAAGGATTTCCTCTATTTAGATATGACAACAGATGGAGATTTAATAAGGAGATAAAACAAAAGCTAATGACGACATGGAACTCCGAGTGTCATTATCTTCCAGCAGACCAGTTTCATGAAGCTCTAAGAAGATGCAGATCGTGTCTTTCAAAATGGAAAACGCAAAACATCAACAATTCAGCAAAGAAAATACAGGATTTGAAGACTCGGATTCAACAAGCGTATAATTCTCACCCCTTGGATTTTAATAAGATTACTACTTTGAAATCTGCTTTAACAAATGAATACAGGATGGAGGAGGAATACTGGAGAACAAAAAGCAGAGTTCAATGGCTTCAAGCTGGGGATAAAAACACAAAGTTTTTCCACGCAAAAACAAAGCAGAGAAGAAACTACAACACAATCAATGCAATCACAGATGCAAATGGAGTGATCTGCACTACTGAAAAGGTATTAATAGAGCGATTGTAGATTACTTTGAAGCTCTATACTGTTCGGAAAATAAAGGCAACACTGATGAAGTCGTTAAACATATAAAGCCTTGTATCTCAAATGAAATGAACGAAGCTCTAACTAAACCTATTACAGAGGAGGAACTATACCAAGCTGTTCACCAGATGGCAAGAGAAAAAGCTCCAGGACCTGATGGTTTTAACCCAGGATTCTACCAAGATCATTAGTCCACAATTCATACAGGTGTGTTTAACTTTGCTAAGTCATTTTTCGAAGAGTGCAACCTTGACCCAAAAATAAATCGAACACACATCTGTTTAATCCCAAAGATAGAGAAACCGATAGAGGTTAAAGATTACAGACCGATTAGTCTTGCAAATGTAGCATATAAAATTATATCAAAAGTTCTAGCTGATAGACTTAAACCATGGTTAAATACAATTATATCTGCAAACCAATCAGCTTTTATTCCAGGGAGACTGATCACAGATAATGTATTAATTGCCCATGAGCTCCTTCATTCTCTCCATACAAAAAAACGAGTTCAACATTATATAGCTGCTAAACTAGATATCAGTAAAGCTTTTGATAAAGTTGAGTGGTATTTTGTTGAGGCAATTATGAGACAGATGGGATTTTCAGAAGTATGGTGTAATTGGATTATGAAGTGTATCTCTACAACATCATACTCGGTGCTTATCAATGGTCAACCAGTGTGTCATATAAAGCCACACAGAGGCATTAGACAAGGTGACCCAATCTCACCATACATTTATTTGTTATGTACAGAGGCATTGTCTGCTTTAATTCAGGAAAATATTAGATTGGGGAAACTTCATGGATTTAAAGCAAGTAGAAACGGCCCTGCAATCTCTCATTTATTTTTTGCAGATGACTCACTATTATTCTGCAAAGCTACAGAGGAGGAATGTGCAACCTTACTAAATATTCTCAACCAATATGAACAAGCTTCAGGTCAGGCTGTTAACTTTCAGAAATCTGCCATTACTTTTTGTAAAGGTATTGATTCGGATAAAAGAAAACATATTTGTCAGATGATGAAGATTTGCAAAACGCAGGGCTTTGGTAGATATCTTGGGTTACCTGAATTCATTGGAAGAAACAAAACAAATGCATTCTCTTACTTAGCACAAAGAGTAGATCAAAAAATAGACAGCTGGTATACTAAACTCCTATCACCTCCAGGAAAAGAAGTGCTTCTCAAGTCGGTGATCACAGCCATTCCTTCTTATAGTATGTCTTGCTTCCTTCTGCCCTCAAGAATAATAAATCATATTACAAGAGCTATGAGACATTTCTGGTGGTCAAGCAATAAAGATAAGAAAAATATTCCTTGGGTGGCATGGAACAAAATTACTGATCCAAAAAGTATTGGAGGAATAGCGGTAAGAGACTTGAAGGATTTCAACATTGCTCTCTTGGCCAAACAAAGCTGGAGGATTCTACAGAAACCAAACTCACTCATGGCAAGAGTTCTTAAAGCTAAGTATTTTCCAAAGACAAGTCTTCTCAAGGCTCCAGTTAAAGCAAATTCAAGTTATGCATTGTAACATCCGCGAACCGGATTTTGTGATTTTGAAAGGAGTGTCGATCGACACCCTAGTGGCATCGATCGACACCACTAATTTCTGGGTTCGGCCGGTTTGATTAATTGCCGAATTGGTTCGGTTTGGTTCAATTAAATCCCTAAATCATGTTATAAGCGTCTAAGGACGAGTTTAAGGGTTTTTGGGGAGTTATTTGGTCGCCGCTTAGTGAAAGAAAGAGAGAAAAGAGAGAGAAACGTTTTTGTGACTTTATGGGCTTGTTCTTGGAGTTTTTGGAGAGATCTGAGGCTGTAGGAGGGTTAGTTGTTGCTGGAATCGAAGGGGGAGCTTCTGGAGGTGTTGTTTTCCACGTTTCTCAATCCAATCTTCCTGTTCTTGAGGTGAGTGCTTGACCATGGTTGATCTAAGCATGAGATCTCTCTTGTTTGTGTGTTTTCTTTGCTGTTTGTGTTGTTTTGTTGCTTGGGTTCGTTGCTTTTGTGATTCTCAGTGATTTCTGAGGTAATTGGGTGAGTTTGGAACGGATTCGGGATGGTTTGGAATCGGGATTCGTCGTTCGTGTTCGCGCAGTTCGCGTCTGCAGATATGGCATCGATCGATACCATTTGAGCATCGGTCGACACTTTTGGTTCAGCATCGGTCGACACTTTCTTGTGGCATCGGTCGACACTTTTGGTTCAGCATCGGTCGACACCTTTGGTTCAGCATCGGTCGACACTTTCTGGTGGCATCGGTCGACACTAGTCTCAACCGAGACTTGTTTTCCTGGTTTGATGTATTGCTTGTGTTTTGTTTGCTTACATAACTTGAGGGTCTCATATGCTTGTGTGTATAACCCAGTAGATGGGAGGACGGCCTCACTAAGTATTTATGATAATACTTACGCATCTCAATTGTTGTTTGTATTGTGCAGGTAAAGGAAAAGTGTGATCGTGGAATCAAAGGCGATGAAGAGGAGGATGTTCTAGAGGCTTGATTGATTGTGGTCTAGCTGTTGTTAGGTTGCTAGATTAAGTCATTGGAACATTGTAGGATGTTAGCTTTTGGTTATTTCTTTGTTTGGATTATGGTGTTATTGGTTATTGGATTATTTATGTTGGAATTTTAGTGGTTTAATGGAATTGTTTTATTTGGTTATCCGCATTTATTGATTGTTGTTAGGATGTTAGTGGGTATGGGACCACTAGTAAAATTAAGGTAAAAAAAAAAAGAAAAAAAACGGGAAGGGTTGTTTCATTTTGGAAAAGTATTTATCAAGGTACAAAACTTATCTCACATGGCTTAAAATATATTGTTGGAAATGGAAACCAGATTGAAGTATGGCATGATAATTGGCTTCCACTAAACCCATCAAGACCAGCACGCGGAATGGGAGTGCACATGTATCCATCTCTAAAAGTTAGTGATCTATTAACATAGGGTACTTGTAATGAAGAGTTTCTTTCTCGAATCATCGAACAGGAGGATGTTAGTCACATAAAAAATATTCGTCCCTCCATCACCAGATCCAATGATGTAATCAGTTGGTTATACACCAAGGATGGGAGATACACGGTTAAATCTGGTTACCACCTCCAGCGTAAAATCTCTCATGAGGCTTCCCAAGTCGAAGATTCAATACTCAATAGTGTTGTATCCAAGACATTTTCACAGATTTAGAATCAAAAAGTTCCTCAAAAAATCAAACACTTCTGGTGGAGATGTCTTCATAATGCATTACCAACGACAGAGAACCTCAAAAAAAAGAAGAATAATAGGAGATAATAACTGTCAAAGATGTGGTGAAGCTGTGGAGAGTATAAATCATCTCCTTTTTCAGTGTAGAATAAGTAAGGAGATTTGGAACCACTCCCTGGGCTCTTATCATTCAGGTACTACTACTTTTTCACATTCAGTTCAACAAAATGTAGATTTTTTGCTGAATTTAAATAACAGCCAAAGAAAGGATGTAAGTGTTTTCCCTTTCATTGGTTGGCATATATGGAAAGCAAGAAATGACCTTCTCTTCAAGAACAAAAAACATTCCAGATATTATCAATGGAGCTTTTGTGGATTTACAATATTGGAAAGATTGTTTACTCTATAACCAAGCAGAGCCAAATAATGGAACATCTCAAGGAGAAGCAAAACAGTATTTGGCAAAAAAGGAGAACACAGGAGATATAAATATGAAGACCAATGATTACTGTTGTTTTGTTGATGGATCATGGGTCTCTCCTTCTGAAAATGCAGGAATTGGTTGGGTGCTTTGCAATTCATATGACCAAATCATATTCCAAGGAAAAGCATCTGTTAAACCAATGAACACACCTCTTGAGGTAGAAGCTGAGGCATTAAGGTCAGCATTAATTCAAGTTATTAAGCTTGGATATAAAAATGTCATGTTTTGTGGAGATGCATCTGTTTTATATTGTAAGCTCATTCATTTCTTGAAGGACGAACAGAAGAATCAAGAGGAGCACTCTATCCTTGCTACTTATCTGGCGGATATAAGGAATCTTAGTAGATCCTATGATAAGATTTCTTTTGTAAAGATCCCTCGTAATATAAATTTTAAAGCTGATAGTCTTGCCAAACATGCTAGAATGCAAAAGTTAAGTTATGTAATATCATGGACTGATGTAAATTAGTGTTCTATTTAATAAAAGTTTTGTTGCCGACAAAAAAAAATAGTAGAGACGAAAAAAGTTTCTAACATACGGCCCAAGTGCTAATCTATTCATTAATCAAACAATAGGCCCAATTATGCTAAATCAATTATTTAATCAGACAATAACTAACATAAGAGAAAAAAAAAACATTATGATCAACTACAAATGCATTAATATTCTTAACTAGATTTGGATCCGTGCTACAGCACAGATTGAAATACATTTTATTATTTTTAAAATATTATATATGTAATTGTATATAATATTATTTGGATGCAACTCATGCAAATAATTTTTATTGTAAATATTATTCATGAAATGTAAATGTATTATGTAAGTCTTATATTGTTAATTTTAACCCGTGTTAGAGTATATAAAATTATTAATCCGTGCTAGAGTGTGTCCAGCAGCTTCCGTGCTAGAGTATATAAAAATTTAACTCGTGCTTGAGTTTGTAAGTCTTAAAATTATAATATAAAAACAAAATTCAATCTGTGCTCTAGCATGGTCCTAATTTTTATTGAACGTTATGGTTTATCAATAAAATCTATGAAAAGTAAATTTCTAATATTGTGTTTAAAGATCTTTGGAAACAATTTGATATATAACTAAAATCTTCTGAAAATACAGTTTGAAAGATCCATGATTTTATTTATTACCATTAATATATCAATTATCAATTTGGAGTATCTCCAATTAAGGTTGCACCCAATATTTAGGTGTAACCATTAATATATGAATTAATCTATAACTTATCTATAACCTATTTGTAATCATTTATAATGAATTAAAAATATAAAGTCTACAAAAACTATATTGTGTACTTCTTTTTATTAAAAAGGAGATCATTTGAAATAACTCCGCGATTATAATTTTAAATTAAATAATATAATTTAATCACTATAATATAAACTATATTGTGTACTTCTCTTTATTTTATATTATAATATAAATAATATAAACTATGTTATGTACTTTTCTTTTATTAAAAAGAAGATCATTTGAAATAACTATGTTGTGATCTTCATGATATATTTGCTCCATGATTTATGGATTTATTATTTATTATCTATATACTTCACGATTTATGAATTTATTATTTATTATATATATATAAAGAGTTATCTTATGAAGAGTATATGGTTAATGTATATCTTATATATAACCTATTAGTATGCATTTGTAACCATTTATATTTTTTATAAAGTCTACAAAACTTAAGTTGTGTACTTCCCTTTTATTAAAAGGGGATAACTCAAACATATAAATAAAATCTAACTTAACAAAAATATGTACATATGAATAATTTAATCAAATAACTAGAATAGGCACATTTGAATAGAGGTCAATAGTATGATATATATACATATAAAAACATAAATGTATTACAAAAAAAAAAAACAATTTTAAAGCTACCGTTACAGCGTCTAACAACCAAAACTTTAAAGACAAACTTACTACAAGTTACTACTACTAATCAGTAGTATTAATTATTTACAAGTACCAAGTTTTTATTTACACCCATGCTTTAAACACATTCCTGTAGTGGTTAGTTAATTCATAATGATGGAAGAACGTCTTTAACAAAAAAAAATAATGATGGAAGAACGTGAAACAGTTACGTAAAAGATTGTGCACACGAAAAGTCCTGGTTAATCGTGGTTTCAAGATAAACATGAAACTTTTGTTGTAATTAAAGATAAAAGTTGTAATTAAGGAATAAACAATAAAGTATAGAACAAGAAAAAGAGACGAGACGACGACAATTAAAAAGTAAAAAAAGTAACAAGACGATTGTACTTTCCATGTTTTACGGTGGGTTTACAAAAGGAACATTCGAGAACTTTTTTTTTTTACCAAAACTCTCCTTACCAGTTAAGGCTTCTTCTCTTTTTTTTTTCTTCTTTATAATAGCTTCTCTGAGACAAATTCTTTATTGGCTTCTTTATTAAAAACCTCGGATTGGTTCTTCGTTCACACAAGTTGTGTTGTGTGTATTAGTTGTTTAACTTCCGCAGAGCCAAAAGCTTTTTATTTTATTTTTCACTAAAGTGTCTTCCCGTTACGATCCAATCAAATCCTAATCCTATGGAGCGAGGTTGTTACCGAGGTGGTCGTGGTGATGGCCGTGGCAGAGGCGGCGGAGGTCGTGGTGATGGTGGTGGTGGAGGTCGTGGTTACGGCGGAGGAGGAGGTGGAGGAGACCGTGGTCGCGGTTATGGAGGCGGAGATCGCGGTCGTGGTCGCGGCTCAGAGCGAGGCGGCGGGAATCGTGGTCAAGGTCGCGGTGAGCAACAGGATTTCAGAAGCCAGAGTCAGTGGGGACCTCCTTCAGGTCACGGTGGCCGGGGGACTCAGTTCCAGCAACCTCGACCACAGGCGACTCAGGTGACACAAGCGGTTCCGCAGCCACAAGTGACACAACCAGGACCTCCGTCAGGGTACGGTGGCCGTGATACTCAGTTGCAACAACCTCGTCCACAGGCGGCTCAGGTGACACAAGTGAGTCATGCTGGGGGCGCCGCTAGGGGCGCTTGGGGTCGTAAGCCACAGGTTCCTTCTGATTCGGCTTCTCCGTCCACCTCCGTCGTGGTTACTGAACCCGTTCGTGGTATGCTCTCAATTTTTTGTTTTCATACCCTTGGGAATTGAGATTAGGGAAAATTCAGAAACGATTATAATAAAATGATTGAGCTTAATTATGAATCATTAGGGAGATTTTGTGAATTGAGATTGGTGAAAATTTCATAAAACGATTACGATAAAATGATTGCAACTTAATTATGATTATTTTTGTGATTATTTTGTTTGAGCTAAGAGTTGTTTGTATATTAATTTGACAGTTGCTGAAGTTGTGATTCCAAGACCATCTGTACAAGTTGCGTCTACTGATAAGAAAGAACCAATGAAGCGACCTGATAGAGGCGGTGTTGTGGCTGTGCGGCGTGTTAATCTATATGTCAATCATTTTAGAGTCAACTTCAATCCTGATAGTGTCATAAGACATTATGATGTTGAAATCAAAGGAGATAATCCTACTAAGAAGATATCGAGGTTTGAGCTAGCTATGGTCAGGGACAAGGTGTTCACCGACAATCCCGGCGAGTTTCCCTTTGCTATGACTGCTTATGATGGTCAGAAGAACATTTTCAGCGCGGCTGAACTGCCTACGGGTTCATTCAAGGTGGAGTTCCCTGCAACTGAAGAGATGAGAGGTCGTAGCTATACGTTTACCATCAATCAGGTGAATGCTCTGAAGCTACGTGACTTGAAAGAGTACATGACAGGGAGCACGTCTTTGAATCCGCGTGATGTATTGCAAGGGATGGATGTTGTCATGAAAGAGCATCCTTCCAAGTGTATGATCACAGTTGGTAAAAGCTTTTTCACTCGTGAGACTGAGCCTGATGAAGACTTTGGCTTCGGGGTTGCACCTGCGAAAGGGTATCGTCATACTCTGAAGCCCACGGCACAAGGTTTATCATTGTGCTTGGACTACTCCGTTTTGGCGTTTCGCAAAGCAATGTCAGTCATCGAGTACTTGAAGTTGTACTTTAACTGGTCTGATATGCGTCAGTTCAGGAATTGTAGGCGTGATGTGGAAAGGGAATTGACTGGTTTGAAAGTCACTGTCAATCATCGAAAGAACAAGCAGAAACTCACCATTGTAGGGCTGAGTATGAAAGACACAAAAGACATCAAATTTGATCTTATTGACCAAGAGGGAAACGAGCCGCCAAGAAAAACTACCATTGTTGAGTATTTCAGGATCAAGTATGGAAGAGACATTGAACACAACGATATTCCTTGCTTGGATTTGGGGAAAAATGGTCGGGAAAATTTAGTCCCCATGGAGTTCTGCGACTTGGTTGAAGGTCAGATTTATCCAAAGGATGACTTAGATAAGGATTCGGCGTTGTGGTTAAAGAAGTTGTCACTGGTCAATCCACAACAAAGGCAGAAAAATATAGATAAGATGATAAAGTCTCGTAATGGACCGAGCGGGTATGTGTACAAAGAACTTCACTTTTATTTTCTCTTTTAAAATTTTTGTCAATCTAATCCTTTTGTATGTGTGTTTATGACAGTGGAGAAATCATTGGAAACTTCGGATTGAAAGTGGATACAAACATGACACATGTGGAAGGTCGTGTACTAAAGGCCCCAACATTGAAGTTGGCAGATAGAGGGAGAGCTGTGAGCGAGGAACCCAACGCGAGACAGAACAACCAATGGAACCTTATGAAGAAGGGAGTCACAAGGGGATCTATAGTCAAGCATTGGGCTGTACTTGACTTCACCGCATCCGAGAGATATAACAAGATGCCTAATGACTTTGTGGATGCCCTGATGGAACGTTGTTGGAAACTTGGGATGCAGATGGAGCCTCCTATCGTTTACAAAACATCCAGAATGGATACGCTTTCTAATTGTAATGCTCTTGAGGAGTTGCTTCGGTCCGTAATTGAAGAGGCTTCTCGTAAGCATGGCGGGGCTCGTCCTACTCTTGTTCTTTGTGCTATGTCCGGGAGGGCCGATGGCTACAAGACTCTGAAATGGGTAGCAGAAACCAAACTTGGTCTGGTAACTCAGTGTTTCTTGACCGGGTCTGCCACTAGAGGAGGTAGAATTTCTGATCAGTACCTTGCAAATCTTGCCCTCAAGATGAACGCAAAGGTTGGTGGAAGCAACGTCGAGCTGATGGATAATACTTTCTCTTTCTTCCAAAAAGGTGATGAGGTCATGTTCATTGGTGCCGATGTCAATCATCCCGCTGCTCGAGACAAGATGAGCCCGTCTATTGTTGCTGTTGTGGGTACTCTAAACTGGCCTGCAGCTAACCGTTATGCAGCTAGAGTCATTGCCCAGCCTCACCGTAAAGAGGAAATACAAGGATTTGGGGATGCTTGCTTGGAGCTTGTCAAAGCTCATGTTAAGTCCACTGGGAAACGACCTAACAAGATTGTGATATTCCGTGATGGTGTCAGCGATGGTCAGTTCGATATGGTTCTCAATGTGGAGTTGCTTGATGTCAAGCTGACTTTTGAGAAGAATAATTACAATCCAAAGATAACGGTCATCGTAGCACAGAAACGTCACCAAACCCGTTTCTTCCCCGCTACAAGCAATGATGGAAGTGATAAGGGCAATGTGCCTTCAGGTACGGTTGTTGATACTAAAGTCATTCACCCGTATGAGTATGATTTCTACCTATGCAGTCACCACGGAGGGATCGGGACAAGCAAACCGACTCATTACTACACTCTTTGGGATGAACTTGGATTCACATCAGATCAGGTTCAGAAGCTCATCTTCGAGATGTGTTTCACTTTCACTCGCTGCACCAAACCCGTCTCTCTTGTTCCTCCGGTTTATTATGCTGACATGGTTGCCTATAGAGGAAGGATTTACCATGAGGCAAGCTCTCGTGAGAGGAACATTAGGCAGCCGAGGGGAGCTTCTACGTCTGCTGCTTCGCTTGCCTCTTCATTATCATCTCTTACAATAGAGGACAAAGCAATTTTCAAGCTGCACACAGAGCTTGAGAATGTTATGTTCTTCGTCTGAAGAAGAGTGTGAGTTTTTTTGTGTTTAGGGTCCCAAGCTGAACTTAATACTATATTCGGAATCGGAACGCCCCGAGAACGCAGTTTTACTCCTTTTTTCTGGTTAGAAAGGAGTTTGTGCGTGAATCTAATTGGGTTTTTCGCAGTGTGTTTCTTTCATTTTGGTTGGTGTGTTGAAATGAATTTCTATTTGGTGTTGTAATGCTCTTTAGAGCAGAAACCACGTCTTTGTGTTTTTTGGTTTTATAGTATTTCAGACTCATATTTTGCTTGCGTTTTGAAAATTTGGTTATTAGTTTTATTAAACCTTAAGATTTTACAGATGAGACAGGAATATATTGTTAGTTTCGCTTTTACATGTTCAGTTTGTGTCTGAAGTTTAGTAATTGCATTTATCGTGTCCGGTTGTTACAGAAGTATATGGTGAAGCTCTGTTGCATCATTCGATTAATTCATCATTCCCTTCAACTTTTGAGCCTTGTAGACTAACACGTAAAAATACAATACAAAAGATCATCAATATGAATAAAAATATAGGCTAGTCTCTGAACTCTGAAGACCTGCTCTTAAACATTATTTATCTTCAAATGTAATTAATATTTTTCTTTTACCATTTACCTTTCTTCTACGCTTTCTTATAGTGATATATTCATTTGTTAACTTATTTTAGCCGCATTACATAGGTGGAGTGGGTTGACCAGTGAACTTGTTAACTCGTGTGTGCTCCTCTCTTTCTCTCAGACTGTCATATATTCGTCATTCTCTCTGTTTATTGTTCTACTTCCTGAGTTACATTCATTTGTACTGTCTCAAACTACCTTGGATTGATGGATTCTATTGGATTTAAGCTCATAAATTCGCGTTTTTAAGCCTCTGAACCTTAACAAGACTCGTTACTTTCTTAGATGATGAAGTAGAAGCAGTACCTGCGAATCTGCGATGGGCAGTCCTCTCTGTTAGCAACTTGAGGTTCATGCATGTCATCTTTGATTCTTAAATTAGATGCTAAAGATGTCATATAAGCTTTTCTAACTCAACATGCTTTGCTTTTGCTTGATCTCGACCTATTCTATCAAGACATACCAGTCCTAACTCCTAAAGTAATGCCACAACTGCAAAAAGTAGCAAAGTTTTCCATCTCTTAAACTCTTTAAGCCCTATTGTTCCAAGATTGTGAACTTAAGTAACAAGATTAAGGCTGATAAAAATCATGAACTCCCAGTTTAATCAATAGAGAAATGGAAAAAATAAGATAAACTCTGTCATGTGTAACGTTTTCACCATAGAGCAAACCGGTATCGCCGAGAAAGGTAACGGCGGAGCCTAACCCTCGTGTATGTGTTGTCATGATGGTTAAACCGAGAAATTAAACAAGCTAAACCATGGATCATGCATAGTCAATGTATAGAACCGATCATAATGGTTGTGAAGAGGTAAAGAGGTGAGTCGTTGACGTGTTGTGTCACGTGAAGAGGTGAGTCGTTGATGTGTAGTGTTGATGGTTTCCTCGGTTGGTTTAGTTTTGTATTCCATCGAATCAGGGTCACGTCACTTATATGGTACAGTGTCGCTGAGTTATGGTTGTACATATTGCTAATCGAAAAGTGAGACAAGAGGAAGAGGAGAGAGAGAGGAGAGAAAAGTGACGTTTAAGCGATGGTTTTGGGAACCATTGATGGATCTGGTTGGTCATTTTGTGGCTGTGGGAAGCTCCGTTAGTGGTGGGAGAACAGAGCTGGAGTGAACAGAGAGGTCAAGAGGAGAAATAAAGTGAAAGAAGGTTGGAGATGTGGAGGAGTCGAATTTGGCGGATCTCTGGCGCCGTATATGACATTGTTACGGGAACCGGATGATACCGGTGTAATCTCCGTCAAGCCAAGGGTCGACAAAATCTGAGAGAGCATCATTTGTAGTTAATCTCGAAGAGTTATGTGCGTTGCTTCCTGTCCAAGTAATTACTGGAAACTGTGAAATCTGGGTGAACCCTAGAAACTGTTCAGAGATGGTTCTTTCTAGGCTAAAGCTATATGCAAATTTACCACGGTTAATGGTTTTCTGGTTTTAATATTTGATTCCAGCTCTTAAAGGATGATCAATTATTTTAGAGGTTTTGAGCTTAGCTTGATGAGAGACCATGCACTTAAGACTCGTACGGGTAATGACAGACTTGTGAAGTTTGTGTAACCAACAATATATTCTTTACTGTAAAACTTAAAACACAATCAGAAATAGTAATTAGGTGAATATTTTTATTTTGGATTCGAAAAAACAAAATAAAATTTAGTGATGTATCGGTATATGATTGGTCCAGTGGCTTTGCATAAAATTTTAATACTAGCTAGCTAGCTAGCTAGTTTAGAAACGTACATTACACAAACACATGCCTCACACATATTGGAGCTTGGTTCTTTGGGCGTTTGAGTCAAAAGTTAAAACTTATTTGAAGAATATATTTTATTGGGTGATAAGATGAGATATCTCCAAGTTTGACAATGTAAATCCCCACCTAATTTGATAAGATGAGATAGCTTATATGAATCATCTCCAAGTTCTATCCCCACGTCTTTTAAATCTTAAACATTTTTTTTTGTCTAATCTATCATTTAATCAAATTAAAATTGTAATCAATACAATAAAAACACAATGTGTTGCTTTCCTTGCTTGACACATCAGCTTCTGTATTGAAGCAGGCGTTGACACCTCAGTAAAAATCAACTACCTATCAAATTATAACAATTAATACAGCTAAGCTTTTTTTAATTACCTGGACAAAGCAAAACGAAAACGAGAACCTTTAATCAATCGTTCGATTTCTTTTCTTCCTCGCTGTGATACCTATCTTCTTCTTTGGCTTCTTTAAACCATCGACAGTGCTGCTGATCCTAGCCATGGCTCTCTCTACCAATCTAAGCGGATCTGAAGCTGATGTTAGCGCCATCGATGGTGGATCGGTTGTGATGGATTTCTTCTCCTTTTTTTCACCCTAACTGCGATTTCTGAAACCGAAGATTGATAGATATAATTCAATGAGGAAGAAGCTCCCAACATAACCAGTGACTACTCGCGTTTAAGGCTACGGGGGACTACCGACGGAAAACGCCGCACCCAAACCCATCTTGAAGCTTGCAGTTTAGGTTCGTGAATTGGTCTATGATGGCCGAAAACGCCGCCATGTATGTAAGCTCGACGATTAAGGAAGTACGGCGGAGCAAAGGATGTGTAGGCTGTGTGGAAGCTGAAAGGTGAGTCTGTTGTAAATGTGATTAAATTTTCAGGATTTTTGATATGATTACAGGTTTGGCAAACAAGAATACAGTGACCATCAGGCAGCTGATAAGGACCAAGTTATCACTTGGAAACACCATGACCAAGAGACAAAACAAGCCTAAGATTTCTGTTAACAAGTCTGTCCTCAAGAAGGAGTTCCCGAGGATAACAAAATCTGTTGTCAAAAAGGTATTTACTCATTTTAGGGACAAAGTGATTTGTGTGACAATGCCATTTCCAAAGATTGCACAAGGTTTGGCTTGCTTTAGTCTGTTCTAAACTATGATCCTTCTACTTTTCGTTTCCTGGTAACATAATTCTATTCTTATATGTCTATTAATTTTGTGGATTAAGGAAGATTTCTAGGCTGTGAATTTGAGATGGTTTTTTAAACTATGTGGTTGAACTTTGAAACTTGGAATTGTAGGAGATCTGAGGCAGAAAGATGAGTTCTCCGGTGAAAGAGGATACTCGGAGAGTTTTCATTCCCAAGGGAGAGCATGCTGGTAATGATGAAACTAAATTTCAGGATCAAGAAGGGAGTAGAAAAAGGAATGAGAGCTTAGTTTACTGTTGGGTTAAAATTGTTTGTTTATGTTGGGTTTGAATTTAGCTCACTTTGATGTATCAGTGGTTTCGATTTATGTTGAATTCTGTCTTCAAACATGTAGATAAGGGTTAATGGGTAGAGAAAAAGAGTGTTTTGGTTTTTTAGTCTGGTTAGATAGATTTAATTTTAGCTGTTTTTGAGATATGCTTGCTTAAAATATTATTGTTGTTGCTCTCTTTTTAGGTGGTGTCCTCTCAAAACGACAGGGGATGGTCGCAGAACTTAGATGACATGATTCTTGACTATCTAAAGCAACCTGCTTGCACGTGAGTTTGAGTTTGCTTCACCTTGCACCACTTCGAATCAAAACTCATTTAGTCTGCATGTAACTTTGAGTCTGCTGCGCACATTGCACCACCTAAAGTCGGTCTGATAATTGTTATTTGTTCATTGCAGTGCAAGACAACAGGGGATACACATTGATGAAATTGCTCAGCAATTGAAGATCCCAAAGAACAAGCTAAAGTATGCTCTTTTCTCATTTCTCCTTATAACCTCTATCTTGCACAACGTTAAGCGATCAAACTGATTAACCTCTATCTTCTCCGTTTTGGGATTTCTGTTTCAAGTTCGAAACTTTCTTTTTCAAGAGAATTTTGGGTTTTGAATCTTATCCAGTTTTGATCGAAATCAGTGAGAGTTCTTTGAGTCCTTAACTGTAGTTTCTGTGTACTAAAGTTATTGACATGAAAAGCTTTTATCTTTTGGTTTTTGAACTTATAGTTGATGTAAAGACTCTCTTGCTCTGCTTTTTTTTAGTGTGATTTGTATAGCTTTTTGTGGCAGTAGATTGAATCAAGGAGTTGAAAGTTTTTAAAGATTTTGAAAGTGTTTTAGAGATGGATGAGAGTAATCATGGAGGTTCATCAAGTTCACTCCCACCTTTTCTTACAAAAACATATGAGATGGTTGATGATTCTTCATCGGATTCGATCGTCTCGTGGAGTCAGAGCAACAAGAGTTTCATCGTTTGGAATCCACCGGAGTTTTCTAGAGACCTTCTTCCGAGATTCTTCAAGCACAATAACTTCTTGAGTTTTATCCGTCAGCTTAACACATATGTAAGTGTTGGTTGGTCTTTTGTGTTTTGTTTGTTTGATTTTGAATCAGTCATCTTCTTTGGTTGGTTTAGTTTAGTTTGGGTTTTTGTATTGTTTTGGGTTTATGTTTATTTCAGTTTTCTGTTAAATAATTGTAATTCTTTATTTAACTCTGCAATTTTTGAATACTTATATGTAATTGTTTATTTAAGTTTGCAATTTTTATTTACAGAATTAATATTAACAGAAAAATTAAATAAACTAAGTGACAAGAACAAGTATAAATATGTAATATGTTTTAAGAGATAAATTATGTGAGATTAAGGAGACAAATGTTGAAGTGGCTAAACTTAAAGTACTAAGATCTATCAAGAAAATTTACAATGTAAACATCAAAGAGTAATCTATCTTACTATTTCTGAGGGTTTGTGAGTGAGAAACAAATCAAAAACTAAGGGTTTGAAATTCCTAAACTTATTTTCAGGGTAATAAAATTAAAATATACTGTATTCAACAACTAACTTTATGAAATCAAAAATTCAAGTATCTAATAATAACAAAAAAACAAAGTCACCATTGAAATTATCAAAAATTTATGAAATTTGATTTCAAACAGCATAAATTTATGAAACTTAATTTTAGATAATATATATTAAATTATAAAATCGGGAAAAGAATAAAATACAAAAAAATATAACAAAAATAAAATAAAAATCCAATCTCGCGGCGTAGCGCGGGTCTAACCTAGTTAATACTTAAAACCAAAACCCCAAAATGTAAACATAAGTCGATACCTTTTATAAGTACCAGAGACAAAATCGAGAGAAAAAAAAATAGGGGTTTATATGGTTTCAGCAGTTGCGACATTGATTAAGGGAAGAGGATATCATTTGGTTCAAGGAAGTGCCTCGATTCTCAGGTTGCAATGAGGTAAGATATTTAAACTCTAATAGCATGACTGCAGTACATGTTTTGTAATTTTGAGATGATCTTTTTATCTTTTCTCCAATATTAATTAGTGGCGAAGTACATTGATTCTGAGAGAGAGTGGCGTCTTAAGATGTTGGAAGATGAAAGTGATCCAAGTGACCCAGACTTTGGAATTTCTGATGAAGACGACAATGATTCTCAAGTTCTTCCGATAGCGGATCCCATGAAGATGATGATGAAGAGTTGATGAACAAGTTTCAGTTAGAAATTGAAGATGGTGTTGCTCAATTTAGAGATGAGCTGCCGATGCAGCATAATGCGTGCCCTGAAAGTGACAGTGACAGTGACTCCGAACATGCCGAAGTGGTTCCGGTAAAACGAGGCCAACGGATCAGGCAAAGGGGAGATGGAAATTTACACTTTCGGCAAACATTTTCTACTGGTCTTGCGTTTAAGGAAGCTGTGTTAGATTATGCTCTTAAAACAGGAAACAATATAAAACAATCTAGGTGGGATCAGACGAAAGGCTTGAATACAAATGTGGTATGGATGGTTGCAATTGGAGAATATACTGCTCACTAAGCACCAAAAAGAAAATATGGCAGGTCACAGTGTTTAAAACTCACCATAATTTGCAGTAGAAACGGAGAGTGTGTGATGTTGACTGATCCGGTGATATATTGCGCGTTTGTTTATGGACAAGATAAGACATGATCCAGAAAATATGATGCCTATGAAGATTCAAGAGATGATTAAAGATCAATGGAAGCTCACTGCTACACGAAATCAATGTCAAGAAGCTAGAAAAAAAAAATCATTAAGGTGGCTGATAGATATTAGTGGTGTAAACTTGCTAAAAACAGAGTCACTGGAATACTTCTTTATTATTATGATATCGGAAATACAAGATTGAGAGAACTTACGGAATCTCTCCCTCCCCCTTACAACCAAAACGATCCAGAATCTAGATACCTCACCTCTCTCCCTTACTTTCTACTTTATACTACTTGTCTTATTCACCCTAGTAACCGTTGTGACTCCAGACGGTAATCATGCCAGCTAGCTAGGAGCTTATAATCCTTAACTCTAGTTAGTTTATTACTAACCACGGTAGGTAGTTCTCCTTTATTCCTCGGTCAACAGGACACCTCACTGCTTCTAGGCTCTTCCTCCCTTGTTGGGTTTTTCTTGGGCCTTGAGCCTTCTCCGATACTGAAATAGAACTGGTGGGTGCCTTGCTTCATACGTATCAATACCATCTCCTTCAACTACAACCTTGTCCTCAAGGTTGAACTTTGGAAACTGACCTTTGATGGTAGACACCCATTCCCAAGAACTCTCATAGTCTGGCATTCCTCTCCACTTGATCAACACTTCTGGCTGACCCGAAATAGGATTTTTTCGAGTACCTGCTACCGCTTCTGGTTCCGCATGGAGGAAGCCGTCTTCGGTGATCTGAGGGGGAATTGGGGTGGCTGTTGGAGGTTCACCTATCGCCCTCTTCAACTGGGAGACAAGGAATGTGGGGTGTATCTTTGCTTCCGCGGGAAGTTTCAATCTGTATGCGACCCTTCCGACTTTGGCTTCCACGGGGTAAGGTCCATAGAAACGCGCTGCTAGTTTTTCATTGACTCTTCTAGCCAAGGATCGACGTCTGTATGGCCTCATCTTCAAGTAGACCTGTTCCCCAATGTCAAACTCCACCTCTTTCCTGTGCTCATCAGCTCACTTCTTCATTTGTTGTTATGTTCTGTGGAGATGAGCCTTTATTATTGATAATACTGCATCTCTCTCCAGTAATTGTTTCTCCAAATCCGCGTTGGCTGTGGATCCATTCTCATATTTGATCACTGGAGGAGGGTCGCGGCCATACACTGCGTGAAAAGGAGTCGTTCCGAGAGACGAGTGAAACGATGAGCTGTACCAATACTCAGCCCACGCCAGATACTGAGCCCATGTGCGAGGCTGATCTCCCGCGAAACATCTCAGATAAGTTTCCAAGCTGCGGTTTGTTACCTCAGTCTGTCCGTCAGACTGGGGGTGGTACGCCGTACTAAAGCACAGTTTGGTCCCTGCCAGTTTGAACAGCTCCTTCCAGAATTGACTGGTGAACACCTTGTCCCTATCTGAGACAATGGACCGAGGAAATCCATGCAGCTTAATGATCTCCTGTACAAACATATTGGCCACATCTGCTGCTGTGAATGGGTGCTTCAATCTCAAGAAGTGAGCATACTTGGACAATCTGTCCACAACCACTAAGATGGCGTTATTCCCACCAGATTTAGGCAGCCCTTCGACAAAGTCCATCGACAGGTCTTCCCAAATCCTTTCTGGTACGGGTAAAGGTTGTAGCAACCCCCCGGAGCTAACGTCGAGTACTTGTACCTTTGGCATACCTGACAAGCAGCCACGTATTGTCTGATATCGTGCATCATTCCTTGCCAATAAAACATGTCCCCAATACGCTTTTGAGTTTTGAGAACCCCTCCGTGACCCCCCATTTTCCCATCGTGAAACTCTTTCAAGATCAACCCGATGATTGCTGAAGTTTTTGGGATGACCAACCTTCCTTGTCGCAGCAAACGCCCATTCACCAGTGAGTAATCCGGTTGTGACTTGCCATCCTTCACGAGGTCACGAATGATCCCCTGAAGCTCCTCGTCTTTGTCAACCTCCGCACAGATTTCTTCCAACTGAATAGCCGCAGGAACTGACAACGTGAAGAGTGTTGGCGCCACTTCTTTCCTCGACAGGGCATCCGCTGCTTTATTTTCCAACCCTGGCTTGTATTGAATGTCGAAGTCGAAGCCTAGCAGTTTGGTGAGCCACCGTTGATAGTCCAAGTTAACTTCCCGCTGCTCCAACAGAAATTTTAGGCTCTTTTGATCCGTTTGCACCACAAATCTTCTTCCTAACAAGTAGTGCCTCCACTTTTGAATGGCAAAGACGATGGCCATTAGTTCCCTTTCATATACTGACTTGAGACGTTGTCGGTCTGTAAGCGAGTGACTGTAATAAGCCAAGGGTTTCTCCTTTTGCATTAATACAGCCCCCAACCCTACCCCTGAGGCATCTGACTCCACCACAAACTCTTCTGAGAAGTCGGGTAGTGCGAGGACTGGAACTGACACCATTGCCGTCTTGAGTCTTGCAAAAGCCTCTCTTGCCTTGTCAGACCACACAAACTTGTCCTTCCTGAGCATGTCAGTTAGAGGTCGAGCAATGTCTCCATATCCCAACACGAACTTGCGGTAGTAGCCTGTTAATCCCAAGAATCCTCTTAGTGCCTTGATGTTGTTTGGCTCTTCCCATTCGGTCATTGCTTTAATCTTTTGAGGATCTGCAGCCACCCCTTCTGCTGATATGATGTGACCGAGGTACTCTATCTGTTGACTACCAAACTGGCACTTTTTGCGGTTCGCAAATAACTGGTGCTGTTGCAACACTTGTAGAACTGCCTTGAGATGCTCTCGATGCTCAGAAGCTGATTTACTGTAAATCAAAATATCGTCAAAGAAGACCAGTACAAATTTCCGCAAGAAGGGTCTGAAAACATCGTTCATCAGTGACTGGAAGGTAGCAGGCGCGTTGGTTAGCCCGAAGGGCATAACCAGGAACTCATAGTGACCGTCATGGGAGCGGAAGGTGGTCTTGTGCACATCTTCTTCCTTGACCAGTATTTGATGATATCCCGATCTCAGGTCCAGTTTGGAGAAGATCAGAGCCCCTTGTAGTTCATCAAGGAGTTGGTCGATCATGGGAATGGGGTAGCTGTCAGGAACTGTTGCCTTGTTGAGAGCTCGGTAGTCCACGCAAAATCTCCAGCTGCCATCTTTCTTTTTCACCAAGAGAACTGGACTGGAAAAAGGGCTTCCGCTTTCCCTAATGATACCTGCTGACAACATGTTGGAGATTTGCTTCTCTAACTCCTCTTTTTGAGCTTGTGGGTACCTGAAAGGCCGAACGCTTACTGGTTCTGCGCCTGTTTTAAGTTTGATGGAGTGCTCTTTGCCTCTTGAAGGAGGTAACCCTTTAGGCTCTTCGAACACTTCTTGGAATTCTTTCAAGAGTTGACGGAACTCGCTTGAGCAGGCTCCTTCTTTGTCCTCCTTTAGCAGTTCATTGTACTCAATCAGCAACCCTTCTCCCTCCTGTTTTAGTATCCTCCACATTGCCTTGAGCGAAATGGCCGTATTTGAAAGACTGTGGTCTCCTTTCAAGATTACGGGTCTCCCGTGAGCCCAGAGTGACATTACTTGTTCCTTCCAGTTCACCCGAGTCTCTCCCAAGGTTTCTAGCCACTGCATTCCTAGGATCACATCCACCCCGCCTAGATCAATTGGTAAGAAGCTCGTAATCAGGTTATAGCCCGGGAGTACCAACCTTACTGCTTGACACACCCCAGTCCCGTGAACTATTATCCCCGTTCCCATCAGAATCCCGTATTCCTGAGTCCCCCTCAATACTATCCCCAAACGGTGAACCATTCGAGTCGATATGAAATTGTGGGATGCTCCACTGTCAATCAAGATTGTTACCTCCTCTGTCTGGATGAGCCCCCTTAACTTCATGGTGCGTGGTGACGATATGCCCGCTGCTGATCCCAAGGAAAGAACAGCGCATTCCGCCACCTCACCTGTGACCGCATCGAAGGTTTCTTCTTCCACATCATAAAAACAATCCGCGTCTCCTACCTCTTCGCTCACTACCATCACTTGTAACTCTTTCATCCTACACCGGTGACCCGCATGGAACCTCTCGTCACACCGGAAACATAGTCCTTTTGCCCTCCTGTCATTGGCTTCAGAATCAGTCAACCGTCGGTAAGGGAATCTCTTAGCTTCACCACTCTTTGTCTGATGAGATTTCGGGTTTCCAGCCTGACGATTCGGCTGTGTTTGCTTGTCTAGGGTAATGTTGTTTTTTTGAACTGACAAATTTACCCCCTCATTACTTTGTTGACCCCCACTCGAGTGTTGACTGCCACGAGTTACTATTCTCTCGCCTCCGACCCGTGTTAATGTTCCCCCACCATTTCCCGACGACAACTCCGTCGACGGTTCCGACCACTCTTCCACCTTTCTGGACAGAGTCATCATTCTTTTCAGATTCCTGGGCTCCAACATCTTAACCCCTGCTCTGATTTTTGGCTTGATACCGATCATGAAAGCTGATTCCAAAACCTTCTCAGAGACCTCCGGAGCGTTTGTCGCCAAGGCGATGAAATCTTTGCAGTAACGCCCCGTGGACTCGTCTTGACGTAACAATAACAGCCTTTCTCCTGCGGTTAGGTCGTGAGATACCGAGAAATCTTCCAACATGCGTTCTTTCATCCGTTCCCACCCCAAAAACGGCCTCCGGTCGCGTTCCCACCGATACCAGGTCAGAGCCTCACCGTCGAAACACATTCGGACTGCCTTGAGTTTCTCATCCTCCGTGAACTCCTCCATTTCGAAGTATTGTTCCACTCTTTGGACCCAGACCTCCGCGTTTTCTCCATCAAACAGTGGTATTTCAATTTTCCTAGTCAATGGGTCGTTCTTTTCTTGAATGTCACTCTTTGGGTCTTGTAAAGCTGGTGTCGGTGTCTGACTGGGTGTGAAGAGACGATGTACGACGTTGGTGGTGGTGGCGTTGATATCGGAGGGTTGGGAGTCCCCTTCTATCGCCCATGAACGCCTCTCTTTGCCGAACAGTCGTTTTTGAATGATCTCCAGAACGTCTAACTTCCCCATCTGTTTTTCCATGTTGTCCAGCTTCTCCATTTGTTTCCGCATTTCTTTCACCTCGCTCTCCAACTCAGAGATCTTGCTGACATCACGCTGAAGATTCTCGACCGCTTTCTCCATTTCCTCCATTTTTTTCGTCATGGTTTGTCTGTTTTCCCAAGAAAGAACGGCTCTGATACCAATTTGATAGATATTAGTGGTGTAAACTTGCTAAAAACAGAGTCACTGGAATACTTCTTTATTCTTATGATATCGGAAATACAAGATTGAGAGAACTTACGCAATCTCTCCCTCCCCCTTACAACCAAAACGATCCAGAATCTAGATACCTCACCTCTCTCCCTTACTTTCTACTTTATACTACTTGTCTTATTCACCCTAGTAACCGTTGTGACTCCAGACGGTAATCATGCCAGCTAGCTAGGAGCTTATAATCCTTAACTCTAATTACTTTATTACTAACCACGGTAGGTAGTTCTCCTTTATTCCTCGGTCAACAGGACACCTCACTGCTTCTAGGCTCTTCCTCCCTTGTTGGGTTCTTCTTGGGCCTTGAGCCTTCTCCGATACTGAAATAGAACTGAAATTGAATATGAAGATCAGTGGCTGCAAAAAGAATATGAAGATCAGTTTGCACATATTCGAGTGTTATTGCAAAGAGATCACTGAAATTCATATTCAGAGTCTACAGTAGAAGTTGAAACTGTTCACGGGCCAGATGATAAAAGAGTTATTTGATCGGTTTTATGTGTGTTTTCACATTCTGAAAACACGATGGAAAGCGACTTGCCGTCCAACTATAGGAGTGGATGGTACTTTCCTCAAAGGTACCAACAAAGGATAATTATTGCATTGGTTGCTATTGGGCGAGATGCGTGTAACAAAATTTATCCAATACCATGGGCAGCAGCAGTACAGGTAGAGAATGAGAACAACTGGTTGTGGTTTGTGAAAATGCTGAAGAAGGATTTGGATCTTGGAAATGGTGATGGGTATATCAGTCTCAGATAGACAAAAGGTATATAATTTTTCTTCTTTTGATCTGATGAAATCCATTGTATTTCATACTCGCTTCTGAATGTTAACTATTATTGCTTCTTTAATTTTCAGGGATTGATCAATGCAGTTTCTAAAGAGTTACCAAATATTGAGCATAGGAAATGTGTTAGACACATTTATGGTAACTTGAAGGCTAACCATGGAAAAAAAAAAGACACACAGATGAAACCATTCATTTGGAATTTGGCATGGAATTATAATGAAGACCAATTTAATGAAAATCTGGAAAGGGTGAAAGATTATGATTTGGGTGTATATGAAGATGTAGATGAAGTCAAACCCGAGGAGTTGGTGTCGTGCTTTCTACAAGATAGAAGGGAACTATTGTGAAGATGTGGACAATAACTCGGCTGAATCTTTTAACAAAACAATTGTTAAAGCCAATGATGCCAATGTTGGAGACAGTCCGAAGACTAACAATGATGCGGAATTCTGTGAGAGCTACTACGTACTGCAAATGCAATGACAGGAAAATTCAAACCATATGTTAAGGGGTTTCTTGATGCAGAGCATGAGAATGCATCAAAGGCTTATGTATTTTCCTGCACAACTGCAGTGTATGAGGTTGAAATCGATGGTCATTCAGAGAGGGTAGATATGAGAAGCAGAAAATGCACTTGCCTTTAAGTGGGGTATATGTGGGATCCCTTGTGAACATGGATATGCAGTAATCTTGACTAAGAAACTTAATTCAGATGACTACGTATCTGATTGGTTTCGTAGTTCACGGTTACGAGGGTTATATGGTGAGAACATCATTCCACTTAGAGGTGCAGGTCATTGGGCCAGAGGTGATGTGTCATTGGTGGGTGAATCTCCTGAGCCACCACAACCTGGACGAAGCAAAAAAGAATAAAAGGAATCAATGAGTCTCCATCCAAAAAGAAAAACAAGAAGAAGAAGCAGTTCAAGGCAAAAGAAGTTTCCACTCCATCACCAGAAGAAGAAACGGACAATGCATTGTAAGAACTGTGGACAAGGCTGGTCACAATACTCGGTCTTGTGCCAAACGAGCCCAAAAGGGTAAGTGCTAGTTATCCATCTTTGAAAAAACTGCTATTCATCTCTGTTTTTATAATGACTTGTGTTTATTTCTGTTGATTTCATTTTCAGTGTCATGGTGAAGCTTCTTCTAGTCAATCTACACATGTAGTGTCTCAGGTGGATCAAGCGTAGGAATTTTTTTAGTTAGCAATATATAGTAATTCTTTCGGTTTTGTCTTTTGTCGTATTTAAAACTCATTCATTTTCATGCTAAAAAACATTTATAGTGCTTTATGAATCTATTACAAAATAAACTAGTAAAACAGAGCAAAAAAAACAAAAAGTACGTGGTAAGAACAACAACAAAAAAAAGCAGAGCACAAACTTCTCTTAGCCTCGGTGAAAGCTAGCCAAAAGACCTCCTAAAGTTCATGGCTTTAATGAGATGATCTAAGTCACTCACGGCATGTGGAAGCTATATCGTTTTGAAATAAATGTTTGATACATGAAACTGATTCAAAATCTGGGTAAAATCAACTTCCAATTTTCGGTTTAATTGTGAATTGAATCTGGTTTAATGACAAATTAGACAGAAAATGTTTAGATTTAAGAGACGTGGGGATATAACTTGAAATGCAAATTTAGGTGGGGATATACATTGTCAAAGTTTTGTTGTGTGGCTAGAAACAGAGGCTAAAGTTTCATGGGGCTGAAGCAAGAATTGGAACTTTGTAGGGGGCTACAACTCGACTACCCTTAGAATTAAGTAATTATCAGATTTTAAAATTTTATGTCAAACAACTTTGTTTTATAGTTAAAAAAAAAAGATGGCGAACCCTAACCCTAGCCCCTCTAGGGTTTTGAGCACGGAGGATCAGGATGTGAACATGGGGGATGATGGTCGGCCCCCGGAGGTGGCTATGGTGTCAGCGCCTTCGTGGGTTGAGAGGGTGAGGGATTGTGGTGGTGGAGGGATCAGAGTCCCAGAGCAGGTGGTGGCGGATGAGTTTGTCGAGTCGCGGATGCGGTTGGAGTTTCCAAGTGGGAAGGATGGAGAGCCGGAGATCATAATCGAGGAGGATCTGCTAGAGGCGATGAATGGTCTGTACAAGCAGTGCATGATCGTCAAGGTGTTGGGGCGTCATATTGCGGTTGAAGCGCTGAACCGTAAACTTCGGGAGTTGTGGAAGCCGAAAGGGGGGATGGCTGTGTTAGATCTACCACGTCAGTTCTTCATGGTTCGATTTACGGAGGAGGGAGATTTTGATGCGGCGATGACGGGCGGTCCTTGGCGGGTGTTTGGTAGCATGTTGATGGTTCAGGCATGGTCGCCGGATTTTAACCCCTCGTGTGATGATATAACCACCACACCTGTTTGGGTGAGGATCTCGCAGCTTCCGGTTAATTTCTATCATCGTAGAATTGTGATGGGGATTGCGGAAGGTTTGGGGAGGCCACTTCGGGTGGATTTGACGACTTTACGTGTGTCAAGGGCTAGGTTTGCGCGTGTGTGTGTGGAAGTCGATTTGCGGAGGCCGTTGAAGGGTTCGGTTCTCATAAACGGAGAGAGATACTTTGTTGCGTATGAGGGTTTAAACAATATCTGTCCGACGTGTGGGGTGTATGGGCATGGGGTGAGTGGTTGCCCTAAGCGCGTGCAGGAGCAGGCCGTACATGTTTCACCGAAGGCTAGTGAGGAGTTCCCAAACAGAGCAGCGGTTGATTCTGAGGGTTTTACTGCAGTGAAAGGGTCGGGTAGGAGAGAGGTGGTGCCTCCGGTGGCGTTTACTGCAGGAGGGTCACGGCAGCAGGCAGGGGATAGCCGGAGGAGGAGTGAGGGTAGGAATGTTGAAGCGGTGTTAGCGATCACTAATAGTTTCGCTGGCTTGGCGAATGGGGAAGAATTGCGCGAGGAGAGTGGGGAAGAGACTATGGGAGAGGCGAATAAGGAGAATGTGAATTCTCAGAATCTTTTACCGTCGAGGACTCAGGGTGCGTAGGGCGATCCTATGTTGGGAGGAGGGGGTGAAAAACATGGTAAAGAGGGTGGCAGGCGTGTGGAGAGTGGTAAGAAGTCGGGTGGAGGACGAGTTGGGAAAGGTGTAGGTACGAAGGGGAAGGGGGTTAGACAGAATGGACCTGCAAGGGGGCTTGTCTTTGGACCGGTGGGGGCTGAGGCTGGGAGTATCGCCACAGGTAAGAGGTTGCGGGTCGAGCAGGGAGATATGGGAAGGGAAGGAGGTGTGTTTGCATCAGATAGTAGGGTGGTAGGGCAGGTTGGGAGCCCGCTGCAGATGTCTCCGAGTGATCGTGACTTGCCGCTTATGGTTACGGCACAGGAGAGTAATAGGATGGAGTTGGTGCTTCAGGAGAGGCAATTGCCGGAGGATGGGGCGAGAGGAGGCGGATAATGTTTATCCCCGGTTGTTCTACACGTTTATTATCGTTTTATCATGAATTGCTTATTTTGGAATTGCCGGGGGGCGAATAAACCCAGTTTTAGGAGGTCTATACGTTATTTGTTGAAGAAGTTTGATGTGGATATACTTGCTTTGTTCGAGACTCATGCAGGAGGTGATAGAGCAGGTATGATCTGTCAAAGGTTGGGGTTTGAGAATTCTTTTCGGGTTGATGCTGTGGGACAGAGTGGTGGTTTATGGTTGTTGTGGAGGTCGTGTGTTGGTACAGTGGTGGTTCAGGCGTCTACTGACCAGTTTATCCATGCAAGGGTGGAGACTGGGCTGGAGTCTATGGACCTAGTGGTCGTGTATGCAGCCCCGTCAGTGAGTCGGAGGAGTGGCTTGTGGAGGGAGTTGCGGGATGTCATTCGAGGGATTGATGGGCCTATGATTGTTGGAGGTGATTTCAATACCATTTTGAGGCTGGATGAGAGGTCAGGTGGTAATGGCAGACTTTCGCCGGATTCGCTAGCATTTGGGGAGTGGATCAATGATTTGTCCTTGATAGACTTGGGTTTTAAAGGGAATAAGTTCACGTGGAAACGGGGTAGGGAGGCCTGCACGTTTGTCGCTAAAAGGTTGGACAGAGTTTTGTGTTGTGCACAGGCGAGACTGAAATGGCAGGAGGCGGTCGTGTCACATTTACCTCCGTTATCCTCGGATCATGTTCTGCTATATGTCCAGTTAAGCCCGTCGCACAATATGGATCCGAAGAGGAGACCATTTCGTTTTGAGGCGGCTTGGTTGAGTCATGAGAGTTTCAAGGAGCTGTTGGCGTCGTCGTGGGATCCAACGTTATCAACTCCAGAGGCGTTGTCTCGGTTGAGGTTGACATTGAAGAAGTGGAACCGGGACGTCTTTGGTGATGTGAATACGCGTAAGGAGAAGTTGCTTCACGAGCTACAGGAGGTGCAGGAGATTCTTGATGTCTATCAAACGGATGCACTGCTTGAGAAAGAAGCGCAGTTGTTGAAAAATGTGGACTTGGTCCTCCAGCAGGAGGAAACCCTATGGTATCAAAAATCCAGAGAGAAGTTGTTGGCTTTAGGAGACAGGAACACTCGGTTTTTCCATACTACCACGATTATTCGTAGAAGGAGGAACAGAGTGGAAATGCTGAAGGATTCCGAGGATAGGTGGGTCTCGGATAAGGTGGCGCTGGAGGCTCTGGCTGTTGAGTATTATAAACGGTTATATTCTCTTGTTGACGTGAGCTTGGATGGGGAGAGGCTACCGCGCGAAGGTTTTGTGTCCTTAACTGAATGGGAGAAAGACGCGCTGAATAAACGGTTTACAGCGGAGGAGGTTCGCGTTGCGATTAAGGGTATGGGGCGGTACAAAGCTCCGGGGCCGGATGGGTATCAGCCAGTGTTTTATCAGGATTGTTGGGAGGTTGTTGGCGAGTCGGTGTCACGGTTCGTTCTTGATTTCTTTGAGAATGGGGTGTTACCGATGGACACAAATGATGCTTTGATTGTTTTGCTACCAAAAGTTTCGAAGCCTGATCGTATAACTCAGTTCCGGCCTGTGAGTCTTTGTAACGTTCTGTTTAAGATCATTACAAAGATGATGGTGTTGCGGCTTAAGAGTGTGATTTCTAGACTGATTGGCCCAGCTCAGGCTAGTTTTATCCCGGGGCGGCTGAGTATTGACAATGTCGTGGTTGTTCAGGAGGCAGTGCATTCTATGAGAAAGAAGAAAGGTAGGAAGGGTTGGATGCTGTTGAAGTTGGATCTAGAAAAGGCATATGATAGAGTCCGTTGGGACTTTTTGAAGGAAACGCTGGAGGTTGCTGGGTTATCTGCTGAATGGACGGCCTGGATTATGGAATGTGTGACGGACCCAAGTATGACGTTGTTGTGGAATGGTGAGAAAACAGAGCCGTTTAAGCCTTCTCGGGGGTTGAGACAGGGTGATCCGCTCTCTCCATATCTGTTTGTGTTGTGTATTGAGCGGTTATGTCACCTTATAGAGGCTGCGGTAGGACGTGGTGAGTGGAAACCCATTAGCCTGTCGAGGGGAGGGCCTAAGCTGTCACATGTGTGTTTCGCCGATGATATTATCCTGTTTGCTGAGGCTTCGGTGGCTCAAGTGCGGGTGATCAGGAGGGTTTTGGAAACGTTTTGTCTTGCGTCGGGTCAAAAAGTTAGTTTGGAGAAGTCGAAAATATTTTTTTCAAGCAATGTTAGCCGGGATATGGTGGGTTTAATCAGTGCGGCTAGCGGTATTGGCTGTACAAGGGATCTGGGGAAGTATTTGGGGATGCCTGTATTGCATAAGCGGATTAACAAGACGACGTATGGGGAGGTGTTGGAGAGAGTTGCTTCTCGGCTATCAGGTTGGAAAGGTCGGAGTCTCAGTTTGGCGGGGAGGGTGATTCTGACACGATCGGTTCTTTCATCTATTCCGGTTCACACCATGAGCTCTATTATATTGCCTGCATCGACGTTAGAGAGCCTAGATAAGGTATCGAGATCGTTTTTATGGGGCAGTACAGAGGAGAAAAAGAAACTACACTTGGTCGCATGGAAAAAAGTGTGCCGGCCGCGTTGTGAGGGGGGTTTGGGTTTGCGTGGTGCACGGGACATGAACAGGGCTCTCCTCGCGAAAGTCGGGTGGCGTCTCTTGCATGATCAGACGAGTCTTTGGGCTCGTGTTTTGCGGAGTAAATATAAAGTTGGGGATGTGCAGGATGGATCGTGGGTTGTGTCGAAGGGAACTTGGTCTTCGACTTGGAGGAGTGTGGGGGTGGGTCTTAGAGAGGTTGTATCGTTGGGACTCGGTTGGGTGCCAGGCGATGGTCGTTCGATTCGGTTCTGGTTGGACAGGTGGATGGGGTCGGACGCGTTGGTACGATGGGCGGTAGTAAGGGTTCCGGAGGATGAACTGTATAAGAGGGTTGAGGAGTATTGGATAGAGGGTGTGGGTTGGGATATGTCGCGCCTGGAGCAGTACCTGCCGGTGGATATACGGCTGCAATTGTTTGCGGTGGTGATTAAGGGAGTCCCAGGGCGGAAGGATACTTTGTCTTGGAGAGGTACCGCGAGCGGTGGTTTTACGGTGAGTTCAGCCTATGCTGTGTTGCGCCGAGATATAGAGCCGAGACCATGCATGGCAAAGTTCTATGATCGGATTTGGAAGGTGGTGGTGCCGGAACGAGTTCGAGTGTTCTTATGGTTGGTTAGTCAACAAGTTTTGATGACGAATGTGGAGCGAGTGCGTCGGCATATGGGTGAAAATGCGGTGTGTCTTGTTTGTCAGGGAGCTATGGAGTCGATATTACATGTGTTGAGGGACTGCCCGGCAATGCACGGGGTTTGGGTGAGGCTGGTTCCGCGGGGTAAGCAACAAGAATTCTTCTCAAAGTCTTTGTTTGAGTGGTTATTTGGCAATTTGCAAGAGGGGCAGGTTGTAGGTGGATCTGCCTGGTCGACTTTGTTTAGTGTGGCAGCTTGGTGGGGTTGGAAATGGAGGTGTGAGAATGTGTTTGGGGAATATCGTGTGTGCCGGGATAGGGTGAGATTTTTGAGGGAACTTGCTGTGGAAGTTACAAGGGCTCATGATCTCGTTGCCGGCGGACATGCTCGGGCGGAATCGGTGGAGCGGCTGATCGGTTGGAAACCTCCAACGGTTGGTTGGTTTAAGGTTTCGACGGATGGGGCGTCACGGGGAAACCCGGGTCTTGCTACGGCTGGTGGAGCCCTTCGAGATGAGAGGGGTGCGTGGGTGTGTGGTTTTGCACTCAATATAGGCAGGTGTACGGCTCCGATGGCGGAGTTGTGGGGCGTGTATTATGGGCTGGCCATAGCTTGGGAGCGTGGGATTCGACGTGTGGAATTGGAGGTGGATTCGGAGTTGGTAGTAGGTTTCATTCAGGCAGGGATAAGCGAGGCTCATCCGCTGTCTTTCCTGGTACAATTGTGCCATGGCTTTATCGCAAGGGACTGGTTAGTTCGGGTTACTCATTTGTATAGGGAGGCTAATCGTCTGGCAGATGGGTTAGCGAACTATGCGTTTGCTTTAGATTTGGGTTTTCATTTTTTGGTGTCTTGTCCTGACTCTATCCGAGCAGTTTTGTTGGATGATGAGAATGGGGCTGTTTTGCCACGTAATGTTTGGTTGTAAGCTTAGTTTATATTGAATAAATCAGGGGAAGTTTTCTCCCTCTCTTCTACCAAAAAAAAGTAATTATCAGATTTAATCTTAAAAAAATAGTTTAGTTAGCTATTTTATTATTAGTTTTTAATTTAACTTTGACCAAAACTAAAAAATTTTAAATATAATATTCACCATTTCACCTAATACGGGCAATTTGATACTAATTACAAAATTAAATTAAAACATAAAATTATTGATTATGACGATAATGCTAAATCATAAGTTTGTGTTATTATGCATCAGTGCACAAAAAATTAACTATATATAATAAAACTAGATAAAAGCTCCTGTAACAACACTGGCGTAGAAATAAATGTAAGTTATTTTATTTATGATATTTAAAAATAATGGTTATACTCGATAATGCTAAGTTACAAGTTGGTAACTTGGTAAACTCTAAAAAAAAAAAAAAAAAAGAAAAAAAAAAAAAAAACTTGGTAAACTCCACAAAAATAAATAATTAACTATATTTAAGGTTTGGGAGCTTGTGGTCGAGTGGTAGGGAGCGGGACTGGTACATTACAGCGTTTCAGGTTCGATTCCTCTGCAACGCGAAATTAAGTCATAATTTCCTGGACACCCTCCCATGGATATGAGCCTATCTAACGGCCCATTTGAATATTCGGAGAGAGGATCTATCCATGGACTGCACCTACCCAGAAATTAGTCTCAGACCTTCTATAAACAAAAAAAAACTATATTTAAGTCATTCAAATATGTTTTTTTAGCAACTCATACACATTACTCAGTACGTATGCTTAAACGAAACTGAAATAGGCTGAAACATACCGAGATTTCCACACATATCGCCTGAGGAAAGTTTTAACATATGGCCTAAATGCTAATATATTCTTTAATCAAACAATAGGCCCAATTGTGCGAAACCAACTATTTAATCAGACAACAACTAACATGATGATCCTAATAGAAGCAAAAAAGAAAAACATTATGACCAACTACAAATACATTTTATATTTTTAATAAGTCAAAGTCTCAAACATATAAATAAAATGTAACTTAACTAAAAATGTACATGAATTATTTAATCAAATAACCAGAATAGGCACATTTGAATAGAGGTCAAATTTGGATCGTTACACTTCACCAAAAACACCCAAAAAAAAAAAAAATTGGATTGTTACAGGAATATAATAAACAGATCTTAACAAATATTTGATACCAAAAATAATAATCTTTAAACGTATATTAAAGAAATCAAATAAAAATTAACATCAACGTCCAAAAGATATTCAAAAGATGAAACCAAACATAGAAAAACAAATAAAGTTTTTCTTCGTAAAATAGTAAAAACAAAAAAATACGGTCAAGTATGATAATAATCTATGTTGCATGAAAACGGAAACGGATACGCGGAAACGAAACGTTTCGGAAACGGGAAACGTGTTTTTTCAAAAATTAAATAATGGAAACATGTAGGAAACATATATACATATACATAGATATACAGATATATATATATAGATATAATAAATCCCCAAACATAAAAACTATATTCAAAAATCTGTAACAACACAAATTCAAAACATAAATATTAAATAGTTTAATTAAAAGTAAAACTGTAAAAAAAAATAAACGTTTCAAAATCAAATTTTTGACCAGCATCGCCATATATTTAGGGATTTTAACTTTTAAGCTACTAATTATATTATATTTTTTTATCATTATATGTATCATGAATTCTTATATTTTCAATTTATTTATTTATTAAATTTTGAAATTATAAAAAAAAAGTTTCCGTCGTGTTTCCAAAACGGGAACGGAGTTTCCATCGTGTTTCCAAACAGAGATTTTTAGGAATTGTGTTTCTGTGACTTGTTTCCGAGTTTCCACGAGTTTCCGTTTCCGAAACGTTTTGGAAACGTGAAATGCACCTCAAAAAGAGTTTCCATGCAACATAGATGATAATAATATGATAGTAGTATATAAAAACATAAATGTATTACAAAGAAAAATACAATTGTTTGGAAACGTGAAATGCACCTCAAAAAGAGTTTCCATGCAACATAGATGATAATAATATGATAGTAGTATATAAAAACATAAATGTATTACAAAGAAAAATACAATTGCAATTTAAAGCTACCATTACAGCGTCTAACAACCAAAACTTTAAAGACAAACTTATTAGAAGTTACTACTACTAATCAGTAGTATTAACTATTTATTTATTTACAAATACCAAGTTTTTATTTACACCTATACTTTAACACACCCCTGTAGTAGTTAGTTAATTCATAATGATGAAAGAACGTGAAACCGTTAAAAGATTGTGAACACCGAAAATCGTGGTTACAAGATAAACATGAAATTTTTGTTTGAAAAGGTTTTATTATGCGTATAAAAGTTGTAATTTAGGAATAAACAATAAAGTATAGAAGAAGAAAAAGAGACGAGACAACGACAAGTAAAATGTAAAAAATATAAGGGAAAAAAGCTTTTAAATATCCCATCTATTTTTTCTTTGGAAGATTAAGAGGGGGTATTCAACTTGGTATTTTAAATGATTTTAGAGTATTTTTAAAATCACTTGTTATTCAATTGATGATTTTTAAAAATCTTTTAAAATCCTATGTTATTCAACTTAGATTTATGTAAAATCATTTAAAATAATTTACAATCCCTTGTTATTCAATCAATGATTTGTAAAACTTACTTGAAATCTACTGTTATTCAAAATATCACAACTTTTTAAAAAACTGCTACTTTGAATGATTTTAGAAGATTTTGATTTGTTTTCTAGTTGAAAATACTCTCCCTCAAAATCCTACCTTTTGAGATAGAATTTTAAAAGATTTCGTTAGAAGAAAAAAACTGTATTTTCTGGGAAATCAAAATTGCATTTGGCAGTCTCAATGGGAGATATATACAAATGACTGAAGATCATCAAGTGATTAGCTTGTCCGAGAGAAAACAATTCCAAGATGCAGGACTATCATTGAGAGATGGAGAGAATCAGATCTTTCTACTAGCTCAATGAATTAAACACGCTCTAGTGATTTCATCTTCAATGTAACAAAATCACCAAGTCTGATTTGATAATTTTGTTTCAGGTATAAACCTTGCAAGGATACTTGGAGACAAATTTCTAAAGCAGCAAGACAGCTGTTTAAGTGCAGAGCCATATATAAGCATGCCTGTGCATATCGATCAATCTAGTAAGATGTATATGTTCAATTGACTAGGTAAATACATAAACGTAATAAGTTTGTCCCTTGTTCTCATTCTGAAACTTAAAATTCAGTAGTAGGAGCTGAAATTTCTGTGTGTTTTGATGCAGGATCGAACTTGGATCATGGGAAAATGCTTTGAAGAAGTTTGATGATTGTCCATTCATCCTCGGCAAGCTTAGTTATTGTAAGGACGTTGTCTCTTCTTTCTTTTGAGTTACCTTTTTGTTGTTTCTTTTGCTTATTATGATTTTCTCTTGTTCTGTGATTTCAGGTTTTCAACAGCACTTACTACTACGGTTCTGTTGCAGATAGTAGTTCTCGATGATGATCCATGTAAGAGGGTAGGAAGAGATGAGAGCTACGAGTATCCTAAGAGAGAAGGTATGATCTGTTTTTTTTTTTTCGTTGATGAGGTACTTGTTACAAATTCTTTGATCTGTTTTTTGTTGTTCATTCTTATTTAGGGTGATAATTAAATGATGTTGGGTTTTATTTTGCAGGCTTGGCTTGGTGATCACCGTTTAATCTCAGTTCTGATTTTGTGAGGTCGTTAATTGTCTCTTCATCTTTCTTTTGATTTAGCTTTGAGTTAATGGGTATGAGGACTCAGAATTAAAGGTTTGTTTACTTGTTACTTACTACTAAACCTTAGCTCTGTTGCAGATAACGAAGAGATGATGATTCATGTCTCTGTTACAGATAGCAGCTCTCGATGATGATCCATGTAAGAGGATAGGAAGAGATGGGGGCAGTGAAAGCTACATCATCGTCATCTCAGTTCTAAAGGCAGTTTTTTTTTTTGTTATAAAGTATCTTAAAATCTCTCAAAATCTAATAATAAATTCTCACCAAATCACAAAGTATTTTTTTTTTAAATATATAAAAACTCTAATAAATAACCAAAAATCTTCTAAAATCTCAATCAAATCTTGCAAAAACCTAAAATATATAAATCCCACCAAATCTCTTAAAATACAAGTTCAATACCCCCCTCTAATACCTGGTCTTTTTTGGTTGGAAGTTTAATACCTGGTCTATTTTTTGTTGTTCAATAAAATGTTGGTTTATATTTGTGTTGGTTGATTAGTATCCCGTGGTCAACAACCGTTAAGGATCGTGACAGAACCACTAACCATGGTTAAAAATTAATAACACATGGTTAATTAAACCCTCTGAAAGACACTGTTGCCCTTCGCGAGCCTCTAACCTAAATCCCGAAACCCCCAAATTGAAAACCCTAACTCATGTTTTTCCACAACTGGCGGCAATATGCAGCCATAAGAAGTGCCCTTGGAAGATTCATTGTTCTGTGGAGAAGCGAATCGGTAAATGGATGGTGAGAACATATGTTGATGGTCATAATCATGCAAACAGTGGTAGAGCTAGAATGTTGAAACAGGACGTGATTGGAAGATTATTCAGAGATGAAGCAAAAAGAAGGCCGACTTTGAGATGGACAGACATTAAGGATGAGATCTACATGAGGTACATAATTTCTGTGTCTAAGTGGATATGTCAGAAAGCAAGGAGGATTGCGTTTAATTTGGTGATGGAAACTCAGAGGCAACAGTTTGCAAAACTGTGGGATTATGAATATGAGCTTCAGAGGTCTAATGAGGGCACCACCACTGAGATTGTCACCATTCCTCAAGCAAATGGCAAGCAACAGTTTGATAAATTCTATATTTGTTTTGAGCCGTTACGAAGAACTTGGAAGAGTTGTTGTCGGCCGATAATTGGACTGGATGGAGCTTTTTTGAAATGGGAAATGAAGGGTGAGATTCTCGCAGCTGTAGGTAGGGATGCAGACAACCAAATTTATCCTATTGCTTGGACAATAGTTAGAGTGGAAGATACTGATTCATGGACTTGGTGCGTTGAGAAGCTGAAGAAGGATTTGCTTTTGGAGTTAGGGGATGGGCTTACTATTATGTCTGATAAGCAGAAGGGTTTGGTCAATGCTGTTGGTGCGTTGCTTCCAAAAGCGGAACATAGGTATTGTGCTCGACACATATTTGCCAACTGGAGGAAGACACATGGTGATTATGTTCATGAAGGTTTCTTCTGGGCTATTGCATACAGTGGAACAGAAGGTGACTACATGTATAACATTGTAGCTTTGAGAAAATATGATCCACTTGCTTGTGAGGATTTGCTGAAAACAGATCCTAAGACATGGTGCAGATCCTTCTTCAGTTATCACTCTAGCTGTGAGGATGTTTGCAACAACCTTTATGAGAGTTTCAACAGGACAATTAAAGATGCTAGGAAGTTGCCGGTGTTAAACATGCTCGAGGAAGTCAGAAGAATAGCAATGAAGCGTAATAGTAAGCTAGCTGCAAAGACACAAAAATGCAAAGGTCGGTTCCACCCAAAGGTATTGCTAATACTAGAGGCAAATCGTAGATCTTCCAAGTTTTCTTCATTCCTCAAAAGTGGTGAGCACAAATACGAGGTCTTAGAGGGAAGTGGTAGTTACTGTGTCAATCTCCTCCGTAGAGAATGTGCTTGCAACCAGTGAAATCTCACAGGCATACCCTGTCTGCATGCCATTTATGTCATCACTGAACATAACCGCGATCCAGAAGAGTAAGTTAGAGTGGTCATCATTTCGGATCATTACTTCAATGTCTTATACATTATGAACTGATGGGATTTTTAATTTTGTAGCTATATTGATAGACGTTTACAAACAACTGTGTGGCAAGCTACTTACAAGGATAACATCGATCCTGTCAATGGGGAATGATTGTGGAGAAGCGAATCGGTAAATGGATGGTGAGAACATATGTTGATGGTCATAATCATGCAAACAGTGGTAGAGCTAGAATGTTGAAACAGGGCGTGATTGGAAGATTGTTCAGAGATGAAGCAAGAAGAAGGCCGACTTTGAGATGGACAGACATTAAGGATGAGATCTACATGAGGTACACAATTTCTGTGTCTAAGTGGATATGTCAGAAAGCAAGGAGGATTGCGTTTAATTTGGTAATGGAAACTCAGAGGCAACAGTTTGCAAAACTGTGGGATTATGAATATGAGCTTCATAGGTCTAATGAGGGCACCACCACTGAGATTGTCACCATTCCTCAAGCAAATGGCAAGCAACAGTTTGATAAATTCTATATTTGTTTTGAGCTGTTACGAAGAAATTGGAAGAGTTGTTGTCGGCCGATAATTGGACTGGATGGAGCTTTTTTGAAATGGGAATTGAAGGGTGAGATTCTCGCAGCTGTAGGTAGGGATGCAGACAACCAAATTTATTCTATTGCTTGGGTAATAGTTAGAGTGGAAGATACTGATTCATGGACTTGGTTCGTTGAGAAGCTGAAGAAGGATTTGCTTCTGGAGTTAGGGGATGGGCTTACTATTATGTCTGATAAGCAGAAGGGTTTGGTCAATGCTGTTGGTGCGTTGCTTCCAAAAGCGGAACATAGGCATTGTGCTCGACACATATTTGCCAACTGGAGGAAGACACATGGTGATTATGTTCATGAAGGTTTCTTCTGGGCTATTGCATACAGTGGAACAGAAGGTGACTACATGTATAACATTGCAGCTTTGAGAAAATATGATCCACTTGCTTGTGAGGATTTGCTGAAAACAGATCCTAAGACATGGTGCAGAGCCTTCTTCAGTTATCACTCTAGCTGTGAGGATGTTTGCAACAACCTTTCTGAGAGTTTCAACAGGACAATTAAAGATGCTAGGAAGTTGCCGGTGTTAAACATGCTCGAGGAATTCAGAAGAATAGCAATGAAGCGTAATAGTAAGCTAGCTGCAAAGACACAAAAATGCAAAGGTCGGTTCCCACCAAAGGTATTGCTAATACTAGAGGAAAATCGTAGATCTTCCAAGTTTTGTTCAGTCCTCAAAAGTGGTGAGCACAAATACGAGGTCTTAGAGGGAAATGGTAGTTACTGTGTCAATCTCCTCCGTAGAGAATGTGCTTGCAACCAGTGGAATCTCACAGGCATACCCTGTCCGCATGCCATTTATGTCATCACTGAACATAACTGCGATCCAGAAGAGTAAGTTAGAGTGGTCATCATTTCGGATCATTACTTCAATGTCTTATACATTATGAACTGATGGGATTTTTACTTTTGTAGCTATATTGATAGACGTTTACAAACAACTGTGTGGCAAGCTACTTACAAGGATAACATCGATCCTGTCAATGGGGAATGATTGTGGAGGAGAACAGGCAAAGGGGAAATTGAAGTGCCTGATAAGAGGAAAAAGCGAGGACGTCCAAAAAAGTTTGATAGGATCAAAGAGCCAGGCGAATCATCAAGTAATCCAACCAAGCTCACTCGCGAAGGCAAATCTGTGACCTGCAGCAATTGTAAACAAATAGGTCATAATAAGGGAACCTGCAAAAACCAAGCTGTGCAATTAGGACCTCCACGCAAGAGAGGAAGACCGAGGAAAATCCTGGTAAGCAATTTAACCTTCTATTTTAAATATATGATATCAAATAGTAATTGCAAGTTTAACACATCAGATTTGTGATAGGATAATGATGATTCATGGAGCATCGAAAATGCACCAAATAGGTGGCATAGAGCGCAGACCCAATCAACACCACCTATCGCTCAAAGCCAATCAACGCAATAACCACAAGTACCACAACATTCAAGTGCTCCAGCTACCACTAGTGATCCAGGTAACACAACTGCAAAAGGGCGTGCTCGTGGACGGCCTCCTGGTCGTAAGAATGGAGAAGGCAAGGGTCGTGGCAAGGGACGTGGTAAAGGGTCGGATGAACCTCCTCGAGCGCCTGTGTTTTTTATGTCTCCTTGGAATGACAAGGTGTTTGATGTTTGGCAACCTGACAAGAAGTAGAAGAATATTTGTATGCCTTTTGTTGCTATCTAGGATCAATGTAGGATGTTAACTATGTTTTGGCCCCTTTCTTATGGTCAGATCCTTTTTTGTTTTTTGGGATGTTGGATCTTTGTAACAAAATGACTCTTTCGGATCAATGAAATTAGGATATTTTCATTTCAAACATACATTAGCAACTTACAACATAGGAGTTCATATTTCATAACACAAAGAAAGTAAGCTAAATCTTTACCATTACAAGGATCATGGCAATAACAACAATGACACCTCCCCAAGACAATAAGATAAACTGCCTAAGCATATTTTCCCTCTCATTAGCAGCCATCACTTCACTTTCAAGCTTCTTCTTCTCTTCTTCGTGTTTGTTCACTAAATCATGGGAGAGAGCAGTGGAACCAGTCACATTAATTGCCTTCAGAGATTCCCTCAGTACCTTGATCTCATCTCTAGCCTCCAGTAAGCTCACCTTCTGCCAACCGTATGGCCTTTCTTCATCTGCCCACTTTGCAAAACCATGAACAACACACTTAAAGAATCTTCTACCCGGATTCTCATTTGTCCAAGACTTTGCAAGCGTCGTAGCTCTACCACAATTGCAGCAAAGAGGATCCCAGATCCGACTCGAATTTGTATCAGACCCTGAACTTTGGCTCATCATTCTTACGATTAACCCAGGAAGAGAAGAGGAAAACAATAATTGATTTAGGGTTCTCTATCAAGGGCTTCGCGAATTGGGGAAAAACAAGAGTGAAGAGTGAAGGGCAACAGTGTCTTTTAGAGTGTTTAATTAACCACGTGTTATTAATTTTTAACCATGGTTAGTGGTTCTGTCACGATCTTTAACGGCTGTTGACCACGGGATACTAATCAACCAACATAAATATAAACCAACATTTTATTGAACAACAAAAAATAGACCAGGTATTAAACTTCCAACCAAAAAAGACTAGGTATTAATCTTCAAAGAAAAAATAGATGGGATATTTAAAAGCTTTTTTCCAAAAATATAACAAGACGATTGTACTTCCCATGTTTTACGGTAGGTTTACAAAAGGAACATTTAGGAACTTCTTTTTTACCAAAACTCTGCTTACGAGTTAAGGCTTCTTAATCTGTCTTAGAGAGTTACTAAAAAAAAAAACTTTTTTTTAACTAAAACTCTCCTTACGAATTAAGGCTTTCTTAATGTATTTTAGGAAAGCTATTAAAAATTAAAATAAGAAGTGAACATTTTTTTTCACCAAAACTCTCCTTACGAGTTAAGGCTTTCTTAATTTGTCTTAGAGAAGCTATTAAAAAGAAAAAAAAAAGTGAACATTTTTTTTCACCAAAACTCTCCTTACGAGTTAAGGATTTCTTAATTTGTCTTAGAGAAATTATTAAAAAGAAACAAAAAGTGAACATTTTTTTTCACCAAAACTCTCCTTACGAGTTAAGGATTTCATAATTTGTCTTAGAGAAGTTATTAAAAAGTGAACATTTTTTTTTACCAAAACTCTCCTTACGAATTAAGGATTTCTTAATTTGTCTTAGAAAAGTTATTAAAAAAAAAAAAGTAATCATTTTTTTTTATGAAAACTCTCCTTACGAGTTAAGGCTTTCTTAATTTGTGTGAGTTAAAAAGAAAAAATAATTTCTCTTATTTACAAAAACTCTCCTTATGAATTAAGGCTTCTTCTTTTTGTTTTCTTTATATAGTAGCCTCTCTGAGACAAATTCCTTATTGGCTTCTTTTAAAAAACCTCGGATTGGTTATTCGTTCACACAAGTTGTATTGTTTAAACTGAGCAGAGCCAAAGCTTTTTTTTTAATTTTATTTCACTAAAGTTTCTTCCCGTTACGATCCATACAAATCCTAATCCAATGGAGCGTGGTGGTTACCGAGGTGGTCGTGGCGATGGCCGTGGCAGAGGCGGCGGAGGTCGTGGCGATGGTGGTGGTGGAGGTCGTGGTTACGGCGGAGGGGGAGGAGACCGTGGTCGCGGTTATGGCCGCGGTGATCATGGTCGTGGTCGTGGCTCAGAGCGAGGCGGTGGGAATCGTGGTCAAGGTCGCGGTGAGCAACAGGATTTCAGAAGCCAGAGTCAGTGGGGACCTCCGTCTGTTCACGGTGGCCGTGGGAGTGGGACTCAGTTCCAGCAACCTCGACCACAGGCGGTTCCGCAGCCACAAGTGACACAAGCAGGACCTCCGTCAGGTTACGGTGGCCGTGGTACTCAGTTCCAGCAACCTCGACCACAGGCGGTTCCGCAGCCACAAGTGACACAAGCAGGACCTCCGTCAGGTTACGGTGGCCGTGGTACTCAGTTCCATCAACCTCGACCACAGGCGTTTCCGCAGCCACAAGTGACACAAGCAGGACCTCCGTCAGGTCACGGTGGCCGTGGTACTCAGTTGCAACAACCTCGTCCACAGGCGGCTCAGGTGACACAACTGATTCATGCTGGAGGCGCCGGTAGGGGCGCTTGGAGTCGTAAGCTACAGATTTCTTCTGATTCGGCTTCTTCGTCCACCTCCGTCGTGGTTTCTGAACCCGTTCGTGGTATGCTCTCAATTTTTTGTTTTCGTACCTTTGGGAATTGAGATTAGGGAAAATTCAGAAACGATTATAATAAAATGATTGAGCTTAATTATGAATCATTAGGGAGATTATTTATGTGATTATTTTGTTTTAACGATTATAATAAATGTTTGTATATTAATTTGACAGTTGCTGAAGTTGTGAATCCAAGACCATCTGTACAAGTTGCGTCTACTGATAGGAAAGAACCAATGAAGCGACCTGATAGAGGCGGTGTTGCGGCTGTGCGGCGTGTTAATCTATTTGTCAATCATTTTAAAGTCACCTTCAATCCTGATAATGTCATAATACATTATGATGTTGAAATCAAAGGAGACAATCCCACGAAGAAGATATCGAGGTTTGAGCTAGCTATGGTCAGGGACAAGGTGTTCACCGACAATCCCGGCGAGTTTCCCTTTGCTATGACTGCTTATGATGGTCAGAAGAACATTTTCAGCGCGGCTGAACTGCCTACGGGTTCATTCAAGGTGGAGTTCCCTGCAACTGAAGAGATGAGAGGTCGTAGCTATACGTTTACGATCAAGCACGTGAATGCGCTGAAGCTACGTGACTTGGAAGAGTACATGACAGGGAGTACGTCTTCCAATCCGCGTGATGTATTGCAAGGGATGGATGTTGTGATGAAAGAGCATCCTTCCAAGTGTATGATCACTGTTGGTAAAAGCTTTTTCACTCGTGAAGACTTTCGCTTCGGGGTTGCACCTGCGAGAGGGTATCGTCATACTCTGAAGCCCACGGCACAAGGTTTATCATTGTGCTTGGACTACTCCGTGTTGGCGTTTGGCAAAGCAATGTCAGTCATCGAGTACTTGAAGTTGTACTTTGAGCGGCGGTTTGATATACGTCAGGTCAGGAATTGTAGGGGTGATGTGGAATGGGCATTGACTGGTTTGAAAGTCACTGTCAATCATCGAAAGAACAAGCAGAAACTCACAATTGTAGGGCTGAGTAAGCAAGACACAAAAGACATAGAGTTTGATCTTATTGGAAACGAGCCGCCAAGAAAAACTACCATTGTTGAGTATTTCAGGACCAAGTATGGAAGAGACATTGAACACAAAGATATTCCTTGCTTGGATTTGGGGAAAAATGGTCAGCAAAATTTTGTCCCCATGGAGTTCTGCGACTTGGTTGAGGGTCAGATTTATCCAAAGGAGAACTTAAATAACAAGTCAGCGTCGTGGTTAAAGAAGTTGTCACTGGTCAATCCACAACAAAGGCAGAAAAATATAGATGAGATAATAAAGTCTCGTAATGGACCGATCGGGTATGTGTACAAAGAACTTCACTTTTATTTTTCTATCTTTTAAAATTTTTGTTAGTCTTATCATTTTTTATGTGTGTTTATGACAGTGGAGAAGTCATTAGAAACTTCGGATTGAAAGTGGATACAAACATGACATCGGTGGTAGGTCGTGTACTAAAGGCTCCAACATTGAAGTTGGCAGATAGAAGGGGACCTTTGCGCGTGGAACCTAACGCGACAAAGAGCAATCAATGGAACCTTATGGGGAAGAGAGTCACGAAGGGATCTATAGTCAAGCATTGGGCTGTACTTGACTTCACCGCATCCGTGCCTAGTGACTTTGTGGATGCCCTGATCAAACGTTGTTCGAATCTTGGGATGCAGATGGAGCGTCCTATCGTTTACAAAACATCCAAAATGGTTACGCTTTCTGATTGTAATGCTCTTGAGAAATTGCTTCAGTCCGTAATTGAAGAGGCTTCTCTTAAGCACGGTGGGGCTCGTCCAACTCTTGTTCTTTGTGCTATGTCCGGGAGGTGTGATGGCTACAAGACTCTGAAATGGGTAGCAGAAACCAAACTGGGTTTGGTAACTCAGTGTTTCTTGACCGGGTCTACCACTAGAATTTCTGATCAGTACCTTGCAAATCTTGCCCTCAAGATAAACGCAAAGGTTGGTGGAAGCAACGTCGAGCTGGTGGATAATACTTTCTCTTTCTTCCAAAAAGACGATGAGGTCATGTTCATTGGTGCCGATGTCAATCATCCCGCTGCTCGAGACAAGAAGAGCCCGTCTATTGTTGCTGTTGTCGGTACTCTAAACTGGCCTGAAGCTAACCGTTATGCAGCTAGAGTCATTGTCCAGCCTAACCGTAAAGAGGAAATACAAGGATTTGGGGGTGCTTGCTGGGAGCTTGTCAATGCTCATGTTAAGTCCACTGGGAAACAACCTAACAAGATTGTGATATTCCGTGATGGTGTCAGCGATGGTCAGTTCGATATGGTTCTCAATGTGGAGTTGCTTGATGTCAAGCTGACTTTTGAGAAGAAAGATTACAATCCAAAGATAACGGTCATCGTAGCACAGAAACGTCACCAAACCCGTTTCTTCCCCGCTACAAACAAAGATGGAAGTGATACGGGCAATGTGCCTTCAGGTACGGTTGTTGATACTAAAGTCATCCACCCGTATGAGTATGATTTCTACCTATGCAGTCACCATGGAGGGATCGGGACAAGCAAACCGACTCATTACTACACTCTTTGGGATGAACTTGGATTCACATCAGATCAGGTTCAGAAGCTCATCTTCGAGATGTGTTTCACTTTCACTCGCTGCACCAAACCCGTCTCTCTTGTTCCTCCGGTTTATTATGCTGACATGGTTGCCTATAGAGGAAGGATTTACCATGAGGCAAGCTCTCGTGAGAGGAACATTATTCAGCCGAGGGGAGCTTCTACGTCTGCTGCTTCGCTTGCCTCTTCATTACCATCTCTTACAATCGAGGACACAGCAAGTTACAAGCTGCACCCATTGCTTGAGAATGTTATGTTCTTCGTCTGAAGAAGAGTGTGAGTTTTTTTTGGTGTTTAGGGTCCCAAGCTGAACTTAATACTATATTCGGAATCGGAACGCCCGAAAAACGCAGTTTTACTCCTTTTTTCTGGTTAGAAAGGAGTTTGTGCGTGAATCTAATTGGGTTTTTTCGCAGTGTGTTTCTTTTATTTTGGTTGGTGTGTTGAAATGAATATCTATCTATTTGGTGTTGTAATAATGCTCTTTAGAGCAGAAACCACGTCTTTGTTTTTTGTTTTTTTTTTTTTTTTTTGATTGTATTTCAGACTCTGGTTGCGTTTTGCAAATTTGGTTGCAAATTATCTCATATTTTGCTTGCGTTTTGCAAATTTGGTTTTATTAAAGCTTAAGATCTCAGAGATAAGACAACAAGTACAAGTAGGAATATATTGTAGTTTGGCTTTTACATGTTCATTTTGTGTCTGAAGTTTAGTAATTGCATTGATCGTGTCCGGTTGTTACAGAAGTATATAGTGAAGCTCTGCATCATTCGATTAATTCATTCAACTTTTGAGCCTTGTGGACTAACACATATATAATACAAAAGATCATCAATGTGAATAAAAAATATGCTAGTCTCTCTGAAGTCTGAACTCGCTTTTAGCATGTACCCTTTCTTCTAGACTTTCTATGTAATGATATATATTCATTTGTTGGCGAAGCAAATAACGTGTATATGCATTTAAGCCTAAACTTATTTTAGCCCCATTACATAGGTGGAGTCGGTTGACCAGTGAACTTGTTAACTCGTGTGTGCTCCTCTCTTTTTTTCAAACTCTCATATATTCGTCATTCGCTCTGTTTATTGTTCTACTTCCTGAGTTACATTTATTTGTAATGTCTCAATCTACCTAAGATTCTATTGGGTTTAAGCTCATAAAACATTTTTTAAGCTTGCTCAGAAGGTGGAGTAAAGTGGTTTGCCGGTAGGAATGACTAATGCATGCTTGGGAAGCTGAAGTATGTTTGTATGACTGTGTTTTGTGGATACAGAGTATGGGTTAGTTGGACCTAGCCTATATTTGTGGAATTTACGCTGATTTTGTCATGCATAAAATACCACCATGCATAGTTAACTTGGTTTATTATAAATAGATTCAGATTCTGGGTTCAGTAAGTATCCTATGTTTGGTTTCTATGTTTAGTGAAATTTTGAGATCTAAGAGATGATGAAATAATGAGTTCGAGGTGTATGTTTTTACTCTGATTAATTATGGGCTTTTTGTGTATTTTTCTGATGGAGCTTACTGATATTTCTCTTGGGTTCATGAACCATAGCTGTTAACTTTTAAAATAATAAGACATTATTGAAGGTGGATTTTGAACAATGTCAAAGTTTTATTACTAAAATTAGAATATGGTTTTAAAAAAATTTAGTTGCGATGTTACGTGTATATATACTCATTGATTGGTTGCTTTGTTGCTTTCAGAATCTCTCATTTACAACATTGACTCATTTAGAATTTTATGTTATATACACTATGTTCGGTTTGTAAATTAAAAAAGCGTCACGTACTATTGTTTGTTTTATAAGCGACGTTTTTTTTTTATATAGGAAATATATAAAATCATCTAATAACAAAACTTTTGTTTGTTATACTTTATTCTATCTTTGTATATTTCATAAAAAAAAAAAAAAAAAAAGTGAAAAAGACATGATAGTCGAAGTGTATCACACGAATCGAACTATAATAATCTATACTCTTTATTTTATTCCGATTTTATCATTTTCGTGTTATCCTTTTGGTTCATGTTATTTTCATATGTATATTCCACCCAAAAAAAACGTATATTCTATTATTTTTACCAAAAAAAACGAGTTTTAATTTTTCTTTTTTTAACCCCACTCATTAACATAAGTTAGGCATATATTATACATTTTTTTATAAAAAAAAAAATTACCCTAAAGACTAAAGTTTGGCATATAAATAAAAAGATGAAACCTATGAATTAAATACATAACTAATATATACACTTTAAATTGAACAATTTGTTTTGTTTTTTTTTTTTTTTTTTTTCTTATTTTCGTGTAACAGCTGTATATTTTTATTATTTTAGTGTGTTTGCCCAGAGATGGAGTGTTTTGTGTTGTTGTTTCTTCTCTATCGTAACAACATCGTTTCACATTGATTAAAGCTTTCTTCTTCATCATCATCTTCAACAACGTCTTCTTCTTTCATTGATGCTACTTCCCTTTTACCCTTTCTCTCTGCTTTTTCCTCTCTCTCTCTCCCTCTCTCACTCTCACAGTTTTCTCTTTCTCGATTCTGAAAAAATCTTCTCCCTTTGCGTGACATTTTCTTCAATTTCAGATCCCCTTCCTTTTTAATCTGAGATTCTTCATAGGTTCCATGGATCTTAATTTGACTTCGATTTGAATCCCAGTTTCGTTGTCCCTCGATCGGGTTTTTTGGATCTTCCCCAATCTAGGTATTTATTTGCCTTTCTTTGTCTGTATGTATCTTATCGAATCTGCATTTTGTTGTGAGTTTTTTTTGAGATTTTTGAGATTAGGGTTCGTCTCTAGTGTAGTTTGTTTATCGTATCTCTAATTCAGATTAACTAAGATTCGATTTTAAGGTATCGAGATTGATAAATTTATGAAAAAAGGTGGATTGAGATTGGTGATGATGATGTCTTTGTTGTCAATTTGGGATTTTGGTGTAGGTTTATAAACGATGAGATAGTGCTACGAAAGACCCAGATTTTGTTATTGTCTGCAATGTCGACGACGTCTTTGCAAACGATTGGTGCTATTAAGTCATATCATCACCAAGCTCAGCATTTGGTTAAGAACTATCTATTAGCTGATCCCTTTATTCCTTACACCTCTGTTCTCACCGGCATTTTCCTTTGCAAAGTGGTAAAGTTCTGTTCTTTTTTATCTACTTATGGATTTTATAGATCTGGTCTGGGAAGAAGCGAGATCCATGCAGTGATTGATTGATGATTGTATGTTATTTTGCAGGTGTATGATCTTTGTCATTTTATCAGCAACTCACATTCGAAGACTTATATCATTCTCACTAAAATTCAAAGAATCGAATGGAATAACCGGTTTGTGTGTTTTGATGATTGTTTTACTCTTTTTCAAGTGTTGTGTGTGTGTTTGTTTAGGTTTTTGAATCGTTTCATTTTGTTTGGCAGGGGTATCTCAACAGTTCATGCTATATTTATCTCGGCTCTGTCCCTGTATTTTGTTTTCTGGTCCGACCTCTTTTCTGATAGGTGGCATAATGATCTTGTTGTTTTCCGGAGCTCACGGCTTTCCTCTCTTGGTTTAGGGGTATGCACTGATTTCACTGGATACATAAAGGCTAATGTAGAGTCTTTGAGAGGAGAGTTTCTGAACATTATTATATCAATGATTTGCAGATATCTATTGGTTACTTCATTGCTGATCTTGGGATGATCTTTTGGAAATACCCTTCATTGGGTGGGATCGAGTATGTAAGTAACTTTTCTCGACCAAACAAACACTTTACTCTATCTAGTGTTTTCTCTCAAAAAGATATTCAAGATTCTCCCAAATATTCAGCTTGTTGAGGTTTCACTTTCGGTTTATCAACTTCCACACCTCTGCATTGCTCAACAATATTAATATGTAAAGATTGCTAACACGCTTGAAACTAAGACAGAGATTGGCATATTGATTTCAGATTGTGCATCATTCACTATCGGGGGTAGCAGTCGCCTACTCTTTGTTTTCTGGGGAAGGACAGTTGTATACCTACATGGTCCTCATCTCAGAGATTACAACCCCAGAGATCAACTTGAGATGGTACTTCCCTCTTTTCCATTTACTGTACAGGAATTATTACCTTAGCAATCTTTCTTCTGACAAAAAAAAGCGGACTGTGGGGGTCTTATGAAGGTACCTGGACACCGCTGGTATGAAGAAGTCATTGGCATACGTTGTTAATGGCGTTTTCATCTTCTTGGCCTGGCTGGTACGTTGTTAATGGCGTTTCCCTAATGATTATAAAATCCTTATGAACATTCGATTCATTTCGATGCTAGGCATTTATGTCTCTACTTATCACTCACTACACTTTTATGTCAGGTTGCTAGAATTCTACTGTTCATATACATGTTTTATCATGTCTATCTCCACTACAACCAGGTAAAACTCATAATCCCCTTCTCATCATTCTCCTTACTATGTAGCGGATTTATTGATATGTTGATCCCCTATAGCTTCAAAACCTTCCTCATGAAGTCAACGCTTCAAATTTCTCGATGTGGTTTTTTGGTTTATGTGATTGGGAATTACTTTGTTTTGTGGTAGGTCATGAGGATGCACATCTTCGGTTACGTTTTGGTATTCGGGGTACCAGCTGCGCTTGGTGTCATGAACTTGGTATGGTTCGGGAAGATTGTGAGAGGGGTAAAGAAAACATTAGCAAAGAGATGTGAATGTTGAGGATTGGTGGTGAGTCTTCCTCACAATGTTGTTTCATCAGATCATCATCTTCTCTTCTTTGTCCCTCTGACATATGTCTGTCTCTCTAGTGTAAGTAGTTTTTGTCTGATGGAGAAAGAAAAAGGAAAAAAAACCAAAAATGATACGATCCTCTGACTCTGTAAATGATCAAAAATTCAAGCCTCTCTTTACGTTTTTCAGTATACAATGTAATTCTGTTTTCTTTCTTATAGTTTTTTTTTTTTTTTGCCTCTAGGGTTTTAATTTAATTACATGTAGAGTAAACACTAGAGGAAAAAAACATTTAACTTTTACTATATTTTGGTTCAATTTTCTCAGTAACAAGAACTATGAATGTATTAAAACAGCAAAATATGAATGTGTAATTTTATTTGAACCAAATGTAGTAGTTGCCAGTTAGATGATTAAGGATTTACAGTTTAGAGATATACACAGCAAAATAGATAATAGCGTAGAGTTCGGTGGAAGAACATGTATTTAAAACCCCGCTCGTGATGGCCATTATGTGGACTAGTTGTTATGGTTATCGGTGGTGGCTCATAGGCCCAATCAATGAACACAATTGCACAATATGAATACTGCACTGTCACATGAACTGCGTATTCGTATGTGTCGACATCATTGAGTTCTCTTTTTATAATAATTAGGATAATGTACGGATACAAACAACGGTATGTGACTGATTGTGTATTTTTTTAGTCCTGTTTACTTTGTTTTCTGTTGTTTCTGTAAGACAAAAAAAAATAGTGTTTTGTTTTTAATTTTTGTGAAAAAAGAATAGTATTCTCTTATTAAGAAAAAGAAATGTCAAAACCATGCATTTTACTGGTTTTGAATATCGACGGTGAGAGAATCCACATTTATGTAAATGTTATCATTTCTAGTACTAATTAATCACAACTAAATGTCAGACCAAGTTTATAATCAGTGTAACAACATACATTAACCATACAATCTAAACATTGTTTTGTCTGTATATCAGTCTAAGTAAACCATTTTTAATCACACGAATAGATTTTTCTAGATTTGATTTTCAGGTACAATTTGGTGTGTCATAAGTTAACATAGCGCACCAGTCTCTATCTAAAATGTTTTTATTTTATTTTTATTATTATTATTGTCATTATTTCAACACAGCTCACTTTCTCTGTAGAAAAGCTGCATCTGAAGGGGGTGTGTGGGGGAGAAAAAGAGAGGCACTTTTGGCCATAGAGTACAACACTATACCACATTACATACTTCACTTTTCTTTTTTCTCTTTCTTATAAACATTTTATAATTTTATATCCTATTATATTGCTTACCAAATTGGCCCATTGTGATTTATTGTTGTGACCCCTCATGGGTTCCTCTTATTTCCCCTTTTTCACTAGCAAATAAAATATCGAACTATCGTGTTCATAAGATGGACCTTACGTGTGTTTATAGGATCTGCGCATTGACTATATATCTATATGAAGCATGGGTTATTCAAGTTCAACTTAGACAGAATAGTTTCCACTTTTCTTAACTACATTCTTAGAGATATTGAAATCTTATTAAAGGACAAAATGAAACGTGGCTTAAGTAATTCTACCTTAACCCCCACCATGGTAGGATTGTTGACTATAGCTAGGGTTAACGTACGTGGGTTGTGTCTAACCCGTTGTTACATTATGCTATGGGGCGGTTTCTCAATTTATTATAGTGTTTGCAAAAATGTAGGTCTTGTGAAATGAGTTAACTGCGAAGTGTACCGGTTTATAGTGTAAAGATCACATACCATATACCAACTGGTTTATAATTAGTATGTATATTGGACAGGATGGTCTAACCTTAGGTTTGTAGTTTAAATACACTCTACACTTTGATTAACAATCAGAAATCTTAGAAGCTAAAAAAGAATTAGAAGGATTTTTGTTTTTTTGTCACTAAGCTCTTTGATGCATTGAAGAGAGAGAAGAATGAGAAGGGAACCAATAATACTCAATAGAATGGCCTCCACACTCTTCCCCTTCCTTTGACTGCTCTCTCTGCCCCCTTTGACCACTTTCTCTCTCACTTAAATGCTTCCCTACGCTCCTCTCTCCTGCTCGTTCATCTCACGCTCTCCATCCAAAAGTATCATAGCTTCTTCTTATTTAAGTGCATGATTATATAGGTCCATGATTAGCTATCTACGTCGTCCTTCTAAGTCTTTTTTGGTTACACCAAATGTAATTGAGTAGCATTACATTTACGTGTATCCGTTAAGGCTCCATATTTTTGAACTATAGTCACAAACTGTATCGTCAAGGATCTCTCTTATACGAATAGATCATGTAATTTTGTATAGAATCATACATATGCCAAGAAAGCATACATACATGTAACGTAAGTTAACTTGATAATTAGTAACAAAAGATACGGTTTTGACCTATTACTAGCTAAGCACCTTAATTTGGTGTATTTATTCTATAGGAACATACATACACTATCAAAATCGAAACATAGAGTTTCCTTGTGATATGAAGTCCACAGTTTAATTACCATGTACATAAGTATCACATTTCGATTTTGCATGGAATCAACAAACTTCACTTACTTATAAAAACATTTGATAGTGAAAAACAATATTAAGACTTCAAATATCAATTTATGTACTCCGATCATCACTCTCCACGATTTTAATCACTTCCCTAATCAAATTAACTACATAACAATTATTCAAGTTATATATATTATGGTGGACCTCCTTGATGTTGATTATTATGGCGAGCAGAAGAAGATGATGAAGAAGAAGAAGCTAAGGCAAAAATGGAGCTCGCTAGCTTATTAATGGCTTCCACTAATCCATTCATCCCTTCTCTGTTCATCTCAACACTGGATTCTTCGATCTTTAGTCTCCTCTCTTGTACACTCATCACTTCTTTATGTCTCCGATCTTGTCTCTCCTCACTCTCCCTAATCGCGTTTGCAATCACAGTCACACTTCTTGATAACGCAGCTGCCACTGTCGTCTCTTCTTCACCGCCACCACTAGGACCGGCGGTTGTGGTCGGCATTGTTCTCCTTCTCTTCGCCGGAGATGTGTCTGAATACTCACTTGTATCAGAATCTGAGCTACTACTATCCTTCTTCAACAAAGATTATTAAACACATAACCCGTAACCAATTACTTGTTAATACCAATTAAAGATAACGTAATGTATATATATCCAAAATAATCCAATCTTAATAGCAAGATACCTAATGTATGGTTTTTTTTGTTAAATACATTAGTATTTTTTTTTTTGTTCTTAGTTAAGAGTTGTATCAAACAAAAGAATAACATTAGCTTTTACACATCAAAAAGTTGCATTAAAATTGTACATTATTTTCAGGTTTAATCAGCCTAATTATTGACATAAAGTACAATGTGGGTTTTTCTTTTAATCTCAGATTTTTTTTTAGTATTCTCAAATAATAAAAACTAAACTTAAGAGCAAATGCTAGAAGTTAAGAAGAGAGAGAAAGAAGGTACCTACTGTGGGCAGTATTGGCTGAGCATGAAAAGAAGGCGGTGGAGGCGGTGGCAGAAGTAGTGGTCGTGGTAACGGCTGCAGCGGCGGTGGTTGAGACGGTGGCGGAGGAAGAGATACTATAACAGCAGGAGGAGGAGGAGGAGGCTGATGAATGATTTGATGTACTTTTGGAACAACAAATCCTAAACCTTGTTGTTGTAGCACTTTTTGTAACTGTCCACCGCCCGAACCGTTTCCACTTCCAATAGCGGCAGCAGCAGCCGCAACAGCAGCGGTCACGGCGGTTGCTGCGGTGGAAGAAGGCAGTGTTTTATTTTCAACCACCTCGAACAAAGCTTGGTATGTCTGAGGCAACATATTACTCGGCAAGTTTCTCTCTTTCCTCTCACTCTTCTCCATCTTCCAGTACGACGGCGTATCCCCAGCAGAGGCGGCGGCAGCAGCAGCTGAAGATGAAGAGGACTCTGCCGCGGAAATAGACGATTCTACCCTTCGCCTCTCGTACTCTCTAACCTTTTTGTAGTCTCTCATAAGATTATCCCATTTGTCATTGCACTGATTCTGGCTCCTCATACAACCTTTTCTCCAACAGTAGTCTTCTATCCACTTCCACCGTAGCTCAGCTGGTTTGTTACTACTACGGCTGTCTTGTTGCTGCTCCGGCGGTGGAAGGCCGATGGACCGCCGCATCCGCCTCTCATCATCCATCTTCTTGGCTTCAATGAGCACCATGGTCTCGTTTAGAGTCCAATTACCTTTTCTGTACTCTCTCATCATAACTAACCCACCACTTTGGTCAGCCATGTTTTTTTCTTTTCTTGAAATAATCTTGAAAAAATCAAGAACTAGAGAGAGATTAGTGTAGAGAGAGAGAGAGAGAGAGAGAGGCTTTTGGTAGGTGTTGGAGAAAGGGGAGAAGAAAGGGATTGTCTTGAGGTGGGGATAGGTGTAGTGTGTGTTTAAGTTTTGGGGATAGTTTGATTTATTTTCTTTATGTTTTTCATGTGGGTGTGTGATTGAGAAGACTGGTCAAAATCTTTTTGTTGTAGTACTAAGATTGTCACCAAGTGCAATAAAAAGGACAAGTATTGCAAAATTGGGAGCCAAGTGAAAAGAAAAACTAAGTAGTGTTGTAACCCATTCATTCATTAATTTTTTTTTCTTTTTCTTTTGGCAACATTCATTCATTAATTTATTAAATTGACCATTTTCTCTCTTTTTTTTTGTTTTTTTTTTTGTTTTTTTAATATATATCAAACTTCATTCATTCATTCATTCATTCATTCATGTCTCTCTTTATTTCTTTGGGGACAGGAAATCTTAGGTGTATCTAGCATTTCTAATTATGTACACAATTTCAAATAGGTGGAGTAAATGGGTCAATGTTTCATAAAATCTACTTCCCTATTTTTTTCATAAATAATTTAATGGTAAAAACTGTGTTTTTCATAATCGCAGTAGTATGTTTAGTAAATTAATAGAGATAAGAACATCTATCGATCGATTTTTTTTTTCTTGTTGTTTAATTAGGTTTTCAAATCACCATTGCTGCATAATTAGATACTAGAAATTGTATGTATTGAAAGGTAAGTAGACCAAGCTAGACGTATATATACGACAAAAATGTCAAGAAACCACAAATGCGAACAATGCGATTCGATATTTTTAATTAGTTTAGGACCACAAATGTCCTCATAAACGGTCTTATTCAACAGGCAAATGCGTGAGTGTTGTATCTGTTTTCAAACTTATAAGAAATTGGTAGATTTTGGAGGCATCCTATGTAGATCTCGTTTCCATTTTAATAAAACTAATACAGTGATAATATATACATGACTTTTTTTTTCAAACTTCGAAAAGCTATTGGCTTTGTGTATGATTGTTTCTCATACTTTCTTTTACAAAAAAATGGATTGATTTGCGATTCTCTAACTCATGTGCACGAGCTATTAGTAGAATAATTACTTTCTTTTAATGTATCTGCCTTTGAACTTATTTTTGCGCATGCATGTATGTTAATTTGTATACAATACGTCAATGCTTAATTTCCTTACGTACATAAACTATATTTAGAAATCATATGTATAATTAAGGATTTGGAGTAAAACATGGATTAGGATTCTTATTATAGGTTCCTTACACAAAATATGTATAGAAATATATATATATATATATATATATTCACAGATTTTTAAAAGGACACAACTTTTTATCCTTTAAAAATTTGAAAGCATATTTGTAATGATTAAATTATCATTTCTATCCTATTTTGGTAATTAGAAGACCTTAAATCAAATTTCAACTAATGTTCATAAATAAATTTGGTCTTCATGATTAAATTCTCGTTTTCACGAAGATTAGTCTTCTATATATATAAGTTATCTAATAAAAAAAAATGCGATATTTAGAAATATATAAAAGTAAATATTCATGGATAGCTAAAGTATTCTTAATGTATATTCTTAATGTATGAATTAGAACACATAAATATTGAAATTTCATTATTTTCCAAAGTAGTTAGATGTCACAGTATTTAAAAACTCAAAAAAAAGTATAATTTTCGTAAAAGTACTTTCTCAGCAACAGAAATAGATAAATTAATATATACATAATAATTTGCGTACACTACGTAAGTTGCATTGCATGGCGAGAGATATTATTGCATCCCATATGGAAAATACAAACAGTGCATCATTGTCTGCAAAATGATACATAAACAATCAAGCTCCCACGTTACAAATCTACGATGCAGAGATGTTATTAGTCTTTCAATAAAAGGTTCAAAACTAATGATTTCTTAGGAAATATAATGGTATACGAAATTATTTGAAATGTAATATTTGGAATCCATCTACTTTAGATGATCTATGCTATCAGAAGTTTAATATATCTACAATCAATTAGGATAAAACCACTTTTCTAATGAGGCCATGGACGAGCCATTTTTTACATGTAATTTACATCTGAAGTATTTTTTTAGATAACTATTGTTGCAACTCTACTTACAAACATCATGTATGGTTTGAAACACAAAATTCAAAGATATTAAATTTTAAATAGTTTATGAAGATTTTCATGAGAATGTTTGTGTGTGTGGTTTAAGAAGATATATACTTAAATTAAACGGTTAATTAAACCTATATCGATATATAGTTATAACTTATAAGAATGATGTGATTCAAAGTAACAATTATAATTGATAGACGTGTAAAACAAATAAATAAATGAAAGTGGAATGAACTTAAACAAGTAAAGGATCTATCGAAACTTGCATGGAGGGAGTGGACTTAATCATATGTACTTCTGCATGCATGGATCGTGTATGCTTTTTGTAAAGATCATATCTCTTAAACTTTCAAAGTTTATTAACTTAAAATAAAATAAAAAATCAAATCTAGTATGAAAAGCATACATGAATCAATTACAAGACCGACGTTACAACCTTAACAATCATTAAAATGCAAAGTCTCTGTTTCTCTCTCTTCTTATTTGTAGTATTTGTTTCATGGTTGACATGCATGCCACTATAATTAGTCACGTCAAAACAATGAAGCCCTAGTAAGAGTATATCATTTAAAAAATTTAAAATGAATACTTTTTGTCATGATATAATCAAGCTATTGATATATATATATGGAACAAATCAAGCTATATTGATATTTCTGTTCATTAAAATAGGACTTTAAAATACGAAATTGAAATTTGGTTATATGCAAGGAATGTGGTTTCAAATTTTCAATAGTCACGACTACGAACCTAATTAGTATGCTTAAATCAAATAATAATATATATACAGTAGCTTGGTCATATCATGACAAAAAAGTATGCGTTTTAGTACATATATAGTAATTGTACACAATATTTTACTTGAATAATAATATGAATTTTGGTTTTGAATGGTACAAATTAAGTATAAATAGTTGATATAACGTACTAACACTTGTAGAAGTGTTTCTTTTTTTGTTTATATACTATAAAGGAATTTTCCTAAGTGTTTAACTGATCGAAATTATATTTTTGTGTTTTTTCTTTTCTTATATATCTACAAAGAAAATGGAAATCGTAAGTAAACGTATGTTTCATATACTTTAGACGAACTGCATAATTCAATTTTGGACTTCCACTCAATATTTTTTTCATAATTGATAACGAATTTGCAAAATATATTAAATGGGAAATTTGCCTATTTTTTAGATGTTTTGGAGGATTTGACGATATGATTTATTTGAAAATGTAAGATTTTTGTGAAGTGACCTTAGTGTAGTGGTAGGAGGTAAGTTCATTTGTAGAAGGCACCATCACACTTGTGATCGAATTTTGGTTTCTACGAATGTAGGAATTTGGCTAATGGACCGGCCAGTTGTGGCCCAACAGTTGACAAAAAAAAAAAAAAACAATTGAAAGCAACCATAAATGTAGTGGTTGAAAAAAAAAATGTAAGATTTTATGTTCTGAAAATTTAAAACAACTTAACTAAAAAAAGAAAAATTATGTATGTATGAATTCTTTTTATTATTTTTCTATGACAATTGTACACAATAAAAATTAGTTTATAATAGTTATACCTTAATTAAAAGTAAATTATAATAGTTTCTGAATTTAAAATCTTAATCATATCAGCCAAATAAATAAGACTCAATATATTTCAATGAAGGGAAAAAAACCTATATATGGAAAACAAAGACGAATATAAAAAATTACACAACCGTATTATCACTTGCTCTAAACACCAAACACAAGCATCAATATATATCACTTTGAAATGTGGTGTCCATTTAATGCGTTATCGTTTTGTTTGTTAGTTATCTATTGTGAATAAATTTAACAAAAAGATAGTAACTGCTAACTATGATGGTGTTAAGTGTTACCTATATGATTTTAATGATGAATTTGATTTACATATTCCTGGTTAGAATGTTTAATACAAAGTTTTGAGGCGTGATCGCAATTTCTTTTGAGCATCATACTATTTTTTCTGAAGAAAAAAGAAAGGAAAAAAGTCCATTTCGTCCTTTAAGACAGGACACTGAAAAGCCTGCGCCGCCACGTCAGCGTCTTCTTTTGTCAAGTAATTTAATAGTGTGCCAGCTAGGACCCTCCAAGTATTCGCTTTGACCAATCACTTTTGTAGATTTCGCAACGCATCTCTCTCTAACGAAACAAAACACATTATTTTGCAACAATGTAACGATTTTACTTTTGGTTTTATTTTCACTTAGGTCCATTCAAGTGATATCATAAACAGAAAATGCTATAGTATTATTATTTGATAAGAGTATTGTGAAAAGTGGCATTTCTTATAGAAGAAATATGGACGTTTAAAAACAAAAAACTGGATGTCATGAAAAAAAAAATGAAGACACTCAACATTTTTATAAACCCAAGGGTTTTTTCTTAACTGCAAAAATTTCCAATTTTCTGAAAATTTAAGAAACCTTTAGTAGCATATTTGGATCCTTTAAAAAACTAATTTCGTGTGCAAGAGATACGTGGAGATTGTTAATTAGTTCAATGATGGATTTTTGGTGAGTTGGATATATGGCGCAGCGTAACTGATAGAAAACTTTGTGTTCGTTGATTCTCACGAATAGCCGAACAGAGGAGTTTGTCTACTGTCGTTGATTCAAAGAGACAAGCTTGTAGATCGTTGATTCAAAAGAATAGCCGATAAACAAGAAAATAGAGAAACTTAAAGCTCTGAAATATTATTCAGTAAAAGATATCTTCCTTCTTGAAGCTAAGATGATATTTATACATAAGAAGCAAAGAAAACCCTAGGTTGTAAACCGACTAAAACAGAGCAAAACAAAACATAAAGCCCAAGATAAACATAAACGTAAACAAAACCCAACGAGAAAAGGAAATAGAAGACGAACGCCTAAGATGCGCTGCATTAGGTCCCTCCGGGTAGAAAAAGATTCGCCTCTGAATCTGGTTCGTCATTGTCACCACGATACTTCGAGAGATATTTGACGTTAAACACATTAGAATTCTGCATATGAGGAGGTAATTGAAGGCGATAAGCATTATCATTGATACGTTCCAACACCTCCACCGGACCAATTTTACGGGACCGAAGCTTATTGTATTCATGCGAAGGCATATGATCCTCAGTAAGAACAACCCACACCTTATCACCTGGTTGAAAGACTAACTCCCGCCATTTGACATCGGCTTTGTCCTTGTAGCGTTGGGAAGAGAGTTCCAACTGTTCACAAGCCTGCTGATGCGTAGTCTTCAAGGCATCCACAAATTCCACCGCACGTCCATGCAAACGACGAGGATCTGGAACTGTCGTCAACTCCAAAGGACCCCGCGGTAATAAACTGTAAACAATCTCAAAATTACTAAAACCAGAGCTATGGTTAGTCGCATGATTATGCGCAAACTCAGCCTGACACAAATGAGTTTCCCAAGAACGTATATTGTCACCAACCAGACACCGCAACATATTACCCAAAGCACGGTTAGTCACTTCTGTCTGACCATCAGTTTGCGGGTGATACGCCGTACTCATGTCAAGACTGGTACGTAACAATTTTCAAAGTATTGACCATGAGCCACTCGAGACTTGGTCATGTCCGTACGGTCATCCGTACAAGTATCAAATAAGGCCGAGTCTAATTAAGATATATGAAGAAAGAAGAGGCCGAGTTTTCTAAAGGCCCATAGAAAGATCTAGAATGCTTCTTATAGCCGTTAGAGGATAAGCGAGAGCAAGTCACGGGTTAGCTTCCTCGTAGGAGACCATGACCGGTCGCTATCAGTATTGGGATCCGCTCCTCTCTCTCTCTTTATGTCCCTATCATCTTATTGTCGAGTGGAAAGGGAGTAGCTCTAGTTTGTGTACCTATTTAAAGGCTTTGACCTACATTGTAACCGATATACTAATAGAATCTTATGTTTCTCTTATTCTCTTTGCCGTTTTCATCCTCTCCATCTCAAATTCTTCTCTTTACTTCCGCTTACACTAACATGGTATCAGAGAAATCTCGAGTCTTGACTCTCTAAACTCACTTTTTGATTCTCTATACTCTCCTTACTCTCTACTCTTGTTACTATATTCTTGCTGCTACACTCACTACCCAATTTAAACCATTTTAAACTCATCTCTATCGCAAACCGTGATCATGGACAACTCCAAACCGATTGTTACACCGGTGGTCCTAAAAGGGGCCAACTACTTGTTGTGGAAGAGAACCACAAAGACCGCGCTTAGTGGCCGGGGACTATGGATCCACATCGAAACGGACCAACTTCCCAAGAAAGCCATTAAAGACGACGGTAAAGAAGGAAAGGAAGAAAACAAGGAGGCTGAACTCGAAAAGGAAATCAAGTGGTTCCAAGAAGATCAGACCGTGCTTGCCATTCTCCAGAATTCGCTTGACGCACCAATCCTTGAAGCATACTTGTATTGCAAGACGGCCAAGGATCTATGGGAGACGCTTGCGAATGTGTATGGTAATGTGACCAACTTGACCCGAGTATTTGAAGTCAAGAAGGCCATCAACTGCCTCCACCAAGAAGACTTGGAGTTCACCAAACATTTTGGGAAGTTTAGGTCACTTTGGGCAGAACTTGAGATGCTTCGACCAAGCACCATCGACCCGGCCATCCTCAATGAGAGAAAGGAGCAAGACAAGGTCTTCGGCCTCCTACTCACTCTCAACCCGGCTTTCAATGATCTCATCAAACATATCCTTCGTGGAGACAAGCTAACTACCCTTGAAGACGTGTGCTCTCAAGTACAAAAGGAACAAGATTCCCTTGGCCTCTTTTTTGGGAAGGAAGACTTGGCCATGGCCAACAAGGGAGTTTACAGGCACGAGGACCGGAAAGTGGTGGTATGCGACCATTACAAGAAGTGAGGTCATGTGAAGGACAAGTGCTGGATTCTTCACCCTCACCTCAAGCCGGCTAAGTTCAAGGCCAATCTCTCGCAAGAAGGGCCAAGCGGCCAAGGCACCGGTGAACCAAGGAGGAGCGGTGACCACGGCCATGGCAGCGTCCTATGGAGACCTTGTGAGGAAATCGGACTTGGAGGCTCTCATCAAGTCCATTAGCGCATTAAAGGACTCCAGTACCACCTTCTTTGCTTCAAAACCTAGTAAATCTCTTGTTGTAGACTCGGGAGCTTCTCATCACATGATAAGCAACCCGAGTCTCATAAACAACATAAAACCAGCTGCTGGTAGTGTTATCATTGCTAATGGTGACCGTATACTTGTTAAAGGAGTAGGAGACTTGAAATTATTTGATAAAAACTCAAAAGCTTTCTTTATGCCTACTTTTACATCTAATCTTTTATCAGTTAAGAGAGTAACTACTGATTTAAATTGTTATACTATTTTTGGGCCTAATAGTGTACATTTTCAGGATATTTAGACTGGAAAGATTCTTGGAGAAGGAGATGCTAGAGGAGAACTTAATGTTTTAGAGAAAACTTCACCACAGTCTTCTAATTTGCTTTCACTTATGTCGAATCTTAGTAATATTTCAAGTGATGTATGATATGCTAGGCTAGGCCACCCACACTCTCGTGCTCTTGAATTAATGTTGCCCAATGTTTCCTTTGATAACTCTAGTTGTGAACCTTGTATTCTTGGAAAACATTGCAAGTCTATTTTCCCTAAATCTAATACCATTTATGAGCATTTTTTTGATTTAGTGTATTCTGATGTGTGGACATCTCCCTGTCTTTCTAGAGATAATAACAAGTATTTGTGACCTTTATTGATGAAAAATCTAAGTATACTTGGCTTACTTTGTTACCCTCTAAAGATAGAGTTTATGATGCCTTTGTTAAATTTCAAAATTATGTTACTAATCATTTCAATGCTAACATTAAGGTACTTAGATCAGACAATGGGGGGGAGAATATACAAGTCACAAACTAAAAGAGCACTTAGAGAAGCATGGCATTCTTCAACAAACTAGCTGTCCATACACTCCTCAACAGAATGGAGTAGCTGAGAGGAAGAATCGCCACCTCATGGAGGTTGCGAGATCAATGCTGTTTCACTTGAATGTACCAAAGAGGTTTTGGGGCGATGTCGTGATGACTGCCTGCTATTTAATCAACCAAACCCCAACTAAGATCCTTCATGACTCATCTCCATTTGAAATTCTTAATCAGACTAAACTCTCTCTTGATCACTTACGAGTTTTTGGGTGTGTGTGTTTCGTTTTGATTCCAGGAGAACAAAGGAGTAAGCTTGATGCAAAGAGTACGAAATCCATGTTCATTGGCTACTCTACGACGCAAAAGGGTTACAAGTGTTATGATCCGGTCCATGGTCGTATGTACGTCTCCCGGGATGTGAAATTTCTTGAAACCCAAGGATACTATGCGAACAAAGATTGGGCAAGTTTAAAGGACTTAACTCAATCTACAAGTAATAGGGCAACCAACTTGAAGTTCCTTCTTGATCACCTTGGTATTACGTCTACACCACCGAACCATTCCGAGACAAGAAGTCAGCCTGACCTAGGGAGTCCGATTCGATCATGACCAGAGGAGGAAGCAGCTCAAACACAATCCTCAGATCGTGTCACTTACACTCCATCAGATGACAACACGCCCAATGACACTGGCCCGGCTCATGACACCATCAACTCCAAATCGGACCCTGACGGCAGTACCAATGATGTGGATCCAGAGCCCACATAGGACTCGACCACACACGCAGGCTCTCAACAACTTCGGCGCAGTGAACGGTTAAAACAACCTCGGCATAGTGAACAGTTGAAGAATCAACGGGTTTATTATACTAATCAAGCAGTGGCTCATCCTATTCAGGCTGTGTGTTCGCTTGACCTTGTTTCTCCAGACCATGTTGCCTTTCTCACCAAAATCGATGCTCAGTTTGTCCCTCAAACCTATAACGAGGCTAAAGAATACAATGAGTGGTTAGATGCTGTTGACGATGAAACTGGTGCCATGATCCGCAACCATACTTGGGATGAGGCGGATCTTCCCAAAGGCAAGAAAGCAGTCAGCTCCAAATGGGTGTTCACAATCAAATATCTAAGTAACAGTGATCTGGAAAGACATAAGGCTCGTCTGGTTGCTCACGGTTTTACACAGACTTATATCACTGACTACACGGATACATTTTCTCCGGTCGCAAAGCTCCACACTGTTCGAGTTGTTCTCTCTCTTGCCACCAATTTGTTTTGAGACCTATGGCAGATGGACATCAAGAATGTGTTTCTTCAGGGGGAGCTTGAAGAGGAGGTCTACATGCACCTTCCTCCGGGTTTGAAGGTTATAGTCGCCCCGGGTAAAGTTCTTCGCCTTCGCAAGGCTATCTATTGCTTGAAACAATCCCCTAGGGTGTGGTCCCACAAACTTAGCTCCACACTCTGCCACAACGGCTTCAAGAGGTCTGAGGCGGACCACACTCTCTTCAATCTCCGTACTACTGGTGGTCGCGTTGTGGTCCTTGTCTATGTTGATGACATAATCATCTCCGGTGATGACATAATCATCTCCGGTGATGACAATGACATGATTTCTACCACTAAAGCTCTTCTTCACTCCGCCTTTGATATTAAGGATCTTGGTGAGCTCAAATACTTCCTTGGGATTGAAATCTCTCGCTCTCCGGAGGGGCTGTTTCTCTCTCAAAGGAAGTATACCCTTGATCTTCTCCAAAAAACAGGTAAGCTTGGCGCTAAACCGGTCTCTGCCCCACTTGAAGAGGGCTACCAGGTCAAGTGAAAGGGGGAGATGAAGAAAATGCCAAATCCTCCGGTTAGTAAACTGGCTGAGCCATATGAGGATGTGGGGAGATATCGTCGGCTTGTGGGAAAGTTGATCTATCTTACGATCACACGACCGGATCTATGCTATGCGGTAAACCAAGTTGCAAACAGACGAAAGCACCAACAAACTTCGATTGGCACACGGTAGAGCGGATTCTTTGCTATCTCAAAGGGAGTCCCGGCCAAGGTATCTGGATGGGAAAGAACAATAACACGGAGCTGGTAGGATATTGTGATGCGGAATATGCTGGCGATACAATAGACAGGAGGTCTACTACTGGATATTGTACCTTTCTAGGTGGTAACCTAGTAACTTGGAAGTTGAAGAAGCAAAAGGTAGTCTCATGTTCAAGCGCTGAGTCCGAATATAGGGCTTTGAAGAAGCTCACTAACGAGCTAGCCTGGCTCAAAGGACTACTTAAAGACCTTGGCGTTGAATTCGATAAATCGATCAACATGTATTGTGACAACAACGCTGCAATACACATTGCTACTAACTCGGTGTTTCATGAACGAACTAAGCACATTGAGATAGACTGCCACAAAGTTCGAGAAAAGATTGAAGAAGGGGTAGTTTTACCATGCCACACGCCAAGTAAAGATCAGTTAGCAGATATATTTACCAAGGCTGCGAGTCCCCAAGTTTGCGAATATATTCATGGCAAGCTGGGACTCGTAAATCCTACACTCCCATGAGTCACTCTCCTAACTCATGGATATCACACTTTTTTTCCCTTAACATAGTTTTGTCCCATGAGATTTTCTATGTTAAGGTTTTTAATGAGGTGATACTTCACGGGTTCCAAGCTTAGCCATTACATTCGGCTAAGCTTGAGGGGGAGTATTGACCATGAGCCACTCGAGACTTGGTCATGTCCGTACGGTCATCCGTACAAGTATCAAATAAGGCCGAGTCTAATTAAGATATATGAAGAAAGCAGAGGCTGAGTTGTCTAAAGGCCCATGGAGGGATCTAGAATCCTTCTCATAGCTGTTAGAGGATAAGCGAGAGCAAATCACGGGTTAGCTTCCTCGTAGGAGACCATGACCAGTCGCTATCAGTATTGGGATCCGCTCTTCTCTATCTCTCTTTATGTCCCTATCATCTTATTGTCGAGTGTAAAGGGAGTAGCCCTAGTTTATGTACCTATTTAAAGGCTTTGACCTACATTGTAACCGATATACTAATAGAATCTTATGTTTCTCTTTTTCTCTTTGCCGACTTCATTCTCTCCATCACAAATTCTTCTCTTAACTTCCGCTTAAACTAACACACAGTGACCTCCAAAAATGACTTAAGAACCTCGTGTCGCGATCAGAAGCAATGGAAGTATGTAAACCATGCAAACGGTAAATCTCTTGAAAGAAAAGCTGGGCAACATGTACCGCATCCGTAGTACGTTTACATGGGAAAAATGAGCCATCTTATTGAACCGGTCAACGACCACAAAAATAGAGTCATTACCACGTTGAGTTCTAGGCAAACCCAAAACAAAATCCATACTCACATCTGTCCAAGGTTGAGTTGGAACCGGTAAAGGAAGGTACAAACCAGCATTTGAAGCCGTTCCTTTAGCAAGTTGACAAGCACGACAACGTTCCACAAATCTTTCCACATCACGACGTAAAGTAGGCCAGTAGTAAGACGAGGACACAAGCTGAAGCGTGCGATCACGACCAACATGCCCCTCCGCATGTAACTCTTCAATCATCTTTAAACGCAAACTACAATCTAGAACACAAAGTTGAACCCCATAAAAAAGAAACCCATCCACAATAGTAAAATCATTATGTGCTCCACTCTTGACATCAGCCAAAATAGTACTGAAAAAGGGTCCGTCTTGTAAAGATCCAAAAAGGACGCAAAGCCCGGAACCGCTACATGCAACGTCATGAGCAACGTATGTCGACGACTCAACGCATCGGCCACTCGATTCAACTTTTCTGCCTTATGACGAATAGAAAACGTAAACTGCTGCAAATACGCAATCCAAGAAGCATGACGAGAAGAGACTTTAACCTGACTCTCAAGATGTTTGAGAGCATCATGATCAGTAAATAAAATAAACTCTCGATGCACTAGATAGTGTCGCCAATGCTTGATAGCTTGAACCACCGCGTAGAACTCCACAATGTAAATACTATCACGACTATGAGCACCAGATAATTTCTCACTAAAGTAAGCCACGGGACAAGACTGTTGACTTAAAACGGCACTGATCCCCAATTTGGAAGCATCACAGTGGAGCTCAAACGGCATTTCAAAATCAGGAAGTATCAAAATTGGCGTTGTCGTCAACTTATGCTTGATCACGTCAAACGCGTCTTGTGCCGCCACGGACCACAAAATTTTCCATTCTCCATACAGTCTGTTAACGGAGCCATCAGAGAACTGAAATGAGGCACAAACCTTCGATAAAAAGATGCTAACCCATGAAAACTACGGACGTCCGTCACCGTCTTTGTTATTGGCCATGACTTAACAGCTTTGACTTTACCCAACTCCATGGATAAACCTACGGAAGAAATCACATAGCCAAGAAATAACACACGATCCACCCCCAAATCACAATTCTGTCTTGCCACATAAAATGCCTCTCGACGTAAGACTAGTAAAACCTCTCGGAGATGATTTTGATGTGCCGTAAGCGAAGAGCTAAAAATTAAAATGTCATCAAAATAGACCACCACAAACTTGCCTATGAAAGGTCTCAAAGCTTAATTTTTCACCCTCATGAAGGTACTAGGGGCAGTCGAAAGACCAAAAGGCATCACCAACCACTCAAACAAACCTTCTCTAGTTTTAAACGCCGTGTTCCATTCATCACCAAGACGAATGCAAATTTGATGATAACCACTCTTTAAAACAAGTTTTGAAAATATTGTGGCACTCCCAATTTGGTAAAGTAGATCGTCTAAACGAGGAATAGGGAAACGATAACGTACCGTGATCTTGTTAATGGCACGACTATCAACACACATGCACCATGCACCATCTTTTTTTGGAATAAGGAGAGCTGGAACTGCGCAAGGACTCAAACTCTCAAGAACGTGACCTTTAGCCACAAGATCTTCGACTTGACGTCGCAACTCCTCATGTTCTTGAGGACTCATGGGATAATGCGGTCAATTGGGCAGTGCTGCGCTGGGTACAAAGTCGATTTGGTTTTGAATGTCACGAAGTGGAGGAAGTCTGTGAGGGAGTTCATCCGGAAAAACATCAGCAAATTCAGTCAGCAAGTTCGCAATCCAAGGAGTCAACAACGACGGAGAATCGAGTGACAGAGTCGACGATAGGAGCAACACTGCAAAACCTGTGTCTTGAAACTCTTCCTCAAAGGTTGATGTTGAGCAGAACAACACCTTGTCTCCCTGAGAGACCACAACATCCTTTCCCACACTGTCTTGATCACGGCGAACCAAAGGAGCAGAGATATTTTCCTGATTTGGAATCAATACAATACGTCGGTTATCAAAGACAAAACTGTAAACATTGATCTTGCCACTATGAGAGACATCACGATCGTATTGCCACGGCCTTCCCAATATCAAGTGTCCCACGTCCATGGGAACAATGTCACAAAAACAATTGTCCTTATAATACTTGCCGATGGATAAGGACACCAGCGCACGCTGTGAAATACGAATATCAGTCCCCTTGTTTAGCCGAGTAAGCTTATATGGCAGCGGATGCACTTCTCGTTGTAGTCCTAACTTTTTAACAGCCTCTTCGGACACCACATTGCGGCTACTGCCTTAATCAATAACACAGTGACAAATCTTGAATTTTATAGTACAAGTTGATTCAAAGATATTAGTGCGAAGCCAAGGCTCTTCAGCAACCATCGGTGCCAAACAAACTCGAGCTACCAGCATAGCTCCAGTATCCCCTTCGTTTTGTTCTTCTTGCAAGTTATCCTCATCGCCCCTTGGGCCATCCGATTCATCCCACACAACATATGAATTCTCCATGAGCCAACCCTGATGATTTTTCTAAGGACACGCCGTCATAAGATGTCCGGGTTCTCAACAAGTAAAACAACGTAATGCATTTGGTCGTGAAGAACATCGTGGTTGTTGAGTTTCCAGTGTGGCAGTACTTGCCGCTGCTCCGACAGCCTCAACCTCCCTTGAAACAGAGTGTGGGTTTTTCCAGCCATCGAGGGTAGGTCCTCCTATGTTGCGTGAGCGATTTGTTGTAGCCCAAGCTGTGTTAGCTTTAAATTGTTGCTCAAACGCCAACACCCTTCGATGAGCCTCTGCAATAGTTGTTGGATGAAATTGAGTCAACGAGTTCTGAATTTGAGGTCTCAACCCACCAATGAAATGAGAGACCAATTGGATCTCGCTATCAAAATCTTGTTCCTTGTGATTAGCAAGTAGAATTCATCTGCATATTCATCGACAGTACGAGCTCCTTGTCGTAAATTTTGTAGACGAGTGTACATCGTACGTTCGTAGTTTTGTGGAAGAAAAGACAGTCGTAGGTTCTTTTGCAATTTTTTGCATGACTCAATTTTTTTCTTGCCTGTGCGTGATCATGTTGTCTACAGCTGTGTCCACCACGACGCTGCACATCCCCGGAATTTTGTAGCCACCAAAGCAACCTTCCTCTCTTCCGGAACATGTTTGAATTCTATCACTTCATCCACAGCGGTGAGCCAATCTAACAGCTCATCTCCATGAATACCACCATGGAACTCTGGTAAATCGAGTTTAAAACCTGACTCCCACCGATTATCTTCACGATCTTGCTCACGCTCTCCTCTCTTGTGATGCCTTTGCTTTGGTTTGCGGTCACGAGCAAATGGGTTGTCACGACTTTCCTCCAAACTTTCATAGTCATCACCTTGATGTGGGAATTGGTTGTGCAAAACCGTCTCTGCTAGGGCTTGGAAAGACTGGACGATGGTCGTTTGAATGCTTTCTTGCATCACCACTAGTGTTTGCCAAGTTCGGCCCACTCGTTGAAAGGTTCCTCGTCACGTCCCTCTGTTTTTTGGAGTAGCGAGCAGGACCCATGTTCGAAGAATCTAACACATGATGAAGATCGTGTTAGGCTCTGATACCAAAACTGGCACATCGTAACTGATAGAAAACCTTGTGTTCATTGATTCTCACGAATAGCCAAACAGAGGGGTTTGTCTTCGTTGATTCAAAGAATACCGAACAAAAGACAAGCTTGTAGATCGTTGATTCAAAAGAATAGCCGATAAACAAGAAAATAGAGAAGCTTAAAGCTCTGAAATATTATTCAATAAAAGATGTCTTCCTTCTTAAAGCTAAGAGGATATTTATACATAAGAAGAAAAGAAAACCCTAGGTTGTAAACCGACTAAAACAGAGCAAAACAAAACGTAAAACCAAGATAAACATAAACGTAAACAAAGCCCAACGAGAAAAGGAAATAGAAGACGAATGCCTAAGATGCGCTGCATCAATATATATGTTCGTCTGTTGGAAAGCAAAACTTAATTCATTCACTAAGAGTTTGGGGTTTAGTCTCTTCTTTTAACCTCTCGTTGTAGGTGTAAATTTGTGGGATAAAGAAAGATTATCTTTCCACTGTGAGTAGCATAAGCCCAATCCAACATCAAGCCCAACAAAAGATTTCAGGTCTGTGGAGAGCTGGATTGGCACTGAGGTAAACAGCAGAGAGATTATCACATCGAATTGGTGTCGACTTTGGTTGGACAATGCCAAGGTCACGAAGCAGAAAGGAGAGCCATTGAACTTCATGAGCTACTGCTGTTAGTGCTCTGTATTCAGCTTTGGTAGAGGAGTTTGATACTGTTGACTGTCTCTTAGCCGACCAGGAGATGAGATTTGCTCCAATGAATGTACAGAAACCTGTTGTAGACCGGCGAGTATGTTTGCAACCACTATAGTCACTATCGCTGTAGACTGATAGAGACATGTCAGAGTGTTTCTGGATGTGAAGACCAAGATGAAGAGTCCCCTTGAGGTAACGAAGTATTTGCTTGAGGAGACCAAAATCAGTGACAGTGGGAGAGTGCATCCTTTGACAAACAAAATTAACTGCATATTGTATGTCTGGTCTAGTAATGGTGAGATATTGAAGCTTACTAGCTAGACTTCTGAAGTAGGTGGGTTCTGGAAATGGCTGCATATTCATTTTGTCGAGTCTTTCAGGGAGAGGAGTGGGCATGAGGTTGCAATCTGACATAGAAGCTTCATGCAGAATGTCTTTTGCATAAGCAGTTTGATGAAGAAACATCCCGCCTAAATGAGACTGTATCTCAATACCGAGGAAATATTTAGGTGGTCCAAGATCTTTCATTGAGAAGCGGTTGTTAAGGCTGTCAATGAGGGCTTTAATCAAGGATTCTGAGCTTCCCGTGAGGAGGATGTCATCAACGTACAGTAGACGGACTAGTGATTCTCCATTTTGACGATAAGTGAATAGAGAGGGATCCGATTTGCTGCAAACAAAGCCAAAGTCAATCAGATAGTTGCTGAAAGTGTTGAACCATGCTCTAGGAGCTTGCTTCAAGCCGTAAAAAGCTTTTGTCAATTTGTAGACATATGTCGGATGATTAGGATCGACGAATCCCGGAGGTTGTGTCATGAAGACAGGTTCTTCTAGTTCACCATGGAGAAAGGCATTGGAGACATCTAGTTGCTTGATGTTCCAACCTTTTGCTGTAGCCACATCAAGTACCATGCGTATGGTTGCATGTCTCACCACCGGACTATAGGTCTCAAGATAGTCTAGTCCTTCCTCTTGGTCAAACCCCTTGGCTACGAGTCTAGCTTTTAGTTTGTCAACAGAGCCATCAGGTTGCAGCTTGGTTTTAAAGACCCACTTACATCCCAAGACATTAATATCTTCTTCTAATGGTACTAGATTCCAGGTACGAAGCATATGTATTGTAGTGAGCTCATCATCAACTGCTTGGTTCCATCCAGGATGTTTGAGAGCAGCAGTGAAAGACTTGGGTTCTTCTATACTAAACTTGGATGTAAGAAGAACATACCGACTGTTTGGCTTGTGGATTCCTGACTTAGCTCGAGTAGTCATGGGATGAAGATTATCATGGTAAAGATGAGGATTATCATGTTGTTCTTCATCAGCGACTGTTGTCGGTTCTTGCTCAGGCTGAACTGGGACTGTTTCTGGACCAGGTTCTGGAGAATGAGGAGTGTTTGTAGGTACAGTTTCAGGTGGTGGTAGAGCTCGAGAAACTTGGGACTCAATCAGAGGGACAAATACAGGAGCAGTTGCCTGCCATGCTTGGAGTAGAGGAGTTTGATAACGCGGGGAGTGATGTTGATACTGTTGCTTGAAGGGGAATGTATCTTCATCAAAAACAACATGGTGAGAGATGTAAACTTTTCCTGTTGGTGGGTGGAGACAACGGTATCCTTTGTACTGATGACTGTAGCCAAGAAAGACACATTGAAGGGACTTTGGCTCGAATTTATGATGAGTCAGTGGATTCAAGTGAGGATAACAAGCGGTTCCGAAGACTCGCAACATTGAGTATTCTGGTTTCTGATTGAGTAGGACTTCTGTTGGACTTTGATCATTCAATACTGGTGATGGGAGCATGTTACCAACGAAGCTTGCTGTGTAGAAGGCCTCTACCCAGTATTTAAGTGGTGTGTGACTTTGAAAGAGCATGGAGAGTTCCAATTCGACAATATGCCGGTGCTTGCGCTCTGCTATCCCATTTTGTTGAGGCGTGTAGGGACAAGAGATTAGATGCTTGATTCCTTCATTGACAAAGTGTTGCTTAAGCAAATTGCTGGTAAATTCTCCTCCCCCATCACTTTGAAACACTTTTATCTTGGTATTAAATTGATTTTCCACCATCTTTTGAAAGGCAATGAATACTGAGAAAAATTTAGATTTTGTGTGCAGAGAATAAAAATAGCGAGAGAAATCATCCACAAACACAGCATAATATTTAAAACCTTGAGTTGATACAACTGGTGAATGTCCCCATAGGTCACAATGGACTCTATCTAAAGGATGCAAAACATGAGAATCTGAACTAAAAAACGGAAGCTTGGTACTTTTCCCCATCTGGCAAGGTTCACAAATTGAGGTAGTGCTGTTCTTATTCACTTCTATTGCCTTGCTATTTTAGAGTTGTTGAAGAATCTTGTAGTTTGAATGTCCTAGTCTGTAATGCCACGTTGTTTCTGATGCTGCACAATGACGATTAGAGAAAAGGGTGGCAAACCGTTGATCCTCCAACACATAGTGGCCATTACTCCGATTTCCCTTTGACACCACTTTCTGAGTGTTCAGATCAATGACACATATCTTATTAGCATCAAAAAATACACCACAAGGGTAGTCATCACAGAGCTTTGATACTGACAGTAGTGACTTCTGGATTGCAGGACAGTCTAAAATATTATTCAGGGGAATTATACCTGTTGGTGATGCCAGAGTAGTTGAGCCTACATGTGTGATAGGTAAGTAGGTGCCATCAGCCACCATTACTGTATCATTTCCTTCATAAGGAGTTGCAGATTGAAGTGATGTTGCAGAAGGTGTCACATGAGCTGAGGAGCCTGAGTCTGTAATCCACTCTCTTCCACGGGGATCAGCAACTTGGAGAGCAGCAAAGGCTTGAGCATCAGAGCTCTGGTAGGTATTATCAAACCTGTTGTAGCACTTCAAAGCATTATGAACGATTCGACCGCATATCTGACAAATGGGATGAGATCCAGAGGTGTTTTGAGTGGTTTGGTGTTGAGAGAACCCTCTTCCTCTTGTCGTGTAACCTCCTCTGCCTCGATTGTTACCTGAACGTCCTCTGCCTCTTTGATTTCCAGCGTAGTGAACTTCATTCGTTTGTTGGGCTTGAAACGCGATGCTGGAGACCACTGTGTTGCTTTCTTCATATGATCAAAGCTTGGTGTCAAAGCCTTCAACTTCAGAGACAACATCATTGAAGCTAGGCGGCGACAGCTTGGTGAGAGAGCTTTGAATGACTGTAGTAATAGGATCATAGTCTCTGGTCAGACCATTGAGAAACCAAAGATCTTTAAGGACTCATCTACTGGCTTCCCGATGGCACTGAGAGCATCGCAGATATGCTTGAACTCACGGCAATAAGCAGCTAGACTTTTGTCATTCTTTGTCAGCAGCTGTAGACTACGACGAAGAGAGAACTCCCTGGACTTGTTGTAGGATTCGGCAAGGTGAAACCAGACATCATGGGACGTGGAGAGAGTATGAACAGATCCAAGGACTTCTTCAAAGAGAGTGCTGAAGATCCAGGAGCGAACCAACAGATCGGTACAGAACCAGGACTCATGGAGAGGGTTGGACTCCTCTGTCTGCGTATTGTTGCGGGTGACTGTTCTGGTGACTGGTGGAGGCGTAACACTCCCATTGACGAACCCAAGAAGACGTTGACTGGACAAAAGGGACTCAAACTGTGTTTTCCACAGTAAGTAGTTACTATCATTGAGCTTCAAAGTGAAGAGCTCAAGACATGAACATTGCTTGGAAAAGGGTAAGAAAAGCAAGGATTGGAGGGATCGGCCATTGAATCACCTTTTAGGGTTTACAATAGCTCTGATACCATGAGAAAACCTTGAATAAGGTGTAAAACTTTGGATTTCTTATTCGCACGCTTAACTTTACACTGTGTAGGTTTAGAGGGTTATATACAAACAAAGAACATTCTAGACTTCTCTCGTCTTATCCTAAGGCACCACAGCTGTAAAGGTGCTTAGTCATCACTAACGGATGAGAGGGAATCAAATCGGTTTTGAACGAGCAGCGTCGTCTTTGTTTCCGACCTCTCTCCTTTTGCAGGTACAACTTTTGTCTTCTTTTGCAACGGAAGCTTCGTTGTGGGCTTTTCAGTTGGACCTGAAATCTTTTGTTGGGCTTGATGTTGGATTGGGCTTATGTTACTCACATCCACATATTTAAATCAATATATACAATATGACTAGTTGGAGAATCGAATATCAAAAGAATAAATCGTAAGTTTAGGCTTTGTGAAACTGTGATCCAAAACTAATATGATGTTGATAAGGAATGAAGGAAAGCAAGGTTTTCCTTCAGTTCTAGATAGCCCTGAGATTTTAAACCGAACCGAAATAACCGAACCAATATTTTTGGTGTTCGGGTCGGTTTCGGTTATGGCGGCTGAACCGTTCGGTACAATTTTGTTTTTTCAAAAAAACCAAAATATTTCGGTTATTTCGGTTCGGTTTTCGGTTAACCGAAATTTTTTTTACTTTATTATTTTTATTTTTTATTTATTTTTTAAGGAAAAAATCTAATAAAACCAAAATTTACACCTAAAATATCCAAATTACCCGGAAAAACCAAAACCGAAAAACCAAAATATTTGAAATAAAACCGAAAAAACCGAAATTATCTCTAAATAACCGAAAAATCCGATTTTTTCATGTTTTTAATCAAATTTCGGTTAATTTCAGTTTTGAAATTTTAAAACCGAATTAACCGAGAAACCGAAATAACCGAACCGAAATAACCGAACCGAAATATATTTCGGTTCAATTCTGTAAGATTTTCAAAACTCAAAAAAACCGAAAAACCGAAATAACTGAACCGAATTCACCAAAATAACCGAAGTCCAAGGGCTAGTTCTAGATAAGCAAAGTTGGGCAAATTATCACTAATTCACGAGAGGGCTTCTTAAAGGGCTTACTCTATCAAGCTTGCGGTGTAAACCACTTATATAATAAGACTCCGACTAGACATAGATAAGATAACAGTGTAAACAAAGGAACTCTGGCAAAGAAAGGTTATAACTTATACTTTAGAACATGCATATGCATTATCTAATAACCAAATGGCATGGCGGATACAAAGTTAAAGAGTTAGATTGAAAGTGGCATACTATACTTGTTTTCTAAATATAAATGGTTTGTTAATCAATGTGCGATTTTACGAAATGAGATGAAAATAGTATTAAACGACCAATCAATAATGATGGTTATTTACTTAAATGTAGTAAAATAATGTTTGGTCGTTCATCATTGTCTTTCGGGTAGGGTACTATTGGTTAACGAAGTCGATTAGTTAATTTTGATTCTAAATCACGTTTTAAAACTTATTGAACATCAAAATATATTTTTGTCAAAAAAAAAAATGAATTGAAACATACAAAATCTAAATGCGAAGTGGTTGTAGATCGATTTTCGTTTTGGTGTGGTTCTCGATTGGATAGTATATAGTTTTGTGTTGTTTCTTAAAGAGACCTAGACTTTGTGTGGTATAAACCGATCATCCAAAAATTATATACATCCATGTACATTATTTATTTGAGTTGGAAAGACCCTAAAAACGTGTAGCAACGAACTGCAGATTTGAGTTGAACTCGGATTGAATACAAAAATTTTAGAGCTAGCAAATGCGCAAATTCTCCAATTATTATCTACAATATGTTATAATTTCAAATTTTATATGTTTCTTTCGTCAATGTTTTAAAACTTTGTTAGCAAAACAAATATCTTATTTGCTTTTCTAGTGATATCTACTTTACAATACAAACACAAGAACAAATCTTTCAATAAGCAAACAAAATAAGTCTTTATTCAATGTTTAATTTTCAATTTACAAAGGAGTCTCAACTCCTACAGACTTGGAAGCACACAAAGCAGAAAAGAAAACGCGGTTTTACCCTCAAAGGTAGGAACATAAAGCCACTGTATTATTTGCACAAGAAAACAGAACTTAAAGGGAAAAGGAGACTTAATTAGTCATATGACTTAATCAATCTTTCTGGTACTTTGGGTTGCGCCATCCTCCGCTGATGTTTCTCCATCTTCTTCGACTTCTTCTTTAGTTTTCCCACCTCGAGGCTGAAATCCTTCAAGTGTAAGACCTCCTCCTTCTTTGATTATAGCATTAATAGAATAATAATATGTTATAGATCCATCAGATTGAAGTGTCCCTATAGAAGGATTCTTACCCCATATCTAGATATAATTAACATATACATGAATATTAATATTTATTGTATCCTCATATGTACGAATTTCAGAATCTGCAACACCAGAACTGATGCAAACATCATCATTAACACAAATAATGCAATTGTTGTACTCCAGCCGATATCCTTTAGAATTATCTCCATCTTTTACATTGATCTCCGAATATACATCAGAAGTGATATAATCATTAATATACTTAGTTACTCCATAAGCAGTATCCCACCCCTCACCACCAGAAACGTTAGAGCTAGCAAATGCACAAAATCTCCAATTATTTTCTTGAATGTTATAATTACAATTTTTTTTACGTTTCTTTCACTCAAATTTTTTAAAACTTTGTTAGTAAACAAATTTGTTATTTGCTTTTCTAGTGATATCTACTCTACAATACAAACACAAGAACAAATCTTCCAATAAGCAAACATAATAAGTCTTTATTCAATGTTTTATTTTCAATTTACAAAGGAGTCTCAACTCCTACACACTTGGAAGCACACAAAGCAGAAAAGAAAACGTGGTTTTCCCCTAAAAGGTAGGAGCATAAAGCCACTGTATTATTTGCACAAGAAAACAGAACTTAAAGGGAAAAAGAGACTTAATTAGTCTTGCTGGTACTTTGAGTTGCACCATCTTCTGCTGATGCTTCTTCCTCTTTTTCAACCTCTTCTTTAGTTTTCCCACCTCGAGGCTCAAATCCTTCAAGTGTAACACCTCCTCCTTCTTTGATTGTTGCAGTAATAGAATAATAATATTTTACAGTTTCATCAGCTTGACGTATCCCTAAGTAATCATTCTTACCATGTATCTGGATTGAATTTACATATACATGTATACCAATATTTATTTTATCATTCCATGCAATAATTTCAGAATCTGCAACACCAGCACTGAGGCCAATATTATCATTAAGAGAAATAATCTGACTCGGCCAGCTGTACTTCAGCCGATATCCTTTAGAATTATCTCCATCTTCTACATTAATCTCCGAATATACATCAGAAGTGATATAATCATCAATATACTTAGTTTCTCCATAAGCAATATCCCACCCCTCACCACCAGAAATCGTGTTTACATGCACTGGCTTCGTAGAATTATTATGAACCTTCTGTATAGATGGAGGCATATTATAGTATATAGAAGAAATATTTTCAAATATGTTGATGTGAGAAGTAATGAAGGAAACCATCTTCTTAAATAGATTTCTCATTTTGATCTTAAGGGCTCAGATCTTTGGACATTCCTTTCCAATCTAATGGTTGAAATCATGGGACAACTGAACGAGGAGGTAGTATTATTTAAGACGCAATTATGTCCAACGACTAAGATATTTAAGTGTTTCATTATAATAGAATGCTTACATTATACAATGATGTAATACACCATAAATTTAATAATATATTTAATTAAACACATCCAAATGTCAATGCATCTATTCATCATTTCATTTAAGTGCATATTAAAAAGAACAGAGATTTCTAAAGAAGAATAACTAATATCGTCGTCGTCTTCTTTTTGTTTTGTTTGGTATCAATAATATCTTCTTTTTTTTTTTTTTTTAATCAAACAATAATATCTTCTTTTTACTCTAATTTTATGCAATCGCTTCTAACCATTTCGAAGGCATCCCAACTGACAAGACACACTCGCTTTATTATTTTCTTTTTCTAACATATAGATAAAGAGTCTTATGACTATCTCTGCTAATTTACATTTTACAGTTCTGAAAAAAGATTAAAAATATATAAAGTAAACAAATAAGAAATCTTTAAACAACAGTTATCACCCTCGTTCTCGCTCCTCACAATGTGTGCTTGTCAAGCAGTTGTCATAGACTCATGAACATAAAAAAATGTTTATGGCCACTGGCAATAGTCAAGTAATTTGAACTTGTCTGATCCGACCTGACTGTTGAACCGATTCATTACTATGAATCACATAGATAAGACGGGCTTAGTGGGCAGAATACGTGGGTTCACTCCAACAACAACATATCAAGTGGATCAGGAAAATTTCTTTGGCAAGACGTTAGTTATTTTTAGCATCAGGCTAGTATAGGTGTACGTTTCAATTACACTAACAAATCTTTTTTCAAGAATATTCAGTGGAACACATTTTTGTGGAAGTGTAGAACCACTACAAGAAAACACGTGTTTTCCGAGGAACTGTTGCGACGGACAACAGCTCTCGCAAATTTGCGGTGGATTTGCGAGGAAAATACGAGAAACAAAAAATCTCTAGCAATGTCCTCGCAAAATTGCGAGGAAGCCAATCGTCGCAAACTCGCTGCTCATTTGCGAGGCATTTACGACAAATTCGCAGGGAAAGTCACCTTCCTCGCAAATCAATCGCAAAATTGCGACGCATTTGCGAAAACATTATCCATAGCAAAATTGCTATGGACATGCGAGTGATTTACGAAAGCCATAGCAAATCCATTGCAAAATTAAGAATTTTTTTTTATATATAAATATTACAAAACTTAATATAATTATTCTGAAATATATTTCAATGTGTTCATAAGGTGAATTATTCTGAAATAAATTATTCTGATGGTTTTTATAATTAAGATATTCAAGATTTGCGACAAGCTTGCGACGGATTTGCTATATATAAAGCAAATTAGTCGCAAATCCATTGCAAATTACTCAAATCATAGCAATTCCCTCGCAAATGACAACTTTAAACCCTAACCCCTAAACCCTAAACCCTAAACCCTAAAGACTAATTACAATACTATTAATGATTAAAAAGATGAATTCAAGACTTATAATCAAAGATAGGGCAGTGCAACACAAAATTGTTAGAGAATTGGACAATGTTGGAATATTTGTCAAATATTTGTCTCAATGTAATGAACATATGTATGATATAGTGTAGAAGATAGTTAATGATTAGAGGAAGATGTAAAATTAGACAATTTTGGAAATTTTTATGATAGAAAAGAGTATGATGAGGCCATTGGACCTTATAATATACTTGAAAGTTTATTTGACTAATTATTCTAAATTATTTTGATAGTTTTTATAAATTAGTTATTCAGGTTTTGCGACAAATTTGCGACTGATTTGCTAGCTTCATAGCAATCAAGTCGCAAATCCATCGCAAAACACTCAGATCATAGCAATTCCCTCGCAATTGTACAACTTTAAACCCTTGAACCTAAACCGTAAAGACTAATTTCATTACTATTAATGATTAAAAAGATGAATCCAGGATCTATAATCAAAGATAGGGCACAAAAAACAATTTCTAAATCTAAACCCTAAATACTTTGCGAGGGATTTGCTACGGTCCCTCGCAATTCGCTCGCAAATACTCTTATTTTGAATTTTTATTTATGAGCCAAAGTTTCACACATTGGTGAGAAACTAAATTTTTAGTAAATTTAATTTGGTTATTTTTAGTAAATGTAAAATTTTAATAAATTTATCGCAAATCCATCACAAAATACTCAAAACATAGCAGATCCCTCGCAAACATAGCTATGCTCTCTCGCAATTCTCTCGCAATGTCTGGAAATATTAATTACATATTTTTATATGCTTGCTAGGGATTTGCGAGGGGCCATAGCTAATCCATAGCAATATTTGCGAGAGATTTGCGACGCTGTATTTTTCTATATAACTTGAAAACCTAGTTTGAGCTTCGCTCAAACCTCGACTAATCCGCAGCCAAAAGAAAAACCCTAGTTCCCTAATCCGATTTCTTCTCCGATTTCTTCTCTCTTCTCCGATTTCTTCTCTCTTCTCCGATCTCTTCTGTCTTTTCCGGTGAGTCTCCTCCTCTTCTCTCAGTCCCGGTTAACCCTTCTCGAACCCTACTCCTCCTCTTCTCTCTTGTCCTCTGAAAATCTTGTCCGGTTAATCTCCAACTCGATCTCTTCTCTCTTTGCCGGTAAGTCTCCTCCTCTCCCCTTCTAAGTTAGGGTTTCAAAATTGGGAATTCAATTTGGGGTTTAGGGTTATTTTTCAATTAGGTTTTTAATTCGATTTTAGGGTTTCAAAATTGGGGATTCAATTTGGGGTTTAGGGTTATGATTCGATTAGGTTTTTAATTCGATTTTAGGGTATCAAAATTGGGGATTCAATTTAGGGTTTAGGGTTATGATTCAATTTGGGGTTTTTAATTTGATTTTAGGTTTTCGAAATTGGGGATTCAATTTTTGTGTTTCTAATCAGTTTTTTTTTCTGCTTTTAGATGTCTTCTCGAGACCAAAACGTTTCTGTAAACCAAAACGTTTACAGAAACTTCATTGCTTCTCAAGGGTTAAGTCCTCCAGTCTCTTCTCGAAGGACACATTCAGCTTCTGCTCCTTCCCAAAGGTTACCTTCTCCCGCTTCTTCCCAAGGTACATCACCGGCGATGCATGCTGATAATCCTCATGGAAGCTCTCCGGCGATGCATGATGAGAATCCTCCTCAGCAATCAACTTCGCGTATGAACAGTATTTCTGTGTCCCAAACTTTTTTCACTTTGGAACAGTTACTTGCAAGTCTCGGGCGTGCTGGCTTACCAAAACTAGATCCTAAGCGACCTCCAAATACTCTTTGGTGAGAATGTTATGTATCTAACCTATAGTTTATCTTTATGTTTTGTATTTTCAATGATCCTCATTCCTTTTATCTTATGTTTTGTAGGTTTGACCATGATTCTTCGGTTGCTGCTACTATCCGGGCCATTTTTGAAAGAGATTTCAAATCAGCTCATGCCAATTGGACCCAAACACCAGGTCCGGTTGTAAACCGGTGGTTTGAAACTTTTGCGGTAAGTTACAGATTGTTGATGTGTATAAATTATAGATTTTGTTTGTTTATCATTTGATTCTTGTTATGATTCTGATTCTGATTCGTGTTATGTCTTTACCAGCAAACATATAACTGGGATGCATCCATCAATGGAAGAGTTAGAGCTGAGTTTGAAAAGAAGTTGAAGACCCGGATGTGTGATCAAGTGTCTCGGTGGAAGGGTAAGTGGAAGAAGAAAGGTAATGATGCAATGCCGCGGTGGCTTGATCCTACCGTATGGGATGGCTTGGTCAAGTTTTGGTGTGAACCAAAATCAGAAGCAAAGAGTATCAATGGCCGTAATGCTCGCTATAGTGATCCTAATGGCACCGGAATACATAAGCACCGTTCTGGTCAGACCTCTTTTAAAGCCCGAGCACGAAAGCTTGTAAGTATCTCTGTTTAACACAAGTTCATTATTCATATCATATCTACAATATACTAATATAGTTGTTTCAATTCTCTGTTTTTAGTCTGAGAGTACTGGTGAGCCACTACCTGATTTCCTGCGAGTACTAGAAGACACTCGTAGGAAACCTGATGGGTCGTTTGTTGATGGACTGTCTGAGAAGGTGTTCAATGAAGTGTCGTCAAAGATAGCTGAAGCTGAGTTTGAGCTAATATCAGCGGATAACATGGAGAGTAGTGCTTCTGGTGGGTTATCACAAATTGTGAAGAACCAAATTTATACCGAGGTAAAACATGCTTCATTGTTTATGTTAATGTTTGTATTTGTGTTTGTGTTTGTGTAAACACTTATGTGTGTATATGTTTATGTTTGTGTAAACACTTATGGTGTGTATATGTTTTGTTGGCAGGTTGCTCCGAAGAAAAAGAACCGGATATATGCTGTTGGTAACATGCAAGCAGAAGCATCTTCAGCTCAGATTGTTCAACCGCCTCCTCCTTCTGAAGATCCACTTGTTCTAGCTGCGAAGCTTGCTGCTGCCGAAGCTGTTCTTGCAACTCAGGCAACTCAACTACAGGCCAATGCACAGACGATGCAAGAAAATGCAGTGAGGATGCAAGAAAATGAGCTGAGGATGCAACAAAATGATCTGAAGATGCAAGAAAATTCAGAGAAGATGCATAGTTATGATGCATACTTTGATTATCTTGCATCTAAAGATCCAGAGTTTGCTGCTAGATTTCGCCGAGAGGATTCACCGGCCAGACATGCCACCGGAGATGGAACCACCGGACAGTAAACACTGATGAACTTGTTTTGTAAAACTTAGTGTAACACTGATGAACTCTCATCTATTTTTTGTGTAGAACAAAATCAGTTATTATGTTTTGTTATTGTAAATTTAGTACTTCTAATTACAACTTTAATTTGCTTAAGTACAAGGTTTAATTATAATTGCAGGTTTAATTTTAATTACAGGTTTAATTTAATTAAGCTTACAAAATGAAAATTCTAATTTTTTTTTTCACCGTTATTATAATTTGCGACGGAAATATTAATTGCAAAAGCATCGCAAATTTGCGAGGGATTTACTAGATACACAATTGCTAGAATATTGCTAGAAAAATAGTTCCTCGCAAAATGCGTGGGATTTGCGAGGGACAACGTTTCCTCGCAAAATTTGCGAGGGAATTGCAACGTTGACCGATTTGCGAGACGCGATTTGCAAGGAACGGACTTTCCTCGCAAATATCTCGCTTTTGTCGATTTGCGAGGGATTCGCGATATATTCGTCCATCACAAAAGACGTGTTTTCTTGTAGTGAACTCCACTCTCCAAATTCCTAAAAACAAAGAGCGGAGGGTAACTATTGAAAATGATATTTACTTATTTAGTTTCCGAATGTGATACCGCGATATTTAGCGTCACCTCCGGATGATTTCCAAACAAAGCGACGAAGCAGCTTCCCTTACAAATTAACTTACAAATTATATTTATTTATTTATTATTTACCTTTTTTCAAAAAAAATATTATTTACCTTTGCTAATTATAATTATTATGAATAACCCAACTTACAAATTATATTTATTGAGAATGATCCAAACCTACTACTACTATTCTATATAGAACGATCGAACGTGCAAATAGTAGTACATATATATAGAAAGACCTAACTCACAAATTATTTTCATTAATAGTGATTAGTGACACACACGACTGAGTTATTAAAAAAATTGACTATATGTAGTTTTTAGTAGTCTACAAAAAAAAAAAAAAATTAATTAAGAACTACCCATGTGTTGGTTTTATATGTTTGTCTACGCAAGCCATAATTTGAAAATAATTTGAATACGACTTTGCATAAATGTGCGTATTAATTAATATTATTGGTTTGGTCATTCTCAATAATAGTTTCTATTTATTGACGAGTACTTAATTTGTATCATTCTTATTAAAAATACATTTTCAGTTGGGTCATTTTAACAAACAATTTGTGAGCTGAGTCTTTATAAATGAAACAATTCACGAGAATTTATGGATTTTAATAGCTTGACTATTTAGTAGTATATTAAAAAAATATATCATATTTTAAAATAATATAAAATGTCAAATAGACCAAATAAAAAAGAGAAAAGCTTTTGTTATCTATGTTGCATGGAAACTCTTTTTGAAACTCGTGGAAACTCGGAAACAAGCAATAGAAACATGATTCCTAAGAATCTCGGTTTGGTAACACGATGGAAACGCGACGAAAACTCTTTTTTTTTTCTTTTCAAAATTTGATAAATAATTTGAAAATATAAGAATTCATGATACATATAATGATTAAAAAATATAATATAATTAGTAGCTTAAAAGTTAAAATCCCTAAATATATGGCGATGCTAGTCAAAAAATTTGATTTTGAACATTTTTTTACAGTTTTACTTTTAATTAAACTATTTAATATTTAGGTTTTGAATTTGTGTTGTTTCATATTTTTTTAATATGGTTTTTATGTTTGGGGATTAATTATATCTATATATATATATATATGTATATATATATCTATATATAGATATGTTTCCTATACATTTCCATTACCTAATTTTTGAAAAAAAATTGTTTCTTGTTTCAGAAACGTTTAGTTTTTGCGTATCCGTTTTTGTTTCCATGCAACCTAGTTTATTATATTAAAAAACTTACATCTTCTAATGTAAAATATATATTTGTTATCATCAAATAATTGTTCTTTATTTTTTTACATTAAATTATGAAAAATGAAAAATCAAAATATTGGAATATATACAGTATTGTGTCTATTGTTTTCAAAAGTCATTAATGGATTATAAAACACATATCGAAAATATTGAGCATCAAATGGCAACTTGGCATAACTTCGCATCAATGAATTGGGTTTATGTTGGAAAAAGTCAAAGTTTGATCATTTCTTTTTTATTATTGTTGATAATTTTTCTATATAATGCTTAAACGTGTCGTACTAAACTCCATCATGCAACTCTCTAACAATTTTGTTTTCAAATTCCCATTCCCGTCACCAAAAACTAACTTTTCTTTTTCTATTAATTTCAGGATCCAAATGGTAACAGCGGATTTAATATTGCGGAACATACAGTTTGATAGTGCAGTATGGTTCAACTGTGGTATGTATGATAAGCGGGACAAATGCGGTTTATGTATGATAAGCGGGACAAAAAATATTTGATTGGTGAAAAATTATTTCTGATGCGGATTTCATATTATTTTATAAATAATTAGTATAATTATGTATTATTTGTTTCTTTTATGTTGGTAAATACATATTTTTATACCTTAAACACCCAAAATGATCAAATTTTTTTTACATACATATTGTTAAATCAATTAAAGAGTTTGATCATTAAAAATACAAAACATTAAAAATATATTATCGAGTACTTTAATTTTCCTGTAACATTTTTGTAACATTTCTACTGTTTATATTTGTTTCAATCATTACATTTGCAAAATCATCATCTAAGAAATTCACATCAGATTTTTAATTGAACTTTTTAATTTAACCGTGTATATTAATTTTTAATTTTTTAAGAAGTTTAAAATATTATAATTGATATATCTAAACTTAATTAAAAATTTTAAATTATGAATATTTAAACATATTAAATTTTCAAAATAACACAAACAAGTTATATTGTATAACGAGTTATATGATATGACAGGGTTGAATTGATAATACTAAAAAGTAAATATCATTTACACGATACTTCAATATGGGTTAAATCTTCATTTTACTATTTTAACAACACCAATATAAAATATATCGAATCAAACTGATATAATTAAGATTGTGTTAAACAAAAAAATTTGTACGGTATACTGCAGATTATATACTAAATCAATTAACAAAAAATCTATATATACAAAATTAATATTAAAATAATACATTAATAGAAAAGAAAAATAAAAATTTATCATGCGGTATACCTCAGATTATAATCTAGTTATAAACTTATATATAGCTTAATTAAAAAAAAATATATGTGATTTAAGAAGATGTATATTGCACTTATATATATATATATAACTTAATTAAATAACCAAAATAAAGATAGGTATAGCGTAATTGAAGGGGACAGCTGCTTAAAACATGATTCTACAATTAAAGGCGGTCCATGAGTATAATTTGGAGTCGACGGCCTATTTCCCCACCAGAACTATTGTATCGAGCCAGATAGAGCCCGTTCTTTACCCCCGGTCTATATGTCCCCGAAAAAAAAGTTCAATGCCAGTTTCCCCCCGAATTAAAAGTTCAAAAGCTATATCTCCCCGAGTTTATTCTTCTACATCAATTAACCCATAATCGTGGTTTGGGATTGGTTTACTATTTACCTAACCGATAAAGAAAAAACTAAACCTTGCTTATACCAAAACAAACCCGATTTCGACCCGATATACCTCGATTTTATTATCCATTATCACCCAAATCCCTAAAACAAAAAATCCCAAATTCGCGAAGAACCCTAGAGCGAAGAACCCTAGAGATTGAAAACCCAAATTCGAAGCTTAGATTCCCTAGGGAAGACATCGTTAATGTCGATTGTCGTTCCAGATGCAGAGTTTGGAGGAGATTTCGATGAAGAAGCCATTGACAGAGATGAATTTCACATCGACCAGTTGGTCAACGAGTTCGTCGACGAACCACCGGTCCGCCATGATGTGTATCCGGAGAGTGATACTGAAGAAAACGGTGACGGAGAAGAGCCAGTTCATACACATATCAGGCGCGGTGATGGGCATTTGTACGATAAGCAAACATTCTTCAGTGGTGTCGCTTTCAAAGAGGCAGTGACGGACTATGTTCTTCGAACTGGAAACAATCTGAAGCAATACAGGTATGATAAAGATAAAATTGGCTTCATATGTGTTGGTTGTAATGGAGTTGATGGATCAAAGTGTGAGTGGAAGGTATATGCCGCGATTTTGCCAAGTGATAACATGTGGAGGATTAGAAAGTTTAATGATAAGCATAGCTGTATTCCTAATGGAGAATGTGAGATGTTTAAGGTGAATCATATAGCTAGGTTGTTTCTTGATAAGATTAGAGATAATCCTGAGTACTTCATGCCAATGAAAATGGAAGAAATCATAAAGGAACGGTGGAAGATCAGTGTCACTAGGCATCAGTGTCAGGCGGCTAGAAAGAAGGCACTTAGGTGGATTGAGAAGGAGTATGATGACCAGTTTGCTAGATTAAGAGATTATGCTGCTGAGATATTAGAATCAAACAAGGATTCACATGTAGAGGTTGAATGTGTGACGACTGATGATGGGAAAGACATGTTCGATAGGTTCTATGTTTGTTTTGACAACATAAGAAGAACATGGAAAGAGACTTGTAGGCCTCTAATAGGAATGGATGGTTGCTTCTTAAAGAATAAGGTCAAGGGACAGCTTCTGGTAGCTTTAGGTAGGGATGCTAACAATGGTATTTATCCAATAGCATGGGGGGTTGTAAAAGTTGAGAACACCGACAATTGGACTTGGTTTATGAAGCATTTGAAGACTGACCTTGGACTAAATGATGGTGACGGCTTCATTTTGGTCTCTGATAGGCAAAAGGTAAGTCGTATTTATCATGGTTTGTAACTGATTTTGATTGTGTCTTTTGTTTATGCTACCTTTAAATGATTATTCTTATTTTGTAGGGATTGATCAAAGCTGTTCAGCTGGAATTACCAAAGATGGAGCATCGAATGTGTGTACAACACATCTACGGGAACTTGAAGAAGCATCATGGAAATAAAACACGGATGAAGCCACTTTTGTGGGATTTGGCTTGGTCTTACAATGAGGCGGATTATAAGCGGCACTTGGAGAGGATCTTTTGTTATGATACTGGTGTATACAATGATGTCATGAGGACAAATCCAAAAAACTGGTGCAGGGCATTCCACAAGATTGGGAGTTATTGTGAAGATGTTGATAATAACCCCACAGAGTCTTTTAACAGCTCCATTAACAAGGCAAGGGAGAAACCTTTTATTGCTATGCTAGAGACAATCAGACGACTTGCAATGGTGAGGATTGCCAAACGGTCTGCAGAATCTCATTCTCACACAGGTAATTTCATTTCAATGATTTTTTTAGTATTAGCAATAGTTTGCTTGTTTCCAGGGTTTAAAGACAATAATGAATGCGTATGCTTGTTTGTTTGCAGGGATTTGTACTCCATATGTTGCATTGTTTCTAGCTAAAGAGCATAAGTATGCATCTGAGTCGAAGGTTAACTCAAGCACAAATGGAGCATATGAAGTAACTCATGGTTTAGATAAACATAGAGTCTGTCTTAAGAAGATGGTTTGTTCCTGCATGAAGTGGCAGATATGTGGCATCCCATGTGAACATGCCTATGCAGTCATCATCGAGAAAACACTTGTAGCCGAGGACTATGTCTGTCAATGGTTCCGGACAGCTATGTGGAAAAGAAACTACACCGAAGGCTTGGTTCCACAGAGAGGTCCAAGGTTTTGGCCTGAGACAAATGCCCCTAATGTGTGTATACCAGATTCTGAAGATGAAGATGATGAAGATCAAGATCAAGATAAAGGTAAGAAGAAGAAGAAAAAGCCTGACAAAAAAAGGAAGAAGGGTGCCAATGAGTCGCCAACTAAGAAGAAACCAAAGGAGAAGAAAAGAATCATGCATTGTGGCATTTGTGGAGAAGCAAATCATAATTCTAGGTTTCACAAGAAAGAGTTTGCCAAGGTGAATGTATTTTCCTTTTCATGGTTTCAGTTTATGGAGTTTGTTTTGGTTTACTAATGTTACAATGTTTTAAATTTGTTTTGCAGCCAAGTCAAGGGGAACCAAGTCAAGGTTCACTCACTCAAGCTTAATCAAGTAGCTAAGTAGAAATAGGGTTCTAATTTTGTGGTTGCCTCAATGTATTTTCGACCACATAGACTTGTAATTCCCTATGTCTTTTGTCTTTTGTCAAAACTTGCTAGTGATGTCTTTTGGTGAATGTTTTATGAACGGCTATGTGACTGATCATAATTCTGAAATTTAACTTCTCATTCTCATTACCACAACAATTGTCTTCATAGCAAAAACAAACTAACAACAAACTAACAACAAACTAACAACAAACTAACAACCAATTGTCTTCATAGCAACAACAAACTAACAACAACACTGAATCTCTTGTTCAACCTAGTAGCTTACTGAGTCCAATCATAATCATACATAAGAAGACTATGATAAGCATCATTTTCTTATTGCTTGATTTGGCTTCATCCAAAGCATCTTCAACCTTCTCAAATATCTCCTTCTCCATCTTCTCATAAACCATCTTATCCATCTCAAACCTCTCTGTTCTGATCTCTTTCAGCTGCTTCTCAAGTTCAACAGTCTTTGCATTTAATGTATCTACCTCATTGACAAAAGCTTCATCAACCCATTTGAATGTGTGTTCATCGTTTCTAAGCTGCAACAACCCAAATGTTATACACGAAATTAGAAAAACAAATCAAAAAACATTTAAAAACAGTTACCTTATTGGCTACTGCAAACCCACACCGAAAATATCTCCGGTACGGATTCGAATCGGACTTCGATGTCAAAGCCATGATTCCCTCCCCGCACCAACATCTCTTTGGCACACCGATAACCCTTCCTCTTGCACGGAAACTTGATTCGGTGGAATTTGTTGATACATTACTCATTGTATTACTCGAGTTCGTGAAAGAAGAAGCAAATTCAAGAAGAAGAAGCAAATTCAAGAAGAAGAATCGATTATGCAAGAAGTAAAAATTGATTTTAGGTTTTATTTAGGGATTTTGGGTTTTATGATAAACGGGTCGGGTTGGTGGAGGAATTGGTTCAACAATTGGTTTATTTTTGGGACATATATGGTTTGGTCTCGGGTTTAGACATTATACCGCTACAATCAAAACTCGGGGAGATATAGCTTTTGAACTTTTAATTCGGGGGGAAAATGGCATTGAACTTTTTTTTCGGGGACATATAGACCGGGAGTAAAGAACGGGCTCTATCTGGCTCGATACAATAGTTCTGGTGGGGAAATAGGCCGTCGGCCCGTATAATTTGCTTTCAAAACGCAAAACTTTTTATTTTTTTTTTAAACGCGAAAAGTTAATGAGTTTGTTGAATGGTGACCCACATGTGGTTTTCTTATTTTTTTGTCAATTCTGCTTTTCTCTATGTCACCACTCACGCCCTCAGTAATAAAGATAGAAACAACTTTCCAAGAAAATTCACTTCAAAATATATTTCGACATATCTCTGGTAATACTAATAAAATACTTTGTAACCAGCGTTAATAATTTTGGGTTTTTTACTTACATATAATATCGGCTCTATGATATGAGTATATTTTATCTACGGCATAAGAAAACAGGAACCAACATGTATGTTCTGGTAATTAGTTTAATCAGATCCATACATGACCTAAAACCTAAATGCATGTTTTAAAAAAGAAAAAAAAAACATTTCGAGTCTAACTACTGTAGATTCTATGTATCTGAACAAAATTATGCTTCTAAACTGAATTTGTAGGCATTGTTTTGGGGCCGAACGATCAAACTTTTCGTAAGCAACTACAACCTTAACCCATGTCTAAATTAGTATAAGATTTTCATCAGACTAATTGAGTTTCAATTCAAAATGAAACATTGTAATATTTTGGTCGAGCATTATTTTTGCATGTTTCTAGAATTGAACCCATAATACACCACTATATATATTTTTTCTTTTATTTATATCTATAATTTTGTGATTTTATATTATAATTGATTAAGTTTCTTTGTAATTTTGTGTAGATATTTCTATAACAAAAATCGTAATTAAGAAAGATAAGATATTAAGGTTAACATTTCGATTAGATTTTATAACAAATATTCATCCAAGTTTAATATTTATTCAAATAGCAAAAGATTAATTATCCAAATTTTATAAATAAAATGTTAAAATACAAAATGTACTTAAAAATGTTAATATAGATGGAATGAAATTTGAACTCATAATTGTCTTAAGATTGATGATTTGCTTCTGGAAATATGTGCACATGTAATGCAACGGTTTGAATGCCTATAATGTCGATGACATTGTTTAATCCTCGAATCAAAATTTCAGAGTTAGATATAAGAATATATACAAGGAATAAGGTGTTTCTGTAGGTGTTTTAGGAAGAAAGTGACATTCGGTAAACATAAGTGTTAAAAGAGTACTAGGAACTCGTTTAAATAGCTTACACTAAGGTGAAAAATTTTGGATCCCTTTTGTGAGTGAATTGGAAAAATCATTGTAGATTTTTCCTCATTTGAATTCTTTAGCTAGGTTTTATCGGTCCCATGTGTTAGTGAAGCTTCTGGTCTGTAACCTCTGGTGTTGACGGTTATAAGTTTATAACCATGTCAATTGGTCAGCTACACTGCAACTTGTGACAAAACAGATATACTTCACATGCATGTGGCAATATAAACTATTTCGTAAAATCGTGTTTATAAGGCATGGAGTTCAATTTGGCATGTATTTAATAATGGGCATCTGGTAATAGTCAGTTAACGATACAAGCATCCATCCCTACATTGGTTTTAGAAGCGTAGGGACTAGTGAGAAACGCAGAAACGCTTGTCGACTTTAGCTTTTTGACCAAATATATGTAGGAGTTTTGGTGTTTAATTGTTGCAGATAATTTCATACGGAGCCTCCAAAAAGTTTTAATCCAAAGTGTTCTTTTTTGTCAAAGATCCAAAGTGTTCTAAGCAAGAAATTTCTGCACGATAGCATATTTACATGGCGCTTTCTTCATTTTTGGTTTAGAAAAAAAAACACCCACAACATTACAAAACTTATGATCTACCGCAATGAAATGTCGCAAACCAAATATATCATAGGATTTAAATCACATATATAGGATATTTTCTTTCTTTTTAATCGTTTTACCATATTATTATTTTTTTGCTATTTATTCGGTTCAAAATTTGTCATATACACATATTATCTCGATTTTGTTTGGCCAATAGTCTTTACCACCAATAAATGGAAATGCAAAACCCAAAAATTATTTTTTTTAAAAAGTGTGATATCCCCATTTGTTCCAGTATGTGGCAAAAATGAATATATTTTTTTTGCTCACCAAAGTATAACTAAGTATATTGATGATTGTTAGGCATCAATTTTGTGTTAAAAAAAAAGAAGAATTCAACGTCTAACAAATTATTCAAATAGATTTCTTTCATATGCATTTGCACGGATGAGAGTCAAGAAATGAACTAGCAAACAGTGTAGTTAATCTGATTACAATTACGAACAAATCATAGCAAATTTATCTACAACTGCTTGAAAACGGACCAAAATGCACAACCAATGGGATACGTACAGTAGTTTTGTTGAATAATCGCCTAGGTAGAGTTTCAAAATCCCTGATTGGAGAATGAAGAAGAATAAGATAGCAAAGTAGCGTTCGCGCCCGATAGATATGGGGAGGCTAGCTAAAGAGGGTTGATTTTGGGTCGTTATAATGGGCCTACAGTTTGTATTTTGTATTAGTGGAACACACACAAAAATAAAAATAAAAAACAATCAAGAAATGATGTCCGATCTTGAACACCAAAAAGAATTAGTGGGCAATCAAAGAAGAAAGCAGATCAATAGCAAGCAACACAAATGAGTCTTTGTGAGAATAATGGATCTTCTATGGGGAAGAATAGGTCGAGCTCCGTAACTTGTTCTCCAAGCTTATCTCTCTCAAAGCCCTAGCTCAACATAACACAACGTTAACAACGACCATGGACCATTATACATGCCACCTTACGGCGAGAAACAACTCTCTTTCGACGAGACGCTAATCCCTCCTCTAGGAGAATCAAGCTTGATACTGAAACAGTCTTGTAGGAGATTGGTTGGTGTTTACATACATACAACTTTTATTATTTATACAACTTGATGTGTCTGTATTTTATAGAATTTTAACCTTAGTTTTTACACTTATTTTGAGTATTTTATTAGGTCCAAGTATGCTTTTAGAGTCCTTTTAGTTTTTTGTGAGTCCGTATATGTTTTAGGCTACTTTGGAAGGAAACTGAGTGTTTAGGGGATGAAAACAAGCATCTGAAGCCAATTTGGTGAAGACTGATCGGACTAGCAAGCAGATGGAGCAAACAGAGAAAAGCATCCATGATCGTCTGATCCGCATTCGGGATCGACCAGTTTCGTACCCGAAGCAAGTTTTCCTTTTTCGTTTTAAACCGACTTTTAGGGTTTTATTTTGATATTTAAGTTAGAGGCTCGGCCTCCAAAGACATAAGCTTTTATTTTCTGAGACTATTTTGTATTGAGAGCTAAAGGAGAAGATCTCTAATCCTTCTTGACACTTTGGAGAAGATTTCTAAACCCTATTTCCTATTCTTTTGAATTCAGTTATGCTTTCTTCATCATTGATTTGCTGTTTCTGCTTCTCCATGTCTGAGTAGTTTCTCAATTGGGTTTAGGGTTTCAGAAGGGTTTTTATGATTAATTGATGCTAGATTTGTTAGATTAGGGATTGATCTTATTGTTCTTCATCTATTGTTATTCTTAAAGCTTAAACTAGATTAGCTACCTAGTTTATGATTTTAGGTTTAATTCATCGTGGCACCAAAAGCGTTGTTGAATTGCTAGAAAAGAACATAGGTTAGCAAGGTGGACCTTAGCCAACGGAAGTTGAAGTTGAGGCATCTTGTGAACTAATCAAACATGAACCTATTAATGCTTGCTTGATTTGCTGGATTCAAACGGAAGTTTAGGATTTAGTAAATTCATTGCTTAGATAGTTATCGCTGCGGAAGTAGGATAGCTTTACAAACATAATTTGAGTTCAAAATTGTTTTTAATGCATCCATATCTAATCATCTAAATCTGTGATCATAATCCCTAATGATTCCCTGCACCCAATGTTTTCTCTTTTGATTTAAAACACTCTTTTATTACTGCTTTGTTAGTGACTTTCAAACATAAACTTCTTTTGTCTTAGCTCATTGATTGGTCTTTGTGGATTTGATTCTGAAGTGTTACAACGATACCACTAGATCGTGGTGGAGTAAACATTTGGTTTTAATTAGGGGTGTCAAACGGGCATGCCCACGCCCGAAAGAACTGATCGTGATGATCCCGTATTTTCAGTGATCCGCGCAGACAGGTCCGCCACGGGCGGGCGACGTATCACTGGCCATGCCCGCTCTGCCTAGCTTTGTGGACTAACGGGCATGCCCGCGGGCTTCTCTTCTTCTCCTCCACCAAGCTCCATACAACCGTAACAACCACGATGAGGAGTCCTAACAGCTTCTGTGCACCGTTCCTATGATCTTTAAAGATTCGAGCACTAATATGAATCTATGTAACAACTATGCATTTGAATAATGTGATGTCCTAGAACATTGAGACTCCCTCTGCGGATTAACATCAACATAGCAAAACAAGTAGAACCATAAACAACAAATGAATAGTAAACTGAAAGTATTAAACCAAAGTATTAAACTGAAAGTATTAAACTGAAACATTAAACCAAAATATTAAACTGAAATGGAAAGCTGAAAACATAAATCTCAAGGTCTAGATGTCTCTTCAACCAAATCAAGCTTCATCATCAACAATGGATTGGAAAGAAGGTAATGTCTCATCTTCATCAAAATCTTCATCCTCCTCTACATATGGCAAAGTAATAGAAGAAGGTCAAAGTAAATTTATATCACTTAAAAGTTACACAATCAATACCAAATTGTGAAAATTGTTTGCTTACCATTTTCATATGCTTCAAAACCTTTTAACCAATTGCGGTAGCATATTAGTGCTTGAACATTTTTTGGGAGAAGACGGCTTCTGTACTTGTTCAAAACTCGAGTTCCAATACTAAAAGAAGATTCAGATGCTACTGTTGTGATTGGTATACTAAGGAGGTCGCAAGCCATTGACGCAAGTTCTCCATACCGTTGAGAGTTATCTTTCCAATATTTTAAAATATCCAAACTCTCATACTTTATCATGTCTATCGGTGTATCATCTAGATACATTTCCAAAGAAGACTTTCCACTAGTAACAACAGTTTGTTTGCGGAAGTTATAAAATCCTGCAAATGTATAAAACAAGACCCAATACATTTTTAAAATATCTGCAAATGTATATAAAACAAAAAAAAAAAGAAACCGTAACTAAACCAGAAAATTCTAGACATCTATACACATTTCTCAACACAAAACTTAAAACCCAATAGTATAAGAGACTGAGAACTTACATCATAGTTGCCAAACCTCCATTTTTTCATTCATTCTCATCAGTTTGATGATTAGTTTCACGTGTTTCTGTAGAAGATGATGTGAAAATGGACTTATTCTCATAAGATTCAAAAAGAGTAGCAAGCTTACCACACAAATGTTTAATCTTGTTCTGAGCAGAACCCTTGTCGTTCTTGTAATACCCGCAAACCAAATTGTGCGTTTTGGGTGAGGGTGTCGATCGACACCAAGGGGGTATCGGTCGACACCATTGATTTTCTGGTTCGATCGAATTGTTTTTAATCGATTTGGACCGGTTTGGTTTAGGAAGAACCATTAAACCGAGTTATATAAGTGTTTTTTTCGACTAGAAGGGTTTTGGGAAGTTCTATTATCGTCGTTTAACGCTTTTGAGAGAAAAAGAGGAGAAAAGTGTGTTCTTGAGCTTTTTGGTGATTTTGGTGAGATTCTTGGCTGTTCTTGAGAGATTAGAAGCTAGGAAGGATCTAGAAGCTTGCTAGGAGGGTTGGATTCGTTGCTTTTGGTCTGAATCTTCCTGCAAAGAGGTGAGTGCATGACCATGGCTTATCTAAGCTAAGATATCTAGATTTTATGTGATTTGGTGCTTATGTGGTTGTTTCTTTGAGTTCTCTATGGTATTTCGTCGCTGCTTTGGCTGGGTTTGGCTTCTAGGAGTGCATGGAGCGGATTGCAGAAGATTGGAGGCGAGATTCGGAGTTTTTGATCGAAGGAAATTGCTGCTCGGCATTGGTGTCGGTCGACACCAGTTGGAGTGTCGGTCGACACCAACGCAAGGACGGACACCAACGCAAGGACGGCTCGAGACTTTGGCGAGTGTCGATCGATACCATGTGGAGGTGTCGGTCGATACAAACTAGAGTTTTCGGGAGTGTCGGGCAAGATGTCGGTTGACACCAGATGGTGTTGGTCGACACCCTTCCTTCAGCTACGACGGATGTTGCATGCTTTGTATATTGCCTGGTTTGTTTTATTGATGGTTGATTGTGGCATGTAGAGATCTTATTGCTTGTGTGTATAGCCAAGTAGATGGGAGGATTGCCTCACTGAGTGTTTATCAAATACTCATGCATCTCAATATGTGTTTGTGGTGCAGGTAAAGGCAAAGTGTGATCCTGGAATCAAGGCAATGAAGAGGAGGAGGTTCTAGGGACTCGATTGGATGTTGTCTGGCATTGCTAGGTTGCTAGAGTTGAGTCATTAGGAACATTGCTAGGTTGCTGGTTTCATGTTTCTATTTGTTGGTATTTTGATATTTCTTATGCTATGATATTGGATTGTTATTGGTTATTATTGGATTATTATTGGATATTGGTTTTGTTATTCCGCTGTAGATTGTGAATGTGGTTAGGTGGCTAGTGGGTATGGGACCACTAGTTGTAGTTTATTTATATATATATATTATTTATTATTATTTTTTTTTTTTAAAAAAAGGTCGGTCGTTTCATTTTTAGAAAAAAATCGATTTTTATATGACAACCCGTTCTGCGGACTCCACTAGCCCACCGCTAGCCGCCCCAACGGACCCCAAGCTGGCCTTGCAGGGCATCGATCCTAACCCCTCACTGGGCAAATGGAACTTTTCATCCAAATCCACAGTAGGTTATTGGTGCACCAGACGTTCCTCGAACCCTGGTCCCCAGGTCAATTGGTGGCAACTTGTCCTGTGGGAAGTGGATTTGGATATCCACAGTGATGGGTTAGGATCGATGCCCTGCAGGGCCAGCCTATGGGGGCAACTAGCAGTGAGGCTAATGGGGTCCACGGAACGGGTTGTTACAATAAAAATCGATTTTTATTGTAATAACCCGTCCCGTGGACCCCACTAGCCTCACTGCTAGCCCACTAGCCTCACTGCTAGCCGCCCAAACGGACACCAAGCTGGCCCTGCAGGACATCGATCCTAACCCATCATTGTGGATATCCCAATCCACCAGTAGGTCGTTTTTATTGTAACAACCCGTCCTGTGGACCCCACTAGCCTCACTGCTAGCCCACTAGCCTCACTGCTAGCCGCCAAAAGCTAGTGGGGTCCACGGGATGGGTTGTTACAGTTCTTTTCAAAACAATAATTGACCAGTGTTAGCTTCAACCTTGGATCAAACACTATAGTCATTGCAAAGACATCACTAACCTCTTCCCAATACTTATCAAACCTTTCTCTCATTGGAACAATCATACTTCTGATAACTTCATCTTGATTATGTGAATTTGATATCAACCAATTGTTGATCTTCCAAACTTGCAAAGTTGGATATGTTGAACCTGAGATCAGATTAGTGATTTCATCAAAAGGCTCCAAAATGAAACGACCGACCTTTTTTTTTTCTTTTTTTCTTTTAATAAATAATAATTAATATAAATATATAAATAAACTACAACTAGTGGTCCCATATCCACTAGCCACCTAACCACATTCACAATCAACAGCGGAACAATAACAAGCAATATCCAATAATAACCAATAATACTCCAACAACAATCCAATATCATAGCATAAACAATAACCAAATACCAAACAACAAGAAACAAGGAACCAGCAACCTAGCAATGTTTCTAATGACTCAACTCTAGCAACATAGCAATGCCAGACAACATCCAATCGAGTCCCTAGAACATCCTCCTCTTCATTGCCTTGATTCCACGTTCACACTTTGCCTTTACCTGCACCGCAAACACAAATTGAGATGCATGAGTATTTAATAAACACTCAGTGAGACAATCCTCCCATCTACTGGACTATACACACAAGCAACAATGATTCCAAAGTTCCAAAACAAGCAACAAACAAACACACAAACCAGGAAATCAAACATCGTCTCGCTGGAAGGGAGGTGTCGACCGACACCAGCCTAGTGTCGACCGACACTGGCTAAACGGTGTCGACCGACACTACCCCACAGTGTCGATCGATGCCTGACTTGCTGGTGTCGACCGACACCAAGTGGTGTCGATCGACACTCCCTCTACAACTGCGATCCGCGCGAAGTCGAGAGTCGAATCTCGCTCCCAATCTCCTCCAAATCGCCCAATACTCAAAACCCAAGCCTTATACCTCCGTAGGAACTTGTATCAACCAATTCCCAGCAAGAAAAACACACAAACAAGCAACAACAAGCAAGAACAAGGGAATCAAAGGCTTAGATCAGCCATGGTCATGCACTCACCTCTTTCAAGAAGATTCTGACCAACAAGAACGAATTCCCTCACTCCTAGCAAGCTTCTAACACCTTCCCAGCCTTAGATCTCCCAAGAACAACAAGGAATCTCTCAATCTCTTCCCAAAAGCTCAAGAACACTCTCTCTTTGTGTTTTCTCTCAAAAACGGCGAATAACCCAAAACAACACGACCCTAGGTTGTTTTCTTCCTCTAAAACTCGATTTTAGGGATTCCCTAAACCAACCACGCAAACCGGACAATTAAAATTGAACCGACCAAACCGGCCAGAATTGGGTCGATCGATGCGTCACTAGAAGGTGTCGATCGACACCCTTACCAAAATACCAAAAATTGGTTTGCGGGTGTTACAAGGACTTCCGTGCAACCGTCTCCACGGCCCGCACTCCTCCGACCGATCTACAGAAGGTCACCTCTAGGCGATAGACTCACGCTCCAGGCGTCATTTGCTCTTGACTTTTTGGACTTTCCTTTACTCATAGGCCTAAACCTTGAGTTTTTATTGGCTCCTCATCAGACCTAAGTCTGCATGCCAAATGTTGGCTCCTCATCAGGCCGAAGCCCGCATGCCATAATATATAAGGAAAAGTTCAAACTCGTCTCTCGGGTTGCCACCCTACAGCGCGCCCCCGGATCGTCATCCGAAGTCGATATACCAACCATACTCCCGAGCCACAAAGTCTCTGAATATGGCAGTACTAGGAGAACCTAAGTCCTCCAAGAGTCGCGAGCAAACGATTCTGAACACGTCTGAGTCCTATCCCTATCCAGGTTTCCTTCCCGTGGCTCGCGTAAAAACATCTCAATGTCCTACCAACCACATATTCCCTCACTGGAATACCTCATGACCACACAAGGATCATATACACGCCACAAGGGCCGCCACAAAGGCCAAACAAAATTTCCTAAAGAGGACCGCCACCAAGGCCAAACAAATGTCCTAAAGAGGACCGCCACCAAGCCACTCTGGCTAAAAAGCCCGCCACAAAGGCCATCTGTCCCGAAGGACCGTCACAAAGACCATCTGTCCCGAAGGACCGTCACAAAGACACTCTGGCTAAACAGCCCGCCACAAAGGCCATCTGTCCCGAAGGACCGTCACAAAGACACTCTGGCTAAACCGCCCGCCACAAAGGCCAAACAAATGTCCTAAAAAGGACCGCCACCAAGGCCACACAAATGTCCTAAAGAGGACCGTCACAAAGACACTCTGGCTAAAAAAGCCCGTCACAAAGACCACACATTGTCTAAAAAGACCGCCGCACACGGCACACTGAGTCAAAAATCCGCCACTAAGGCCACACACAAGCCCCCTTTAAGGCTCTCTACCGCTAAAATGGACAAATTCTAACTCCCATAAAACTTTCCATATTTAGCACTTTCCATTTTTGGAAACTGTCCACTTTTGGAAACTTCTCCTTCAGGAAACTTTTCTTCACAACCCCGCCTCACGGAAACTTTGTACCCCAACACCACCTCATCTCGTTACTGAGTCGCACAACCAACCATCCCAAGCGACCGAGTAACAAGAGAGATGGGCTGGAATACTCCATTCCCGCTCCAGCCACGGATTACAGATGGGACCAGGCTAAACAAGCTCAAGTCGCGGCTTGCTTCTCATACCACTTCTTGAACCTTGCCTTCATCTTTGCCTCAGGCTCCCAAGTCTGCTCCTCAACACCATCACAGTCTCACAGGACTCTCATCAAAGGAATCTTCTTCTTCCGAAGTTCCTTGATCCTCTTCTCGAGAACCCTCACTGGTCTCGCCTCCAAAGTCATGTTAGGCTGAAGATCCTCAGGAATCTTAGCCAACACCTGCTCACCCTCACGGAGACACTTCCGCAACATAGACACATGGAAAACCTTATGGAATGCACGCATAACCTCAGGTAACTCCAATCTATATGCCACTGGTCCAACCCGCTCAATCACTCTGAATGGACCCATATACCTCGGACTCAACTTAGTCTCTGACAATGACCTGTTCGGACCCCGCAACATAGCCATCTTGAGGTACACTCTATCTCCTACCTGAAACTCAAGATCTCTCCTCCTCCTATCTGCATAACTCCTCTGCCTATCCTGAGCCTCCTTCATGTTCAGCTTGAGAACCCGAATCTTCTCTGAAGTCTCCTGAACAAAACTAGCACCAAACATGCTCCTTTCCCCCACCTGAGTCCAGCATAATGGTGTACGACATGGCCTCCCATACAAAGCCTCATAAGGAGCCATCTTAATACTCGCCTGATAACTGTTGTTGTAAGCAAACTCTACCAGGTTCAGGTGATCTGCCCAATGGCCACCCCAATCCAACACACACATCCTCAGCAAATCCTCCAGCGTCTGGATCGTCCTCTCAGACTGTCCATCTGTCTGGAGATGATAAGCTGTACTCATATGCACCTTAGTGCCCATCTCTGCCTGAAATGCCTTCCAGAACACCGAAGTGAACTTAGAATCCCTATCAGACACAATGCTCGCTGGCACCCCATGCAATCTGACTATCTCTCTCACATACTTATTGGCCAAGACCGCTGCTCCATCAGTCTTCTTAATGGCCAGAAAGTGTGCTGACTTAGTCAACCGGTCCACAATGACCCAAATAGCATCAAAAGTCCGTGACACTGGCAATCCTACCACAAAATCCATGGTGACCATATCCCACTTCCACTCAGGAATGGGTAAACTCTTCAGTAACCCGCCAGGAACCTGATGCTCAGCCTTCACTAGCTGACACACATCACACCTCGAAACCCAACTAGCCACATCCTTCTTCATCCCAACCCAATGATAGTACCTCTTGAGGTCACGGTACATCTTAGTCGCTCCTGGATGAATGGATAACTTGCTCGCATGAGCCTCTCTCAGAATCTCCTGTCTCAACTCCTCATCCTTGGGCACACAAACCCGACCGTGCACCAAGATAGTACCATTATCCGAGACCTGATACTCCGAATCCACATCCTTAGAGGCATTCACCAGCCCCAAATCCTTCTCCTGAGCCAACCGCACTCTACTCAGAAGATCTGCTCTATCTACTGCTTCCAAACCCAACGGTTCCTGTGAAACAGCACACAAGCTCAAAGCACTGATCTCCCCTACCAGAGACTCCATCTCCTGCTCCTGAACCGAAGCTACCCTCTTCCGACTCAGAGCATCTGCAACCGTGTTAGCCTTACCAGGATGATAGGCTATCTCCAAATCATAATCTGCCACAAGCTCCATCCACCGCCTCTGTCTCAAATTCAGCTCAGGCTGAGTGAATATATACTTCAGGCTCTTATGATCTGTAAACACCTGTACCTTTGCACCATAAAGATAAGATCTCCAAATCTTCAGAGCAAAAACTACAGCACCCATCTCCAAATCATGAGTAGGATAGTTGCCTTCATGCACCCGCAACTGCCGCGAAGCATAAGCAATCACCTTCCCATGCTGCATCAGGACACAACCCAACCCAACTCTAGATGCATCTGTATAAACCACATAGGGTTCTCCCTGCTCAGGCAAAACCAACACTGGCGCAGTAGTCAACATCTCCTTCAGGCTTGCAAAGCCTTCCTCACACTCTTCTGACCAGACAAAAGGAACATCCTTCCCTGTCAACTTAGTCATAGGACGTGCTCTGCTTGCAAACCCCTGCACAAATCTCCTGTAGTACCCTGCCAATCCAAGGAAACTCCTGATCTCTGTGGCATTCTGCGGTCTAGGCCAATCTCTGATAGCCTGAATCTTCTCTGGATCTACAGAAACCCCCTCTGCAGAAACAATGTGACCCAGAAAGCCCATCTCACGCTGCCAAAAACTACACTTGCTCAACTTGGCAAACAACTTCTGCTCCCGCAGCTTCTCCATAACTGCCCTCAAATGCACTGCATGCTCCTCAGGACTCTTAGAATAGACCAGGATATCGTCGATGAAAATGATGATAGATACATCCAGAAACTCCTGAAACACACTGTTCATCAATCTCATAAACGCTGCTGGTGCGTTAGTCAACCCGAAAGGCATTACCACAAACTCATAGTGCCCATACCTCGTGCTGAAAGCAGTCTTCCTCACATCTGCCTCATCTATCGGTATCTGATGATAACCCGATGCCAGATCCACCTTGGAGAACCAAGTAGCACCCCTCAACTGATCCAACAACTCGTCAATCCTCGGGAGAGGGTACTTGTTCTTCACAGTGACCCGGTTCAAACCCCTGTAATCAATACACAACCGGAAACTCCCATCCTTTTTCTTGACAAACAACACCGGCGCTCCCCACAGTGACACACTTGGACGGATGAATCCCTTACTCAACAAATCCTCTAGCTGCTTCTTCAGCTCTGCCATCTCTGCTGAAGCCATTCTGTAAGGAGCCTTGGATAACGGTGTTGTCCCCGGTTCCAGTTCAATGGTAAAAGGATCCGACCGAGATGGTGGTAATCCCTGCAAAGACTGAAACACATCCTCAAACTCTTCCACTACCGGAATACCGCTAACCGTAGACTTCCCCACTGACTCTGGCATAGATATAGTAACCAAATAAGCCTCACGGCCCTTCTCGATCATCTTCCCAGCCTGAATGGCTGAGATCACGAGACTCCCTGAAGTCGGTCTAATACCCTGAAAAACCAACTTCCCTCCTGGACGCTCAAACTCCACTCTACCCCGATAGCAATCCAAATGCACCCTATGTCGATGCATCCAATCCATCCCGAGAATAACATCATACAGCTCCACTGGACTGATAAGCAAATCCGCTGGCCACGACTCTCCTGCGATCTGAATATCAATTCCTCTAGCTCGTCCAATAACTCTCAGGAACTTGCCTCCCGTAACTCTAACAACTCCAGTACGCTCTCCAGGATCCCCGCTGATCCCCGCACACTCTGCACACTCTGGAGTAATGAAGCTATGCGAAGCTCCAGAATCAAACATAACGTGGGACTTAAACCCGCCCACCAACAAGGTCCCTACACAAACCTCATGTGTTGAGAACCTAACACTTTATCACAGGAAACATATACACTCTGAACCTACTAAAATTCACAAAGTTAAAGTACCAGAAAATATACTTGTGATCGCCCCGGCAGTAGTTCCACCAGTCTCAACTGTCGTGTAAACTCGTGGCGCCTGCTCAATCCGTGCCACCTGCTGACCCCCAGGCTGCACCTGCTGCAATGCTGCCACTGCTGCCGGCTGCAACTTGGGACAAAAAGGCCTGATGTGCCTTGTCTCCCTACAGTGATAACATACCCGAGGTCCTGCCGTCGGAACACTCCTCTTGGGACAACTAGCAACCCTGTGATCTCTGCTCCCACAACCGAAGCAACCCGCACCACTCGGCTTCTGCGTAGCCTCCCACTTCCTCTTGGTTCCCTGAGCATGCCTACCGCCCCTGCTAGAACCACCCTGCTGCGGAGCCTTACTAGGCTGAACTGCTGGAGCTACCGTCACTGACTGTGCCCGGATATCCTCCTCAATCTCTGCTGCAGTCTCAACCAGCTCTGCACGCGTAGCATAACTCCTCCCTCTACAGTGAACTCTCAAGTCATCACGTAGAGCCCTCAAGAACCTCCTGATCTGAGCCTCCTCAGGCTCCATAGCCCGACCTCCATAACACAGAAGTTGACTGAACTCCAAGTCCAGCTCCCGCACTGACCGTGTCCCCTGAGACAACTGAAGGAACTGCACCTCCAAACGATCCAATGCCTCTCTAGGAAAATACTTGCGGTTGAACTCCAAAACGAAGTCAGCCCAAGTCATCTCCCGCTGCACCCTCCTAGCAGCCACAGATCTCCAGCACAACTCAGCATCACCACTCAAAAAGTAGACCCCTATGTCCACCCTAAACTCCTCAGGACATCTCAGAGTGTGGAAGTTACGTTCCACTCTCGTCCTCCACGCATCCGTAGCAGTAGGATCTACACCTCCTGAAAACTGCTCGGTATGCAACCGACCCATCTCTGTCAACATGCTGAGATAACGAGCATGGACCCCCGCATCCGCAGCCACTGGCTGCCGCTCCTCCGCCACCACTGGTGGCACTACCTGAGCCTGAGCCGGTACCACTGGTGGTAACCGCTCTAACACCTGTGCTAGCAAAGCCGCAACGTCTACACCAGGGACTCCACCCGCTGGGTCCCCCACACCCGGGACCCTAGCATCACCAGCCACTGGAGCATCAACACCGCCCCCTCCTGCCACACTCACGGAATCCCCCGGAACATCCTGCGACTCGCCAACACCCTCAGCTGTCACACTCTGGTCCTCGGTCTCACTAACCACTGGGGCTCTACCCCTACCACGACCACGTCCGCGACCACGTCCACGTCCACGACCTCGACCAGTCACAGCATCCTCTCTAACCATCTGCACTACCATGAACAGAAGGCTAAGCAAACAATTTCTATTATAACACAGAAACATAAACTCACCGTGGAATTACACACTCGGCTCGAAGAGGATGTTCTAGGACTTCATGCCACACACAATTGACTAACTCACATAATCAATCAAGCATGCAAAATCCCAAACATCTACAACAGAAACCTAGTGAACCCAAACCTAGAACCGTAAGGGCTCTGATACCAAAATGAAACGACCGACCTTTTTTTTTCTTTTTTTCTTTTAATAAATAATAATTAATATAAATATATAAATAAACTACAACTAGTGGTCCCATACCCACTAGCCACCTAACCACATTCACAATCAACAGCGGAACAATAACAAGCAATATCCAATAATAACCAATAATACTCCAACAACAATCCAATATCATAGCATAAACAATAACCAAATACCAAACAACAAGAAACAAGGAACCAGCAACCTAGCAATGTTTCTAATGACTCAACTCTAGCAACCTAGCAATGCCAGACAACATCCAATCGAGTCCCTAGAACATCCTCCTCTTCATTGCCTTGATTCCACGTTCATACTTTGCCTTTACCTGCACCGCAAACACAAATTGAGATGCATGAGTATTTGATAAACACTCAGTGAGGCAATCCTCCCATCTACTGGGCTATACACACAAGCAACAATGATTCCAAAGTTCCAAAACAAGCAACAAACAAACACACAAACCAGGAAATCAAACATCGTCTCGCTGGAAGGGAGGTGTCGACCGACACCAGCCTAGTGTCGACCGACACTGGCTAAACGGTGTCGACCGACACTACCCCACAGTGTCGATCGATGCCTGACTTGCTGGTGTCGACCGACACTAAGTGGTGTCGATCGACACTCCCTCTGCAACTGTGATCCGCGCGAAGTCGAGAGTCGAATCTCGCTCCCAATCTCCTCCAAATCGCCCAATACTCAAAACCCAAGCCTTATACCTCCGTAGGAACCTGTATCAACCAATTCGCAGCAAGAAAAACACACAAACAAGCAACAACAAGCAAGAACAAGGGAATCAAAGGCTTAGATCAGCCATGGTCATGCACTCACCTCTTTTAAGAAGATTCTGACCAACAAGAACAAATTCCCTCACTCCTAGCAAGCTTCTAACACCTTCCCAGCCTTAGATCTCCCAAGAACAGCAAGGAATCTCTCAATCTCTTCCCAAAAGCTCAAGAACACTCTCTCTTTGTGTTTTCTCTCAAAAACGGCGAATAACCCAAAACAACACGACCCTAGGTCGTTTTCTTCCTCTAAAACTCGATTTTAGGGATTCCCTAAACCAACCACGCAAACCGGACAATTAAAATTGAACCAACCAAACCGGCCACAATTGGTGTCGATCGATGCCTCACTAGAAGGTGTCGATCGACACCCTTACCAAAAAACCAAAAATTGGTTTGCGGGTGTTACACAAAAACTCACAAATCTGTTTCAATCGGTGCCATTAAGCTTCTGTGGGGTGAAACTTGTAGTTTCTCCCATCAATGGTTTTGAGATTACCAAAGGCAGCTCGATACTTGAGAGCCCTATCAAGCATCTTGTATGTTGAGTTCCATATACTTCTCACATCCATAATCAACCCCCACTTTCAACTGTAGACCAACAGCTTCAACACAATTTGCAAACAATTTCTCATGTTTTCCAGAAGCTTGAACATATTTGATACTCTCTCTGATCTTTTCCAATGTATCATCTATATCTTTCAGGCCAATTTGAACAATGATGTTGAGAATATGTGCTGCGCATCGCACATAAAAATAGTCTCCTCCACACGATAAATCATTCCGCAACATAGGCTGAGATTTCAGAATATCTTGTGTTGTGTCATTGTTAGTAGCATTGTCTAACGTGATGGAAAATACTTTTTTCTCAATTCCCCAATCCTTCCACTTCTCTAGAATCTCCATTGCTATGTGCATACCTAAATGTGGAGGCGGAAAAGCATAGAACGCAATGATCTTGCTGTTTAATTTCCAGTTCCTGTCAACATAATGTGATGTTAGACACATGTAGCCCTCATGAGTGATTGCAGTCCACAAATCAGAAGTGAAGCTAATCCTCCCTGGAAGGTGAGCTAATTCTCTCTTTAAAATTTCTGTTTCATTCTCATAGAACTTGTAAACATCTGATGCAGCTGTTTTGCGGCTAATAAACTTCACATCTGCATTCAAATACTTCCAAACTGATCTAACTCTCTCATATTCAACATAGGCAAATGGGAGATCATGCTGAATGATACACTTAGCTACCATTTCACGAAAAACCATATGATCAATCTTCCTAGCTTGTAATCTTGCTTCAGAGTTGAGCATCACCATACTAATATCAGCATTACTAAGCCGAACCTTACAAGTTTCCATATGACGATTGTAAGAATGTGTACCGTTCTTGTGTGAATTGTAGGCATAATCCCTCTTGCAGTGATTGCATTCAGCTCTGTCTTGAAGTTTTCCATTAATAGTCTTCTTAACCACTGTAAAATGTTCCCAGCAATTTGCATACTGCTTTCTCTTCGTCGGTTCTGTTGATGTTGCTTTCCCTTTTCCTTTATCTCCTTTGACATTATCATGTAGATCATCATCATCATCATTGATATTAATTGCAGCCCTTTTACCAGATTTTCTCCATCAAACTTATTCTGCTTTCTATTCTTCGGTTCTGATGATGTTGTCTTTCCTTCGTCCTTTTCAACATCATCTACATCAATATGAATCGTTGCTTTCTTACGACTTGTAGATGGATCTGCTCCATCAAACATATTCTGTTTTTCTTGAGTGTTTGTAGCATCAATTACTCTTTGAGACTCTAAGTCTATTAATCTCAGATCATAAGTCATTTGAATCCTTTACCAAAAAAAAAAAAATCAACTGAGATATCATATCACAAGAGTTTAAAGGATTGAGGTTTTGACAATAGACAAAAAGGAACAATATAGCTTACCATCACGATAGACTTTGAGGACTAGAGTCGTGTCTTGTGACGTTTGGTGTGTCTCGATGAAGTCGTGTGTGTTGTCAAGCAAAACAATGAATTATGCTAAACTATTTAGGCTTTTCAGCTTTTAAACAAACTCTAAACGACTAAATCTTATAATATTTAGTTAGTATTTACTAATTACTAAATATTTTTTTTAATTATCTTTCAAAGCTTCTAGGTGTGTCGCAGGGTTTGGTTTAAACTTTGAAACAAGCTAGACAACAGTTACCTGTAGGCTGCAGACAGCGGTTACCAGCAGGAGTTTTACTGCAGCTGTACACAATACTAGTCACGATTCAAAAGTGTCAAAGCAGGCATTAAGTAACATAGGCAAGAGGTGATTTATGCTGTATCTAAATGCAACATAATTTTTGTAATCTTGTAATACTATTGGAATTTGGAACTAATAGCCTCTTTAATTAGAACTATGTACAGCGAGTAGAGACATTTTTTTGTTACTGTAACCTATATCTTACGGATATGCATGAAGTCAGGTCAGTGACATATATTAGTATGGAGAGTACTTTTAAAGAAACAGAATTGTGGTACCTGATCCTTCATCTCTGCCATTGCTAGCATCTGCAGGATCAAATAATATCTATAAAATAATGGTGACAGGATATAATATAAGAAAACTGAATTTGTATGTAGCACAAAAGCACTTGCATCCTAAGCCACACATTTAGGTTCATGAATTGCTTAGTAGCTATAAAAAGAATTTGAGCTGTCTTTACACAAGCACATTGCTAGATGGATCAGTACCATTTGGCTTAATATCCATTTATCATTGTGAATCATGAGTGGAACTGTCAATCCTCAAATCAAAAGGGTTGTAAGAACAGTGGATGCCCACCTGCAACCACACAACAAATTTTATGAAACACACAATATACATAGATGATTTGAAGCTAGCTAGTAAAGAAAAAAAACACCTACAATGTCACGAGTTCCAAGAGAAGAGGAGAAAGGTAACATACAGTTCCAAAGCTAGTATTCAGGTTACGAGTTCTAAATCCATGGTCCAAAACATCAGAAACTGCTATTTCCATTATCTTTGCTGTGTTTTCTTCTTTCAATTTGCATTTCAAAAACATTGTAGTTAATAGAACAGTTGCCATGAGATTCATTTTGCAATCCACAATGTTTGATTATGTTGCAACCGATTACATGAGTGGTTTTGCGTCAGTGTCATGTATATAAGATCGAGATGCAACCTTCCCGTAGTGTTTAAGATCAAGCTCTCTCTCATCAACAAGCAATCACTTAGCAACTTATATGTCTTTACCTCACAACCGTTTTTATGAAAACATTGGTTGTCATAAACCTCTACTGCAACTCCAAAACAGCACAAATATGTGCAATCATTCCTCTCTGGTACAGCTTCTCAGATATAATCTGATTCATCCCTAGATCACCTTGAACAATTTATTTAATTTAGTCGACATGTTGAGGCTTTACACATCCAACATCATAATTTCTTAATGAACTAGAGAAGTTAGAACCAAAGAATAACCCAGATAAAGTATTGAAGACCACAAAATTTCAAAAAACCAACCCAATCAAAACTTACAGCAAATCTGAATTAATGAACTAATGAATCATCAAAACCAGAATCTCGGCTAAATTACAACAAAAAAAAAACCATACAAAAGTACCTGTCGTGGCTACAAGATAGCTCTTCTTAGACTCATGGCGGCAATTTTTCGGCTTGCAACAGCTTAGACTCATGGTGGCAATTCACGTCAATTGATATGCCATCTCTCGATCATTGATTCATTTCGTACCATTCTTTACCCAAATTCATAAGATAAATCTCCCAATTCATGAAGATTGAAGATGAATTGACACAGGATCGAAGAAACGGAGAAGACAAAAGATTCTTCGGACCACCCGCAAATCCGCAGTAGCCAGCGGACAAAAACCGCCTGACCCGCAAACCAAACAAGTCGAGTCCGCGAGACCCGCTCTTTTCTAGGCATCAATTTAAAGGTCCAAGCCCGCCCTGCTAAGTGACATATCAGGCATGGCCCGTGGACTTTAGGCCCGTTTGACATCCCTAGTTTTAATTGACCTTTGATCACAACTCATCTATATGGATGTTTGAAATCTAACACCAAACTCTGCATATATTCAATTTTCTAAATATCCATTTTTCTAAGTACAAAAGTTACTCATAGATATTATTTATTTATTTATTTCAAATATTTATATTGAAGAATGATAGTCAATGGTCAAGGAAGCCAAAGAAGTGGCTCAACTATTAATTTTAATTATTAATATGAATTTTACTACATTTTAAGATGGTTTTGATGATTTTGAGTGAACTTAGAGAAATTGTTATGGTGTCTTATAAAATTTCTCTAAATAACTAGAATATTTAAAGTTTTGTATTTTTTTACAAACCAAATCATCTAAACCTCCTCAACAAAGTGGTTTAAATCCATTGGTTAATATGTTTCAATAAAAATAGATTTAGAAATTCTTTTGTGTATGACTAATTCAATAACACTAGATTTCATAAGATTTTTAAATTTGATGTCTCCTCCCCCAAGATCCGAGAAGAGTGCGGCTTTGTACACGAACCACTAGAGTTATGACATGTCTTTCTCTCGTAGTCACGCATGTGATGTAGCAGGAGTGAGAGTTTTGTTAATTAGATGATGTACATAGCTTTGTCTCTTCTTCTTCCGAACCTTAGCGCCTCATTTTTAAAATAGAAGAGAGACGATTGAGTCAAGATGTAATGGATTCAAGAATAAATCTTTGGCGCAACATAGGAATGTTATTTCTTTAACATGTTCATTCTTATTCTTCTATGATTCCATGATTCCATCTACTTCTTTTCGTAATCGGAAGTTAGAAGTGATTCGGTAGCACATACACTACAAGAAAATAATTTTATTAAGACGAAATATTTAGTCACAATAAAAAGCATTTAGTCACAATATAAACATTGTTATGAATTTGTGACGATTTTTGAATGGTTGCAATACAATGGTCACAAATTTTTATTTGTAACAAAAACGTCACAAGAGTTGCAACGAATATATTAATAATCATTTTGTCATCAATAATTACGACACAAAAAGTAACAAAACTGTCTCAATTACAGACTAACAAAACGTCTTTAAATCGTCACAATTCGTGTTTAAAATAATGTTTTAATTATGTATCTTATTATTATGAAACTATAGTCTCAAATGGTCTCAAATGGTCTCAAATGGTCACAAATGATAATTAAAGATTTGTCGCAAAATTTTAACAAATACTCAAAAATCATGATATTTTGTGACTATCATAATGTCCAATCTTATCATTAGAAGTTAGTTTCAAATGGTCACAAGTTATTACTAAAAAATTCATTGCATATGTTAAAAATTATAACTAAAAATTAATCTCAAAACAATATTATTCTTTTAAATTTATAATCATAAACATTATATATATATATATTATAAACTATCTTTATTCTTACAAAGAAAATAAATCACAAATTCGACCAAATGCACATATTCGACCATAACTTTCATATTATAACTCCTATGGAAACAATCTCAGGCTTTCTGGAAAGGTAAGACTCAGATATTTCCAATGGCGGGTAGATCAGCTTCTGCTTCAATTTGTAGCAGTGGAAAACGATTTCACAAGATGACTGATGGTAATTCGCTGATCTGTGCAGAATAGGTTTGAGAAAACATGTATAACTTTTAATCTACAAAAAAGGTTACAAAATCCTTTGGGAAAAACTTACATCTACGGGTTGGAAAATTACTCACCAAAATTCGTCCATAAAAGAGTCCGTTTACCCCTTCTTTTCTATGGACATGTAAGATTTATCCTTAATCTCAACTGTGGCTCTTTATTCTCTTTCTCTCAAATGGTTTACCCTCTCTCTCTAGGTTTAGGAGGAACAAAATTATGAAGAATAAAACCCTAATCATCTTTTAAATAAGTTTTGTTAAATTAGGGTTATAGACTTGGCTTAATGGGCTTTGTATAAATGACATAACAATTTATACTATTTTATGACTAATGTTTACTCATTTTAATGTCACAAACTGTGAGTTGCAAATTAGTTATGAACTTATAACTAATTTGAAAATTAACAAACTGTGACTTGCATATTAGTCATAAGTTCATAACTAATTTGCAACAACATATTGGTTACAATGTAGTCATAAGAGTGAAGATTAATATTATCGTAGCATATTGTGACAAACTTTTGTTACTGATTTTTTCACTAATTGTATATATATATCTTCCTCAACTTTTTGTTTATTTTTAAAATATATAATTACATATTATGTTTCACTAGGTATATTATATGTATAATTTGTCTAGTTTACATCTATTTTGTATAATCATGTACATGTATTATTTTTTAATCATGGTAATGTTTCTTTGAAAAGAAAAGAAACCAATCAAAAATGATACTTGTTCATTTTAAATTTTTACTGTCAACCCGAAAAAAGCGAAAGATTAATGTAAATAAAGAAGAATTTTAATTTCAAATATTTATATGGTAATTCCTACTGCCCCATTGAAATTGGACATTAGGTCCCCAAATGTTGGGCATGCCTTTATATGTTTTTACTTTTAATGACCAAAAAGTGTGATAAACCATCATGGGTCCCAAACTTCCTTAAACAATATCATACAAATATGTTAGAAATAGTAAACAAAATGTATAAATACATTCTTATTTAACATGTTTATATGTAAATATCCCATTTTACTACAGTCGTGGTCGATGAATGCGATTATCAAAAAAACAAAAGAAAAACTAAGTTACTTATAAATTTGTGATTTTGATCCACTAATAAACATTGTAACATTACGATCACGTTCGTACGACCAAATATGAACAATTAATCGACTTGTCGCATGTTGTATGCGACATAAAGGAATACGTACGTGGGTATGGATACACTCGTCATCCAAAGATTTTTTTTTTTTTTTTTGAGAAACAATTGTTTCTATTCAATCAGAAGGAAACAATACAAAGAAAAGGATATAAAATCCCAGAGTTTAAAAAGCAATATACATAGGTTTTCCCCAAAACCATAAACATGAATAAAGATAGATAGTACATCAAGCAATAATCCATGATTGTTATGAAACAAATGCTAAGGAGCAGTTAGATACATGCGACATCAAGGTTGCAAGAAAGGTCGTCGTCGATGAGTGCGACAAATTGGTCACAGTCAAGAGACATTGTGCCGTTGAAGTGGTAGGTAGAGCTATAAAGCTCGCCTGGGTGAAGAGCACTAGCCAAAGCAAGGCCAGAGCAAGGATTTGGGGGACAAAAGTCATGATGGTGATGGAGGTGAAGATATTGGGTTGCTTGAAGCGGTGGTGTTTAAAGCAATTGGCCAGAATTGTCGAGGGGTGATTGCTGATAGAGAAAGCTCTAAGACCAAACACATATCCTCGGTACTGTGTCATCAGATTTGCGGAGCCATAAGTCTTCAAGGGTTTATGCGAGGTAGAGTTCTTCATTGGAGTTAAAACCAGGGTTCGTAAGCAGCATGTGTACATTCGTATCATAGGTGGTGGATCCTCTCTGCCATGAGAATGGTGATCAAGAATTCCACACACTTTATGAAACCGGTAAGATATTGATATATAGAAATTGTGCTTGAGCTTCGAGCGAGAGGTTGATGGTAGGGTGTTGTGAGCCGTATAGCTTACCAATGAAGTGAATGTCAGGTACAAAATATAAATGTGAAGCCGTGACCAATCAGGTGGATCCTCTCTGCCATGAAGATGGTGATCAAGAATTCCACACAAAGATAGTGAGCGGCAAAACATGAAACAGGAAGCAACAGACCTGGGCTTCAAGAAATATGGTGGGTGATGGGGGTTGACACTCCTTTGATAAAACCAGTTTCGGGATTTACCCGAAAAAGTCATGAGCAGAGTAAACACCATAGTTCTAACATTCCCCTTATACATCCAAGACAGCCTAACTAAATGGGTTCTCTGATGCAGTCTTTGGACACCGAGTAAAGTCAAAAAGTCTAGACAAAGTCGACAGGATAATAGAGGGTTAAGTAGATAAAACCTGGGCTTTTGGAATTTGGGCGAGTCCTTCTGTAAAGCTAACATCTATCTCAAACTCTTATACTTAGTTAGTTGCATTGGATTAAGACACATTTTAACCCCATAAACACTAACATAGCTGTTTACAGCTTCTAAGCAATGTTTTCTTGGTTTTAACCTGTTTTGGGACAAAATGGTTATAAGTGGGTTTTAAACTCTCCACATCTATCTCAAACTCTTATACTTAGTTAGTTGCATTGGATTAAGACACATTTTAACCCCATAAACACTAACATAGCTGTTTACAGCTACTAAGCAATGTTTTCTTGCTGTTAGCCTGTTTTGGGACAAAATGGGTATAAGTGGCTTTTAAACCCTCCACATCTATCTCAAACTCTTATAATTAGTTAGTTGCATTGGATTAAGACACATTTTAACCCCATAAACACTAACATAGCTGTTTACAGCTTCTAAGCAATGTTTTCTTGGTTTTAACCTGTTTTGGGACAAAATGGTTATAAGTGGCTTTTAAACTCTCCACATCTATCTCAAACTCTTATACTTAGTTAATTGCATTGGATTAAGACACATTTTAACCCCATAAACACTAACATAGCTGTTTACAGCTACTAAGCAATGTTTACTTGCTGTTAGCCTGTTTTGGGACAAAATGGGTATAAGTGGCTTTTAAACTCTTCACATCTATCTTGAACTCTTATAATTAGTTAGTTGCATTGGATTAAGACACATTTTAACCCCATAAACACTAACATAGCTGTTTACAGCTTCTAAGCAATGTTTTCTTGGTTTTAGCCTGTTTTGGGACAAAATGGTTATAAATGGCTTTTAAACTCTCCACATCTATCTCAAACTCTTATACTTAGTTAGTTGCATTGGATTAAGACACATTTTAACCCCATAAACACTAACATAGCTGTTTACAGCTACTAAGCAATGTTTTCTTGCTGTTAGCCTGTTTTGGGACAAAATGGGTATAAGTGGCTTTTAAACTCTTCACATCTATCTCAAACTCTTATAATTAGTTAGTTGCATTGGATTAAGACACATTTTAACCCTATAAACACTAACATAGCTGTTTACAGCTTCTAAGCAATGTTTTCTTGGTTTTAACCTGTTTTGAGACAAAATGGTTATAAGTGGCTTTTAAACTCTCCACATCTATCTTAAACTCTTATACTTAGTTAGTTGCATTGGATTAAGACACATTTTAACCCCATAAACACTAACATAGCTGTTTACAGCTACTAAGCAATGTTTTCTTGCTGTTAGCCTGTTTTGGGACAAAATGGGTATAAGTGGCTTTTAAACTCTTCACATCTATCTCAAACTCTTATAATTAGTTAGTTGCATTGGATTAAGACACATTTTAACCCCATAAACACTAACATAGCTGTTTACAGCTACTAAGCAATGTTTTCTTGCTGTTAGCCTGTTTTGGGACAAAATGGGTATAAGTGGCTTTTAAACTCTCCACATCTATCTCAAACTCTTATAATTAGTTAGTTGCATTGGATTAAGACACATTTTAACCCTATAAACACTAACATAGCTGTTTACAGCTTCTAAGCAATGTTTTCTTGGTTTTAACCTGTTTTGGGACAAAATGGTTATAAGTGGCTTTTAAACTCTCCACATCTATCTCAAACTCTTATACTTAGTTAGTTCCATTGGATTAAGACACATTTTAACCCCATAAACACTAACATAGCTGTTTACAGCTTCTAAGCAATGTTTTCTTGGTTTTAACCTGTTTTGGGACAAAATGGTTATAAGTGGCTTTTAAACTCTCCACATCTATCTCAAACTCTTATACTTAGTTAGTTGCATTGGATTAAGACACATTTTAACCCCATAAACACTAACATAGCTGTTTACAGCTACTAAGCAATGTTTTCTTGCTGTTAGCCTGTTTTGGGACAAAATGGGTATAAGTGGCTTTTAAACTCTTCACATCTATCTCAAACTCTTATAATTAGTTAGTTGCATTGGATTAAGACACATTTTAAACCAGAAACACTAACATAGCTGTTTACAACTTCTAAGCAATGTTTTCTTGGTTTTAGCCTGTTTTGGGACAAAATGGGTATAAGTGGCTTTTAAACTCTCCACATCTATCTCAAACTCTTATAATTAGTTAGTTGCATTGGATTAAGACACATTTTAACCCTATAAACACTAACATAGCTGTTTACAGCTTCTAAGCAATGTTTTCTTGGTTTTAACCTGTTTTGGGACAAAATGGTTATAAGTGGCTTTTAAACTCTCCACATCTATCTCAAACTCTTATACTTAGTTAGTTCCATTGGATTAAGACACATTTTAACCCCATAAACACTAACATAGCTGTTTACAGCTTCTAAGCAATGTTTTCTTGGTTTTAACCTGTTTTGGGACAAAATGGTTATAAGTGGCTTTTAAACTCTCCACATCTATCTCAAACTCTTATACTTAGTTAGTTGCATTGGATTAAGACACATTTTAACCCCATAAACACTAACATAGCTGTTTACAGCTACTAAGCAATGTTTTCTTGCTGTTAGCCTGTTTTGGGACAAAATGGGTATAAGTGGCTTTTAAACTCTTCACATCTACCTCAAATTCTTATAATTAGTTAGTTGCATTGGATTAAGACACATTTTAACCCCAAAAACACTAACATAGCTGTTTACAACTTCTAAGCAATGTTTTCTTGGTTTTAGCCTGTTTTGGGACAAAATGGGTATAAGTGGCTTTTAAACTCTCCACATCTATCTCAAACTCTTATAATTAGTTAGTTGCATTGGATTAAGACACATTTTAACCCCATAAACACTAACATAGCTGTTTACAACTTCTAAGCAATGTTTTCTTGGTTTTAGCCTGTTTTGGGACAAAATGGGTATAAGTGGCTTTTAAACTCTCCACATCTATCTCAAACTCTTATCATTAGTTAGTTGCATTGGATTAAGACACATTTTAACCCCATAAACACTAACATAGCTGTTTACAGCTTCTAAGCAATGTTTTCTTGGTTTTAACCTGTTTTGGGACAAAATGGTTATAAGTGGCTTTTAAACTCTCCACATCTATCTCAAACTCTTATACTTAGTTAGTTGCATTGGATTAAGACACATTTTAACCCCATAAACACTAACATAGCTGTTTACAGCTTCTAAGCAATGTTTTCTTGGTTTTAGCCTGTTTTGGGACAAAATGGTTATAAGTGGCTTTTAAACTCTCCACATCTATCTCAAACTCTTATACTTAGTTAGTTGCATTGGATTAAGACACATTTTAACCCCATAAACACTAACATAGCTGTTTACAGCTACTAAGCAATGTTTTCTTGCTGTTAGCCTATTTTGGGACAAAATGGGTATAAGTGGCTTTTAAACTCTTCACATCTATCTCAAACTCTTATAATTAGTTAGTTGCATTGGATTAAGACACATTTTAACCCCAGAAACACTAAAATAGCTGTTTACAACTTCTAAGCAATGTTTTCTTGCTGTTAGCCTGTTTTGGGACAAAATGGGTATAAGTGGCTTTTAAACTCTCCACATCTATCTCAAAGTCTTATAATTAGTTAGTTGCATTGGATTAAGACACATTTTAACCCCATAAACACTAACATAGCTGTTTACAGCTACTAAGCAATGTTTTCTTGCTGTTAGCCTGTTTTGGGACAAAATGGGTATAAGTGGCTTTTAAACTCTTCACATCTATCTCAAACTCTTATAATTAGTTAGTTGCATTGGATTAAGACACATTTTAACCCCAGAAACACTAAAATAGCTGTTTACAACTTCTAAGCAATGTTTTCTTGCTGTTAGCCTGTTTTGGGACAAAATGGGTATAAGTGGCTTTTAAACTCTCCACATCTATCTCAAAGTCTTATAATTAGTTAGTTGCATTGGATTAAGACACATTTTAACCCCATAAACACTAACATAGCTGTTTACAGCTACTAAGCAATGTTTTCTTGCTGTTAGCCTGTTTTGGGACAAAATGGGTATAAGTGGCTTTTAAACTCTTCACATCTATCTCAAACTCTTATAATTAGTTAGTTGCATTGGATTAAGACACATTTTAACCCCATAAACACTAACATAGCTGTTTACAACTTCTAAGCTATGTTTTCTTGGTTTTAGCATGTTTTGGGACAAAATGGTTATAAGTGGCTTTTAAACTCTCCACATCTATCTCAAACTCTTATAATTAGTTAGTTTCATTGGATTAAGACACATTTTAACCCCATAAACACTAACATAGCTGTTTACAGCTACTAAGCAATGTTTTCTTGCTGTTAGCCTGTTTTGGGACAAAATGGGTATAAGTGGCTTTTAAACTCTTCACATCTATCTCAAACTCTTATAATTAGTTAGTTGCATTGGATTAAGACACATTTTAACCCCATAAACACTAACATAGCTGTTTACAGCTACTAATCAATGTTTTCTTGCTGTTAGCCTGTTTTGGGACAAAATGGGTAAAAGTGGCTTTTAAACTCTTCACATCTATCTCAAACTCTTATAATTAGTTAGTTGCATTGGATTAAGACACATTTTAACCCCAGAAACACTAACATAGCTGTTTACAACTTCTAAGCAATGTTTTCTTGGTTTTAGCCTGTTTTGGGACAAAATGGGTATAAGTGGCTTTTAAACTCTCCACATCTATCTCAAACTCTTCTCATTAGTTAGTTGCATTGGATTAAGACACATTTTAACCCCATAAACACTAACATAGCTGTTTACAGCTTCTAAGCAATGTTTTCTTGGTTTTAACCTGTTTTGGGACAAAATGGTTATAAGTGGCTTTTAAACTCTCCACATCTATCTCAAACTCTTATACTTAGTTAGTTGCATTGGATTAAGACACATTTTAACCCCATAAACACTAACATAGCTGTTTACAGCTTCTAAGCAATGTTTTCTTGGTTTTAGCCTGTTTTGGGACAAAATGGGTATAAGTGGCTTTTAAACTCTTCACATCTATCTCAAACTCTTATAATTAGTTAGTTGCATTGGATTAAGACACATTTTAACCCCATAAACACTAACATAGCTGTTTACAGCTTCTAAGCAATGTTTTCTTGGTTTTAGCCTGTTTTGGGACAAAATGGTTATAAGTGGCTTTTAAACTCTCCTGTTTTGGGACAAAATGGGTATAAGTGGCTTTTAAACTCTCCACATCTATCTCAAACTCTTATAATTAGTTAGTTGCATTGGATTAAGACACATTTTAACCCCATAAACACTAACATAGCTGTTTACAGCTTCTAAGCAATGTTTTCTTGGTTTTAGCCTGTTTTGGGACAAAATGGTTATAAGTGGCTTTTAAACTCTCCACATCTATCTCAAACTCTTATACTTAGTTAGTTGCATTGGATTAAGACACATTTTAACCCCATAAACACTAACATAGCTGTTTACAGCTACTAAGCAATGTTTTCTTGCTGTTAGCCTGTTTTGGGACAAAATGGGTATAAGTGGCTTTTAAACTCTTCACATCTATCTCAAACTCTTATAATTAGTTAGTTGCATTGGATTAAGACACATTTTAACCCCAGAAACACTAACATAGCTGTTTACAACTTCTAAGCAATGTTTTCTTGGTTTTAGCCTGTTTTGGGACAAAATGGGTATAAGTGGCTTTTAAACTCTCCACATCTATCTCAAACTCTTATAATTAGTTAGTTGCATTGGATTAAGACACATTTTAACCCCAAAAACACTAACATAGCTGTTTACAGCTTCTAAGCAATGTTTTCTTGGTTTTAGCCTGTTTTGGGACAAAATGGGTATAAGTGGCTTTTAAACTCTCCACATCTATCTTAAACTCTTATAATTAGTTAGTTGCATTGGATTAAGATACATTTTAACCCCATAAACACTAACATAGCTGTTTACAGCTTCTAAGCAATGTTTTCTTGGTTTTAGCCTGTTTTGGGACAAAATGGGTATAAGTGGCTTTTAAACTCTCCACATCTGTCTCAAACTATCTCAAACTCTTATCATTAGTTAGTTGCATTGGATTAAGACATATTTTAATCCCATAAACACTAACATAGCTGTTTACAGCTACTAAGCAATGTTTTCTTGGTTTTAGCCTCTTTTGGGACAAAATGGGAATAAGTGGCTTTTAAACTCTCCACATCTATCTCAAACTCTTATAATTAGTTAGTTGCATTGGATTAAGACACATTTTAACCCCATAAATACTAACATAGCTGTTTACAGCTTCTAAGCAATGTTTTCTTGATTTTAGTCTATTTTGGGACAAAATGGGTATAAGTGGCTTTTAAACTCTCCACATCTATCTCAAACTCTTATATTTAGTTAGTTGCATTGGATTAAGACACATTTTAACCCCATAAACACTAACATAGCTGTTTACAGCTTCTAAGCAATGTTTTCTTGGGTTTAACCTGTTTTGGGACAAAATGGTTATAAGTGGCTTTTAAACTCTCCACATCTATCTCAAACTCTTATACTTAGTTAGTTGCATTGGATTAAGACACATTTTAACCCCATAAACACTAACATAGCTGTTTACAGCTACTAAGCAATGTTTTCTTGCTGTTAGCCTGTTTTGGGAAAAAATGGGTATAAGTGGCTTTTAAACTCTCCACATCTATCTCAAACTCTTAGAATTAGTTAGTTGCATTGGATTAAGACACATTTTAACCCCATAAACACTAACATAGCTGTTTACAGCTTCTAAGCAATGTTTTCTTGGTTTTAGCCTGTTTTGGGACAAAATGGTTATAAGTGGCTTTTAAACTCTCCACATCTATCTCAAACTCTTATACTTAGTTAGTTGCATTGGATTAAGACACATTTTAACCCCATAAACACTAACATAGCTGTTTACAGCTACTAAGCAATGTTTTCTTGCTGTTAGCCTGTTTTGGGACAAAATGGGTATAAGTGGCTTTTAAACTCTTCACATCTATCTCAAACTCTTATAATTAGTTAGTTGCATTGGATTAAGACACATTTTAACCCCATAAACACTAACATAGCTGTTTACAGCTACTAATCAATGTTTTCTTGCTGTTAGCCTGTTTTGGGACAAAATGGGTAAAAGTGGCTTTTAAACTCTTCACATCTATCTCAAACTCTTATAATTAGTTAGGTGCATTGGATTAAGACACATTTTAACCCCATAAACACTAACATAGCTGTTTACAACTTCTAAGCAATGTTTTCTTGGTTTTAGCCTGTTTTGGGACAAAATGGGTATAAGTGGCTTTTAAACTCTCCACATCTATCTCAAACTCTTATCATTAGTTAGTTGCATTGGATTAAGACACATTTTAACCCCATAAACACTAACATAGCTGTTTACAGCTTCTAAGCAATGTTTTCTTGGTTTTAACCTGTTTTGGGACAAAATGGTTATAAGTGGCTTTTAAACTCTCCACATCTATCTCAAACTCTTATACTTAGTTAGTTGCATTGGATTAAGACACATTTTAACCCCATAAACACTAACATAGCTGTTTACAGCTTCTAAGCAATGTTTTCTTGGTTTTAGCCTGTTTTGGGACAAAATGGTTATAAGTGGCTTTTAAACTCTCCACATCTATCTCAAACTCTTATACTTAGTTAGTTGCATTGGATTAAGACACATTTTAACCCCATAAACACTAACATAGCTGTTTACAGCTACTAAGCAATGTTTTCTTGCTGTTAGCCTATTTTGGGACAAAATGGGTATAAGTGGCTTTTAAACTCTTCACATCTATCTCAAACTCTTATAATTAGTTAGTTGCATTGGATTAAGACACATTTTAACCCCAGAAACACTAAAATAGCTGTTTACAACTTCTAAGCAATGTTTTCTTGCTGTTAGCCTGTTTTGGGACAAAATGGGTAAAAGTGGCTTTTAAACTCTTCACATCTATCTCAAACTCTTATAATTAGTTAGTTGCATTGGATTAAGACACATTTTAACCCCAGAAACACTAACATAGCTGTTTACAACTTCTAAGCAATGTTTTCTTGGTTTTAGCCTGTTTTGGGACAAAATGGGTATAAGTGGCTTTTAAACTCTCCACATCTATCTCAAACTCTTCTCATTAGTTAGTTGCATTGGATTAAGACACATTTTAACCCCATAAACACTAACATAGCTGTTTACAGCTTCTAAGCAATGTTTTCTTGGTTTTAACCTGTTTTGGGACAAAATGGTTATAAGTGGCTTTTAAACTCTCCACATCTATCTCAAACTCTTATACTTAGTTAGTTGCATTGGATTAAGACACATTTTAACCCCATAAACACTAACATAGCTGTTTACAGCTTCTAAGCAATGTTTTCTTGGTTTTAGCCTGTTTTGGGACAAAATGGGTATAAGTGGCTTTTAAACTCTTCACATCTATCTCAAACTCTTATAATTAGTTAGTTGCATTGGATTAAGACACATTTTAACCCCATAAACACTAACATAGCTGTTTACAGCTTCTAAGCAATGTTTTCTTGGTTTTAGCCTGTTTTGGGACAAAATGGTTATAAGTGGCTTTTAAACTCTCCTGTTTTGGGACAAAATGGGTATAAGTGGCTTTTAAACTCTCCACATCTATCTCAAACTCTTATAATTAGTTAGTTGCATTGGATTAAGACACATTTTAACCCCATAAACACTAACATAGCTGTTTACAGCTTCTAAGCAATGTTTTCTTGGTTTTAGCCTGTTTTGGGACAAAATGGTTATAAGTGGCTTTTAAACTCTCCACATCTATCTCAAACTCTTATACTTAGTTAGTTGCATTGGATTAAGACACATTTTAACCCCATAAACACTAACATAGCTGTTTACAGCTACTAAGCAATGTTTTCTTGCTGTTAGCCTGTTTTGGGACAAAATGGGTATAAGTGGCTTTTAAACTCTTCACATCTATCTCAAACTCTTATAATTAGTTAGTTGCATTGGATTAAGACACATTTTAACCCCAGAAACACTAACATAGCTGTTTACAACTTCTAAGCAATGTTTTCTTGGTTTTAGCCTGTTTTGGGACAAAATGGGTATAAGTGGCTTTTAAACTCTCCACATCTATCTCAAACTCTTATAATTAGTTAGTTGCATTGGATTAAGACACATTTTAACCCCAAAAACACTAACATAGCTGTTTACAGCTTCTAAGCAATGTTTTCTTGGTTTTAGCCTGTTTTGGGACAAAATGGGTATAAGTGGCTTTTAAACTCTCCACATCTATCTTAAACTCTTATAATTAGTTAGTTGCATTGGATTAAGATACATTTTAACCCCATAAACACTAACATAGCTGTTTACAGCTTCTAAGCAATGTTTTCTTGGTTTTAGCCTGTTTTGGGACAAAATGGGTATAAGTGGCTTTTAAACTCTCCACATCTGTCTCAAACTATCTCAAACTCTTATCATTAGTTAGTTGCATTGGATTAAGACATATTTTAATCCCATAAACACTAACATAGCTGTTTACAGCTACTAAGCAATGTTTTCTTGGTTTTAGCCTCTTTTGGGACAAAATGGGAATAAGTGGCTTTTAAACTCTCCACATCTATCTCAAACTCTTATAATTAGTTAGTTGCATTGGATTAAGACACATTTTAACCCCATAAATACTAACATAGCTGTTTACAGCTTCTAAGCAATGTTTTCTTGATTTTAGTCTATTTTGGGACAAAATGGGTATAAGTGGCTTTTAAACTCTCCACATCTATCTCAAACTCTTATATTTAGTTAGTTGCATTGGATTAAGACACATTTTAACCCCATAAACACTAACATAGCTGTTTACAGCTTCTAAGCAATGTTTTCTTGGGTTTAACCTGTTTTGGGACAAAATGGTTATAAGTGGCTTTTAAACTCTCCACATCTATCTCAAACTCTTATACTTAGTTAGTTGCATTGGATTAAGACACATTTTAACCCCATAAACACTAACATAGCTGTTTACAGCTACTAAGCAATGTTTTCTTGCTGTTAGCCTGTTTTGGGACAAAATGGGTATAAGTGGCTTTTAAACTCTCCACATCTATCTCAAACTCTTAGAATTAGTTAGTTGCATTGGATTAAGACACATTTTAACCCCATAAACACTAACATAGCTGTTTACAGCTTCTAAGCAATGTTTTCTTGGTTTTAGCCTGTTTTGGGACAAAATGGTTATAAGTGGCTTTTAAACTCTCCACATCTATCTCAAACTCTTATACTTAGTTAGTTGCATTGGATTAAGACACATTTTAACCCCATAAACACTAACATAGCTGTTTACAGCTTCTAAGTGTAACATCCGCGAACCAATTTTTAAGGTTTTGGTGTGGGTGTCGATCGACACCCTTGGTGTATCGATCGACACCATGTTTTCTGGTTTGGTCCGGTTCGTTTTAATTGCTGTTTGGTTCGGTTTGGTTCAAGGAAAAATCCCTAAATCGTGTTATAAGTAGAGAAGCGACAAATTTAAGGGTTTTAGGGTGTCTTGTCGCCGTTTTCAGAGATAGAGAGAGAGGAGAGAGCCTATTGTGGTGTGAAGGAGATTAAAGGAGAAAGATCAGAATCGTTAGGGTTTGGGAGGAAACAGTTTCGGCATATCAAATCGTTCTCAAAGGTAATGAAATTTGGTAGGTTTATTCCCAATTGTTTCATCGTCATTCGCCTTTTTACAGAAGTAGATTTGGATTTAAACTCGATGAGTTATTGACAGTTTCGTGAGACACGTTTTCTCAGACGCGAGTTGGGACCATCGGAGATTGTAACTGAGATCGTGGTCTCGTGTGGTGTCTGATCGTGCTGAAATTTTGTGGGAAGCTTCGTGACGTCTAGGGGTAGCTTTTCATCGGAGCGATTTGATAGTTAACGGTTGGTTTTTATTTTAGGGTTTCGTCTTTGAGACTGTTCTTTTCTGATGTTTCTGTCCAGTTTTGTTATAAGTCGTTTTTGGTTGTGTGGCTTGTTGTAGGGCGTTTATGGGCTGTTTCAGACGTTAGGAGGGTCTCAACTGGTTGTATTGGTTGTTATAATCATTTGATAAGGTGAGTGCATGACCATGGCTTATCTAAGCCTGAGAATCCTTTGTTGTTCTTGCTTGATTGGTGGTGTTTTGTGGTGTTGTTCTTGCTTGATTGGTTGTGTTAGTGGTGTTGTTCTTGCTTGTGGTGGTTGTGTTATGGTTCTTATAGGTTCCTGAAGGTTTTGGGTGAGGTTGGAACGGATTGGAGATGATTGGAAACGGAGGTTCGTCGTTTGGATTCGTGCAGTTCGCGTCTGCGAAGGGAGTGTCGATCGACACCAGTTAGGTGTCGGTCGACACCATGTTTGGTCAGTGTCGATCGACACCTCTCTGGTGTCGGTCGACACCAAGTTGCTTGTTTCGTGATTTTTCCTGGTTTGTTGTGTTTGGTTGTCATTTGTTAGGCATTGGAATCTCAGTTGCTTGTGTGTATAGCCCAGTAGATGGGAGGATTGCCTCACTAAGTATTTATGATAATACTTACGAATCTCAATTGTTGTTTGTGGTGTGCAGGTATGTGACGTGGAATCATGGCGATGAGGAGGAGGATGAACTAGGGTCTCGTTTGTGTGTTGTTGGTCTTTGTTATATTATTTAGGATGGAACCTTGGATAGAGATATGTTAGGTTGCTGGATAGAATGGATAGAAGTGTTATTGTATTGGTTTTGTATTATTGATATGTTTCCGCTGTGCATGTAATTGGATGTTGGTTTATTATTGGTTGGTTACCGTGTGTGGGTTGGTTTGTTTAATTAAGTAGTATGGGATACTTGATTATATCTTGTATTTAATTATTAAAAAGAAAAAAAAAAGGGTCGGGTTGTTTCACTAAGCAATGTTTTCTTGGTTTTAACCTGTTTTGGGACAAAATGGTTATAAGTGGCTTTTAAACTCTCTACATCTATCTCAAACTCTTATACTTAGTTAGTTGCATTGGATTAAGACACATTTTAACCCCATAAACACTAACATAGCTGTTTACAGCTTCTAAGCAATGTTTTCTTGGTTTTAACCTGTTTTGGGACAAAATGGTTATAAGTGGCTTTTAAACTCTCCACATCTATCTCAAACTCTTATACTTAGTTAGTTGCATTGGATTAAGACACATTTTAACCCCATAAACACTAACATAGCTGTTTACAGCTACTAAGCAATGTTTTCTTGCTGTTAGTCTGTTTTGGGACAAAATGGGTATAAGTGGCTTTTAAACTCTCCACATCTATCTTAAACTCTTATAATTAGTTAGTTGCATTGGATTAAGACACATTTTAACCCCATAAACACTAACATAGCTGTTTACAGCTTCTAAGCAATGTTTTCTTGGTTTTAGCCTGTTTTGGGACAAAATGGTTATAAGTGGCTTTTAAACTCTCCACATCTATCTCAAACTCTTATACTTAGTTAGTTGCATTGGATTAAGACACATTTTAACCCCATAAACACTAACATAGCTGTTTACAGCTACTAAGCAATGTTTTCTTGCTGTTAGCCTATTTTGGGACAAAATGGGTATAAGTGGCTTTTAAACTCTTCACATCTATCTCAAACTCTTATAATTAGTTAGTTGCATTGGATTAAGACACATTTTAACCCCAGAAACACTAACATAGCTGTTTACAACTTCTAAGCAATGTTTTCTTGGTTTTAGCCTGTTTTGGGACAAAATGGGTATAAGTGGCTTTTAAACTCTCCACATCTATCTCAAACTCTTATAATTAGTTAGTTGCATTGGATTAAGACACATTTTAACCCTATAAACACTAACATAGCTGTTTACAGCTTCTAAGCAATGTTTTCTTGGTTTTAACCTGTTTTGGGACAAAATGGTTATAAGTGGCTTTTAAACTCTCCACATCTATCTCAAACTCTTATACTTAGTTAGTTCCATTGGATTAAGACACATTTTAACCCCATAAACACTAACATAGCTGTTTACAGCTACTAAGCAATGTTTTCTTTCTGTTAGCCTGTTTTGGGACAAAATGGGTATAAGTGGCTTTTAAACTCTTCACATCTAGCTCAAACTCTTATAATTAGTTAGTTGCATTGGATTAGGACACATTTTAACCCCAGAAACACTAAAATAGCTGTTTACAACTTCTAAGCAATGTTTTCTTGCTGTTAGCCTGTTTTGGGACAAAATGGGTATAAGTGGCTTTTAAACTCTCCACATCTATCTCAAAGTCTTATAATTAGTTAGTTGCATTGGATTAAGACACATTTTAACCCCATAAACACTAACATAGCTGTTTACAGCTACTAAGCAATGTTTTCTTGCTGTTAGCCTGTTTTGGGACAAAATGGGTATAAGTGGCTTTTAAACTCTTCACATCTATCTCAAACTCTTATAATTAGTTAGTTGCATTGGATTAAGACACATTTTAACCCCATAAACACTAACATAGCTGTTTACAACTTCTAAGCAATGTTTTCTTGGTTTTAGCATGTTTTGGGACAAAATGGTTATAAGTGGCTTTTAAACTCTCCACATCTATCTCAAACTCTTATAATTAGTTAGTTTCATTGGATTAAGACACATTTTAACCCCATAAACACTAACATAGCTGTTTACAGCTACTAAGCAATGTTTTCTTGCTGTTAGCCTGTTTTGGGACAAAATGGGTATAAGTGGCTTTTAAATTCTTCACATCTATCTCAAACTCTTATAATTAGTTAGTTGCATTGGATTAAGACACATTTTAACCCCATAAACACTAACATAGCTGTTTACAGCTACTAATCAATGTTTTCTTGCTGTTAGCCTGTTTTGGGACAAAATGGGTAAAAGTGGCTTTTAAACTCTTCACATATATCTCAAACTCTTATAATTAGTTAGTTGCATTGGATTAAGACACATTTTAACCCCAGAAACACTAACATAGCTGTTTACAACTTCTAAGCAATGTTTTCTTGGTTTTAGCCTGTTTTGGGACAAAATGGGTATAAGTGGCTTTTAAACTCTCCACATCTATCTCAAACTCTTATCATTAGTTAGTTGCATTGGATTAAGACACATTTTAACCCCATAAACACTAACATAGCTGTTTACAGCTTCTAAGCAATGTTTTCTTGGTTTTAACCTGTTTTGGGACAAAATGGTTATAAGTGGCTTTTAAACTCTCCACATCTATCTCAAACTCTTATACTTAGTTAGTTGCATTGGATTAAGACACATTTTAACCCCATAAACACTAACATAGCTGTTTACAGCTTCTAAGAATTGTTTTCTTGGTTTTAGCCTGTTTTGGGACAAAATGGGTATAAGTGGCTTTTAAACTCTTCACATCTATCTCAAACTCTTATAATTAGTTAGTTGCATTGGATTAAGACACATTTTAACCCCATAAACACTAACATATCTGTTTACAGCTTCTAAGCAATGTTTTCTTGGTTTTAGCCTGTTTTGGGACAAAATGGTTATAAGTGGCTTTTAAACTCTCCTGTTTTGGGACAAAATGGGTATAAGTGGCTTTTAAACTCTCCACATCTATCTCAAACTCTTATAATTAGTTAGTTGCATTGGCTTAAGACACATTTTAACCCCATAAACACTAACATAGCTGTTTACAGCTTCTAAGCAATGTTTTCTTGGTTTTAGCATGTTTTGGGACAAAATGGTTATAAGTGGCTTTTAAACTCTCCACATCTATCTCAAACTCTTATACTTAGTTAGTTGCATTGGATTAAGACACATTTTAACCCCATAAACACTAACATAGCTGTTTACAGCTACTAAGCAATGTTTTCTTGCTGTTAGCCTGTTTTGGGACAAAATGGGTATAAGTGGCTTTTAAACTCTTCACATCTATCTCAAACTCTTATAATTAGTTAGTTGCATTGGATTAAGACACATTTTAACCCCAGAAACACTAACATAGCTGTTTACAACTTCTAAGCAATGTTTTCTTGGTTTTAGCCTGTTTTGGGACAAAATGGGTATAAGTGGCTTTTAAACTCTCCACATCTATCTCAAACTCTTATAATTAGTTAGTTGCATTGGATTAAGACACATTTTAACCCCAAAAACACTAACATAGCTGTTTACAGCTTCTAAGCAATGTTTTCTTGGTTTTAGCCTGTTTTGGGACAAAATGGGTATAAGTGGCTTTTAAACTCTCCACATCTATCTTAAACTCTTATAATTAGTTAGTTGCATTGGATTAAGATACATTTTAACCCCATAAACACTAACATAGCTGTTTACAGCTTCTAAGCAATGTTTTCTTGGTTTTAGCCTGTTTTGGGACAAAATGGGTATAAGTGGCTTTTAAACTCTCCACATCTGTCTCAAACTATCTCAAACTCTTATCATTAGTTAGTTGCATTGGATTAAGACACATTTTAATCCCATAAACACTAACATAGCTGTTTACAGCTACTAAGCAATGTTTTCTTGGTTTTAGCCTCTATTGGGACAAAATGGGAATAAGTGGCTTTTAAACTCTCCACATCTATCTCAAACTCTTATAATTAGTTAGTTGCATTGGATTAAGACACATTTTAACCCCATAAATACTAACATAGCTGTTTACAGCTTCTAAGCAATGTTTTCTTGATTTTAGTCTATTTTGGGACAAAATGGGTATAAGTGGCTTTTAAACTCTCCACATCTATCTCAAACTCTTATAATTAGTTAGTTGCATTGGATTAAGACACATTTTAACCCCATAAACACTAACATAGCTGTTTACAGCTTCTAAGCAATGTTTTCTTGGGTTTAACCTGTTTTGGGACAAAATGGTTATAAGTGGCTTTTAAACTCTCCACATCTATCTCAAACTCTTATACTTAGTTAGTTGCATTGGATTAAGACACATTTTAACCCCATAAACACTAACATAGCTGTTTACAGCTACTAAGCAATGTTTTCTTGCTGTTAGCCTGTTTTGGGACAAAATGGGTATAAGTGGCTTTTAAACTCTCCACATCTATCTCAAACTCTTAGAATTAGTTAGTTGCATTGGATTAAGACACATTTTAACCCCATAAACACTAACATAGCTGTTTACAGCTTCTAAGCAATGTTTTCTTGGTTTTAGCCTGTTTTGGGACAAAATGGTTATAAGTGGCTTTTAAACTCTCCACATCTATCTCAAACTCTTATACTTAGTTAGTTGCATTGGATTAAGACACATTTTAACCCCATAAACACTAACATAGCTGTTTACAGCTTCTAAACAATGTTTTCTTGGTTTTAACCTGTTTTGGGACAAAATGGTTATAAGTGGCTTTTAAACTCTCTACATCTATCTCAAACTCTTATACTTAGTTAGTTGCATTGGATTAAGACACATTTTAACCCCATAAACACTAACATAGCTGTTTACAGCTTCTAAGCAATGTTTTCTTGGGTTTAACCTGTTTTGGGACAAAATGGTTATAAGTGGCTTTTAAACTCTCCACATCTATCTCAAACTCTTATACTTAGTTAGTTCCATTGGATTAAGACACATTTTAACCCCATAAACACTAACATAGCTGTTTACAGCTACTAAGCAATGTTTTCTTTCTGTTAGCCTGTTTTGGGACAAAATGGGTATAAGTGGCTTTTAAACTCTTCACATCTATCTCAAACTCTTATAATTAGTTAGTTGCATTGGATTAGGACACATTTTAATCCCAGAAACACTAAAATAGCTGTTTACAACTTCTAAGCAATGTTTTCTTGCTGTTAGCCTGTTTTGGGACAAAATGGGTATAAGTGGCTTTTAAACTCTCCACATCTATCTCAAAGTCTTATAATTAGTTAGTTGCATTGGATTAAGACACATTTTAACCCCATAAACACTAACATAGCTGTTTACAGCTACTAAGCAATGTTTTCTTGCTGTTAGCCTGTTTTGGGACAAAATGGGTATAAGTGGCTTTTAAACTCTTCACATCTATCTCAAACTCTTATAATTAGTTAGTTGCATTGGATTAAGACACATTTTAACCCCATAAACACTAACATAGCTGTTTACAACTTCTAAGCAATGTTTTCTTGGTTTTAGCCTGTTTTGGGACAAAATGGTTATAAGTGGCTTTTAAACTCTCCACATCTATCTCAAACTCTTATAATTAGTTAGTTGCATTGGATTAAGACACATTTTAACCCCATAAACACTAACATAGCTGTTTACAGCTACTAAGCAATGTTTTCTTGCTGTTAGCCTGTTTTGGGACAAAATGGGTATAAGTGGCTTTTAAACTCTTCACATCTATCTCAAACTCTTATAATTAGTTAGTTGCATTGGATTAAGACACATTTTAACCCCATAAACACTAACATAGCTGTTTACAGCTACTAATCAATGTTTTCTTGCTGTTAGCCTGTTTTGGGACAAAATGGGTAAAAGTGGCTTTTAAACTCTTCACATCTATCTCAAACTCTTATAATTAGTTTGTTGCATTGTATTAAGACACATTTTAACCCCAGAAACACTAACATAGCTGTTTACAACTTCTAAGCAATGTTTTCTTGGTTTTAGCCTGTTTTGGGACAAAATGGGTATAAGTGGCTTTTAAACTCTCCACATCTATCTCAAACTCTTATCATTAGTTAGTTGCATTGGATTAAGACACATTTTAACCCCATAAACACTAACATAGCTGTTTACAGCTTCTAAGCAATGTTTTCTTGGTTTTAGCCTGTTTTGGGACAAAATGGTTATAAGTGGCTTTTAAACTCTCCTGTTTTGGGACAAAATGGGTATAAGTGGCTTTTAAACTCTCCACATCTATCTCAAACTCTTATAATTAGTTAGTTGCATTGGATTAAGACACATTTTAACCCCATAAACACTAACATAGCTGTTTACAGCTACTAAGCAATGTTTTCTTGCTGTTAGCCTGTTTTGGGACAAAATGGGTATAAGTGGCTTTTAAACTCTTCACATCTATCTCAAACTCTTATAATTAGTTAGTTGCATTGGATTAAGACACATTTTAACCCCAGAAACACTAACATAGCTGTTTACAACTTCTAAGCAATGTTTTCTTGGTTTTAGCCTGTTTTGGGACAAAATGGGTATAAGTAGCTTTTAAACTCTCCACATCTATCTCAAACTCTTATAATTAGTTAGTTGCATTGGATTAAGACACATTTTAACCCGAAAAACACTAACATAGCTGTTTACAGCTTCTAAGCAATGTTTTCTTGGTTTTAGCCTGTTTTGGGACAAAATGGGTATAAGTGGCTTTTAAACTCTTCACATCTATCTTAAACTCTTATAATTAGTTAGTTGCATTGGATTAAGATACATTTTAACCCCATAAACACTAACATAGCTGTTTACAGCTTCTAAGCAATGTTTTCTTGGTTTTAGCCTGTTTTGGGACAAAATGGGTATAAGTGGCTTTTAAACTCTCCACATCTGTCTCAAACTATCTCAAACTCTTATCATTAGTTAGTTGCATTGGATTAAGACACATTTTAATCCCATAAACACTAACATAGCTGTTTACAGCTACTAAGCAATGTTTTCTTGGTTTTAGCCTCTATTGGGACAAAATGGGAATAAGTGGCTTTTAAACTCTCCACATCTATCTCAAACTCTTATAATTAGTTAGTTGCATTGGATTAAGACACATTTTAACCCCATAAATACTAACATAGCTGTTTACAGCTTCTAAGCAATGTTTTCTTGATTTTAGTCTATTTTGGGACAAAATGGGTATAAGTGGCTTTTAAACTCTCCACATCTATCTCAAACTCTTATAATTAGTTAGTTGCATTGGATTAAGACACATTTTAACCCCATAAACACTAACATAGCTGTTTACAGCTTCTAAGCAATGTTTTCTTGGGTTTAACCTGTTTTGGGACAAAATGGTTATAAGTGGCTTTTAAACTCTCCACATCTATCTCAAACTCTTATACTTAGTTAGTTGCATTGGATTAAGACACATTTTAACCCCATAAACACTAACATAGCTGTTTACAGCTACTAAGCAATGTTTTCTTGCTGTTAGCCTGTTTTGGGACAAAATGGGTATAAGTGGCTTTTAAACTCTCCACATCTATCTCAAACTCTTAGAATTAGTTAGTTGCATTGGATTAAGACACATTTTAACCCCATAAACACTAACATAGCTGTTTACAGCTTCTAAGCAATGTTTTCTTGGTTTTAGCCTGTTTTGGGACAAAATGGTTATAAGTGGCTTTTAAACTCTCCACATCTATCTCAAACTCTTATACTTAGTTAGTTGCATTGGATTAAGACACATTTTAACCCCATAAACACTAACATAGCTGTTTACAGCTTCTAAGCAATGTTTTCTTGGTTTTAACCTGTTTTGGGACAAAATGGTTATAAGTGGCTTTTAAACTCTCTACATCTATCTCAAACTCTTATACTTAGTTAGTTGCATTGGATTAAGACACATTTTAACCCCATAAACACTAACATAGCTGTTTACAGCTTCTAAGCAATGTTTTCTTGGTTTTAACCTGTTTTGGGACAAAATGGTTATAAGTGGCTTTTAAACTCTCCACATCTATCTCAAACTCTTATACTTAGTTAGTTGCATTGGATTAAGACACATTTTAACCCCATAAACACTAACATAGCTGTTTACAGCTACTAAGCAATGTTTTCTTGCTGTTAGTTTGTTTTGGGACAAAATGGGTATAAGTGGCTTTTAAACTCTCCACATCTATCTTAAACTCTTATAATTAGTTAGTTGCATTGGATTAAGACACATTTTAACCCCATAAACACTAACATAGCTGTTTACAGCTTCTAAGCAATGTTTTCTTGGTTTTAGCCTGTCTTGGGACAAAATGGTTATAAGTGGCTTTTAAACTCTCCACATCTATCTCAAACTCTTATACTTAGCTAGTTGCATTGGATTAAGACACATTTTAACCCCATAAACACTAACATAGCTGTTTACAGCTACTAAGCAATGTTTTCTTGCTGTTAGCCTATTTTGGGACAAAATGGGTATAAGTGGCTTTTAAACTCTTCACATCTATCTCAAACTCTTATAATTAGTTAGTTGCATTGGATTAAGACACATTTTAACCCCAGAAACACTAACATAGCTGTTTACAACTTCTAAGCAATGTTTTCTTGGTTTTAGCCTGTTTTGGGACAAAATGGGTATAAGTGGCTTTTAAACTCTCCACATCTATCTCAAACTCTTATAATTAGTTAGTTGCATTGGATTAAGACACATTTTAACCCTATAAACACTAACATAGCTGTTTACAGCTTCTAAGCAATGTTTTCTTGGTTTTAACCTGTTTTGGGACAAAATGGTTATAAGTGGCTTTTAAACTCTCCACATCTATCTCAAACTCTTATACTTAGTTAGTTCCATTGGATTAAGACACATTTTAACCCCATAAACACTAACATAGCTGTTTACAGCTACTAAGCAATGTTTTCTTTCTGTTAGCCTGTTTTGGGACAAAATGGGTATAAGTGGCTTTTAAACTCTTCACATCTATCTCAAACTCTTATAATTAGTTAGTTGCATTGGATTAGGACACATTTTAACCCCAGAAACACTAAAATAGCTGTTTACAACTTCTAAGCAATGTTTTCTTGCTGTTAGCCTGTTTTGGGACAAAATGGGTATAAGTGGCTTTTAAACTCTCCACATCTATCTCAAAGTCTTATAATTAGTTAGTTGCATTGGATTAAGACACATTTTAACCCCATAAACACTAACATAGATGTTTACAGCTACTAAGCAATGATTTCTTGCTGTTAGCCTGTTTTGGGACAAAATGGGTATAAGTGGCTTTTAAACTCTTCACATCTATCTCAAACTCTTATAATTAGTTAGTTGCATTGGATTAAGACACATTTTAACCCCATAAACACTAACATATCTGTTTACAACTTCTAAGCAATGTTTTCTTGGTTTTAGCCTGTTTTGGGACAAAATGGTTATAAGTGGCTTTTAAACTCTCCACATCTATCTCAAACTCTTATAATTAGTTAGTTGCATTGGATTAAGACACATTTTAACCCCATAAACACTAACATAGCTGTTTACAGCTACTAAGCAATGTTTTCTTGCTGTTAGCCTGTTTTGGGACAAAATGGGTATAAGTGGCTTTTAAACTGTTCACATCTATCTCAAACTCTTATCATTAGTTAGTTGCATTGGATTAAGACACATTTTAACCCCATAAACACTAACATAGCTGTTTACAGCTACTAAGCAATGTTTTCTTGCTGTTAGCCTGTTTGGGACAAAATGGGTAAAAGTGGCTTTTAAACTCTTCACATCTATCTCAAACTCTTATAATTAGTTAGTTGCATTGGATTAAGACACATTTTAACCCCAGAAACACTAACATAGCTGTTTACAACTTCTAAGCAATGTTTTCTTGGTTTTAGCCTGTTTTGGGACAAAATGGGTATAAGTGGCTTTTAAACTCTCCACATCTATCTCAAACTCTTATAATTAGTTAGTTGCATTGGATTAAGACACATTTTAACCCCTGAAACACTAACATAGCTGTTTACAACTTCTAAGCAATGTTTTCTTGGTTTTAACCTGTTTTGGGACAAAATGGTTATAAGTGGCTTTTCAACTCTCCACATCTATCTCAAACTCTTATACTTAGTTAGTTGCATTGGATTATTGATGTTCATCCACAGAAAACTTGCTATGAAAAACCGGAAGAGATGATACGTACAGCGGCTGACCAGGGAGAGTGAAGAAATCTTTTGCGTCTCCGGTGAAAGCAGATACAGAGCTGTCAAGCTCAGGGAATGATAAGTGTTGACGGTAGTCCAAAAGCGGAGAAACAATATTTCTCTGGAGGATTCCTCACCAACCGTCGCCTCTGTCTCCGCCTGCCAAGGCTCGGGTGACTTTGGGGAAGAGGAAACGGCAGAGGTGATTGCCATTCCGGATCGATGCTTAACGAGACAAGGGAACTTGATTTCCATCGTCAGTGAAGCTGGATCTGGTTGATTGAGGGAGGTTTGCATCGGTTGTAAAAAGAGAACCAAAAGGGGAAAACAAAAATGAAACAGAAATCTAAGAAAGTAAAGAAAAGATAGAACGGAGCTATGGTCGAGATACCCCGACGCCGGCGAGCAAAAGCTCCACCGGTGTCGGTGAGTTTTGGTGATGACGGCTCCTCGATATTCGGGCCTGGGAGAAAAGGTTTTAGGGCGAATTCCCTCTAATTAATGACTCCATCCAAAGATAAGTATATACTTTTCTTCGCCTTCAAGTAATTAGTAAAAGCACCATTAAACAGTTTTTGATACCGTGAAATTCGATATTTTAATATATCATTACATGAGATTGAGTAATGTTTGAGTCGTTTGACCGAAGTTTTTAATTTTGTGATCTATCGTATCTATCTTAACATGGGTTCAACTTTAAAAGTATAAGTGCGAGTCTTCGACATAAAAAAATGGTGGTATGCCGTATGCGTACTCGCGGAAAATGGTGCATTTGCACATCATTTCTTATTTTTCAACTATAATTAAAACCTTCGATGATTAGATCATTTTCTTATTGCACTAATTTTAACTTTTAATTAAAAATATGTGCATATATTTTGAGACGATTCTGATTGGATATATTATATGGAAGGTATTTTAGGATTCACACAAGATGAACGAACATCCACAAACCCAATACTAGTTTTGCACCATACGGTAGTCGATAAAACACTATCGGGCTGTCAAATCTAAAACCCAAAGATACATTTGAAAGCAATGTGCATACAAGGAAAAATAGTAAAATATATATAATGGATACTGGACGGTAACAAAATGATTAATTGAAAGAGCTCTTGTAATTACATTAGTAAAATATGTATAATATAATGGCACCTTAAAATAATCTCTTTGACCAATGAGATTAGCTTGCATTAAGGTAGTTAACTAAACTCGACAAGACGTGAAAGTAAAGAAGGATATGTACATGCATTGTCGTCGATCTTATCGTATCTTCTTTAATTTCTTGCTCAAGATTACAACATATTTGTCGGCTCGACCACAATAATTCCTCAGATAAAATAATTGATAGTTTATTTGTACTTTTATAAATCGCAATGATTTACAATTACATTGTGAAAATATGCATGATTTGGTAAAATAAACTTAAGTTTAAATCCGATTATAAAAAAATTCACACAACAAATAGTTTCTTAATGATTGCATATTTACAATATGTATATGTTTATACAACCTCTTTTTACATTAACTAAAATTATATTGTATTTTCTATAATCCTTCGATATTTGATAGATTAAAATTTTAATTGTAAAATTCAATATAGTAGCATATGTGAAGAGTATTAATACTTTATTTATGTCACTGAAATACAATATTTTGTTTGTTTGCACAGAAATGCAAGTATTTATTCAGTTAAATTATGAATTTAAAGAAAAAAAAGAATCATCAAAAATTGACTTCTAACAATTAATAATCAATGATATAATAAAAGTGATTTAATTTAAAGTAAGCAAAAACGAACACAAAAAAAAAATATGTGTAATATATGTAGTATATGTATATTTATACTACATTCACCTTAGTAACTTTGTCAAACTGATAACTATGCTAATTTTTTTTTTTTTTGGGTCAATCATTGGGCCACAACTGGCCAGCCCATTAGCCAAATTTCTACGTTCATAGGAGCCGGGACTCGATCCCGGATGTGATGGTGTCTTCTACAAATGGATTTACCTCCTGCCACTGCACTAAGGTCACTTCACTATACTAATTTTTTTTAACTGGACTATTTTTTTTTTTTTGTTAAAAAAAAAACTGTAGTTAATAACTGGACTATTTCAGTTTTTTTAAATAATACTGTAGTTAATAACGTTTCTATTTCTATTTCTTAGAAAATATTTTATCATTCCCATTTTTAAAACTTTTTTTACATAGTGGAGTATCTTATCTAGTATTTTGTTGTGCTGACCTAATCATTGAAGTAATTACTTACTGAATTTGGTTTATGTACTGAGAAACTCAAAGGTTGAGAATTTCATTATTGTTGATATATTTTTCACATTATGCTTAAACGACAAGGCACTAAACTCTCCATGATGTAAACCCTCCAACAATTATGTTTCCAAATTCACCATTGCGGTCACCAAAAGCTAAATTTTCTTCTTCTATTTATCTCAATACTGAAAAAAGAAAGAAAAAAACTTCCAAAAGATTCCACTTCCCTTCAAAAATATATCGACATATCTTCGATAATACTAAGAAAATAAAAAGTAGATGGCATTGAAGATTTTGGGGTTTTGACTTAGATAATTATTTAATTAGATATATATATATAATTATCTAAGTTAAATATAACTTATATTTATAATTATCTAAGTTAATGACATAGTTTTTAACTCTACAATGTAAGAAAACAGCTTAACCAACAATTTTTTAAAAAATCAGACAACGTTATATAAACAAGTTATTAGTTGAATAACATCCGGCTTGACCTAAAGCCTAACTAATTGGAGCTTTAACATTATTGTTTATTAAATATATGAGGACATCAAATTTTTAAAAATATATATGTTGTGGAGTAGTGGTTGAGTTCAACTTTCTTGACTATAAAGAACACATTTCGAGTCTAAAATTTGTAGATTTGAATTTTCTAAAAAATTATGTTTCTAAACTGAAAATGCCTTGTATTAAGTATTATGTGTACGCTTGTTTTCTGGCGAAAGATCAAACAAACATTGCCAAAGCAACCACAACCTTGACCACTATGGCAAAATTAAGATATAAGACTTTAGTTAGATTAATTGAGTTTCAATTCAGAATAAACCATTGAAATTTACTTTGTTCGAGCTTGATTTTGTATACTTTATATGAAATATGAACTCATGAGTCATGACCGTAAAGGATTATTTCAATATGTGCGTAGTCAACAACGATTAGAATGCCTAGAATATCCATGTAACATTTATCAACGACACTCTTCAAAGCTCCGTCGAATCAAAATTTAGAGGTATATTTAAAGGTGTTTAGGAAGAAAGTGAAGTATGGGGCTCAATCTCACGTACGTTCACTTGATGAACATGCATGTAGTAATAGTCAGATAACGCTACAAACATCCCTACTTTGCTTTCAGAACTTAGTGAGACTATAGCAAATATGGAGTCTCCAAAAAGTGTTAACGTGAAGAATGAGCCAAAAAATTCCAGCATGATAGTGTATCTATATATGACATTTTCTTTATTTTTTGTTCATGAAGGAGCAATGAGGTATCACAAACTAAATATACTGTAGGATTTAAATCACATATATGAGACTTATTTTATCCTTTTAGCATCTTTGTTATCAGTTAGTAGTTAGCCAGTTCATTTTTTCTTGATTGTGCCAGTTATACCTCCCAAGTTTGTTTGACCAATAATCGTAGTAGATTGATAAGGGACTGGGACGATACAACAAAAGTTATAAAATAAAATGTATGATATCCACTTATTTGTCCAAGTTGTGGCTTTTGCTCACCAAAGTATAACCAAGTTAACAAAGTGCCTTTGGCCTAGTGGTAAAGGGGCTCCAGCTGGAGCTTCCGCCCTGGGTTCAAATCCCCTTGGCCACCCAGAGACGCCTTAAGTGGTAAGAAAACGTGGATTTCTCGTGGGCTTCGTGGGATTAGTCTTTGGGCCTAGAAAGCTTTTAGGATCCCCACGGTTAACAAAAGAAAAAAAAAAAAAAAAAAGTATAACCAAGTTAACTGATGATTATTGGACCGTCAATCTTGTTTTTTTTTTTTTCTGAAAGAATAAGGATGTGACTGAATATACTTTTTAGAAGGAAAAGGAAGAAACGAAAACAGTGTTACTAGTTTGATTAGGATCAGAAAAAAAAAAATTACCAAATACAATTATAGATTTATATATCCAAATATTATTTGTTAGATTTTATAACATAAATTGTGAACGTTAATGCTGTCGACGAAAACTTCATTGTGAGGTAGGGACCATAACGATATGGAAGTGATCTTCTGCTTAATTAATTGCTATTTTAAAATCTACGACCAATTCTTTCCAATCTAGTTCTTTTTTTCATATTTTTGTTAATTTATTTATATAAATTTCCATCAACCGAAAGAGCTTTTCTTTTAAATTGCTTTATTTCTTTTTTCATGCTCTTTCAACCGTCAAAGTAACGTCTCTAGTCTCTTTCTCTTCTTCAATTAACAGTCTTCTGCTCTCTCCTTTTGTATCTTTTCTCTTTTTTTGTTTGAACCTCTTGCCTTGAGGAACCAAGTGTTGAAACATATAATACTAAGAGATGTATTCCGTAAGATATTCTCACACACACAAATATAGTCTGAACATTGTATTATGATTTTTATTTTTAAGAAAACGAAACGGTGAAGTATATATGATTAATAAATATCGTGAAGGGTTTTCTAAACCATTTCTTTCATTTGAATAATTTTTTGTTTGATGTAATAAAATTTAAAGGGAAGCTAATGATCAGTCTCATGCTGAATATTTTGATCATGAGCGTTGCTTTTTGACTTATATGTATAACTACCTTCTTGGGATGATTTAAAACTATAAAAGAATTTCATTTTAAAAACGGTTTAGTTAGAATTAGAAAGGAGCACATTAATTTAGCCAAACAAAAAATAAAATAGTAAGGAACATTAAGTCAGGGAGAGGTTACTAGAAAAAAAAAAGAGAATAATAATAGGTAATCAGTAGGGTTGTTGTAGAGGACGTTCTTAACTTGACAAATTAACTACCACTGATTTCTATAATTACAGCAAGAGTTGACCTGTTGTAATAATTAACACTCATGATGATGTATGTACAAATTATCTATTGCATGAGCAGTTTTGCTGTTTGTACATGAGATTTCGTAAAAATGACTTATTCAAGGACCCCTTGTAATGATATATACATATAATCTTCTTAAGTATACTTAAACCCAACGGTTGTCACAAAAATATTAAAAAATGTTAACATAAAGTTTTTAATACGGTTATAACATAAATATTTCATGGATTCTAAATCTAAAAAAGTCACGTACGTTGCATATTGAATCATACGTATAATTCTATATATGTTTAATCATATGTTGTCTATTTGTAGATTGTTCAATATGGAAGGTGTTAAACTGTTAATAGTAAATCATTATTTTATAACAGTTTCAACGAAAACGAGTAGCTACCTGCCGATGCCAAATTTATATTTTTTTCCAATTACAGACAAATCAAAGATTTGGGATTGGAGAGGAAGAGATCTATTGAAACCGACACATTCGGTCCAAAACATTACATCTTATAATTAAGTATGATTTTGTTCAAAAAAAAAAAATAATAATTAAGTATGATTTAACGAAATAGTAAAATACGTAAATCAAGCTTTTAGGTCATGTCACTGTTCCTATACGTCTGTGATCATAAAGCATGGAGTAAAATGTTTAAATTATACAAAAAAGACTGATTAAATTCATTAGTGAACTTTAATTTGTCGATGACCAATAAGAATGATGGAAAAGGGGCAAAAGCTACATAAGTGGTTATCGAAAGAGTCGACCGTTTGAAGTTTTGTCGGAAAGACACTCCACCATAATATAAATACAAATCTTATCACTAGTGGAAACTGTCGAGTGTGGAGTTCTCTTTTATGCCTTCTAAATAAAACAATATTATTTTTTTAAATTCTTCCAAAATAATTTTGGATTTTTTCTTTTCTTTCTTGTTGACATGAAAGTTTTGGAGTCTTCTATATATCGACGCCAATACAAAAGTTCACGGTGACTATAGTATGCTCTAGAGCAAATTCCGAATAGAAAACGATATTTATAACATAGCTCTATTAAATACCAGAAATGATAAACACAAAGTTTAGATTTACAACTCAGAGAAAATAGAAATGTTCTCCACAATTCAACGTTCTTCATTTTCAGGCTATATATATATATTTGATATCGAAAGCTGTGGGCGTCTTCTTTTCTAAGTTCTTGTTTATCTTTATTTTTGTCTTTTTCTACGAAAATAATAGCGTGCACTGTAATGTTTCTTTCAACTTTGTTTTTTGACTAGCGGTAGCGGATGACGAGACATATGGTTGCCCCCATTATAATCTTTGTGTGTTTATTTTAAGGTTGTTTTCCTTTTTATAATTTATGACCTTTTATAAACAGTTAAAAAAAATGTTTACAAGTTAGAAAAAATTGTATGGTCACAATTTATAAGAAAACTTCATATTTTAGAAATATGGGAACATGTGAAATGAAAATAAAAAAAGTTTCTTATATAAATGAACTCTTTTTTATGTTAAAGTTTGCACATGGAATTTAACATATAATTCGTTCATAATATTTTTGCATTTAGAAATATTTTAGGTTGTTGTCCAAAAAAAAAAAAAAAAAAATATTTTAGTTTATATTCATATAGATGGACGATATATACATCACACGTCAAATAAAATCCAAAAAAACACCACAATAATCTACTTGATAATTTTGGATGTCTATGAACGCACACAAAAATGTGGCACTTATGAAATGGAACATGCTTTAAATTTTTATGATCAAAATATAAAAGCGTCTAGCCTAATAAGTAATAAGCGTTCAGTATTTTCACTTTGTATGGAAAAATCCGTTTTGATGTTTTAGAATATTAATATTTTGTCTTTTATACTCTCTCCGTTTTAAAATATAAGATGTTTTGGAGAAATTTATTGTTTCATAATATAGGATGTTTTCAAATTTCAATGCAACTTTTAGATTAGTTAGTATTTTATATTATGCAGTATTGTTTCTGATTGGTTGAACTTGTTAAAAGTAAAGACTTTTTAATCTGCGTGCTTTGCTTAAAACATCATATATTTTGAAACGGAGAGAGTATATAATATCAAAATAAATATTTCCGAAGGTTATGATCAAACTGAAAAATTTCGTTGATAAACACTTCCAAATTTTATACCTACTCTAATTCCTTAAAGTTGCTTCCAACAAATCCTCATTTCACCCTTCTCCGATATATTTAAGCAATTGAAAAATAAGTTTTTATTTATTAATAAAAAGTTTGATTTCGAGTTTTTTTAATATGCCCTTCCTATGCAAATTCGAGGGACCACGTAGAAAGCTGTGAGAATCTCAATACACAAAAAATATAAGAAACAATGATTACATGCACAAGCACGAGGCCTTAAATTTCCTTATCCTATACATATATTATATACACATTTTTATATAAAAGAGATGTAACAACATTCCAAAGAAAAAAACCTCCTTTAGCTAGTAGCTCTCTACATAAAAACAGAACCAGAATAAACACAGACAAGTAAGAAAAAAGTTATTATGTATATATAGGTCTATATGTCAATAGAAAGAACTCCAAAATTGAAGTTCTCAATTCTAAACAAATTTCCACGAAAAAAAACTGATAAATATTTCTTATATCTCATTTGTAATTTATTTTAGGTTTGTAATTTGGTAAAATTAAAGACCAATGAGAATAGAGAATAAAACAAATACTCCCTCTGTCTCACAAAGATTGAAGTTTTAGAGAATTTTCTTTGTCCCAACAAGATTGATGTTTTGAATATTTTTAATAAATTTTTGTTTTAATGATTACTGATGCTGTAGAGTGTATGGAGTGTAAAAGTGGGAAGGTGGGAAAATGAAAAAGTATTAGAAAAATAAATCATATATTCTCTCTGTGTGTAAAATCCTAAATTTCAATCTTTGTGAGACAGAGGAAGTAGTATTTGGCGCCAAAAGAAAGAAAAAAAAAGTGGTCGTGTCACGTGATGTTAATTAGCTTATTAACTAGGACCAGAACAAAAAAAATTGAAGTGTTTTCCAAATCTCTAGGTCCCACTCTCAGATGTGCTGACTTTTTTTTTTTAATTTTCTTGTCTTAAATCATTTTGTATTTTTTTTTATATATATAAATTAAAAAAAAAATTAATTCAGTTTTAGCTCACTCTATAAATCTCCACAGATCCATCACACTTCACCCTAGACCCTCTTCCCAGTTCCCACACAAGCTTTTTCTCTGATTTGACGATTGTGTTTTTCAATCCAACGGTCCATAACAAAAAAAACTTTCACAATCCGAAGGACACGTGGGGCGTAGCAACGAGTGATGAAAGAAAGTAGCCGGAAGCAAGGAGCGGCGTCACCGTGTGCGGCTTGTAAGCTTTTGCGGCGGCGGTGCGCTCAAGATTGTGTTTTCTCGCCGTATTTCCCGGCGGATGAGCCTCAGAAGTTTGCTAATGTTCATAGAGTGTTCGGTGCTAGCAACGTCAACAAGATGCTTCAGGTTCTCTTCTTCTTCTTCTCCTAAGAATAATTGAAACGTGGTTAATCATATTTTGGGTTAGGTTAATTAGGATTATTTTCTTGTTTCTTATGTTAGATGAGACATTAGTATCATTTCCATAACTTTTTATTGACAACTACCACATGGTCCGACCCATTTTATATTATAATATAAAACTAATTGAAGGATTTTAAACACTCAATTGTTGAATTTGCATTTTAAGAGTTTAAGAATATGTTTAGTGACATATACAAATTGTTAGCTGATGTAAATTTCAACCACTTCTGTTAGCTGATGAAGTATTGTAACCACTTTAACTTTTGTTAAATAGTGTAAAAAATGATAGTTTTTTTTTTTTTGTGCAACCTTGTAAATGATAGTATGATCTAACATTTTTCTTAGCTAGCTACTGTATAATCTAAACTTGAGATGAATAGTCTTGCGAGATTGGTTGGTTTAAATGGCTAACAAGAATATTTTGAAACTCAACAGGAGTTACCCATCCACCAGCGGGGAGATGCAGTGAGCAGCATGGTTTACGAGGCTAATGCAAGAGTGAGGGATCCGGTTTACGGTTGCGTAGGAGCAATTTCTTCCCTCCAGCAACAAATCGATGTGTTGCAAGCTCAGCTAGCTCTAGCTCAAGCTGAAGTGGTGCATCTACGTGTGCGTCACTCGACTAATTTCCAGGGCCACGGACTGTGCCCGGATAGCCCAAGTAGCAGCGGCTCACCTTCGTCGAAGCAAGTGAGTCCACAGGACAACAAGGGCATGTTTAGCCATATGGACATTGTGGATGAGGCCAGTTTGGGAGAGTCTATGTGGTCTTGCTAGTCAACAGAAAGCTCTCCTTTTGCTACTACATTTCCTAATCTTTTATTTTGGAAATTTCGGGATTTATATATTTAAAGTAGGGGTAGGAAATGAAAATGCTCTGTTTTGACTAACAGAGTTAAATTATTAACATGATATATATAGAGATACATATAAAATACTACTAAGTTTATATTATTATATATGAGTATTTGTAATTTTGTATTTCGGGGGTATTTGGGATTTGGTGTACTTGTACCGTCTACGACTTTGGACCATGATCGTCTAGGGTTATTATGATCATTTCAACTGAGGAGAGAACTTTGTTATTGACCTAATGTATATTTTGTTATTTGTGAAATATATATTTATCTCTTTCATATATACAGTACGATTTTATATTTAAGGAGCTTGTTGGTGCGGGATTTAGCACCCCCATCATACCGAGGTAAACCAGAAATGTTAATTGATTATCTAACCGGGAATCCGGTTAAGGGATCGATTAGGTTTTCGGGAATCAGTTCGGATAAAGAATAGTCTTGGAGAAGAAGGAACCGACATCCACTTCGGTGCGGCGGCCGACTCAAGCAATAGGGCAGTTTTCCATATTTCACTTCGTCTGTTAAGGAAAGTTAATATATTATGAGATCTCTGAACATGTATAAATAAGGGAGACTTCTCCATTGTAAATCATTCAGAATCTAATACAATAACTGAGTTCTCTTTTTGCTCTTTGCAACAAACTCTAGTTCTTTCGAGTTCTTCTTCTTTACCTCTAATTTCAAGGCTTAGATCTATTTTCCAGAGAGATAGCTCTATTGAATTTGTTTCCCTCCATAAACAAATTCATTGTGGAAACCTAGTTTCTACAATTGGCGCCGTCTGTGGGGACGCAAATCGTCTCTAGGAAACTCTCCTGAAAGAAGCCTTGCAATAATATCTTCCGTCGTGAACGAAGTTCCAGAAGAAAACCGCACGCCCGATCTCACGGGCATCACGCCTTCTCAGGATGACACCGCGACACTGGGTGGGTCAACTAGGCCTGTCATTGCCGTGTATTCCCGTCATCGCGTGAACACAACGGCAAATCCGGTCGGAACCTCCACCGAACTCCCAGTCGGGGTCAGATCTGATGGGGAAACCAGCCAGGGTGCAGGACGAACTCTCGAGGAGCCAGTCCACCTCGACGCAGAGCCTTCTACTGAACAAACCCACGAGGAGGCGGATGCTCGCGTAACGGAGCAGCAGAACAGCGCACAGAACGGGAACCTCCCCGTTCATACCACACCAGCGGCCCAGAATCCGCAGCTCGTTTCCATGGAGGACTTCAGAATCCTGTTCGGCACCATGACAAAAGAGATCTACCAGATGATCTCCGAAACCAACCGCAGAGTTGATGCCGTTGTGACCCAAACAACCCCATCACAGATCTCTGCTGGACAATCGCTCAACGTAGATGGTCTCACTCGTCGTCTCGATTTTTCGGAAGCACAACCGGAGCGGAGGAATCCTCCCCCTCGGACCACGTCCAGTATCCGACCAACGAATCCGAACTCACGGATACACGAAAGCACGACCGTCCCAGTCACCCGCCACGCGAACTCCGGATCTTGCTACGAACTCGAAGAAATCAGGTCACAGATTAGTGGCATGAACACTCTCCTCCATCGAGCTATCAGCACCGCTCCGGAAATCGACAGGATCGTTGAGGTAACTCGGCAGTCGCCCTTCACTCAACGGATAGCACGAGCCGTCATACCACACGTCAAACTGAAGCTGCCGGTCTATCAGGGAGACAAAGATCCGGTCCAGTTCATGACATCCTTCATGGCGACCATGTCAAAAGCTCGGTTCACCGAAGAACAAAGGGACGCCGGTTGCTGTCAACTGTTCGTGGATAGCCTTTCCGGCCCTGCCTTGGTATGGTTCACGAGGCTCGAGCCGAACTCGATCGACAACTTTGACGATCTGTCCAAGGCTTTCCTCAAGAACAACCGAATCCTCATCGAACGAGGCGTGACAAGTTCAGACCTCTGGGAGATGGCCCAGGAACGAGGGGAACCTATCGCCAACTACTTGAACAGGTTCAAAGAAAAGCTGACAAAGGTCAACGTCCCGGAAGACGCAGCAATGGCGGCCTTCAGAAAAGGCTTAATCCCCGGATCGCCGTTACGAAAAGACCTTAACATCCGGGAACCCAAGGATCTCGATGATGCGCTACATCGGGCCTCCAGGTTCGCACTCGACGAGGAGGAAGAAGCCCGAATAGCCGCAAAAACTAATGACGAACAGCCGTCGCATCCCGCTAAGACTAAAAACCGGGTCGAACACCACGAACCCCGCAAGCACCACGAACCTCAGGATCGAAAAAAGGGCGTCATCCACGCAGTCTCCGAGGTGGACGGTCAGGACAAGCAGCCATCTGACCCGAAGGAACTCTACTGCGATTTTCACATGTACCCCGGTCACTCCACGCAAGAGTGCGTCCATCTGAAGAACTAACTGTACGCAAAGTATCTTTCTGGCGAAGTCGAAGCTACTTATCAGCCAAAAAGCGCCCGTGGAGGCAGAGGTCGCCGAGGTGGATGGCGCGGAGGACGATCTAACCGAGGCCGTGGCGCAGGCGGCAGACGGGGTTACGATGGACCACCCAACGCAGCCCAGCAACTAGCACCCGTGAATCACCAGGAGGAGGCGCCCCAAGCAGACGAACTGCCTGGCCCTCCCAAACGACAGAGGGGACAAAACCCGGAGCGGGCTAATTCTCCTCCCCGTGGACGAATAACCATGATACTTGGTCCACCGGAGGACTGCGCGGATTCTGTTCGCGCACTCAAAAAGAGAGCACGGCAAGTTTGCGCCCTCCAAACCGCTCCGGGCGAGCCTCCGCTATGTGCGGACCCGATATCATTCACCTCAGAAGACGCCAAAGGAATCCAACACCCCCATTCAGACCCCTTGGTTATCGAAGTCTCGATGGGCGACTTCGACGTCGAACGAGTTTTGATCGACACTGGGAGCACAGTCAATGTACTCTGTTGGCAAACATTGGAAAAAATGGGCGTCACACCAGACCAACTGAAACCCGAAACTCGAACGCTGACGGGCTACGACGGGGTCGCCAAAATGTCGATGGGCGATGTGAAGCTACAAGTACGAGCTGGCGGAGTGACCCGGAAAACTAAGTTCGCAGTCGTTGATGCACCACCAATCTACAACGCTATTCTGGGGGTACCTTGGATATATGCGATGCAGGCCGTACCGTCGACCTATCACCTCTGCCTCAAATTCCCAACTCCTACAGGAATTTGCACACTTTACGGCGACCAGAGGGTGGCCAGAGTCTGCTCTGTTATCGAAAAGAAGCAGAGGAAGACGGAGACCGCATAGCAATTACAGAGCGGGGACCATCTCACCGGTCCCCGAAAGCCGGAGCGGGATCGCCTCAAGTGTCTGGAGTGCAAGATCCTACAGGCGAATATTGACCCCTCCGACCCATCGTGAACTGTTGGCATCGGGGCCGAACTCGATGAAAGCATAAAGGCCAAGCTGATCGCTTTCCTGCAATCTCGGGCTTCCACATTCGCTAGGTCAACAAAAGAAATGGTCGGGATAAGCCCCGAAGTCATGTGCCACAAGCTAAATATCGACCCCACGTTCAAGCCGATCAGACAGAAGCGCAGGCGCCTAGGCCCGGATCGAGCCAAGGCGGTCCAGGACAAAGTGGAACGACTACTCAAGGCGGATCAAATCATGGAAGTCCAGTATCCTGATTGGTTGGCTAACCCGGTCGTAGTCAAAAAGAAAAACGGCAAGTGGAGAGTTTGCGTGGACTTCACCAATCTCAACAAAGCTTGCCCTAAGGACAGCTTTCCTCTGCCGCACATAGATCGTCTCGTTGAAGCCACGGCTGGAAACCAGCTGCTTTCGTTTATGGATTCTTTCTCAGGCTACAACCAGATCGCCATGAGCTCAGCTGACCGCGAGAAAACGGTATTCATCACAGATAGGGGGACCTACTGTTACAAAGTGATGCCGTTCGGATTGAAAAACGCCGGAGCAACCTACCAGCGCTTGGTAAACATGATGTTCGCGAATCTGCTCGGCAAAACCATGGAGGTCTATATAAACGACATGCTGGTCAAGTCTCTGATCGCAGAACAGCACGTCCAACATCTGGCAGAGTGTTTCGACATCTTGGATCAATTCCAGATGAAACTAAACCCAACGAAGTGCACATTCGGAGTAACTTCCGGAGAATTTTTGGGGTACATCGTCACTGAACAGGGAATAGAGGCAAATCCCAAGCAGATCGAAGCCATACTAGGGCTCCCGTCGCCGACCAACAAGCGAGAAGTACAACGCTTGACTGGTCGGATCGCCGCTCTGAACCGTTTCATCGCGCGCTCAACAGATAAGTGCCTCCCCTTTTACCAACTTCTTCGCGGGAACAAGGATTTCCATTGGGACGAGGAATGCGAGATCGCCTTTCGTCAGTTGAAGGAATATTTGACCTGTCACCCAGTATTGGTCAAACCGGAGGACGGCGAAACATTGTATCTCTATGTCTCGGTGTCCAGCTCGGCCGTTAGCGGGGTGCTAGTCCGAGACGATCGCGGGGACCAGAAACCCATTTTCTACACAAGCAAAGCACTAAACGACACGGAGTCGCGATACCCCACGCTGGAAAAATTGGCCCTTGCAGTGATCTTCGCAGCACGGAAACTACGACCCTATTTTCAGTCCCACTCTATCGTCGTGTTTACTGATCAACCACTCCGAACCATCCTTCATATCCCCCTCCAATCCGGACGCATGGCAAAATGGGCAGTCGAACTTAGCGAGTACGACATCGAATACCGTTCTCGCCCAAGCCTGAAGTCACAAGTTCTGGCTGACTTCATCACCGAATTGTCTCCCGAGCTTGACGATCCCACTCCCACGGTGGAGCAATGGACAATGTTCGTCGACGGATCGTCAACAAATCAAGGATCCGGGGTCGGGATCATACTTCGATCTCCCACCGGAGAAATTCTCGAGCAAGCGTTAAAGCTCAATTTAAAAGCGTCGAACAACGAAACTGAGTACGAGGCCGTTCTCGCAGGACTCCGGCTAGCCCAGGGACTTGGAGTTAAACACCTGCAGGTCTTCTGTGACTCCCAACTCGTAGTCAGCCAGTTCAGCGGAGAATTCGACGCCAAAAACAAGCGAATGGGAGCATATCGACAGTTGGTCCGTACATTATCCGGCGAGTTTACGTCGTTCTCCCTGACGAAGGTCCCACGGAACAAGAACGCATCAGCCGACGCACTCGCAGCTCTGGCAAACCGCTCCGACCCCGAGTTACGGCGTACCATTCCCATCGAATGCATCGAGGCTCCCAGCGTTGACCCGGACAGCCAGATCGCCCTCATCAATGACGACCCAATCCCGATGGAAGTCGACGAGCCAATAGAAGATATGGCAGACGTCGTCGAACCCCCCGAGGATTGGCAAACTGAGATCAAGCTTTACATCTCCGATGGCACCGTCCCGGCAGATCGATGGGCAGCTCGACGACTAAAGGCTCGGAGTGCCAGGTACATCCTGTTGAACGGGGAGCTATTTCGCCGGAGTGCTTCGGGAGTGTTCCTTACCTGTGTTACTCGGGACGAGGCCGAACGCATCATGATGGAAGTGCATGAAGGCGAAGGTGGCAACCATTCTGGCGGACGCGCAATTGCTCTCAAAATCAAAAAGGACGGACACTATTGGCCCACCATGATGGCCGATTGCGAGACTTTTGCGGCCAAATGCGAAGCTTGTCAGCGCCATGGACCCATGCATCACGTCCCGCCCGAACTATTAAACACCGTCACTGCTCTGTATCCCTTTATGAGCTGGGCCATGGATGCCATAGGACCTTTGCCGGCATCCAAATCCAAGAAATATGTTCTGGTTCTGACCGATTACTTCACCAAGTGGGTGGAAGCAGAATCTTTCATAAGGATCCAATCCTTAGACGTGACCAATTTCATATGGAAAAACATCATATGTCGCCACGGACTCCCATATGAGATCGTCACCGACAACGGTACCCAATTCACTTCGATGATCACCAGACGCTTCTTGACAAAATGGCAAATCCGTCTCAGCACTTCGACTCCTCGATACCCGCAAGGCAACGGTCAAGCTGAAGCTACGAATAAGTCGATCGTTGATGGGCTCAAGAAACGACTCGGTCGAAGAAAAGGAGCATGGGCAGATCACCTGAATGGTGTGCTGTGGTCATACCGCACAACCCCGCGGCGGAGCACGGGACAATCCCCTTTCTCCCTCGCATATGGTCTTGAAGAACTCGCCCCAGCTGAAACAGGGGTCCCGACACTTCGTCGCACTATGATGGTCGATAATCCTAAACTTAACGATGAGATGCTGGTCGACCGCAACGATCTCGCCGAAGAGTTGCGCGACAAAGCTCTAGTTCGGATGCAACACTACCAAGACGCGGCGGCTCGTATTACAATAAGACTGTTCGTCAGCGGCGCTTCAACGAAGGTGATCTGGTTCTAAGGGAAGTCTTTGAGAACACCAAGGAAGTAAACGCCGGCAAACTCGGCGCTCGATGGGAAGGTCCATATCTCGTATCTAGAGCAGTTCGCCCGGGAGTTTACGAACTCATAACCATGGCTGGGGAACGTATCAAAAACTCGTGGAACGCAGCCCACTTGAAACGCTACTACAGCTAAGTCGTTGTCACGACTCTACTTAGGAGTTTTCGGGAATCCGAACTCTATTTATCTTTCCTTTGTAATATGAACTACGGTTGGCTTGATCCCCAATTCAGGGTACGTAGGCAATTCCTTATCTTTTAAAGACTAAGCAAATGCAGCTAATATATTAATAAAGTTTTTTCCGGTTTAAAAACTTCCTCAACTCGGCGACAAGCCGGCGTGCAAAACAAAATATCCAAAGGTTACTTGCATTTAAATTTCTTTTACACGGTTTGGATAATTCCAAACAAGTTAAAAGCTTCAATAACTAAGTCAAATTCCCATTACATGCTTTGGATGTTTCGACTAATAATAAAAACAAAAAAAGAGAAAAGAGACGCAAAGGGAAAAGGTCCCTTCGACGACTCGGGGTCCTAGATGAGAAAAGAAAAAGACCGCCCGAATTCAGAGTTCGGAACGGTCGAGCTCCCACACTCAGCGTCTAGGTTGATCCTGCAGACGAAGTGGAGGCCGCGGACCCGATAGATCGTCTGCCAATGGTTCCTCCACCGCTACCTCGTCCAGTTCGGCGCGCCAGAACTGACGCCTTCCCCTCAGGGCTTCCAATCTCTCCCTTGGGACTTCGACACCTTTTGACGCCAAGTCTTCTAAGAAAGCACACGGGCCTTCAACCAAGTGCCTCTCGCGGAGAATCGGGCCGGCCGACTCCAGGAAGGTAGCATACCGCCTTAACCTTTCTACGGAAGCTCGGTAGGCCCAGATATCCACGTTAAACGGGTACGCAGTATCTTCGAGAGGCTGACAATCGGCCTCCAAGAGGACGGGCACCCCCATACCTTCCAGCAGTTCTAGGCACGCCGTTCGCGCGGCAAACAGGCCGGTCATACGCCACCTCTCCAAGTAGAAACCATTGGAGATTAGTTTGTTCAGGACCCGAATGGTCCCGTCCAAACGATGAAGCCGACAGATCTCGGCCAATCTTCGGCGTCTTGCCATAAGATGAGCCCCCAGCCTATAGCGGGGAGCTCGACATCTTCGAAGTTCCTGACACACAGGACTCCCTTCTGCACCCGTCATGTCAACGTACGGGACAGGAGCGCAAACTCGGAACGTCTCCGCGCTCTCGTGGGCGGAGGAGCTCTCTGAAGCTTCAGTTCGTCTCGAACTGCTTGCCGAAGCGGCTATCCTCTCCCGAGCTTGTCTTAGCCACGCTGATCGAGTAGTCACCATCTCTTTTCTCTCAGTGATTCTCGCAAATAATGGAAGTGGTTAGAATGATCACCCCTCGTTGACACCCTGGCCAGGTGATCAGCTCGCATAAAGACCCACTATTTTCAGGATAAGCCGAACCGAGAGTCGCCCCTGACCTTCCTACGTAGGGATAAGCCGGACCCAGAGTATTTATTCCGCACCCGCTTTTTGTTTTTGGGGTAAGCCAAACCCAGAGTATTTATTTCGCACCCAAACTTTAGTTCGGACGGAACGGTTAGCCGAACCCAGAGGATATTTTCGCAGTCCGGCATCCGAGCTAAAGCCAAGGAGATAAGCCGAGCCCAGTATCTCGCTCTCCGATTAAACACACTTTATTAACACTTCGTCCCGAATTGATGTTTTCTACCATCAATTAATAAAAATTGTCTGTTGTAAGCCGGGAGACGTCTCGCCTCTGACACATTTTTCAGATAGTAAAACAATGATTAAAGCAAATCTCTTATTATAAAATTTTATTCCAAGCGAAATTCAAGCTCGTCCGTTACATTGCAGCTAGGTATTATTAAATGATTAAATAAAACATCTTAATTCCGAACTGGTGCGCCATTCGCAGCGATCTCACGAATGCTCGACTTGAGTCGTTTCGGCATTGGCCATAGCAATTGCAACCCAATCTTTTCCCAATCCTCCGAACGAGTCTCCAACGCTCTGGCTTTTTGTTCAGACTCGTCAAGCAGATCCGTAGTCCTTTTCCTTTTCGCCTTGAGCAAGACAATTTCGGATCGATTCTGCCTCTCTGCCTCTCTTCATATGAAAGTACTGAAGATCTTGAGTCAGTTCTTGGTGCGAACCCTCGATCTGCATACGCAAAATCAACAAACGTGTTAGTACGAGGAAGACAAGTTTCGATCGCTTACAAGGAAAGGAAAAAGGAAAAGAGGGTAACGGTTACCTGACGGAAAAAGGCGTCCGCCTCGGCAAGTTCGGCATCGGTTGCGCGCCGGTTAATGTAAAACGGTTTAACTTTGCCCGGAATGAAGTCGCCAATTAAGGCGGGATCCATGTGCACTGGCTTCCGATCTGATTCACTTCGGCATTCATTGCAGTATGCAACAAGACATGGCGGCAAATCAGCTATCTTGCCAAACCCATTCTTAATCCAATCCTTTGGGTGAGATTCCAGCATCTCAAGTTTGAGTAGCAGATCTCGCTGTGCTTGTTCTGATGCGGCAAGACGATTGGAATATTCCGCATGGCGATCCTCCACCTCATGAAGAAAATCGATCAGCTCGCGTCTCTCTTCTGGTCTAACGCGGGACATCAACATCCAGGGCGCTCTGATGTTCGGGAAGTACGCCATCCCTCTTTCGATAGCTTCGGCATTCGAGAACGTTGGCACATCGTTGCCAACCAACGGGGATTCGACGCTGCTAATCGAGCTCGACATTGTCTTTGGTTGAAAAGCTTTCTTGGATGTTTAATCCGCAGGCAGCATTGGTTAGATTTATACACGTCTTGGGAGGTAAACTACTTAGGAAAATTGGGAACTTTCCATGCCGAATTGGAAAGTGTGCATCTTTCTCGAAATTTCAATTTTCTTTTTCAACAAAAAGGAAACAATCTTGACAAATAAGTTCCAAAAGAAGAGTGGGCCGAACGAGTCGGCAATGTTCTACAAGGGTATTCAAACCCATACTTAAATAAAATCTGAAGCGAAAGCAAAACCAAGAAAAATATAATTTTAAACGTTCACGTCACCGGATAGATCTGCTTGAAAACTCCCGGCGTTTGAGCCGAAGGGATGCTCAACGGACTCTGGAACCATCGTTTCATCGGTCGCTGGGGGAGGAAATCCATAACCGAGCTGGTCCGGGGACATGGTAAGGTCATTTTCATTCAGCTCAAGGACATTGATCGCAGTGACAGTCTCCTCGGCTTCGGCCTTTTTCTCGTCGATCTCCTTTATTCGCTCCTCAGGAATGACGGCCCCATTCTCAATCAGATATCGTACAGCTCCCTGTACTCCGGTGGCTTCGTTCAGCAGGTCTTCTAGAGGGCGAACTTTCGCCTGTTCAACTAGAGAGGCCTTGACCTTGTCTAATCGGTTTTGCGCTTTCTTCGCTGTCCACTCCACCTTATCCCAACGATCTTTCTGAAGTCTCTTAACTTCGAATTTGAGCTGAACTTTCAGCCCTTCGCATGCCTCTTGCAGGTCGGCTTTCTCTTCCTCCAGAGTAAGCGCTCGGGAGTTCAGTTCGTTAACCTTCAGATCGGTATTGGCAATGATGCCATCTTTTTCTGCAATAAGCGCCTCGAGTTCCTTAATCCTCTCATCCTTCGCCCTGCTAGCGGCTTGGATCTCTTTTGCGCACTCTTTCACCTTTTCGAGTTCGAGATCGGACCCCTTGCTGGTTTTGACCCGCCTATCGTATTTTTGAACCAGCGTATTCATCTTGGCGGCAGTCTGCGGATCCAACGAATATGCGTCAGTCTGAAGCGTAATTGGACAAATGAAACTTTAATAAGAGTTGATAGTAAGACGAACCATTAAGTGCGATTCAGCGACGTCAAGGAATGCTTGCTTGAATTCCAGTTCGTCAGCTGACGGAAGAATTCGGTTGGAAATCTTCAGAGCCCGGAAAGTTCGCCTGAAGCCTCGCGATTGGTCACCAAGGGATAATTGCCGAAGTAATTATAGGCGAAGTGATTCGTCTTGTCATCTTTTCTTTCAAGGCGAAATCGATCGGCGGACTCCAGTCCGGCTTCATCGGCTGAACGTTTGCGGCTCGGTAACGGATGAGCATCGGTGGCTGGCTCGACATTGATTTGTTTGTCTTTGTTCGTTTTCCTCTTCCTCCTTCTAGATCCAGCTTCAAGCTGGGGAACGTCTTGTTCTTGGTTCGGTGGATCGGCGTTCTCTAACGCCAAAGGAAGGTTTTCTTCCTCTGCAACATTTGATGGCTCGATATCTTCTCCGGGAGCCTGAGTAGGGTCGGTGACGGTCTGATCTGGGGTAGGATCTACTTTGGTTAAACCCTGGGATGGACCGATCTCGGCCTCAATGGCAGCTTGAGTTTCTCGGCGAACGATCTGAACATCTTTTGATTCCATGACACGGCATCCGGCAGGTCGTCCTAGCGAACTGGCGAAACTTGGAAAATTCGTTCTAGCTTTGCCCATTGCTGTTTCGACACGGATACGGGTAATAAAGTCCCACCGACGATTGTTCCCGGTTAACAAAGCGTCTCTAACAAGAATATAGTTCGGAGCTAGGCGCGTTGCACAGAACGGACGATCTGGAAGCAGAGACACGAAAAAATTAAAACTGGTCATCAGTGCCGAAGTCAATTAAAATAATAGAAATGTAAATCTACCAGGATTTTCATTCCACACTCTCCGGTAAAAACCCAACGGGTTAGCAAATGAATACTGGTCGACGCGGACGAAGAAGTATTGATTCATATACTTCTTGAATTTATTCACTCGTTTGCCGACGAGGAAATTATGAGCCGGTCTCATGTTCACTTCCCAGCGATTCGGACTCTTCGAGAGCTTGAAATTTGATAGCTGTTCGAAAGCTTGAACTTTAAACTCGACTCCGACTTCGGCTGCCACGGTCAAGGCAGCCATGAAGTTACAAATAGCTCCGGGTACGAACTGCGAGATCGCTATCATCCGTCTTTGAGCATAAATTGAAATCAACTCCGGGATTGGGAATAGGAGGCGACACTCGGTAAAGTAACCCTCATACAAGCATCCATACCCTTCCGGGGGGCTCCAGGGGCGTTGGTCGTCTCGAGGAATCAGAATTGTGACGTTGCTATTGAACAAGCCACACGAATTTAGCATTTCGTTCACAGTTGTGGTCGAACTCACACTCTTTTCGCCTCCAATCCGTCCTGCGTGGTCAAACAAAGGGTCAATATCCTCGATCGAAAATCCTAAAGGTACGAACCGATCTTCCTCCTCTTGACGAACTGATGACGGCAAGGTTGGGCCCACCTACGAAGAAGAGGCTCCTGCTGTACAGCGGACCAAATTTCGCGGGACTTCGGAGGCCAATCTACTTGATTCCCCGATCTGCGCGGAGTGATAAGGGTTGAGCATTCTTCGTCGGGAAGTACGACGAATTAATTGTTCGCTTTCTGGCGAAGAGGCAGGTTCCGAGGTGCTCGCCATATCTTGAGTTCGGAGAGTGTGGAAGAAAAATAACGAAATAAAACGGAAGAGAGATCGGAGCAGATTACCTGTCGCTGTTGGCGAAAAATAAGAAATGAGGAGAGTAGAAGCGTATTTATAGAGCCGAATGGGCGGCAACCCTACGAAAAAGTAATGATGACCTGCGCGACTCTTCGAATTCCGAGCTAGCGGATGTGACGGAAACGACACGTGTCGCCTGGACAGAATGCGGTGAGATGATTCGGATATCTGAATAAAATCAATTAAAACTTTATGGATTAGATCGGATATTTTCTTTCCATAGTTCAAAATATTCGAATTAAATCTCGAATATACTGAACTGGGGGGGACTAATTGTTGGTGCAGGATTTAGCACCCCCATCATACCGAGCTAAACCAGAAATGTTAATTGATTATCTAACCGGGAATCCGGTTAAGGGATCGATTAGGTTTTCGGGAATCAGTTCGCATAAAGAATAGTCTTGGAGAAGAAGGAACCGACATCCACTTCGGTGCGGCGGCCGACTCAAGCAATAGGGCAGTTTTCCATATTTCACTTCGTCTGTTAAGGAAAGTTAATATATTATGAGATCTCTGAACATGTATAAATAAGGGAGACTTCTCCATTGTAAATCATTCAGAATCTAATACAATAACTGAGTTCTCTTTTTGCTCTTTGCAACAAACCCTAGTTCTTTCGAGTTCTTCTTCTTTACCTCTAATTTCAAGGCTTAGATCTATTTTCCAGAGAGATAGCTCTATTGAATTTGTTTCCCTCCATAAACAAATTCATTGTGGAAACCTAGTTTCTACAGAGCTCACAGCTCACAATGTGTGTCAGTGTGTATATGGACATATTGATCGTTTAATGGTCGTGTTTAATACATGCTGGCTAAGTCTAGCTTAGCATTTAACACCTTAGCATTTACCACTTACCACTTACCACTTACCACTTACCACTTACCACTTAGCACTTCGCACCACTTAACACTTAGTCTGCGCTCCTTGGCACTTAGACCATGTTTATCGGTGGTATATTAGGGGTTGTTAGTGGGGTTTTAAGTATTTTTTGGAGAAAAAATAAATCAGAAAGAAATAAAAAACTGAAGAGATCCTCTTATATAGTAGAATCTCTTCGGGTGTAAGAGATGCTGCGTGTCTCTCTTTGGTTGGACGAGAGAATAATAGAGAAGGCAAAAAAAAAATTTTGTGTCGTGATTAATTTTTTTGGTTTCTCTCTTTCTCTCTTTCTTTCTTTCTCTCGTTGTGTCGCGATCAAATTCTCGATCCGACAAAGGAAGTTCTGCATGAATCGGAGGTTAAAGAATCAGTGGATTGTTGGGTCGGAGGCGATTTGAAGCGGCGGAGATCTTATCGGAGGCGACTGCAGGGGTAGGGGAGGCGATTTGAATCGTCATGGAGATGGTATCGGAGGCGAATTGAAGCAGAAGGTGATTATATAAAGGGATTAGGGTTCTTGAGAACCATAGATTGATCTTTTCTGTTTGTGTTGTTCTTTCCCTTGTTTAAATTGATTAATAATTCTCCCAAGATTTCGTTTGATCCGTCTTGTTTGCTTCGTTCTCGAATAGGATTGATATGATTCTGCGTTCTATTTTCTTGTTTGTTTATGGTTTCGATGTCTGATCTTGAATGAATCCCTTTAAAATTTAGTGATCATCTCATACAGGATTCAACTTGAATTTGTTAGGGTTTTTGAGAAATTTTGATCTCGATGGAGAATAGTTTTTTAAAGTTCTTTTGTTCCAATTGATCATGTAAATGACCTATTAGGATCATAGATCATATATGTTCTATTTGGTAATCTTGTTAAGTCATGCTCTGTACTTGATTATATATGTTCTATTAGCTTGTAGCTCTTAGCACTATCTTCTTAATTAGACGACGAAAAAATCGGCTAATTTCTACGGCACATGTACTCCACGCGCATCACCTTCATGTAAGTCACTGATATGCTTTTCGTATTTCCAAGTAAGTATGGGCCTGAATGTATTACCTAAGCTTATGACCCATTTGTTCTTTTTTGCCTGATAGAATCTCACATCAATACATAATACTCTTCACACGAGTCTTTGCCTGATCAAAGACTCATGTACCAAACTACCAATACGACTATGGCCTCTTGCCAACTTCGATAAACCAAAGTTGAAGATGTACTTATGAGTTATGACAATTGGTGAAATGAAATTTACGGTGAGCTTCATAGAAGCAAAGATTTTTTTAACCATGGTTCATTCTAAATGCGGCAATCCAAATATCAATAGTTTTCGACAATGCATTGTTTTTTCAATAGTTACAATGGAAAAGAAAACATAAGAGAGATTAGAGAGATAAGAGTAAACAAAAGCAGAAAGCAAAAGTTCTCTTAAACATCCTTAGCAATGAGATCGCCATTGATGAACTCTCTGTAGGCAGCAACGGGCCAAATGAAACCACGGAAGACGATCCGACTAGCCAAAGGAACATCGATGATGATCTCTTTCATCGCTGGTTTCTTCTCGCCACTAATAGCTCTCAAGTAGCTTCTTCCAACCCACCCGATCCATCCTGCAATGTAAAGGAACAGAATCCCTGGAGTAATGAACTCTCCCCAATGCCTCTGGTCTCCGTTCACTATCAAATGCGGTAAACCATCTGACCCGCACAACAGTCCGTACTTCCCGTAGTTGTCGAACCTAACCAAACCAAAACATTTCTCTTTAGCTATCAGATTCTTCCAAAACAATCCAAACAGTTTCATACTAACTAACACTAGAAACAAGAACAGAGGAAATTAAAAAAAGCTCTGTTTCAAGAAAGAGTACGACGAACCTGCGTTTGGTTTTCTCGATCTGAGCGTTGAGAGCAAGAGCAGGAGCACTCTCAGGAGCGTAAAGCTTGAGAGAAGATTCAAGCTTCTTGACCTGTTGCTTCTCCCTCTTAGCGAACTGTTTCGAGTCCTTGCAAGGAGTCAGACCAGAGATGTCAGCAACAGCTGGCATGGGAGCTGAGAGGAGGATGGAAGAGAGGGCGACGGCCGCGGAGAAGGCTTTCATGGATTGTGGTGTCGATTTGTCATCGGAGCAGACGAATCTTGCGGAGGATTTAGGTACGGATTGAGTGAGAGATTTGTTAGATCTCGGGTTGAGAACGAGATTCGTCGGGATCGTGAGCGACATCTGCGCTTTCGGGTTCTTTCGGATACTACTAGGAGGGGTTTGTTCTTGAGTTTAGGGGGAAGTGTGGAGAGAGGACTTATGGGGTTGTGTGGGAAGCAGAGAGATGAGATTTGGATTCTTAGAAAGAGATTAGTGGATGAAGAGGAAGATAAGAGAAGTGGTTTTGTGGTGATGATATGGCGTGATTTTATTGGTTGGAAAGTAACATGTCACTGGATAAGAGATTTTGCCGCGGATTTGTGTAATTTTGTCATTTGATCTTCAAGATCAAGATATGTGGACTACACACGACACGACTTATCTTTATTTTCAATATATATTATACCTATCAGGACATATAAATATATTATTCAACAATTAGATACATATAGGGATGTTAATATGGGTCAGCAAACCCATTTAATAAATGGGTATGTTGAACTAAAATGAGCCCATTTATACCCATTTATGGGAAAAAATTAAATGGGATTAAATGAGTTTCCCCAATTAGTCCTATTAATTATATGGGTTTTATCATAAATAAATAGGTACCCATTTAAACTCATTTATGTTGATATTTTTATTATATATTTATCATATAAATATTTTTTTTTGCCAAAATTGTAAAATCACATTTTCTCATCAAAAACAGAAAATTATATTTTTTTCAAAACTGTGTTTTTCCGCAAAATTCATAAAAATGCGTTTTTCTACCAAACCGCAAAAACGTGTTTTCCCGCCAAAAACGTGTTTTTTCGCCAAAACCGCAAAACGTGTTTTCCCGCCAAAACCGCAAAACGTGTTTTCCCGCCAAAATCGCAAAAACGTGTTTTCCCGCAAAACCACAAAACGTATTTTCCCGCCAAAACCGCAAAACGTGTTTTCCCGCCAAAACCGCAAAATGTGTTTCCTGTCAAAACGTGTTTTCCCGCCAAAACCGCAAAAACGTGTTTTCCTGCCAAAACTGCAAAAACGTGTTTTCCCGCCAAAATTGCAAAAACGTGTTTTTGCGGTTTTGGCGAGAAAACATGGTTTTGGTGGGAAAACACATTTTTGCGGTTTTAGCGGGAAAACACGTTTTTGCGGTTTTAGCGGGAAAACACGTTTTTGCGGTTTTGGAGGGAAACACGTTTTTGCGGTTTTGGCGGGAAACACGTTTTTGCAGTTTTGGCGGGAAAACACGTTTTTGCAGTTTTGGCAGGAAAACACATTTTTGCGGTTTTGGCGGGAAAACACGTTTTGGCAGGAAACACGTTTTGCGGTTTTGGCGGGAAAACCGTGTTTTCTCGCCAAAACCGCAAAAACATGTTTTCTGTCTAAAAACAAAATTGTTTTTTTATCAAAATGTTTTTTCCCAAAACCGTGTTTTCCCGCCAAAACCGTATTTTCTCACCAAAACTGAAAAATCTGAGTTTTTTTTTAATTAAAAATATTTTCACAAAAACATTTTTTCCCGCCAAAATTACAAAGGCACCAAATTACATAATAATATATTTTCACCAAAATTATATATGGGTTCAATAGGTTAAATGGGGTCATGTATGTTTAATTGGGTATGGTTAATTGGGTTTCAAATATATATGGGTTTAAATGGGTTTATATTTAAATGGGGTGGGATTAAATGAGATGGGTTTAAATGGGGTGGGTTTATCCATTTTAACATCCCTAGATACATATAATATCAAATACAAATACAAATACATAAATAATGTAGATGAAACAAAAAAAAGATGTGTAGTGTTTAATTATAGTTCTGAATGAGAACTTCTGATTTACATTCACACTGCAAACTTGAAGGTGTAATTGGACAACCATAAAATCCGATGAGCTAGTCATATAGTTCATCCTTTAACTTTTATGGGGTAAATTCTATACACGTTTGTAAAAATGAAGGACCAAAATTAAAGACTGAAAGTATTTTTCAATTACTATAGTTATTTTATTTTTAATGTACCAAAAGAAAAGAAAACGAAAAAATAGGTTGAATTCAGACTAGTAGTAAATAAAGATTGGGCCTTTAATACCCACAAAAGCCTTTTAACAAGAATGGAGATTCAGGTATCCCACATCGGAGACTAAAAGAGTTTGACAGTTGAAACGTCAATATAAATGCACTACACTCTCCTCATTATCAAATCACGCAGCCATGTGGTGAGCACAAAGCGAACTATTCTTTCGCCTTTTACTAAAGAATACCGTGTGCTCTCCACGCTTAAGTGGCATACGCCTATTTTTGGAGGGTTCTGCCTTGCGGTAGACCCAACATTATTTAGTCTGAATTTTCTCTATTCTCTCAAAAATGAGAGCTATCACTTCTAACTTAGTACTGGTGCACTAACTAAGTAGTTATAACTAAGGAGTTATTCTCTCAGTAACTTAGAGACCTACTTCTCAGTGCAGATGTTTTCATCTCAATCTTTACCAAACTCGTTACTATGAAACTTGAAAGCAATTATCTCAAGATTTACATACCGGTTTCTGCTTAATGGTAAAACCAGAGACCTTCACCAATGAAGAGAAAACGCTTCTGAACATCCTCTCTAGTGACACCAGTCACTTCTAGACAAGGCTCAGCTGCTTTTAGACTGAAGACAACCTAACTTTATCTTTCTGTACTTGTTAGCTTTGATTATCCACTTCACACTTATTGAAGAAAATTACTCAGATACAGATATAAACAATTCAATCTATAACACAATCCTTCTTAGAGTACTAGAATCCTTAGCACACTTACATCAACCAATTCTAATTACAAAAAGCAATTCCCACAATCTTTCTCTTCAAGATGTTTCAAAATTTCCTACCACAATATCTCTGGTTCTAAGTCAATTCCATGTTACAAGTAAAACATATTAAGAAATCTGCATAACCTTCTTCTTCTACTTCCAGAATTCGAAATCACATTATCACAATTCATGTTTATTTTTCTTTTTTCTGGTAAACATATCACAAGTCAGGTTAACCAGTGAACTGTAAAAACATGAAGTTCTCATAGAGAAATTGAAAGGTTTCTTATAAAATTCATGTTCAAACAAATTATAAGGAACAACCATACTAGGCTTTCTTTATTATTTACATCAATCAAAGAGATAAAGGAAAAATACACAAATTACAGAAACAAAGATTACAGCAATTCACATTGGATCCAACAAAAAGCAATAGAGACGAACAATAAGAGAGAAAAGTATCAGACGTTGTGAGAGTTGTCGGGCTTGGCGTGATGAGGAGACAACGGCGGAGAGGAGGATGCGGCTATTGCACCTGGAGGTGGAGCAGGAGCTCCATACACTTGTGGATTTGTACGGATCTCACGCCGGCCGCGAGATTTTCCTAGGAAGTAGCAGCCGAATCCAAGAAGAAGACAAAAGAAAATTAGAGGAAGAGATATGATCACCACCAAACCCATCTTGAGATCTTAGCTACAAATCTTTTTGTTTTCTGATTGTTTTTGTCTCTTGAACTCTTGGTATTGCTTTGATTCTACTTCTTCTAGATGTATTTATATGTGGGAAGCTCTGGAAGGATCTGATTCTGTCCGCAACGTTTATGTCTTGTAAAGCTTAACGTTTAGATCTCAACGGTCATTTTTTTGTGGTCCCTATAATATGTTTTCTCCCTTTCTTCTATAGTGTTTTGTTTAATTTTGTAATTTGTACGATTAATTTTCTTTCACTGAAAAGGAAAGGATTATTCATGAGCAGCTTTGAACTTAAGATTAACAAAATAAATCCCAAGTAAATACATGCTTTATTATGTTGTGATATTATTAGATAATCAACTTAGGATCATCCTATAAATTACTCCCTCTATTTCATATTTAACTGTCATTTTAAGATTTTTCACACCGATTAAGAAAATTATTAAATTTTCTATTTTACCCTTTATTAATATATTATATATTTTTTCTATTGGTTAATATATTAAATTGGTAGGGATAAAATTAGAAAATTTACCAAACATTTATATTGGAAATACAAAATGACACTTATTTTGTAACAAAATTTTCAGCCTAAAATGACACTTAATATGAAACAGAAGGAGTATAGTTTAAGAGAACTATACAAAGAACAAAGATTGACACATCATAATGCCACATTTAATATTTATTTATATTTAGATTAATACAATTAAAAAATTAATATATTAACTCTCTGTAGTGTTATTTATAAAAAACAATTAACAATTAGCGTCCACCGTGGAGTTCGAACCACGACCACAAAGTTAAGAGCTATCAATTATTGATCAAGTGATCACTTGAACCCAAGACCCATTTGGACGAAACATCTGAAATTTGGTTAGGCGCCAAGTGTTAGATCAAGTGATCGACCTTTATAGAACAAATATTAAATGGGACGAAACAAAGGACTTTTTATTGAGTTTGACAATGATTGGTATGGTAAGGTTACAATAATGTCACTAAATGTCGATCGACTGGTTACAAAACTGTATACACACTAATACAACTTAAGCACTTAGAATTAGAATCAGATAATCTCATGATTCCTACTCCAGTTCACTCCTTCTTCTCGCTTGCTCGGGGCCCTCCCTATTTATAGCTGATAGGAAGTATCACCTTCTTATCTCGGGATCGATGTAGTACCGCTTTATTGCTTTGGTGACAGTCGTTTGTATTCCGGTCATTGTCTAAATGGGCCGAGCTCCCTAACGAGCCTTCTAGGCGTGTTGTCGGTCCAACTCGCTTTATTTGGTCGGTCAACCCTTATAGAAACCCCATTGACTATTTGCTAGATGGGCTGAGTGAGGGTCTATTAAAGTGGGGTGAAACCTATATCCAACAATTAATTGTTGATCAAGTGATCACCTTTATAAAACAAATACTAAATGGGACAAACGAAAGACTTTTTATTGAGTTTGTCAAGGATTGGTAAGGTTACAATGATGTCACTAAATGCCGATCAGCCGGTTACAAAAATGTATACTCACTAATACAACTTAAGCACTTAGTATTTAGAATCAGATAATCTCCTGACTTATACTCCAGTTCACTCCTTCTTATCTGCTTGCTCGGGGACCTCTCTATTTATAGCTGATGGGACGTATCACCTCCTTATCTCGGAATCGATGTGGTACCGCTTCATTGCTTTGGTTGTGGTCGTTTGTATACGGGTCATTTTCTAATGGCCGAGCGCACTAACGGGCCTTCTAGGCGTGCTGTCGGTCCAACTCGCTTAATTTGGTTGGTCAACCCTTCTAGAAACCATGTTGACTATTTGCAAGATGGGATGAGTGGGAGCCTGTTTAGGTGGGGTAAAACCCATATCCAACAATCGTCCCCCCTTTAGTTCGTTGAGATCGGCTTTGACCCGAGCCGACAAGCTAATTTGGATACTTCGCTCAGCTCATCTCAAAACGTCGTTTTAGGTTTTTCCACCTTCACGGGGTGGAAACCAAAGCGTCACACCTCTCAGTGTTGTTTTTCTTGGAAAAAAGATGGTCCGCGACACATAATATAGCTGAATACATGGTCACACATCCCAACTTTAAAAATATATTGCAAACTACACCAAGTAAATGTATTGCATGGTCACATATACCAACTATATGATGACATGGCTTAAAATCACAATAATTTTATTTCGGTACACCGTTTGTCAGAATCTAGCATTGACCAGGTTTCACTGCCATTGACCGATGTTGACCAACAAAATTTTATTTTATTTTCTTTTATTATAGTATTAGAAACAAGAAAATAAAACTGTTTTATAGAATAATTTATGGCCTTTTAATAATTAACAAAATATATTTATTCATTATAAAGATACATTTTATATTTGTTAATGCAATCAATCTTATAATAGTTTTTTCTTCAATTGCAAAACTTAACTATAAATAAATTAAAAATCAATAATAAAATTTTCAGATATTAAAACTTTTATTTTACCATATATGTATGAGTAAATGACTTTTATTTCAGTATTTCTAATGATTTTGATATAATTTGGGTTTGATTCTAACAAGTTCAAATAATGAATATTTTTTTTTGTATTTAAATAAATTGAAGAAAAAGTTGTTGTTATTTGGTTAATAATGTATAATAACTTAATAAGTAATTTCCATATTTTTTTATTGTAACATGAATTTTCCGGTTTTGGTTAAGTTTCAATATCTTAACAAACTGTTAATGATTTTTATTTTCAGTTTTATAGAAGTTTTGAAATTTTTTTAAAAAACTAACTATTATAAGATCAAATGAATCAATTATATATAATATATCTTTATATTGGATAGAAATATGTTTTTTTAGCCATAAATGATTCAATAAAACAATTAATTATTTTTGTTTCTAATATTATTTTTATTGTCAATGCCGGTCAAACCTAGTCAACGCCGAATTATGAGAAACGGTGTACCAGAATAAAATAATCGTGATATTGAGCACATGCCTAGTCAGTCAAACCTAGTCGGACTGCGGTTACACAACTTTCGGTTCATACTATTCGCAACGTGGTTGGCCTTAAGCATCTTGCCGATCAGTGCGGCGTCGAACTGATGGCTTACTTTCTTGAGGTGGTGACGCATTTCACTAATGTGTCGATTAACTATGGCTGATCTCCAGTGAGGCCTCATCAACTCTAGCATAGAAATATTTGTTGTCCCAAGAATGAGTTTTCGATGGTGGATGATAGAAATATTCCTTCTTTCACTATACAGCCGGGTTTTAACGGCGTGTACCACACGCTAGTTTGGTTCCCGAGTTTAAGCTGATGGTATCCACCATCGAAAACTCATTGCTATCCACCATCGAAAACTCATTCTTGGGCCAACAAATATTTATATGCTAGAGTTGATGAGGTCTCGGTGGAGATCAGCCATAGTTAATCGACACATTAGTGAAACAGGTCACCACCACAGGAAAGTGAGCCGTTCAGTTGTATTAGTGAGTGAGTATACAATTTTGTAACCGGCCGATCGACATTTAGTGATTTTACTGTAATCTTACCAATCCTTGACAAACTCAATAAAAAGTCCTTTCTTTCCTCCCATTAAATATGTTCTATAAAGGTTGATCACTTGATCAACACATTGTTTATTTTCCTCCTTAACAAAGAGACACAAAATTAACTCCTAATATTTTGAAAAAAAATTGTAAGCAACTCAAACAATCATGCATTTATCAAGGTTTTTTGAAAAAAAAAAAATAGAGCTAGCTTGTGTCTCTTTGTTGGGAAGAAAATAACAATCTCAAAATGAAAAAAATCATAAATCACATATAATGGGGGACTCCATTCTATGAAGTGAATGTGGCATCTTTTAAAGATAATTGTGAACACGTTCACGGACGGCAGTCGCAGAGGTCACAAACATGCTTGAGAGCATGGTCAAGGAAGAGGAAGATTAATAATTATACAATACATATAGCAAATAAAAGAGCATAAAGAAAGTAACTGTTACAGGTGCATGTGGGAATGTGGGAATGTGGGATGGAAGGTCCCGTCATGTGCTAGTCGCGTTATGAATGTATTATAGAATCAAACTCGGGATCATTGATATAAGATGAGATGTGAGGAATGTAAAACACTATGTGCAAAAAAGGAATCATCCCTATTTATAAAAGATAAACACAAAACGTAACTACTACAAAATTAAGTTACTGATGTTACTCGGGAAATTAAAGTATAAGTTAACTTGCAACTGATGTTACTCGTGGTGTGGACATTCACAGGATTTGTAACCACTAATCAAATTCGTTGTAAATTAAATTTCGTTAATAGTTTTTGCTAAAATATGTTACTACTTTGTTGTATTACCAAGGGACTCGTTATACAACATAACACAAGCAACCAGCAATCTAAATCGGTCTGGTCCGATCGCATATCTAGTTGTTTATCTAACGACCTACGAGCCTCTTTCTTGAAATAAAAAAAGATATTCATCATAAAGAGCTAAATCCAAAAATAAGTAGTGATTCGATACTGAACAGATTATTGGCAATCTAATCCAAACCCACTAAAAACAGCAATTAGTCTTTATCAGCACCATATCCAAATCTAACAAGCCATTACGAGAAACTAAAACATAAAAGAAAAAAGGTATCTTCAAAAGAGATTACTTCTCAGAGAAGACCAAGACCACCCCTAAGAGCAAGAACCAGATGAAGAACAGAGCCTCCTTCAATCGCATAGTCTTTCGCCGTTTTGTCATCAGCCAACTGTTTTCCAGCATAGATCAGCCTGCACAAAAAAAAATCCATAACATCTTCTTATAAGCATCCAACCAAAATACAAAGTTACAACCAAACTTATATGTAACATCCTAGACAGGCAAAGAGTATATAGAATCAGTACTAAACAAAGAACACCTCTCAACTATATCACAACCGAGACAAGAACAAACATAAGAGCTACAAAGAGCTGGAGAACTCAAAACTTTGAAACTAAAAACCTAATAATACCTTTGTTGAACAGGAGGGATGCCTTCTTTCTCCTCAACACGTTCCTTGATACGATCAATAGTATCGGTAGGTTCGATATCAATCTCAATCTCTTTACCAGTAAGAGTCTTGACCTTAATCATAGTACCACCCCTAAGCCTCAACACCAAGTGAAGAGTCGACTCTTTCTGGATGTTGTAGTCAGCTAACGTTCGACCATCTTCAAGCTGTTTACCAGCAAAGATCAACCTCTGTTGATCAGGTGGTATCCCCTCTTTGTCCTGTTTTTATAATCAACAACAACAAAAATTCACATCCAAATTAGAACAACACCATAACCTAATCTTCCAATTCGTAACTTAGATCTGCTCAACAATCTCAGATAACCTAAGATTCGGAGAAGAGAAAACCTAAGATTATCCAGCTAAAATCGAGAATTCGAGAGTCCAAAACACTAAGAGGATGTGGAAATCGAAGAGGGAGGAAGAGATTAACCTGGATCTTGGCTTTGACATTGTCGATGGTGTCGCTGCTCTCGACCTCTAGGGTTATGGTTTTCCCGGTTAAGGTTTTGACGAAGATCTGCATCTTTTTTTTCTTTTTTTTTTTCTTCCTTCAATATTTTTGCGTCTTTGGATTTATATATATTGTATAAATATAAATTTTTGGGATATAGTTTTGAAGGATTTGGAATAAATCGTTTTTTTTTTTTTTGGGAGGATTTATATTGGAATAATTCTTATCGAGAAGAGATTTTTTTATAATTTATATGCGTTTGGACTACGCTATTCACTTTTTTAATTTTTTTTTTATGCCAACTTTAGAATATTTAACTTTTTCTCCATTTTTGTTATAGCTTTGTTTTAATTAGAAAAGGAATAACGAGAATGAATGACCTATGAAGTATGTTAAATCAAAAATTTTATTGTGGCTTTGAATATATTGAGATTTTTTTTTTTGATTTTTTTTTTTAAATATCAATATGTATAGCCACATTAAAAAAAATATTGATATTTTTGGCTTAATTTTAGGATTTTTAGCTTTTTAAAGTTTAGTTTCTGAAAACTAGTTTTCCTAGCTAGATTTTAAAATAACAAGAAATTAAAAAAAAAAAAAAAAAAAAAAACTTTAAATACAGGATGATACATTGAAATTTAAAACCAAAAAAAACTGAAACAACAATGGTTGTCATTCAATAATAGTGTGAGATTCAACCAAGATTTCCCAATATATTCCTCTCTAAATATTATGGAGCATGTTTTTAGCATGGTGGAAGACGTGGTTTGAAGCAAAAACCTTGGAAAGACTATGATCAAAGATAAAGCAACAAGTTGTTTGTTACGTTTCCTTCAACATGTCACAGTTGGTAACCTGAAATGTCAAACGGATGAATCTTAGAAGCTCGACAACATCTCCATCGGACTTGAATTAATGGATTTGCCTCTCTAGCTGACGTTTTCTTTTTGTAGACGCAAAAAGAATTCCCATCCCTTCTTGTGGAGTTGGAGCCTTGGAGGAGCCTTGTTTGGACCATAAGAGTAAGAGCCATCCCAGTCGCATACCAAAATTTAAACACATCGCTCTAGTCTCTCTAACCACTTTCTCCCAACCACTAATAAAACCCTCCACACCATCTTTACTCAAATGTGTTCACATCACTTATACAACCCATGTGTTTTATCACCATCATATGTTTTCAACTATAGATTTCAAACATTAAATGTATATATATATATATATATATATTTTTGATAACCATATGATGTTTGTCTATAGTCAGTGTCTTAATCTAGGTGAATTAGATTGATATGACTACGACCTCAGGAAACAATGGTCTTTCATTTCTTGTTTATGTAACACAAAGAGGTCTTTCAATGGCCCAATGGATCAGGTATTTTTAAACCCAACCCAAACACTCTTTTTCCCAATTCTCTTTGTTTTAAAACCTCATGACGATTTTGTTCTTTTTTTATTTGTTTATTTGTTTGTATACATAGTGATAGTTCTTTCAAATCACTTAATTAGGATTTTCTTTTGATAATATTATTTGATTTTACTGATATTGTATGTGAGCTTTTCTAAAGTTGGTCTATTCAATTGAAATCAATTATTTAATACATTATCAAACTACACCCACAGGCCACAGTCCCACAACAAGATGCAACGAAAAAAACAAAAATAAGTTACACACACGTAGCTTGTAATAATGCATGTATAAGAGAACTTAGAAATAGGTGGTTCTTAACTTCTTATCCATAATTTGTATGTCTACATCTTTGATTTGTTAAATACTATATTAGTAACGTGGCTTGCTCTCGTTTCCTTCAAATTGGTGAGTCTCTCAACGTTGTAGCATCACCACTGGTCAGTGTTGGTATGCTTCGACAATCGACCATTTCCATGAAATCAAGCAGCGCGATAGGTTAAACAACTGTCAACTGATCACTATAAATAATAAATCTCATCAAACTTAAAAATATGAATGGATTCCTCTTTCTATCAATCAAGCTAACATGTATAAAATCTTATTTCTTTCAGATACGAAATTTCTAAGAAAAAAATTGATTATATTTGTGGTGATTCCACCATATTTCCAGAACCAAACAAATAAATAAAAATAACGACAAGATGACACTTTTCCACCAGAAAAACGGGAAAACAAAGAAAAAAAAAGTTTCCGTATACAAAAAGAAAAGAATAAATATCACCAAAAAAAAAACCAATTACATCAGCAAAAAATCCGGTTTACTCATTCTTGGCAAAACATGAACCGAAACCGGTTCAAGCCCTTGAGGAACCTCAACATTCCAAATCATCGCCGGCTCCGCCACAATATCCACCACAACAATCTTCCCATCAACGGTAACAACACAAAGCTTCCCGGAAACCGCCGTAACTTGCGTAGCTCCTTTAAGCAACTCCTCCCCACCTTCAGCCACCACAACTTCACTCCACTCTCTCGTCTCTTCATCGTATTTTCTCACTGTCCCTCTCCTCTCATCCACCGAATAAAGAATCTCTTCTTCCATCGCAGCCACCGGACCTCTCCATCCAGCTACCATCTCCTCCGGCATAGCTTCCCATTCATCTCTAACGACGTTATAAATAGCTCCTTCTTTAATCGCATCTCCTTTTACGTTCACCATTAAAAGCTTTCTTTTGTATCCAACGGCATCTATAGCTTCTCGACTAAACCGTAAATCTCTCATATCTCTCAATTTCTCCCAATTAAACCGCCGGTTATTGCGGTTTTGATCGGTTAGATCTAATTTCTCGGTAGCTTTAGCAACGGACGATGAGAACTGCGAACTTATCCCGCTCGCGATGTAGATAGCTCCGTCGCAAGCTCCGGTAGCGCACCACCGTCTCGGAGATCCGATTTGAGGACCTGAGCTCCATGATGATGAAACTGGATCAAAAATCAACGGGTGAGAGATCGCCGGAGAGAGCTGTTGGTTACTTCCGGCGATGAGAATGAGTTTTCCGGCGGCGGAGACGCATTGAATCGGTAGATTAAATGAGATAAAAGACGGATGACGGTAAAGAATCCGGTGAAGAGGCGGGTCGGGTGGAGGAGGAGGAAGCGGATCCCATTTCGAAGAAACCGGGTCGAAACACATAAACCGAACAGACGGGTTAACCCGACCCGGATCCAAGGTCGAGTCGACGAAAAGCGCGTAGAGAGACGGAAACGGAGGAAATTCCGGCGAGTAAAGGAGACGGCGCCACCGTGTACATACGGCGGAGAGTAGCGACGGACGGCGGACGAGAGAAAGACAGATCTCTGAGATGTGATCGGGAAGTCCTTCGATCAAAGCGGAGTCTTCGTTACCGGTGATTGTTTTTCTTCGTTTCGCCGGCGGTGATTCTGCGGCGGCGGTAGCCATTGAACACGGCGGTTTCAGATTTTTTTTTGAATTATTATTTTTCATTTATATTTTGGTTTGGTTTGTTTATAAATTGGGGAAGATAAAGGAGGCGTGAAGCTGTAATGAATGAGAGGGAAAAGTAGTAGTCATGTGTAAGAGAGAGCCATATATCAAAAAAAATCGAAAAGGCCAAAGTTGGAAAGTGTTAACATCTCTATCATTAATACGTAAAGCTAACTCATATAGTAATAAAATTTATACATATATAGCATCATTATATGATTATATTAATCAAGTGGGTATTAATTTAATTTAATTTAATTTGGTCAGGGAGTTTGGCTACCTAAAATCGTACATTATTACATTTTCTTTATTTTCAGCCATGCAAATCTATATTTATATACTTTTGTTCTATGTTTTTATATAGTTATATTTTCTAACTATTAATTTCAATGTGCATCTCATTCAATTTTTTTTAATCCAAATTTCAAATAGGTCTACACTTAAAACGTGATTTTTGTTTTGTTTGTTTTAAAACCTTGTCCCGTTTCTATATTCGGATGAAACAGTTTTTTAGAGTTTATTTTCCCAACATATTCTTTTTATTTTATTTTTTTTATCCAAAATTTTGAGTGTTAAACACCAAATTTTTGGCATAATTAATTAGTCAATAATTTTTTAAAAAAATTTTTGAGTAGTTTGGAATAAACATGTTTTGAAAATGGTTGTTAATTTTGATTTTTTTCAACTCTTCAGTCTTTACAATATATGAATTTGCTGAATTATTGAATTAATTCAAATATATATAATAACGATTATTTGAATAAATTTCCAATAATCATATTTGTGTATAAAAGACCCATGTTAGTATTATATATGTGTACGCATATTATTGAATAATTTTGTAATCATTTACTGATAATTATGATAAGGTCCAAAACTTCCCTTTAAGAGAAACTTCTATTATTCATTTTTCTATGGAAGATAAAAAAAAAAAGAAAAAAAGGAAAAAAAAAGCGACAGAGACATCCGTATGGTGTCGTTTGGTTCCGTTTGGGTAGTCATGTGTGTGATCCAGATTCAGCATTCTTTCCCCAATCTTCTCAATAATGAATATGCTTTGGGTTTTAATGTACATCAATCCTTTCTTTCTCCTGAACGATAAAATTGGAGTAGTTTCATATGTGATGCTAATTATTAATTATTCCATATGTTTAAAATATATTTTCAAGTCTTTTTCTCATATAAGTTTTGTACTTAACATAAATTAATATAATTTTTTACAAACAAAAACTATATCTAAAGCTATGTTGCATGGAAACTCTTTTTGAGGTATGTTTCCTGTTTCCGAAACGTTTCAGAAATAGAAACTCGTGGAAACATAGAAACAAGTCATGAAAACACGATTCATAAAAATCTTAGTTTGGAAACATGATGGAAACTCCGTTTCTATTTTGGAAACACGATGAAAAATCCGTTTCCGTTTTGGAATCATGAAAAAATATTTTTTTTAGCTTAGAAACTTAATAAATAAATATTTTGAAATATATATTCATGGTACATATAAATATATAATATTATTAGTGTTTTAATTCAACAATTTAATATTTATGTTTTGAATTTGTGTTGTTTCAAATATTACTTTTGATATAGATTTTATGTTTGGTATTTTATTATGTATATACAAATATATATATACACATACGTTTCCAAAACGTTTCCATTTCTTAATTTTAGAAAAACACGTTTCACGTTTCCGAAACGTTTCGTTTCCGTATATCCGTTTCCGTTTTCATGCAACCTAGCTCTAAAGCAAGAAAGTGTTTCAATCTACAAATATTGTATTTGGTTTTAGCTCAAAAACACTTAATTAAGATAGTAGTCAATTTCTAGTGTGCAGTGGGGAAGTAACTTAAACAAGTAGAATATAGTTGAAGAATTGAAAAAGGATACCATGTAATTAACAAGTTAATGTTCATGCATAAATTTCAATTGTATACACTTTTGTTTTGATATTTCCGAAGATCAATTATTTAAGAATATATATATTTGTATCACATGTGATGGTCAAGGCCGGTCCCGGAGGTCTTTTTGACATTAAATCATAACGATTTCGAAAGAGAGATTAAATAGGTTAAAGAAGGTGCCAAAGTTTATTGTAAAGATGGAAACTAAATAAATGTTATGCTTTTAAAAAGTGCATAAAACATGTTTCCCTTGTAAACATAAACACAATCAGTTTAGCAGTTTTGCTTGAGAAAACAGATGATCTACTTCATCTATGATGTTAGTAGTGAATACTGAATAGTTTGGGCTAGTTTTCACATGTTTCTCGTAATTCAGGTAAATTTGATTAATAAACAAAAATCTACGTTAGATGTAGCCAGCCATGTATACAATTGAATAAAACTGGATACAATTCTTTTCTTTTCTTTAATACTATAAAAATAAATGTGAATATATGCAATAAATGTGGGGTTTGTGGTAGCGGCCACCGGGCACGTGAACGAACATACCCGTGGTTTGCGTGAATATTCCGGCGAGAGAACTTCTCAATAATAAGTGTGATGTTTTTTATTTCTTTTTCTTTGGGTGAAGAGTTAAATTTTGAGCTTATATATATAAAAAAAAATATTTTCGGTGACTACTTAAAGGCTAGCTTTTTTGGTAAGACTTGCAAAACCTGACATCACATTTTCCAGCTTAATTTTTTTTCCAGCTTAAATTCAGATTGAGAACCAGGAATTCATCTCCTTGTAGAATATTACAATGTATGTGCACCAAAGCTTTTCACACTGACATTAATATTTTAATGTGTGTTGAATTGGTGTTTTATCATTTCTGTTCAACTGTGAGTTGTAGATATCAAATGAGTTAACTGATTAAACAATCATAAATGAAGAAGAAGAAAAATACTCCAATAAAATTTTTAAATGCTAAAACAAATACTTAAAATTACTAACAAAATACTCTTTTTAAATGAAGAATGTGATTATATGACTTTTCAAACGTGATATTGATCACTCGTCAAAACATAATATATTGGAGTATTATACTCCACTATAAAGTATATATATAGGTGGGAGGTGTCATAATTAGACGAATGATATAAACTACACTTGTAAATAAACCTTTAAGTTTGTCCAAAAAATATTGATTTGACCAATTTATTGTACATACACATGTGAATATGTAATATAAACATTTATAGTTATCTATAACTATATGAATGAGGGAGGGCTCTCTAACTCTAATCATTCTTTTCTCCGAGCAGAGCAATTGCAAAGGAACAAACTTGGGTTCATTAAGCTTTGGAAAACGTTTCGGATTTTGTTTTCTATTTTCATGAGCTTGCCTTCACATCCCTAATTATTTTTAGATCAGCTAGGATTTCGCATTTTGCGTTCGCCGTACGAATCTGTCTCCTCTTGTATTTGTTTTTTTTTTTGTTTTGAAAAGGGGTTTAAAAAGCATTTATTCCTATGACCTAACACATTACCCTCTTTGACTCCACTTTGTTCATAACGGGTTTTTTTGGATTTCTAGGATCCTTACATTGCTAGCCGAAAAATTAAGGATTATTATGGGAGGCAAACATTCAGACTTCGAGTAGTTGGGTTTGTACTACTTTGTTGGCAATTAACTGTACTATGGCCCTAAAAGTTGCGTGTCACGTCCTCACTACTTATTAGTTAGTTTGATCGATAGTGTTTAGTACTTTTTCTTATTGTTGGGTTTGATCGCTAAATAATACTAGGAACTAAATCACATCTGCCGCAGACTAATAAATGATTATTATCCTCTCATTTTGCGATTTTTCTTTTCGAGATGGAGAGTTGAGAGTCTTGAGACTGATAATGTATTTATAACATTTTTACTGGGAAACATATAGTGTGGTTTGGTTACCACTTTTGTTATCATGTTCAAGTTATGTCATATGTAGTTCGTCAAAAGAATAATTATATGACCATTATATTACCTAGAATCTTGGACGATGGAATGATATACGCGTAATTAGATAGATTTTGTGGTCCTCCCCATTGACATTAGAATGTCACGCTGCCCAAATCCGCTGACCAATTGGTTTGATAAATTATTAATGAAAATCATGTAATATAATTTGGTTAATAATTATAGTACATATTTCCGATAGGGTTTGAGAGAACAGACGATTGTGGAACTACGATGTGTATAAATACAGCAAGCAATACATGCATGTTAAATACATGCATGCATTTGGATCGGATGCATCGTCTCCATTATATATAGTATATTTTTTTATATATATGAACAAACAAGTTTTCTGGTGAAGTCTGTAAAGCATTTAATGTAGAAAGCTGCTCCTTGCATGGGACAGCACGCATTTATTAAAATAAGATTATTATTATTATTGCTAGTTGAAAAATACTCATACTCCTCCTAAATTGATTAAAAAAAGTTTGGTGTCAGTGACAAAGACAAAAGAGTGTCGTCGTCTCTTCTTATTTATGATCATCCAATCTAGTGGCTCTAAATTAAAATGCTTCTCTGTCGTCGCCTCTTCTCTTTTTGCCCTTAACTAATTTCTCTTCTTTTCAGAAAATAACAATAATTTGTATTTTTTGTTTTTTAGGTAGATATTTTAACAAGACAAACTTTTTTAATCAGAAAGGAATCCAAAACTACTACTACACATGTACATAAGAATCAGTCTAGTTATTAATGGGTCAACTAAAACACATTTCAAAGCTCTAGATATAAAATAAAAAGTAAGCTAACTGTTTCAGAGATGTTATTGATCATATAATGAAATGATTGGATTTACATATGACTTATGCATATCATCTTTGATAGAACTCAAAGTCTACGTACATAAAACTAAAATAAAATTAAAAAACAAGGTCTACGTACAACGTACGTGTTGACTAGAAAAGAAAGGTCTAAAACCGTGTCGAAAGTAATCGAGTATAGAGTTTTTTTTGTTAGTTAAAGGCTTGAAGCATATACATTTCTTTCTTTGATCAAAAGTATAATACGAGTGTATACTTGAGATAAGTTTATATTCTTTTATGTTTACAATCGAGTTTTGATGCTGGAATTATAAGTCCATTTTTGTTGGAATGGCTAAAATTTTAGCCTCTATAAAAACAATTAAACACGCATGAACAACAAACAAAAGCTAATCTTATATAAATCATCACAGCTTTTGTTTTTGTGTATCAATAATTTTTAACAACCGTACGTATTGAAAATATATATTACCCCATTATATAAAATCAATTGTTACGTACTGCGCTGTGTAAGTCGTGTACTCGTGTTTGTATTCAAAGGGAGTGAGTGGAGGAGAGATAGAGATGAATACCTACCTACATGCATGTACGCCATGTATAGTGATATGACGTCCAAATCGAATCGTGAAAGCGAAGAAACTCTTAGGCTGACTGGTGTAGTACTGTAGACTAGTAGTTAGAGTGTAAAAAATAAAATATAGTATGAATTATATGTTTCGTTTCTTTTTTTTTTTCAAAAATGGAAGAGCAAGAGAGGTCCTACCGGGAGTCGAACCCAGGTCGCTGGATTCAAAGTCCAGAGTGCTAACCACTACACCATAGAACCTCGACATTTGACTGTGTGAAAAACGTAAATATCAGGGTTAGATATATTGTATATACATTATAATACATGCAAGTGGATCGTGTTTTAATGGGATCGCGTTTAGACAGAAAACCTTTAGTGTATATATACAATATCTATTTAAAAGTGGATCGTGTTTTTGGGATAGTACTTGCCTTCGAATGGATATGTTATAGTAATTATGCAAGCACGTGTTTGGTCAAATCTATACGAATAAGAGAATCTGTGAGCAAACCTTCGCTGTTAGTTCAACTTTCAACTGGTCTAAAGGATATGTTTCGATTTTGGGATTTAAATGAGTGATGACACAAGCGATGACGAAATTAGCAAAAAGGTAGTTTTGTCGTTTGGTGAGCTTTTAATCGAGAGGTAGGGGAAGGGGATTGATTAGTGGGATCCGGTATGGCTCGCAGATTTTGTTCGGTCCCGACATGTTTTAATTACAAAAAACTAGTATAATATACTCCCTCTGTCTCACAAAGATTGAAGTTTTAGAGAATTTTCTTTGTCCCAACAAGATTGATGTTTTGAATATTTTTAATAAATTTTTGTTTTAATGATTACTGATGATGTAGAGTGTATGAAGTGTAAAAGTGGGAAGATGGGAAAGTGAAAAAGTATGAGAAAAATAAATCATATATTCTCTCTGTCTTAATATGTGTGTAAAATCCTAAACTTCAATCTTTGTGAGACAGAGGGAGTATATTTTTGATAAAAAAAAACTATAATATATATAGACAGTGGCGGAGGCAGCTCAGAGTCATAAGGGTCAATTGACCCTGGTGAATTTATAAAATTAGGTGAAATATTAGGAAAAAAATCAAATTGACCCTGATAAAATAGCACAAATGACCCCCATAAAAATTTTAATAACACAATTGACCCTTTAAAAAAAAATTTGACCCTGGTAAACTGAATTCCTAGCTCCGCCACTATATATAGAGAAATTTACCTAGAATAATACATAAAAATTGTCTAATTATTAAAATAATACGTTTGAAAATATTTTTACTAAGGTGCTCATTAGTTCTCTTGCTAGCTCCCGCAAACGCTGCATTTGTGTTTGTTAGCGGTTGGGGCCAATCACACAAATCGCTCTGTACCGCTCCCAATCGCTCTCAACAGCTTCCAACATCTGAATTTCAAAAGCTGCGGTTGCGGGCAATTGCGGTTGATTTTTTTTTAAAACAAAAAACAAATTAAAAATACAAAAATATTTTTTTCTTATATCTTCAACCTAACCATAGTACCTATTAACATTAAGGATGAGAAATAATGAAATACAAATACGATTGAAGAGACTAGAAAATAAACAATTACAATCAAATAAGATTCTAACTAACAAAAACCCAAAAAGCATGATGTAAAACTATTGGCACACTGCACATAAGTTCAAAAAAAGCTAAATAAATATGACATTTCATCAGAAGTTTGGGAAAATAATAGTATTAGTGAAAATATTAAAACAAATCACCAATGACTCTTCTCAACTCTTATATAATTAATTTATCTTGGTCTTGTAATTCAATGTGAGGAACTTATTGAGTTTATGAGATTTAGCAGAGAAGATCTATAATCTAAAGCATATATTTTGTCATTTATCACATTACTTGATACAATGTTGGATGAAAAGCCAAATACATAAAGTAATAAATGTTTCAATAAGAAATTTATTTGTTTTTTGAATAATTATTTTAGTATTTTTAATGATTTTTAATTATAAATCAAGTTTAATAAAGTTTTTAGTGTTTTGAAACATTTATATTATTATATATTACATTTATTATGTTTTAACCGCTATTGCAACTGTTGGTCAACCAGTCGTAAAATTCCCGCAAACGCACCCATTTTAAAACGCTAAACCAGCCATTCAAAATGCTTAATAACGCTTGAAACCGCAATCGTCCGCTTCCGCAATCTCTACGCTGTGTTTGAACTAGTCAGACCCTAAGACAATACATAAAAGTTTCCACATTACTTATTACTCAATTCAAGTATGTTTATTTATAGTACTAGGTTTTTACCCGCGGGACACCGCGGAACTAAATTAAAAATTATTGTATTTTAAATAATAATTTTTAATTTATTTAGTTTTCAAATTCTCAAATAATTAACTTTTATCTAATTAATTTATAATTTTGTTTATATTGTTTTTTTATCCTTCTTACGTTTTATACAGTTTATAACCTAATTACATTAAATTTGTTATTAGATCGAATATAAAATTTTAACACTTAGTTTTGTATTCTGTAATTAAAAGGAGGTAATATATGCCTATATGGTATGTTAGTGTATATTTTTATGTGTATAATTTTTTTTTTGTAATATTAAGAATGTGTTGTAGTATGTGTGTAATATTTTGTAGATTATATACTATATAATTTATAAGTTAATTTTACAAACTATAACTACAAATCTATAGTATATAAAATAAACTAATAGTTTTAGTATTAGTTCTATAATCCAAACCCTTCTTGCTAGGCGGATCACGCAACATATTCATAGATTTTTAATCCACAAAAACTCATCATAAGAAACCTGTGAAAGTAATATATAGTATGTGAGGCTAAAAGTCACTTTTTATCAAATCAATTTTTCAAATTTTTAAAGAACAATACCTCTTCACTCACCTATTTATAAAATAAGGAAATAAAATCTGTATACATTTACAATTATGTTTTTTACCTTTTAAAACACTTAGTTTCTATAAAAAAATCAAATATAAGTAGAATTAATTTGTTTATTAAATTAATTATTTAATACCAATAGTATGCATGTAAATAAGTATGAACTTCAGGATTTATTTCATAAATGTCTCCAAAAATGTATATATAGATATGCTATTTATAATAAAAAAAATTAATTAAAAAATCAACAGTAAATCTAAAGAAATCGCAGTATGTTTTTTTACAGATCTAGAGGTGAATCAAAATTTGTTCTTGTTTTGTCTTAAGTTATCTAAGTTTTACTAAAGAGATTTTGATATTACTTTTGGTTTTGGGATTCATATCTCTAGCAAAATTAAGTTCGGTTACCAAGAAAGTGAGCCAAAACAATGGTTAGACCGCTAATGGTTATGAGAGAACTTCATACCCTGCACAGGTACCAGAGGGAGATCCAACCGAAGCAATTCTGTTGGGCGGATTTGATAAAGACTCTGAAACATGGTTTTCATCAGTGCAATCATATTATCCATCCAGGAATATTGTAAGGCTCATAGTTCAACAGGTTGTATCCGTTCAAATGCTTTAGTGGTAAAATTGGATGATGAAATTTACGTCTTTGGAAGTGATGATGGTTGTCGTGGCTGGACCAACACATGTATGCCCTCTCTTTTCTCTCTCTTTTTTTTTTTTTTTTCTCTCAAAATGTGTTAACTATTAGTGCATTAGACCCTGTATAAGGCTCATTATATAAACTTTTTAGATTATCTTAACAAACATCCAAAACGAAATATGGTTAGCAAAAGCATCCTCCTGTGATTTTCAGCAAATTAAATCCTTCTTTTATGTTTTTTCCCCCAATCTTGACACTAAAATGTGAAGATAACAAGAAAGAGATTATTGGAACTCTTTCTCTCGTACTTAAACAGCACAACTGAAAGGTTTGATCCTAGAGAGCACTCCTGGATGAATATTGCATCGATGAAGTCAAGAAGAGGCTGACATTCTTTGCACTTCATGCTCTAGTTCATCACTGACCTCACTCACTCCTCTTCTTTCTTTAAAAATCATAAAAAATAGTAATATAGAACATCAATATTTTCTCATTTATACATGCGTGAATCCATGGGAAATGGATCAAGACCAGCTTCAACCATGGTTCCAAATTTGGAAGTTTTATTTATTTTTATAATTGAAAAAAAATACAAAACTAAAATTGTAATTCCAAAACTTTAGAGTTGGTTCCAAAACCTCTACATTTAGAATTAACTCAATTTTTTTGTTAGATATTTTGATTTAGAAAAGTTGATTTATAACCTTTAAAAATCATTAATAGAGAATTAGAGATGGTCTATGCCTATGGGTTCAAAAGTCAAAACTTATGATATTAAAAACAAAAAAAAAGGTGGTATGATAAATTAAGCCAACGCCAATAAACCCATTTAGATGATTGTAGCCCAATTTAGGCCCAATATATTGGCTTCACTTTCCATCGTTTCCGAGTTACGGGAGTGTCGCCGACGACGAAAGGGTAAACACACCGCCGTTGATCCTGCCGGTGTTATTCAATGGAAAGCGAAGCGATTCAGGAAGAGCTTCAGAATTTAGACGTCGAGTTAAAGGATGTTCAAGGTTTACCTTTTTCTTCTTTTTCACTCGTTCCTGTTTTTGTGTTTTTTTGTCCTTCGAATTCGCGTTTTGGGTTTCTCAGGTTGCTTCTGGTATATAAGTAACCTACAAAAACATTCAAATTCACTATTTTTGTCTTCTTTATATGAAATACATTGAGGTTTTTAGGTTAATTTACGAGTTCATAGCCATAAGAACTTGGATTATGTCTTAGTGAAAGTTTCAGTTTTTGAATTTCGTGTTGATTGAAACCGGTTTACAGGTCAGATAAGTGCTTTGATTGAGCATCAAGATAGGTTATACGAGAGGAAGTCTGAGTTAAAGACACTGTTAAAAGCACTAGCAGCATCAGAAAGCCCTGTTGCGTCATCATCTGGTGGCTCTACTGTTATAGAGAATTGGTCTGAGGCGTTCGAGTGGGATTCTCGTGCTGATGATGTTAGGTTTAACACTTTTGGTATATCCGAGTATAGGGCTAACCAGAAGGAAGTAAGTGTCTTTCTGCATTTTCGGTATATACTATGATGTTATCTGTTTTCATTTGTTGATTCTTATGACAGTCCGCGTTATGATTAGATTATTAACGCTATAATGTTGGGAAGAGATGTACTGGTGATCATGGCAGCAGGTGGTGGGAAGAGTCTTTGCTATCAACTTCCCGCTATACTTCGTGGTGGTACAACTCTTGTTGTCAGTCCTTTACTTTCACTCATTCAGGATCAGGTTAGTATTTGACTTAAGGAAATTGTTTTTGTAGGTCCACTTCATGAAACAGCTCTCATCTTTAGATATTCTTTGTTTATGTGTGTTGAGATCAATTATGGTTTACGATTGTCCAGGTTATGGGTTTGGCTGCTCTAGGAATTTCAGCATACATGCTGACCTCTACTTCTGGCAAGGAAAATGAGAAATTTGTGTACAAAGCACTTGAAAAGGGTGAAGATGACCTCAAGATACTTTATGTAACACCGGAAAAGGTATCAAAGAGCAAAAGGTTCATGTCGAAGCTTGAAAAGTGTCATAATGCTGGTCGCCTCTCTCTTATATCAATTGATGTAAGTGTCTCCTGGTTTTAGTTTCTTACTCAGATTCTAGCTTTCTTTTATTTGGACATACCACACTCTAAGCAAAAAAAAAACTACTCTCTGAGTGTTCAATTTCCAATGTTTGGTTCGTTTGCAGGAGGCTCATTGTTGTAGTCAGTGGGGTCATGATTTTCGCCCTGATTACAAGAACTTAAGCATTCTAAAAACCCAGTTTCCTAAAGTTCCCATGGTGGCTTTAACTGTATGTTTTTGTTTTCATCTATTTCATGCTGTATTCGCCCACTTTTTTGGGATTAAATCAGTCAACACTAGGGAGCTTGCTCTTGTGCTAATCAGAAAATGACCAATAATTATATTTATGTCTATATTGCAGGCAACTGCTACACAGAAGATCCAAAATGATCTGATCGAAATGCTGCATATTCCTAAATGCGTCAAATTTGTTAGCAGTGTTAACAGGCCAAATCTCTTTTACTCGGTACTCATAGTAATGAATTTTATTAATTTATATCTCTCGTTCTGTAGATAATATGTTGGGGTGGACATGAGCAGTGAATTATCTTGCAGGTGCGAGAAAAATCGGCAGTTGGTAAAGTAGTGGTTGATGAAATTGCAGATTTCATACGGGAATCATACTCTAACAATGAATCTGGAATAGTCTACTGCTTCTCACGGAAGGAATGTGAACAGGTTTGTAATAAAAATTCACACATCATCATATGTACTCAAGTTACCATTATATTCTTCTTTTGCAACTTTCATTTCTGAATTCTGACCATTAATATTGTTCTATATTGAACCTTGGATCGGGGAAGAAAAGCTTACATATTTTGTCTTCCACGCAATGTTGATAGATTGCAAGTGATTTACGAGAGAGAGGTATTTCTGCTGATTATTACCACGCTGATATGGATGTAAATATGCGCGAAAAAGTTCATATGCGGTAAGCTAATATTTCTTAAAACGTGTGGTACTTAACTTGAACCTGAGATTCAAAGTCCAACTCTGATGCAGCTCGACCATGCTCTTAAAATCAAGTTATTAATGTGCAGTTTGCAGCACTGACTGACTATTTTGTTGTGTCACGTTGACAGATGGAGCAAGAACAAGTTGCAGGTCATTGTTGGAACAGTACGTATATTCTCCGTTATCATTCTGGTATTTAGTGGTACAGTGATCTGCAATAGTGAACTCTAATTAGTATTTATCGTTTTGCAGGTTGCCTTTGGCATGGGAATCAACAAGCCTGATGGTTAGTGCAGATTTCTTCCTCTTGCAAGTTATTATCCCTTCAGCTATATATTACCAGTAGCTGCTGATTCTTAAAATCATATACAAGTTTCTAAAAACTACCATCCCTTGCATTTTATTTATCACCATTCTTACTATCTTCTCCAACTGATACATGAGACATTGTTGTAGTCAGGTTTGTCATCCACCACAGTTTGAGCAAATCGATGGAGACTTACTACCAGGTTCCAGTCTCTTGTTCACTAAAACTCGATGTAGTTATAAGGTTGCCTCTTATCACCTAACCACCATAATGTAGGAGAGTGGCCGTGCCGGTCGTGATGGCCTCCCATCTGAATGCATCCTCTTTTTTCGCTCGGCTGATGTTCCCAGGCAGGTGAGCTCCAAATTTTACTCTACCCTGCTAATATTTGCTGTATATATCTATATATTTCTGAAATTTCATTGATGCTTTCTTCCTCTTCCCTCCCAAACAGAGTTCCATGGTCTTCTACGAGTATTCTGGTCTGAAGAATCTCTATGATATAGTAAGATATTGTCAGGTAAGCTGTTTCATTTGCTCTTTCCTGAAGAGCGCATCATTGTTATTACACCTGTATATATCTGGAGCAAACTGTGGCAATCAGCACTTTTGTATTGGCTAAAGGCACCAACTTCCAAGAGAGTTATGTACTTTGCTCAGCCTGCGTTAGAGTGACCAAATTACTTTCTTTTGTTTACTCTTTTATCTTGTCTAGCATTAAAGATCATGATCATGAAATGTTCTAATTTGTACGCTATCTTATGAACCATAATTTCTGAGATTCCATTTTTGCAGTCTAAAACCAAATGCCGTCGAAGTGCTTTTTTCCGTCATTTTGGGGAGCCATCACAAGATTGCGATGGTATTCTTGTTTACAGTTTTCTATTACTGATAGATTTTCTACTAGGTTCCCTGATTTTAGATTTTCTGATGTGCTGATCCTTATTCTACTACATTTGGTAAGGAATGTGTGACAACTGTGCCTTGTCAAGTGAGCTTAAGGAAGTTGACGTATCGGGTATGTCCCTACTTTTGCTTGTTGTTTCTCTGAAATACATTCTTGTGCAACTGTTTGAAGTCAGCTTATAACTTATTTTGTTTCAAGGACTATTAGCTCAGTTGCAATTTCTCAACAACTATCAGCCGTATCACGGTCGATAATGTAATCATGTTTTTTTCGGTGTCATGAATTTTTGCAGACCTAGCTAAGCTCGTGGTTTCTATGGTGCAAGAAACGCAAGCCAAGGATCAAAGAGTGACGATGTTACAGCTGGGTGACAAACTCAGAAATAAGCACAAGGATCTAAGTTAGTCTCGTTTTTGTCATTATTAGTTTGAGCTGCATTCAGTTTTTGTTGTTGTTGATTTTACACTCTGTGGTGAAACCTAGGTGCTGAGTTAAAGAGAGACGAGATAGAACATCTTGTGATAAAACTGATTGTTGACTCGGTATTGGTAAGATCATTGTCTATGTTTATGTTTTTGAGTCAGATTTTTATATCGACACTTGATAACCTAGCTCAATTAGTATTTAGCAATGCTTTGAAATATCTTTATAGTTCTCTGTCAAATTGTAATATCGACACCTGATAACTTGTGACATTCGTTTCTTTAGGCCGCAATTGAGTTTTGGTTTTTTTCTGTGCAGAAAGAAGAATTCCAGCACACACCATACTCGACAAACGCTTATGTAACAATGGGACCGTTGGCCAACCAACTGTTGCAAGGTAAGGAATAAGGCTTCAGAATCAGCAAAAGCCGGTTTTTTTCGTTTCAAGTGTTAGCCACTCAGCTAGTTGAACCAATAGAAGTCACAGAAGTAGAAAATGTTTGAAGCATCATGTAGTTTTCTAGCGAGTATAGATGACATTCGTGATTCGACACATCTCATTTCCTTTTGAAACTGTTTTGGCTTGCTCGGGATACTTTCTAGGAGTTGGAACTTTCATAACAAAAAACCTGTCCTTATATTGTGGAACAGGAAGAAAGACGATCAAAATGGAAACCTCAAGCAAACAAATCAAGAAATCGAAAAGAAGTATTTCATTTTCCGGGTTAGAACTTAAGCTTGACGAGCTACGGAAGGAGATATCCGCAGCTGATGGAAACATACTCCCTCACACGGTCCTCTCAACCCAGCAGATTGGCTCGATAAGTTCCCAGAAACCAGATTCATTACAAGAGGTGAGTTTGCGTCGATAAATTTTGCGTTTCATTCCTTTTATTTCACGTTTGATAGCTTGCCGTTAAAGCTTAATTGGTTTGATTTGCAGTTGGAGAAAATTATAGGAAAGTTAAAGACAGAAAAGTATGGAGATAGGATTCTAGAAGAAGTGATGAGACACGATGTAGTCTCTGAAGACATTGTTGAAGATCCAACAAAGGAAGGGGCATGTGAAAGCAGATCAAGAAAGAGAGCTAAGACACAGAAGGATGTTGTTTTGGTAGACAGCAGCGATGAAGATGAAGAAGCTTGATGAATCAAATATCTTCTTATCCAATCATCGCTGCTCTTCTTTTAGTTCTTCTCTGTTAAAGGTTCCAAATTTACACTAATCTTATGTAAGAAACTAAATGATTCTATAATATATCATAATAGTTAATTACTAACATACTTTGCATAAGCAATTTCACTATCTTTAGTAATCTTTTATAAGTTAGTAATATGCAACATATATAAGCATCAACTGAGACACTAAGATCATAAAAGAAAAATAGTGAAACCACAAATGAAATCAAGTTCCAAACGACAAAAACCAAAACACCAATTAGTTCCAAACTCTTATCAGCATATGACAGTTCAAGTCATCAAACAACATCATCTCAAGAATTCCAGCAGAGCCTCCATGTCTGCGCACTTTTGCTTCATGTCCTTCAACTCTTCCTCAATGTCTCGCGCCCGAGTCTGGCCAACCTCTTTCAGCTCCTTCTCCAACCAATCCAGCTTAAACCCCGCTTTTGCTACATAAGATAGTGTAGAATATGCGTTGACCAGATCATTATTGGAGAGTTTCTTAGGGGACTTGCACATAATCTCAGTCAAGCTTAGTAGGCTATTCAAGTATGTTGTTCTCAGATGTGGGTTCTCTAGACAGAATTTCGATGCAATGTCTGGGTACCAGTTAAAGAGGTTGTTCACAGACTCTACCTGCGAGTGAAACATGGACGAAAAGGGTAAAACCCAAATCAGATACAAGTTTTTCGAGACCTGAAAACCATACAGGCAGCTTCTATATATATATTATATACAAGAAACTGAACTAGTTACTTAGTTAGCAACTCTTTACAATAACGTATTTAAAAAGTACCTGTGAGGGAAGAACTTGAAACCCATTGACATCAACGCTTTCATGAACTAATAAAGTTTCCTCTAACACATCTGATCCGCCAATAACTTCAAGAACACCAACCTCAGCAACAACCTTGACTTCTCCATTCACAAGAAACCCATCATTTATGTCAATAAGTTTGTTAAGGGGAAGCATTGCTGAAAAACCACTAGTAGGCATCTTCTGATCAAACCAATATTCTCCTTCTGTAAAACCACGAAACATATATACTACTTTATTCAAGACAAGAATCGCACAACACATAGATATAGAACCTCACAGCAACACAAGTCCCATGAATCCACAAGTAGAACCATACACCAAGAACTTTACTCTGTCAGCCTTTAGGAAAATAATTTAGCAAAATGTAGAAAGAATCACCTTTATGTTGGGAGATTCTCTCCCAAATTTGGTTTACAACAGTTAAGCGAAATTTGGTGTGCCTTTTCCATCCATTAGGCAAACTATCAGAATCAGGGACATCCAGATACAGAGACAAATAATCATCAACAATGACCCCTTTTCCCTTGGGATAGACGAGAAAACGCCTGCCAGAAAAACAAAACCAGTAAAGCAAGGACAATATCAAGTAAAAACCGAAAATGAGCGTACGAAACATTAGAGAACAAGTTTTCTAACCATTTGGAGCCACCGACTACGAATGGAAGAGAATAGAGTTTCTCAGATTGCAAAGAGGAGAAATTCTTAATTGTCCATGTTATCTTCTTTTCATATTGCTTCTCCATTGATCTTGATGATGACTCTTCACTACCAAACTACCAGCAGAACATGAAGAGAGGCACACACACTTAATTGTCTTAAACAACAATTTTAAAGAAAATTTAAAGACGAAACCAATATAAGAGAGAGTAAGATTACACTACAAACTCGAAGCTTTTACAAGACTTGGCACAATACACACGCACAACAATCTTTATAAGTAGGCCACATAACGTTCGAGAAAACGCATGGTCACTTTGCTTTAAAAACATTTAATAGGGTTTGAATGGGAGTCTTGGCGTCGATTACAAAAACTAGAGGAATGTGAATCGCTTTGGCTCCTCATAGCTCATTGGTGGGCTGATAAGACCAATTATTGTGACACTAAGACATTTTTTTTTAATTCCTTTTCCATCAAGAAACAAAGTGAAATTAAATAAACATAGGGAAACCTCAATGACAGCAAGTCTCTTTGAAATTCACCAAAATTAAAGAGTACTGTAAGACTAAAAACAAAGCGATCAAAACACCAATTAGATCCAAACTTTTCACTGTCTATGACAACTCAAATCATCAAACAACATCATCTTATGGAATCCAACAGAGCCTCTTTGTCAACGCACTTTTGCTTCATGTCCACCAATTCTTCCTCAATCTCTTGCAGCCGAGCCTCAGCAACCTCTTTCAGTTTCTTCTCCAACCAGTCCAACTTAAACCCCGCTTTTGTCACACAAGTTAGTGTAGAGTATGCATTGGCCAGATCAGCATTGGAGAGTTCCTCAGGGGACTGGCACAAGCTCTCGGTCAAGTTTAGTATGCTATTCAAGTATGCTGTTCTCAAATGCGTGCACTTAAGACGGAATTTTGATGCAATGTCAGGGTGGTTTTCAAAAAGACTCTTCACAGATTCTACCTGAAAAAAATCGATGTACAAAGTTAAACCATATATACATGCAGCTTGAATAGTGAGCAACTCTTATGACATGTGTAAAGTACTTAACTTACCTGTGAAGGAAGAACTTGAAACCCATTGACATCGATGCTTTCATTTAGTAATGAAGTTTCCTCTAACACATCTGATTTGCCAACAACTTCAAGAACGCCAACCTCGGCTACAATCTTGACTTCTCCCTTAACCGAAAACCCACCATTTACGTCAAGAAGTTTGGTAAGGGGAAGCATTGCTTGGGAACCATAACTAGGAGTGTTCATATCAAACCAGGGTTGTCCCACTGTAATGGCACGAAACATAGAACATCTGTTTTTTCGGTGTCATGAATTTTTGCAGACCTAGCGAAGCTCGTGGTTACGATGGTGCAAGAAACGCAAGCCAAGGATCAAAGAGTGACGATGTTACAGCTGGGTGACAAACTCAGAAATAAGCACAAGGATCTAAGTTAGTCTCGTTTTTTTTTTTCATTTATTAGTTTGAGCTGCATTATGTTTTTGTTGTTGTTGTTGATTCTAAACTCTGTGGTTAAACCTAGGTGCTGAGTTAAAGAGAGACGAGATAGAACATGTTGTGATAAAACTGATTGTTGACTCGGTATTGGTAAGATCATTGTCTATATTTTGCGTTTTATTCTTTTTATTTCACGTTTGATAGCTTGCCTTTAAAGTTTTATTGGTTTGATTTGCAGTTGGAGAAAATTATAGGAAAATTTAAAACAGAAAAGTATGGAGACAGGATTCTAGAAGAAGTGATGAGACACGATGCAGCCTCTGAACACATTGTTAAAGATCCAACAAAGGAAGGGACATGTGAAAGTAGATCAAGAAAGAGAGCTAAGACACAGAAAGATGTTGTTTTGGTAGAGAGCAGCAATGAAGAAGAAGCTTGATGAATCACTTACTTTCTTATCCAATCATTGCAGTTATTATGAGAATTTTAGTCCTTCTTTGTTAAAGGTTCCAAATTTACACTATTTTTATATAAGAAATTAACCGATTTCTTATCAGAAAAAAATAAGTACTAACATACTCTGCATGAGCAGTAGCATCTTCACATGTGTAAGTCAATAATAATATGTAACATAAGCATGAACTGAGACACTAAGACATTTTTTAATTTTTTTCCATCAAGAAACAAAGCGCAATGAAAGAAACATATTAATTAGCAACAATCACCAGGTTATTAATTTATTAAGCGCAATGAATGACAAGAAGTTTCAAAACAAAAACACCAAATCACCAGGTTAGAGCCAAACTCTCCACTGCCTACAACAATTCAAACCACCAAACAAGATCATCGTAAGAACTCCAGCAAGATCATCGTAAGAACTCCAGCAGAGCCTCCATGTCTGCGTACTTTTGATTCATATCCTTCAACTCTTTCTCAATGTCTGCGCACTTTTGATTCATATCCTTTAACTCTTTCTCAATGTCTCGCTCCCAAGTCTGGACAACCTCTTTCAGCTTCTTGTCCAGCCAATCCAACTTAAACCCTGCTTTTGCCACACAAATTAGTGTAGCATATGCGTTGGCCAGATCAGCATTTGAGAGTTCGTCAGGGGACTGGCACAGGCTCTCAGTAAAGCTTAGTATGCTATTCAAGTATGCTGTTCTCAGATGCGTGCACTTAAGACTGAATTTTGAAGCAATGTCAGGGTGGTTTTTAAAAAGATTGTTCACAGATTCTACCTGAAAAAAATCGATGTACAAAGTAAACCATATATATATATATATATATATATGCAGCTTGAATAGTGAGCAACTCTTATGACATGTGTACAAAAGGTACATAACTTATCTTCATGTTATGCTAGTAGTTTGGTTTGGTTTTCATATTTTGGTTTGGTTTTAGTCCAAAAGGAGAGTTTCAAGAACAAAAAAAAGCTTTCATTAACACCGTTTACTTGACTTATATCAAGTGACTAGATTATGACCCGCGATATATCGTGGGGCAAAATTTTATTTTAATCTTTTGTTAATGTACTCCCTCTGTTTCAAAATATAGGTTGTTTTAACTAAAGCACCCATATTAAGAAGTCTTTACTTTTGACAAGTTCAACCAATTAGAAACAATACTACATAATATAAAATACTAAACTAATCTAAAAGTTGCATAGAAATTTAAAAACATCTTATATATATTGTGAAACAAAAAACTTCTCCAAAACATCTTATATTTTGAAATGGAGGGAATATTATTTTAATATGAATTTTGCTAATATACTATTTTGTTAATTCTAGTAGTAATTTAGTATGTAACCCGCAGTATATCGCACAATAATTTTTTTTTATTATTCAAAATCGTCCGTCAGATATATAACCCGTCATGAAATAACTCGTCAGTGTTCTTTAACTTTTAATATTTTTAAATATTTTTAATTTTAAGTTTAGATATATCAATTCTATATTTTGAACTTCTTAAAAATTTAAAATTTACTATATACGATAAATTTACTATATATGTATGTTGAAGACACAGTTTTTATATTAGTTGAGTAATATATGTCCGTTTAAAAAAATTCAAATCACAATATGTATAGAAAAGATACATTTTTATTAATTTCATGTATCATATGATGATTCACAACAATTAAAAATTAAATTCAAACAAAGATTTATATTAATTTAAATTTGGAATAAATCTTCTAAATATCTATATTAAGTTTTAAACATTATATCTTATTATATAAAGTTTGATGTCAAAATTACTAATTAACAAGATCATGACATTTGTCAATTATATTATTCAGATGTTGACACATGTCAAATCTAAATTTATTAAAATTTTAAAAATAAAAATGTAAAAATTCAAAATCTACCGTAAAATTTTTTTATATAAAAGTAAAATAGAGAAAGTGAGGAAAAAACAAAAGAAAATATCATTGGTTTTATATAAAAAAATTTGTGACGTTAGAAAAAAAGTTTTTACTTTCATTAGTTGTCGGAGCAAGTCATTTTGAGATAGCAAAAAGACGTGAACATGTTCTGTCCACACAGAAGGAGGGCAGAACCGAGGTTCTCTCTATGGTGTAGAAGGTTGGACACAAGGTTATCTCTCCAAAGAAGTAAGGTGGAGGAGGTTTGACGCAAGGTTATCTCCCCAAGTGAGGAAGGTGGGGCCAAGGTTCTCTCCATGGTGGAAGAGGTTGGACGCAAGGTTCTCTCCATAAGAGATGAGGGAGGAGCCGATGTTTTTTCCATGGTGGTCATACACTATTGTGATGATACATCATTGATTATAATTAGTATATTATGTAATATATTTTTTATACGAAATATTTTTTGAGGCACAATTTTAGTAATTAAAAAACTATGCAGAAGTGAAAGTAAAATAGTTGTTTTAATGTGTTTATACAAATATTTTATAGGTGGATGAATATATATGTAACATATAGTATATTTAAGTGTAAAAACAAATTAATGGTAACATACATAAAAGATTTGTAAATAAATATAAATCAGTGTATTATAACAAAAATACAATTTATAAATAACATACAACAAATTTTAATATAATATAAAATCATAGATTTACATGTTTATATATTATAGCAAATTCACATTTAGGGGTAAATTTTAATATAACAAATGAAATTATTTTTATTATCTCATCTAACTGTTTAGATTTGTTAATGATCTTAAAAGTTGCAATATTTTGATCCAACAATTGTGTTTCTTCGTCGTACTCCCAACTTTCAATGTTCACATTTGTTAGTTTTCACACATTTTTGTTTCACACCTTTTTGTTTATATATATATATATATATATATATTTTTTTATATTTATGGACCTTGAAAAGAGTTTTTTTGTTATTTGACTATTGTTTAATACCTCTAAATTTAAAAATTCTGAGTATTATTTTCTTTCAATTTATTATCGACATTAATTCACTCATCTTTGTTAAAAAATTTAGATTGTTTTATTTATTGATTCATTAATCTAACTTTTGTTTAATGTCGTTTTCCATCTAATTGTATTGATCATCTCTTTCAAGTACTAATTTAGGTAATTAATGGTGATTTCTAATTTTTCATAAATTTATATTTTTAGTCAATTTGGTTGGTTGCAGTTGCAGCTATGAGCTCTTTCTTCCTCATTCTCTTATTATTTTTTTATAAATTTCGATAGAATAATATTTCAAATTTTATGCTATGTGAATATCTTTTAAAATTGATTATCTGAGTATGATTCAGTAAACCTAAATTTATATATCTTTAATATTATTCTCTTATTGTCACTGAATCAATTTTTCATTTTCATATATAACAAATATTTTATTTAACTAATTGGTTAATTCATCTTAGTCATTATTTATGACTTTTATATTATACATTTAAAAATTACCAAAAAAAATTCACTCGAAATGTGAAATTAACAATGTTAATCATTTCAAGTTTTCACTTTCCCGTGCGGTAACGCACGGGCCGACATCCTAGTATTTAATAATATTAAATGCTCAGACTTTCCAAAACAGATTTAAATGGTAAAAAACTGTTGTAAAAAATACTAGTATAGATTTTCTAGTTTTCGTTATTTTTTTCCTCCCACCAAGTCTGATATAATTGTGGTTTACCTCGTGGATCACATCACATAACCAACTTTTTTATTTTACCTCAAAAAATACCATATTTTATTACTCATGTTCGAATAGGTTGGTTTCAACAGCCAACCACTCCGGAACCTGATAGTCTACATGGGAAAAGAGTTCACCTCGTGCCCGAGCGCCCTTTGCAAGGCGGTCTGCACGGATGTTTACAGCTCTAGGAATATGTGAAATTGTAAACACTGAAAACTTATCTCTTAAACTAAAGAAAGTATCTAACTCCGTGGAAAAATTAGGCCATTCCTCAAACTCCTCAATTACTTTTGGGATACTCGCACAATCTGTCTCAAAATGAACTGACACTAATCCCAGCTGAAGAACAGATTCCATCGCCCATATTAGAGCTGCTAGCTCCGCATGAAGCACCGAAAGGAACTTCCTTGTGCATTTTAACCCGAAATGAGGGCCGGCACTGAGTAAAACAAAACCCACACCCGAGAAACGATCACTTTCATCCCAGGACGCATCTATTTGGCACTTAGTTTCGCCCAAGCACACCTCTTCTCCATCTGCCACATCCTCATAACTGACCTCCGATTCTTCATAAGCTTCCACTATCTGCGCCATCTTCCAAGCCATAGCCTCTGAGGAGGCGAGTTCGAGGGTATCCAGAGGGGTAATATCTTTACCATTAAACATCTTCTCATTTCTCGCCTTCCATAGATACCAAAGACCCAGGGAAAAATCGCTAGCTGTTCATCTGACACTCCTTGTTCTTTTGCTCGCCATAGTAGATGGTCTATATTTGTAAATAGAGAGGAACACGGGAACAAGCCCGGAGGGGAAGGGATGGAACAAAGAGCCCATACCTGTAACGCCGGAGGGCACTCAAAAAGAAGGTGGTTAATCGACTCCTCCTCTCCACATCTGGGACACGACTTGTCAGTCCCGCAATGTCTCTCCGCTAGCCTTCCATTCGCTGCCAGTGCTCCCGATAGTACCTGCCAGAGGAAATGTTTAATCTTTCTTGATGTTTTAACCTTCCAGACCTGCTTCTTCAGTGGTGTAATGCTTGTCTGATCTGATAGTGGCCAATCTGATATATATTCATTTTATATATCACCTAGGCAGGGTCTCTTCGTTTTAAAAGCACCTTGTAGGTTTTGAATGGGAACCGTGTTGATTACGGAAACTTGAGGAATGTAAAACGCCCCTCACAGCTCTTAGGTTTGGCTAATTGGACTAATTATTGATGCGGCTGCATCTATTAAAAGAAAGTGCATTAATAAAAGAAAGATAGGGAAACCCTCAATGACAATTTAATAAGCCTCTTGATCTTCTTCTCCAAGATTAAGAGGACATTGTTTTTTAAAAACTAAAACACACAAATTAGATCCAAACTCTTAACGGGCTAAACTCGACTCAAGTCATCCTCATCGTCAAAACTCTAGCATAAACTCTTCCTTCAAGTCCTTTAATTCCTTCAACTCTTTCTCATGTTGTTGCAGCCGAGTCTTACCAACCTCTTTCAGTTTCTTCTCCAACCAATCCAACTTAATATAGATATTTAGAAGGTAGGGTACAATATGCATTGGCGAGATCAAGATTGGAGAGTTTCTGAGGGGACTGGTATAGAATCTCAGTCGGATTAGTAGCACATTGATTCAAGTATGTGGTTCTCTAGACGGAATTTTGATGCAATGTCTGGGTGCTTTTCAAAGAGATTGTTCACAGTTTCCACCTGCAAGTATCAGATAGGAATTTTTGCAGACCTGAAAACAGACCCACAAACCTGGATATATACATGCAAGAATCTGAACTATAGAGACTGACTCTTACAATTTGTTTTTTGTTTGAAAAACATTTTCTATGTACCTGTGAGGGAAGAACTTGAAATCCATTGACGTTGATGCTTTCATTAACTAATGAAGTTTCCTCTAACACATCTGATTTGCCATGAACTTCAAGAACACCAACCTCGGCTACAATCTTGACTTCTCCGTTCATTAAAAACCCATTAGCAAGTTTGGTAAGGGGAAGCATTGATGGGTAACCTATGCTGGCAGACTTTTCATCAAACCACTTTTGTGATACTGTAAAGTCACGAAGCATAAAGCTTTAGTCTAAACAGGAATTGCACAACTCATAACTAAAATCTCGCAGCTACATAAAGTACCATGCCAAGTATAACACAAAATATGAACTTTCCTTTGTCTGCCTTATAAAAACAATCTAGCGAGAGTGTGTCCAGAGATTCGTCACCTCTATGCTTGAAGAGTTTCTCTGAAATTTGATTAACAACAGTTAGGCGATATCTTGCGTGTCTTTTCCATCCACAAGGCAACGATTTAGAATCAGCAACATCCAGAAACAGAGACAAACATTTATTAATACTATGCCAATTATCCTTGGGATAGGCCAGAAGACGCCTGCATGCAAAAACCAAAACAAATAAAGCAAAAAGGACAAATACCACGTAAACGGTAAACCTATGATAGACGAAAACAATAGAAAAAACAAGTTTTCTTACCATTTGGAGGTCACCAACTACGAATTGATCAGAATAAATTTTCTCAGATTGTAAAGAAGAGAAATTCTTAAACGTCCATGTGATCTTCTCTTCATATTGTTTTTCCATTGTTCTTGATGACGATTAGGTTTTTTCCTAAAACCCTGAGTGGTTCACAACCAAATGTGGGTAAAACACATTTGGCAGCACTTCACAAATCCATCACCAAAGACAAAGACGTAAAGAAATGAACATACATTTAATAAACTAAAAAGATTCAGATATATGAATGCCATAATCAAATAACCGTAACACAAAATTATATGAAAAAGACAACCGAAGAAACAAAAAAAACAACCCGAACTTTATAAAATTACAGCAAGATAAACAAGAAAATTAATTTTCCCCAAAGCACAACTCACATCGAATCGAAAAAATCACTCACAGGACAAACGGGAAAAACAATTACAACAAATAACACAAAACAACTCACAACTTAATTAGGGAACCTAAAGAAGCCAACATATTTTCATATAAACAAATTTGCAACCCAATTGACATTCACCTTTAACAAAATCAACAAGGGATAATCAAATATTCCCAACAGATGCGAAGCGAGCAAGGAATCAACCAAATACGTAAACCCCCCAAAAAAAAATCAAGAGAAAACGATTACGATAGGAATGACTGAAAAAACGATTACGAGCATCAAAGACATAAGTTCAATCCTCAAACAGACCTCTAGATCGGAAAATTGCTCTTCTCCTATCCGTTCACAAGGACATCGGATTTTGAAAAAGATCAAATCAATTTCAACTCAATAACATACAAATAATGGCCCAATAAACCCACAAATTATAAGCCTTACAAAGAAATTGAGCCCGAATGAAACAAACAAAAAATAGCCTAGAAAAGAGGAATGTAAGTTATTTATTTTATTTATTTTTCTTAATAAAATCTACAATATTTTTCACTCCAAAAACTAAAACATTGACAAAAAAATTACTCCAACAGTTTACAAAATACATATGAAAATATTAAATAACAATTCAACCACAAAATGGAAAATAATAATAAATTAATGACAACTAACAGCTACAACAAAACAACAACTTCAACTAAACAATGTTAACTTCTAATAATAATTTTTTAAAAAAACATTATAAACACACAAGATGATCTCAACTTTTCCTTTAAAAACCGCAAACTAAATTATACTTACTGCAAAACATATTTTTATTAAAATATCCAACAAAACAACATAAGCAACCAAAATTAAATACAAAAACAAACGTAAAGATGAATTTACAAAAACCAAAAAAAAATATACACAACAAAATTCGGAATACACCTTAATCTAACTACTGCGCGTAGCGCGGGTCGATTGCTAGTAGTAAATATAATAATATTTTTTTTTGTAAGAACTACTCCCTAGTAAATTTTTTTTTTTTACTTTTTAAGTCCAAAGAAAAAGATGCAAGAAGAACGTTGTGATTTGTGAAGCTCTCAATATTTTGTGAGTCTCTCAATTGTTTTTCTTCCTCTTGGAAGTGAAGCTTTATAAACCTCCAAACCAAATCTTACATGCCCTGTAGTTTCCATGAAACAAAGAATTACGAATTATCTCTGCATAAGCGTCATCACTATCTCTAATCATCTTCATATCCATCGTCAACATGAATTGATGTTTAAACTGACTACCTTCGTGTGCTAGCTGTCACAGTTCAAACTTTAAGGACACTAAGAAAAAAAAATTTGCTTTCTTTTACCATCAAGAATCAAAGTGCAAAAAAGGAAAATATTGGGAAACCTCAATGAGACAATGACAACTTAAGCCTCTTGGTCTTCATCTCCGGTATTAATTAAGAGGACATTGCTCTCAACACTAAACCGAAAAACATAACAGTCAATGTCCTGTATTTTCTCCACAAGGCCAGGTCCTTGGCTCTGCTTTCTTACAGTATCGATCAGAAGCTGGTATTCCAATAGCATCATAGCCTCTGGCTCTGGTAAATGTTCCAAGAACTCGCACTTCTTAAGATCTCTGATGTTAAATTGACTACCTTCGTGTGCCAACTGTCACGGTTCAGCCAACTGTCACGGTTCAAACTTAAGGACACTAACACATTTTTTTAATGTTCTCTTTGAGAAACAAAGTGCAATAAATAAACATAGGGAAACTTCAATGAAAACAAGTCTCTTGATCTTCCCCAAGATTAACGACTCAGTTCCAACTTCCGAAGTAAAGACATAAAGAAATAGACGAAACCACCAAATTAGATCCAAGCTCTTAACTATATACCTACAAAATTTTCAAGTCATAAAACAAGACCATCGTAAGAACTCCAGCAGAGCCTCCATGTCTTCACACTTTTGCTTCATGTTCTTCAATTCTTCCTCAATCTCTTGCACACGAGTCTCACCAACTTCTCCAGCCAATCTAATTTAAACCCTGACTTTGTCACATAAGATAGTGTTGAATATGCCTTGGACAGATCATCATTGGAGACTTTCTCTGGGGACTGGCATAAAATCTCAGTCAAGCTTAGTAGGCAAATAAAGTATGTTGTTCTCAGATACTGGTTCTCCAGACGGATTTTTGATGCAATGTCTGGGTGCTCTGTAAAGAGTTTGTTCACAAGTTCTACCTGCAAGTGAAACCTTCTCAGATATGCAGACTTTAGAGACATGAAAACATATATACGGATATACCCACAAACCAAATATGTAGCTTGTATATACAAGGAAGTGAATTATATAGTTACAAGTACTGAACTTACCTGTGAAGGAAGAACTTGAAATCCATTGACATTGATGCTTTCATTTAGTAATGAAGTTTTTCCTCTAACACATCCGATTTGCCAACAACTTCAAGAACACCAACCTCAGCAACAATCTTGACGTCTCGATTCACCAAATACCCATTGTTTTTCTCATATGATATGATGAAGGGCGTTATTTCAACGGTGGGAGACATCCGATCAAACCAGTTTTGAGATACTGTAAAATCACGAAACATAGAACTTAAGTCAAAACAAGAACTGTACAACACATGAAAAAGAATCTTGCAGCAACACAAGTACAACAAGTCGATGATAAATAGAAACATTCAACATGAGCTTTTGTCTGCCTTAAGAAACACAATCTACCTACCTCTTTGTTGGGAAAAAATTTCCGACGTTTGATTAACAACAGTTATGCGAAATTTGATGTGTTTTTTTCCAACCATACGGCAAAGATTCAGAATCAGCAACATGGAGAAACACAGAGAAAGGTCTATTAATTCTATGCACATTATAGGCCTGAAGACGCCTGCATGCACAAACCAAAACCAATAAATAAAAAAACCTAAAATGAACGAATTATTAGAGAACAATATTTCTTACCATTTGGAGTCACCAACTACGAAATTATCAGAAACAATTTCACAATATTGTAAAGAGTAAATATTCTTAATCGTCCATGTAATCTTTTTTTTCATATTGCTTTTCCATTAATCTTGATGAAGAAGACTCTTCACGACCCAAACTACCAGCAGAATATGAATAGTTAAATACTAAAACCAGCAGTTACACTATGAATAGTAAAGGTTGGAAACGCACACACACAACAACTTTTATAAGTAACGTTCGAGAAAACGCAGGGTCACCTCGCTTTGAATGTGAATCGTGTTGCAAATGAAAACTAGATGAAACAAAAAACTTGACGAATGCGAAAGGCTTCGGCTCCTCATAGTTCATATAGGTGGGCTGATAGGACTATTTATTAATGCGGTATGTTTTTGCTTTAAGTCTAAATCATTACTATCATTTAACACCGTTTATTTGACCAATAATGAAAAAGTGTTGATTACCAAGTGATGTTCTAATTTTCGTTCTCTTTTTTCTTCCACCAGTTCTCATAAAAATACTCCATTTAAAGCTTTATTGGTTTTGATTTACAGTTGGAGAATATTATAGGAAAATTAAAAACAGAGAAGTATGGAGACAGACAAGATTCTTGAGGTAGTGAAAAGACACAACAAATGCAGTCTCTGAGCAACTTGTGGAAGATCCAGCAAAGGAAAGGGACATCTAAAAGCAGATCAAGAAAGAGAGCTAAAGACACATAAGGATGTTGTTCTGGTAGATGAATAAGAAGCTTGATGAACCAAATACCTTCTTATCCAATCATCTCAGCTGTTCGAAGAATTTTAGTTCTTCTCTTGTAAAGGTTCCAAATTTACACTCTATTCTTATGTGAGAAATTAACTGATTTAATAGTATCATAAAATACAGTAATTACTACCATACTCTGCGTAAGCATCATCACTGTCTCTCGAGTCATCTTCGCATGGTCTATTAGTTAGTATGTATCCTCAGCATGTTCACTAAGACATTTTTAAATTTCTTTTCCATCAAGAAACAAAGGGCAATAAAAGAAACATAGGGAAACCTCAATGACAACAAGATTAAGAGGACTCTCTGTTTTTTTCGAAACGAAGGTACCAAAACAAAAAGAGAAGAACACCAACTAGATCCAAACTCTTAACTGCCAATAACAACTCAACTCATCAAAAGACATCATCCTTAAGAAAACTTTTGCTTAAAGTCCTTCAATTCTTCCTCAAGTTGTTGCAGCCGAGTCTCACCTGCCTCTTTTAGTTTCTTCTCCAACCAATCCAACTTAAACCCCGTTTTTGTCAAATAAGATAGTGTTGAATGTGCGTTGGCCAGATCATTATTGGAGAGTTTCTGAGGGGATTGGCACAGAATCTCAGACAAGGTTAGCAGGCTATTCAAGTATGTTGTTCTCAGACGTGGGTTCTCCACACTGATTTTTGATGCAATGTCTGGGTGCTCTTCAAACAGACTGTTCACAGATTCTACCTGCAAGTGAAACAGCATAGGAGTTTTTCTGGTGATCTGAAAACAGATCCACAAACCATATATGGAGCTTGTATAGTGAGTGGGCGACCCTTACTATATGTAGTTAAAAGTAGTTGTACTTTACCTGTGAAGGAAGAACTTGAAACCCATTGCATTCGACGCTTTCATTTACTAATAAAGTTTCCTCTAACACATCTGATTTGCCAACAACTTCAAGAACGCCAACCTCGGCTACAATCTTGACTTCTCCATTCACCAAAAACCCATCACTGTTGTAAACAAGTTTGGTAAGGGGAAGGATTGCTCCGAGTCCCCAGCTGGGAGACTTGTGATCAAACATGTCTTGTCCTACTGTAATGTCACAAAATATAGTAATTACTTTAGTCAAAACAAAGCATTGCACAACACATAACTAGAATCTCGCAGGAACATTTAATTTGTAAGGCTTAGAAAAATAATATATAGCGAATGTAGAAAGATTGACCTCCCTGTTTGGAGAGCTTCTCAGAAATTTGATTATCAACAGTTAGGCGATATTTTGCGTGTCTTTTCCAACCAGAAGGCAAAGATTCAGAATCAGCAATACTCAAAAACAGAGACAAACATTTGTTAATACTATCACCATTTCCGTTGGGATAGGCAGTAAGACGCCTGCATGCAAAAAACCATAACCTATAAACCAAAACCAATAATATAAATGAACGAACACATTAGAGAACCAATTTTTCTTACCATTTGGAGTCACCAACTACGAATGGATCAGAATAAATTTTCTCAGATTGCAAAGAGGAGAAATTCTTAATCGTCCATGTGATCTTCTTTTCATATTGCTTTTCCATTGATCTTGATGTTGATGACTCAATTCACAACCAAAACTACCAGCAGAACATGAAGATAAGTTAAAACCCTAGAACCCGAGTGGCACACAAGTACACAACCAAACTTTTTATTATCAAACAAGAAAATACAAAACCTAGAAAACTGAGAGATGCTGATTACAACACTAGGAGTTTGTTAAGGTTGGAAAAACACACACACAACAATTTTTACAAGTAACGCGCAGGGTCACCTCGATTTGAATGTGAATCGTGTTGGATACGAAATCTAGATGAAAGGCTTTGGCTCCTCAGTTCATAGCTAGAGTGGCCTCATAGAACTATTTATTAATTAATGCGGCCACGTATATTGTCCCAAGAAAAGGGTTCACGAAAACCTAACTTTCCCCTAAATCAATACTATTAAATAAAAACAGACCAAAAGACCCTGTCACGTTATATGCATCCGCGAATGGAATGTTTTTGAGCGTTTTTATTAAAGTTTAGAACAAAAGAAGGAAAGGTAAACAGACGAGCGTTAGCCTCTCAATTGGAACCAAACCCGAGGACCATCTTCAAGCCTGCGTGAGTCAAGAGAATAGGAGATACGCACCAGCCTGTCCAGGAATTTGGTAAGTTGTTCCCGGGAGTTAGGTACTTCACCCGTGTCTGCGTCTCTTTCGTTCGGACCAAATTGAGTGAACAGTAGCTTGGAAGACAAGTTTCAAAAGATAGCGATGCGTGCCCTTGATAGTCGAATCAGTAAGGAGTGATATAACCGTGGTGAAGGTACAAGTGTAACGGTGTTGGAGCAGCTTGGAGCTAAAAGACTCCCAGACACGAGTAGAAAAACTGCTGGTGAAAAATAAATGGTCATGAGTCTCCATCGGGGCCCGACATAGGACACACGATGGATTAACTCCCTTGTTCCAAGACATCATACGGTCAAAGCAAAAAGGAGTACTACCGCCAAAGTCTGAGAAAGTTTTTTTTTTCTTCCACCAATTCTGATAAAATACTCCATTTAAAGCTTCATTGGTTTTGATTTGCAGTTGGACAGAGTATTATAGGGAAATTGAAAACAGAGAAGTATGGAGACATGATTCTTGAGGAAGTTAAAAGACACAGATCTCTGAACAAATTGTGAAGATCCAGTAAAGGAAGGGGACATGTTAAAGCAGATAAAAAAAGAGAGAGCTAAAGACACATAAGGATGTTGTTTTGGTAGATGAATAAGAAGCTTGATGTCCAATCATCGCACAGCTGTTCCGGAGAAATTTAGTAATTCATTGTTAAAGGTTCCAAATTTACACTATTCTATGTTAGAAATTAACCGATTTCACATCACTAAGACACTTAGCGTAAGCATCATCAATGTCTCTAGTCATCTTCACATGTATGAGTTACGTATCATCGTCATGAAATTGAGAAAGACACTAAGACATCAAGAAACAAAATGCAATAAAAGAAAAATAGGGAAACCACAATGACAAACTTGGACAAAAACCAAAATACGAATTAGATCCAAACACTTATCATCAGCATACAACATTTCAAGTCACCAGACAACATCATCTTAAGAATTCCGGCAGAGCCTCCATGTTTGTGCACTTTTGCTTCAATTCCTTAAACTCTTCCTCCATCTCTTGCAGCCTAGACTCACCAACCTCTTTCAGTTTCTTCTCCAACCAATCCAGCTTAAACCCTGCTTTTGCCACACAAATTAGTGTAGCATATGCGTTGGCCAGATCATTATTGGAGAGTTTCTCAGGGGATTGGCACAGAATCTCAGTCAAAGCTTAGTAGGCTATTCAAGTATGTTGTTCTGAGATGTGGGTTCTCCAGATCGAATTTTGATGCAATGTCTGGGTGCTCTTCAAACAGACTGTTCACAGATTCTACCTGCAAGTGAAACATGGACGAAAAGAGTAAATCCCTAATCCGATAGCAGATTTTGGGGAGCTGAAAACGTACCTACAAACCCTTGTGAGCGACTCTTACGATATGTAATATAAAATTAGTTTACTTACCTGTGAAGGAAGAACTTGAAATCCATTGACGACATTGATGCTTTCGTTTAGTAATGAAGTTTCCTCTAACACATCTGATTTGCCAACAACTTCAAGAACACCAACCTCGGCTACAATCTTGACTTCTCCATTCACCAAAAACCCACCATTTATGTCAAGAAGTTGGGTAAGGGTAAGCAGTCCTTGATAGCCCCAGGTCCCCAGCTAAGAGACTTGTGATCAAACCTGTCTTGTCCTACTGTAATAATGTCACAAAACATAGTAACTACTTTAGTCAAAACAAGCATTGCACTACACATAACTAGGATCACGCAGGAACATGATTCTATGAAAAGCAAAACCTTATGTTAAGAGATTATCTCGCCGATAACTGACAAAGAACTTTGAATCGAACACGAACCACACAGCAAACAAAAGAGAATCGAAAAAAACAAGAAAGAGAATAGAGACACCACGAGTTTTACGAGTTCACGCCCAAATCGGAACGCTACTTCTCGCCGGAGGTTTTTTTCCGGAATCCACTAGAACTTCTTTTAATCAGAACCGATTACAAGATCTCTCAAGCTTCTCTCTCTCTTTGTTTTCTTTCTCGCTTTGATCTAACTAACTCTCAGATCATAACAACCTTCTCACTTGTCCAAAACGATAAAACTCGAGAGACTTTAAAAACAGAGTCAACGATGACTATAACTTCCAGTCAACCGTCTCACGTGCAACTCACGTGTTCTTCCGTTAGCTCAAGAGATTGAAGCCACCGAGAGTCTTCTCTACACTTCATCACCCTGAAGTTAACCTGAGTCACTCTCTTCACCTTAAATATGATTTACCTTCCTGTTAAGAGAGTTTCTCCGAAATTTGATTAACAACAGTTAGGCGAAATTTTGCGTGTCTTTTCCATCCATAAGGCAAAGATTCAGAGTCAGCAACAGAAAGAAATAGAGACAAACTTTTATTTATATATATCTCCACCATTTCCCTTGGGATAGGCCAGAAGATGCCTGGCAAGCAAAAACCAAAACCTATAAAAGCAAAGGACAATATCACCTAAGCCTTAAAATGAATGAAAACATTAGAGAACAAGATTTCTTACCATCTGGAGTCACCAACTACGAAATTATCTGAATAAAATTTCTCAGATTGCAAAGAGGAGAAATTCTTAATCGTCAATGTGATCTTCTTTTTTTTTTTTTTTTTTTTTTTGAATCTAATGTTAAATTATATTCAAAGAAAAATAGCGTTTTTACAACTAGTGCATCGGATTTTTGAACAAACTTTTAGAGATTACATTAGATAAAGTAGAAGCTATTCTTAGATTCTAGTTTGAAACCAAGCCTGAAGCCCATTGTCGAACCGCCTATCCCCTTGTCGTTGGATAGCCAAAAGCTGATCTCTAACTTGACGATCAATCCACTTGATTAACTGCTCGGGTGTATTTGGATGCTGACCATGGCGCCTTCCATTCCGTTCCCGCCAGATGGTGTATACCGCTAGTTGAAAGGTGTAGCGAGTGAAAAATCTGGCCAAAGGATCTCGGTGATTGGCTGCTAAAATGGTGAGGAGCTGGTGCCAGTCGGTAGTGTAGCGAGTACGAAGCACCCCCTTAGCCGTCGCTTCCCACACGTCTGAAGTAAAACTGCAGGTAAAGAACAGATGCGACCTGGTTTCAAGACTTTGTTGACAAAGCACACAGGTTCCCGAAGCTCCGATATTCCACCGCAACATGCGTTCCCTTGTTGCCAGCTTGTCGTGAACTGCTAACCAGGTACAAAAAGTATACTTCGGAGTAGCGTGAGGAAACCAAACCACATGGTACCAGGCAACCTCTGCAGAAGTACGACGTATATGATTCCAAGTGTGTGCTGTAGAGAAATCCGCTTTGTAGTCACCCGCCTTGCCTTTCCACAGAAACAAATCAGCCTCCTCTGTTCTGTGTTGGTACTGCGAGCGTAATGCATCCTCAATAGAGAGGAGGATTGGAAGACGAGGTCTCCGCCTACGCCTAACCGACCATGCCTCTGCTACTGTCATTGTGCGCTGAATCCCCAACTCGACAGCACCCCTGTCGCCTACCACATCTGCTAACCGGCCTAAGGGCGACCAAGTATCAAACCAGAAAGAGGTCAACTGGCCATTCCCCACCTCCACCTTACACAAAGTTGTAGCCAACGCTCTATATTTAAGGATCTTTCTCCAAATCCAAGAGCCCACTCCTGTGGTTTCATTGACCGACCATAACGATCGCCCCTTTAATAAATAACGATCAACCCATTTTACCCATAAGGAGTCACCACGAGAGAGAATCCTCCATACCAACTTAAGACAACACACATCGTTCGCCTCCTTTAAGCTACGAAGCCCAAGCCCTCCTTCTCGCCTTGGCTTGCATACATCATCCCACGGCAACTTAGCTTTTTTAGGATTCAAATCAGCCCCAGACCACAAAAAAGCAGAGCAAATTTTCTCCACTTCCCTAAGACAAGCACGAGGTAAGCGAAATGCACTTAACCAGAAGTTGCATACACTCCATATAACCGAACTAACCTAATTTAAACGGCCTGCAAAGGAGAGATATCGAGACGTCCAAGAGCCAATACGTTTGCGTATCTGTTCAAGGAGCGGGGTGTAATCAGCCGTAGTAAAACCTTTAGTGAGCAGAGGCAAACCCAAGTATCTAACAGGCAGCTCTCCCACCACAAAAGCAAACTGGTTCTCTATTATCTGACGGTCCGTAGCAGCCACACCCGCTAGATAAACTGTCGATTTTTCCATACTAATCTTGAGACCCGATATCTTAGCAAAGTGATCAAAAACGGTCACAATCCCCTCAATGGATCGTGGTTTCCCATCAGAAAGTACCATCAGGTCATCAGCAAAGCTTAGGTGTGTCAGATTAATGGCTTGACACTGCGGGTGGTAACCGAATTGGCCTGCACCAGCAGCGGAGTCTAAAAGCTTTGACAAAACATCCATACAAATAACAAACAAATAGGGAGATAGAGAGCAGCCTTGCCGTAGACCCCTATTACTTTGAAAATACCCCGCTAGCTCACCATTCACTTGAACAGAAAAAGATGCAGTTGTTATACATAGTTTGATCCAATGAATAAACTCCGGTGGCAACTGTAAAGCTGATAGGACATTCAAGAGGAAAGGCCATTGAACTGAGTCGAAAGCTTTGGAAATATCTATCTTTATAGCACAACGCTCCGATATTGTCTCCTTATGATAGTTCTTAACCAACTCTGTTGCTAACAACACGTTTTCGATCAACAACCGATCTTTAAAAAAAGCTGATTGATTTCCTGCAATGAAATTAGGCAACACCATCTTCAACCGATTCGCAAGGATTTTAGAAATAACCTTGTATAAAACATTGCAACAAGAAATAGGTCTGTAATCCCTCATTTCCATCGCCTCCAGTTTCTTTGGTATGAGGGCTAAGATAGTAGAATTTATCCCTTTTGGCAAGAAACCTTTGACAAAAAAAGATTGAACTGCCATTGAGAATTCATTACCAATGATATCCCATGTAGCCTTGTAGAACTCAGAAGTAAAGCCATCCGGGCCAGGAGACTTATCATTAGGCATAGCAAATAGTACTTGTTTGATCTCCGCAGTGGTGACAGGCGCAATCAATCGAGCTTGCTCACCCTCGGTACAACGATACGACAAAAGGTCTTGGAGCATAGCAACCTCAGCCCCCTCGAAATCTGTTGGTATCAATTGCAGGAATTCTTTAAAATATCTCTCAGCCTCTAGCTTAATATCCTCTCCCTTAGCCACCACGCCATTTGGACAGGTTACTTCACTCATAGTATTCACTGTCTTCCTTGTTTCAGCAGCCCTATGAAACGCTTTGTTGTTTTTATCTCCAACCTGCAACCAATGAAGCTTGGACCTCTGCTTAAGAAACTTTTCTTCCAGAGAGGCAACATGATCCCATCGCAAATAAGCTTCATTCTCCTCCTCAATTGTCACCGCAGTTGGATTGGTCAAGTTCTGTGTCTGCTTTACACAAAGATCCTCAAACGCAGCCTGAGTCCTTTTCTCCAAATTACTCAACCGGTCTCTCGCCAAACGCCGAACCAATGGCTTCAAACCCTTTAATTTTTTGTGGAAACGAAACAGTGTCGAGGTAGATAAAAACAGAGACTGAGTGGTCTTCCAATAATCATCAACCAATGGCCTGAACTCATCCATTTCCGTGATCTTCTTTTCATATTGCTTCTCCATTGATCTAGATGATGACTCTTCAAAACCAAACTAGAAACTACCAGTACCAGCTGAACATGAAGAGAGTCACACAACTTAATTAATTGTACAGTATTAAACAACAGTTTCAAAGAAAATTTAAAGAGAAATTAAATCAAAATAAAAGAAACTCGAGGAGTGTGTGTATAAACGCTTCCGCTCCTCATAGCTCATTGGTGGGCTGATGACTATTTATTGTATACAGTCTCTTTTTTGTTTAGCAACTAGTCCCAAGTAAAATTGTTTTGCAAGAAGAAACATTAATTTTCCCTACATCATTTTTTAAAACATAATACCTTTTATTTGACTAATAATGAGAAAGTGCCAAGTGATATATGTACGTTTTAAATTTCGTTGAGAAAACTCCTCAGATTTCGTTCTTTTTTTTTTAAACCAAGTCAAAATAATGATTTACCTCTTAAAGCACATCAACAATGTTAGGTTATTGTGTTAGGCGATTTGTGTACGTAGTACAACCTTTTGTTCAGTTCTCTTTTGCTTGCTCAATCTGTATCTTCAACTTTGACATGTTGAATGCACGAGCAATAACGTGAACAATTGCGATCAGCCTCGGCTCTTCATGATTTGATTATTTGTTATAAAGAGAGAAAGAGAACACTCATTTTATTTTTTTCCTTCTTTTTCCCATCAAGAAACAAAGTGCAATTTTGAGAAAAAAAAAAAAAAAAAAACAAAGTGCAATCAAAGAAACATAGGGAAACCTCAATGACGACTTAAAGATTTCGAATAAAGAGATGTTCAACCTTATCTTCAGAACTCCAGCAGAACTTTTCCTTCAAGTTTTTCATGACTTTCAATTCTTCCTTAAGTTCTTGCAGACTAGTCTTACCAGCCTCATTAAGTTTCTTCTCCAACCAATCAACCTCAAACCCTGATTCTTTCACATAAGATAGTGTAGCATATGATTTGGCCAGAACATGAATAGAAAGTTCCTCAGTGGATTGACACAGAATCTCAGTCAAGTTTAGTAGGACATTCATGTATGTTGTTCTCAGAAGTGGGTTCTTGGAACGGAATTTTGATGCAATGTTTGGGTGCTCTTCAAATAGACTGTTCACAGCTTCTACCTGCAAGTGAACCATGGACGTATATAGAGTAAAACCATATCAGACAGCAGTGTTTGAAATCCTGAAAAACATATTAAAAAAAGTACAAAACTTACCTGCGAAGGAAGTACTTGAAACCCATTGACATTGATGCTTTCATGAACTAATAAAGTTTCCTCTAGCACATCAGATTTGCCAATAACTTCAAGAACACCAACCTCGGCTACAATCTTGACTTCTCCATTCACCAAAAACCCATTAATTTTCTCATTTAGTATGGTAACGGGAGACATGTCAACGAAACAGCAGGTAGGAGACATCCGATGAAACCAGTTTTGTGATACTGCAAAGTCACGAAGCATAGAACTTAAGTCAAAACAAGAATTGCACAACTCATAACTATAATCTTGCAGCAACAGAATTCCGATCAGATAAGTCTATGACAAATAGAACATTAAACATGACCTTTTGTCTGTCATGAGAAACACAATATATTCTACCTTTCTTTTCAGAAAGTTTATCCGACATTTGATTAACAACAGTTATGCGAAATTTTATGTGTTGTTTCCAACCATTAGGCAAAGAATCAGAATCAGCAACCTCCAGAGAGGGAGACAAACATTGATCAACTCCAATTCCATTGGGATATATCCTAAGGCGCCTTGCAAGAGAAATGCAAAACCAATAAAGCAATGCAAAATATCACTAAAAACTAAAGTGAATGAAAAAAAGTTTGCTTACCATTTGGAGTCACCAACTACGAAATTATCAGAAATATGAGAAACTTTTAATCGTCCATGTGAATTTCTTTTCATATTGCTTCTCCATTGATCCTGATGACGACTCCTTGCAATCAAACTACCAGCAGAACATGAAGATTAGTTAGAACCTACCTAGAACCCGAGTGGCATACAACCAAACTTGTTCTTTTAAGGAAATCAATAATTTTAAGACCAAACCTATAAAATAAAGAGAGGCAGATTACACTATTGATCCGAAGCTTTTAAAAAGGTTCGAAAACACACACACACACACACAACAAATTTTATAAGTAAGTTCGAGAAAACGCATGGTCACCTCGCTTTGAACGTGACTCGTGTTAAATACGAAAACTTGAGGACTGCGAAGCGCTTCGGCATGTGTATAATCCTTTTTTCGTTTTTTTTTAGGAACTAGTCCCAAGAAAAATATTTTTGCTTTTATTTTCAAAGGAAGAAGATTTCAAGAACACTTGACTTGCCTTTCCCTAAAACAAAAAAAACATTCATTAGCACCGTTTATTTGACTAATAAGAGAAAGTGTTGATTATCAAGTGATGTTCTAATTTTTATTCCTTTATTTTTTTCCACCAAACCTGATAAATTTACCTCGTAGATCACATAAATAACTTAATGGCCAATAAATTTGGATATTGTTAGAGTTATTGCGTGCGTTAGGCGATTTGTGTATGTCTAATGTTACAAATGTTTCAACTTCTTTATTCTTCATCTTCATTCCTCCTTTTCTAACTAAATCTATCTTCACATTTGACATTGATGCACCACTATAATAACGTGAGCAAATGTGATGAGCCTCGGCTCTTAATGACTTGATACTTTATTATAAGGAGTGACAGAAATAAAACTCATGTTAAACTTGCACCTTGTTTTCCACGTGAAATGAAATTGCTCTATGTAAGTAAATCATAGATCAGCCCATAAGGTCGGCACCATGCAGACTTGGGAACGATCAATCACTGTAACATTAGACATACGTTTGCGACAGGAATAACATCGCTGCTCCACCCAAACAGTGACCCAGACATCTCCGACATTGAAAGCTTCTAAACAGTTGTCACTGTCAAACAGTCTAAAGGAAAAGTTGCAAGCAGAACATAACACAATTTCCACTTTTTGTGAGTCTCCCTATTGTTTTTCTTCATATTGAGTGAAGCCTCGCCAACCCAAATCGAACATGTCCTGTAGTTTTCATGAAAAGAAGAATTACTAACTATCTCTGCGCAGAACCGTCATCACTATCTCTTATCATCTATACATATCCATCATCAACATGAATTGATCATGATTAAATTGACTATTTTCGTGTGCCAACTGTCACTGTTCAGACTTTAAGGACACTAACACATTTTTTTTCCTTCCTTTCTTTTCCATTAAGAATCAAAGTGCAATCAAAGAAATTAACCTAAGGAAACCTCAATGATAACTTAAACCTCAATGATAAATTAAGAGGACATTGTTCTCAAAACAAAATCGAAAAACATAACAGTCAAGAACATAAATTTTAGATCCAAACAAGCTCTAAACGGACTAAACTTGACTAAAGACATCCTCATGGTCAGAACTGCATCATAAACTCTTGCTTCAAGTCCTTCAATTCCTTCAAACTTTGCTCATGTTGTTGCAGCTGAGTCTTGCCAACTTCTTTCAGTTTCTTCTCCAACCAATCCAACTTAAAACCTGCTTTTGTCAGACAAGATATGTTACAATATGCATTGGCGAGATCAGCATTGGAGAGTTTCTCAGGGGATTGGCACAGGATCTGATTCAAGGTTAGTAGGCTATTCAAGTATGCTGTTCTCAGATGTGGGTTCTCCAGACGGAGTTTTGTTGCAATGTCTGGGTGATTTTGAAAGAGTTTGTTCACAGATTCTACCTACAAGTGAAGCATGGACGTTATAAAGTAAAACCATATCAGATAGGAACTTTGGGATGTACAAGAAACTGAACTATAGGGAGTGACTCTTACACTATTTGTTAAAAAAAAATAAAAGTACCTGTGAAGGAAGAACTTGAAACCCATTGACATTGAGGCTTTCATTAACTAATAAAGTTTCCTCCATCACATCTGATTTGCCAACAACTTCAAGAACACCAACCTCGGCTGAAATCTTGACTTCTCCATTCACCAAAAACCCATCATTTTGGTAAACAAGTTTGGTAAGGGGAAGCAGATCAGAGTAACCCCAGTTGTTGGACTCATCAAACCAGTTCTGAGATACTATAAAGTCACGAAACATAGAACTTAAGTCAAAACAAGAACTGTACAAAACATATAAAAGAATCTAGCAGCAACACAAAGTCCGACAAAGTCTATGACAAATAGAACATCAAACATGACCTTAATTTTGTCTGCCTTAAGAAACACAATTTACCTTTTTGTTGGGAATGTTTCTCCGATGTTTGATTAACAACAGTTAGGCGAAATTTGACGTGTCTTTTCCATCCATGCGGCAAAGATTCAAAATCAGCAACCTGGAGATAGACTGACAAAGATTTATGATTACTACGCGCATCTCCCTTGGCCCTTGGGAAAGGCCTGAAGACGCCTGCAGGCATAATAAAACCAAAACCAATAAAGCAAAGGACAATATCATATAAACCTAAAGTGAACGAAACCATTAGAGAACAAGTTTTTCGTACCATTTGGAGTCACCAACTACGAAATTATCTGAATAAACTTTTTCAGATTGCAAAGAGGAGAAATTCTTAATCGTCCATGTGATCTTCTTTTCATATTGCTTTTCCATTGATCTTGATGATGAGTCACAACCAAAACTACCAGCAGAACATGAAGATAAGTTAAACCCTAGAAGGCTAGAACCCGAGTGGCACACTACCAAACTTTTTATTATCAAACAACAAAATACAAAACCTAGAGGCAGATTACAACACTATGAGTTGTTAAGGTTGGAAAAACACACACAGAACAATTTTTACAAGTAACTTTCGAGAAAACGCAGGGTCACCTCGCTTTGGATGTGAATCGTGTTGGATACGAAAACTAGATGAATGCGGAAGGCTTCGGCTCCTCATTCATAGTTGGGCTGATAGGACTTGTTAGGATATTGTAAGATATGATTGTACCAAATCATATCTCTTAGCTTGGGAATCAAGGAGAAATCTTAATCACTTAACTAGATTCGGACTTGCACATACTTGCGGGATTAATTTCAAGAATTAATGTTATTTATCAGGTCTACAATATATTATGTATGTGTAAAATTATGTTTATAAACATATTTTTAACAAATATTATTAATATTTATAATCTAAATTCATATCAGTACAATATTCTATTTGTTTTAGTCAAAAAGTAGGATCAGATCTGTTTTGTTATTAGTAGAAACAACTACAGTTAAAAAATAAGCAAAAATAATATATTTATTTCTGGACAGAAAAATTCGTCACGTCCCATACATATCATGTTTTTTCTATCTGAGAATTGTGGTTTTCGATCAAAACTGATTTCACAATAACATTTGGATCGATACGACGATGCATCCAAATCAAATGCGAACCGAAGTGATCGGTTATAAAGATTAACCAAATTGGATTACCTAAATTGTCTAGCTGGGGGAACCCACATTGATAGGCCTACCTTGTAACGATTTTGCTATTTTTTACTCTTAGAAAACCAGTTCTCTAAAAACAACATGAGCAATATCTGCATTCATCCTGCTGAATTTGCAAACCCCATGGGTAACAGGCGTTTCAAAAACAAAATTCTAATCTATAAAATATGTCTTTTTTTATTAACCAAATATTAATTAAAATATAACTCCAAGTGATTTGTCCAAACTTGATAGAAGTTGTTTACAAACATAATTTGACACTAATGATCTATAAAATATGTTTTAAGAGATCGGGTAAAAAATTATTTTCTGTTTTGATAGTCTCAAACTCTGTAATTTTTAAAAGTACCCAAATTTTTTAAATAATTATCCTAAAATAGATATTTATCCATTCAAAACTCTATAAAATCGCATTATATGGTTCACAAAGATTAGAGGGATTCTTTCTTTTTAGTTGGTATGATAAGTTCTACTTATGCGGTAGAATTAAATTTGATTTCCTTATATTATTTGAATTTATAATTATCTTTCCAAACTTTGATTGAAGATTACTTGTTCCTATCAGTTTGGATAGGCAATTATAGCCATATGTTTTGTTTTGTTTGATCGCCCCAATTTAAATAGCACACAAATTAAATGAAAAGAAACGAAAATGTGAATTTACAATTCGAATTTTTTTATAAAATATATTAGTAACATTTTGATTTTTTTATACCACACATATATATACCTACACTATATATGGGGATATATAAACAAATTTAGTATATAATTACATGTTTTCCTCTATATATAAAATCTAAACCAATGTTTTGAAATCCGGACCGGACCGGCCGGTCGAACTGGTTTAACTGTGAATCAGAAGGTATCCCGGTCTGGGTTATGCTAAAGCCCCAAGCATTTAAAAACATTGATCTAAACACAATCAATTAGTGAAATTGATTAGAATCAATAACTTCTTCATGTTTCTCTTTCACATCATATGTAGTAACAACATTTGTTTTTCTTACCGCCTGCAAACATATATATACATATAATTATTATTAAATCATGTGTGGCTAAAAAATATTAAATTCATTAATATTTTGGTACCTTCATGTATCTATTGTCTTCTTATTCCACCAACCTTTATGTTCTTAACTAATATTTAGAAAGTTTAGATAACCATTAGAATATTTTGTGAAAATTAACATCTATTATACTCTCTAAATAATAAAGTTTAAACTTCTGACCTTGTATTAGCTGGAGGCAATACCTTATGGTTCTCCAGCAATATGAACTTCAAGCCCTACATAAACACATCGTCGCTATTAGTCAATGTTTTTAAACCCGGATCGGACTGGCCGGTCGGACCGATCCAACCGCGATCCGGTAGATATTCCGGTCCGGATTACTTCTAAAAGCTGGACAAATAAAAACCCGTAAAAAACCAGAAAAATCCGCTAAAAACCCGTGAACCGATGGTTGAACCGGCAGGTTGGACCGACGAGTCGATATCAAATTAAAATATTTTATTTTTATCACATTTAAAACTCAAACCAAATTAAAAATAAATATTGTTATTTATAAAAAAATCATTTAGTTATTTTATCTAATTATTTAAAAGTTTAATTTTAGCTGTTTAGTACATAATTATATATGTTTTGTTCATATATTTATAGAAAAGTAGATGTTATATTCATAAAATGTAAATAAACCAATAAACTAATTGACCCGTAGTTCAACCGGTCCGACCGGTTGACCCAGTGACCCGAAAGACTTCCGGTTCACCTTTGGTCCGATTTTAAAAACATTGCTATTAATCAAAAGAACAGACAATTATATACTAAAAGAGAGATTAAACTGGAAAAAAAATGTTTTAACAAAGAAACAAAATAAAGAACATCCTGTTTTATTTTTTCGATTTGATATTTTGTAGTAAATCAAAGTTCTCTTTCCTTTGAAAATAAGTTTCTGTTTTGGAGTAAAAGAAATTTGAGAGTTTTTTTTGAATTGAAGATGATTACTGCAATAGTTATACAAAAAAAAATATTGGCCGATTCATAGATATTTTTTTTAGTTTTGATAAGAATAAATATTTTTACAATCTTGTTATTACTTAACATTTAGTTTCACTAATGAATTCTCCTAAGATTATGAGTATTATCTAAATTATATTATTAATATAAATATGAAAATTTGTTTGAAAAACACATGTTTTCTAATAATTTGGTAATATTACCTTGTTATTAGTTTGCAAATTATACTGATTTGGAAAGAATACATGAATTTCACATATCTTAAATGTTGCAATTTGAATTATCGATGATAAGAAGAATATCTTTAGTATTGTGATATTGTAGTTATAGTAGATATTAAATATATGAGATTTTGAATTTATTATAATTTCCTTATGTTGTGTTTTTTATATAACTACATTATTTTTGGCTAAGAAAGATATTAAACACGTTTGGATTATTTCCTTATTCAAGATTTGAAGACTAATGATTTGAATTTAATTATTTAGATATTAATTAAGGTAGTTTGCAAATTTTAGGGATGCTGATTTTATTCTGTTTTTCCTAATCTAATAAATCATTCTGCTTTTTATGGTAGGATTTAATTACACCCGATTTTTATGTATTAACATCATTTAATTTTTGTTTGGCTATTACACAACTAAGGACTATCAATCTGTTTGGTTCCAATTAATATCAATTTGTTTAGCTTCAAGAATTACATATCCTTATTTTAATTTGAGTGGCATTTCATTGTAATAATCTCTAACCCTATGTCTCTTTATTAAAAGTGCTTCTCCTTTAATAGCATAGATATGTGATTTGATTGCATATATTTATGAAGATTTACATCTATGTTTAAGGAGGATATATCTTTGTGTATATATACAGCCTTATGCCATTGATAATAAACAAGAAAAACTTTCCAAATTATGTTTTTTTTTAACAGGACTATTTATTAATGAGTAGGTACATCAATCAGGTTGGCCCGGGGCGGAAACCCTCGAAGCTGGCATAAAGTCTGGTTCGAGTAGGGTTGAGAATTTTTTGAGCCTATATTTTGAAATCCGGTGCAACCCTAACAGGACTACAAGTCTTTTTCGGGGGTTTCTAATTTTTTTTACGAATAAAAAATTAAATTTAGAACATATTTTGAAACAATATATAAAAGTATTCTATGAATTGACTCGATAGAAATTTAAATAACCATTAATATTTATTAAAACCAACTAAATTTAAAAGAATAAGTTTAAACCAAATAAATTGTTTAAACTTATATACCAAATAAAACATGAGATTAAAATACTTCAAAGTAGGTAGTACAATTAAGATTTTAATCGACTTCAATATTTTTCAAAATCAAGATCATATAATAAGAAAATATTAATTTGTTGAATCTACACATATATAAACCATATAAAATATCATAGATAAAGATTTTAAATATATTAAATAAAGCCATTAAGTAAATACAGTATATGAAAACTAAAGTTAGAGTTTTCAAATCTATTTAAAATTAAGCATTAACCAAATCTTCCAATCAAACTAAAAGACTAACAAAAAAAATCAAAATATATTTTCTTTTAATTTCGGGTAGGCCGAGTCCAGTAGGGCTAATCCAAGAAAAAACTACATATTTAGTCCGAACTAGCCCTGGGCATTCGGGTACTCGGATCGGGTTTGGGTAGAAACTGTTCGGGTTCGAGTTTTCGGGTAGAGGAGTTTAGGACCCATTCGGGTAAATGTAAAAATTCGGTTTGGTTTCGGTTCGGGTCTTTTCGGGTTCGGGTCGGATCGGATATGGATTTTCAGAACCGTAAAAAACTGATTATTTTCGGATACATAAAAACCCATAATTTTACCCGAATATCCGAAAATTTTCAGGTAAATTCTTGGTTTTTTGGATAAATACCCGAATTTTCGGGTAAATACCCAGAATTTCGGGTAAGAATTTGAAATTTCAGGTGTAATTTAAGATATTCTAGTTAAAAAATCGTGTATTCGGATCCTAAATTATTAAAATCTATTTTTATTTCGGGTACTTTCGGATTCGCGTTCGGTTTGGGTTCGGGTTCGGATTTTCGGGTAAAGGAGTTTAAGACCCAATTAAGTAAATCCTAGATTTCGGGTTCGGATTTGGGTTCAATTTTTCGGTTCGGTTCCGATTCGGTTTTTCAGTTCCCGTTTTTTTGCTCAGGGCTAGTCCGAACGAACTTACCCAAAAAACTGATTTTTTTCCGAACATATATATAATTAAACCTCAGCTTAAAGTTTTTGGGATCGAGTCAACCTGCATGTGTTAACCCTAATTGACATGCCAATGGGGCCACGGCCTAAATTGTCTCAAGATTCATGAAAACTTAACTTTCCCTAAATCAATTTTAAACAAAAACAGACCTTCCCAGAAAAAAAAAAAAAGATGAAAACATTCTTTAACACAGTTTATTTGACCAAATAATGAGAGTGTGTTGATTATCAAGTGATGTTCTAATTTTCGTTTTCTTTTTTCTTCCATCAAGTCTGATAAAATACTAGCTTTAAAGCTTTATTGGTTTTCGATTTATAGTTGGATAATATTTTAGGGAATTTGAAAACAGAGAAGTAAGGAGACAGACAAGATTCTTGAGGAAGTGAAAAGACACAAATGCAGTCTCTGAGCAACTTGTGGAAGATCCAGCAAAGGAAGGGGGGACATGTAAAAGCAGATCAAGAAAGAGAGCTAAAGACACATATATAAGAAGCTTGATGAACGAAATATTTTCTTACCCAAATCGTCGCAGCTGTTCTTTCTCTGTGATAAATTACTTATATAATATGCATGATTAACTGATTTATTATCAGCACAAGCATCATCACTGTCTCTAATCATCTTCATATGTTATTAGATAATATGTATCCTCAGCATGAATTGAGACACTAAGACATTTTTGGAATTTCTTTTCCAACAAGAAACAAAGCGCAATAAAAAAAACTTAAGGAAACCTCAATGACAAGAAAAGTTCCAAAACACCAATTAGAGCCAAACTCTCAACTGCCTACAACAATTCAAGTCATAAAACAACATCATCGTAAGAACTCCAGCAGAGCCTCCATGTCTGCGCACTTTTGCTTCATGCCCTCCAACTCTTCCTCAATTTCTTTCACCCGAGTCTCACCGACCTCTCTCAGTTTCTTCTCCAGCCAATCCAACTGAAACCCCGCTTTTGTCATACAGATTAGTGTAGAATAAGCAGTGGCCAGATCATCAGTGGAGAGTTCTTCAGGGGACTGGCACAGCATCTCAGTCAGGCTTAGTAGGCTATTCAAGTATGTTGTTCTCAGATGTGGGTTCTTCGGACGGAATTTTGATGCGATGTCTGGGTGCTCTTCAAACAGACTGTTAACAGTTTCTACCTGCAAGTGAAACATGGACGTAGTAAAGTATAAAACCTTCTCAGATGGCAGTTTTTTGGGACCTGAAAACATACCCACAAACCTAATATGCAGCTTGTACCAAGAAAGTGAATTATATAGTTACAGTAGTTTACTTACCTGTGAAGGAAGAACTTGAAACCCATTGCATTCGACGCTTTCATTAACTAATAAAGTTTCCTCTACTACAATTGATTTGCCAACAACTTCAAGAACACCAACTTTGGCAACAATCTTGACTTCTCCATTCACCAGAAACCCACCATTTATGTCAAGAAGTTGGGTAAGGGGAATCATTGCTTTGTAACCCCTGTTGGGAGACTTCTGATCAAACCAGCTTTCTGGTGCTGTGAAGTCAAGAAACATATAACTTTTTAGTCAACACATAAAATTGCACAGCACATATATACATTTTAATCTCGCAGCAACACAAGTCCCATGAGTACATGACACGTAAAGTCTAAAGCCATAAAATATGAATTTTCCTTTGTCAGCCTTAGAAAAATAATTGTAAAACAACCTTTATGTTGGGAGAGTTCCTCTGAAATTTGATTGACAACAGTTAGGCTATATTTCGCGTGTCTTTTCCATCCATCAGGCAAACATTCAGAATCAGCAACAGAAAGAAACAGCGACAAACTTCTATTAATCTCATCACCATTTCCCTTGGGATAGGCAAGAAGACGCCTGCAAGCAAAAAAAAAAACAACACCAAAACTAAAAAAAAAAGCAAAGGACAATATCAAATTAAAAAACAAGTTTTCTTTTACCATTTGGAGTCACCAACTACGAAATTATCAGAATAAATTTTCTCAGATTGCAAAGAGGAGAAATTCTTAATCGTCCATGTGATCTTCTTTTCATATTGCTTCTCCATTGATCTTGATGAAGAAGACTCCTTGCAATCAAACTACCAGAACATGAATCGATAGGTTTATTTATACAACCCAAAAGAGAACCAAAGAGAGAGAGAGAGAGAGAGAGAGAGATAGAGATTACACTAAGCTTCTTTCAAAAGCTCTAAACAACACACAACACAACCAATATATTGTTTTTATAAGTAACCAGGTTTGAATAGAGGAATATGAAACGCTTCGGCTACTCATAGCTAAGTAGATGGGCTGATATAACTAATTATTGATACCGCCACAAACAACCACACACTGGTATACTAGTATTAATCATGATTGCCTTTTGGTTTTAAGAACTAGTCCCGAGTAAAATTATTTTTTGCTTTAGGTCCAATGGAAATAGTTGCAAGAAGATCATTTTGTTCTGTTGAATAACCCGGCTTATTTGGCTAATAATAGTGAGATTGTCAAGTAATAATATGAGTTCCTTTTTTCCTCAAATTTTCGTGTAATAAAATGATGTAAGTACCTATTAAATCACAAAAACTGAATAATGTTTGGTTATTGTATTTGGCGATTTGTGTAATTTTTAGTATTAATACTAATGTTTCAGCTTCTTTATTGCTTTTGATCAATTTCTCTTCTGCTTGCTCAATATATCTTCTACTCTGGCATCTTTAGTGTTTTGATAGGCTAATAACGTGAGCAAATGTGTTTGTACCGGGGATTGCACAACACTAAGTAAATAAAGATTTTTGGGGAAAGAGTGAAGCTGGTTCTTTTATTAACGATAAAATCGTGAGGTCGTCACTAACAAGAATCAAGATTGAGCTCGTCAGTTCACAGGAGAACTAACAAGCCAATAATGACGAGCTCAGAAGCTAGAAGGAATTATACAGAAGACAATAACGGTTTTCACGCAAAGTATTGCTCTCTGTCTCTTGTCCTCGGGTGAGGATGGTGATCCTAATAAGTGATGCTTCCTTTTATAGGCGACTGTTGACCGAGGGTTTTCTAGGGTTTCCATCGTGAATTCCCGAGAGTGCCCCTTTACGAATTATTAATGACTTGCATCCAATTTCGTCGGGCCGAAATCTTAATTAGCTTGTTTTGTTGGGCCGAGTGGCATATTGGGCATAGCCCATGTCCAACAATAGTCCCCCCCTTAGTCCGGAGAGCGTCAGTTTTTCTGCGATCAGCGGACGTGCTTGAATTCTGTTAATATGCCTGCTCGGCACAGATCGTCTCGGGTTGCTTGTGAGATTGCTGATGATCGGTGATCGGCGAGACTCCACAGTTGGAGATCGGCACGGCGCTGATGATGTGGAATCGGACAGGGGTCACCGTGATAACTTGACTTTGAGCGGGTTCGATCGATCTTGCTGGGCGTCATCGAGGATCGCCGCACGAGAGAGTGATCTAGGTGAGATCGACAGATTTAATGATTCCAGGGGGATCGAAGATCGGCCGATTGAGATAGGTTTTGAGAGAAACCGAGATGAGTTGAGCGGCGGTAATGAGTTGAGCAGTAGTAATGAGCTCGGCGGTGAGCTCGGCGGTGAGCGCGGCGGTGAGCTCGGCGAGATGAGCGGAGGTAATGAGCTCGACGGTGAGCTTGGAGAGATGAGCGAAGGTAATGAGCTCGGCGGTGAGCTCGGCGGTGAGCTCGGCAAGATGAGCGGAGGTAATGAGCTCGGCGGTGAGCTCGGCGAGAGTGAGATTTAGGTCTCGGCGATGAGCTCGGCGAGATGAGTGAAGGTAATGAGCTCGGCGGTGAGCTCGGTGAGAGTGAGATTTAGGTCAGCGAGATTGAGAATGAGGTCGCCACCAAGATTGAGGTCGGCGAGCGAGAAAGTGAGATTGAGGTCGCCACCGAGAGTGAGATTGAGGTCGGCGAGATTGAGATTGAGATCGGCAAGATTGAGATTGAGGTCAGCGAGTGAGTTTTGAGGTTGCCACCGAGAGTGAGTTTGAGATCGCCACCGAGAGTAAGATTGAGGTCGGCGAGATTGAGATTGAGGTCGGCGAGTAAGTTTGAGGTTGCCACCAAGAGTGAGTTTGAGGTTGGCGAATGAGATCGGCGGATGAGATCGGCATATGAGATCGTCGGATGAGATCGGCGAATTGAGTTCGGATCTCACGCGATCGAGAATGATTCTGAGATTGGTTCTACGTGCAAGGAAGGAGATCGGCAAGAAAATGTTGATCTTGCGAGTGAGGAGAGCTCAGCGAACGAAGATCGGCAATTGTGTGCTAGATAGAAATTGTCAGATCGACGAGATGAGATTGGTGTTCATGTTGTGCGCTTGCGTCCCACGTCTTCTCATGGGAGCGACAAGGAGAGATTTGATCGTCAACTTGAGGATGGCACTTAAGAGAGCGCGGGAGAAGGTTGTGAGATCAGCGCCAAGCTGGAGAGTGGAGATCGACATCAAACTTGAGAATGCAGGTCGGCACCAGGTAGAAGAGTGAATGTCGCCATCGAAATTTGAGGTCTCCACCGAGAATGAGTGGAGGTCTCCACCGAGAATAAGAGAGTAGGTCTCCACTGAAGACAAGAGTAGAGTCGCCACCATGAATGGAAGTGTAAAATGAGATGGAAGGAAAGCGCAAGAGCGACGAACGTGAGTGCGACGAGCGTGAGGGTGGCGAGCGCAAGAGCATGAGTGAGCAGCGAGCGTCGAGCGTGAGGGCGCTGAGCATCGAGTGTTAAGAGCGCAGAGCGTGAGAGCGTCGAGCGTGAGAGCGGCGAGCATGAAGGCAGCAAGCTTGAGTGCGGCAAGCGTGAGGTAGGCGAGCGCGAGGGCGTTGAGCGCAAGGTCTTCAAACTTTAGGGCGTTTAGGGCGAGAGCATTCGTTGAGCGCGAGAGTATTGAGCATGAGAGAGTCGTCGAGCGTGAGCGTTGAGAGAAGGCATTGAACGCAAGGGTGTTGATTGCAAGGGCGTCAAACGCGAGGGCGTTGAGCGAGAGAGCGTCATCGAGCATGAGAGCGTCGTCGAGCGTGAGCGTTGAGCGAAGGTGTTGAACGCAAGGGAGTTGAGTGCGAGAGCATCGAACGCGAGGGCGTTGAGCGAGAGAGTCTTCGAGCGTGAGAGCGTCAGCAAGCATGAAGGCATCAAACGTGAGGGCGTTGAACGAGAGCGCGTAGTCGAGTGTTAGAGCGTCGTCGAGCATGATAGCGTCGTCGAGCATGAGGGCGTCAAACGCGAGTGCGTTGAGCGAGAGCGTTGAGCGCGATGACGTTGCCGTGAGGGAGCGAGCTTATGTTTCATATGCAACTCGGTTTTATGATCTACCAAAGTAAAGTGGTAGGCGAGACAGACTCGCCGTACCTTTAGGTGCGGCTTTTCTGTCCGGCTTATCCTGTGGGTGTTTAGGGTTGGCAAGAACTTGCAAGCCGGAGCTTGGCTTATTAGTTCAGACGCCCTTAAGCTAGTGCGAGACTTGCTCGGCTTTTTGCTTGGTTTCGAGATGTATTCTACGGGGCGAGACGTCTCTCGGCTTACCCTGTTACGTGTTTCGAATACCAAATTTTAGGTTGGTAGTTGAGATGAGCTCGTCATACCTTTTAGGTGCGGCCCTGGTGTCCGGCTTACCCTGTGGGTGCCACGAGGTCGGCAAGAGTGTGCAAGTAAGAACTTGGCTTATTCAAACTTGACCGCGTGCTAGCTGAATGCGAGACTGGGCTCGGCTTTTTTTTGTGCGGATTATTTCACCGCTGCATCCATGTGGAACGCGTTTTAAATCGTACACCTGGCCAGGGTGACGATGTAGAAGCTGGACACTCGTTAAGACGGACTCGTTCGAGAGAGCTTATTTGACTAAGTGTACTCTTGCGAGTGTAACTTTTTTGTTGTTGCAAATATCTTATTTTGAAGAATAGATGAGCTCGGTATGTCGAGCGTTCTTTTTTTTTTTTTTTTTTTTTTTTTTTTTTTTTTAGCTAATGATATTATGATGTTTAACTCACCGTTGATCTTTGATGCTGAGCTGCGAGTTGGTCGTCGATTTCGAGGTGAACCCGAATCCTACGTGGGTTGTTTGTCGTTGGATTGATGATCGGCTTGCAGGTAGCAGAGACAAGTTTTGAAATTTAGCGCCAGTGACGAGTTCGATAGTAGAGACGAGCTTGGTAGGTCGATAACATAGATAAGTTTGAAAGGTCAATTGTTTGCCAGGTCGCCAAGTATGAATGTTAGGAAGATCAGAGCTACTGAAGTCGTTTCTCGCGATATTGGAGATATCACAGGGTAGCATAGTGGTTTGGGCGAGGTCGCCGTTGAGAAGGATCAAGAAATGATGGGTTTGCACGCAACTGGTAGTGTCGCCGCTATTGAAAGAGACTTGTTGAGAGGTCGGCAGGCTGGGTTTAGTTGCCGCGAGCTTGGCTAGACTTCCCGCGAAGTCGTCCATGCTGGTGTTAGACGAGCTGGAGGGCGGCGTGACCGAGACTTCGCAGATTTGGGTCCTGTTAATCTACGTGAAGGCGGCGAGGGGGAGGGAGGCGCTAACAAGGGTGTCACCATCACATGTAGTCGGATCGGAGGCGATGCACATATGGTCGGTAAATCATTTGTTGAGGTCGGTGAATCGCCTATTCTCGATCGATACATGTCCGGTACATGGTTGTGTGGCGATGACAAAAATGGAGATCGGCTGGCGATTGAGGTCGACACCTCTAGGGTTGGAGGGCGGTGCGAGTTGGAGTGGATTCGATCGAGAGCGATTCAGATCAGGTCAGTAGATCTGATGCTTTTCGTATTGGACCTAGTCTCGGAGGTTGTAGAGCGGCCAGATCTGCTGAGATTGGCATTGTGACCGAGAGGAGAGATCCGGGTGATAACGGTGGTTTTAGAGTTTAACCGTGAGATCGGTAGTGGCGGCGCGTGGCAATTTGGAGGTCGGCACCTTGGTCCCGAGGTCGTCCCTCGTGAGGTTAGCATTGGAGGTTAGGAGAAATTTCGATAAGGAAGCACTGGTTTTGAGCGGGTTCGCGCTGCGTTGGCAAGCTCAGCAGTTATCAAAGTTCTCAGCTGGCTGGAGGTCGGCGAGATTGAGAGAGATCAGCGGAGGGATGCCCACGAGGTCGGCGCTGGCTGCCTTGAGGTCGGCGCTGACTGCCTCGAGGTCAGCACTTCCCACGAGATCGACGCTGATTCTGGTGGAGATTTTAATCTCATGATGGGAGGTCGGCACGATCGCGAGTCTCTAGGCCGCATTGCTGAGGAGAATTGTCGGATGTTTCCTGTTATGAGCGGGACGGAGCTCGGCGGCTCCCTGCTGAGAGTGCCCGGATCTGATGGGAATAACCTCAAAGTGCGGCGTGACGATCTTGAGAAAGGACCTCGTCATATGCGCAATGCCGGACTCGAGGTAGGAGGTCGCAAGGTTGGTTCAAGCGAAATAGAGGAGCTTGTTGATCGCCAATTTGAGATCAATTTTTCGGATATGGGTGGAGTGTGCTCTCAACTCTGGGATCAGCATTGTAGCGAGGTTGAACGATATGACCGGATTCAGATTCGAGTGTGGTTCAGCGAATGAGGATGCGGGTCGGCGAGCTGGAATTGATGCGAACAGGAATTTTCGTGATGGGACTGAGATCGGCGAAGACGCAATCGAGGTCGGCGGGCAGCTCGGCCGAGAGTTTGCCGATTCTGATGATAGCGATGCCGACCTCATGATGGGAAGACGCAGCGAGGCACGACATGGGGGAGCAGCCGAGATCGGCGTTGGATGGCGGCGTGATCTCTTTGTTTCTGAGGGCGGCGCCATTGAGGAGGATAACATCAAGGTCGGCGAAGAGATGACCGAAGGCGTGTTTATTATGGAATTGAGAGAGACCGCAAACGAGAGAGGTCGAGAAGACGGAGATGAGGTTGGTGGTCGGCCATGTAGTGCTCCGGGGGTCGGCTCGTTTTCTACCAGGTGGAGTGACCGAGAATCTGCCGATCTGGATCCGGCTAGCTTTGAGACCGATTGAGGGGATGTGGAGCTGAGCGTTGATGTCGAGTTTGGTTGTCGCGAACTTGGCGACACCTCTCATGAGGTCGGAACTTCTCACGGTGATGCTTTCGACGGTATCAATAGATATTTGGGAAGAGTGGAGATTTTGGTTTCACCATCGAGGGTTTGACCGACGATCGTGATTTTGACGACATTCTTGAGGTTGGTGAAAAGTGGTGGTAAGCTTTTTATGTTGTAGTGAGTGTGTCAAGTCGCTCGGTTGTTCGCCTGTCCTGGCTAACGAGTATGTCCATGATAGTCTCGTTATGGATCGTCGAGGTTGTTTCTGTGTCCAGCAAGCAAGGGAGCTGGGAGGGCGGCACCATCAGTGAAAACTAGAGCCACGGTTTGGAGATGTTGGGCATGTGTGGCAACAAGAGGTTCTGATGGCGTATCGGGCGCTGGTGTAGAGGTTGTGCTCGGCAGGGAGCCTTCGGTTGTGCTCGGCAGGGAGCTCGGCAGGGGGACAATTCGTGTTCTCGTTCACCCCCATCGCTGCTCCGTTGCTTCGTTGAGGTCTTCGCTGGGGTTCGTCATGAGTCTTGAAACTTCGAGGAAGTGAGGACCGTCGGTCTTGATTCGTCAAAAGAAGCGATCTACTCTCGCCCCACGGTGGGCGCCAATTGTTTGTACCGGGGATTGCACAACACTAAGTAAATAAAGATTTTTGGGGAAAGAGTGAAGCTGGTTCTTTTATTAACGATAAAATCGTGAGGTCGTCACTAACAAGAATCAAGATTGAGCTCGTCAGTTCACAGGAGAACTAACAAGCCAATAATGACGAGCTCAGAAGCTAGAAGGAATTATACAGAAGACAATAACGGTTTTCACGCAAAGTATTGCTCTCTGTCTCTTGTCCTCGGGTGAGGATGGTGATCCTAATAAGTGATGCTTCCTTTTATAGGCGACTGTTGACCGAGGGTTTTCTAGGGTTTCCATCGTGAATTCCCGAGAGTGCCCCTTTACGAATTATTAATGACTTGCATCTAATTTCGTCGGGCCGAAATCTTAATTAGCTTGTTTTGTTGGGCCGAGTGGCGTATTGGGCATAGCCCATGTCCAACAAAATGCAATCACTCTCCGCTCCTCATGACATGATACTTTGTTTTGTTACAAGGAGAGACTGAGAGAGAAAGAGAAGACTCGTGTTTTGTTAAACTTGCACTTCGTTTCCATCTTGAAGTTGCTCTATTTAATAATACAAATAATTCTATTTCCACCTTTTGTCAGTCACTCAAATATTTTTCTTCATCTCGGAGTCGAGCTTTTTCCTAAAACCTGGAACTCGAATCGAAACAATGTCCTGTAGTTTCTCCACAAGGCTAGGTCTTTGGCTTTGCTTTTTTACAGTATCAACCAAAAGCTGGTATTCCAATAGCGTAGCCTCTGGTAAAGGTTCCAAGAACTCACACTTAGACAAAATCTCTGGAGGAGGAACACCTGAGATGAGGTTTGTGTCCAGTTTTGATCTGTCTTTCTTTGCTTCTTTGGGTTCTTTAACCAGTGTACCCTCAAGGGCTGAAGGAGATGCACCAGGAATCACTTCCCGTGTGAAGGGTAATGATCTTGTGGGTTGCAAGCAGAATTCTATCCACTGGTGGATTATTGGAGATGGGCCTCGGACTCGTCCTCCTATCTTTTCTGCTTCTTTACCAGAGTCAGAAACAGCCGGGATTGCCTTTAAAATACGATAATGCTTCACGGGGTTAGTGTCCGGATATGTTACATGGTAGCATTCAGAATATTAAGAAAGTTTAAGACTGTCACTTACCCATAGATCAGCCCATAAGGTGGCCCCGGACTTGGGAACAATCACTGTAACATTAGACATACGTTTTGCGACAGGGATAATATCGCTGCTCCACCCAACAGTGACCCAGACATCTCCGACATTGAAAGCTTTTAAATAGTTGTTACTGTCAAACAGTCTAATCTGTATGCAAAAAGGGAAACAAGATCAGCCACCATTGCCATTTTTTCTCAATAACTATAGAGGTTGCGTGAAACATGTTAAACTCATGTTTTCTCTTTTTGTCTTTAGGGTATGGAGAGATAGTAAAAAGGCAAAAACCTGTTTCATAAGTGATGCTAGATTATTTTCCACGGCGATTCTTCCTCCAGCAACTTGTGAATCCAGGTCTGTCGTGTTGTATGATGCTCCCATGTATTTGAGAACAGCACCAATAACCTCTCTAGGAGAATTTACCATTGCGATCCTCCCTGCAAGCTCGGGTCGCCACAGATCATCCCAGTCCTAAAGCCAGGAAATGGTTCAGTGATATTCACTTCTTATAAATAAGCACACAGCTACAAAATCAGGACAGCATTTTAACTTAGTCGATGAGAGAAAAAAAAAAAACGACAATAAAGTATACAAACCTCTATCGGAGCCAATTTGTAATTCTGAAATTTGCTCTTTTTGTATGCTATTACAATGGTCCCCCAGCGATATGGTACCGCCCACATTTCACCGTCAGGAGCTTTTTCTCCCGCATAGTTCCTGCGGAGATAAACCTGAGACTTTCTAAGTCATGAAATGAACCCTAAGAACAATTCCAAGTTTACAGAGTAAGAAAGCTGAAACACATGTAAGATTACGCCTCTAAATTCTCTCAAGTTAGTGTTATTGTATCACCATATATCATCCAGACCTACCTAACAAACCTCAATCTATTTGATCAACGTAGAAATCCATCCCTTGCACAAAGACAGATATATACATATTGCTAAAACCACTGATTTAAATTCTCACCTTCCATCTATCACTCAAGCCTTTATACCAGTCTTGATCTTCTATCCCTTTCATTGGCTCAATCAGCTTTTCCTTAATAGCATAACTAAGCCAAGAATCACCAATACTAATCATATCAGCTGCTGCAGTTGAAGCAGAACCCTTTTTCCCCTTTTTACTAGGCTTAGATAGATCAAAGAAAATCTCTTCAAGATTTGCTAAGAACCGAGTCTTTAACCTCACTCTCTTCCCTTGTGAGCTCATAAATTCCTAAACTCAATCCAAAAAACATACAATTTCAGCTAATAAGCTAAGATTCAAAATAAGAAATGGAACACAGAGAAGTGAAAAACTAAGACAACCTTAATCCATGATGGTGGCACTGAGCCACGCAAGGCAACGAGTTTTAACGGCACACTCAGAGAATACACTTTAGCTTTGTAAGCTTCGAAGTCTGCTTCCAACTTCTCATCTTCAACTTCGTGATTCTCTTCACCTGCAAAACTCATTCTATTAAACAAACAAAATTCAAATCTATTGAAACTCAAAAGAGTAACGAAAATGTTCAATTTCACGCACCAGCTACAGTTTCTGTACTGATTTCATTCTCCGTAGCCACAATCGGCGGAGGTAGTAACCGAGCTGAGGCCGGAGAACAGACGCGAAGACTGCTTAAACCGAGGAACAGCACAGTCGAAGCAGAGAGGCGAACTATACTCTCATGAAACTTTTCGCCTCGAGAAACTCGTGCGACGGTGACCCTCCTTCCTCCGTCGCGTTGGTTCCCGCCGTAAAAGAAGCTCACCGGCGGTTTCAGGGAAAGAGTCGCCGCCGTAGCCATCGATAAAAACTCAAAATACACGACACAACCAACCAAACAACAATGACTTCTAATCTCTACCGGTTTATTCCGGTTTGTTAAAACCGGTGGGCTTATACAAAAATTGGCTCGTCAGTTAGAATAATGGGCCTTAAGATGGGCCCAATGATGATGGTATCGACCGAGAGAGAGATGGCTAGCTAAGGTGTAGCTGGCATAATAATTGGGTTTGTCTATCAGTATAGGAAAGCGTCGGTTGGCACGTGCGGGAGGTCGAGATCGGCACGTGCGAGACCCACTTCGTTTCTTCTCATTGGTCGTATGCTTTGGAGAAGAAAGCATCTTCTCTCTTCTTCTCTCAAACTCTCTCACTTAGTTACAAAAACTAATTAAAATTTGTAAACACAAACACTACTCTTCTCTCTCACAAGTCACAACACTCTCTAGCTTTCTCTCTCTTCACTCTTACCATAAAAATAAATCACACACACAACCAAAAAAAAAAAAAAAAAAGTGATTTTTATTTTTGGGTTTCGTTTAGTTATATATAAATTTTCGTGCTTTACAGCTCAATTAGTCGTCTTCTTCCTCTGTCTCTCAATTTCTCAATTCCTCTTCATCTTCCTCCTCTCGGATCCATTTTGTAGTCTTGGTACTAATTCTTTTGCTTCAAAGTTTTGACCTTTTGATATTGTGTGGGGGGGAAAGAGTTGGGCTTTTGGCTCTTTTGCTGAATCGTTTTTTTTGTTTTGTTTTTCTGATTTTGAGTGTTTTGATCGTTTTTACTGTTTGAATCTTATTGAAGCTTGAGCTCTTTTGGTTAATGATGCTGAATTTGGGAACTTTTCTAATTTTAGGAATTGGGGAAGTGGGTGAGATTCTTGTGGGACAGTTTCACTGTTCCAGGTACTCAAAATGTAGATGAGAGCATGCATAAGTTGATGTGTCATTGAGAAATCAGTTGTTTGATTTTGGGCTACTGTATGATATTTATGTACAATTGCGTATCTTATGTTATGTGCTAAGTGTACTCTTGAACTCTTCAGGGCTCATTAGTAATCTGATAATATAAGTATTTCCTTCTTTTTTCAGGAGTCAAGTTTCTTACTTGGACATAGCAGACACATGGGATCATCAAATAGCTGACTATCTGTTACAAGGACGAGGCTCTTCTCTCAAATGATTGGTAGTAGTTATATTATGCTTGGACAGTGCCATGATGGGCATCTGTGAGATGAAAAGCTGCTGCTCATGGCTTCTTTTGATCTCATTGCTTTGTGCACTATCAAACGAAAATCTAGCCATTAGTCCTGACGGTACACTTACTGCCATATGATTCGCTCACTTATTACCATTCATAGCGTCCTGCGCCGTTTTTATAGAGCTTTAATCCTTTTTTTGCTTGTTACACCATTCAGGGGAGGCGCTTCTGAGCTTCAGAAATGCAGTTAGTAGATCAGATAGTTTCATCCATCAGTGGAGACCAGAAGATCCAGATCCATGTAAATGGAATGGAGTAACATGTGATGCAAAAACGAAGAGAGTGATAACCTTGTAAGTTTTGAATCTTGTTGGGGTTTAAACGTATTATCTTCAGTATTATTGTTTATGTTTCTTGGTTCGCAGGAATCTTACTTATCACAAAATAATGGGACCTTTACCTCCTGAGATTGGAAAGCTGGACCATTTAAGGCTCTTGTATGTACTCTCTAACCTTAAATTCATTTTATTAATTATGAGTATACAGTATACTTAATCTGAGGCTGATTAGTGATCACATGTACGTCATTGCAGAATGCTTCACAGCAATGATTTATATGGATCAATACCTACAGCGTTGGGAAATTGCACGGCATTGGAGGAAATGTAAGCGCTTTTCCAGGATAATTATGCTGAATTCCACATGGTTTCTGAGAGACCAATATCAGTTGTTCATGGTCATCAAAATTGTCCAACTGGTTTTTGCAGTTACTTGCAGAGTAACTACTTCACTGGACCAATCCCAGCTGAGATAGGAGACTTGCCTGGCCTTCAAAAGCTGTATGGTTTTTTTTCCTCTTCCATATATTTGTAGATGCGTCGGTCTTTTGGTCTCTGGAATATCTGTTAGTGTTTGTTTCATTTACTTCTGTCACCATCTAGGACCATGGTAACCTATGGTTGACTGCATAATATCTTTGTATGCTACATTGTATTCAGAACTAGTTTTACCTCTACTCTTAGTGAGCCTATAAAAGTACTGTAATTTGAGAAGCACGATAATGTTACTTTGGTTTCACTTAGTTCAATTAGTGGTTGTTCTCTTCTCTGTTCTAAAACTCACTTTCGACTTTTTTATTATATCTTCAAGGGACATGTCAAGCAACACTCTCAGTGGAGCTATCCCTCCTTCGCTTGGGCAGTTGAAAAAGCTTGCTAACTTGTGAGCACCTTAATCTCTGACTTCCGCTGTTATTGATCATATTCCAGTTTTGTGAATCATTTTGTTTATTTTTGTCTTTTGAAGCAATGTCTCAAACAACTTCCTGGTGGGGGAAATACCTTCTGACGGGGTGCTCCCTGGATTTTCTAAGAACTCGTAAGAAAACAAAATCCCTTTCCTCTTTCAGGGTTAGAAAAATAGAGCCTCTAAACTTCATTTCTACAGCTGATCTTTCAGAGCTTCGGTTATATTTGGGATGATTTTTTTAACCACAGTAATTATATAGCTAGCTTGTATCAGTGCAGCTGAAATAAAAAAAAGGCTTTCAAACTGATACATTACCCCTACAGCTTCATTGGAAACCTTAACTTGTGTGGAAAGCAAATTGATGTCGTGTGCCAAGATGATAGTCGAAACCCTTCTTCAAATTCTCAATCAGGTAAAGCAACTACGTATCCTAGCAATTTTCTGGTCAACATACAGGTTTTGTTGTGGCTCTATCACTAAAGTTATATTTGGTGTCTGTACATTATAGGTCAAAATCCAAAGAAAAACTCGGGTAAGCTGCTTATTAGTGCATCAGCAACCGTAGGTGCGCTGCTTCTAGTGGCACTGATGTGTTTCTGGGGATGCTTTTTATATAAAAAGCTCGGTAAAGTCGAGATTAAAAGCCTTGCAAAGGATGTTGGTGGAGGTGAGCCGTGTTGATTTTTTTTGTAGAAATTATCTTGGAAATTTTCAAATTTCCCTCCATCTCCAAAAGCTTCATTATGACTTTGTCAATTCAGGTGCGTCTATTGTGATGTTCCACGGAGATTTGCCTTACTCGTCCAAAGATATTATTAAGAAGCTGGAAATGTTGAATGAAGAGCACATTATCGGATGTGGAGGCTTTGGAACAGTGTATAAGCTGGCCATGGATGATGGCAACGTTTTTGCATTGAAGAGAATTCTTAAACTAAACGAAGGGTTTGATCGTTTTTTTGAGCGGGAGCTTGAGATTCTTGGCAGCATCAAACACAGATACCTAGTGAATCTACGTGGATATTGCAATTCGCCAACATCAAAGCTACTGTTATATGATTACTTGCCCGGTGGTAGCCTTGATGAAGCACTTCATGGTATGACTAATCTTGTTTTTACGGCTCTCTTCCAATATTATGAATGATTTCATTGAGAATGTTTGGTTTCTTGAATTAGTAGAGAGAGGCGAGCAACTGGACTGGGATTCGCGTGTAAATATCATCATAGGAGCTGCGAAAGGGTTATCATATTTGCATCATGATTGTTCTCCTAGGATTATACATCGTGATATAAAGTCGAGCAACATTTTGCTTGATGGCAATCTCGAGGCACGGGTATCAGATTTTGGTCTAGCCAAGTTGTTGGAAGACGAAGAATCCCATATTACAACCATTGTTGCAGGCACATTTGGGTACTTAGCTCCAGGTAAAGAGGCCTTTTGAGAGTCTTCACTTACATAATAAAGATTTGATCTTCGAAATGCTGAGAGTTTCTCATTTGACTTTGACTTAACAGAATATATGCAAAGCGGTAGAGCAACCGAGAAAACAGATGTATACAGTTTTGGGGTTTTGGTTCTTGAAATCTTGAGTGGGAAGCGACCAACCGATGCTTCCTTCATTGAGAGAGGCCTTAACGTTGTTGGTTGGGTACGCAAATGACATACTTTTTTTTTGATATTGATGTTTTGATTCCGACAAATTTGAGTAAAAGAACTTTTGGTTAATGATCTTTTGCAGCTAAAGTTCTTAATCAGCGAGAAACGGCCAAGGGAGATCGTTGATCCAAACTGTGAAGGAATGCAGATAGAGAGCCTGGATGCTCTTCTATCAATAGCAACACAGTGTGTGTCTTCGAGTCCAGAAGAGCGTCCCACGATGCATCGGGTTGTCCAGTTACTTGAATCAGAAGTCATGACTCCTTGCCCCAGCGAATTTTATGATTCCAGCTCTGATTAATTGCATGAAGCCATGAACCCACCAGCCTAAAGTAAACAGAATCTGGTTTCCGGAGGAAGATCCAGATGCCTTGTGTCTATTCAATTACAGTTTTGCTCCCCCAAGAAAACCTGCAAATGCCAATGAAGATCCATCAACCTCCAGTAATGGAACAGAGTCTTTGTGTTTGTGTTGCCATTTACTTTTGCCCTCCAGTTTTACAAGATTTGAGCCATTCATTTTCAGCCCCTTCCCCTTTTTTTTTTTTTTTTTGTTCAGATTTTTGGTAAAAAGAAACTTTTATTTGAACATGAAAATTGAATTGTATAGTTGCGACCTCTGTAGAAAAACTCTGAATTCTTCTTTTGAAATAATCCATGTTTCTTCTTCCTCAGTCTCAGTCAAAATCTTGGTTCAGTTAAAGAAGCTGATTTCAAACTCATATCGATTCATTAGCTTATATTCATGATTACTTAAAAGCAGGGAAACAAATATTAATGATTTAAGGGCACTCTTTAAAGAATGTAATAGAAAGTTATCAAATTTCAATTTCTTCATGTTCCAAACCAATCATCAGATTAGTCGTTTGATGCAGCATTGAGTTGATCTCATCCATTTTTGGGTGAGATGATGGATCATCTCCAAGAATAAATTCATGACAAACCCCTTCAATCTTGATGGAGCTGCAACCAGGAAACTTTCTGATTCCCATATCTTTCATTTTCCTTCTCACATTTGTTACATCTTCCCATCTATTAGCAGACGCGTATACACTTGCCAGCAGAGTATGAGCACTAGAATCACTTACTTCCACTTTCTCGAGCTTTTCCGCTACCCGTTCAGCTATTTCTACGTTCCCATAGTTCCGAGCAGCGCTAAGCAAAGAACAGTACACAGGAACTAGAGTTTCATCGTTTTCACTTCGCATTTCACTTATCAAGTCCTCAGCTTCATCTAATAACCCAGCTCTGCATAGTAGGTCAATCAGACAGCTGCAGTGCTCTGATTTAGGCTGGATCTTATGTACTTTGTTCATTGAATAGAAAATTCTACGTCCTTCCTCTACAAATCCACCATGATTACAAGCTGTTAAGACCGCAACAAAGGTTATATCATCTACCCTAACACCGATATGTTCCATTTCGTTATACAAATCCAAAGCTCTCCCTGACATCCCATTCATGGCAAGACCGTAGATAAGTGATGTCCATGAAGCCGTATCTCTCTCCTTCATTTCATAGAAAACCCCTAGAGCTGTCTCAATACATCCACATTTTGCATACATGTCAACAAGAGCAGTACCAACTACTTTATCTACTGTAACTCTGTTCTCACGTATGTAACCATGTATCCACTTCCCTTGCTCTAAAGCTCCACTCTGTGCACAACCTGTCAAGAGAGAGACTAACACGAAATTATCAGGCCTAATTCCTTCAGTCTGCATGCACCTGAACAAGTCCAGTGCCTCGTCAAACCGGTTAAACTGAACATAACCATTCATCATAGCTGTCCAAAGAACAACATCTTTTACAGGACTTCTCTCAAACAACTCTCTAGCCTCATCAATCTTACCGTTACTAACATACCCAGAAACCATGCTAGTCCAACACTTGACATTCTTGTCTCTTATCGAATCAAAAACAGCTCTAGCCTTATCGAGACACCCACATTTACAGAACATATCAACCAATGTGTTACCAATCTTAACACTCATTTCAAATTCTGTGACAACATACTTATAAATCTTTTCACCAACTTCCAAATTCTTCAAAACCGAACAAGCTGAAAGAGTGCTCACAATCGTACTCTCATCAGCCTTCAAATTGCTCTCCTGGCTCATCCTTTTAAACACAGCAACGGCATCTTCAAACCTCCCATGCCCAACATAACTAGAAATCAACCCGTTCCAAGATACAACATCCCGTTGAGGCATTTCATCGAACACTTTATGAGTGATCTCCATTTTACCCGATGAAGCATACATCCCCATGAGTGAATTGGATACATAAGAATCGAACTCAAGCCCAGCTTTCACAGCATAACCATGAACCTTCTCACCTTCTAGAACCTTCCTCAAACGACCAATTGATTTCAGAACAACCGGTAAAGTGAAACTATCAGGATACAAGCCTTGTCCTCGCAATTCACCGAACAAAGCCAAAACTTTCGTGTAACTCTTTGTCTCAGCAAGAGATTTGAGCATCTTATTATACATAAGAAGTGATGGAGTTTGTACAGAACCCATACTCATGTCAGAAGGATACAATTGTGATTACCAAACAAGGCGTTACAGTTTTTATGGTTTGGTCCAGAAAAAAAACAAATGTAATGAAAATGTAAAGTTGTGAACTTTCGAGTACATAATATTTGAAAGACATGTCTTTACGATTCAAACTCTGTTCGGTTTCTGAAGCTGATTTCAACTTAGATTTATCTTCATCATAAAGAAGCAAGCTTTAAGAGAGGTACTGAAACAAGAAACTGAAAGATCATATTATCATAATTAGAGTTAGATTACAGAAGATAAAACAGGATTCTCATCATGGAGAAATCGACTCGAGAGTTAAGACTTAAGAAAGAGGAAGAAAAAGCACAATCGTATCTCTTACACAGGTCATATTTACTCGTGGATACATATCTGACATAATCATACTTACGTATGAGCTTATGATGATACGTAAGAGGAAGGTAGAAAAACACACAATCGTAGCTTACACATACTTAATACTTTATGGATGTGTATTTATGTTTAAAGAAAGAGATCACTGCTACTTGACGTTTGATTCCACGATCTTGCTCGCGGGAGCTTTCTCTTGTTTCTCAACGTAAGCAGACGGAAACCATCCGGCTTTGCCCTTGTATTCTCCTTCTGACCAGCCTGTTCCAGCCACCTGAAATTTTGTTTCATCAAACACAACAAAATGGTAAAATCATGTTTCTTTGTTTTGTATGTTGTATTGTTAAACACGGGTGGCAAGAAATGTACCTGCCGCACAATTACATAATCATCGACAGCGAGACTGAGTTCCCCTGGGGCTTGAGCATCAAACGGGTGCACAACCTGTCAAAAACAAGAAAACATAACTCTTTACTCCCCTGAATTTGAAAAGTTGACTTAAATCAGAGTAAAGAGTTTTAAAAGGCTTTACCTTTGCAAGAAAGTAGGAATCATTCTGACTGAGAAGTTGATGGTTGTGATGATCATCAGATCCATTGGACTTCTTGATCTCTTCCTGTGGACTAGACTTGAGTTCTTTCTGGTGAGTGGATTTGGTTTCTTTTCGAGGACTGGACTTCATTTCGTCCTTGGGATTGGGTTTGGTTACTACTTCTTGGGGATTCGACTTGGTTTCTTCTCGACGATTTGACTGGATCTCTCCCGAGGTATTTGATTTGATCTCTCCTGAGGGATTTGAACCCACTTCTTCTTGGGGAAGAGAAGAAGCATCCTCTAAATGTAAAGGTAGTGACTTTGGTGATGATCCTATAGATTCTTCCTCAGCAATCATCTGAATAAGAAAGCAAAACCAGATCATACGACTGATTGTATCTAGTCATAATCTTAAGTATGTAAATAGAGCAAGTTACTGACCTCAGCATGTAGCTTGTCGAGGATATCAAGAGCATTACGATGATATGTTCTCTCAGCTTCAACCTGCGTTGGTATTTTCATTTCATATCTAATCAAAAGAACAAGTAAACAATCATGAGCTGAGATATGATTCAAGTGATGATTACCAGAGCACGGAGGCGCTGATAAGTAACATTTTGCTGCTGATCATCGACTTCCAACATGGCCTTAGTAGCTTCTTTGCCAAGAGTTTTCATACTTGTTTTGAGCTCAGCCAATCTCGATTCGGAATTCTTAAGTTTTATGTAGGCTTCTTCAGAAATATCAGATTCCTTCAACTTTGATCTTCTCCTCAGTACATCAGTTGCCTATTAAAAAAGCGTGTGTTTCCTCCACAAATGGTCAACACCGCAAGAAAATTTCAAATCGCCTCAAAACAAACCAGAGAGAGGTTTAATAAGATTTTTACCTGAGCTTCAACTTCTTGTCTCAGCCTGTCATAGTGATTTACCAAATGCCTAGCATCTTCCAAAGGCGCACTATATATCATTGTACGAATTGGCTCACAAACCTAAACAAACAAAAGTCTAAAGCTTCATTACATGTTCTCGAGCGACCCTGCCAGGTAAAAGAATAGAGAATGAAATGAAAATGTTCCAAAAAGTTTACCTGCTCACTAAGAACTACAAGGAGCGTTTCCCTCTCGCCTTCCACCGACTTGTAAGAGGTACCAAAGTGATGTGCAACTCTTGAGAGAGGAGTATTAGCATCAGGATTCTCATCTCCATATTTCTTAAAATCTTCAGCAAACTTCAACCCTGTGGATATACACAGTACAACATTAAAAATTTGATACCAAGAAGTATATATATATGAGATCAAGTAGAAAACAGAAACTTACCAATCTCAACAACTTTCGTGCCGGTCGCAATGAAACCTTCGAGTCCGCGAACAATATTCCTTTGCAAACGCTGTGAACAGAAGAAATTTTCAATAAACCAAAACACCAATGAAGATTATATTATCACGAGACACCTTAAGAAAAAAAACCTTACCTTTGCAGCCTTAGTAGAGCTATACAGATCTTGAAGCTTCTGATGACAATGAAGCTCTTCTTCATCAACAACAACAGCATCCGCGTTAACATGCCCTAAATGCTTCAGAACCGCCTACACAATAACCATAAATTTTATACAATTAAAGAGACCTACACAAATCTTGTCTGAAATTATAAGGTAACCTATGCCTAAAACAAGCAAAGTCCATACTTTTCACCTAACTACATAACCAATTCATACCTCGACAATCCTATCTACTCCCAAAAGTTATAAATTAAACCATCACCCACTTCAAAGATTCCTCCTTTATTGATACCCACAAAACAAATTATCTCAGTTATCTAAGAAAACAGAAATCTAGAAAAAATATTAAGAAACCACCACCCACTTGCTGTTGCCTGGCGACTTGCTCTCTGAGCTTCGCCGCTTGCTTTCTTATAGCTTCCATGTCTTTAAAACCAAAACTCAAGTTCTAAGTAGCTTCAAGTTCGGTTTCTTCAGTACTACCAACCGATGATAGATCAAGAGATTTGGGGAAAAGGGTAAGTTAAAAAATTCTCAGATTGAGGAAACAGAGGAGATAAAGTAATAGATCCTTAACTCCTTTCTTTACAGGTAACAGTCGGAGAAAAAAAAACAAAAAAGTAACGACAACGGAATGAGTTATAGTGGAGAAAGTTGAAGCAGCTACTCCTCCTTCGGTTTCCAACACTTTCTTTCTTTATTTGAGTGGTCGGTCTTCAATTTTGTACTCATTTAACTTCATTTTTTTTTTTTTTTTTTTTAAGTCTTCACTTTCATATTTTATGAAAAGTTTATTATTCTAATATCTTTTTAATGGCACATATTAATTGGACCGCAGGATGAAAAATTATTATATGTCCATTTCTTTGTTTTATTAGCTGAATATCATTTTCAACATGAGGTTATCATATAACTTTAGAAAATATAATTAATTTTCAAATACCTTAAATAATTTAGTCAATTGCTTTCAAGAATAATAAAAAAAAAAAAATAGTCAATTTCTTCTGTCTGGCTTCACTTGAATGCTTTATTAGACTAAAACCGGAGGCTGGAGCTATTTGTTTTTGAGGTTTTATTTTTAAAGAAGAAGAAATTAGAAAAAGTAAGAGATATTATTAATACTGGAATATTCATTAAATTTGGGATAATTATGAATATCGTCAGATCATCAAAACACTAGCTCTCACAAACGACAACGTTTTAGCTTCACAAGTTACCAGAACAATCCACGCTTTGAAACGACACGGTTTTGGTCTCCAAGTCATACCCGACAAGAAAGTCCATCTGAGCTAAGTTCCCGTAGATAGCAATTTCAGTTGTCGGGATTATACTCATGCAGACCATATCTTCACTGAGTTTCACGAACGCGTTGATCGGACTCAGCTTCACGTCGGCGTTAGTGAAATGCATTGTTATCTCCGGCAAACCGATCTCGTTGTCTCCGGATTTGTAACAGTGTGTTAGAACCCCTTGTGGATCACTCACACGTTTTGCTCCCGTCACTGATTTTTCCACCGCCGCACCAAAATCATCGTAAAACCCTGAGTCGAGAAGCGTGAGCGTAGTGCCGGAATCGATTATGATGTTCCCGGTTGTCTTCTTTGTTTTGGCGTTTAGATTGTATCCTCCTCCGGTGTATGGTAGCTTGGTCTTGCCGACGGTGATTGCCTCGAGAGTCAAGAAATAGTAAGTGTCGGGGACTTTTACGACTAGTGGCGTAGTGAGCGTAGCGGAATCGTCGCTTGGCTTGGAAGGTATCGAGTTGGTTCCTAGGTTTATGACGCTTGTGCCGTTTGTGGTAGATGACGTGTGTGACAAGCAATAAGAGAACTTCTTACCTATCGAAGACCCGAGCTGGGAGACTAACGATAACGGACCGCCTCCGAGTCCAATGATTCCGGATCCGGTTTCTTCGAATGTACCACCGTTGTTGTAACCGCAGCCGAAGGCTGTACCAGGGAAAGAAACAGGGGAGCCAGAGGAAGAATCGATGGAGATTGTTTCGGTTGCAACTTCTCCTTTGGTAAACGATTCGTCTCCATAAGAGTAACGGTATTTGCAGATGTCTCTCGATGCGTCGCACCCTTCTTCGTGTTCAGACAAAGCCTGGCAGGATTTTGAATCACAAGATGCGGTTTTGTAGGTGGAAGATTTGTTCTTGTCGAAGAGTGGACTGTTTTGCTTGTAACATTGTTGACATGGCTTGCACTGGATCCACGTTAGGTCACTTCCCGTGTCAGCGATGGCTAAGACTTTAGAAGGTGGAGTACCGATGGAGATGGACATGAAGTATTCGCCACCATTTGAGACTAAACCGGATTGGAGATCGGTTTTGGTTGTGAAACGGCGGGAACGGGAGATTGAACGGAGGAAAGCTGCGTTTAGACGGTCGGAGACGGTGTGGTGAGGGTTGTAGAGTGGTGAATGAGGAGAGTCACGATGGATTAGCTCGACGGTTAGGATTCTCCCGTGAGCTGAAGAAGTGGAAGTGAACAAGAAGATGATGGCTAAGAGAGAACAGAAGAGGAATGTTTTGGTTACCATTTTCGATTTTTTTGGAATGTTTGTGATGAGAATGAGTGAAGCTTGCAAGGGTTTATAAACGGCACGGATGGGAATGCGAAAAGATTGAAACGGCATGGTGTTTGATTAGTGGAGGAGATGTGGGATGGTTATTGATTAATTGTTATAAATTATGTGACTGATGGGTTTCACTTATGTTTAACGAACGAAACAACAATAGGTTTTGTGCCTTTGGCTTTATCAGAGGAGGAAATTACAATTTAAGTTGATACTAGATTAGGATCCGTGCTAGAGCACGGGTTGAAATTCCTTTTATTTATATTATAATTTTAGAATAAAATATGATTCTAAAGATCATGATTAATGCTAGATTAGGACCTTAAAAACTTTTAAAATCAATCATATAAATTATATTTTATTCGAAAATTATAATATAAATAAAATGAATTTTAACTCGTGCTCTAACACGGTCCTAATCTAACATTAATGTTTAATTTTTAATTTCTGAATACGATCACGATTAATCTTGTTAAATTAGCGAGATTTGATTATTTTTTTATGATTGAGAGTATATTTTTATCCCTTTAATAATTTTTTTATTGATGTGGTTTATCAATAAAATATGTGGAAAATAAAATGGTAATATTGTGATTCTAGATATTTGGAACCATATACGTGATCTTCCGAAATAAAGTTTGAAATATCCATGAACTATCAATTTGGAAAAACCCGTTTAAGATTTTCTGTTACAATTAAGATTTTATTTGTTACAATTAATATATGGATTAATTTATAATATATGTATAACCTATTTGTAACCATTTATTAAAATTATAAAGTCTACCAAAACAATGTTGTGTACTTCCGTTTTATTATAAAGGGGATAACTAAATTATAAATTTATTTATACTTCTGGTTACAATCTTCAAACCGGGAAACTAAATTAACCAAAAACAAATAAACCAGCAAAAACCGAAATTGGACATTTTACCCAATTTTCTCTATCAATCATCAAAATCGAATTTAGCTGAAGCCTGTTTGGCCATTTTGATGATAGCAGCTGCTTCTTTCCTCATCTTCTGCTGCTCTTTGAGAGCTTTCTTCAACATTTTTCTCTGATCTTCGACTGGGAACGCATTCAAATCAGATAAAAACTCGTCGAAATCGAGGTTCCTCTCTCGACCAGAAGAGTAAGCAGCAGCAGTGTTAAACGATTTACAACTTTTGAGAATCTTGTTGTTGGTTGGTGATTTCTTCGGTGAAGAACGCCAAATTGATCCGATGATCTTCGACGGAGATAACTTATCGAACCATGATGAGGACTTGGATTTGGATTTCGATTTCTTCTCTGGTTCTGAATCTGTTGATGGTGGTGTAGCTAAATCATCCGAAGATGATGATGATGATACGACTCTGCGTTTCTCTTTTTTGGTTTGTTTAGCTGGCGAGAAAAGCTTAGTCTCACTGATGTTTCCAGAATCTGAGAAATCTCCACTTCCATTAGAGACAAGCTCAGCTCGCGAACTCGATTTCAAGTCCAGATCTCGTTTCTTTCTCGTGATTTTACTCGAATCTTCATCAGATAAACTCACGAAACCAGGATTTTTACCTTGATTTCGTCGATTTCCTGAGAAATTCACATCCTCTTTCGGATGACTCGCCACGCTCTTGGACGGCGTAAGATGCTTCTTCGTGTTCTTCGACGAAGAAGAGGAAACCGGTTCGGTTCGTGGAGGAGCTGGAAGAGACTTGAGGCGACGGAAACGAGATTCGAGATCATCGGGAAGAGTAGAATCGGTGAATCCAGAACAATTGATCGCAGCTATTTGCTCCAAAGCCGAAAGCTCCTTCGCTTGAGAAACCAGTTCCTCTACTGCTGAATCGTCTGTATCAGAAAAATACCCAAAATCCGCCGCCATTTTTGGTAAAACCAAAGTTTCTTAGGGTTTTTTTGCTTTTTGGGGGAGAAGAGAAGAAGAAATAAAAAGAGTGGTGAGAGAAGAAAATGATAAAAGCCGTCACTCGTCACAACGGCTAATTCATGATTTTGTCAGTTACGTTGGCTCCGATACTATGCGCGTCAAACATGCGTGATTAATTAACTTTATTAAAGACAATTTTATACGAGAACATTCTATGTTTATAATATGTAAAAGTAAAGTAACTCATGTATCTTCCATTTCTGTAACCTATAAAAAAAAAAAAAAAAAATAGAGAATGTGGTTTCTTTCTTTGTGTTACAAATTTGATTTACAATGGATCAAGATCCTTGTATGATGATGATGTTATTGAAACCTGGTCTTGTTCAAGCCGGTGATAAACCGGTTTGGTTCTTATGTACAGCAACAGACTTGAAACGACGCCGAGGATAGACAAGAAACCCCAAAACATAAATGTTTTGAAGTAGCAGCCTCTTCCTAAGCAAACAATTGAGTCAGACACGATCAGTGTTATCTCGGGGCTTGCGTTGGCTTCGTAAATGGAGGCAGCGATGTAACCGTATAAAAGTGAGCCGATTGGTATGTTTGTGATAAGAATGTTGTGGTTAACACCTACGCTATTGGGTCCGAAGAGATCAGATGTTATTGAGACTGCAGCTGCGAATATGAAACCTGAGCTCAGACCGATTAAGGCTGTTGCGGTTTGCAATGCTGTTTGTTGTGAGGATGATACCGCCAGTAAAAAGAAAGCGATTGGAGTTGGTAAGAGTGCGATTGCAAACCAGCCGGTTCTTGTCAAACGATACCTCCTGCAAGATCCAGTATTCTTAATGAGAATCTGTTATCTCATCAATTTCACATTAGACATTACTTACTCTAAAAATGTAAACTTACTTGTGCATAAAATCTGGCGCGGCAGAGAGCAACCGACCGAAGAAGGAGAATGAAGAGTAGATTGTGACTAGGGTTGTGGAGTTTTGACCCAAAGACTGAGCAATCTGTCCCAAATTGTTGCTATAAACAAGACCAATCGTGCCACCACAGAAATACGCAATGTAGTATAACCAAAACTCCAATCTACTAATGAGCAATCGAAACGAGTGTTCATCACCTAGCCTCACTATGTTCCCTTCCTTAGCAGTCCCCATAAGCTCATATCCGGAAACAGACGCTTTTTGGCTCTTGAACTCATCTATGTTGAGCATAACATAGCCAGAGCTTTCATGGGTTAAACGATGGTTAATGAACGGAAGAAAGTAATCCCGAGCATAAACGATAAGAGGAGCACACAAGGGGAAAACCAAAAGGACAATAGCTCCGAGAAGATTCAACCGAGCTGACGAAGTACTGGAACTGGATAGGAGAAGGTGGAAACTAGTCATGACGGCTAAGACATTCAAAATGGTAAACACATGGGAGTCATTTCGTCGAGATTCACTGTCAGGACTAGGGTCTAAAGATGGTTTACTAAGAACAGGGTAAAGGGCAGCAAAGGAAACAACAAGGGGAACCAGAGAGTTCAGCAGAAGGTATAAGTTGGAGGACGATGGGTTAATTGCATTGAAAGCAAGGGAGTATAGAGCTGCACTGATGCCATTGAAGCTTACCGTTAAAGATAAAGCAAGAGCACGATTGTTTGGGAAATGACGAATGCAGAGGATGAAACAAGCTGTGTTGAACCAACATATACTTAATCCAGCCAACAAGCAACAGAGAAACACCTATCATGTTAACAAAAAAGATTCAAATTCAGATTCTTGATTTACAAACAACACATGATTCTTGAATCGAAGTTCAATAAATGTACCAGAGAATAAGGCAAAGTGATGATGTTGGTGATGACAAGCCACTGAACACCATAACCAACAAATCCCATAGCCGCCGCAGCAAAAAGAACGACGGAGAGAGGGAAATAACCTAAAGCGATCCCTGACGACCATCCAAACGCTTTCCCCAAATCGGAAGCCACGGCGAGGTAATTCAACCTCACCTGAGAAACCCCGAGCACCGATTTGAGATGGGAGGAGTAAGCAGAGAAATCGAAGTTGGTTCCGGTAGAAGCTTGGATCCAGATCGCTGCAACGAGAACAGTCCATTTCCGCCATCGACCGAACATGGTCCTGAGAGGCGGAAGGTGTTTCCGGTGAAACTTAGCTTCGTCGAAGGAGGCTCGATTAGGTCGGAGTTTATCTGAGGCATCTCTGATTCGAGGTCTCATATACAAAGAGGATGATGGATAATGATGTTGATGATGATGATGATGTTGACCCGATGCTGCTAAAAAGCGTTTAGTTGTTCATCTACCGCTTTTTGAAGATTGGGTTTTTGGGTTTTTCTGAATTTTTTTTTTTTCCTATTCAATTCGTATACTGTTTTTGTAGTATGAAACAAGTGTCAAAATTTTAAATGCATTTGACCAAGAAAAACAAAATGTTTAATTTTTGGGTTTAGGGAGTATATCTAACTCTTTCTTTTCTTTGGCAATAATATAAACGTAAAAAAACTGTGAATATAAACGTAAACGAAAACAAGGAACTGAGACATTATAAGGAATTTTGCACGTTAGACTAAATGAATCAAGAAACATGTCCATATTACTTGGGTTAGGACCACCAACAAACTTACTTCTTATTGGCAAAGCATACTCCACTAATGAAGAGTAATTTGTAGTGGTTAAGATTAGTATGGCTATCGTAATGAGGTAGTAAAAACCAATTTAGAGGTTTTGAGTTTAATCTGGTTTTGGACTTTTAGTTACTCCAAATTAAGAGATTACAATTTACAAATGTTTACTCACCTACTCATGTTCGAAAACTTTTTTATATAAGTACTACCTACGGCAACATATGATATAAATATGATTCAATTTTTTTTCTTCACCAATTTGGACTAAAAATTAAACAACAATTACAAAATTGGTTTTGGGTTGCGGGAATGCTGACTTGGCAACAAACGTGGCAGCTGTTTAAGAAGATGACACAGTACACGCAACCGCCGAAGCAAAAGTTTTTTAGTTTGTTCGGTCTCTCATCTCGCGAATATTCTTTCTTTCAAGTTTCAACCAAACCAAAACCTTTCGATTCACAATTCGATTTCCCCAGCTGTCACTCTTTTTTTGTTTTTTGTTTTTTTCTTCTTCTTTCTAATTCATCTCTCGCGATTTAGCTTTCATCAAATCAAAAATCTCTAATCTTTCGTCTTGTTTCTGTTGATTTCCATCATAAAGCTTCGTCCTTTAACCACCCTCTCTGTGTCGTGGTATGTATTTGATTCCTGATTTTTCTCTGTAGGGTTTTGTGAAATTCTCAATTTTGATCACCGACTAGATTATAAATTAGACTTCTTTCTTGTTTCTGATTAACTGATTTAGGTTTGTGTTTTCTAGACCAAAGTTTGATGCTTTTATGATTTTTTTTTTTTTTTTTTTTTTTTGTTTCAATTGAATCAGATGGAAGAAGATAGAGAGGCACGTTTAGGTACTCGTGAGGTTAATAATGAAACCTCTCCGGATTTGTTGAAGAATACGCCTTCGAACATTGCGAGGTTGGAAGATGTGATTGAGCAATGCTATGGTAGACAAAAGTATCTTGCTCAGACTACAAGTCCTTCTGATGGGAGTGATGTTCGTTGGTACTTTTGTAAAGTTCCTTTGGCTGAAAACGGTTAGTCTTTTTTTTTTTTTTTTTTTTTTTTTTTTTTATTAGCCTGTTTCAGCTTTCAAAAACAGAATTGCGGCTAGCTTTGAAGATGTCATATGAGCAATGTCATATGAGCAATGCTAGTTTGGTTTAATGTGGGTTGATTTTATAGAAGGGCATTGTTTGTGTATCCGAATTTGTAATGGCTGGATCAAAGATATAATGTGTGTATGCATGTTCTGCAGAATTAGCTGCTTCAGTACCTCGCACTGACGTAGTTGGGAAGAGTGAGTATTTCCGTTTTGGTATGAGGGATTCTCTTGCGATTGAGGCATCTTTCCTGCAGGTACTTCTTCTTCTGCTAAGCTTTTGTTTGTATATCTGGACAAGTTCTTGACTTGTGGATGTTAGGTTTAAATTTTACGTGAATTGTGATTTCTGACAAACAAAAGTTTTATTTTTTTGGGGATATTTGTGTAATAGAGAGAAGATGAGTTGTTGTCACTCTGGTGGAAAGAGTATGCAGAATGCAGCGAAGGCCCGAGATCACAAGTTAATTCTAAAAAGAAATCAGTTAAGCAGTCAATTGAAACTCCTTCTGAAGCTTCTGTCTCCTCTAGTCTATATGAAGTTGAAGAGGAGAGAGTTGGTGTACCTGTTAAGGGTGGGCTTTATGAGGTAACCACCGTGCAGAGATTCAAATAGTGTTTCAGAATTTTCTTGTGAATTTAACATGTTGAGTCATTAGAGTCCTTACATTCAATCCATGTTTCTGACCAAGGAACTTGAATGCTGCAGGTGGACTTGGTGAGGAGGCATTGTTTTCCTGTGTACTGGAATGGAGATAATCGGCGTGTGCTTAGAGGCCATTGGTTTGCTCGTAAAGGTGGCCTAGACTGGCTTCCAATTCCAGAAACTCTTTCTGAGCAGTTGGAGGTTGCATATCGTAACAAGGTTAGATATCTTTTTGTGGTATACAATTCGAATTTATGATTCCTGTTTGCTCAGAACTAGAAGCCATTGATACTTTTTCTGTTAGTTTTGTTTTCGGTTTTAAGATTCATAAATCCACTAAAGCTATCTCTTGTTGCCCTTTTATCTCTCTCTCTTTGATAGTTCTATTCATATATATTACTTATGATAGACAATTGCACCAACTAGTTTGGATTCTTTCACCCAGGTTTGGCGCAGAAGAAGTTTTCAACCCTCTGGGCTGTTTGCAGCTCGTATCGATTTGCAGGGTTCCAGTTTGGTATGTGTTTGATTTCATGTAAGAAACTATAGTTTTCTGTTAGCTAAAAATGGTTCATAGATGATAATATCCAAAGTTGTTTATGTAGGGACTCCATGCTCTCTTTACTGGGGAGGATGAAACCTGGGAAGCGTGGCTTAATGTTGATCCTTCTGGGTTCTCTGGCATTGTTGGATATGCTGGGAATGGTATTAAGTTGAGACGTGGTTATGCTGGCTCCTACTCTTCAAAACCTACGCAGGTCTTTAGATTATTCTGATTTCTTTTCTTAGTTTTCTTGGACTCTATTCTTACCACTCTCTACTGAAAAATCAAATTAAGTCTTACAATTGAAATTTTCTTGTTAGAGTTCTTGTGTATTGATTTATTCTGAATCCTTTAGGAAGAACAACGACAACAAAGGGAGGAAGAAATGGATGACTACTGTTCCCAAGTATGTCTTTGTATGCTCTTGTATTCTATGAATTGCATTTGCATATATAGGATCTGATCTCAATGTTTAAAAGATCACTGGACTGTTCTTTTGTGTTATTTTGTCCAGGTCCCTGTTCGGCATCTTGTATTTATGGTTCATGGTATTGGTCAAAAAGTAGAAAAGTCCAATCTTGTTGATGATGTTGGAAATTTTCGTCAAATCACAGCAGCTTTAGCGGATCGTCATCTAACATCTCATCAGCGCAGCACTCAACGAGTCCTTTTCATCCCATGCCAGGTGTCTATACATATATACATAATTTTTTATATCACCTTATGTTGTATCTCTGTATAGTATGATCTTACTTTATAGATTCTGTTGTTCTCTATTGTTTTTGTAGTGGAGAAAGGGTCTAAAGCTAAGTGGTGAAGCTGCTGTTGATAAATGTACTTTAGACGGTGTACGGCGTTTGCGAGAGATGCTGAGCGCAACTGTTCATGATGTGTTATACTACATGAGCCCCATTTATTGTCAGGCTATCATTGATTCGGTATTGAAACTTCCCAATTTCGTTGTTCACTTTGTCTTAAAGTGCCAAATTGAAACAAATTTGTGATTTAGTTTTAGATTTTGTAACTTTCATTAACTGGTAATCTTGTCAAGTATGACAAGTGATTTGTGCTCCTCTTTTGTTTTACAGGTTTCAAAGCAGTTGAATAGACTGTATCTAAAATTTCTAAAGCGGAATCCTGACTACGTTGGAAAGGTGCCCATTTGGTCTAGTGTTTTTCATTCATCAAACTTTGACTAGTGTAAGCCTGCATGAAATTGAAATTCATCTTACATTTTACAGATTTCCATTTATGGACACTCTCTGGGGAGTGTTCTCTCCTATGACATCTTATGTCATCAGCACAATTTGTCATCCCCATTTCCAATGGATTCAGTATACAAGAAATTTTTTCCAGATGAAGAATCTCCTCCAGTTCCAGCTAACGCTGACAAACCTTGTAGTTCACATCCATCATCAAATCTTGAGCCAGAGAAATATAACCAGTTGAATAACACCGAGGCAATCACTGGTCAAGATAATAACATGATTGCTAAAGAATCAACGGTATTGGAGCATCACAATGTCATCCAGGAAGCTCCTTCATTGATCTCTGATTCTGTTGTGGACAACGTGGGTTTGGAAGGAAGAGGCAGCCAGGAAGACAACCATCATTCTAGTGGTGCTCTTTCCTCACAGGACGGACCAGATGGAGCGGACTGTGAAACAGCTGATTCTTCACCCTTTTGTCAAGATCAGTTATGCGATAAAGAAAATGGCAACTCTAATAATGAGGAGACTATTAAGTTGTTACAAGAAGAGGTAGATATTGGCACTTCCAACTTTTCATTCTATGATGAGATTATGCGTTTAGGTTCTTGCAAGCTTTCAACACTTGTGTTCATAGCATCTGCTACTTTCTTAGTTTTGTGTTCTCTGTGGAAATGTTATCGAGTTTTTTTTGCTGACTGACAAACACAGACAAAGAGTTATGTTTCCATTGATGGTGGTTATTGTTATCCCAGGTTAACTTATTGAGGTCAAAAGTAGCGCAACTGCAATCAGAGAATGCCAGAATGTTGTCTGATGGTATTTGTTTCTGACCCTTGATGTTTTCTTTATTTCCCATATTTCGAGTTGTGTTTGAAAGCATCTTTTATGTACATCTGGGTGATGATATGAAATTGTGTTATCAACAGAAAAAGCCAAGGCGCCAACTGAAGATGCCAAGGCACCTACAAGCTTCACTCCTTTTATCAAGTACCAAAAGCTTGAGTTCAAGGTGTGGGGTTGTCGAACTATTATTATATATATCTAACATTCAGAAACCACACTGGAAAAAACGTCACCCTAACTCTTAACTGCATTTTCTGCTCAGGTTGACACTTTCTTTGCTGTTGGGTCTCCCCTTGGAGTTTTTCTCGCCCTTCGAAATATACGTCTTGGGATAGGTATGTACTTAATGTAGTACGTTTTCATTTGTTTATTAGTTTTTTTTTTTAATGTAACACCGGAATTGGGAAAACAAGAGATCCGTGAATAAGCAATCAAAGTAATTGGCTAATTCTTATTTTTTTCATGTAGGTTCTTTACTCTGCTATTGAATTGATTTCTCACCTTTCTTTACAAAGCCTCTTTATATGCTCTAAAAGCTGTTTAATATGTGTTAGGTAAGGGACAAGATTACTGGGAAGAGGAGAATGCTATTGAAGAGATGCCAGCTTGTCGTCGAATGTTCAACATTTTCCACCCCTATGATCCTGTTGCATATAGGTTAGTCATCATGGAAATAAGACAGTGTGTAGCTAGTTTATGATCCCGCTCTCTTTTTTTACGTTCTTTTGCAAGTGTGTAACTGTGTTCCACGCAGATTGGAACCACTTGTCTGCAAAGAGTACCTTCCCAAGCGACCTGTTATTATTCCGTACCACAGAGGTGGCAAGCGGTTGCATGTTGGATTGCAGGTACTTGTAATTCTGTTGTTTGGTGTTTATGTTTGCTTCATCTTCTAATTTGTTTGCTCTATGTAATGTTCTATAGGATTTCAAAGAGGATTTTGCAGCACGTTCACAGAGAGTAATGAATCATTTTGATTCAGTCAGGGTGCGTTATTTTGGATTTCTAGTTAGATTCTCTTTTCTAGTTAGCTTCTCTATGTTGTAAATACTGACCCCAAGTTGTTATCCTTTTTTGATTTAATTACATATCTTTAATTCTCATGTAGACAAGAGTTCTCACTATTTGTCAATCCAAAAGTGCGGATAAACTAGACGGTAAATATAAGTCATTACTTTGCAAGGTTATTCTATTACCTCTGATGTACTTCTAATTTTACTTGTGTATGTGCTTGAACAGAGATAGAAGAAACTGATGACGAAAAGGATGGAAGGTCCTATGGTTCCTTAATGATTCAGAGATTAACTGGAACTCAAGACGGTCGAATAGATCACATGCTCCAGGTTTAGTTTTGATGCAATTCCACCTAATTTCTAAGTTTTGTGATTCCACTTTTCCTGCGGATGCTGTTGTTCTTGGCAACTGCAATATGACCGAATAAAAGAATCAACACGTACTGGATTTGGCTAAAGCTCGCTAGCTTTCATATAATAATTGCTGAAATATTTGGGTGATGCAGGATAAAACCTTCGAGCATCCTTATCTACAAGCAATAGGAGCTCATACGTAAGTGAAACTTTTCATTGATTACACATTACATTTTTAACGTTCATAACCAAGAAATCAATACTGTTATATATTGTGCAGAAACTATTGGAGAGATCATGATACTGCTCTTTTCATAATTAAACACTTGTATCGCGAGCTACAAGACGAACCAAACTCACCCACGGGATCCACCGAAGGAGATGATAGTCCAAAAGACTCAAGTAGACCTCATAGCTGGATAGACAGAAGAGATGATAATTATGATGATGAAGAGCTTCCTTTAACATTCTCCGACAAACAAATCGTTAGAAGCTTCTCCGCAGAAGCCAAGAAATATTTGAAGAAGCCTTAAGATTTTGACCATAGGTTTGAGTATCTGAAATCCGGCGAAAGCTCCCTGATTTTGTTTTTGTTTCCTGTGCAGAAAGTAACATATAGTGCATAATATGTGAAAAGGAAAAACACCTACATGGTTTTGCCACATTGTAACCATAATCCATTGTAACTTTAATTTCACAAATAATAAAGAAAACGCTGAAAGCCTTCTTTCTTTGGCTTTACTTTTTCGTCGTTAGCTGAGCTATTCTTCAGGTCTGGAGTTGAAGATGTTTTGCAGACATTGGTTGAAAAACTGAGTCAGACTCAAAAGCTTCAGCCAGTTCAGGCCACACGATAGCAGAAACTGACCAAGAGCCATCATTGCAGGCGCTAGGTCGCTGGTTCAGGTAACCAACTCCTATCTTCTCAACCGTTGAACATACAGTTCCTAGGAAAGGAGCACCAAATCCAAAATCCAATTCAGCCACAGGGAACCGTCTTCCGGAAGACAAAACCAAAGCTGGTCCTTCTTGTCCGAGAACCACCCTAGCCAACATCAGTCCAGGTCGGTGACTCTCGATCCAGTCTATCAAATCTGTGAAATGAGTATCGTTTGTCACTTCTGTAATCGATTTATGCACTATGTTTGCTATCTCTGATACATGGTTCTGCTTCAGATTTTCGATAGTGGCTTCACCTACAGCTACAGACAAGACGTTTCCTATGTAGCTCGAGGTAACGGTCTCGAGTCTTCCTCTACCGTCAACAAGCCATCCCATCTTGCAGGTTTTATGACCGCTCTCTATAGAATCCACCATTTTCTTCCACACATAAGCGGAGAATGCTTCAATCTTAGTCCTGCTCTCTCCGTTAACAGTTGCTAGAACTTGCAACGTGTCTATGCTCGAAGCATCGATGTGATAGAGACGCTTGATGAGCGTTTTAGGCATCGGTATATTCTTAATGTCTTCCTCGCTGCATTTTATGAATATTTTGTCCAAGTGAGGGTCATAACGTGGAGGAGACCGTGCCCGGAGGAGGTTTCTCCGGTGATCTGGTACACAAGAAACTGGCTGGTTTCTCGATATCTCTGACCACAAAGTGAGGAATTTCCCAAAGGAGCTCGCGTCTCCTAAAGCATGATCAAATGTGAATGTTATGGCAAGGCCTCCACATTCGAACTCTGTCGCTTGAATCTGTAAAGCGAAATCCGGGTTAACCCGTACCAGCTTTGACTGGAGAAGCGCATCAAGGTTGTGAAAATCCAAACTTTTGAGATCGACACTTGCCCTGGCTTCGACAAGCAAAGCTCCATTGTTGTTGCAGATGATTATAGGCTCCTCTTGAGAGGCTTCGTTGGTAACAATCTGACCCGCGAAAGGATAGAAGTAGTTGAGAGTTTCCGAGAGAGAGGCTTGGAGGGATTTGAAGATTGTTTCAAAGGATACATTCGGTTGCTTGGTGTAGAAGTAAAAGTAGGTCACCGGAAAACGGCCGGAAAGAAGGTCGAGATTTGAGAGAGTAAGGCTGCTAACTTTCTCCGGTTGGTTACCGGAAGCTTTGACTATGAACTCTCCGGTGAAACTCACATCAAAGATCGTCATTTTCAGTTTAGCAATAGGTAAAAGTTCTCTAAGGGAAAAGGTTATGCTCAATGATATTTATTTATAAGAACATAGAAAATATATAAGGAAAACACAATGAACTATTCGGTTGTATGTGATATATATTCAAAGGAATGATCATTATTCGTTTTGAAAAATCATCTCTATGTTTTGGAACAACACATTACATCACTGTCATTTTTTTGGATAAAAGTTTGAAGAAACAATACGATAGTACGACTTTATTCATTAGCAATGGTTCAAATTATCGGTTAAAGTTGAGGACTGTAAAAAAGAATATTCGTTCGTACTCATCACAATTATCATCAATATAAGTTGGTGCCACTGTACTACTTTAGTGGTTGATAGATAAAATAGATCGATCAATGCTTGACTAAAATTTTGTTGCAACTTTATTCAACAAGTTCGAACGAGGATCATTATATTTTGATATGTCATTTCACAAAATCTTCTGTTGTTTTGTCTAGTTGACAACAGAAAAATATATTACAAATTCTTATGATATTATTTTGTGGGTGCAATAACTAAGACAGAACTCAGAATATAGTGTTTTTGTTGTTGGCTAGGTAAGTAAACAGATAGATAGAAAGCGTTTACGAAATGTTTTACGTCTATCATTTAAACGATGTGGAACATGTAATTTGATTATGCAATGTGTTATCTTTCTTTCTCGAGACATCCACTTTATTAAAAAACTTTATTTGATCAAGTAGAGTAGCAATCTGTAATTTGACTTTACATACTTTTTAATTATTATTTGTCTCGCAACAAAAAGTTTGCTGTCAAAAAGAAATAAAATGTTTTAACATCGATAAGATCGATCATGCATTCGGTATAGTTATACCCATTTTTTCGATATTTTTTTTTTTGTCATTTGCTAGCTTATAGTAATACAACGAATGCACGACAAAAAAATAAAAGTAATACAACGAATAGTTACCATTTTATCTTTTGATCCCCTAACAATTAATTTAGTTTTATTTCTTTTTCATGATGGTAGAAAAAAATCACAAGTTCAGTTTTTTTTGGTATGCATCTATTTTTTCAGCACATTCTTCTTATCCTACTATATTAATTAAGAAGTACAAATATAAAACTAACTTTAAAATGTGTAAAAAATTACATTCAATTGTCATTAGAAAAACTTAATTAAGATTAAATAATTAATTAAATAAATATTTCTAATAAAAAAAACGAAAATAGGGGAAACATCAAATAAAATAAATTGTAGAAAATTAAATAACAAATCTGTTAGAATCAAATAAAAAAACTAACAGATAAGATTTTTTTTACATGTTAGTTAAATCTTTTTACAAAGATTTCACAAAGGTTTAAATAATTTTATAACTATAGCAAAGATTTCATAAAAGTTTAAATAATTTTATTCATTACATGAAAATGTTTTATTGACAGGTTTTCAATAAACATTTTTAAAATATAAAAATTATAATATAATAAACAAATTTTTAATCACAAACCATTATAAATCACACAATAACAAAATAATTTATTACAAATTTTCATCAAAAAAAAGTTTAGTCAGCGGTTTTCCGCGGGATAGTACCTAATAATTCATTAATGGAGATGCAACACTACCAGTGTCAAAATGGGGTCAAACCCTCATGAGTCTCGACCGACCCGAACCAACATATCAACACTAATGGTCATACTATTTGGATCATGATGAGTTGGTGCATCAAATGAATTATGAGTCATAAGGGTTGGATTGTAGTGGCATATGGTTAACCATTAATCCATTAAATTATCATACTTAGTAACATCATATCATTATCCTCATACTATCACCATACCATTATTATTATCATTATCTTCGTACTATCATCATCACCATACCATTATCATTATCATTATCTTTGTACTATCATCGCCATACCATTATCATCATCATCATTATCTTTGTACTATCATGATCGCCATACCATTATCATCATCGTACTATAATTTTCTTGCTAAAAACGCGACTCCGTAATTTTTCTACCAATTCAAAAAATGTTGCTATCATTTTTCTTCAAACACCCACGATGGACATCTACCAAAGCCGAGTTAACAGTTGACTAACTTCTATCTAAGTCGACTTCAATTTAATACAAGGAAATTGATCAATTTTCTTCTGTAGAATATTCATATACTCTCAATAACGCCAACGAAGACAATGAAAATTTCAAGTTTATAGAGACGAAAAATGATCCAAGTCTTTCAAGTACTGTGTTGTGTATGTTTACTTTAGTGAAACAATGGAGTAATGCAACAAAACTTTCTATCACTGAAAAATCTCAAACTCAGCTCCTATTGGTAAATGATCACTCGGGTGATGATGATTCGGTAAGAAACCGACAACATCTGGAGACTCCGGTTCAGGTAGTTGGAGGATACTCACAGGTTTGATGAAGTCAGAAGGAGAGAAGAAGATGTAGTCAAGTGTGTTTGTGAAGCCAGGAGTGCAATTTGTGAACTTAGGCTCTCCTCTTGTGACTTCATAGACACTAGACAGAGGAACTGGAGCTTCTTCTTCTATTATGGTCTCTGCAGGTTTTACATTACCCGATACTAGGTAACTATAAACCTGGAAGACGATGAAAACCCAAACTCAGTGTAGGGAATTGAAACAAAACCAAACTGATTTTGCAAAATTAGAGAAACTTAATGTAAGCAATTGAACCAAACCTTATCCCCAGGAATTGAATTGAAGTCACCAGCTAGTAGCAACGAAGGTGTGCACTCAAATTCATCTGATATTAGCGTTCTGAACTCAGCTAGTCGTGATAGTAGATACTTGGCTTGAGCAAGCTTCACATCAGCCAATTCCGGGTCCCTAGAAAGAAAGTAAAACATGAGATGAAAGTTGAAACATGAGTGTAAAAAAAGATCATCTTTAACGTGGTGACAAGTTTTTGTACCAGTAAAGATGTGTGTTTGCCACAATAACAATGTGCTCAAATGGCTTATTGATTCTGAAAGCAGCCATTATTCCAACACAATCGCGTTTTAGTCTCACTAGTGGATCATTAAGGTCACGACTGTCTTTTCGAGAATCTTTTGTTTGGGGCAGATTTGTGGAAACATGTGAAGAGAACAACAGATAAAATGTTGGTAATGATGTTGAGATATAAAAGAAACAGCACAAAAGGACAATTTTACCTTTCGCTTTCTCATCACCTTTTCTTTCGTTGGATGTCTCAATCTTCTGTTCGCTGCAGGTAACACTATCTGCCTTTATTGAGTCCACAAGATCATTATATTCGATCCGTTCCTTGGTGACCAACTCTGCACTAAATTAAAAGAAGAGTGTGTTGTTTCAATCAGATTAATGTTTCTGCATTAAGTTTAAAAGTCTTATCACGCGTAATGTTTTAATCATACCAGCTTGGCTTGTAGAAGATTGCACAACCATCACGCTTCCTCTGTCCTGTTCTCTGAATATAAATCCCAGAATAGCCCAGAGACTCCATGGTTTTTCTGTAAAAGCTATCGTACTCATCTACTTCCTGCAAACATTTTAACAATATAACTAAACAAGTGGAGACACCATTTGATATACACAATTCATAGGCACTATGAACAAACAACACTAACAGTTATGAACGTCTAAAATTTTCTAGTGGATTGAACAAGAGAGTGAAGGAGTTCTGTCTCATTACAATAGGGTACCTCAATTCTAACCAAACAAAATAAAGGAAGAAGATTCACAAGAATAAACCTGCAGACAAAAGAAATCAGCCTCAAGATTTTTGAGTACGCTGTGAATTGCATGTGAACGAGCTTTCCATCTGCAACGCAAGAAAAGGAAGACCAAGTCACATTTACAGCATATGTCATGACCTTTTAAGAAGCACCGTTCTCTAAGCTTTTAACAAAGATAGTTTATGGCTAAATCCAAAGTACATATTGGTCAATGAATAATCAATCAATGTGAGCAACACCAAACACAATAATGCCTGCTTATAACTAAGTTGAAGCACATTCATAGAATCCATTGTTGTTTTCTGAAGCAGATCTTGACTTGGAAGTTTATATAGTACAGACCATTAATTACAATTCACACAAAGAACTCTTGACTAGTATAAGAAAGTTTGATCTTGAAAACTGAGAAATGTAGAGAATAAATTACTTGAGACAGGCAGGTGGAGAGTGTGGGAGAAGGGCGCTCTTCACATAAACCTACAAGAAAGATGAAGGTCGAATATATCAGAAACTTAACAAAGGACAGAGCTAAAAAGAACTGCTTGTATCTCTAAATCATTCCCAGAAAACACAATCCAACGACGGTTAAAACTTACAAACTCTACAAGTATCAAGCTACATCATATCACAAAGCATATGAGACTAAAAAGCTTTATTATATATATATATATATATATATATATATATATATATTACCTGAGCTAAGATGTTATACGAAACAAGACGGAATCTGATACCTGGAAACACAAAGATTCTCAAAACCACCTCACCAAACCATATACTTAATTCACCAAAGTTATATCAACTTTATGACAATAATAACAAACCATCAGATTGACTTGTTGAACTAATATCAGCTCCTTCAACGGATTCGAATTTGCGAACTTTTGGTTCAATTGCTGGATTCGTACTCATTCTTCTTGATACAATTTTCCTGCAAACTCGACAACTGTTGAATCATCAAATCAAAGGGTCGTCAGATAAAGAAAAAGAAAAAAAAAAAAAAAAAATCAATACTTTGACATCAATTTTTAGGCTAAAACTTAAAAACTCATCATTGCCCTATTAGCCATACGAATTCAATTACAGCCCAGATCAAATCAAGATTCGTGAGGGTTGATTCCAGTACAAAGATGGGAAATTTCTCACTAAGTACACAATTTTTTTTTTTGCCTTTCAGATCGAAATTGCCCAATGACCAATTGAACAGAGACTGCATTACTAAATATACGAAACAGTACATTGATACAGAAACGAAGAAACCAACCTGGTGAAAGAAGAACGAATCGGACGAGGAAGATGATGCAGTGTAGTACTAAACATCTCAGTTAGCAAATTTGAGTTTTAATACACTTTGGTTTAAGATAGACTGACTCTCTTTGAAGGGTTTCACAATAAAATAAAAAAAGCAAAGAAATTCATTTTATTTTTTATTTGTGTAATTTATTTAGAAAGAATTACTCAAATATTATCCAAAAGTTGGTTTATTACTCATATCTATAAATCTTTTGAAAATTACTAGAATGTTTAGTGCCCTGGGTGTAATTAAAATTTACCCCTTGGATTTTATTTCTCGAATTTGAGTAAAAAATTAAAAAAAAAATACAGCAAATTAAAATACACGTCAGATATGATTTAACACAGTCATTAAGCAATTTTTTTTTAGATCGCAGTTTTTTTTTAGATCCACAGTTTTGTTTTCTTGTTTATATCAAAGAGAGGGAAAGTGAATAGGTTTTAACTATTCACAAACCGCGAAAAAAAAAAATATCGAAACTCTCGTCGTCTCTTGTCGCCGGCGATACTCTGTTGTTGTCTACTCTTTTGCCGTCAATCTCCCGCTGTCATCTCTCGCCATCATCTCTCACCGTATTTACTCGTTCTCTCTATCTTCGTCGTCGCACTCTCTTTCTTCGTCGTCGCTCTCTCTTTCTCTTCGTCTTCTTCGTCTTCGTCTATCCGGTATGTGTCGACTGTTTAGTTTCGAGTTTTCCGGCTGAATGTGGGTTTTTTCGATAATTTACCGCTGGAGTCGCCGTTGTTAATGACGGCTGATTTGTTAGATCTATTCGATTCAATGGCTGATTTACTTTTTGTTTTATGTTGCGGCTCAGTTATTTTAGGGTTTATGGCTGATTTGTTAGATTTATTCGATTCGATGGCTGATTTACTGTTTGTTTTATTTTGCGGACGGATGAGTTGTGACTGAGATATTTTGTGCTTTAGATCTGAGTTATGTGTTTGTGGCTGAGTTATGTTATGCTTTGTGTATGAGTTTGTTTTATGTTATGGCTGATTTATTTTATGATTTACTTATGAACTATAACAGATGTCGATGGTGATTATTTCTTCTAAAGAACAAGCAAGGGATTACCCCCAAGACTATACGCTAAAATAGAGTCTAGAGATATAAACACAAATTTCAGGATGAAAGAATTCCCTCAGATTAGGGAATCAATAGGACTGGATGCATGGGAAGAAACGAAGAAAGTACTTATTGGAATAATCTCTAAGCTAGTTGATAGCCAATTCGTCTGGTCTGGTAAGGTTGTTCATTTCCTACTATGTAACCAGTTAAGGGTACATAAGAAGGAGCTTTGGTTTGTGGTCGGCGGTCAACCTATCAGGTTTGGGCTGAATGAGTTTCATTATCTGACGGGGTTAAACATAGACCCAATGCCTACTGAACGGTTTGAACTTGAAGAGGAACACAAAGATTTCTTCAGACTTTTGAAAGTGCCTGGTGGGGCAGGTCCAACGCTACTTGAACTCAGGGAAGCATAAAGAGTGTGCCGAGGATGGGTTAACCTTGATCATCGTAAATGGTTGGGGCTGTTGCTTCTTCAACACATTGGACTTTATGGTTTGCATCATAACTCTAGAATTCCATATGAAAGTGCCAAAAGAGTTTTTGATGATGAAGCAATGAAGACGTATCCGTGGGGTCGGTCAGCATTTGAAGCTCTTGTTGATTCCATAAAGATGTTGAACCCTATGGGAAAGTTGTACACCCTCAGTGGGTTTACACCCGTGTTACGGGTTTGGACGTATGAGTCCATCAAATGCTTTGGAGAACGGTTTGGGAATGCATCAGCTGAAGATGGTGGCATACCGATGCTTCAATGGGGTGGAAACCGTACACGTTCATCGCTGGAAACCGCAATTGCTGAAGAGATCAAAGCGCTTGGTGAGGTAAGGTTTATATCTGGTTGAGTGATTGTTTAGTAATGGATGAGTTATGATTTAGTTATGGCTGAGTTATTGTTTAGTAACGGCTGAGTTATGTTTTAGTAATGGCTGATTTATGCTTTAGTGTTGGCTGAGTTATGTTTTAGTAATGACTGATTTATGCTTTCATTAGTAATGACTGAGTTAAAACTTACTGATGGGTTTCATAATCTCTTATGTTACAGCTGCGTGTGATTAATATGGTTATGAAGGAAAATGGCTGCGAGCTATTTCATTCGTGGCCAAAACAAGAAGACGACCCAGCAATCGATCGCCTGATCGAAGAAATACATATGAATACGTTTGTTAAAGGTTTTTGGGATGTTAAGGGGAGTGATAAGAAGAAAAAGAAAAAGAAAGCTGAAGCAGTTGTTGAGTCTGAATCTCCTCCCGCAAAGAAGCGGAAAGTCGAGAAGATGAAAGTTTCCAACAGTCAGGAAACTAGTGAAGGAGTTGCACAGGGGAGGAAGAAGAAATGAAAAAGGTAAGTGAGGAGGAAGATGTTGGGGAAGATGGGTCGGTTAGAACTATCGAAGATGAGTCGGTTAGTACTATCTACGAATTGATCTCTAAGTTATACACAAGGTTTGACACCGTTGATAGGAACATTGAAAATGTATCGGCGAATCTGGAGAAGAAGATGGATGAAAGGATTGAAACCAGGCTTGGATCTTTTGTGACGGACCTCAAACAGATGAAAGAGCTCGTGCTTCCAAAGAGCACGAGTGACCAGACTTTAATTTTCGGACAGGAACTAAATAACCTGGGACATGGACAAGAACTTCAGACATCAAAAGGTCCACCAAAAGTTCCGGTAATGTCTGATTTATATTTGTTTTATGGCTGATTTTTCAGAATGTTTAGGCTGAGTTATTATAATTTTAATTGTCTTCACTATGATAAACAGGAAAAGAACTCTTTGACTTCTCCTAAGAAGTCTTCAGATGCTAAGAAGTCACCAGCTACTTTCAAACAGTTTACCTTCAGGAGGAGGACAGTCTCCAAGGTCCCGCAAAACGTACAGATTGGTGACTGTGGCGTGTATGCTTTAAAGTTTATAGAATGTCTAGCGCTTGGTGTGTCTTTCGATGGAATCTGTGATCAAAACATCCAGGGTATACGTGTTAAAATGGCAGCAGAAATCTACGATGAGTCACCTGATTTTATGAATCAATTCACGTAAAAAACATTTGTATTTCTTTTGGTAGGTAGGACTTGTACTTGGATATGTAAAAAAACATTTGGATTTCTTTTGGTAGGAATTGTACTTGGATATTGGAAAAATTTGGATTTCTTTTGGTAGGAATTGTACTTGGATATTAGAAAAATTTGGATTTCTTTTGGTAGGAATTGTACTTGGATAAGAAAGTCCTTTGTTTAGTATCTTTTCAATGTTACGGCTGAGTTATGTACTTCATACGGCTGAGTTATAATTAAATATTAAATAAACATATATGTTATGGCGGAGTTATATATTTCGAACGGCTGAGTTATCTACTTCGTACGGATGAGTGAGTTATGGCTGAGTTATGTACTTGGTACGGCTTCGTTTAGTCTTTCGTGCCGTTCCTCGATATTAATAAAAGTGTTGTTGGGGAAGCCCAAACAATAATTCTGTGCCTGCTCAGATCCACACGCGTAATCAATTTATAAAGTTAGCTTTCTCACAATATATTATACAAAATAATTAAAAAATTGAACTCAAAATTCTAATAAAAAATCTTAAAATTCCAACAAAGTGACTAAGTGATGGCTGAGTTATTGACTTACACGGCTGACTTATAAAATATTCGTAAATTTACATTATTATAACTCAACATTTAAATGTAAAATTGAATTATGAATATTACAATTATTATAACCAATAAAAAGTAATAATTATAGAGAAAGATTGATTTTTACACATTCTCACCAAAGATGTGTAAAACATACAACACATGACGTTTAGGGGTTAGGGTTAGGGTTAGGGTTGGGGTTTAGGGTTTGAGATGTAGGGTTTAGATTATTTGATTTTTGGATTTGGTTCTAATGTGTTTTAATGTGTATGGTTTAAGGTGGTAATATGGATGTAATAATATTATTACCATTTGAATATTTTTTTAAAAAATCAAAAAATCAAAATTTGTTTTGGTTATTTCCGGTTATGGGTCGGTTATATTAATATCTAACAATAAATAACCCAAAATATATTGTAATTAAGTAGATTAGCCTAATATAACCGAAATTAAGCCGAATATATCTGAAATAAACCAAACATACCAATTCAAAAATATCAAATTGGAAAATTTATTGTATCGGTCGGTTCGGTTTAGTCGGTTATTTAGTCATTCTAATTTGAGGGTTGGCTGAGATATCGTCTATTGACGGCTGAGTTATAATTAATCAGCGAGATTCTCGGGACGCAGCGAAAATCTCGCTACACTCTGATTGGTGGATTCAGCGGCGGTTACTTCCCATAATCCCGTATAAATAGGTTTGAGAGCCTGAGAGATTGAAATATTCCAACCTCCACAACTTTCCAAGATATAGAGAGAAAGAGATGGTGACTACTCGATCTGCGTGGCTGAGACGGGCTCGGGAAAGGATAGCCGCTTCAGTGAGCGGTTCCAGCCGAACTGAAACATCGAATAATCCCTCCGCCCAAGAGGGCGTGGAAACGTTCCGCGTTCGCGCACCTGTTCCGCATGTCGATATGACGGGTGCAGAAGGGAGCCTCGTATGTCAGGAACTCCGAAGGTATCGAGCTCGCCGCTATAGGCTGGGGGCTCACCTTATGGCGAGACGCCATAGATTGGCCGAAGTCTGTCGGCTTTATCATTTGGACGGGACTATTCGGGTCCTGAACGAAATAATCGCCGAAGGTTTCTTCTTGGAGAAGTGGCGTATGACCGGGCTGCTCGCCGCGCATGCGGCGTGCCAAGAGCTGGTGGCGAGTATGGAGGTGCCTGTCCTTTTTAAGGCCGACTGTCAACCTCTCGAAGATACCGCACACCCGTTTACTGTGGATATCTAGGCCTACCGGGCTTCCATAGAGAGATTAAGGCGGTACGCCAATTTACTGGAGTCGGCCGGCCCAATTTTCCGTGAGAGGCACTTGGTCGAGGGCCCGTGTTCCTTTTTGGAAGACTTGGCGTCAAGAGGCGTCGAAGTTCCGAGGGAGAGACTGGAGACCCTAAGGCAAGCTCGTCAGTTCTGGCGAACCGAACTGGACAAGGTAACGGTGGAGGAACCGCTGGCAGACGATCTATCAGGTCCACGGCCTCCACTTCGTCTGCAGGACCAACCTAGACGGTGATGGTGAAACCTCGACCGTTCCGGACTTAGAATTCGGATGGTTTTTTCTTTTTCTCATCTAGAACCCTGAGTCGTCGAAGGGGTTTTATTTTATCGGTCTGTTCGGTTTAGTTAATTAAACATACCAATTCAAAAATATCAAATTGGAAAATTTATTTTATCGGTCGGTTCAGTTTAGTCGGTTATTTAGTCATTCTTATTTGAGGGTTGGCTGAGATATCGTTTATGACGGCTGAGTTATAATTAATCATGACTGAGTTATAATTAATCATGACTGAGTTATTAAAATAGATTGATAAAACAACACAACATAGAAAGTTCATATCAATTCCAAAAAAAAAAAAAAAAAACAACGGAGCTTGACTAATCTCACAAATACTTGTTCAAGCTCTCAAACTTCTTCTCCAGCGCGTCATATTTCTTTTCCAAATACAAGATCATTTCTTCTTGAATCTCGATGCGCTTCTTGGATGCATCCAAGTCCTGCTTCATCTCATTCTTCTCCTCCTGAATAACCCTAAACTCTTCGCGCACTGCATCAGTCCACCACTTCCTGAAACCGCAGCCTTGACCGGGACCCTTACAAATAGTACATAATTCATATTAGACTAAAAAAAAGTCAGAAACAGAACACAAAACTCAAAAATAAGAGTACAAAAATCTTTACATCTGTGATGTCATACGGACAACTGAAATAACGTTCTCCTCTCGTGGTAGGATCATTAGAAGTGGCAACGAGAAGCACCGCACCGCAATTACACCCGATTGGAACGCCCTTGTCTCGCCTCCGGATTTCGCCTTACCTCATTTTCATATTTATTTCATTACGATTCAGCTCCTACAGTTCCACAAACACAATATTAAGATAATGCTTTGAGATTTCAGATAGTCCAGAGATCTACCTTAGCTAGTGCTTCAGAAGCAGTGTTCTCATCAGCCCTGGATTTGCCGCCGTAGATATCTCTATTTGCCATCATCTTGACTCGATCTTGATTACTGAAGCAATAAATCACAACAAATCCCTTAATTTATACTAAAACAATATATCGAACGACGTCGTTTGACAGTAATATACTTGAAGGCTGAGTTGTGTTCTTTACACGACTGACTTAGGATAGTCAGTTAAATTAACAACTTTGTTATGGCTGACTTATGCAACGGTCATAATAATGGTGTTACGGCTGAGTTATCCGACGGCCACCCTATTAATTTATTATATACCCGCTCGGGAATGCAAAAAGGGTTGTTGGGGAGACGCAAACAATAATTATGTTTCTTGTTATCATCCATACACTTAATAAAAATATTTTAAATGATTTATTATTAAAAATAAATTCAAAAATTTGAATTCAAATTTTTTATGTATTTTTATTTATTATTAAAGAAGGGGCCAGTAATTTGACTAAGTAGTGGCTGGGTTATTGACTTAAACGGCTGAGTTATGAGATATTTGTAAAATAAGGTTATTATAACTCAAAATTAAAATTTAGAATGGCAAAATGAATATTACTATTATTATAACCAATAAAAATAATAATTATAGACAAAAAGAGTGATTTTTACACATTCTAATCAAAATGTGTCAAACATACCAAAACATGTTGTTTAGGGGTTAGGGTTAGGGTTAGGGTTTAGAGTTTAGGGTTAGATGAGGTAACATTATTTGTTTTTAATATAACAGTTTGGTTTTGGATATAATGTGTTTGGATTAAGGTGGTAATATGGATATACTAATATGAGTACCATTTTGAAATTAATTTTTTAAAATTTTGAAATTAATATTTGGTTATTTCCGGTTATGGGTGGGTTAGATGAATATCTAACAATAAATAACCCAAAATATATTGTAATTAGGTAGATTAGCATAATATAATCGAATATAAAAAAACTAGGCAAACATACCAATACAATAATACCAAATTGGGAAAATTTATTTTTTCGGTTCGGTTCGGTTTAGTCGGTTATTTAATCATTCTAATTTGAGGGTTGGCTGAGATACCGTTTATGACTGCTGAGTTATCTTTCCAGCATCGACAGTTACAATGAAAGGGAAAGTGAACGGTTTTTAAACCACGGAAAAAAAACTCTCTGTCCTTATCGTCGGCAAAATCTAACCCTAATTCCTCCGGCAATAATCTGTCTTTTTCTACTCTCCCGCCGTCATCTCTCGCCGTCCTCGCTCGGTATCCTCATTCGCTCTTTCTTCTCTTCGTCGTCGCTGGTCTTGTTCGTTTCCGTCTAAGCCGTCTCGTCTTCGAGTTCCGGTATGTGTCTTCCTTTTTATTTTTGAGTTACGGGTGATTGTCGCCGTCTTGGATGGCTGAGTTTGGACTGAGTTATCTTATGCTTTACGACTGAGTTATGTATTATGGCGGAGTTATTATATGCCTTGCGTTTGCCATATGTTATGGCTGATTTATTTTATGCTTTACTATCAGATGGCTAAGGATATTTCTGAAGAACAATCAAGGGATTACCCACCAAGACTTTGGCCAGAAATGAAGTCTATTCTACATACTAAACAAATTAACACCAATTTCACGATGTTAAAATTACCTCAAATTAGGGAATCAATAGGACTGGATGCGTGGGAAAAAACGAAGGATGTACCAATTGGAATAATCTCTAAGCTAGTTGATAGCCAACTCGTCTGGTCTGGTAAGGTTGTTCATTTCCTACTATGTAACCAGTTAAGGGTACATAAGAAGGAGTTCTGGTTTGTGGTCGGCGGTCAACCTATCAGGTTTGGGTTGAATGAGTTTCATTATCTGACGGGGTTAAACATAGACCCAATGCCTACTGAACGGTTTGAACTTGAAGAGGAACACAAAGATTTCTTCTGACTTTTGGAAGTGCCTGGTGGGGCAGGTCCAACACTACTTGAACTCAGGGAAGCATTAAAAGTGTGTCGGGGATGGGTTAACCTTGATCATCGTAAATGGTTGGGGCTGTTGCTTCTTCAACACATTGGACTTTATGGTTTGCATAATAACTCTAGAATTCCATATGAAAGTGCCAAAAGAGTTTTTGATGATGAAGAAATGAAGACGTATCCGTGGGGTCGGTCAGCATTTGAAGCTCTTGTTGATTCCATAAAGATGTTGAACCCTACGGGAAAATCGTACACCCTCAGTGGGTTTACACCCGTGTTACAGGCTTGGGCGTATGAGTCCATCAAATGCTTTGGAGAACGGTTTGGGAATGCATCAGCTAATGATGGTGGCATACCGATGCTTCAATGGGGTGGAAACCGTATACGTTTGACGATGGTATCGGTAATTGCTGAAGAGATCAAAGCGCTTGGTGAGGTAAGGTTTATATCTGGTTGAGTGATTGTTTAGTAATGGATGAGTTATGATTTAGTTATGGCTGAGTTATTGTTTAGTAACGGCTGAGTTATGTTTTAGTAATGGCTGATTTATGATTTATTCACTGATGGGTCTCATATTCTCTTATGTTACAGCTGCGTGTGACTAAAATGGTTATGAAGGATGATGTACGGGAGCTATTTCATACGTGGCCAGATCAAAAAGACGACGACCCAACAGTTGATTGCCTTATCCAAGACATACATGAGGATAAGTTTGTTAAAGGTTTTTGGGATGTTGATTCTGACTCTCCTCCCGCAAAGAAGCAGAAAGTTGATTCTGACTCTCTTCCCGCAAAGAAGCAGAAAGTCAAGAAGGTGGTAGTTTCCAACAGTCAGGGTGGTGGACCTGGTGAAGGAGCTGAACCGAAGGTGGTAGTTTCCAACAGTAAGGGTGGTGGACCGGTTGGAACTCTCATTGAGTTGGTGTCTAATTTAACCTCAAGGTTTGACACCTTGGAAAAAAACATTGGAGATAGAATAGAAGAGAGGATGAATGAAAGGTTTGAAACCAGGTTTCGTTCTGTTGAGAGTGATCTCAAGCAGATGAAAGAGCACGTGCTTTCCTTGGGTGTTGGGCAAACTGGCAGAAGATGCTGCAGAAGATCGATGGTCCTCACTTGGTTCTATTTTAAGGGCTGGTCATAGGGGGAAAAATGCAGTATACAGTGATGAAGTTCTAAAGACAGCTTCTATATCTTGGCTTTGTACTGATCCATCAGAAATCAACACATCCAATGCCCCTGATGGTGGCCTCCAAAATGAAGGGCGGCACAGGCCTTTCTTCGTCAAATGCTTTGAGGCCGGCAACCCCATTGCCATTTACTACGAAGGGCTAAGGGTTGTGGCTGAGGATAGAGATATCCAGCGTGGGATTGATATTCTCAGTCGTATTGTACCGGCTGATGCTTATGCCACCTTAGCATGTGGGGTACTAAGTATTTGTCAAGGGAATGAGGTTATGGCCGTCCATTACCTCCAGCTGTTTGATGCAAATCATTATCCTCTGATGTCTTCGGATGCCATGGTAACCGGTAATGGTTTTATGTTTGAGTTATCTTGTTATAAGACGGCCCGAAAATACTCATACATAGCGTCCCTTCGTTATCCTAACATCCCGCCACTCCCTTCACCCGCTTGTGCTGTGAGGTGTTATATAGATAATGGTATCCGAAATCTCGACGGTTATCAAATAATGTGCAAAACTGTTACCTTTGGTGGTTGTCCCTCAAAGTCGCTGAGATCCTTTAGGGTTTCCAGCAGTGAATTCCAGTTTTACCTTATCAACTCTTGACTCTAAATTCTGTTTATTTTTAAATAATTATTTTTCATTTCTTAGGCGAGTATCTTTTTCATGTATTAAAGGTCCCTATTTTCCACATTTTAGTATTTCCTCTCATTTATCGGCTGAGTTATAGTAAAGTTATGGCTGAGGTATCACAACAAACAATCTGAAAGCAAACGACTGATCTATACGAATTTATGGCTTAGTTATGGTATTTAATGGAAAACCAAAGGTCTCGTCGACTCATATAACGGCTGAGTTATATTGATTTATAAATCCGTAATGGCTGAGATATCGTAATATCGGCTAAATTATAAATCCGCAATGTAGAATTCTTATAGACTTATAGTGATTTTTACACGTTCTATTATTAGGTTAACTTATGGTTTCCCGCCAAAATATTGCTTTACGGCTGAGTTATAATATTTACGGTATAACGAAAGGTTATGTGATGGCTGAGTTATGATATTGAGTGATGGCTTTGATGGATGAGTTATGATATTGAGTGATGGCTGAGTTATCACTAGAAACAATCTGAAAGAAACAATCTGATATATATGACTTTACGGCTGAGTTATAATATTTACGGGAAAACGAAAGGTTTCGTCGATTCATGTGACAGCTGAGGTATAGTGATTTATAAATCCGTAATGGCTGAGATATCGTAATACCGGCTAAATTATAAATCCGTAATGTATGATTTTTATAGACTTATAGTGATTTTTACACGTTCTATTATTTGGTTAACTTATGGTTTCCCGCCTATTATTAGGTTAACTTATGGTTTCCCGGCAGTGGAATCAATGGGGTTGCGTTCCAAGTTTTAGTATAAATAGGGAAAGGGTTGGAAATGTTCAGAGCATTCCAAACTAGAACGAAACTAGCAAAGATGCCAGTGACTACCCGATCTGCATGGTTGAAATGGGCCCGAGAACTGACAGCCGCTGGAACTAGCAGTTTCGATCCGAAAGCGTCGCATAATTCCCCCCCTCAAGAGTCTCCGTCTCGATCCCGTTACTTTAATCCTTTGCAAAAGGAACTCTGGATGTACCGAGCTCGCCGCAAGAGACTTGGCGCTTATATTAAAGCATTTCGTCTTAAATACGAGCAAGTCTTTCGGCTTTGCCGATCGGAAGGGACTATCCGAGTCCTGGATGAGCTCATCGCCGAAGGTTTTTTTCTGGCGAAGTGGCGCATGACTCGTCTACTTGCTGAGAATGCCTCTTGCGTAGAACAGGTCTCCCGTATGGTGGTGCCCAACTTACCCGAAGGTGATTACAAACCTTTGGGAGATTCTGACTTCCTGCACAATACGGAAGTCTGGGCCTACCGAGCTTGCCTGGAGAGGCTGAGGCGGTACGTCAACCACTTGGAGTCAACGGACCATTTCTACCGCGAAAGCCATGACGTAGTAGGTCCATGTGCCTTCTTGGAGGAGATGGTGTCCAAGGGCTCCGAAGTGCAGATGGAAAGGCTTGAATCCTTAAGGCGGGATTGTCAAATCTGGTGATCTGAACTGAGCAAGCTGGTGGTGGAAGAACCGTTGGAGTCCGATCTATCCGGTCCGCTCCCATCCTGAGACTTCAGGACCGTCCAGAATGCTAGAGACGATAGCCTTCCCATGGGAACTAGTTCGCTAATATGATGCTTGTCGCTTTTTTGTATTTTTTTATATATATTTTTGGCGAGTTGCAGAACTGAATGTAATCAATTTGAATTTAATGGAAAACGAAAGTTGAGTTATAGTGAGTTACGAAAGCCATGTGACGGCTGAGTTATGATTTAGTTATCACAAGAAACAATTTGAAAGTAAATGAGTGATATATATGACTTGACGGCTGAGTTATAATATTTACGGGAAAACGAAAAGTCATTTGACGGCTGAGTTATAGTGAGTTATGGTTGAGTTATCAGGGTTTACGGTTTAGGGCTGAGTTATAACGCCCTATAACGTTATGGCTGAATTATAGCCACCAGAGGGTTGTAAAACCGTAATTGATTAAAGGCGTAATACGCGAAGCGTCGCTTTAGTTCGGTTATAATTACGCGTTGAAGGGGTAAGAATTATGTATTTATGATAAAGGCGGACAGAATTATGGATTTATGAAGTCGAAGGGGTACTTTTTGTAAACCAAAGCGACGCTTCGCCGATTATACATACTTTTTGCTCTTGACTTACACATATTACCTTTGTCTCACGAAAACTCCTAAATCATATCCCAGATTCGAAAAATCTATTTACATTCTTCCTTCATTCCGTCAGGAATGGCCCGTCGTTCTCCTTCAAAGCATATAAGGACTGATCTGAAATATCTGAACAGGGATCTTTCGCCAAACATCACAGCAGGTAAACACATACATCTTTAGATTAGATTTGTTTTACTGTTAAGGATAAAAGAGATTGAGTGTTTGCCTTTTTTTTAGTAACTGTTGATTACGACATTTTCCGTTGGGAGGCTACTCTAATCGGACCGGTGAACACTCCTTATGAAGGGGGAGTGTTTAAACTTAGGCTTAGTTTTCCACCTGATTACCCAAGAAGTCCCCCCAAGGTATCTATTTTTGATTATACTCCTTTTTATTTTAGCAACTCAATATTAGGACTCCTTTTTTTGCAGCAACTCAATAGTTTTTTAAATAAATTTTCTTGATAATGCAGGTTGTTTTCATCACAAGAATTTGCCACCCAAATGTATCAGATAGGGGAGGCATTCACCTAAAAGTTTTGAAGCGCGACCGTTGGACACCCATGCCCATTGTTAAGCTTTTCAAGGAATTAGTGGAGAAGTTGAATGAACCAGAGGTCAATGATGAGGAATAGACCATTGAATATCTTGCCAACCTCTACAAATCTGATAGGAGAAGGTTTGAAACCATGGCTAGAGAGATGACTAATCAATACGCTGGGAGAGGAAACTGAAATATGAACTGAAATAGTTCATATATATTTTTAAGAACTCTTGAATAATTTATCTTGTTTTTGTTCTTTTTAACAAAATATTTCAGTCTCTGGTGTTGTAAGGTGTTGTAAACTCCATTTTAAAATAATATTTTATTCAGATTTTACTGTTTTAAAACATTAGAAACAACTTGTAAAGCTTTTAGAAAAGCAAATCAAATTGATATATATCATTATAAACAATTTGTAAAACCTTTTAAAACTTTCTAAAAACCAGATATACTCTTGTAAATGAATGATATATATAACTTGACGGCTGAGTTATAATTTTTACGGGAAAACGAAAGGTCATGTGACGGCTGAGTTATAGTGAGTTATGGATGAGTTATCACAACAAAAAATTTGAAAGTAAATAAGTGAATAAGTGATATATATGACTTGACGGCTGAGTTATAATATTTACGGGAAAACGAAAGGTCAGGTGACGGTTGAGTTATAGTGAGTTATGGCTGAGTTATAGTAAATTTTATTGCTGAGTTATTTAAAGAGATTGATTAAACACCACTAACAACACAACATTAGTTTGCTTGGAATCCATAACCATTAACAACAACATTATGGAAACATAATCCCATCATACACTAGCTCATCCTGCTATCTTAATTAGACCAAACATGATCATATAACCAAAAACTATCACAACTATCATCATCTTCATCCTTGCTTTCAATTCTTATTTTGCATCTTCAACCCTCTCAAATAGCTCTTTCTCAAGCTCCGTTTGCATCTTCTTCTCAATCTCCATTTCCATTTGTAGTTTTACAGTTTGAAGAGAGAAAGACTCTACCTCATCCAACAGTGCCTCATCGACCCACTTGAAGACATGGTCATCATTCATAAGCTATCAAGGTGATGGAGATAACAATTGGAACAAGAACAGATTCAACATAAACAAACAAGAACAGATTCAACATAACCAAGAACAGACTCTACCTTCTTCGCAGCTGCATACCCACAATGGAAGTATCGTCGACAAGGATTTGACTCCGATTTTGAATTTGTGGCCACGATTGCTTCTCCACACCAACATCTCTTAGGTACGCCAACAACTGTACCTCGTCCTCTCTCTCGGACATTTGATGCACAACTCGAATCTCCAGATACATTGCTCATGATTTACGAGAATTTGATTTTTTAGGGTTTAAGCATTCGACATTTGGGGATTTTCGTTTTGAAGAAGAAAAACATCACTCGGGTCAACAATTGAATATTAATATTATTAGGTTAACTTATTGTTTCCCGCCAACAATTTGAATATTAAAATTATTAGGTTAACTTATGGTTTCCCGCCAAAATATCGCTTTACGGCTGAGTTATAACCATTACTGGAAAACGAAAGGTCACGTAACGGCTGAGTTATAGTGACTTATAGCTGAGTTATTATCACAAGAAACAATTTGAAAGTAAATGAATGATATATATGATTTGGCGGATGAGTTATCATATTTACGGAAATTCGAAATGTCTCATCGATTCATGTTACGGCTGAGTTATAGTGAGTATGGCTGAGTTATCAAAAGAAACAATATGAAAGTAAATGGCTGATATATATGACTTTACGGCTGAGTTATAATATTTACGGTTAGACGAAAAGTCACGTCGATTCATGTGACGGCAGATTTATAAATCTTTAGTGCCTGATTTATCATAATACCGGCTGAGTTATATTCATATGAAACATTACAAAAAGAAATAAAAATAAAACAAGTTCAGAGTTCATAAAGAAGAAGACACGACATTACAATGGAATTCACTTCTAAAAACCGATTAAGAGGAGGAGGAACCATGGGCTTTTAATTAATCCCAATCAACAGGAGGAGGAACCACACACAGGTTAGCATCGGCCTCCGCAATCTCTCTCATCTCCTCTAACTTCTTGTGCTCTGTCGCTAAGTCGACAAGTTCTCCAGCCAAGATTTGATTCAGTTGGTTCAGTTCAGCGTCGATTAGTTCCAGTTGATGCACGAGGACGGTCTTCTCTTCCTTCTTCTTCATATGCTCATCCATCATACGCAGAATTTCTCTGTAGCGACGCTTTGACTCCGCCTCGACCGTGGCCCTTGTCTGAGAAAAGGCTTCGGACCTGGCCAATAGTGATTCCTCTTCCCACTCGTAATCTGGGACTCTTGTTGGTGATAATGCTTCGTCTGCCTTGCGTTTTTGACGTCTACTGGAACCCTCTCCGTCCATAGCTCGGCTATCAAAATAAAAACAACCGTCACCAACTGATAGGTGCAATGATCGAAAATATGCAATAGATTGAGAGGGGATGGAGAGGAGACTTACATATGCAATGATCGAAGGATATATTGATATTGGTTGTAGAGGAGATTTGTAGGTGCAATATATTGTGAGCGGAGAAGAAGGAAACGATACAATGAGTAAGAAACCGAAACGATACAATTAATTAAGAGAATTTAAAGGAAAAACAATAGGTTAACTTTTGGAAAAACGAAAGGTCACGTCGATTATTAGGTTAACTTATGGTTTCCCGCCAAAATATTGCTTTACGGCTGAGTTATAGTTTTACGGATTCATGTGATGGCTGAGTTCTACTTATCAAAAGAAAGGTCGCGTCTATTCTTAGGTTAACTTACTGTTTTCCGCCAAAATATTGCTTAACGGCTGAGTTATAGTTTTACGGGAAAACGAAAGGTCACATATATTCATGTGATGGCTGAGTTATAGTAAAGAAGGCTGAAATATATATATGACTTGACGGCTGAGTTATCACTAGGATTATTAGTCTATTACAGGAATAACTTATGGTTTCTCGCCAAAATATTGCTTAACCCTAAAAATATTAGTCTATTTATTACCTATCAACTACAAATAGAACCTCGTGACTGAGTTATAATATTCCATTTTTAGTCTATTACCTCTGAACTACAAACTAGAAAAAAATTATTTTTACAACACTATGTCCGCTCCACCCAAGATGCCGGATCTCCCCGACGACGTTTTCATAAAAATCGTTTCCCTTGTTGCAGAATATGGTGCAGATTATGATCGATGGTCCTCACTTGGTTCTATTTTAAGGGCTGGTCATAGGGGGAAAAATGCAGTATACAGTGATGAAGTTCTAAAGACAGCTGCTATAAATTGGCTTTGTACTGATCCATCAGAAATCAACACATCCAATGCCCCTGATGGTGGCCTCCAAAATGAAGGGCGGCACAGACCTTTCTTCGTCAAATGCTTTGAGGCCGGCAACCCCATTGCCATTTACTACGAAGGGCTAAGGGTTGTGGCTGAGGATAGAGATATCCAGCGTGGGATTGATATTCTCAGTCGTATTGTACCGGCCGATGATTATGCCACCTTAGCATGTGGGGTACTAAGTATTTGTCAAGGGAATGAGGATATGGCCGTCCATTACCTCCAGCTGTTTGATGCAAATCATTATCCTCTGATGTCTTCGGATGCCATTGTAAGCGGTAATTATTTTCTGGATGATTTATCTCGTTTTGATACGGCCCGGAAAAAATCATACTCAGCCTCCCATCGCTATCCTGATCGTCCGCCACTCCCTTCACCCACTTGTGCTGTGAAGTGTTCCCGTTCTCTCCGCTACGGAGACTTTAAAATCAAGTGCAAAAACTGTTACCTTTGGTGGTTGTCCCTCAAAGTCTCTAAGATCCTTTAGGGTTTGTAGCAGTGATTTCCAGTTTTACCTTATCAATTTGTGACTCTAATTTCTGTTTATTTTAAAATAATTATTTTCCATTTCTTCGTATAGTTTCCCATCTTTTTCATGTACTAAACGTCCCTTTTTCTTCGGCTAATTCTATGTATCCACCTTTCATGCTTCCACATTTTAGTATCTACTCTCACTTTGAGGCCGAGTTATAGTTTTACGGGAATACGAAAGGTCACGTCGATTCATGTGACGGCTGAGTTATAGTGAATAACGGATGAGTTATCAAAATGAACAATCTATATGGCTGAGTTATCAAAAGAAAGGTCGCGTCTATTATTAGGCTAACTTGCCAAATATTTCTTAATGGCTGAGTTATAGTGAGTTATGACTGAGTTATCGAAAGAAACAATATGAAAACAAACGTCTGATTTATACGACTGATCTATATGGATGAGTTACAGGTCATGTGACGGCTGAGTTATAGAGAATTATGACTGAGTTATCATTATAAAATATTTGAAGAAATGACCTTCGTTTCTAATGATAACTCAGCCATAATTCTCATCGATTCATGTAAGTAATGGCTGAGTTATCAGTAGGAATATTCTGAAAAGGTCTCGTCGATGCGTCTATTACAGGAATAACTTATGGTTTCCCGCCAAAATATTGCTTACCAATAAAATTAGGTTAACTTAACTTAATTTTATTGTTTAGTTTCCCGCCAAAATATTGCTTTACGGCTGAGTTATAGTTTTACGGGAAAGCAAAAGGTCACGTCGATTCATGTTATGGCTGAGTTATAGTTTTACGGGAAAGCGAAAGGTCAAGTCGATTCATGTCATGTTATCAGTAGGAATAATCTGGAAAGGTCTCGTCGATGCGTCTATTACAGGAATAACTTATGGTTTTCCGCCAAAATATTGCTTAACCCTAAAATTATTAGTCTATTTATTACCTATCAACTACAAATAGAACCTCGTGACTGAGTTATAATATTTCCGTTGCTTTAGTCTATTACCTCTCAACTACAAACTAGAAAAAAATTATTTTTTACAACACTATGTTCGCTCCACCCAAGATGCCGGAGCTCCCCGACGACGTTTTCATAAAATTTGTTTCCCTTGTTGCAGAAGATGCTGCAGAAGATCGATGGTCCTCACTTGGTTCTATTTTAAGGGCTGGTCATAGGGGGAAAAATGCAGTATACAGTGATGAAGTTCTAAAGACAGCTGCTATAAATTGGCTTTGTACTGATCCATCAGAAATCAACACATCCAATGCCCCTGATGGTGGCCTCCAAAATGAAGGGCGGCACATGCCTTTCTTCGTCAAATGCTTTGAGGCCGGCAACCCCATTGCCATTTACTTCGAAGGGCTAAGGGTTGTGGCTGAGGATAGAGATATCCAGCGTAGGATTGATATTCTCAGTCGTATTGTACCGGCCAATCCTCAGTTACCCCATTAGCCTTGATGCTAGTCACCAGATCCTCAAAATGCTCAATGTGATCCAAAGGCTTCTCATTGGGCAAAGCAGAGAAAGGTCTCTGCCCAACTAGTTGAAAGTACGCAGGCTTCAACTCAAAATCATTCCTCTGAAAAGGGGGAGGAACAATAGCAGACCGGTTCTCATACACCAGATCAGCCCTATTGTAGTCAGCAATGGTCCTGATCAAGTCCCGGTTGTTCTCCTGTCTTCGAACTGGGTTCTGTACGTGGTTGGCAGCTCCACGCACGTCTGCAGGTGGGTGTCGATCGATGCCACATAGTTGGTGTCGATCGACACCGTCGACACCATCAGCTGGTTCGTCGACAACAGCAATTTCAGCAATCACATTGCCCTCAGCATCAATCTTTTGGCCCTGCTCATTGCGCAAGTGGCCCTCTTGATCCCTCAAAGCACCATCCTCATCTCGCATCAGAATGATTGGATTAACCATCTTCAGAGATTTGGCTGCTTTTCGGTTCTCACGCTCAAGTTTTCCCAACTCTTGGTTTGAAAGCTTCAGAATTGGACCAGTCTTGTTGCTCCTTGTGTTAGGCTTATTAGGCATACACCTGAAACACACAAGAGAGAAGAAAACAAAAGCGTGTTAGTTTGAAAATAAAAAGAAAAAATCTAGACAAAATCAAAAACTCAAATCTAATGGTAGATCAAAGAGTCCCCGGCAACGGCGCCAAAATTTGATATGCTCAAATTAAACCCTAGAGCTACTCTCTCAAATTAAGAGATCACTGCAGTACTTAGGGGTCGAATTCCACAAGGACTCAAGACTACACAATAAATTATAGAGTTTTTCAATTATGCTAAACAGATTAAATTAAATTAAAACAAAAGCAATGCAAAATATTAATATTAAAGACTGTAGTAAATTCAAGAGATCAAAAAGCTAGGCCTAGGGAATTTCTCAGGAAATTATGAAATATTAAATCAAACAATAAATTAGGATTCAAACAATTAAGAACAGATCTAGAACTCTAAACACTTTTGTAAATTAAATCAGTTCTCACTGCAAATAATATCTAAATTTAAAACCAGAAAATCCAAATCTCTTTGTAAAATTCTAGGTAATAAATCAGCAATAAAATCAGGTTTAGATTGTTCACAAAATTATTAAATCAAATCTCTTTGCAAGAAATAATTTTGCTCATCAAAAGGTTTTATCAGGAAAATCAATTATATTCTCATATCAATTTATTTTCCTAAAGTATTAATTCTAGATGGCCAATCAAGGATTAATATGAAGAACAACCTAAGATGAAGATCTAGCAAGATAAAGAATCCTAAATAATCAGATCTAATAATTCATAAAATCCCTGTGAAAAACCCTAAACCTAACAAGCAAACTACTCAGACATAATCAAAGAAGAACAAGACATGATTCTGAATAATAAGCAATTGAAATTAAAAGAGTAAAAGGAAGGAGTTTAAGAATTCTTCTCTCAAAGCAGTTCAGATCTCTCTCCCAAAAGCTCTCAAAATCTCACAGGGTTGCAGAAAAAAATAAAACTCTCTAGAATAAAACTTAAGGGTTTGGAAAACCTAAAAACTATATATATATGTCCTAAAACACGTCAGGGACTTATGTTGCAAATATGGAAAACTTCGGGCAATTTTGTAAAACTTCCAAATTTGAAGACTTGTCTCGATTTGCAATGGGTGTCGACCGATGCTCTTCTAGTGTCGATCGATGCCCTTCGTACAATCAGACTTCAAATTGATTCTTCGAGATTTATGCTCCAAAACAATCCAAATTGCTCCATTTCGCTCCTTTCATGCTAAAAACCTATAAAGACTCAAAAACAATCTAGAAACAAATGAAAAGACACTAAAAGACTCCTTATATCATGGTTAAAAACCACAAAAACCATGATATATCAACTCCCCCAGACTTAGCCTTTGCTTGCCCTCAAGCAAAACAGAAACTTAGACCTGTGAAAGAGGTTTGAAAACTGGGAACTCACTCAACTGCATAATGATTCTTATTTGCACTCTTCATTTACCTGACTCAAGAACTTACTACTTGTACTTAACCATGATAAGCATCAACATTCCTTACTCAAATCCCACAATCCTTTGGAATCTCTGAAATCTCCATTGTCATCTCATTAGTCAATATTAAAGCACAAATAAGGTGAATTCTTACTTTGGGTGTATTGATCAGTGACATATGGACTCTCTTCAGGCCAAGACATTCTTCTTACATCTCCTTTCCTCTCCCTTTTCTCACTTCCATTTTTTTTCTTTTCTCTCTTTTCTTATTTTTTTTTCTTCTAATCAAAGGTGTAAGCGAATACCGGGGTCATTGGTAATTTACCTACCTCTCGCTTCCAAGCTTTGTGTGATCATTTGACTCAAGAGTAGAATAATGAGGTCACAGGTAATTTACCTACCTCTCTAAACTGATCAAAATCATTTCATCTTTTATTCTTTTTTTTTCTGATTTTTTTTTTCTTAAAGCACTGAAGGGAAGAGAGAGGGGAGACATACTTTGAAAAATTGCACTGTCTTATATGGCCTGAAGAAGATGTCTAGTCCACTGATTTCCAACCCCAAAGTAAGAGATTAAGTCCGGTTAAAATCTTGATAAAAGTTGAGACAACGTTAGATCAATCAGATATCCATTGAATAAGGGCTTTCAGGATTGTTGATAAGGCTCATAGTCTTTCTAAGCTTCAGTTCTGAGATTAAGTATAAACAAATAATCATTAGAGTGTTAGCCAAATAAGAGAAATCATTAGTCAAGATCATAATTCCAAAGATAAAAAGAAAAATTCTGAAAAATTTGAATTTGACTCAAACTTTATGGTTTTGACTGACACAACTGAAACTCAAAAACAGAAAACATAGTTAGTAACTAACCTCCCCCAGACTTAAACAACACTGTCCCCAGTGTTATCAAGTAAGAGGAAAGCAAAAATAAAATAAAATAAATAAAAATCAAAAGCAAAAGAAAAAGAAAAACCTACCAGTGGGTTGCCTCCCACTAAGCGCTTGTTTTTAGTCATTAGCTTGACTGTGTTGGAGCTCATTCATCCGGAGGATCAGAACATGGCATTGAAGTCCTCTTCATCCAAGGTGGTGTATAAGCTTTAGGTGCATGAGGCTTGCCAAGGATGTGAGAAATAGGATCAGTGTGGGATTTAGGGATGGGATTGCTTCTCTTATGCCCTGCAAAATCATCAACAGAAGAAACAAGCGCTCTACGATAATCTCGTGGCTTGGTTAACTGTAAAACAGTTTTTGTAGCTTTGAAGGTCTTATTGATGATAGGAGGAAGTTTAGGAGAAGGAGATGTGTACCTTTGCCTTACCTGAGGGCTCTGGAGTGTGGATTGATGACTCTTCTGTTTGGGAACAGGTTTCTGACTTGGAGCATCAGTTTTGGAGCTGTTCTGTCTCGGTCGTGGAGGGGTGTCGATCGATACCCTCTTGGTGGCATCGATCGACACTGAGCCTGATGCTCGTGTTGCAGAAACTTTTTCAACAGAAAAAGTCTGTCCATCAATAGTAGAAGCCCTCCTCAGCTTATCCATCTCGAAATTCAAACTCAAACCATCCACATTTAGTGCTATGTGTCCCTTCTTCACATCAATGATGGCACCAGCTGTAGCCAAGAAAGATCTTCCTAAGATGAGAGGATCTTTAGGCTCTTGATCATACTTCAGCACCACAAAGTCAGTGGGAATCATGAAGTTTCCAACCTTAACTGAAATATCCTCTAAAACACCTTCAGGAGTTCTTCGGGAGCGATCAGCCAAGATAAGAGAAATCTGAGTTGGCTTGAATTCTGTCATCCCAAGTCTCACAGCAACAGAATGTGGCATCAAGTTGATGCTAGAACCAAGGTCACAAAGTGAGTGTGCAAACCTTCCTGTAGAGATAGAGCAATCAAGAACAAAGCTTCCAGGATCTGGTAACTTCTTAGCAGTCTTACATTGAATGATTGCACTCACTTCCTTAGAGACAACCACCTCCTGCTTCTTCTCTTTCTTCCTCTGTACAGGCTGGTTCAACAGAATTGCACTGACATCTTTTGTAAGAAGTGCTCCTTCTTCAGGGCTCAAACCATTGGATACCATTCTCCTCACATACCGCTTAAGAGGTGGTGAAAGCTTTACTGCATCAATTAAAGGCATCTCAATCATTACCTTGTCCATCATTGCTTTGCATCTAGCTTCCTCCATCTCTTGCTTAGACTTTCTTGGCTTGGGAAAAGGAACCTTAGGCTTGTAGACCCTTTCAACTGTTGGAACCTGAGATTTCGCAGCTTCTGGTTCCGTCTGAGAAGAGTGTCGATCGACACCCAGGTGGTGTCGATCGATGCCATCATCTGGATCCGACAGATTGGCCGATTTTTCTCCTTGTTCTGCAGAAAACATTTCACCATCATCTTCATCTCTCACTGATATGGCATTGCAAGCATGTCTGGGGTTTGACTCAGTTCTTGCTGGAAGATAATTCTCTTGCCTTTTTACAGACCCAGCAGTCTGTGCAACTTGAACTTCCAGCTTCTTAACATGAACATTTAATGCTTCTATCTTCCCATTCAGCTCAGTGTAGACATTGTCAATCTTTCCATTGAATGTCACTGTCAGATTCTCTTGTCCCTGAAGAATCTGCTCGAGCATGGCTTCCATTCTACTCTCAGAAGAAGTCTGTGGAGGCGGAGACTGATAGGATGAGTTCCCATAAGTCCTTGTGAAGTTGCTCCCTTGTTGCTGCTTCTGGTAGTCCGGTTTGGGAATGTAGCCTGAAGAGTTCCCACTGTAAGGCCTGTGGCCTTGCTGATTGCCAAATCTCTGACCTTGATTGCCATATACAAAGTTGACATCTGCTTCTTCATTCCCAGTCTCAGGTTGTGGCTCAAATGATTCAACTTCAGCAGCAAAGTGAACTGATTTCTTACCAACCAGGAGATTATGAACTGAATCAAGCTTAGCATTAACAGAAGCTAGCTGGTTTGCATCAAATCCTCCATGCAATCTCTTCCTTTCAGCATCTGCTCTCTTAGTACTATTGCTAGCAGCTAAGTTCTCAATCAACAATTCAGCATCTTCTGGCATTCTTGTCTTGAAATTTCCATGACTTGCAGCATCTAAAGCCAACTGATACTCCCAGTCACACCCTCTGAAGAAGATACTTAGCAGTTGAACTCTTGAGAAACCATGGTGTGGACAGTCCCTTTGGTAAGCCTTGAATCTCACCCAAGCTGCTTTGAAAGCTTCATCCGGTCTCTGCTTGAAGGAAGACAGCTTGACTCTCAACTCATCTGACATTGCATCATCATAGAAGTGGTTGAGAAAGGCCACCTTGACATCACGCCAGCTTGTCAATGATCCAGGAGGCAGCTGTTTCAACCACTGAGATGCCTCTCCTGCAAGTGAGTAAGGGAAAAGTTTGCAGAAGATGTAGTCCTCAGTTACCCCATTAGCCTTGATGCTAGTCACCAGATCCTCAAAATGCTCAATGTGATCCAAAGGCTTCTCATTGGGCAAAGCAGAGAAAGGTCTCTGCCCAACTAGTTGAAAGTACGCAGGCTTCAACTCAAAATCATTCCTCTGAAAAGGGGGAGGAACAATAGCAGACCGGTTCTCATACACCAGATCAGCCCTATTGTAGTCAGCAATGGTCCTGATCAAGTCCCGGTTGTTCTCCTGTCTTCGAACTGGGTTCTGTACGTGGTTGGCAGCTCCACGCACGTCTGCAGGTGGGTGTCGATCGATGCCACATAGTTGGTGTCGATCGACACCGTCGACACCATCAGCTGGTTCGTCGACAACAGCAATTTCAGCAATCACATTGCCCTCAGCATCAATCTTTTGGCCCTGCTCATTGCGCAAGTGGCCCTCTTGATCCCTCAAAGCACCATCCTCATCTCGCATCAGAATGATTGGATTAACCATCTTCAGAGATTTGGCTGCTTTTCGGTTCTCACGCTCAAGTTTTCCCAACTCTTGGTTTGAAAGCTTCAGAATTGGACCAGTCTTGTTGCTCCTTGTGTTAGGCTTATTAGGCATACACCTGAAACACACAAGAGAGAAGAAAACAAAAGCGTGTTAGTTTGAAAATAAAAAGAAAAAATCTAGACAAAATCAAAAACTCAAATCTAATGGTAGATCAAAGAGTCCCCGGCAACGGCGCCAAAATTTGATATGCTCAAATTAAACCCTAGAGCTACTCTCTCAAATTAAGAGATCACTGCAGTACTTAGGGGTCGAATTCCACAATGACTCAAGACTACACAATAAATTATAGAGTTTTTCAATTATGCTAAACAGATTAAATTAAATTAAAACAAAAGCAATGCAAAATATTAATATTAAAGACTGTAGTAAATTCAAGAGATCAAAAAGCTAGGCCTAGGGAATTTCTCAGGAAATTATGAAATATTAAATCAAACAATAAATTAGGATTCAAACAATTAAGAACAGATCTAGAACTCTAAACACTTTTGTAAATTAAATCAGTTCTCACTGCAAATAATATCTAAATTTAAAACCAGAAAATCCAAATCTCTTTGTAAAATTCTAGGTAATAAATCAGCAATAAAATCAGGTTTAGATTGTTCACAAAATTATTAAATCAAATCTCTTTGCAAGAAATAATTTTGCTCATCAAAAGGTTTTATCAGGAAAATCAATTATATTCTCATATCAATTTATTTTCCTAAAGTATTAATTCTAGATGGCCAATCAAGGATTAATATGAAGAACAACCTAAGATGAAGATCTAGCAAGATAAAGAATCCTAAATAATCAGATCTAATAATTCATAAAATCCCTGTGAAAAACCCTAAACCTAACAAGCAAACTACTCAGACATAATCAAAGAAGAACAAGACATGATTCTGAATAATAAGCAATTGAAATTAAAAGAGTAAGGAAGGAGTTTAAGAATTCTTCTCTCAAAGCAGTTCAGATCTCTCTCCCAAAAGCTCTCAAAATCTCACAGGGTTGCAGAAAAAAATAAAACTCTCTAGAATAAAACTTAAGGGTTTGGAAAACCTAAAAACTATATATATATGTCCTAAAACACGTCAGGGACTTATGTTGCAAATATGGAAAACTTCGGGCAATTTTGTAAAACTTCCAAATTTGAAGACTTGTCTCGATTTGCAATGGGTGTCGACCGATGCTCTTCTAGTGTCGATCGATGCCCTTCGTATAATCAGACTTCAAATTGATTCTTCGAGATTTATGCTCCAAAACAATCCAAATTGCTCCATTTCGCTCCTTTCATGCTAAAAACCTATAAAGACTCAAAAACAATCTAGAAACAAATGAAAAGACACTAAAAGACTCCTTATATCATGGTTAAAAACCACAAAAACCATGATATATCAAGTGCGTTATGGCTGAGTTATAATACTTGACAGATGAGTAATAACACAAAATAAAGTTATAATACTTGACAGATGAGTAATAACACAAAATAAAATAAATCTCCCTAACTATAGAGCACAAGTTTTCGCATTGTGCCCAACTTCCTTACATCGCGAACATGCGTGTTGCTTCCTAGGGCGTTTATTTTCAGTGACAACTTCCAAAGATGATTTAATCCTACGCTTCTTTGGTCTTCCTGGCTGGTTCACAATAATCGGAGGCAAGCACTTCTGATTATCCACAACTTCAGGAGCAGGGAATGATTCATCTGGAGGCATGATTGAACCAGCCCATCCGTTAACCAAATCAACACTCCTAAATTTCGGATCGCACATGGAGATACGACACACATGCATATGCTCTGCAGCTGCGATTAAATGGATGCATGGTATTTTCTCGTGGTCGAAACGACGGCATGTGCAACTTTTTATTTCTAAATTTACAACATGCAAAGATGATCCATATTTCACTTGCACACGTACAGCATCAATCGTTTGTACCTCCATAAGTTTTGCTGCGGTGACACGGTCCTATTATGAAAACAATTACGTTTTAGACACAGTCCTATTAAGAAAAAACGGTTTAGGCTGTCCCATTATGAAAACAATTACGGCTGATTTATTGAAACAATAATGGCTGAGTTATGAAAACTATAATGGTAATGGCTGAGATAAGGAGACAATAACGGCTGAGATATTGTAACTGTTATGACTGAGTTATCAACATTGACGACTGACTTATGTAAACTTACCTGTAACAGTTTCTCAACACCTCGAGTGAGCGTTGTTAGCTGCGATTTTGCATCCTCTCTCCGTTCAGAAAACCATCTGGTCATCATATCCCGTATCGATTCTAGAAGTCGAACTATGGGAAAACTTCTAGCATTTGACAGTGCATTGTTCATTGATTCTGCAATATTCGTTGTCATTAAATTGTACCTTTCACCAGGAAATGAACACGCGCCCACATTCGGACACTAGCTCGTTGGAGGTATCCATGTAGTTCGGGATGACGTGCTTCAATCTCATTGAAAGCCTCATTAAAATCAGTTAGCCTAAAACACTTTGCCGCTTTTTTCACCAGAGGGAACAAATGTTTTCCTTTGAACTTCACCAAGATGTTCTTATACAAATGGTAAGTGCAAATTCCATGCGAAGCCAACGGATACACTTGACCAATTGCTTTCCCTATTGACATATGTCTGTCGGAGATTATCGCAACATCCTTTTCGTCTGGAATGGCAACTTTGAGTTGTGTAAAGAACCAACGCCAAGACTCATCATTTTCAGTGTCAACAACAGCGAAAGCTAATGGGAAAATTTGAAAGTTACCATCCTGAGCTAGGGCTGTTAGAAGTGTCCCTTTGTAACTACCATGGAGAAACGTTCCGTCGACAACAACAACTTTTCGCATGAAAGCAAACCCAGCAATACTCGCACCAAAAGCAATAAAAACATATTTGAATCTATCTTCATCACCTATTTGAAGACGCGTGACTGTACCCGGATTTCCCTTTTTAACTTATATATGTAAGAAGGCAACTCGCTAAAACTTTCCTCAGGAGTTCCCTGATCGATCTGCCTTGCATTCAGCAGCGTTCGATATGCCTTCCAGTAATCCAATTGTCGACACCAACAAATTAATAAATCAGCTATAATATATAAATAACTCAGCCGATACATTCGAATAAGTCAGCCTTAAATAATCAATAAATGAGCCGTAAAATGTAAATAACTCAGCCTATACATACCTATAACTCATCCATTGTTATCAATAAGTAACTCAGCCTATACATACCTATAACTCAGCCATTATTATCAATAAGTCAGTCGAAACATAGTAATTACCTGTAGACTAAATTGCTTATTGAAAATGACTCCGACACTTTTAGGTTTAACATCCGGACCAAGATCACCAAGATAGTCCCTGTAAAGACCTGCCAGTACATCAACTGTTGATTGGCGGCATCTAGTAGAACGTTCCGTCACAGAACATGTGTGTTCCGAATCGTATACACGAACATGAAAATCCGGGTCATCCCCTTGTACAGATGCACGAACTCTCCAAAGACATCCTTTAACCCAACACCTAAAAACCACTTGTTTCGGATTGAGACTGGTACATTAAAATCAAATCCATCCCTAACCGAAATAAGTTTCACGTGATTCCTGAACTGCTTTTTGCTACTTTATCGTTGTCCTATAGCAATTTTTAGCTTTGACACCTCCAACCTAATAGCCTCCGGATTCATCTTCGATCCGGCAAAGTTATCATCTCTATGAGCTTTCTTCTGAGGAGGTGGAGTAGGTGGGTCTTCCACTTTACTCTGAGGCTTGCCCAATACAGAAAACTTCTCGTCATCAGACAACTCACCATCGGAGTCGTCGAAAACATCAAATCGGGTTGAAAATTTATCGTCTTCTTCTTCGTCAGATGCTACTTCGACAGCTTCTTCTTCGTTTTCTTTGTCAACGATCTTACCATAATCAAAACAAGTGCCTTCAAATCCCCCACCGCACACTTCGTATGTAGATGCTGCTTTCGAGTCTCTGCTTTGCCGAATCATACTTCCTCTAGCTCCACTAGTTTCTGATCGGTTTTCCATAGCCCCAAAAAACATTGCAACTGTCGATCATTGGAGATAAAAACTGGTGGAGTATCATGCGCCATATGTTTCATTGCCTTGTTCGAGAACATGTAGCTCAGCTTTAGCTCATGTCTAAACGAGTCCAATCCGTAGTCTTCAAGAACAAGCTTAACAAGCTTGTCGTGTGTTGTGCCTCCATCTATCTGCACAACTATACACCCTCTATCGTCGGAGTTAAATACATATCTCTGTGTCTTTATCCACTTACCGGACACAACTAGTACCAGCACTGGATCCAGGAAAGATAATGAAGAACAAGGTGGAGAAGAAGTAGAAGAACAAGGTGTGAAGAAGAAAGTGAAGAAGAAGTAGAAGAACAAGGTGAATAAGAAGGTAAATAGTTCACTTATAACCAGTTGAAGAACCAGAGTCGAACGACGTTTCGTATTTCCGGAGAAAAAAGATGATGACATGGAATGCTGACATGGATGCTGCGTTCGACGTGGCAAGTCAGCCATGAAACAATACCATAACTCAGCCTAACTAAAACTCAGCCACAACATGAAAAATATTACAGTAATTAAAAAGCAAAAAAAATTGCTGCCAAACTCAGCCGCTTCATTAACTGAAAATATGTAACTCAGCCGTATCGTTTGATAAGTCAGCCGTAACTGAAAAACATTCTAGTAATTAATCTTTTGCTAATAAGTCAGCCGTCAAACGGCTGACTTGTCGATAAGTCAGCCTATGATGGATGGGTTATAATTTTTTACCATAACTCAGCCGTAACAACATCTCATAAGTCAGCCGTTTTTCATAACTCAGCCACTCGGAAAATGGTAACTCAGCCGTGTCGTTGTAATAACTCAGCCAAAATTTTGACAACTCAGCCGTGTCGTTGTAATAACTCAGCCAGAAGTTTGACAACTCAACCATCAGGTGATAACTCAGCCGTCACTAAAGCTGAGTTATGCGCATAACTCAGCCAGATTTAATAAGTCAGCCGTAACGCTTGGCTGACTTATGAGCATAACTCAGGCAGATTTTAATAAGTCAGCTGTCCGCTCTTACTCAAATATTTTTCCGATAACTCAGCCTCAACATACCAATAACTCAGCCGCAACATACTATGTATCGCGTTACGGCTGAGTTATGGTTACACATCAGCGATTTATGACGTGGCGTCTGACGTGGCAATGGCATTTTTGTAATTACGTTTTTTCCGGTAACATAAAACAGGGGCACGCTGGGTATTTTGAAAATACCCGAAACATTCTAGTAATAAAAAAGTTTTTTGTAGATTCTGGTAATATTACCTAAAATGAGTAACGTTTGAGTAATTCACCCATTTATTTATATTAAATTATTCAATGAACTAGTTTTATTATTTTCTTAAAATAAATAAAAACCAAATTTTTATTTAAATTTTAGAACCTAGGTAGAGGTTGGTTCATTGCTTTGATGCTTTCCAATATTTTTAAATCCAATTTGATTTAGAAATTCATTTTAATAAACCAAAATTTAATTTGCTTTTTGAAATTGATTTTAAAATCAATATGGACTTGCTTGATTTTAGAAGTTTGTGGTATTTTTAAGTAATTTTTCCACTTTTTAAATGAACCTCAAGTACCACAAGTTTTATAAAACCATATATATATATATATATATATATATGGAGTTCTTTATTTTTGTTTTTTTAAAGGTTATTTTAGGGTAATTAACATTACTTGATTTTTTAGGACTTACTTGATTTAAAAGATTAATCTTAATATAATACTAGGTAACAACCCGCACATAGTGCGGAATAAATCTATGCAAATAAAATTAGAGTTATGAGTAAAATTATTTTCTGAGATCTAAAATTCATTTGTGTAAAAATAAAACATATAACTAAAATTTGTTTATTTTATTAATTCACGTTCATTTTATGTAAGATTATGTTTATGTTTCACCCGTGAAATATTATACTAATGGTATTTAAAAGTCAATCCTCTATAATAATGATTTTTGTGATAATTTAGTTTTGAATATTTAAATATGTGAAATTGTGAATAGTAATCAGATTTTTTTTAATAAGTAAATAACTTCGGGTTTTGAAAATATTTTAAATCTAGTAATGATATATTTTAATAAGTAAATATGTTATAAAATTATTAAAATATATTTTAAGATTGAAATGTTTGGTTAAATACTTAAATATTTTTTAATTAATTGAATAGGAATATTTCTTAATCATTAATGAAAATTATATGTAAATATTCATAAAAATGAGGACAATAAATTCTTTGGTGTCTCGAGCTCTCCAATGCCGACACATCAGCATTTTCTTGAGAGTGTTTCTCTATTAATATATAGGGAATAATTATGATATACTCATAAGATGTTTAACCAAGGCACTAATCCATATCATTGATCCAATATGCTATCTTTATGTATATAATACGTACACGACTATATCTTCTAGTCCTAATCGTTATCACACAATAGATAATTTCAATGTCCCTTCGGGGACATCCGATAAAAAAATAATTCCAATATAAATGTTAAATATGTATATTATTCATAATTTTTTTTTTTGAAAAATTCTGACAATGGCAATGTATCTTTCGTCAGATTTGGTAGAGGAGATATTCAAACGGGTTCCAGCTAGGTCTCTTGAACGTTTAAGACATACATGCAAGCAGTGGAATACCCTAATCAAAGACCCGAGATTCGTCAACAAGCATATGTCTCACATGCATGGTCGTGAAGAGCAGTTCACAGTCTTCAACGACGTTTCCACAGTTTCTCCTTCGTTGTGTTCAACAATTTCTTGCGTCGGTATGAATTTCAACGACGAACCTCGTTTGAATTTTCAGGTTTTTAAACCTCTTCCATCTTCCGATTTATTGGTGCGCAGTGTGTTCCACTGTGATGGTCTATTGCTAATGGACATGAGAACCAAACTCTTAGTTTCTAATCCGTTGTTGAAACAAGCAAGATGGATCAAGTGTGGATCTAACCCTGAGTTTGACCATCCCATGGATGCGTATGGTCTTGGATACGTTAGTAACGGGTCGCGAAGTTGTAACGATTACAAAATGGTTAAGTTTCGTTGTACTGAAGATATAAGGGCTGAAGTCTACGATTTTAAATCTGATTGTTGGAAGGTTGTTGTTGTTGTTAAAAACTATATTGGGTTCTCTGGATTACCAGTTTCAAGTGTGTGTTTGAGAGGAACTCCTTATTGGATAGGTTATAATAGGTACCTTAATAGAACCGTTTCGATACAATCTTTTGATTTCTCAAAAGAAAGATTTGAGCCCTTGTTCAAGTTTCTTCATCATTCATCCATTGGGCCAATTCAGTGGCAAGATTCTCTTTCTTTAGGGATTTTCAGAGGAGATCATCTTTCTCTGTTACATGAACCTCGCTTAAAAGGTAGGATACATATATGGGTGATGAGAGAGAAGGATTGGAGTAAGTTGATGACAGTTGCTATACCTCAACTTCACAAGTTTCCTAAATACCCAAGTTACTTCATTGAGAACAATGGTAAGCTTGTGCTCTCTGTCCGTCACTTTGTCACTAGGGCTATTAGCATCTACGTTGTGGGAGAGAACCAAGAATGCCAAAAATTTGAATGTTACTCTTCTATGGAGCCTTCAATTGGTGGTTCTGGTTGCTACTATGTGCCGAGCTTGCTTCTAGTTCCAGGCTTTTCAAGCTGAGAGGAAGAAGAATAAGCATGTTCCTTTGTCAAGAGTTTTTTGTTTTTCTTTTGTTTTTCCATTATCAAGAGTTGACTGTTTAGGTTCTTTCATGTGTTATAAATTATTGTCTTCCGTTCGAACTCTATAGACATAGTGGGATAACTTTATATGATCGAGTTTGAATCTGATTCAATGAGAAACAAAATATTTGCATACATACACAAATGGTTTTCTATTTATCTATTTTTTAATTTTCTTTCTCTATGTTTACATTATAGTTTTAGACGGATCTCAACTCAACTCCAGTGAGTAAATTCGAGGACTTTATACAACCATGGTTATGTTCCTTGTTTCCCAAGCTTAATCTCAATTGCATAAAATCAAGTACTTCCAAAGCTTGATCTCAAATTGTATATGTTCTACTTACCTGGTATATTAATTAATGATCGCTGGATGACATAAAATTAAATAAAGTCTGCATTTAAATTAATACTGAAGAGATATTAATGAATAAATAGGCGAAAACACAACCGAGTAGCTAAAACATAATTTTGGCAGGACCAAAGTAACCTATGGAAACTAGGATAAGATATATTTACTTAAGACCACAAATCTAGTTTATGGTGCTTCATTTTTCTTCTATATATAAAGACCATGCTTCACCAGCGGTGAGGTCTCCAGCGTGTACACGGGAAATGGCGAGGTGAGCATAAAGAATCGGAGGAACCATCCTAAAAATGTAGTTGGCATCTTTGTAGCAGTAGATGAGATCAGACATTGAGAGACTACCATCACCATCGAGGATTTCAAAGTGGAACCATACCCTTGGACGGTAGAAGTAGAAGTCGAAGTCATCGTTTAGGTTGTCTTCCAAGTATGGGTGGAGCAAATGCTTCTTTACCACGATCATGGTGATGGTCGGAGCATAGTCATCTTCTCTCAGAGTCTGCCTCAAGTCATTCAGCTCGTCTCGGAGAATTTCATCACTCACAGCACAACGGAAGATGATGATTCTGTTTGGTTTACTTCGGCTATAAGCTTTGACAAGCAATGAGGCGGCCTCACCAAAACCTAGGATTTTCTCTTCACCATTTGTTTGGGCTCTGATCATTGTGGCGAACGGTTCTGTAATCGGCCACTGCAGATTCCCAACGACAGCCGCAACTGAATTTTTGACATGGGCGCCATCAACATGACTTGGTCATCTTCATCTTCAGCTTCATGGGTCAAGTTATTATTGACCATTCCTTCCGGCTTCAACTCGCTCATGGACGTCTGGAGATCTCTTACTGGATTGTTTGATGCAATAGATAAAACACTAGTAAAAAGAATCACGAACCAACACAAAGTCAACAATCGAGCCCAAGTAAAGTCGAAGCAAAGCACATAACAAAAAGTAGCAAACAGAGGAGAAACATACTGAAAGAACAAATTTTCCAAGAAAAGGGTATCAAACTGTTATGAACACGAAAAGTTAAAGAATGAGATTACCTTTGAGCTCCATGGAGAGGATCTACATTAAACCCAAGCTGCTTTATATTATGGATGTCCAAAAGCTCTCCGTCTTCTTTAACAACTCCAAAGAATGGTCTCCAATAGTAATACGGCTGATGTATTTTGAGTTGGTGTGTACTCAAGAAACGCTCCACGAATGCAACGGGAAGCGTGATTCCTTCTTCACCCTTCATCTCAGATATCTTATCTTCTATGGTTATTGGAGTCCTTATGAATTGGTGGTAAACTGGTAACCCTCGTTACGTGCAGCGTTGCTGTTGGTCCAAACCTTGTATGCAAGCCGAAGGAGTCTATCGTATGCATCCCACCTGATCGATTTCATCACCTTCCCTCTATATTCTTTTACATCTCTAATCACAGCTTCCTTTAGGTATTGTCTTAGAGAAACTCCTCCTCTGAGCATTTTTGAGATGTTGGATCAGGGAACCGTCGATAGATAGAAGAAAAGGCGTGAAAAGACTAGGGTTCAAGAACCGTTGATCTTTCTTGCAGAGAAAGTAACCTTTGATTCTTCACAAGGCTTTGTTGAATCTTGGGTAGAGAAAAACAGAGTTTAAGAAGATGATCGAGAAAAACAGAGGTTACGAAGATGATCAATAACTTGACGAGCAGGGTTTCTTGATTCCCGAAGCCACAAACGTAGTTGCAACTATAATATAAAATGTGTTTTCTTCAAAGCAAAATAGGAAGAGGAAAACCGAAACATTTAAAATATTTATCTTATTTAGAGGAGAAGAGACGATGAAAGGTCGACGTTATTGGTTTTGGAGTGGATAAATTGAGATAAAAAAATATTACTAAACTTTTTAATGTTAAAACCCAAATCCAATCCGTTCCTAAACCTGCCTGAACTTTATGGAAACAAAGCTGAATTAACTAAAATTCAATACATATAAAAAATATTTGGATATAATATATAAATCAACAATAGTTACTTAACATGAAATATGATTGTTTGGAAAGTTGTTGACTGTTGTTGTTGATAAAACCTTTTGTGGGTTATTTGGATTACCATTGTCAAGTGTGTGCTTGAGAGGAACTCATTATTGAGTACATCACTTGATATCTTCAAAATATCGCAATCCAATATGATGAAGTAACTTCTTGAAGTAGTGGTTGAAAACGCCTTGGTAAATGGTTCGCCAAATCTTCATTTGAACAACTGTATAGAACATGTATATCACCGTACATCACCATTCTTCTGTAGGCTATTGGTCTCTTAAATGACTCATCTTGATCATTATCTTCATTCTCATAGTCTCATCAGTGTATGTCTGTAACATCCGCGAACCAGATTATGCTGTTTTGGTAGGAGTGTCGATCGACACCCTTGTGGCATCGATCGACACCACTATTTCTGGGTTCGTCGGGTTTGTTTTAATTCGCGATTTTGGTTTGGTTGGTTTGGTTTAGTTAACTAAACCGAGTATATAAGTGGAAAAGCGAAAAATTAAGGGTTTTAGGGTGTCTGGTCGCCGTTTGCAGAGATAGAGAGAAAGGAGAGAGCCTATTGTGGTGTGAAGGAGATTAAAGGAGAAAGAGCAGAATCGTTAGGGTTTGAGAGGAAATAGTTGTGGCGTATCAAATCGTTCTCAAAGGTAATGAAATTTGGTAGGTTTATTCCCAATTCTTTCATCGTCATTCTCCTTTTTACAGAAGTAGTTTTAGATTTAAACTCGATGAGTTATTGGCAGTTTCGTGAGTCACGTTTTCTCAGACGCGAGTTGGAACCATCGGGGATTGTAATTGAGATCGTGGTCTCGTCTTGTTCCTGATCGTGCTGCAATTTTGTGGGAAGCTTCGTGACGTATAGGGATAGCTTTTCACCGGAGCGATTGTTTAGTTAACGGTTGGTTTTCATTTTAGGGTTTCGTCTTTGAGACTGTTCTTTTCTGATGTTTCTGTCCAGTTTTGCTATAAGTCGTTTTTGGTTGTGTGGCTTGTTGTAGGGCGTTTCTTGGCTGTTTCAGACGTTAGGAGGGTCTCAACTGGTTGTATTGGCTGTAATAATCAGTTGATAAGGTGAGTGCATGACCATGGCTTATCTAAGCCTGAGAATCCTTTGTTTGCTTGATTTGTTGTGTTTTGTGGTGTTGTTCTTGCTTGTGGTGGTTGTGTTATGGTTATTATAGGTTCCTGAGACTTTTGGGAGAGTTTAGGACAGATTGTAGGCGGATTGAAACGGAGGTTCGTCGTTCAGATTCGTGCAGTTCGCGTCTGCGAAGGGAGTGTCGATCGACACCAGTTAGGTGTCGGTCGACACCATGTTTGGCCAGTGTCGATCGACACCTCTCTAGTGTCGGTCGACACCAAGTTGCTTGTTTCGTGATTTTTCCTGGTTTGTTTGTGTTTGGTTGTCATTTGTTAAGCATTAGTTTCTCAGTTGCTTGTGTGTATAGCCCAGTAGATGGGAGGATTGCCTCACTAAGTATTTGTGATAATACTTATGCATCTCAATTGTTGTTTGTGGTGTGCAGGTTTGTGATGTGGAATCATGGCGATGAGGAGGAGGATGATCTAGGGTCTCGTTTGTGTGATATTGGATTGTTGGTTATGTTGTTGGAACCTTGGATAGAGATATGCTAGGTTGATGGATAGAATGCTTAAGATTGTTATTGTATTGATGTTGTAATGGTTTTGTATGGTTGGTATGTTTCCACTGTGTGTACTGGTTGTTATTGGTTTAATGAGGAGTTGTGTTTTGGGTTGGTTTAATTTAGTAGTATAGGCTGCATAATTGTTTACATTGTATTTAATTGTTAAAAAAAAAGGGGTCGGGTTGTTTCAATGTCAGAGACTTTGAAGATGATAGTCTTTCACTATTGGAATCATAATATTCCTCTTAAGATGTTTATCTTTTGCGTGTTCTTTGTTGTCTCGTTAAAAACCTTTCATGGAAAAATCCAATGTGATAAAAATCATGATAAGGGAAAAAGAGTACAACCACACAAATGATCATATTTCTCCCCCTGAAAGCATCATCTTCAGGTTATGCATTGTGATCATATATATCAGCTTTTCTAAACTGTAATAAGCAGAGCTTTCAGGTACAAAACTCATATGATCATCATATATTCTACTGGGTCATTAAACTTCAAGTCATTTGAACCCCTTTCATATAGAATATCTATTTGAACTTTAAGTCCAAATCTTCTTTTACATACAATCTTCCAAACAATCATCTTATACATAGGAGTTATTCATACTCTCCTTGTAAAACTTTCTCTTTCAACTCTTCTTCTCAGTATGGTACTACAAGACCATTTTTCTATGTAAGATGGTGTAAGCATCTTGAGATAACATCTCTTTCAATAGATGTCAAATCCATAACCTCAAGAAATTTCATGAAAAATCTGATCTTATAAAATCTGATTTCTCCATCTTTCAGGAGTAATATTTCATCATTGATTGTTTCTACCAGAGATTAGATAATGTTTTCATCATCAACATATTTGCACTTGTTCTTGTACCTTTCTTTTAACAAGAACCACTTGTAAGTGCTGAAGAGACAAGAGACACATATAGTTTTTCTTTTAAGGAGGTTCAGCAAATGCCTACATGCTCAAACTTTGTTGAAAATATTTCTTGAACATAATTACAATTAATGTTCAATCCCGGGTTCACACAACTCTAAGATATTCACTTAGCTTGTTACCGATTTATTTTCAACCCACTATGAGATCCCTAAGATCAACAACAATGATCTACATACAGGATTCTCTCATAGAGATAAACTCTCACCTTTCCTCTCCAAAGGTGTCAAAAGGCATTAAGATTTTTTTTTTCTTTTTTTTTTTCTTGCTTTTAGAATATTCTCGAGAACTATAAGGTATTGCTTCTAGCAATATAATTAGCAAGATAATTAATTTAAAAGATATCTCTTATAGTTTGAAAACCTTCTAAATAGACTAAATCAAGTCTTGCCGTATTTTCAAACTCATAAGGGATTTACATAGTTGCTTCCACCATATGAGAGTGCATTTCTCATAATAAATATCAAGTACGTATGAGAATCATTGTACTACTACATGTACTTTATTTCTCATAAAGATCCTCTTATGTCCCACTCATTTTACACTTTCAAGTGTAAGGACTACAAGTCCAAATATTATCTCTTTAAGAGACTTAAACTATTTCATAGTTACTTCTTTAATGATTAACCAATCATTCTTTGTGTACACTTTTCAATAAAACTTTTCTATTAACCGCGGTTTATGATCCTCGATTTTCATCCATAACATCATCAACTGCAACACTGCATTCAAACATATTTACGACGTCGATTTGCTTTTTGGTTCATTTTTTTTTCTAGACATGACTCAACTTGTTGAGATTTCCTTTCATTATGATTCTCAGGTACCTGAATCTCTTTCTTACTCATGTCTACATCTCTTCTAGAGATTTTCATAACTCTTTGCTTCCTCGGTGCCATATTAATTTATGCTCATTTTCTTTTCCGAGGATGCTTATATTTGGAACCATAAGTCTATCACACTTCATGCGATCTTTAGACTTACTAGCAGTTGATCTTATCTTTATAGGACAATAATATTAATTGGAGCTTAGCTGGTATATGTGACTTTGTCACTCTCAAGGTCAAAAAATGGCTCTAGCATGCTTTTAGCATCTTTGCAAACTTTGCCAATAAATTATCTTTTGAAATTATTGCGCACATTTTTCAGTACGAGGATCAAGATAATTTCTACAAATATAATGCTTTACCAGCTGTTTATTTTCTCCCCCTCATGTTGGAAAGACTGACTCACTGAATTTCGAGATATTCAATCATCAAGAGATATTTATATCCAACATATTTCCAACATTCTTTCAAATTCCATCTTAATCACTTTGTGGAGCAACTTAACATGTATAACACATTTAGATGGAATAAATCTGGTTTTTGATCCAAACCAGTTGTAATGGGAAATATTCATGATAATTTGTTGGCCCGATGCAAATTTATTGACATGTAGAGTCATTTATGTCAATTACTTAGCATGGTTTCACCACCATTATCAATTTACCAAATACTCTTGCAAACTCAAGGTTGCAAAATGATAACAAGAATATAGTGGATGATCAGTCCACAATATCTCTTTTGAATACATACCAGAAAATTGACACTATCCAAATTTGTGAAGTTGATGAAAACCATATAATAGGCTTGCTTTGCGAAGCAGCACACATAAGAAATCACTTCAGAAATCTCTGATTATTCTTTCGCATCACTACTGAACCGGAATGGTTTAACCAGTCATGCCAAACAGTGAGATTTTTACAAAGCATGTTATCTTCTAGATAATGCATGTAATCTCTAAAATACTTTTATTGCCTTGGGTAATAATAATACTTATGATTTCAAAGTATTTTCTTCACTTACTGTCTCAACATGATTACTTTTCAAATTCTCAAGATTTGCTCTTTCATATGAGTGATTAAACTCATTTTAGTGTGAACATAATCTAATATCTGTTTCATCACCTCTGTATGTGGGATTCCTTAATTCTCCCCCTCGAGATGTGACACTTCATGTCTATCAATCTCGATTTGAATCCCACTCTGTAATCAATAACATTCTCAAATTGGGTTGTCTATTATATCTTAGACCTTTTTAACTTTGAGACTTGGGAGACTATAACACATTATCAAATTGTGTTCCCATAGACAATAGTAAATATACTCTTCAAGAGCTTTCAATACTTTTTTTACTACTTCTTAATATTGTAGTAGAATAATGGAAACCACTTGTAGCATAAAGTCATATTCACTTCAAAAAATAGATCAGCCCAATAGAATGTGATTCACATCAACATCTCACAATTTTACTCATTCACAAATATCAAGATATAAAAATTGGGAAAATCCCACAAAAAAACCTCAAAGTGACACCAGCTCCTAGTTTAAACCTTAGAAGTTTTGCACTTCCACTTTTATACCTCAAAGTAATAATATTGCTACTATAATACCCCATATTGGCTTACACGTTCGTGGCATCACAAAAGTTAACAGAAGTTTTACGGAAATTTTAATTTGTTAACAGAACAGTTAACAGTAGTTAACGTTGTTTGTGTTAATAAAATGTTATTTTATATAAATTAGAATAGATAATCTGGAAAACTTTAGGGAAAAAAGACAATAAATAAATATAAAACACACATAATTCATAGTAAAAAATTCCCAGAACTTGTTTAAAAAAACATATTTTGTCCCAAAATCTAAAATTGACAACACAAAAACCATAAAGTTTTCATCCCAAAACTGAAACTGAAAGACATGAACATTCAAAGAGGAGGTTGATGGTCATTGTTAGACATATCATACACCTTGTCTCCAAACACTTGAAATGGCCGACCTGTGAATGGACTATAAAATGTTCCAACTCCTCTTGGAACATTTTCCACTTTTCTTGTCTTTAAAGGTCGTCCACGCTTCTTGTTTTTTGGTTTGTTGGAGGAGACTGAAGGCTGTGGTGTACTTGAAGAAGCATGAACTGCAGAAGATAATTGATTCGGTTGAAACGGTTGAGAGCTAATTGCAGAAGAAGTTTGATCGATTGTGGTGGATTCAGTGGTTGGTAATGGATGAGAGCTAACAGCTGAATTGGCTCTAGGTTTCCTTGTCTTTGGTTGACGTAGTGGCTGAACCTAATTCACACAAATAAAACAGAGAAAATTTAAAACCAATTATCAAGCATTGGTCAAATAAAAAAGAGAGAGAAAGTACCTCAACTAACGGATTGAAAGAATGAGAATTTTCTCCCATCCCCTCAGCCATTATACTTGTTCCATCAACAGAACCAATCAAATGATCTGGACAACCATGCTCAATAAATACATCAATCTCACCTGTTGATTTTGCAGAAGAATGTAGCTCGGGCATGTCAAAATTTGAGCTATCAAACACATACTGCAACATCTTCATCTCCTCTCTTGCATCTTTGAACCAAATGATACTTATTGGGGCCTTAACACATTCAGACCTACAGCAGTCTTCAAACTTCATCCATCCAACCTCTGCCAATTTCCAGAAGACAATTTTACAACCTAATTCATGAAGATAGTTGTAATCATCTTCTACTTTCTTCATTTCTCCACCATAGTGGATTGTTAGTTTAATCATCTCCTCACTGTATAATAACAAAATGAAAAAAAAGCAGAACATCAATCTCTAGTCTCGTAAAAAGGAAAAAAAAAATGAAAACACTTGCAATTTTCATACGAAACCACCCACTCAAACCCAGAAACACGAATTCAATCGATACATTACATCGCAAAAGTCAAAATCAGAAACCCAGAAATCTTTCTAATCAATTGGGAAAATCATAAACAGTAATAATCAACTAAAACTGATAGGCTGAAACAATTCTTACCCCATTTCGATCAGTGGAATGCTATATTCTTCGATTCTCCTTTTCTCTACTCTACGTCTCTCTCTTTCGTCGAGTCTTTTTTTTTTTTATGAACTCCCCCAAAACCATTTGGGGATTTTAGCATTTTTAATAATTATTGTTTTATTTTATGTAGTAGTATTAAAAAAAAAACAGATGCACGTGGCCAATAAATCCAATAATTAAACAGAGTGAACTTTTGTTAACAGTTCTGTTAACAGATTCTGAAATTCTGTTAAATTTTGTGATGTCACGAACATATAAGTTAATTTAGGGTATTATATTAGCAATATTATCATTTTAAGGTATAAAAGTGGAAATACAAAACCTTCAATGTTTAAACTGGAAGCTGGTGTCACTTTGAGGTTTTTTTGTGGGATTTTCCCTATAAAAATTTAAAAATATATTCTTCACTATATTGTGTCTACATGACAACAATATTTTATGACAAGTAAATTATGTATTTTCTAATATCTTTCCATCAATGATATTATATTCTATTACATAATTTTGGTAATAATTGGAATCAAGATGGTTTGTATATATTCTCTTACAAACTTTTAGTCATTTACTTTCTTTAGATTATTCTAAAGAACTGAAGAATTTTATGATTATATACTTAGACTTAAACCTTCTCATAGAGGTGATGTCAAGAAAATATAATTAATAATATTATTTAGTAATTTGTTACTAAATTTTTAATTTATTCACCACACAAGGTTGGATGACATAATTTAAAATATTTTAAAATTAGTGATCAAATAATATATTTATGAATAAAATAATCCAATAATTATCACTAGGTGTGTTCATGAGATTTCTATAAAATCATAAAATAAAAAAAAACCATAACAAGAACATGATTAAATTGTCACCGGATTAATCATCAGTTAAAATATTTCACCATAATTGTCTTTTACTGCAACTACTAATGACTTTGTAGTTCACGGTTTAGATTGGTTAATTAATTAGCTAACAATTATTCTTTAGATTAATAATATACATGCAACACACATACACATTTTTCATGTATACATGTACAACTTGCATATACACATAATCAAGTCAAAAGAAAAGATTAATCAATCATTATTTCGTGGACTTATATATCAAACCAAATAACAGCAAGATAACTAGACCAACAAATACCAAACAACTAAAGCTGCTTTTGATTTTGGTGAAACAGTTTTAAAACTATAATAAATTTGAGTCTTAACGATTGATCATGTTTCGGTCTTTTACTAAAGTTTTGAGTTTATCGATCAAATCTAAGATAAATAGCAAGTAAGTGACACTTATCTTTGAGTAGGGTCGTTCGCACTTCTCTGATGAGAGATATGGCCTCGATCGTAAGTGAGCTCTTAATTAAGTTGGGACGACATGCAACGGTAGCAAACGGAGACACGTCGGTTAAGTATTTTGATAGAAATAAAACACATATTCAATTATTTCCTATCACCAAGAATATAAAAATACAAGGCATTAGAGACATCAATGACAATAACCAACGATTCATCAAACAAACGAATTTGAGTTATCTCGGTCATTAGTAAAGCTTGAATAAAGAAATCTGATCAAAGTTTGACCAAACAAATTAAATCAAAAGAGATTTCACAAAACGAACAAGCAACAGACAATGATGCAAAATCCAATATAACTCTTGATAGAAAATTTTGAAATCGATCTCCTTCATGCATAAAAATTTTAGATGCCATATAATCACAAGAACCATTAACATCTAAGATGCTCAATAAAATATTCGACATCAAAGTTTAAAGTATAAGTACAATATACTTATAAATCATATAGTATATATGTGTTCGATCAAATCAATAAACAATAATAAAATATAATTATATTGTAATAAACTATAACGAAGCAATAAACTTCCACCACAACTCAAAAGCATATAACAATAATCTATGCATGCATGAGCCAAATCGTTCATTATGACGCATGAGTAAGCATATGTAAATTAAATACCAGATTGACAAACTATAAGACATGTGTACGTCGATAATCACAAAGCATATAATAATACTTATCTCAGTGGTTTCGGAGACGGAGACGTGTTAAAACGAGACTGTTGGCTAGGTTTTCGACAAAATATATCTTTCATATCAAGCGTATAGACAGATCGTTTTAAAGAGATCTATAAGAAAAACGATATGATGTGAGATCCACAATTATAGAAAATAAACCAATAAAGCAAAATACTACGATATAATAAAAAGATGAACTTATCTCTCTTGGGTAATCAGAGACGTCAGGTAAGATTTTGTCGAAGAACTCTTTAGTTGAAGGTACCAAGACATAGTCGGAGGTCGTACATAGTCGGAGGAAGATGATAAGGACTCATGGCTTAGGCTTAGATTTTTTTTTTTGTTAGACGGCTAGGGTTAGAGATTCGTGCTGATAACGTGTTATAAACAGAGGTTTTAAGGAAATAGTTTTCTCTATTATTTTATCTGTTGCATAAGCTACAACATATATATAGGATACAATATTAGGGTTTAGGGTTTATACTAATAGGCCAATAATAGACATCCACATTATACAATATATCTATAAGACATCATATCGTATGATATATATATAGGTAATGAAAAAGCACTGGTGACTGGAGTAAATTGACGACAATTGCTATAACTCAACTTCCAAAGTTCCCAAAATATCCAAGTTACTTCATTGAGAATAATGGTAAACTGGTGCTATTTATTCTTCACTTCATTTATTACTACGTGACTTGGATATTTACCTAGTCTAGGTCTATTAGCATTTACGTTGTGGCATTGTGGGAAAGAACCAAGAATGCCGAAAAGTTTAAAGTTACTCTTCTATTGGTGGTTCTGGTTGCTAGCTACTAATCTACTATGTCCCGAGCTTGCTTCCGGTTCCAGGCTTTTCGAGGTGAGCAGATGAAGGAATAGGTGTGTGATCCATTTTGTGAAGAGTTGAATGTTTATGCACTTTCATATCTTATTAGCATCTCACTTACTTTCGAACTCCATAAACATAGTGGGATAACTTTATATATACCACAAATGGTTTACTGTTTTTTTTGTGTGTGTCTATCTCTATGTTTATATTATAGTTTTTGGCGGATCTCAACTCGACGCCAATGAGTAAAATGATCACTCGGTTGAATTTGATTCGTAATATAAGATCATGATTTGAGATTCGAGGACTTTATGCATCCATACATGGTTACTTATTTCCTATGCTTAATCTCAATTGCATAAAATCGATTCTTTACTTCCAAAGTTGATCTCAAATTGTATACGTCTCGTGCATATGTTCTATATAATTATTGATCGATGACACAAAATAAACTCTACATTTATATATTGAAGAGATTTTAAATAAATAGGGGTAATACAACAGAGGAAAAGTTGCTTAAAAAGAGAACTGTTTCATAGGTGCGTGAAAACATAATTTTAACCAATTTTCCCACTCGAACGGGTGGTATGGTTTAGGCCAATTAGAAAACCCTGTGAGTGAGTTGCTCGACTAGTATTACTAAAGAAGAACTTATTTAAATAGTCTATACTAGTATTTTTGCAGCAGCTCAAAAATACATTTTAGAATTTTTTTACATTTAAGGGTAAATTACTCAAATGTTACTCATTTTAGGTAATATTACCAGAATCTACAAAAAACTTTTTTATTACTAGAATGTTTCGGGTATTTTCAAAATACCTAGCGTGCCCTTATTTTATGTTACCGGAAAAAACGTTATTACAAAAATGCCATTGCCACGTTAGACGCCACGTCAGAAATCGCTGACGTGTAACCATAACTCAGCCATAACGCGTTACAGAGTATGTTGCGGCTGAGTTATAGGTATGTTGTGGCTGAGTTATCGGAAAAACATTTGAGTAAGAGCGGACGGCTGATTTATGAAAATCTGGCTGAGTTATGCTCATAAGTCAGCCAAGCGTTACGGCTGACTTATTAAATCTTGCTGAGTTATGCGCATAACTCAGCCGTCCTTATGGCTGAGTTTTCACCTAATGGTTGAGTCGTCAAAATTTTGGCTGAGTTATCACTACGACACGGCTGAGTTATCACTACGACACGGCTGAGTGGTCAAAAATTTGGCTGAGTTATGCTCATAAGTCAGCCAAGCGTTACGGCTGACTTATTAAATCTGGCTGAGTTATGAGCATAACTCAGCCGTCATAGGCTGACTTATCGACAACTCAGCCCTTTGACGGCTGACTTATTAGCAAAAGATTAATTACTAGAATGTTATTCAGTTTTACGGCTGACTTATCAAACGATACGGCTGAGTTACATATTTTCAGTTGATGAAGCGGCTGAGTTTGACAACAATTTTTTTTGCTTTTTAATAACTGTAATGTTTTTCATGTTGTGGCTGAGTTACATTGTTAACTAAACTTCTTTGTTACATTGCAAATTAAAAATTAACTACATGTATGCCATAATATTTAAAATCTTATCATATTTAGGTCTATGTCTATTTTCATTTCAACTGATAATAAAAAATAATAATTTAGGAGAAATAAAATAACTAATTAAAAAAGTTATTAAATAAAAGAAAAACAGTAAAAATTATTTTTCTTGACATATGAATTAAATAAAAATGAAAAAAATAATTTTTTTTGTATTATATAACTGAATTTTCGTTTTTTTAGTTAAAAAAAAATAGATAACTCAACTTACCACATCTTTAACTCATGAAAATTTTCATGATGTTGAATAATCTTTTGAGTTAACAATTTTACAAAGGATATACCTTAAACTTATACATCAACCATAACACATGATTATTCAAACTCAACTTAAAAAAAATTAGTTTTGTTAGTGATTGGTAACATTTTTGAATAAAAGTTAGGTCTATGTCTATTTTCATTTCAAATAATAATAAAAAATAATAATTTAGGAGAAATAATATAACTAATTAAAAAATTTATTAAATAAAAGAAAAACAGTAAAAATTATTTTTCTTGATATATGAATTAAATAAAAACGAAAAAAATATTTTTTGTATTATATAACTGAATTTTCGTTTTTTTTAACTAAAAAAAATAGATAACTCAACTTACCACATCTTTAACTCATGAAAATTTCCATGATGTTGAATAATCTTTTGAGTTAACAATTTTACAAAGGATATACCTCAAACTTGTACATCAACCATATCACATTATTATTCAAACTCAACTTCAAAAAAATTAGTTTTGTTAGTGATTGGTAACATTTTTGAATAAAATTTAGATCTATGTCTATTTTCATTTCAAATAATAATAAAAATAATAATAAAAAATAATAATTTAGGAGAAATAAAATAATTAATTAAAAAAGTTATTAAATAAAAGAAAAACAGTAAAAATTATTTTTCTTGATATATGAATTAAATAAAAACAAATTTTTTTTTTGTATTATATAACTGGATTTTCGTTTTTAGTTAAAAAAATAGATAACTCAACTTACCACATCTTCAACTCATGAAAATTTCCATGATGTTGAATAATCTTTTGAGTTAACAATTTTACAAAGGATTTACCTCAAACTTGTACATCAACCATAACACATGATTATTCAAACTCAACTTCAAAAAAATTAGTTTTGTTAGTGATTGGTAACATTTTTGAATAAAATTTAGGTCTATGACTATTTTCATTTCAAATGATAATAAAAAATAATAATTTAGGAGGAAATAAAATAACTAATTCAAAAAGTTAGTTTTGTTAGTGATTGGTAACATTTTTGAATAAATTTTGAGTTAAGTCCATAACTCAACTTAAGTCAATAGTAACACATGTTATCATCTATTTACTTTCAGATTTTTCTTGTGATAACTCAGCCATAACTCACAATAACTCAGCCGTCACATGACCTTTCGTTTTCCCGTAAAAATTATAACTCAGCCGTAAAGTCATATATATCATCCATTTACTTTCAGATTGTTTCTTGTGATAACTCAGCCATAACTCACTATAACTCAGCCGTCACATGACCTTTCGTTTTCCCGTTTTTCATAACTCAGCCATAAAACGATATTTTGGCGGGAAACCATCAGTTTACCTAATAGTAGACATATTTCCATTCTAAATTTAAATTTTGAGTTATAATAATTTTAATATTCAACTGTTGGAGAAATACTTTTAGAAAAATAAAATTATAAATTCGAATAATAATTATTTAATTATTTGCAATAATATCTTGTGATAAAAAGCTCACTTTATAAATTTATTATGCGTGTGGATTTGAGCAGGCACAGAATTAGTGATTTTTCGCGCTTCCCTAACAACACTTTTTGTAATATCGAGAGACGTTTTAATACTTATAGAAAAATAAAATTCTAAATTCAAATAATAATTATTTAATTATTTCCAATAATATCTTGTGATATAAAGCTCACTTTATGAATTTATTATGCGTGTGGATTGAGCAGGCACAGAATTAGTGATTTTTCGCGCTTCTCTAACAACACTTTTGGTGACATCGAAAGACGTTTTAATACTTATTAGGAATCTGACAGAACAAAAGACCCTGAATACGTTTTCATATTATTGAGAAGACCCTAAACGATAACTCAGCCATAACTTTACCATAACTCAGCCAACCCTCAAATTAGAATGACTAAATAATCGACCAAACCGGAATCTATTTTTTCCATTATTTTCGGTTAATTACGGTTATATTCGGCTTGCTATCGGTTATATTAACTTAATCCACCTAATTTGGATTACTTATGGTTATATATTCATATAACCGATCCATAACCGAAAATAACCGAAAAGTAATTTCAAAAAATTTTAAATTTTCAAATGGTTATCATATTAGTATATCCAAATTACCACCTTAAACCAAACACAATATAACCATAATGTTGGAAATATGAACCATAAACCTCAAACCCCAACCCCTAAATGTCATGTTTTGAATGTTTTACACATTTTCATCAGAGTGTGTAAAAATCAATCTTTGTCTATAATTATTACTCTTTATTGCTTATAATGATTGTAATATTCATTTTTTCATTCTATATTTTAATTTTGAGTTATAATAATTCTAATTTACAAATATTTCATAAGTCAGCCGTTTATGTCGATAACTTAGCCATATCAGTCAAATGTTTGAGAAATACTTTTATTAAAAAAAAAATTAAAAAAAATTAAAATGCAAATTTAAAAAAGAAATCGCTAAAATCTCATTTATTACGTGTGTGGTTCTTAACAATAAACATAATTATTGTTTGTGTCTCCCCAACAACACTTTTTGTATTTTCGAGAAGGTATATAATAAATTAATATATATGTTGCATAACTCAGCAATAACTTTACCATAACTCAGCCGACCCTCAAATTAGAATGACTAAATAACCGATCAAACCGAACTGAACCAGAAACTATTTTTTCCATTATTTTCGGCTAATTACGGTTATATTCGGCTTGCTATCAGTTATATTAAGTTAATCAACCTAATTTGGATAACATTTAGATTATTTATGGTTATATATTCATCTAACCGACCCATAACCGGAAATAACCAAAAAGTAATTTCAAAAATTTTTAAATTTTCAAATGGTTATACATATTAGTATATCCAAATTACCACCTTAAACCAAACACAATATAACCAAAACCAAACTGTTATATTAAAACCCATAATGTTAGAAGTATGAACCCTAAACCTCAAACCCTAACCCTAACCCCTAAATGTCATGTTTTGAATGTTTTACACATTTTGATCAAACTGTGTAAAAATCAATATTTGTCTATAATTATTACTTTTTATTGCTTATAATGATTATAATATTTATTTTTTCATTCTATATTTTGAGTTATAATAATTCTAATTTATAAATATTTCATAAGTCAGCCGTTTATGTCGATAACTCAGCCATATCATTTAATTGTTAGAGAAATACTTTTATTTCTTTTATTCGCAATTCGAATTCAAAATTTTTAATTAATTTGAATAATATATTGTGAGAAAAGCTAACCTTATGTATTTATTATGTGTAAATCTGAGCAGGTACAAAATTAATGATTTTTCGCAATTCCCTAACAATATTTTTTATGATATCGAGAGACGTTTTAATTAGATAATTTATTAGGAATCTGACAGAACAAAAGACCCATAAAAGAAAGAAGAATACATACTAATATCTCATAATTCCGTAATTTATAACTCAGCCATGTGAAATATATAACTCAGATGTAACTTAACCATAAATCAGCCATAACTTTAAAAATAGACAAATCAATGTTTTACATACCCAAGTACAATTCATCTCGAACTGAGCATAGTCACGAACTATCTTTAAAGAATGTAAACGGTGATGGTATAATAATAATGAGTAGTTCAGCAAGAGCACCAGACAGGCTTAATAACTCGATAAGTTTCCTGCAAACAATTTTAACGAAGATCACAAAGAGCATCTCCCGAAACAGTAAAACTATGTCAGTATAAAGAGAAACCATCACGTACTTGTCATCATGGACAGGAACTCCCCATTCTTCTACATGGAAAGCAATGTAACATTGGTCTTTTACAAGAAACAAAAAAACAAAATGACCGGTCAGTCATAGCAGAGGAAAAGATTCAAGCTAAGACAAAGTTAAAGGCTTAATGACTTAGCCTATCCCGTCAGCTTAGAGAATGACAAATAAACTAATCTCTACAAATCTCTCTTTCTGTGGTCGTTGTTCAATAGAGATATGATTTGCCTAATCACAAAGCATACTCAAAGATTTGTGCTTTACGTTCAAAAACTAAATCCCAAAGAAAGAGAACACAAATCTTTTCAACTCTACTTAAAACTCAGAATCGAGACTGACTCTTCAATTGCTTAACCGGTAAAGCCAATCATCAATTGTATCCAAGAAAGAATTAGAATTGATGATTACCAGATTTGGGAGTGATCCAAGCGCATCTTTTACGACCATCAGAGAAGCAATCACAGGAAGCACCACAAGGCTTCTCATCTCTCACCTCAGTAAGATTCCTTCTCAGTGAAGAAGAGACAGACCCAATTCGGCGCAAAGCCCTCTTCCCGCTAGAAGTAGACGTCGCAAGAAGACGACGCATCAAAAGAATACAAAGCGGATATCGACGAGATACCATTCTGTCTCAGAATTGAAGGGCTTAGTAGAGGCGAGCATTGCGGCATCTTCTTCGTCGGACTTGGAGACGACGCTGTAAAGGTTGGGTTTTTTTTTTAGTTTTGTCAGCCACTTGCTTCTTCACCGTCTTTGACAACGGTTTCTGCTGGAGGTTATTACCGGCGGGACCAAGAACTGATCGGAATTCTCCTCGGTCGGATGAATCCACAGAACGAACTCGCGGTGGAGCTGACATTGACCTAAAAGTCTCCGATTGCCCTTTTTCAACCACCAGAATGGTTAAATGCTGGATCATGAAAGAATGAGATGCGTGCTAGATCTACAGACTTGTATGACAGATATGTATGAGCATGCTTAACAGAGAGATGAAAGGATAGTGAAGAGACGACACAAGAGATTTGTTAACGGGGTTCGGATAACCTACATCCCCGGGACCAAGTCCATAATCATTCACTAGAATAAGAACGCAAAAGTCACATTTGCCAATGGTATCTAGCATACACTTGTGCCTACCACTCTTATCTACATGAACTAAAGGAACCACCACTCTTTGTCTTTTCCGACGAGTGTGAACCTCTACAAAAACCACCAACAGATTCTCTATTTTGTCGGTGGGATAACACCACACACAACATATGTGCTTCTCTCAATTTTAGGTCTAGGGTGCGTAAGCTTTTCCTTGCTACCACCTCTTCCTTTTATACCTCTTAGAGTTCTCCACAAACACTAGATTCCACAAGCTTCTTCCTCTTGTCTTTTGGGTAAAAGCTTGTTCTCTTTTTGTCAACTTGACCCATGCTTTTGTTACTGTCGTACCTAACACAAGCATGCTTCTCTGACACAGCCGTTCCACTGTTTGCTACAACTTGACGCTTTTCTGCTCTGTTGCACTACACAACCTCTTCACGATTCATCTCTTGTTTCCAGCTCTGTAGCACTACACAGCCACTACAAATTGTCTGCTCTGTTTTCATCTCTGTTGCACTTCAAGTTTACTCAGCTGCTAAACAAACTTCTGCTAAGTTGTATGATGCAGCTGATACCTTCTTTCTGCTCTGTTGCACTTTCAGAGTTACTCAACTGCTAATGGAAGACTTGTTCTCATGAGCTTAAAGCATGATTGTTTGATCTCTCACTTCTTGGATCTTCTCACTAAGACTCCAAGGTTCAACACGTCACTTCATTCCATGTGACTTTACACTGAGCTGTCTTGGCTGTGGTAGATTCTCTGATTCTCTATCTGAGGAATCACTGCGTCTATGTCTGTAGCTGGTTACACATGCTCCAACTTGATCAATGCTTCTGTTTCTCAACATATGTTTGTGTCTGACTTGTTAACTGCGACGTTCACTGCATCTGTGTCTGTACTTTCGGTTGTATCAGGTTTACCCATTGCTTCTTGATCATCTCTCTTGATTCTTATAACCAGTAACAAGACCAATATATCTTCAATCTCTCCCTTTGTTACTGAGTTATAGAACTCAAGCTTTCTCTATTCTTGCACTTGATGATCTTGAAGCTTTCATGATGTAACTGAAACTTTGGCATCTTCATTACATTGAGAGGATTCTGTCATTGTGATCTTCTCTCTTCTGTTTCAATAGTTACTCCTTTACGCCTTATTGTCAATCTTACAATTCTGTCAACACAGTGTATCTTCAATCTCTCCCTTCTTGACTGAGTTGTAGGACTGACAAACGTTGATGATCTGCAACCTCTACATATCATGTTCTTGTTTCTTTTTGGCATACATAATTCAAACAACTTCAATCTCGGTCAACACACAAATCAATCTCTCCCTTGTTGACTGAGTTGAAGGACTCTAACTCTCCCTTAATCATAACTCATCAAGCTCCTGATCTTGACTTGATCACATCTTCAATGAATATCAAATACCTCCAAGTATTTCCTGCAACCACGACATAGCATAGCAACAACAACAACTAGCATATGGGAGTAATTCAGAGAGTCTCCCTTTGATGCTCAGTTTGATATTCAACTTCATACGATGAACCAACTTGTCATCATCAAACCTTGGACTTGACATTAATACCATCTTCTGCATTTATCAAACATCTTCAAGTTGTGACAGCAGCAATGACACAAGCATAGCAGCCCCAACAACTAGCAAATGGGAGTAAATACAAGAACTCTCCCTTTTTAGCGCAGTTTGATACTCAAGCAATCAATGGCACTAACTCATCTTGCAAGGCAACCATTAAAAACTCCCCCTGCTTGAGTGCATAACTAAGGTAAAAAATAACAGATATCAAGAGCATAGTCCAATAAGGAACTCATTAAGCAAATATTGATCCTCCTCTTGCTTTGATATTAAGAGTCTGCTCAGACTTGCCTGAACACTGCAGAAAGTTCACACATACTAAAATCATAAAACCAGAACATGATATCAGCCATCAAACCAATGACAATGATGACTTGGTTACAATGACACAGATGAGAGTAGCTCAGAACTAGTTAACCCATCTTCAGAAATGTACCGCTGTCGCCAATAGGATCAGGATCAAAGCCTGCCGTACGTACATAACAGCTAATTTCTGAAGACAAAAACACAAACCAGTACTGAGCCGAGAACACTTCCTTGAGAACACAATTGTCAAACATCTTAAAATCCCCTTTGAACCTCATGAATCTTAACTTGATCAGAACCTCTTAGTACTAGCAATCATTGTGCTTCATTTTGAAGTTCAGCCTTTGAACAATGGAAACTAACATGATCATCAAACTTAATACCTTTGTAGTCACAGCGGAAACATAGACAATTCTCTCGAACCATGATGATCTTGTGAAATGTAGCACTGACTGAATAGCCTCAGCTTCTGCAGACTTGCTTGCTCAAGTAGCCTTGATTTAGAGCTGTTTCCATTTTTGTAAATATAGGCTTCAAAACGCTCTTCTTTACTAAGTCAGATCAGATATCCAGATATTGTACTTCATGAAGTAGAGGTCTCTTCCATATCAACTAGTTACAATACAGATCACACCTATGCTTTTCTTGAAACTCCTCCTGAACCTCAAGCAATATACCAAACCAGAGATTGGGTATAAAACCACACACACACAACAGTTTCTTGCAACACCGAACAAGACATCATGACCATAATATCAACCACATGTGCACACCGACTTTAACCAAAAAACTATACTTCAGCTTAAGAGCAACGTTGAGATAAATCCAGATGAACATACCTTGAGCCAACCTTTGAACAACATCTTGTGATCCCAACTGTGAACCAATGAATAAGATAGATGATTGCAGCTTCTGTAGCAGTTGTTATCTCAGTATTTGGAACGTCTTTCTTCAAAAACACATAAGAAGGAACTCATATAAAATCCTCAGATTTTTAAAACCTGGAGCAGCAACAACTTCTTGAATTTCAAAAGCGATGTCCCAACTTTCACTGACAAGACACTTCAGCTTCCTGGGTTACAACTTAACCGGTGTTACTCAAAGCTGAGTATTCTACCTCAGATTGATCCCGACCATCTTATACTACTAGTGAAAGTGAATCCTTCTCTTGAAATTTAATAATCCAGCGCTCTTACTCTTCTCTTCTAACACCCAGATGTCTTCTTGAATATTCTGCAACAACTAACTTGAAAAACAATCCCAACCAATACAAGGCACAACTGAGAACAAAACCAATATCAACTGATACGAGCTTCAAGGACAATCCTCACTAAAACCTTAAACCTCCAAGACCCAAAAGAATTTTCAACAGAAACAAATGTGTTTCACATATCCATAGTAACACTTCTCTCGTGACACTAACTCCCAACAGAGATTAATTCCTTGTAAACATAATCCATCACGCAGAAGATTTTACATATATTGACATACGTTTGAGGTAGTGACATAGAGGTGAATGTGTGCCTTGACCACTTCAGACTTTGGTGCAAGATATTCACCTTCAGATCAGATGCCTTTCCACACTTCTTCACAATTAACTTCGTCTTACTCACTGATGGATCTTAATACTTTGATTGTGATTACCTGACCTAGGAACATTAAGAACTCCTGTTTCTTTTTCCAACCATGAGGTCTTGAACTGAGCTTCTTCTCCTGCCTTGATGCAGAGCATATACGAAATAACAAAACAGCCCAGAAAATTCCAAAATGTTGTGGGATGATCAAGCACAGCAATATGAAGCCACAGGAGAAAGCGGATCACAATTTGGGTTTGTGGATTGAAAGTTAAGACCAAATTTCCAAAGCAGATCCAAACTGCTAAAATCCTGCGAACAGCTAAATTTGAGAACAGTTTCCCATCAAATGACACAGAATCAGAAGGAGAACTTTATATCATTGGGAAGATCCTGCTTTCAAAATTCCAAAACATCCTTCAATACATAAATCCGAGGTATACAGCAAAGTCAAACGCAGAGGCAAAGTCAGACAAGAACCCAACTTCATGAGCCTGCAACTCCATCAAACTCATAACTTCTTCATATCTTCTTCTTTTAACATTATGAGTTTGTTTTTCTCCCCCATGTTGATTATGTGTTTCAACCAAAAACTGTTCCATAGGAAACACACAATCAACATAGACTCATCTGTTTGCAGACTTCAAAGACCTTGATATATCTATCATAAAAACTTCTTCACCATTTCTTGATCCACGACACAAACGAAGTAGCAACTCAACCCAGAAACTTTTGCAACTTGGTGGCAAGATCAACATCAGAGATACAAAGCCACATGTGAAAGCAGATCATGGTTTGGGGTTACGGGTTGGAAGTTATGACCAAATCCCCAAAACATATCCAAAAGATAACTCTGCAAACAACCAACTTCAAAAGCAGATTCCAATAATATCACAGAAAACCAAAATGAGATCTTTATGTCCTTGAGAAGATCTCATTTCCAATTTTTCGAAAGATCTGCCAGCACTAGAAACCAAGATCTGAAGTCAAAGGAAAATGTAGAAGAAGAACACATACGAGAGACACCACAATTTCCTTGATGTATGAAATTATAACACGACTGCAGATTTCAGTATCTGAAAAAATATTTCATTTGATCTCTTCTCAAAAGCCAGCAACATTCATAAGACCCATAATCCAAATGATTATCCTTTGATGATACTTCCCTTTCTTGTGATCTCAACCAATCAATATGACCTCAAGTCTTCTTCTTTAGCTAGGAACATCTTTGATAGGCTGAGACAAACCTCTACAACACAACTCATGCACTTCAGCCCCACCCTGATCACTTGTTCACCATATTGTTTCTATCTCCATCAGATCGCAACACTCCACGTGCTTCTTCAAGAATACATAAAGGCTCAAACTGAACCCAAACATGTGGCTGATGTCGAACTCCACAGTCACCTGCAGCTTTGACCTATCTTCACCATTTTCTGTAATGGGCTTAGATATAATACCACACTAGGCCTTTGCACAGTTACCAGAAACCCAACATAACACAAGACCACACAAGATCATTTCCTCATCTTTCTTAAGAGGCATCAGCGACAAACTTCAACATTAGTGAGGATCAAGCTTCATTCCTCACACAAGCTCTTCTTCACTTCCATAGACACCCAGATTCAGAGATCATAGTTCTTTGCCGAGAATCACTTCCTTTATGTTGCTTCCAGCTTCTTGTGACAACGCACAGACAACGGAGAATCTCTGAGCATCAACAGATCCTTTATTAATTTCATGGCAAACACCAAACTGGAGCAGAAGACTCTCGTTGACTTGTTGATTTTTTAAAACCAGATCCACACGTGGTAAAAAACCTTCACATGCCCAACACCTTAAAACAACTCCTTGTGGGCTTTTATTGGGCCTGATTTACGAATTTAGATGAAAGCCGACCAAAAACACAAAATACCCATGTGAGAAAACCTTTCTCCTTTCTTTGACTACAATTTCTCACGGCACGAGAACCAAGACATCTTGAAGATGACACTGAAAAATACGATGAACTGTACAGACAACTTCGGGCAAGTTTGAAAACAGATCCGCCGTGGTCATCTTTCTCTCATCTCTTTGTTCTTCATTTTCACCAAGCTGGATAGAACCCATCACTTGATTTTCTCCAAATAAGATCATAGCTCTTCTTCCTCATCTAGACACATCTCAGGATCTAACCTGTTAGAGACAATATAATCTCAAATCGGTTTCCTGCTCTGATACCAATTGAAAGAATGAGATGCGTGCTAGATCTACAGACTTGTATGACATATATGTATGAGCGATGCTTAACAGAGAGATGAAAGGATAGTGAAGAGACGACACAAGAGATTTGTTAACGGGGTTCGGATAACCTACATCCCCGGGACCAAGTCCAGAATCATTCACTAGAATAAGAACGCAAAAGTCACATTTGCCAATGGTATCTAGCACACACTTGTGCCTACCACTCTTATCTACATGAACTAAAGGAACCACCACTGTTTGTCTTTTCCGACGAGTGTGAACCTCTACAAAAACCACCAACAGATTCTCTATCTTGTCGGTGGGACAACACCACACACAACATGTGTGCTTCTCTCAATTTTAGGTCTAGGGTGCGTAAGCTTCTCCTTGCTACCACCTCTTCCTTTTATACCTCTTAGAGTTCTCCACAAACCTTAGATTCTTCCTCTTGTCTTTTAGGTAAAAGCTTGTTCTCTTTTTGTCAACTTGACCCATGCTTTTGTTCCTGTCGTACCTAACACAAGCATGCTTCTCTAACACAGCCGTTCCACTATTTGCTGCAACTTGACGCTTTTCTGCTCTGTTTTACTACACAACCTCTTCACGATTCATCTCTTGTTTCCAGCTCTGTAGCACTACACAGCCACTACAAGTTGTCTGCTCTGTTTTCATCTCTGTTGCACTTCAAGTTTACTCAACTGCTAAACAAACTTCTGCTAAGTTGTATGATGCAGCTGATACCTTCTTTCTGCTCTGTTGCACTTTCAGAGTTACTCAACTGCTAATGGAAGACTTGTTCTCATGAGCTTAAAGCATGATTGTTTGATCTCTCACTTCTTGGATCTTCTCACTAAGACTCCAAGGTTCAACACGTCACTTCATTCCATGTGACTTTACACTAAGCTGTCTTGGCTGTGGTAGATTCTCTGATTCTCTATATGAGGAATCACTGCGTCTGTGTCTGTAGCTGGTTACACATGCTCCAACTTGATCAATGCTTCTGTTTCTCAACATATGTTTGTGTCTGACTTGTTAACTGCAACGTTCACTGCATCTGTGTCTGTACTTTCGGTTGTATCAGGTTTACCCATTGCTTCTTGATCATCTCTCTTGATTCTTATAACCAGTAACAAGACCAATATATCTTCAGATCACAAAACCCAAAGAAGTGTGTGCAATTCCCTAGAATAAATTCTGAAACCAGTCCCAAGAGATTACTACACCAATTTCGAGAAAAACTAGAAGAAATAAAGGAGGAGCTGCTAATTAGTGGAGCCAAACACCGTCATTGCCGTTTGTGAATAAAAGGCATTAGGATTGAATAATTTACAAGTTCAGACCAAGAATCATATAGTATTAGAGAGTAAACGAGAAATACCCAATTACATAAAACTTGAAAAAATTGAAAGGGAATATGAAAGGACTCGAAGAAGCAAGACAGCGAACAAAGTCTTAACCTTTACCAACGGGAAACAATATCTCTGCGTGTGAGATTCAGACGAAGAGGTTTCTCTTTTTATTTGTCCGCTAAAGAACAATGACAACAAAATCAACAAGAGACAAGAGAGAGAGGGTTTTTTTGTTGGAGTTATGAACAATGGAAACTGTTTGTTTTCCTCTTTTGACATAAACAAGAAAAAGTAATTGTGGATTCTGAAAGAAAACTGTTTAGTGACTGTGGAAAATCGAAAATGATATGTATTTTAATTTGCTGATGTGTATTTTTTTTTTAATTTTTTACTCAAATTCGAAAAATAAAACCTAAGGGGTAAATTGTAATTATACCCAAAGCACTAAACATTCTAGTAATTTTCAAAAGATTTATAGATATGAGTAATAAACCAACTTTTGGATAACATTCTAATAATTCTTTCTACATTTAATGCATTGACTTTAATATTTGTTACCAAAACTTCAAAATTAATTATAGGTAAGATTTAAAAAAGTAAGGAAATGTTTCTACCTCATTCAAACATAAATATATGATTCAATTTCATTTTTATTTGAACTTATATTTAAATTATCTTGAATTATTCTATAATACATTTAGTTAATAAAAACTGTGATTTTTGTTTGCATATGATGTAATTCATAATTTAAAAAACGGACATATATTACTCAATAGATGAATAAAAAATACGGGTAAAATATCCCACATTGTCTAAAAAAATTGGGCAATGGTTAAAAGTCATACTATAAAAGAGACCAAAATGATTCTGAATACAAATGAGTAGAAAGCTTGATTTATCAGACATTGAAACTTTAAAAACTTTTATTTGGTTTATTCCGGTTCTTTATTTTAAAGATTTTTAAAAGGTTAAATATGAAAAATATTTAAAACTTTTAAAAAGTTAAATATGATAAATATGATACCGTAGATAGACAATAAATATTAAAAATTAAGATGATATAGTGTGAGTTAAAATATTTCGGGACGAGGTTATATAGCGGGATGGGTTTTATCGATATTTATATAATTTAAAAAATATCATTAATTCGGTGTTACACGGGTAAAACATCATTTCATTATTTTCGTAATACTGTCGGTATCAGAGGATAAACATATCTAATTAAATTGGTTAAATAGGTATTATGTAAAAAAATAAATTATATTACGGTATTATATAGTTTATTTAACAATTATTATATAATTATAATATATTTAACCAACAAATACAACTTATAATTTAAAATATTTTAGTTATAAATATTTTTGCCCGCAGTGTACCGCGGGTCCTAACTAGTAATAATAATAATAAATCAGAGTAACTATATAATAAGATTTTACATTTCATCACCTCCTTCAAGAGGGTCTTCACATATCTCCAGATACCCTGTCGGGAAACCGAAAGCCTCTCCATTTTCACTTGCCAACCTCAAGCAAGGCCAATACATGTGGTGAATTGCTAAATGGTGTGTACTCATGAAATGATTGATGAATGCAACCTCTTGAGAAGGCTAACGTCTTTCTTTATCCTAGATCTCTACTGTCATGTCCTCTGTCCTTTATGGAGTCATCCCGATCACTCTGTAGGTGTAGATGACCTTCTCTGGCGGACCTAGGAAATTTTTTTTAAGTGGGTCAATAATATAAACATTTGAAAAGGAAAAAAAAAACAACTTTTTAATGTGATATTGGGGAATCGAACTCGGGTTAGGGGTGTCACACTTAGAGGGGAAAACCAACTTGGCTGCAAAATCTTCAAGAGTTTACATGCAAAACTACATATTTCAATAATTTAACCAGGTCAGTTGACCCACCCATTTTCTATGTAGGTCCGCCTGCCAAGTTTTAAACTTAAACCTCTTGTAAACCTTACTATTTAATGGAATTGACTACCTTGTCTTTTTGTCTTTGTACATGTTTTACTAAGATTTTGCATCATGTAGTTATCGAGAGAAATCCATTATAAAGAACTTTTAGTTTGATGTTGGTTTCTCTAGATTATTTCTAAAATTGGTGGGTTTGTGAAACTTGTGTTCAAAGCATCCACATTTTATTGTGGACGCAACCAACTTGTGTTAAACCACATTTTATTGGTGGATTAACAGTATGATTTCTATATGTGAGTTTGCGTTTGCATTAGCATTTGCTTATGAAATTTTAATAAGTATCAATGTGATTACAATATAACAGTAAACACAAAAAGTGTTCCATAGTGCACTTCCTCTAACTGAAATTTAATTACCCAAAAGAAATAATTTGTTTTGCTTAAAGTTTTCATTGGTTACGCGGAAACTTATCACAAGAGATAGAGACAATGACGGATCTATTAATTAACGGTTTTGACCGGAATAACTATAATTTCTAAACTAATTCTAATTTTTATATTAAAAAAAAACTTAATACTACATTAATTTTGCTATGGTTTTGCTTTTGTTTTAAATATAATTTTCTAAATATAGTTTTTCCAAAATTTTAACTTTCCCAATAGATATAAAACTAGTATAAAAATTGTAAGATTCAGTTTTATAGATATAATAATAAAAATTCACTTTTTTACATTAAGTGCAGCATTTGTATAAAACTTGGGACATATAATGAGCTTAACAACCACATAGCCATAAATTTATAAATATTTAATTTGCTAAGTATTTAATTTAAGTGTTTGTTACGTTATGTTTATATTAGAAAAACTACTTTCGTTTTGAAGAGTTTACCGATATAAATCATGGAAAATTAAATCATGGTCTCTTTAAGGTAATTATTTTCCATTTACATTTTTGTTAGCGTTTTTAGTCTTATAATTTAATTACCAGTTGATTTAATTTGTTAAATTAGTTGAACTATTTTTTAAAAGTAAAATCTCCCTGCACAAGCGGGAAACTGACCTAGTTGTATTTTAAAAGAATTGAATGTATTTTGGAATCTAGTGTTATTCAATTATGTATTTGGAAAAATACATGAAAATGCAATGTTATTAGATTGTGTATTTGTGTGGTGAATTCTAAAATAAATTTAATCCCCTGTTATTTAATATCCATTAGATTTAGTGGTTATTTGGATTTAAAGTTATTTTATTTGTTAAACACAAACAAACACAATCTTAACAATTTTTGAAGTATCCTCTCGAGACTTCTACGATAATATCAGGTGATTTCATCGTCGTCATCATCTTCAATGCATTTACAAAACCACTGAACTCTAAAATCCACCTATAATTCAAATCGGTTAAAAAACTTCATTGAATAACACTCCCTACATGTTGACCAGTTGAGGTGGTGTTTCTTAGACTTTATCAACAAATTTTAGAAATTACTAGGGGAAACTCCGGGCTACGCCCGGTATAATAATTAATATGTTTGTTTTCATATAAATTTATTGATATATACAATTTTTCATCATAGTTGATTATTTTAAAATTAACCTACTTGTTGAAATGTTATATCTATTCATATAAATGTAACTTTTTCATACGTATTATAATTTTGGTGAATTTCTAAGATCAAACTTTGACCAACATTAGCTTCTTTTTTTTTTGTTTTTATTATGTCAAACAATTTGCACAACATGTTTATGTCTGGTATGATAAGATTATAGATTTTATCCTTAGATTCTTCTGAAACAGGAACTATTTGAAATATTTAAGTGTGACAATTATTTTAATATGCTATCTGATGAGAAGTGTAATTAATTAGACTTATATATTTGGATTTTCAACAAAATAAAATAAACAATGACGGAAATAAAGACAATGGCTACGTCACAAATTTGAGATAAGGTAAAGTTCCTTTTTCGTTTATCAGAGAGTAGGGGACTTTCAGATTATGTAATTTTCATTCGATTCCTATGCTCAATGTCTTTCTATATCTCTTGCCATCTCCTAATTTAGTCTGCAAATTGCCACAAACTACCTAACTTGTTGTCTGAAACGAAGAGGAATACGAATCAGTTTTGAGAAGAAGAAGAAGACGCATTAGTCTATTTTCTCGTCTCTCTGAGTAGCTTTCATTGTGGAGCTCTTTCCCGCTTTGTAGCGATGTTCATCCTTAGAGTTCATTCAGTTGACTTGGAGCGACCAATCTCCATCGAAGAAGAAGCCACAGGTTTTACCTACGCATTGAAGAGAGCTCAGCCTCCTCTTAAACTCATACAACCATCAGCATCTCTCAAAATCACCGTACGCAAAGGTCTGATCCATTTCTACCGGAACTCTTCTCACAGCTCCCTCTCTAACCCTAGATTCCGATCCACCACTCTCTTTATCGTCGATCCAAATTACTTTTCCACCCTCGATTTTATCCGATTCTGCGATTCCCGCATCGCTAATGTCTCCGAGATCCTATTCATCAGGTTCGTCGAAAGCTCCATTTCTCTGATTGCTTGATTTGATTTGTTAAGGCCTACTATGATTGTTGCTAAAATCTCTGTTCATCCTCTTAATTTGTTCGGCTTAAATCAAACAATTTCATAAATTGCCTTTAGCAGTTTTTAACTTTACATTAGAATGTTGATACCTTTTCTGTCGATTTTTGAATGTGTGATTTGGTATTTGATCTCACATGGCGAATCTGCAATTAAGGCAGAGAGATTGTTATTTGTATATTCATCATAGACACCGGGTGAGCTATGAGCAACGATCGATTCTAAACTATGAAGGTTCATTTAGCAGATCGAGTTGACAAATTCTAGACTTGATAATGTGTTGGAATTGAAGCTTTATAGTAGAAATCATATCGGTACGTTCGAAAGTAGAACCGGATGTAATCGATTTAAGCTTAGATCAATGAAAGTGTTTAGATCATTGTAGTTCTACATATTGGGCAATTTTGTTTTGCATACAACCATGGAATTATACATTCATGGTGGTAGATGTGCTTGCAATTGAGGTTGTTGATATCATCGCGTCCTTTGAATGTTTGTAGACAGATGGTGCACTCTTTATTTTCTTCTTCTGCGGTTGGACGTCTTTTAGAAGTCTCTAGATCGTCAATGAGGACGTCGATGTCTAATCTCGCAATTGCATGGAGGGAGAAATCTGTGATTGTGAAACTTAGAAGAATAGACCTACTTGTTGGAGGTTCTGCCATTTGAACTGCATTGAAGAAGGTGATGAACCTTGATGTCATTCTTGTTGCGTCGATGTCTTCGATTTCATGATATGATAGAATGTAGTGTAGGTTGCTGCTCAAGGTTTGCGAGGTAGGCTCGCCACCGTTTGGTGTGTAAGGGATGCGTATGGTGATGTGGTTTTGATTTGTGTTTGGTCTTCTGATAATGACGGCGATTTCACTAGATCTTTGAATGTTACTGCTGATAGTTTGGTATGAAAAAGTAGAAATGATATTTGGGTTATCATCCATGGTTTTTTTGGAGGTTTTTGCTTTTTCTATTTTGGTGGTCTTTGCATAAGAGTGACTGTTTATTTATATTAGAGCGTAGTCGTTTAGAGTTCCATGGACGGTTGGTAACTTCTTTTTTTGTTTCGAATTCCTTCTCCTTCATTGCCATAACTTTCTTATTTATTGACAATATTCAATGAATCTTGGTGAGGTGACCTTCAACAGGGAAGCTGATCCGGCGAAATTGTAGTCGTGTTGGTGTAAATCAGGTATACTATGCTGGTTTTGTTTTTTGTGTATGTCGAAGTGCTCTTTTCTTTTTATGCTTTCGTGATAATAGTTGTTTTGGTTTTTCACAGGCTTTTCATTTAAATGGCTATAGGTCCATTGAATTGTATTGATTGTTGTTTGGCGGTTTTAGGTAGTCCAACAACGTTTGTGTTGGATTTGGTTTTTTTTTGTTTAAATGGGCCTAGATTGTAAAATTTACCTTCTCGGCCTTTATTTTTTCTTTATAAAAGATGGTTTGTAGATTATTTGTCTCATTGACTAAGAGCCGAAGCCTTTTAAAATTGTATAAGCCCATAGTTGTTTTTGTCAAGTTCTATATTGGTTGATGTTTTAAAAAAATTTCTTTTAATTTTGTCGGTCGAACCAGACCTGAGTTGAGGTGTTAGGTATTCGTTTTGTTAATAGTTTTTTTCCCCTTCATATGTCGGGTTAAGACAATTCAATGGGGGTTCTACCGGGCTACCATGTTTCCTTTTAAATTAAAAAAAAAAAGTTTGTTGCCGTTATATGACATTGTAAGTTACTAAGTTTGCTTTTCTTCAATCTGGTTTCTATCGGATTTGTTTTATTTGTAATTCTTTGTGTATCGGTTCTGTAAATCAAAGTTTTCTATCTTTCTATTATTCATTTTTTCAATTTTGGTTTTTGTGAATTATATTTGTAGGTTATGTTGGGGGTTCGTTTTAAAATTAGTCTTTCTTTGTGTTTTTTGGGTTTTTTTTAAGCAGTAGATGTTCGTTTTCTTGTTTTTTTGTTTGGGGTGTTGTTTGCGTTTCGTTTTGTTTAGTTTTGTTTCGCTGTTGTTAACTTTTTTTTGCGTTTTCTAAAATTGAAGTTGTGCGAGATGAAAAACTCCAGATTTTCTCTTTGTTAAAATTGACTTTAAGTTTTTTTTTTTTTTAAAACTGTAGGAAACCAAATCGAGAATAAAGAAGAAGTTGTTATGTCTGGTTTACAGAAACATGGCTAATGGAAGTTTACATAAGATCCTTCTGATGTAAGATCTGTCTCTCTTCTTGTCATTGTTGATCTATATCTGACAGTCTTTTTTATCCATCCATTTTCTCTGACTCTGCTTTCTTCCTTTTGGCTACACCTGCATATGTTTGTGATTATCGACTGTGGTCAGTCGGTTTTTCTTTTTTTGGTTTGCATTGAAATCTAGGACTCTTGGTTTGGATCATTGGATAAAAATTATTGAGTATTTCTTACTGTTGGTGTTTTTGAAGGTGGGTCTACGGTTTGAACTTTGATGGAATTAGATCCTGCACCAGTAGAGAAGAGTGTCAGTAAATTACTTTTGTTTGGTAGTCAGTGTACAGGTTTACCATTGTCTTTGGGTAGGTCATTGTAGATTTCTTTGTAGACAATATTTGTAATGCCACCTTTTTTAGTTTCTTCTCCTTGTAGAATAGTGAGGCCATTAGGTGATGTAACTCTAGAAAGAGCAATATAGAGTTGTCCATGGCTAAAAACTGGAGTTGGCAGATAGAGGACAACATTCTTTAAGCTTTGACCTTGACTTTTATTAATTGTCATGGCATAGCAAACTCTAACTGGAAATTGTCGTCTTCGAAGTGTGAAGGGATGATCTGATTCTGGGGGTGATAAAATAATCCTTGGTATGAAAACCTTCTTTCCAACATGTGTTTCTGTAACTATTTCAGCTTCTAGCACTCTTTCTCCTAAATTAGTTACTATCATTCTTGTACCGTTGCACATTCCTTCCTTTTGATTTATGACCCGTAGAAGCATTATTGGGACTCCTATTTTGAGGGTTATCTTGTGCTTTGGCAAACCAGGAAACTCTAAAGAGTTTAAATACTCTACAGGGTATAGTGCTTCATAATCTGCTCCCACTGTATCCGCTTTTCCTATGCTATCTGAGCTTAAATATTCTTTTGCTTCTCCTCCAACCTGAGATAACATGTAGGTATTTATCTCATCAACATACTCATTCCTTGGAGTTAGGATTGCTCGTTCAGTCAAATATTCAAAGGTGGTGTCGGATCTTTGTTGTAGCGGATATGCGGCTTCAGTGATTTGTTGGAGTTGATTTCCTTTTGGTTTAAAAAAAAAGAATCGTGAACTTTTACGACTTCACCATCATCTTCATCCTTCGCATCATCTGTTTTACATGTTGGTGCGGTTCCATTTCCAACAGTTAGCAGTCAAGCTGCGAATCTTGTTTCTGAATGGTGTAGTCTCATGTTTGTTTCCAGCATATATACTTTGCAAGAATTCCATAAATATGAGTGGCTTATAGATGCAAGTACTGTATCTGCTCTTGTTCCATGTGGTATCACCGGTAGGATCTGCCTAAAGTCTCCGCCGAGTAGGACTGTTTTTCCGTCAAAAGGTTTTTCGTTCGCTGAACAATCTTCTGTGGAGAGCAAGTCTCTCAATGTTCTGTCGAGTGCCTCAAATGTGTGTCGATGAGACATAGGTGCTTCGTCCCATATGATCAAGTCAGTTTTGATTAATAACTCTGCAAGCATTGTACCTTTCTTAATCTCACAGATGGAATCTTTAGTAACAATTAGAGGTATCTTGAACCTTGAATGGGCTGTCCTTCCACCAGGGAGAAGTAACGCTGCAATGCCAGATGAAGCTACAGGAAGGACTATCCGTTTTTCTGATCTTAATTTGGAGATTATTGTCTTGTAGACAAATGTCTTCCCAGTTCCCCCAGGGCCATAGAGGAAGAATAGTTGTCCCATATTGTTGTATACGGATTCCAAAACTGCCTTGTAGACATTTTCTTGTTCTGGATTAAGTTGGTTGAACAGTTTCTGATGTTCTTCTCCCTCTTTTTTTACATTGTACTGCTGTTCTTGTCGCCATAAGCTATTTCCTAATTCTTTTAGGACTTTTAAATCAGGTTTAGGCATATCATTGAAGTCCATGAGTGATCGTTCATGTTGATGGAGGATTTGTTCTATCTCGATCAAAGTATAATGTTGCAGCTCATCCTCTTTGAAACTCATGGTGGGAAATCCAAAAGCACGCTGTTGCTTGTCAGGTATGTCATCTGACATTGATTTCCACGTCTGTTCCCACAGTCGTAGTGGGTTTGCTACTTCACAGTATATGAGCAATAGTACAAACAATTGGCGTAACTGAAAAGCTGTTGCCCATTGATTTGCTTCATTCATAGCATGATGCCACTCTTTATCGTTGTCTAGCAAACCTCTAGCATAGCATGCTGCCTTATAATCTGCTTGAATTACCCCTCCTACTGTTTTGATGTCATCAAAGTTTCTTGGCCCTCTAACAACATTGAGCAATATCCTAAGATAGTATAACTCACTAGAAGTTGGGTGAATATTGACTATTCTCCCTATTGAGTAACCCCGTTGTCTCTTATGCCATAATTTTTTATCATTGTCCCAGACAAAGTGAATTGGAAATTCGACATACGTATATTGTCTTGCTTCTTCACACTGGTCACACATTTCCATCCATGCTGTAAACATTTTCCTTTCGATAGTAGCTCTTGATAAGACATATTTCAAATTCGCTGTCTGTTTGTAAGCCACTGATTGTCGACCTTCAAGATGGATAATCAATTTCTTTACCGAAGGCTTCCTTTGGTGTATGTGAAATGCAAAAATGCGCCACATAGCTTCACAAGCAGAGAGATATCGACAGTCTAGGTACTCTTGAATTTCATTTCTTTCCTTGACAACCCTTGGTGTATCTTGATTGTTGCTTGTGTTAGTAGTACCTTTCTCGATCAAAATAGTAGCTTTATCCACACCTTTTGTTACATATTTGAAAAGATACTTCACAGCATTTGAAGTGTTGCACCATTCCACGTTTATGTGAGCTTGATATTTTTTAAAAATAGGAAGATTGTGTGGTATGACAAAGCGATTATCCAACCTTGTTCCTCCTTTGATGACAGTGTTGTCTTCGTTAGGACGTCGACGATATATAATATACCCAGATTGGTCAATTGTGGTGTACTCATTGTAAGGTCGGGGATACTTTTTTGTGCAGACTTTGTTTGCCATGCAAGGAGACGATGGCCTATCCATTCCACAAGGTCCATGCATCATGTGCTTTTCCACCAGTTCAAATCCAAGTGGGTCTTCATTTTTGTTGGGTAGTTCCGCAGAAATGATTGCATTTATTTGGCCAGGGCTTGGTTGTTTCGGTGTGTTATCTAACCATAGAAGTATATGAGCATGTGGGAGGCCACGTTTCTGGAACTCAATGGTGTGTAGCACTGAATGAAATGTGAAAAGCATGTAAGTAAATAAGGTTTTTAATGGATTTATACATAAATTAAGATTGACAACGTACCAGCAATAGATGGACTGAAGAATGTGCCTTGTTCGAGGTCTTTCAAGAGTTCATCGAGTTTCATTTTGAAGACACGACATTCAATATCAGGTATGTCGTTCGCTGATGTGCCTCCATAAGTTGCCAAATAATCCTTTATTTCTTGCCAATTAGGGTTTGCAGTCATTGTGATGAATAAAGTTGTATTACCATATGCTCTGACATATTGCCATAGCGTCATGATATTTCTCTATCATATATCGAGGTCCCCCTGTAAAACTGGAGGGCAAAATTATTCTTTTCCCTACTTTTATGGCTTCAGTGTCACCTTTACTCACTGCATCAAATACATTGTTGTATAGGTCAGCTCTTAACTGTTCTTGGTTGTCTTTTGCCCAGCGAAGTCTTTCTTGCTCAATGACTGTGTATACATCAACAACATACTGGTGAAATAAGCGTCCTGACTTTATGATTGTCATTCCTTCCGCCAGTCTTGTTTGGATTTGGTAAGCATAGAACTCTCTGATACTTATGTATGTCCTTCTTCTTTCGCCATTTTGTGTGACTGCATGGGGTTTCTGTGTGAAACCCAAATTCGCCAAAAGGAAACAACAATGGATATTGCAAGCTCATGAACAAAGGATGATCGTCCCTAATTTCTTGCAAGTGGCCTGTCTGCAATTCCAAGATTACATCTCTGTAAGCGGTAGTAGCAGTTATATCTCCCACAATAAGACCCGCAACTTCTTTCACTTGAGGTAAATCATACTGCTTACCTTTACTTCTTTGACCAACCAATCTCATTCTTAAGTCTTGGACTTCTTTTGCTTTGTATCTATCTCTTGCTTTCCGGAAGAACATACACAAACAATTGTGTTCATCTAACATCTTAAGCAAGCCGACAACTATATCCTCTTGAAGGTCGTTTCCTGTGTTTCTTTGTGACATTGTCTTCAATTGATTGGAGACTTCATTTTCTGTATCAAAGATATACATTTGCAGAAACTTTGGTGAGTCGCCTGGCAAAGGGATTAAAGAACCAATGCGATGATAATTTTGGCCATGTATCCTGAAACATGGTGGGACTTTTCCTGATGTGACAGTATGATCTATTTTGGCTCCCATTGATGTGAATGCTAGCATAGAATTGTAGATTCTTATGTTCATATGAAATGAGACGCTATGTTGTAGAAGGTGGTCGAGATAAGTAGGAATTTTTCTGATTGGTGGTAGTTTAACTCATCCTTGACCGCAACATATTGTGAAAAGTGGTTCTCCAGTTATGATATCATCACCCATTTTCTCTGAATACCATACTAATGCATTACAATGGTTGCATTGTAAGATTGGGTTGTCTTTTGCCATAGATGCTGTTGGATGAATAGTTACAATATAGTCAATTTTTTCCTAGTGTTAAAGAAGGATGATTATGGAGGTAAATAGTACTGTAGAATCGAGAATGACCTCTAAGTTCTTTTCTGGCTTGTCTGGATAATTTTTGTTGCGTTTGAGACGATTCACCTATACAATGATATAGTTATGGATTAGCAATGACAAAGATATTAGCTGTTATTTTGTAGAAGTTGTGACATTGAAGTGGTTTGATTCCTATGCTCAGCAACTAACCTTGTTCTTTGCGGGCAAGTCTTTTGGATATGATGAGGGCACGTCTCATTGTTCTAGTATTTTTCCTTCTCACTGTTTTTAAAGTGTTTATCAACTGTGTGTTAGGGATTATAGCAATTTTCTTAATAAATCATTTAGGCATGGAATAACATTAATGATGATGATCTTACCGTATTCAGAACACCTTTCGCATCCACCTGCATTTAGCAAATGGTTTGGTTATTAGCTATTAAACTGAAGCATCGGTCTATGTTTTCATGTGCAGTACTATCAAAAGAAGCTTACAATCATGGTAGGTGAGGGGGGGGGGGGGTTGCTTTGTTGTCTTCTGGATGTACTGTCGTCGGATTGTCCTACTGCTAATTCTTTGCCGCTTAATAGGTCGTTGCATTTTAGAGACGGTGCCTTTGTTGTGCCTTAGCCATTTCTTAGAGATTATGACTGCTTTTCGCATTGATCGGGCTTCCTTATGTAGCACTGTAAGAAAAATGCAATGTTGTAGTTAGTATATGTGTTATAGGGGTGGATATATTCAAGTACTTATTTCATAGTGGAAGGATTGACCGTGTATGTTGCATTTTTTACAGCCACCTATTAAGATAATAACAAAATTTATGTTAGACGCCAATTTACTGCAGGGGCGACTGAAGATCAATTTTTACTTATGGTTGACGAAACTTACAAATATAATAGTTGATAATAGGAATCTGTAGATCTCCGCTCGTTTCCCCTATAGGTTCTGATGGTAAGTTGGTTGTTATAAGATAGGGTTGCTTTGTTGTCTTCTGGATGTACTGTCGTCGGATTGTCCTACTGCTAATTCTTTGCCGCTTAATAGGTCGTTGCATTTTAGAGACGGTGCCTTTGTTGTGCCTTAGCCATTTCTTAGAGATTATGACTGCTTTTCGCATTGATCGGGCTTCCTTATGTAGCACTGTAAGAAAAATGCAATGTTGTAGTTAGTATATGTGTTATAGGGGTGGATATATTCAAGTACTTATTTCATAGTGGAAGGATTGACCGTGTATGTTGCATTTTTTACAGCCACCTATTAAGATAATAACAAAATTTATGTTAGACGCCAATTTACTGCAGGGGCGACTGAAGATCAATTTTTACTTATGGTTGACGAAACTTACAAATATAATAGTTGATAATAGGAATCTGTAGATCTCCGCTCGTTTCCCCTATAGGTTCTGATGGTAAGTTGGTTGTTATAAGATAGGGTTGCTTTGTTGTCTTCTGGATGTACTGTCGTCGGATTGTCCTACTGCTAATTCTTTGCCGCTTAATAGGTCGTTGCATTTTAGAGACGGTGCCTTTGTTGTGCCTTAGCCATTTCTTAGAGATTATGACTGCTTTTCGCATTGATCGGGCTTCCTTATGTAGCACTGTAAGAAAAATGCAATGTTGTAGTTAGTATATGTGTTATAGGGGTGGATATATTCAAGTACTTATTTCATAGTGGAAGGATTGACCGTGTATGTTGCATTTTTTACAGCCACCTATTAAGATAATAACAAAATTTATGTTAGACGCCAATTTACTGCAGGGGCGACTGAAGATCAATTTTTACTTATGGTTGACGAAACTTACAATTATAATAGTTGATAATAGGAATCTGTAGATCTCCGCTCGTTTCCCCTATAGGTTCTGATGGTAAGTTGGTTGTTATAAGATAGGCTAATGCTTGTATAATTATATTTTTATTACTTTGTAGATCATAGTTGAGAAGAACTTTAGTGATATGTACCTTGGTCGTGTTGTAAATTAGAGGATTTAGGGACGAAATCTCTTGTCTTATTAATGAATGAAGTCTCGAGGTTACATATATATAGAGATTACAATAGACCGACATAGGACTTAAGCTAATGGACTAATGGGCCTAAGAGGCTGAGACACATAACATAGGCAATAGACGGGCCGGTCGATGGAGTCCACTAAGTGTTTTACAACACTCCCCCTTGGACGATATGATCGTGCCAATGCTGGATGGGATCGCTGCAATTTGCTAAGGGGATGCTGCCTCATTAAAACCTTACCAGGAAAACCCATTGGGACAAAACCTTGGTGAAGGAAAAAGAGTACAGCACACATTGCTCCCCTTGTTCCAAACATCACTCTAAGTCCTTGAGTCTCCGCATTCCAATCTGGTGCGTGAGCGTTTTGAATGTTGTTGTCGGTAATGCCTTGGTAAAAAGATCGGCTGAGTTGTCGCATGACTGAACTTGCACCACTTGAACTTTTCCGGCCTTTTGTAGTTCATGTGTGTGGAAGAACTTCGGCAGGATGTGCTTCGTCCGATCTCCCTTGATGTAACCTTCCTTGAGCTGTGCGATGCAGGCTGCATTGTCTCCATATAGTACTGTTGGCTCCAAACACACTAAAAATTCTTTGTTATAACCTGCATCAGCAAAAACCAACTAAAACCTTCTTTGTTATAGTTAGTTATAATATAAACCCAAATTTAAAGTTCCTTGTAGGTAACGTAATGAATACTTAATTTCACTCCAGTGCCTTTGGGTCGAACAAGAACTAATTCTTGCTTGGAGGTTCACGGCAAACTTATCTCTGGTCTAGTGTGGCTAGCCAAGAACATTAACACTCCTATAGCACTGAGGTGTGGCATTTTAGGACCAAGAATTTCTTCATTGTCCTTCTTAGGAGCAAATGGATCTTTTATCCACTTCTACACTTCTCAAACCCATTGGGCTAGTCAATGAGTGAGCTTGCTCCATATTAAATCTCTTGAGTACCTTTTCTGTATATGCCCTTTGATGCACAAGGTTTTCATTATCAATGTACTCAAGTTGTAATCCTAAACAGAATCTTTTCTTCTTCTTGCCTAGGTCTTTCATTTTGAATTCTCTCTTGAGATATTCTACTGTTTGGGTGATTTCCTAGAGGTTCTTAGGATATTCAAATTATCCTCATTTACTGCTATGATTACAAATCCTTTGTTTGCAAACTTCTTTATAAATACATGGACTGATGGGATCATTTTATAGCCCTCTTTGACTTGGTACTTACTGAATCTATTGTACCATATACACCCATTTTGTTTCAGTCCAGTAAGAGATTTGTCTAGCCTTATGCAGTATTGTTCTCGAGAACTACTCTTATCTTTGAGTTCTATACCCTCTGGTAATCTCATTTTATTATCCGGTGGACTATATAAGTATGTGGTTACAACATCTATTAACCACAAATTACAGCCAGACTTATTAGATATCTAAAAGTCGTTGCATCCATCACAAGGGAGTATGTCTCCTCATAATCTTTGCCAGGTCTTTGAGAGAATCCTTGTGCTACAAGCCGTGTTTATATCTCACGATTTCATTACTCTCATTTCCCTTTCTTACAAAAACCCATTTATGTCCAACTAGCTTTAATTTCAGGTGTTATCCTTAAGGTCGGACCAAACACACTACTCTTCTTCTAAGAGTTAAGCTCCACGTCAATAGCTTCTTTATTTGCTTTGAGTGCACTCTAATATAGACGTGGACTTTAGATCCTTATTTGTCTCAAGTGCTACCTTGTATGCATAATATTTCATTTAATGTCGACATCTTTGTAGTTCCATTATATTCCAGACATGATATAGTTTATTGAGATCTCATTGTTGTCAACTCCTTCAGGCTCTTGAGGTTCAGCGTCCTGAGTCTCACTTGGTGCCTTAGGAGTTTCTGTGACAATGCCTGGCTTCTCTATAATCCCCTTAGCCTCGGTCTGATATGCACCTCTTTTACTTTTCCAAGGATTCTATCTTTGGAACCTTTCTGTAGCAACTTGTTTATTGTGTTCCTTGTGAACATCAATACGTACTGGTGCATTGCAAGCTGGTATGTACGATTTTATTACTCTCTTTGGGTCAAATGGAATCTGGCAATTTATTAGCTAGCTTTTGCAAATATAGAATTCTTTGGTCCTCTGCATCACATGCTAGAGTCCGAGGATCTTGCCAATGAAGGATGTTTGATTCCATATTAATTTTTTGACCAGCTTGCTAGTCTCTCCACCCTACATAGGGAATTCGGTTTCTATAAACTTACAGTCCGCGTATCTGGCCACAAATAAATCAAATGTGGTTGGCTCAAGATACTTTATAATGGTGAGAGACTCATATCCAACGTATATTCCCATTCTCATTTGAGATCCCATCTTAGTGGATGCAATATAAGCGGCACACCCGAATATTGATTTAGATGGGATATGTCTGGCTAATGACCCGTTGGGAATATCTATTCTCACTAGATGGCCTGATGCGTATAAGTTCTGTTGCATGTAATATTGTGTGTCCCCAAGCCGACACAAGAAGCTTCGACCTCATAAGTAATGGTCGAGCATTTAATGGAGTACACTTAATGAAGGATTCATCTAATCCATTCTCTGTATGTACATGTGCCACAGGGTGGTCCACACTTCCCCCCATGGACATACCATTATGATTAAATGCTTGGGATATAATAAGCTTCCCTTGTGTACATGCTACACACGTGAGTTTTTAGGGATAACTTTTCTCTCTTTAAGGTTGTGCCCTTTCGAACTCTTAATTAGTTTACGCATCATGTTCGAACCCGGCCGGCCAAGCTGGTCATGCCATAGTGAATTATTCGTTGAATATTTTCTTTGCTTTGCCAAGTTAGCTTCTATCTTAGCATGGTATAAACCAGAAGCTAGTGCAGGTATAGTCTCTAGGATCTTCTTTTGTCCTTTCACATTTTCTGTAATGTAGAGGAACTCTTTAGATCCTTCACCCTTGGTTTCAATATGATAACCATTTGATCTTATATCTTTAAAGCTCAATAAGCTTCTCTTAGAGCTGGGTGAGTATAAGGCATCACTTAGTTCAATATGTGTGCCATTAGGCAACAAAATGTGAGCCTGGCCGTAGCCTTCTATAAAATTGCTATACCCGCAATTGTACTAACATTGGCACTCTTCATTATATGTCCTCGGCCATTTCTATAAATAGGACAATAATGATCATTGAATTTAAACCAAATTAATGATCTACTAAAATCCAAAGTTATTAAACCAAAGCTTATATTTAGGCAACCAGAAATCTCATAATTTAATTGGTCATCATTCTCATGGCCAAAATTTTCCTTCACCATCGAGATGCACCACATTAGTTTCTGGATTTTTTTTTTTCAAATTCTCTTGATAGAGATTAATTAGGAGTTTATGCATGTCTTTATTCAATGGTTCTCCATACCATATTTATGATAAGTGGACTTGGTCTTATGTTGCGATTTTAAATAATCCGCGGCCTTTTTCCCCCGACCATGGCCGAAGCCTAGTCGGTTTACACGGCCTTGACCATCATACTTGTGTCCTTGGTATGCATCAATGAGATGTTTGGGTGTTCTGCAGTTCTTGGCCCAGTGGTTAGACATACCACATCGGTGACATACCGATTTTGCCTTGGTGTGTGGTTTAAAGGACCCACGGCCACTACCACCACATCCACGGCTGGCTTGGCCTCCTTGACCACCACATCCTCTGCCACCACGGCCACGGCCGTAGTGTCTTTCTCTGTGGACGTGGTTGGTCTCCTTAGGCTCTCTAAGCTCTTTTAGGCTCTACTGCATTTTTCTTTCCCAAATCAACCTTTGTGGGCTTCTGGTAATTGGTTATATCCAGGAGGCCTCACAGCACTGTTTATAACTCATTGTTTTGCTCAGCAAGTAGCAAACAAGAGATTAAATCGGTATAGGTCTAAAAACCTTTCTCGCGATATTGCTGCTGGAGCACAATGTTACTTGTGTGAAATGTCGAGAATTTCTTCTCCAACAATTCCTACTTAATGACCTTAGTACCACACAACCTTAGGATTGAGACAATCTTAAAAGCTCTGAGTTATACTCATCCAGGGATTTGAATTCCTTGTTCCTTAGGTTTTCCAATCGAATTGAGCCTTTGGTAGGAGCACCATCTTGTGGTGTCCTATATTTGCCTTTTAAGCTCTGTCCAAAGGTCAATAGGATTATCTATCATGAGGTACTGGTTTTCTAAGCTCTCAGCAAGATAATCATTTGATATCTATATTCTTTCAGTGCTACCATAATTATTTTCAATGCATTGCATAGATCATATTTGGAGATTGTTTTAGTCTTTGACATTTACAAACTTATGACATGCATCATATCATTAGCATGCGGTATTAGCCCCCGTTACCATGCAAAACAGGTCATGCGGATTTGCCCCCGTTACCATGCCTTTAATATATTCATAGGTCATGCAAAACATGCCTTGCCTTATCTCTCATTATTTTCGGCTTTGGTGTTGCATGAAAAATGCTTTAGGTCATGCGGTATTTGAGACCGAAACATGTAATTAATTTGGATTATGCCATGTGGTATTTAAGACCAAACCATGGAACTGTTTTAGTCTAGGCTATGCGGTATTTGAGACCGAACCATGCCACAAATATTAATTCAGGTCATGCGGTATTTGAGACCGAAACATGCCTTTATTATACTCAATTTCGTGGCTTAAATTCATGCATGCAAGACAACAAAAACAAATAGGTAATGCATGCAACAATTTCCTTATTCCTAGATAGGATTTCCTTTTCTATGTTTTCCTTTTCATTCTAGGATTTAGTAAATATTTTCGGTTTTAAGGTTTTGGATAATTACTATAATTAATTAGGAACTTATCCTAACCAATATGTTAATTCTAATTTTAAAGTTTTAATTTATAGAAACTTAACAAAGTTTTTATTTAATCGGATATACTCTTAGAATATTAAAGTAAATTTTACTTAAATTTCAGGATAATGATTTAAGGTTTTGGAAATTATCCTAATTGATTCTAGACATGTTCATGCTCGAAATTTTATGTTTCCATGGCCAAAAATATCCAGGAAATCTATGTTCAAGCTTGTCTAAGAAATCCTAAGAGTTTGGTCATGCAGCCGATTTTTAAACAACCTATACATGGTCCGATTTTAATTGCTATGCATGAATGATCCAAGTTTTAATTTCCTAGAACAATCTGTTTTAATTTGATCCTTATGAATCTAAATTGGTTCTAGGTTCTTATGCAACAATCAAGCAGTCAATCAACAAGTTTCAAGCTTGATATAATTTGGTGCAATTTAACAAACAATCTAACAACCTAAGCAATCCGATTTTAAGTCTTAGGATTTTAAGGAATTTAAACTTTGTTAGATTGTGTACTTGGATATTTTTAGGGTTCCATAGGGTTTATGTATTGAGTTCGATTCATAGGTTCTAAGGGAGTTTTAGATCTTATTTTACCTTTCACCAATTAGGGTCTGACTGGTTTTGATCTGGGAGCTAAAGACCTCAGATTTCACTCACGAACCTTGAACTTTGATGGACCACGAACCACGAACAGAACCTCAACAGCTTCCCACGAACAGATCTCGAACTGCTCCTTGTACCGCGCACGTCCATGAACCGCGAACCTCGATCAGGTTTTGGACAAAACTTAATCACGAGCACAGGCTGCTCAAAGTGATCTTCGAACAAGGACTAGTCACAAACAAGAGTTGATTGTGTGCTAGTATGAGCGGTAGGGTTTGGGAAGAACGAAAGAAGAAGAAGGCGGCGGTTTTAGGGTTAGGGTTTTCTCAGCTGGCCTTAGAGGCTATCGTGCTGATAACGTGTTGTAAATTAGAGGATTTAGGGACGAAATCTCTTGTCTTATTAATGAATGAAGTCTCGAGGTTACATATATATAGAGATTACAATAGACCGACATAGGACTTAAGCTAATGGACTAATGGGCCTAAGAGGCCGAGACACATAACATAGGCAATAGACGGGCCGGTCGATGGAGTCCACTAAGTGTTTTACAACAGGTCAAAAATTCTTTTTCTTTTTCTTTGCTTGTTTGTATCCTGCGTCGGTGCTTGTTGCTTTTGTTTTTTATCTCTCATGGTTTATCCAACCAGCAACATGTGAAAGAAGTTTGAGTAAGTAGGAGTGGTTATGTATTTAGGTGTTTGGCTAGTGTGTAGTAGATGAAAGCTAAGCTGGCAAGAAAGTTTTGAAGATAGTAAGAGGTTGAGGGTGAGGGCTGAGTTTTTTTTTTTTTTTTTGGAAGTCTGGGAAGCTTAAGGGAGTTGTGAAACGATTTGTAAAAACGTCTGCAGTAATATTTAAATTAGAAGGAAAGTTCAAGAGTGGATGCTTAATTGGCTTATGAAGTAGATTTATTTATATCAATAATTACAGTTTTTGAAAAAATATATTTGATTATAATTCTAATGTAAGCTGCGATCCATGAATCTAATGGTTAGGAAGCTAAGTTTGTTTTTTGTACCGAGTGTTTTAGGATGTTTATAGTACAAACAGTTGCCGTGTAACTGAAAAGCTGTTGATCATGTTCTGATGTTTTATTTGTGTCCTTGTTTTAGTTAGTTGCGTTGATTGATGACCAATTTAATCAAGGAGATGAGAGTTGTGGGGGAGTTTTGAACTTGGCGATGAGAGAGGTCAAGATGTCTCTGTGGACAAAGGGCAACTCATTTGTTGGCTTAATTTTCTGGCGATTGGGTTTTGATGTCTGAGTTAAGAAAGGTCCAAGATATAGGTTATTTTCATATGAAGCTTCAGTTTCAGGTGGATGCAGAAACTATTTGATGTGATGCTCAAAATCGATATACACTTGATGTGAGAGTTTGTCTAACCGATATATTGTATTTTCATCTCATATGATCACTTATATATGTATACTTTTCGACTGTCTAACTGGTCGTTACTACTCTTGTGATTAGACTTTCAGTTAGATAGAACAACTCTAGTGATTAGACTATGATCTATCTAAATTGCAATTTCGATTTTCTGACCTTTGATAGCAAATTTAGATAGAACATCTCATATGATAACAGTTTCAGTTATGACATAATTAAGATTATATCAACTTTCGTTGATAAACAGCGTTGATAGAAGAGAAGGAACATCGTTTATTAAATTTGTGCCTTTCAATGTTTGGCAAGGTGACCTTGAGTGACCACTTAGAGTTCAAACAAAGACAATGGAAAAACGTAAATGTTGTCACACAATGGAAATTTTGAAAACAAAGTACTGCACTCTTAATTATCTAGGCGGGGACGTTTCGCCTGAGATGATGCATTCTTCACGTTTAAATCATTGACATGTGACTTTCCTCGAGATTTAGCTGTAGTGGTAGTAGTTTGCGATTCATCAATCAATTGCTCAGAACTCCTTTCTACTGTTTCTGTTGGAAGGTCTGTGATGGTTTCCAAAATGCGTGAGATTGAGACAGTTTGGCGAGAGGTTTTGAAGTTGTACTCGGAGAGTTTGATTTGGAATTTGCAAGTAGTGCCAATGATATGCTTTAAACATTCTGGGGTCTGGAGACTTATTTCTGCATAAGAAGCTTTCTCGGCAGCCTGACAATCAATGAAGAAGTTAGTGTTGTAACTTTTTTGAAAAAAAAAAACTGAGTAGACCTACAATACCTCCATTGCCTCCTTCAAAACATCAGCAGCTCTACGCCCAGCAATTTTGGTGGCCTCACTATCAAGAACAACAAAGGTTGCAACATCTTTGTTTTTGTCACAGACTCTTATTTCAAAACGGTACTTGTGAAGTCATGGGGTTGTAAAAATATGTGTTATAAAACGAAAATTGTGTTAAGGAGATGTTTACGTTAGAGTTTTGGGAACCTGATAATGCCAATGTTGTTGGATTCCTTGCAATAGTTGCAGTACATTGATGTATCAGCCTTCTCAAGTTTGTTGTTGCATTTGCTGCATGAGATGTAGTACCATCCATATTGTGGTTGTATGTCAAGAATGGTACCAAAACAGTAGAAGCTAGCTTCCTATTTTAACAAAAAGCTGTTTAGTTTAGTTAAATTGTTTCAAATATTTGGAGAATGGTTGAAAATTAAATGGAGGACTCCTGCATAACTTGGGGATTCTCATTTTGTAGAAATTGGAGTATTTCCTGGATAGTAACAGTCTCTAGTTTGGTAACTGCAGAGGAGGAGCTTGCAATTTTTGGAGTCTTGTGACCATTATCACCTAACCTGTTAAACAAAAGTGAGTGAGTTAGATTCGATTACAACAGGCAGAGGAGATGTTTTGAATACTAAGTAATGAAAAGAATACCATGTCAGGTATTGTTTGGTTTCAGTGACGTCATTGTCAAAGAATATGCGTGTGGAAGATGTTGAGCTGAGAGCCATAACAGCTGAAAAAATGATGGAAAGTTTTATTGTTACATGTTTCATTAGAATGCTTTTCCACACCAAGATCATGTCGACTGAAAAAGAGATAACATACGTCCTACTGTTTTTGGATTGACAGTAGTTATGAGGAGAACAGCTGGTTTGACTTCACTTTCATTCCATCTTTCTCTAAATAGCACAGCAATGGTTCCCCAGAGGTATATACGAATGGTCTGGCCACTGTATATGATAATTATGTTTTTTGTTTTTATAAAACTTGATAGAAATGGAAGACAAAGAAAGAAAATCCTTTAATGAAGCACCCTCTGAAAGAATAATGGTAGAATGCATTACTCTTTAAGTTGGAAATGTAAGAACACCCTATCACTTGATCGGCTGCCTTCCACTTGGAGAGCTGATTCCAGTGTTGAAGGCGAGTGGATATTGTCGCCAACAATTAGACGAACCTGGCCAATGACATCTACGATAAACAGGGCAATAAGAACGTACATAAATGGATTGGAGTGTATGGTCTTAATAAATAAAGAACAGTTTTGATTAACTTACCAAATAGATCTGCATTAGTGTCTATAATAGAAGCGAAATCTTCATAGTTACGGAACCGAAATTTCTGTTCGTCGATCTTATGATCTCCAATAGGCTCCAATACCATTGATGTTTTCTCAGTAAAAACGATCCCATGTTTGTGGTCTGGGACTTTGTACACCTTTTGGGTAGAAATGATCATGAAATTGTTCAGGGTGTAAACAGAGTTGGATTTCAGACGACCTTCGTAACGGAATAGACGGTTTGCTGGTATGTAGGCTTGGACTGCATTAGACTGTAGGTTTCGTTTTTGAAGAGTGTTTATTGAAAACATATATGCACAAAATACCTTAGAGTCGATGAGAAGCAGTTCTATGCCCATAAGCATGTTTCCTTTCTTGAAGTTTCGGGCTTCCCAAAAATGGATGAGACACACTAAAACGTCTTCCTTGCAAAAATCTCCATCAATGGTATCAAAAATCTGAAAGGTGAATCGATGGGGAGGGGATTGAAGTTTGGATTCTGACATCTTTAGGTTGTGGTGGTTTTCTGAAATTTTGACGATGGTTGTATAATCGCCGTGGCTTGTCGATTTTATAAGCTTCAAATCTGAAACAATTGATGACTTTGGAGATAAAGGCCATTAAATTGGATTTGAAGAAGACGGAGTGGGGAAACTCAGAAGTTTGATAACTGTTAAAGAAAGTTAAAATTTTCTGAGTAAGTTGAATCGATTGACGAATTCAAGTTTCTCGAAGATAAGTCGAAGAAGGTGAAGATGGCGGTGGAGAAAAAGCATTGAATTAGGTTTTTTTGTGAACGTGTTACTTTCATGGGCTCATTGACTGGGCTAAAATAATTACCCATTTACTTGGGTTTCATCCGAACCAGTTTTAATGTTACGCTAGTATGTATTTTAATCTTGGGTTCTTATTAGGAAAAAAAAAGGAGAAGGGAAAGAAAGAGATATATGAAGCTGACATGGCATCTCCTAAGGTGTTTTTAAAAATTGCTGATGTGGATGGCGTGAGGAGCCTCAATGACTCCCTTTTATTAGTAAGTAATTATTATTATTTTTTAAAAAACCATATATCTACAAGATTTACCGGTTTACCATCACAAACAAAATCGAAATTAAAATTTTTAGAACATTTTTTAAAGATATTTACGATGTTTCACATCCAACCATAGACCTATGTTGCTCCAATTGAATATATATATATGCGAAGTATTTCCTTGTCAAATATTTTATATATAAAATTTGAACAATAATAGGAAAATATGATTTGAACTTGAAAAAAAAATAGCAAATCCTGTTATATATTAATATAAAAGATTTAGATCTATCTAAAGAGTAATTTTATTTATATAAATATCAAAGAGAAATCAAACCATAGGTAGTAAACACGTCAGTTTCTCGAACCCTCTCTAGCTCCCTCCCTCTCTCAAATTGAAATTCACAATAACAACACGATCTACACTAATTCCTGAAACGGTGATGGCATCGTTGCAGCGCCTGGTTCTGCCAAAGGCTCAATCTTCGCTTTCCTTGGCTAGAAGTCGAGGTTTCGTCACCTGTAATGGCTTCATTGTTCCTCGACGTCCACTCATGTACCGCCAAATTTCTCAGTCCATTAAAGATTCAAAAGTTAAAAGTGTTGAGGTAACACATATATATCTTTCATAGTTTGTTTTTTTACGTAGAAATTGTGTTGATTTTTTTCTTATGAAATCGTACTTGTATTAAACCTCCTTTTGAAGAAACGATTGAACCACTCGATCGACGGATCAATATCGGCAATAGAGCAGCTTCGAATCTCGGCAGGGTATGCATGTAATCAGTTTTTAGTTTTATTTTATATTATTTTATTTGGCCTCTCACTGTTCTCAAACATCTTGTAATATGCATATGCTCTAAGCCGTTAACTAATATCACCTCTCTCACTTGAACAACAGCAATCAGAATGAGATGTTATTTCGAATTGTCATAGAGGTATATATAGCTTTCTCCTTTTAACTCATGCATCTTACACTTTACACCTTGACATCTAGAAGGATCATTCATTAGATATTATATATATACTACTTTTTTTTTTTTTCTGGGTGTTACAGGGATTAAGAGACATTCGTTTCTCCATGATATCTGCACGAAAAGATTTTGTCAGAGGCCTCCGGATGTTTACAGTTGCCCCGCTGACAGGGGCCGCACTCGCATTAGTATGGGATCCCGTGTTCAAAAGGAACGAGCCAACTTCTTAATTAATTGCTTTAAAGAACTGTTTTCTTTTCTGTTACCCGATTTCTTTAGAATATTTGGTTTTCATGTTATGAATCCTTTAATCCAGTTGATACACACAGGATGTTAAGTTTCTTTTGAATCACATTTGAGATGTTAGTTTTTCATTCTCTTTTCTCTTCACCTTTCTCTCCTTACTAATTAATATCTATACGAATGTGTTCATAAAAAAAAAATTGTATATATCTCTCTCTCTATTGTACCGGAATCTCTCATTCTTGGATATCAAATTACTTTTAAAGAGTTTTAGTTCTTTTAGATCACTTGCCTCGTTTAACAATAATCTCTCTTTAAACGAGTATTTTACTTCCAAATTAAGCTCGATCTCAATTGTTATATGTTCTGAAATCAGTAAATAGTAATATGGAAAAGTGGGATTTCTTAAACCAATGATCATTTAATCGTAAATTTATTTGATTGCTAGGAAGTGGATGATTACAACAAGGGCCATTTCTTCTCGATTAGTGACCACGGAGTTATCTTGTAGGGAGACTTTGATCTTTCTAAAATAATGTACATAACATGATTTAGTTAGGAACACTTGATTCAAGTGACTTGAACCACCCACCCTCCCTCAGACAACAACACAATATTACAAAAGTGAACATAAACATACTTAGACCATACTCCCTTTGTTTATAGTTAATCCAAGTTTAAAGTATTTCATACATATTAAGAAACCAAAATTAAATTTGATAATAAGTGTATTAATTTTTGTGATTTAACTCTAAACGAATAGTACTAGAATTATTTGAGAACAGATTATAAATTTTGAGACAAACTTGCGTCAACTACTCATCAAATAATATTGTGTTTTCTAATGAGTTCTCGTTCTTAATTTTGGAGCTGAGGCATGACCAATTGAAAGGAGGAGTCGCATATGGTCCTTTGAGTAATCCATCGGCCATCAACTTATGTGCAGCCTCAGTCATATGAATGCCATCCCAGGCTACGTACTTTGAAGGATCGTTACAAGATTTTACTCCTGCACTTCCACAACTTTGACTAAAGCTGAAGTTGTACGGTCTTCCTACACCGCAACAAGCCGACAAGGTTCCGTTTATGAATCCTGAAAATATCATTGATTTGCAAAACTCGGTTAATACCGAATCAGTAAATTGGTTGTGGAGATTTAGTGGAGGAATGAAGAAGGCTAACTGTATTTGGCTGGTTCTTGGCCAAGGCTCAAGGAAGCATTGTAGTAGTCAGCATATATGATGTTGACATGAGGGTTGAGCTTCCTGAGTCTATTGAGTTCTACCTGAAGCTGCTCGCTGTGGTATTCCCCAAACTTGTTCGGCCATTTCAAACATCCTGTTAAAGGATCATATTCTTCCATGTTTGATGTTTGATATAATGTCAAAAATGCTACTGAGCATCCAATAGGGAACCCTCCCGGCACCAGAAATGTTCTTCCCCCCATACCAATCAACTCCTGGATTCAAACACAGTCCCAAAGCAACAAACATAGTTTTAAAAAACCTAATTAATCAAATCTGTTTTACTCGTTATTGTGGCTAGCAGTAGCATATCAAGAATCCTATTAAAACTGTTACCGTGATGGCAGAAGAAATAGTACTAATCACAAACGGGACTAGCTCTTTGACCTCATCAAAGGGTCTGCTTTCGAAGAATGGGAAATTATAATCATTCGCTCCAATCTCTCCCATGAGAATCAAAGCATTTCCAATCATATCTCTACAGTCTAAGAACAAATACAAGTGATCAGCTCAAACCACATAAAAACAAATACACAATAGTGACTCCACTAAAGTCGATCTTAGTTCACTACCTGATGGCAAACCACATAGATTTGGTAAACTCTCTTTGAAGATCTTAAGCTGAACTCCTAAACTGATGTTGTGAGGACAATGGTATCCTCTCTCCTCGAGAAAAGAACTTTCCAATGCCGTTGCTGAGGCTACAGCAAAATTAACTCCTTTCTCAAAGTTTTCATTTTTAGATCCGAAGTAAGGAGGCACATAAGGAAGCCCCAAAAATTCAGCTGTAAATAAAAAAATTGGACCATCACTTAACGGTTTACATTATTAACTTGCAGTTCAAGAAAAAAAAAAGATAAACATAGAAATATTTTACAGAAGAAACACTAAGAATTCAGTAAACAGAACCCGAAAAAAAAAAAAAAAAATCATTAAATCGAAAAAAAAATACGCCAAAACAAGAAAACAGAACAAGAGTTTACATAAGACAAAAAGGAAAACGAAGAAAGAGCCCCTAAATCTATTACTACCTTAACAAGATTATTTTCTAACACAAGGTTTTGTTTTCTTTGACTCTTCCGAGAGTTAAAACCGCAGACTGATCACAGTCAATTACATAAAGAAAGAGAAGTACCAATGAAGTCAATGATGAGGCGGCCATCGGAGTAACGACCGGTTGGGTGGTGGAAGAAAGTTTCTCCGTACGGTGGAAACGCGCTCATAGGAAGATTGTTTTGGTCCGAGAGACCGAGCAAGTTTCCTGTGTCGGCAATTGAATCGCCGAAACTGATGATGGATTCGAAACTTCGGCATTGCGATTCCGAGCTTACGATAGTGCCAAAAAGAGCAGATAAAAAGACCAGGCTAACTATCCCCATCAACACATGAGACTCTAGCGACGCCATGTGAGAGGTCACAAGTGACTTTCTCACTTTCTATCTTTTTTTTTTTGTGTTTTGTTTTTGTTCTATTTTATTATGATTTGTTATCTTCCAAAACTAATACAACTAACTGTATAGTTGAATTGTGATTACTCAGTGAGTACTGTTTCTTGTTGCCTTATCAATAATAAGGGTGGGGTAAAGCAGTTCACCTTTTATGGCCTACAAAACTTTTGTATTTGTATCGTTTAAAACGGGTACTTTGACTTTGAAGTTTTAACCACCCTCTAGAAAATATCTATTTGCAACTGAGAAGTGGACGGAGTATAAGACAACTAGATTTGTTGCAAAAATACAATAAATATGCTCTCTTTCTCACCTAAATGCAAAATTTACATTGTGTCCAGTCTTCGAACGTTAATACATTCACCAAACCACTAACAAGGACTCGGTTTCAATAAGCTTGTTTCAATAATATCATAGGGAATATAGTGAGTTCATATGTAGGATAAGTCATAAGCGTAAAGCTTGAGCTCATAAATGATCGTAAGTTCGTAACATAATTTGAAGTATTTAGAAAAGTGAAATTGTGTCCATTGCTTCCGGATAATTTGAAGTATTTAGAAAAGTGAAATTGTGTCCATTGCTTCCCCCTATAACAATCGAACCGAAGTTAGGGTGTGGTGTTGCAAGTTGCCTATTGTTGCAATATATCGTTTTAGTTGTAATATTTTGTTGATTTTAGATGTAGTGTATAAAAGAGATATTGAACTGAAATAAATGAAAATACAACAAATGAGAAGAAAGACTTGAAGAAGGTTGTTTCTTATATGAAATCATAATTGTGAATTTAGAACATTTGGAACACTGAGTAACAATTTGAATATCAAAACTAATATAAACTTTCAAATCTAGTCTAAATTCCATTATACAAGGACCAGCTAAAGAAAGACTAGATTAGAATGTTTATAGACTAGATTTGAATGTTTATAGACTAGAAGAACTAGATTTGAATTCAGAAGATACTCTGTCCATTATACAAGGACCAACTACAAAAATGTATCATTTTCTTCTCCAAATGCATCTTGTCTATACTTAACATATTCTTCCTTTCATCTTTATCCTCTTCTTCAGTTATCTTTGTTGCTGAGAGTCACAGTATTGTGGATAGGTACACCTGCAGGGATGATTTCTCACCTGCAAAAAAATTTGAATTTATTGTCTCTCAACATCAACTGAAAAAGCACATAGTGGTCACAAGTATGATTTCTATATATTACCTTTCGTATTGTGAAAGATACTCTTCTCGGACTCCTTCTAATAACTTTATCCTTCACCTTGTCAATCTATAAGAGCACAGTACAACGGTTACCAACTAATAGAGAAATGCAGTAAAAATATCATGGTGAGAGCCAAGGAGATATCCAAATGAAGTTTGTGGTGATAAATAAGAATACAACCTTGTGATGAGGAATGTAGTGATTCCAAGCATAGCGTGCTTCCCCGGATAATAATAGCATAGATCGAGGAGGAAGATATAAGGCCTTTTTGATACAAGAGGAGTCACCCAACTTCTCAGCATCAGCAGTTGAGGCTTTCCATGTAGAAACAGAGTATCTTCTGAACTCCATTATACAAGGACCAGCTAAAGATAGGCTGAAAATGCAATCTTCAAATGCTGAATGTGTATCAATGTGAGGCGATAAACCCACCCCAGATGGGTACTCATTTACCTAATGTTTTCACAAAAATCCCTCAGCCTTCAATGTAGTTAAAAACATTTTAATCTAAGTTACAGAGAGTGTGATGATGTACCGTTAATTGGTCCAAATCCAAGCTTGATTGGTCGTTATCAAGGTTCGAGAACAACGAGATTCTTTCGAGTATAGGAGAAACAAACGATGGAAGCTCCCCAAGAGGCTTCTTAGTATCAACATTTCTAGTCCCGTAACAAAACTCATAACCATAGTGTTGAACACGCCGTTTGGCTAGACCAATCCAAGGCCTAGCATCAACAGCTGCAAGCAATTGCTAATAAAGACAGAACCCAATAAGTATAACACCTACTACACCTTAAGCACCATTACAAAATACTATGTACCTGTTCTTCTTCTACACTGACAAATTCAGGAATTAGGAAAAGCCCTGGGATGTTCAACTCTGAATCAACTAAAGACACTGGAACACAATCATTCACCTGCGTCTACATGTTACAACCAACACATAAAGATCAAAACTTTGAGACATATACAAAAATCTAATCATGACCCATTAACGGATCCAGTATTGTAATTGGAAGTACCTCGGAAGCTAATTGAAGAACTGAGTATCGAATATGCAAAGACCGTCCTTTAAGGTCCGGGCATGGCCGACCATTCAAGGCTTCTAGAGCAGATTTCGCCGAGAAAGGATTCGCGAAAGATATGATGACGCGAACGCCGCTCTCGTCCGCTGCGTATACGCCTTTCACTTCACCGAAATCAGCGAACACCGCCGCGATTGCGTCGTCTGATAGTCCAACCGCCGGTCCACAATTCGCCACGTATAGGTTGGATGAATTTGGTTCTCCGGTATCGGAGGAAGGTGATGACTGCGTCGGACGGACGAATCGAGGCTGAACCATTCTCGGAATTATTTGACTGTAACTTTCTCCGATCGACTGAGGTGTTTTGGTTTCACGGCGTTATTTTCGTCGTAGGGTCAATAATACGACGACGTTTAAGCGTAAAATGGGCCTCAAGGCCCATTTGACGTTGGCATGACTGATCTTGTTTTGTTTTTTTTTTTTTTTTTTTTTTTTTTTCAACAAAAGATTAGCTCAAACGAGCCAATTTGGTGGAAAATTGTTTACATACAAAACATGATGCGGAGAGGTACGCGCTTGGCGTGCCAGAGACTGATCTTGTTTTGTTTCACTTTCTTTACCATTCTTTTTTTTTATTTTTTTTTGTCGACATTCTAATATTAATTCTCACAAAAGAGAATACATGATGAAACGGAGCCCAACAACTCAAAATACAAAGCCCAAACTTAAACCCAACCTTAAATCCATTACAATTTTACAGTAAAGCAGAAACTAGGTTTAGAGAAGGACACGTGTTTAGACTTTAGACACGTGTTAATGAGCAAAGTTGGGGTGGAAACAACCGACTCGTCACCGTTTTTCCACCGGAGTTGAATCGCCGATTAGATCCAAAAATTCTCCGACTAGAAAATCACGCTTTCCGCCCTGGGAGTCTAACCGATTCCAGCTTCTTACTCCGAATTCCATCATAAACCTTTTGCAGTTTTCTCCGAGAATGAAGAAACAGAGGCTCTAAAAACATCAGATCTATTTAACTCAGGAAGACGCAAGAAGATGAGATGCCAAATTAGTCGCAAAACTTCGCTCTCCTAATTCGTTCTTCACCATCCACGAATTCCTCCCATCACGATTCTCAAACCGAAGAAGAAACCATCATCCAAAGCCGATATGGCAACCAATGGTACGAGGACTTACTCTCCTTTTGAATGGAATCGAGCAATCTGAAAATTCAGAAACTCTGAACAGATCTCGGCTATCTCTTTAAAAGAGAAAGAAGACAGATCCTGCAAAAGGAGAAGCAAAGCAAAACAGAAAAAAACAGAAGCTCGCATTTAGGCGAGAAAGAAAACCGGACAAAGCCGGAAACAAAAAACCGACGATTTATATTTCGCCGGAAAGCATAAACGGAAGCTTTCTCTCTCTGAAAGATTTTTCACTTTCTTTACCATTCATTATTCAATATTCACAAAATAAATAAATTTTGAGGAATATTTTTGTCTTTTTTTTTTTAATTTCCTTAGTCACCTAATTCACACTCTTTGAAGAGAAGAAGGTCAAGAAGAAAAAAACGTAAAACAAAAAAAATTTTGGGGAAAAAATGGTTAGGGTTTCCTTAGGAAGATAAGAAGGACCCCAAGTTAGGTCTGAAATGGTTTCTGCGAATTCTATAGTGAAGGGCTACAAGAATCAAACCTCTTTTACTAATCGAGTCGAATCTAGGGTTTGCTTGGGAGACGCCATGAAACGTAACGAGGAGGAGGATGAGAAAGACACAAACCCAAGTAAGTCAGCTTTTGATTCGCTCTCTCTTGATCTACAGATGGCTATACTGACTAGAGTGCGTGCCAAGACTCTTATGAATTCCCGATGCGTGTCAAAGACGTGGTCATCCATCATCGGAAGCCAAAAATTCATTGATTCCTTCTTTGCTATGTCCTCGAAGCAATCACGGTTTATAGTCGCTTTGAGTAATGGTGTATTCACCACGCCTGAGCAGAAGCTTACCTTCTTCTTCTCGTTTCAACACGACGAGGGAGAGAAGCATCAGTCTTCTTTTTTGGTACCCAGCTTCGAGATGGCAATTCCCACCACCTTTGCATACTACAGACAATTTTTGGCTTCTCTCCATGGCATTCTCGCTGTGAAAGCAAACTCATGGATGATGATGTGTAACCCTAGCATGGAGCAAGTCGTTAAGTTACCTGCTGGAGGTCCCATTGCTTCTTTTGTGGGATACGATCCGATTGATGATCAATTCAAAGCATTATCATGTTCTTCAAGAAATCTGAATGATTATATTGGTAATCTGGAGCACAAGGTATTAACAGTGGGAAGTGGTCAAGGATGGAGACCCATTAAAGGTACCACTTTACCTTATAGGACGAGTTCAGCTAGTGTATGCATCAACGGTTTTCTGTACTATGTTGCTTTCTTCACCCAAACTACAGGTCAAGCTTTTGTGCGTTTCGATGTTAGATCTGAGAAACTAAGTTTCATCAAAGTACCTAGTGATGTTGTGCTAAGCGGGGACGAATCAGTTTTCTTAGAATACAAAGGGAAACTAGCTTCCATTGTGAGACACCCTTATGCTCGTTTCACTAGTTTTTATTTGTGGATACTAGAAGACGCCGAGAAACCTGAATGGTCAAAGCAAACATGTGTTATACCCTCCTCTGTGTGGGATGATATTGAGTGTGGTGAAATATCTTTTCCTGGCACCAACAAGGCTGGTGAGATCATTATCGCCCCAACAAAGTTATCACGCAATGTTCGACCCTTCTACATTTTCTACTACAATGTTGAAACACAAAACATAAGAAGAGTTAGGCTCCTAGGAATTGGAGACAGTGAAGAGTTTAGGCGCTCTTATGGATTCCATGATAGACCCGAGGATTATTTTGTTCTGATCGCACATCAACACGTGGAGAGTCTTGGCTTTTTTAAATATCCTCTAATTTAACTTGATTCCAAGGATCCTCTAATGTAAGAGAGCATTGAAAAATCTTGTCTTTTATTTATTTTTACTTTTACTTTCAATATTTAATCAACAACTGAAGAACTCAAATCACTTACAATTTCTCCTCTAATGGATTGTAGAATTCTTTGGCTATGGTGCTGACCACTGTAGAAACCAATAAGTTAAATGATCTTCACTTCTTTAGCAATAGACGACCACAGGAAAATACAAAAACACTTGTATAAATAGTAAAATAGCTACGTACGTGCTTTGTCCTTCAATTTGGAACCTTCAAAATGAAACCATTTAGTCTTTCGTTTGTACTCAAAGTGAAACCTTCTAATTGCATGCTTCGGTTTTTCTTTTTTTCTGCTTCTTTGATTTACATCCTCTTTTTGTTTGGAAGCTTCTCGTATTACTCTTTTTTGAGCAAGACAAAAAAACAAGTAAGGTAGACTTAGATCCGCTCTCTCTTCAACAGATGACTTTTCTGACAAGAACACCGGCCAAGTCTCTTATGAAGTTTTGATGCGTGTCAAATATGTGGTCTTTCAACCATTATTTTGGAGATTAATAAGTTGAATAACATTCAATCCAATTTTATTCAACTTAATATTTTTAACTTTTCCAATTTTAAACAACCATTTGCAGCCGAAGACATCCATTTTTAGAAGCTCACCATCAGAAGAAAAAGCCATCAACTTAAACAAAAAGCAAGCAATTTTTATTTGAATTTTATCCAGTAATTTAATTCTCCACATTCATTTATTTTCTTTTTCTTCTTTAGACATTTATTTTCGCTGTTTAAGCACTATCTATGCATGTGGTTGATGAAATCCTAGCGGAGCAAGTCGCTAAGTTACCCACTACCACAGATTTCGTGGGATACGATCCGATTTCATAATCTATTAATCTATATATACAAAGTATATTATCCTTTTGTACAAGAATTTGGAACGATTCTAGTGGTCATATGGAGCACAAGGTGTATTAACATCAGGAGGTTGAAGCTTCTCGTATTTCTCTTCATTTCATGAAAACTGTTAATAATAAACTAAAATATCAAAACCTATATAATACATTTTCTTCTTCATATATTACCTTTAAATGTGATATTAATAGTTCCATAAACATGAAATAGGAAACATTATCTGAATTTATATATGTATCAAGTTATTGGTAAGGTATATGCATTTCTTCTTCTTCCACTTCAAATGTTAAAGGAGAAGAGTAACGTAAAATTTTACTTCTTCTTCTTCCCCATTAACGTATTTGATGTCTAGTTTAAGTCTTAATATAAAATCAGGTCATTAGGTGCACAAATCTCGATCGATATTTTCCTGAAAAGAAAACCATCATTAGATTAAATTTTTGTAATGTACGATAATGTTCCATCTCCTTCTAAAGGTGCTTCGATAGATGGAACTAGAATGAAATATGAGTTAGTAAAAAAATGTAACATGAATAAGCCAATAGTGTCAAACTCATCTATTGTCTTTTTGTCCAGCAAAAACAAAACTTGTCACATGATCATAAGCCAATTGTGTCAAACTCATCACTCATTCAATATCCATATATATCAAATCGTTATTAGGTTAGTTAAAAACAGTTGGCTCCTTCTTCATTTACTCATACAACCCCTCTAAAATGACCATACAATCGGTGGTGGCTGCCTTTCCATCTCCAGTTCGTTAGCATCTTCAGGTCTCTTGTCGAGATGTTTTCTTTTAATTATTCCCTGGTTTTAGTTGTGTGGGAGGTGTGGTTAGCGGTACATTGAGTATTTGCTGTTGTTTGCGTTTGCTTTGAGGCTTGAGCTCTCGAGGATCTAGTAAGCTAGGGCGTTCGGTGTAGCGTTTATTTGCTATTGTTTAATTTAGCTCTGTACTAGCCGACTTCGGAAAACACATATTAGATCTTGAAAGATTTTTTGTTCTTTAAATATTTCAACTAATGAGAGGAAAAATCTAACACCCATATTTCGTTATTTATATCTTTCAATAAGGAGGAATATCTTATTTTATTTCCATCTTTTGTACCTAACGAAGAGTGAAAGACGTACATACAGTCTATATGATACTAACAAAGAGTGACCATGCATGGGAACCAAGCATCATTCCTCTTCCTAAGAATTTGGTATAGGTTTGAAATGTGGTAAGTGTAGAGGAGGGCGATTACATGCTACCTTCTTAACTGCACACGGACCAATACAGCAAGAGAGTTACATTCTAGTTTACCGTCAAAAACTAATTTATGGTTCTTTAACCAAGAAAAACAAAAATCAAATATGGTTTCAAGACATTTAGAAAGATTAAAACTAAAAACTTAACATGTTCATGTCAAAAAAACAAAAAGTTAAAGAATCAGTACGAAACAAATATGAACAAAAAGTAACATTTTCAATAAATAAGTTCAGAATTATGGAGAAGAGTATATACTTCCCAATAAAGATCAAAATATGTATTTATCAAAAAAGACTCAAAATCTGTAATTAAAATTCTCTTAAGCTTAAGTTGTTTGATAACTATGATCTGTTTTTTTTTGTTTTTTTTTTGTCTATTTAAACAAAACCACAGATTTATTTTTTTACTTTTATTTTAAAAAGGAGGATAGAATAAGATGTGAATATCTCCGCCCATATTTAATTTTTTCTAGGATTTTTGTAATTGAAAATTTAAATGGTCTTTTTCATTTTTTTTTGTTTCAATTTAATGTTTTACATATTTCAGTCAATGTTAATAACATTGGCTTTTTTTTTAAGCTAATCATATAAAGCTGTTGACAAGAAAAAAAAAAAAAATAACATTGGTGAGATTTGTTTCGGTTTTTGGTATTATTTTCCTTTTTCTTATTGGTTTGTTTTAGGAATGAAGGAATTAAAAAAAAAAAAAAAAATTCTCTCTTTTTGTTCTTCTAAACAGTTGCGTTTTGAGAAAGAGTCCTCTTCTCTCTCTCGGGAAAACAGTAGCGGTGGCGACAATGTTCGATTCCACCGTCAAAGTCTCAAAGAGCACCTCCGCCGTCTCTGTTATCTTCGCTTCCAGACGGGGTGATACTGAGCTATCTAGCTCGAGTCTCAAAATCTGACCATGCAGCCTTATCACTCGTGTTCAAGAATTATAAGTCGCTGGTGGGTTCGCCTGAATTGTTGGATCCGTGGCAGTGTGGTGATGGAGAAGTAGGTTTACTTTTTGGATCAGTACAATCATAGCTTCTATTACTCTCCCACTGAAGGTAAATGGGGGAAAGATTTACGTGACTCCAATCTACAAGATGTCAAGACACCAAGAGTTGTGTGGTAGATGAATTGGTTTACTATTCTGACACTTTCGGGAATTTGTTTTGGTGTGAGTCTGAGGAAATGAAGTGGCGCAATCAAAAGGGGATGGCTTGGATGCAAGTGAAGGGTTTGGAGGCTCTGAAGAGAATGGTCCAGTCTGATATTGGGGAGTACTCGTCCGCATCTTGTATGTCCGATAACAAATTCCCGATAACCATCATTACGATATTAATGTGGAGATGAGTTCTCTATCAGATTTTATTTTGCAAATTCTTTTTCTATGGTAAGTGTTTGGATTCCTAAGTGTTTTGGACTTCAAAGCCATTTCCCTTTTGATTCATCTTCTTCTCTTACAAAATCTGTTAAGTATCCAATCCAAGCACGAGCCTCAATGATGGTGACAGACATAGTGCATGCCCTAGCTAACGTCAGCTTTCAAGGATTACATAGTTCAGATTCAACACCCTAGCAAAATTTCTATGCCGGCGAGTTGTGAGGTTCCATTCTAGAATATATAGCTCATGGAGTTGCTCGCCGTTGACCGGCTTTGTCTCGGATTAATTAGAATTGTACTCTATGATTGCTAACCTACTGAGGAGGGAAGAGTTTACAAAACGAATTCACAAGAGATAACAATCTGGATATTCGAGGTAAAAAATCTTATTATATATCTTATTATAAACTAATCTAAGAGCTAAACAAATTAGTAAACATTATTTTATGACTTAACCTTTTCAAATATAATTAAAATTTCGATACAATATTAATTTATTTATTTTGGTCAACATTTTGATACAGTATCTAATACCATAAATAATAGAATCCATTCAAAGGTAGAGGACTAGAAAGTTAAAAACATCATCAAATATTTGTCCTTTGAAATGAACAAACACAAATGCAAACAATTGACACTTCGCTTATTAGAAATCCACATCTTCTGATATAAGACCATTGATGTCATTAGGAGCATAAACACCCGCAATGGTGTTGGTGTTGGTGTTGGCGTTGATGGAAGGCATGTGACCAGTTGTAGCAAAATCCATGGTTGGTAGCTGGTGATAGTTGTCGTTCATAAGAGGGATTTGAGCATTCTCTCCATCATAACCCATCTGTTGTGGATGTCCCAGCAACATATTCATAAATGATCCCTGTTGATCCAGATACTGATTTGGATCCAAACTCATATCCTGGTGCAAATTCATATCATAGATTCCATGTTGAACCGGCCCAAAAGGAACATGGTGTTGAACCGACCCAAAAGGAACATGGTGTTGAACCGAGTCAACAGGAACATGGTGTTGAACCGACCCAAAAGGAACATGGTGTTTAACCAACGATTCATGCTGACTCGGATTCGGATTCATAGTCATACCGTTATCGGGAAAATAACCATAAAATCCATTAGGAGCAGTTACCATAGATGCATCCGCAGTAACAGGATGACCAGTAACCTCAACAGCAGGAGAATCTGCACCAGCAACTGAAGTAGGAACAAGCAGAGTGGAGGAAGAGGACTCACCATTTTCTAATGTAAGGGCATTCATCCTGGAATCAAGCTTCTTGATATAGCCACCAATAAAAGACCTCAGATCTTGAAGGTCCGTTGCAGCATACGGGTGCTGATTCATCTTGCCTTCGAGACAATCAAACATAAGTTGTCTAAGCTGAGTCTCTCGGTTGTCACTACGCAGATTTTCCACTTTCTTTTCTGCTTTGTTAATTTCGCGACGCAAATAGCTCTCGTGATTAAACATATACTTGCACTGATTTTCCACCGGTAACTCCATAACCTTCGAAACCACCTCTTGGACGCCTTCCGCTGACGGCCACACCACCGGATTCTCGTACGGGCTGCAGATGACCGCACAGGCTTTCACACCGCAGAGAGTCGTGAACTCATGGAGTTTCTTCACTATCCCTGCCTTCCTCTTCTTGAATGTTTGTTTCCTCAGGTAGTTGTTAGCTATGAGCGATAACTTCAACCTCCCCTTCATCTTTCTTTGCTTTTCTTTTTTCTGTGTGTGGTGTGTTGTGTTTAGATGTTTGGCTATGAAGACTCTATTTATATTAGTAACGAAACGGGTGCATGTAGTCATTAGGTTACTTGCTGCTTAGCTGGACTCATTAATACGAAGATATAGCAATAAAGATTTGTTTTCTATTTTATTAATTGAGAGGGCCACTAATGAGTGATTTATAGCTTTTGTGTTTATGACTTTAAATATGAACTTTAAGGTTTTGCTTTTTTTACTAAGAATAGGCTATCTTCATCTATAACTCTCATTTTTCTTTTAATGGTAATTTCAAGCTTTGTTGATAAACTATGAAATTTTGTAATATTTTAAAATTTTGCATTTTGCATTTTATTGATTGAGAGGGCCACTAATGACTAATAATAGCTTTTGTGTTTTATGACTTTAAATTTGAACTTTAAGGTTTTGTTTTTTCCGCAAGAAGCTATCGACCGTCTTGAGTCGGAATTTCTAGACTCAAGGTAATTTCAAGCTTTGTTGATAAACTATGAAGTTTTGTAATATTTTAAAATTTTGCATTTTGTATAAGAATATAGTACTACATCTTCAGAAAAAAATTCAATGTAAATGTAAAAATCATGAGTATATAAAAGCTCACAAATGAATTATATGTGTAAGCTATATTAATCATTATTTTAGAGAACTTTCTGTTGTATTTTTTTCCGTTTTTAGGATTAAATTATTTATTGAATTTTTTTAAACAATTCCCAGCTAATTATGAGGAATAAATTAGTTGTAATTAACAGCTAATCTATATTTTCTCTCTAGCCACTTGCAGTATCCAAAAAAAAAATGGAAAATAGAAATCCACTGCAGTTCGTCTGACAAGTGATCATATTACTAAATGCTTAGGTTGCATGGAAACGGAAATGAAAACGTGCAAGCAAAAAATTTGGAAACGGGAAACGATTTTTTTCAAAAATTAGGAAATGGGGAAACGTTTTGGAAAAGTTATATATTTATATATATATATATATATATAATAAAACACCAAACATAAAAACCATATCAAAAATCGTCAAACAACAAAACTCCAAAATATAAATATTAAATAGTTGAACTAAAACATTAATAATATTATATATTTTTATCTTTAATGAAGTTTTATATTTCTAAATTATTTATTTATTAAGTTTCAAACTAAAAAATAGGGTTTTTGTCGTGTTTCTAAAACGGAAATAGAGCTTCCATTGTGTTTCCAAACATAAATTTTTAGAAATCGTGTTTTCGTGTCTTGTTTCCAAGTTTCCACGAGTTTCTGTTTCCGAAACGTTTCGGAAACGGGAAACAGACCTCTAAAAAAGTTTCCATGCAACATAGAATGCATTTACAAAATAGAAATTATTTATTTATTCTTTGATTTCTTGAAAAAGATTGTTTCAAACATATATACTAGAAATTAAATATTACATGAGAGACTGGTATAAATGTGATCCAATTACAGCTTTGAAATCATATTTTTTTAATCTTGAATAATTTTATTAAGTTGACTAAAAATTAAATTCTTAATTTTTTAAAAAGAGTGGTTTTATTATTTATCTATTAGTTATTGAAAATACAGTGAATCTAACCATTCAAAAATTAAAATCATAAAATGAAAAAGTAAGAAAGGTATATGGTAAGGCGATAATTTATAAACTATAAAATATTGTAAATAAGACGATCCAATAGTAGCTTTGAAAATTAAGTCTTCAAATTATGAATGAATTTAACAACTGTTATTAAATCTATTAATACATTGTCTTTATTATGTAGCTCCTTAAATCATTAAAATTGAATCAGTTTTTAAATAAATAATGTCATTAGATAATTATAACATCAATTAATGTAATTGATGCTAAGTCATATATTTGCTTCACTTATAAATAAGTAGTTTAAAATTACATCACTTAGTTTTTTTATACAATTTAATTGATACAATGTATTCTGTTTTTTTCCATCCAATTGGCTCGTCTAAGCTAATCTTTTGTCGACAAAAAAAATTCAGTTTTATGTAGTATATTCTTATTTGCTTACTAGCTTAATTACTAATGGTTTGTTACATAACAAATTAATTCATGTGCCATAACAAAACTACTTTTCATGTTTAAATATAAGTCTAAATAGGGATGTCTCAAACTATCTATACTGTGCGTGAAACATGTCCAAATATGACACTTTTTGTAAAACAGAAATAATATTAACTATGATAAGATTATAAATCATAAAAACCCTATGAAAAATCCTGAACCTAACAAGCAAACTACTCAGACATAATCATTGAAGAACAAAACATCTTTCTGAATAATAAGCAATTGAGATTATAAAGAGTAAGAAGGAGTTCAAGAATTCTTCTCTACAAAGCAGATCTGATCTCTCTCTCTCCAAAGCTCTCCAAATCTCACAGGATTGCAGAAAAATAAAAACTTGCTAGAATAAAACTTAAGGGTTTGCAAAAACCTAAAAACTATATATATATGTCCTAAAACACGTTAGAGACTTATGTTGCAATTATGGAAGACTTTGGGCAACTTTTGTAAATTTTCCAAAACTTGGGTCTTGAGTCGGCAGAGAGGGGTGTCGATCGATGCCCCCTTATGTGGTGTCAGTCGATGCTACTCATAGGATCAGACTCCAAATTGATTTCCTTCGAATTGATGCTCCAAAATGATCCAAATTGCTCTATTTTTCTTCTTTCATGCCAAAATCCTAGAAAACCTGTAAAGACTCAAAAACATCCTAGAAAATAAATCAAAAGACTCTAAAAGACTCGTTATATCATGGTTAAAAACTACAAAAACCATGATATATCAAGGAGTCAATTAGTTGTAATTAACAGTTAATCTCTATTTTCTCTCTAGCCACTTGTAGTATCTGAAAAAAATTTTCAAAATAGAAATCCCACTGTGCCTTATACTGCATTTTGTTTGATAGGTGATCATATTACTAAATGCATTTACAAAATAGAATTTATTTATTTATTCTTTGATTTCTTTTTAAAAAAAATTCAAACATATATACTAGAAATTAAATATTACATGAGAGACTGGTATATAATGTGATCCAAATACAGCTTCGAAATCATATTTTTAAATCTTGAATAATTTATTACGTTGAAAACAATAAGTGACTTAATTTTAAGAAAAGAGTAATTTTATTAGCTATCTATTAGTTATTTAAAGTACAGTGAATCTAACCATTCAAAAATTAAAAGCATAAAATAGAAAAAAGTAAAAAATGTATATGGGAAGGCGATAATTTATAAATTATAAGATATTGTAAATAAAACGATCTAAAAGTAGCTTTGAAAATTATATCTTCACATTATGAATGAAATTAATAACTGTTGTTCAATCTACGAGGTTTGGGAGAGATAAGCTCTACTTTTTTCTTGCTCCATTTCTCGATTTGCTTCTGAATCTTCACGACTTCAATATTTCCATTTACTTTGATCTCATTCTTTTCATAATCAAACTCCACACCATGAACCCCTACAATAATAATATATTACTAAATCAACGATGGTTGACAATATATATATATATATATGTGTAAAATTTTATATATACTTTATAAATACCTTTTAAAAACTTTTCAAAATCTTTTAAATTTGACAAAAAAAAACTTTATAAATAGTTGGATCGAGTCTCTAAGTAGTACGTATTATCTAGAAATATCTTATAAAACTTTATAATTTTGCATATTTAAAAATGGATATTTTTGAAAATGGATAGATGAGAGAAACATTTCTAAAAATATTCGCAAACTTTATAATTATTAAATTAATTAACATAACTAATACAGCAATCCGCGCATATGCGCGGACTTTTACCTAGTATTATACCAATAGCTGAGACACATTTAGTTATTTAACCTCATTCTGATTTATTATTTGCAGCTATATGCCATTGTGTTTTTAACAAAAAAAAATGTGTTACTTTAAAAAACTTTAACACAAAACTTTATTAAAATAATTAAGTTTAAGGTTTAAATATATTTTATATATTAGAAAAAATAATTTATTGAAATGCATGTGGGTTACCCGCGGATCTCACGAATTCAAACTGGGCAGATGCAAAGACATTTTGCGGCTCAAAATATTTAAACCTATTCGGGATGGCTTAGTGGACAAGTTTGACCGGGTTAACAATTTTATTTAAATCATTTGGTTCATGAAATTTTAGTTTTTGGTAGTTTTTATCTGATTTGATAGTTTAAGATTTTCATTAAAATCTAAGCGATCACTTATTCGGTTCACATTTGACTCAAATCCATCATCATATCAATCTAAAATTTATGGTGAAACGATTAATATTTTAAACTTTCATAAACTTGATGAATTCAAATTAATATAAGTTTGTATTATAAATGTTATACTAAATAAATATATTTACAAATGTAATATATCAAACAAAAATTTCATCCCGTGCAACAGCACGGGTTATTACCTAGTTAAATATTACATGAGAGACTGGTATATAATGTGATCCAAATACAGCTTCGAAATCATATGTTTAAATCTTGAATAATTTATTACGTTGAAAAAAATAAGTGACTTGATTATAAGAAAAGAGTAATTTTATTAGCTATCTATTAGTTATTTAAAGTATAGTTAATCTTACCATTCAAAAATTAAAAGCATAAAATGGAAAAAAAGTAAGAAATGTATATGGGAAGGCGATAATTTATAAATTATAAGATATTGTAAATAAAACGATCTAAAAGTAGCTTTGAAAATTATATCTTCACATTATGAATGAAATTAATAACTGTTATTAAATCTACGAGGTTTCCGATTTTTTTAATCGATTATAATTACTAGAAAATCTATCACTTTATCTATTGGACTTTGATTACTTGTTTCTATTTTTAATTTGAGGAAAGATTCTAATCTAATTGGAAGTAGTTCTCACATTAAATGATTCATCCATTACACAATCTAACCAGAAAAACAAAAAAAAAAGGGAAATTAGGGAAAAGATTACACAACCAAAAGATAGTCTAAGATTTTTTAAGTCAAGAGGATGAGATGAAATCACTCTAGATTACACAACCATAAGATAAATAAACCACTTTGATTTAAGGATGAAATCACTCTAACCAAAACCATAAATAAACCTTACCGCCACACACAGTCTGAGAGAAAAATCAATCTTCAGTTTCTTCACCGCCGAGCAAGTCGATCACGAGAGCCACCGTAATTAGATTTGCAAGGAGATCATTCGGGTTTTCTTTAGCTTTATGAAGAAGAACCCTCTTACCTATCTCCAGGAGCTCCTTCTCAAGTTTAATTTCCTCACGCCTAGCTTTCTCGAAGTTCCGGTCACTCTCAGTTTTTTTCTCTTTCTTGTTTTGTTCTTCCATAGCTATGTCCTCCTCCTTCTCTCTCTGAAATTTCTTGCCAACAAAAGTCACATCTCCAGAGAGCGAGAGGATGTAGGAGGCAAATGAGATCTTGTCCATCCTGGTAATAGTAGAAACGTCCAAACATTGCACAGTTAATATTTATCTTATGGTTTTGGCTAATTAGAGTGATTTCATCCCATTAACCTAAAAGAATGGTGTAAATTGTTGCACAATTGAAAATGTTGAACAAGTTGAAAAAAAATATTTAACCAAATTTCACCATTTGAATGGAAGGGATTAAAAAAGTTGAAAATAACTATTCAACCCATTCAACTAAAAAAGTTGAAAAATAAACTAATCCTACAACAAAAATGTTCAACTTGTTCAACCATTATTTTGGAGATTAATGAGTTGAATAACATTCAACCCAATTTTGTTCATCTTAATATTTTAACTTTTCCAATTTTAAACAACCATTTGCAGCCGAAGACATCCATTTTTGGAAGTTCACCATCAGAAGAGAAAGCCATCAACTTAAACAAAAAGCAAGCAATTTTTATTTGAATTTTATCCAATAATTTAATTCTCTACATTCATTTATTTTCGTCTTCTTCTTTAGACATTTATTTTTGCTGTTTAAGCACTATCTATGCATGTGGTTGATGAAATCCTAGCGGAGCAAGTCGCTAAGTTACCCACTACCACAGATTTCGTGGGATAAGATCCGATTTCATAATCTATTAATCTATATATACAAAGTATATTATCCTTTTGTACAAGAATTTGGAACGATTCTAGTGGTCATATGGAGCACAAGGTGTATTAACATCAGGAGGTTGAAGCTTCTCGTATTTCTCTTCATTTCATGAAAACTGTTAATACTAAACTAAAATATCAAAACCTATATAATACATTTTCTTCTTCATATATTACCTTTAAATGTGATATGAATAGTTCCATAAACATGAAATAGGAAACATTATCTGAATTTATATATGTATCAAGTTATTGGTAAGGTATATGCATTTCTTCTTCTTCCACTTCAAATGTTAAAGGAGAAGAGTAACATAAAATTTTATTTATTCTTCTTCCCCATTAACGTATTTGATGTCTAGTTTAAGTCTTAATATAAAATCAGGTAATTAGGTGCACAAATCTCGATTGATATTTTCCTGAAAAAAAACCATCATTAGATTAAATTTTTGTAATGTACGATAATGTTCCATCTCCTTCTAAAGGTGCTTCGATAGATGGAACTAGAATGAAATATGAGTTAGTAAAAAAATGTAACATGAATAAGCCAATAGTGTCAAACTCATCTATTGTCTTTTTGTCCAGCAAAAACAAAACTTGTCAAATGATCATAAGCCAATTGTGTCAAACTCATCACTCATTCAATATCCATATATATCAAATCGTTATTAGTGTTAGTTAAAAACAATTGGCTCCTTCTTCATTTACTCATACAACCCCTCTAAAATGACCATACAACCGGTGGTGGCTGCCTTTCCATCTCCAGTTCGTTAGCATCTTCGGGTCTCTTGTCGAGATGTTTTCTTTTAATTATTCCCTGGTTTTAGTTGTGTGGGAGGTGTGATTAGCGGTACATTGAGTATTTGCTGTTGTTTGCGTTTGCTTTGAGGCTTGAGCTCTCGAGGATCTAGTAAGCTAGGGCGTTCGGTGTAGCGTTTATTTGCTATTGTTTAATTTAGCTCTGTACTAACTGACTTCGGAAAACACATATTAGATCTTAAAAGATTTTTCGTTATTTAAATATTTCAACTAATGAGAGGAAAAATCTAACACCCATATTTCGTTATTTATATCTTTCAATAAGGAGGAATATCTTATTTTATTTCCATCTTTTATACCTAACGAAGAGTAAAAGACGTAAATACAGTCTATATGATACTAACAAAGAGTGACCATGCATGGGAACCAAGCGTCATTCCTCTTCCTAAGAATTTGGTATAGGTTTGAAATGTGGTAAGTGTAGAGGAGGGCGATTACATGCTACCTTCTTAATTGCACACGGACCAATACAGCAAGAGAGTTACATTCTAGTTTACCGTCAAAAACTAATTTATGGTTCTTTAACCAAGAAAAACAAAAATCAAATATGGTTTCAAGACATTTAGAAAGATTAAAACTAAAAACTTAACATGTTCATGTCTAAACAAAACAAAAAGTTAAAGAATCAGTACGAAACAAATATGAAAAAAAGTAACATTTTCATTAAATAAGTTCAGAATTATGGAGAAGAGTATATACTTTCCAATAAAGATCAAAATATGTATTTATCAAAAAAACTCAAAATCTGTAATTAAAATTCTCTTAAGCTTGACTTGTTTGATAACTATGATCTGCTTTTTTTTTTGTTTTTTTTTGTCTATTTAGACAAAACCACAGATTTATTTTCTTACTTTTATTTTGAAAAGGAGGATAAAATAAGATGTGAATATCTCCGACCATATTTAATTTTTTCTAAGATTTTTGTAATTGAAAATTTAAATGGTCTTTTTCATTTCTTTTTGTTTCAATTTAATGTTTTACATATTTCAGTCAATGTTAATAACATTGGCTTTTTTTTAAGCTAATCATATAAAGCTGTTGACAAGAAAAAAAAAAAAAATAACATTGGTGAGATTTGTTTCGGTTTTTGGTATTATTTTCCTTTTTCTTATTGGTTTGTTTTAGGAATGAAGGAATTAAAAAAAAAAAAAAAAATTCTCTCTTTTTGTTCTTCTAAACAGTTGCGTTTTGAGAAAGAGTCCTCTTCTCTCTCTCGGGAAAACAGTAGCGGTGGCGACAATGTTCGATTCCACCGTCAAAGTCTCAAAGAGCACCTCCGCCGTCTCTGTTATCTTCGCTTCCAGACGGGGTGATACTGAGCTATCTAGCTCGAGTCTCAAAATCTGACCATGCAGCCTTATCACTCGTGTTCAAGAATTATAAGTCGCTGGTGGGTTCGCCTGAATTGTTGGATCCGTGGCAGTGTGGTGATGGAGAAGTAGGTTTACTTTTTGGATCAGTACAATCATAGCTTCTATTACTCTCCCACTGAAGGTAAATGGGGGAAAGATTTACGTGACTCCAATCTACAAGATGTCAAGACACCAAGAGTTGTGTGGTAGATGAATTGGTTTACTATTCTGACACTTTCGGGAATTTGTTTTGGTGTGAGTCTGAGGAAATGAAGTGGCGCAATCAAAAGGGGATGGCTTGGATGCAAGTGAAGGGTTTGGAGGCTCTGAAGAGAATGGTCCAGTCTGATATTGGGGAGTACTCGTCCGCATCTTGTATGTCCGATAACAAATTCCCGATAACCATCATTACGATATTAATGTGGAGATGAGTTCTCTATCAGATTTTATTTTGCAAATTCTTTTTCTATGGTAAGTGTTTGGATTCCTAAGTGTTTTGGACTTCAAAGCCATTTCCCTTTTGATTCATCTTCTTCTCTTACAAAATCTGTTAAGTATCCAATCCAAGCACGAGCCTCAATGATGGTGACAGACATAGTGCATGCCCTAGCTAACGTCAGCTTTCAAGGATTACATAGTTCAGATTCAACACCCTAGCAAAATTTCTATGCCGGCGAGTTGTGAGGTTCCATTCTAGAATATATAGCTCATGGAGTTGCTCGCCGTTGACCGGCTTTGTCTCGGATTAATTAGAATTGTACTCTATGATTGCTAACCTACTGAGGAGGGAAGAGTTTACAAAACGAATTCACAAGAGATAACAATCTGGATATTCGAGGTAAAAAATCTTATTATATATCTTATTATAAACTAATCTAAGAGCTAAACAAATTAGTAAACATTATTTTATGACTTAACCTTTTCAAATATAATTAAAATTTCGATACAATATTAATTTATTTATTTTGGTCAACACTTTGATACAGTATCTAATACCATAAATAATAGAATCCATTCAAAGGTAGAGGACTAGAAAGTTAAAAACATCATCAAATATTTGTCCTTTGAAATGAACAAACACAAATGCAAACAATTGACACTTCGCTTATTAGAAATCCACATCTTCTGATATAAGACCATTGATGTCATTAGGAGCATAAACACCCGCAATGGTGTTGGTGTTGGTGTTGGCGTTGATGGAAGGCATGTGACCAGTTGTAGCAAAATCCATGGTTGGTAGCTGGTGATAGTTGTCGTTCATAAGAGGGATTTGAGCATTCTCTCCATCATAACCCATCTGTTGTGGATGTCCCAGCAACATATTCATAAATGATCCCTGTTGATCCAGATACTGATTTGGATCCAAACTCATATCCTGGTGCAAATTCATATCATAGATTCCATGTTGAACCGGCCCAAAAGGAACATGGTGTTGAACCGACCCAAAAGGAACATGGTGTTGAACCGAGTCAACAGGAACATGGTGTTGAACCGACCCAAAAGGAACATGGTGTTTAACCAACGATTCATGCTGACTCGGATTCGGATTCATAGTCATACCGTTATCGGGAAAATAACCATAAAATCCATTAGGAGCAGTTACCATAGATGCATCCGCAGTAACAGGATGACCAGTAACCTCAACAGCAGGAGAATCTGCACCAGCAACTGAAGTAGGAACAAGCAGAGTGGAGGAAGAGGACTCACCATTTTCTAATGTAAGGGCATTCATCCTGGAATCAAGCTTCTTGATATAGCCACCAATAAAAGACCTCAGATCTTGAAGGTCCGTTGCAGCATACGGGTGCTGATTCATCTTGCCTTCGAGACAATCAAACATAAGTTGTCTAAGCTGAGTCTCTCGGTTGTCACTACGCAGATTTTCCACTTTCTTTTCTGCTTTGTTAATTTCGCGACGCAAATAGCTCTCGTGATTAAACATATACTTGCACTGATTTTCCACCGGTAACTCCATAACCTTCGAAACCACCTCTTGGACGCCTTCCGCTGACGGCCACACCACCGGATTCTCGTACGGGCTGCAGATGACCGCACAGGCTTTCACACCGCAGAGAGTCGTGAACTCATGGAGTTTCTTCACTATCCCTGCCTTCCTCTTCTTGAATGTTTGTTTCCTCAGGTAGTTGTTAGCTATGAGCGATAACTTCAACCTCCCCTTCATCTTTCTTTGCTTTTCTTTTTTCTGTGTGTGGTGTGTTGTGTTTAGATGTTTGGCTATGAACACTCTATTTATATTAGTAACGAAACGGGTGCATGTAGTCATTGGGTTACTTGCTGCTTAGCTGGACTCATTAATACGAAGATATAGCAATAAAGATTTGTTTTCTATTTTATTAATTGAGAGGGCCACTCACTAATTATAGCTTTTTGACTTCAAAATTTAACTTTAAGGTTTTGTTTTTTTTACTAAGAATAGGCTATCTTCGTCTATTATACTCTCTCATTTTCCATTAAAAGGTAATTCCAAGATTTGTTTACAAACTATGAAATTTTGTAATATTTTTTAAATTTGCACTTTGTTTTAGAATATAATACTATATCTTCAAGAAAAAACTGCAATGTAAATGTAAAAATCATAGCTACATTACATATAAAAGCTCACAAATGACATGTGTAAGCTATGATAATCATTACTAGGATATATCCCGTGCTTAAAGCACGGGTCAACAATTTTAAAAAAAATTATAATATAATAATTAAAATTATTGTTTTTTTAAGTTATTTTGTTTGAGATAATATTTATTTAAAATTTTTATGTAAATCTATTAGTCTTTTTGAATACTAATTATTTTAGAATATTATAGTATTTTATTTTTGATGTATTATTACAGTCTTATATTGATTGTTGTTATATTTGCATCATTATTATGTGAAATATAAAATAGTAATTTTAATATTATAATTGTGAGTAAATAAAAATTATTAATTTATTATTTATATAAATTTAGTTTTACCAACCTGCCAATGTGGAAATTAAAACACACATTTCATACAATAAATAATATATCTTCGTTAAAAAAAAATTAAATCACAACATATGCAGAAAAAAAATATGCATTTTAAATTATAATTATTATATGAAAATTCCAAAAACAATTTGTAAATAAAATAAAATAAAGATGATAGGAGAATCATAATTTGAAAACTTAACAAAATCTTCGAATTTAGTTATTAAAAATAATTGTATTGTATACTTGGATATAAATTCTTAGTTTTTAAAATTCTGATTGGTTTATATATTTTTTAAAAAAATAATTAGTAATTTCGTCCATAATTTATTAGAGAGAGAAAATTATTTTTTAGATTTTTTAATATTTGATCCGTAAGTGTTTTTTATTTTTAATTAATTATATTTATTTAAATTAGTTAATTAAACTTAATTATTTTTTTCTAATGGCAATTGAATGTAATTTTTTACACATTTTAAGGTTAGTTTTATATTTGTACTTCTCAATTAATATAGTAGGATTAATTTAGAGAGCTTTGTGTTGCATTTTTTTCCATTTTTAGGATTTAAAAATTAATTGCATTTTTTAAAAAATATTACCAGCTAATTATGAGGAGTCAATTAGTTGTAATTAACAGCTAATCTCTATTTTCTCTTTAGCCACTTGCAGTATCCAAAAAAAAATTCAAAATAGAAATCCCACTGTGCCTTATACTGCATTTCGCTTGATAGGTGATCATATTACTAAATGCGGTAACAAAATAGAATTTGTTTATTTATTCTTTGATTTCTTTTAAAAGTAATCAAACATATATACTAGAAATTAAATATTACTAGCAATTGTTGGTGAAAAATATCCAGAGGAGAGTCACAATGCGTGATAAATTGGATGTCACTAGCAACTTAGCAAGACTGAAGTGCAAGCAGTTTTTCTTGTTCTTTTTCAGAGGAGCCAAATCAATTTAACCATTACAAAGTTACAAACCCACTTTTTTACGGTGCAGTTATGAACAAAATTGCATGTATTAATAGTACTTCAACTGCATGTTGATTAAAGTGCCGTCTGATGCTTCATAATCTAAAACCTTCAAAAGTAAAGGAGAAGCTTCAGATGGCACGCATCAAACTACAAAGACCCTCTAAATCAAGGAGAAGCATCAGACGGCACTTTAATCAGACACGAGTACTGCTTCTACTTGGAGTTGTATTCACTGAACTGGTTTTAGCATCTGCAAACAAAAAATCTAAACCATCTCTGTCCCATCAGCTTTGTTCATGTCTTCTGTTAAAGAATTCCTTACACGTACGGGACGAAAGCAAAGGCCTCTCAGGTGTTCTATAAGGGTCACGGGAGCCAAGGAAGCAACTCGGTGGCGCAGGAGAGTTGGGGTTGCTTAATGAATCTTCTTTTAAGATTTCTCCCATTCTTGAAAGAATCCGGATTGCTAGATTCGCGAGTGTTCGGGAATATGCCTCAAGAACCGCATGACCAATGTCCTGTAAAAGAAAAGTATGAGATGTTTCAGCTTTTTCAGGACATATGGGAGTAAGAAATAGATATGAAGATGTAAGTAGTTCTGTTTATGTTTTACCTTGCCATATTAGATCTTTGTGGCATCAAGAAACGAGTGAGGGAGAATAGGGTATTTGGTTTTGATCTGACTTCTAAGCGCTTCAGCTCGGTTCAAGAGTGACTCAATAATGCGAAGTAAAATAAAACTTAATTTTCAAATGATGCTGTGTGTTTTTGTTCTTTTTCTTCCTTGTCTAGTAATGTATGATTTTGTGTGTTTGTTGTTTGTCTCAGGAGCTTCAGTATGGTATAAGGTCATCCTAAATCATTAATTTATTTTATCTTGATCTTGGATTTCTTTTTGTTTTATATTAATGTGGAGATGAGTTCTCTCTATCAGATTTTATTTTGCAAATTCTTTTTCTATGGTAGGTTTTTTGGACTTCAAAGCCATTTTCCTTCATTGTTTTATACTTCTTCAAAATATATAATGTTTTAATAAAAGCACGCAGATTAAAAAGTTTTTACTTTTAACAAGTTCAACCAGTCGAAAACAACACTTTATAATATAAAATACTAAACTAATCTAAAAGTTGCATAGAAAACTGAAACATCTTATATTATATGAAACAAAAAATTTCTCTAAAACATCTTATATTTTGAAACGGAGAGAGTATTAATATCGTCCAAAATTGTTTTCACTTCATTTAACTCCATTAATTAACGTAGAGCTTATGTTGTGCAAATGGACTGAGTTCTTGTGTTAGCTCTATTACCCAAGATTGTAAACTTAAACCGTTGTCATTTTTCAATGAAATATTTACTTAGCAAAAAAATGATCTGATTTTTGGGTGATCATATGAACTCGAAATAGCAATTTGATAAGAAAATTAAAAAAAAAAAAAAAAAGGAAACAACGAAATACAAACAATAACAATGTATCTTTAATTCACTCATTGAAACAACTGAAATTTACCTAGTTACTCGATATTAACCTTCAATAGTTGGTCATTAATTAGAAGTGTACTTTATGATTGCTAACCTACCCACGAGGGAAGAGGTAACAAACGAAATCACAAGAAATAACAATTCGGATAATCAAGCTAAACAATCTATTTTTTTATAAACTAATCTAAGAGAAAAAAAATTAGATAATATTATTTTATGACCAAATTTTCAAATATAATTAATATTATGTTAGGATACAATCCAAGTCCCACATCTGAAGTTTGAAGGAACTATCATTAATATATAAAAGGTTATGATCAATATACTAATTGTCAATTGGTTTTGAGTTAGAAGCTCAAGATAAACCCAAATTTAACATAGTATCAGAGCCCAAGGTTAAAATTCTGGTGGACCTAGAAAAGTGGATACGGACATGCCTATTGTTAACCCGAGTAATGGGGGTCCAAGAAAGAGTTTATTATCAGTCCAAGTGGGATCGGTTCGAGATGGAGTTATCATCTCGAGGAGGCGTGTTAATATCCCACATGTGGTCCTTGGTTTGAAAGGGAGATTATTGGGATACAATCCAAGTCCCACATCTGAAGTTTGAAGGGACTATCATTAATATATAAAAGGTTATGGTTAATCTACTAATTGCCAATTGGTTTTTAGTTAAAAGCCCAAGATAAACCCAAATTTAACATATTATATCTTTCTTTTTCTTTTTTGTCAACATTTGGATACACCATAAATAATAGATTCCACTCAAAGGTAAAGGACTAGAAAGTTAAAAACAACATCAAATATTTGTCCTTTGAAAGGAACAAACACAAATGCAAATTATTGTCAAAAAAAAAAAAAAAAAAAACAAACACAAATGCAAACAATTGACACTTCACTTAGAAATCCACATCTTCTGACTAAAGACTATTGATGTCATAAGGAGCATAAACACCCGCAATGGTGTTGGTGTTGGTGTTGATGGAAGGCATGTGACCAGTTGCAGCAAAATCCATGGTTGGTAGCTGGTGATAGTTGCCGTTCATAAGAGGTGGGATGTGAGCATGCTCTTCATCATAACCCATTTGTTGAGGATGTCCCATCAAAAGATTCATAAATGATCCCTGTTGATACGCATACTGATTTGGATCCAAACTCATATCCTGGTGCAAATTCATATCATAGATTCCATGTTGAGTCTGATCATCAAAATTCATGGGAGTATGGTATTGAACCGAGTCAACAGGAACATGGTGTTGAACCGACCCAAAAGGAACATGGTGTTGAACCGAGTCAACAGGAACATGGTGTTGAACCGAGCCAACAGGAACATGGTGTTGAACCAACGATTCATGCTGACTCGGATTCGGATTCATAGTCATACCGTTATCGGGAAAATAACCATAAAATCCATTAAGAGCAGTTACCATAGATGCATCCGCAGTAACAGGATGACCAGTAACCTCAACAGCAGGAGAATCTGCACCAGCAACTGAAGTAGGAACAAGCAGAGTGGAGGAAGAGGACTCACCATTTTCTAATGTAAGGGCATTCATCCTGGAATCAAGCTTCTTGATATAGCCACCAATAAAAGACCTCAGATCTTGAAGGTCCGTTGCAGCATACGGGTGCTGATTCATCTTGCCTTCGAGACAATCAAACATAAGTTGTCTAAGCTGAGTCTCTCGGTTGTCACTACGCAGATTTTCCACTTTCTTTTCTGCTTTGTTAATTTCGCGACGCAAATAGCTCTCGTGATTAAACATATACTTGCACTGATTTTCCACCGGTAACTCCATAACCTTCGAAACCACCTCTTGGACGCCTTCCGCTGACGGCCACACCACCGGATTCTCGTACGGGCTGCAGATGACCGCACAGGCTTTCACACCGCAGAGAGTCGTGAACTCATGGAGTTTCTTCACTATCCCTGCCTTCCTCTTCTTGAATGTTTGTTTCCTCAGGTAGTTGTTAGCTATGAGCGATAACTTCAACCTCCCCTTCATCTTTCTTTGCTTTTCTTTTTTCTGTGTGTGGTGTGTTGTGTTTAGATGTTTGGCTATGAAGACTCTATTTATATTAGTAACGAAACGGGTGCATGTAGTCAGTAGGTTACTTGCTGCTTAGCTGGACTCATTAATACGAAGATATAGCAATAAAGATTTGTTTTGCATTTTATTAATTGAGAGGGCCACTAATGACTAATTATAGCATTTGTGTTTATGACTTTAAATATGAACTTTAAGGTTTTGTTTTTTTTACTATTGTCAAAAAAAAAAAAAAAGGCTATCTTCGTCTATTACTCTTATTTTTCTTTTAATGGTAATTTCAAGCTTTGTTGATAAACTATAAAATTTTGTAATATTTTAAAATTTTGCATTTTTCATTTTATTAATTGAGAGGGCCACTAATGACTAATAATAGCTTTTGTGTTTTATGACTTTAAATTTGAACTTTAAGGTTTTGTTTTTTTAACTAAGAATAGGCTATCTTCGTCTATTACTCTCATTCTCTTTTTAAAGGTAATTTCAAGCTTTGTTGATAAACTATGAAATTTTGTAATATTTTAAAATTTTGCATTTTGTTTAAGAATATAGTACTACATCTTCAGGAAAAAAATTCAATGTAAATGTAAAAATCATGAGTATATAAAAGCTCACAAATGAATTATATGTGTAAGCTATATTAATCATGATTTTCGAGAACTTTCTGTTGTATTTTTTTCCCGTTTTAAGGATTAAATTATTTATTGAATCTTTTTAAACAATTACCAGCTAATTATGAGGAATAAATTAGTTGTAATTAACAGCTAATCTATATTTTCTCTCTAGCCACTTGTAGTATCTAAAAAAAAACCACTGCAGTTCGTTTGACAGGTGATCATATTACCAAATGCTTAGGTTGCATGGAAACGGAAACAAAAACGTGTAAGCAAAAAATTCGGAAACGGGAAATGATTTTTTTCAAAAATTATGAAATGGGGAAACGTTAACGTTATATATTTATATCTATATATATATATATAATAAAACACCAACCATAAAACCCATATCAAAAAGCGTCAAACAACAAAACTTCAAAATATAAATATTAAATAGTTGAATTAAAACACTAATAATATTATATACTTTTATCTTTAATGAAGTTTTATATTTCTAAATTATTTATTTATTAAGTTTCAAACTAAAAAAAGGTTTTTGTCGTGTTTCTAAAACGGAAATGGAGCTTCCATTGTGTTTCCAAACATAAATTTTTAGGAATCGTGTTTTCGTGTCTTGTTTCCAAGTTTCTTTTTTTTTTTTTTGCTATTTTTGTAAATATCATTTAAATGAAAGTTAAGGTAATACAGAAGCTTTACCTACGATAGAGTAACTTTGGAAAAAAAAAAAAAGAAGTTACAATAGTTTTAATTTTGGAAAAATATTAGAATAACTAACGTATCCAGAGGAGCGTTAGCGGTTGCCAACGCCTTCTAAGTCGCCTACCTGTGATAGTGTTTCGAATTTCTCTATCAATGATCTTGAAGATTGCTGATGGAGGGATTCGTAGGTTGTTGTGCAGCACATTATTTCTCTGACGCCAAATATGATACACTGAAGCTTGAGCAGCAACCTTGCGGAGCAGCGATGGAGCTTGTTCTGTAGATTGCCTCATCCAAGATAAAAGTTCAGACCAGGTGCAGATCTGCCGATGAGATGGAGATAGTCGGTTGAGTACTTTAGACCAAATTGCTGAAGCAAAGTCGCAGGTAAGCAGGACGTGATCACGAGTTTCAGGCATGGCAGAGCATATACAACAATCGGCTGAATTAATGACTCCCCAAGCAACTAGTCTTTGTCTTGTTGGTAACCTGTTTGAGTTGCTCACCCACATGTTGAAGGCATGTTTTGGTACTGCGCCTTTGAACCAAACAGAACTTGCCCAGCTTTTCTCATCTTCCCTAGGCCTCAAGGCATCCCAAGTTCTTGACGAAGAGAAACCTCTACAATCACTGTTTTCAACCACCCAAGAGTAATTGTCAGACTCTGTTTCCACGAGTTTCTGTTTCCACGAGTAATTCATAATTCCAAGTTTTCACGAGTTTCTGTTTCCGAAACGTTTCGCAAACAAGAAACGGACCTCAAAAAGAGTTTTCATGCAACATAGAATGCATTTACAAAATAGAAATTATTTATTTATTCTATGATTTCTTGAAAAAGATTGTTTCAAACATATATACTAGAAATTAAATATTACATGAGAGACTGGTATAAATGTGATCCAAATACAGCTTTGAAATCATATTTTTTAATCTTGAATAATTTTATTAAGTTGACTAAAAATTAAATTCTTAATTTTTTAAAAAGAGTGCTTTTATTATTTATCTATTAGTTATTAAAAATACAGTGAATCTAACCATTCAAAAATTAAAATCATAAAATGAAAAAGTAAGAAAGGTATATGGTAAGGCGATAATTTATAAACTATAAAATATGTAAATAAGACGATCCAATAGTAGCTTTGAAAATTAAGTCTTCAAATTATGAATGAAATTAACAACTGTTATTAAATCTATTAATACATTGTCTTTATTATGTAGCTCCTTAAATCATTAAAATTGAATCAGTTTTAAATAAATAATGTCATTAGATAATTATAACATCAATTAATATAACTGATGCTAAGTCATATATTTGCTTCACTTATAAATAAGTAGTTTAAAGTTACATCACTTAGTTTTTTTATATAATTTAATTGATACAATGTATTCTGTTTTTTTTTCTATCCAATTGGCTCGTCTAAGCTAATCTTTTGTCGATAAAAAAAAATTCAGTTTTATGTAGTATTTTCTTATTTGCTTACTAGCTTAATTACTAACGGTTTGTTACATAATAAATTAATTCATGTGCCATAACAAAACTAATTTTCATGTTTAAATATTAGTCTAAATAGGGATGTCTCAAACTATCTATACTGTGCGTGAAACATGTCAAAATATGACACTTTTTGTAAAACATAAATAATATTAACTATGATAAGATTACCTTTCAAAAATTATAGATCTGAATTTATATGTATATTTAATATTTTCTTAAAGTAATTTCGTTTTTCTAATAGTCATGATCTCTTTGACCTCTGTAGTTGCAAATGCTAAAATATTCGTGGCCAGTATCTCTTATTTGTGTGTTGCCGACTTGTCGTAAGTATAACTTGTCCCATCCAGGAAAGCCACAAAAACTCCTTTCAGAATAAAGTCTGCTTGCACTTTCAGTCTTGCTGGTGACTTCATTAGAAGCGGGCGTAAGGTAGTTTTTGGTGAAAATGTCTAGAGGAGAGTCAGAAAGCGTGATAAATTGGATGTCACTAGCAACTTAGCAAGACTGAAGTGCAAGCAGTTTTTCTTGTTTTTTTTTGTCAGAGGAGCCAAATCAATTCAACCATTACAAGGTTACAAACCCACTTTTCTACGGTGCAGTTATGAACAAAATTGCATGTATTAATAGTACTTCAACTGCATGTTGTTAATACATTTACAATATCTCAGGCTTCATATTATAAAACCCTCAAAAGTAAAGGAGAAGCTTCAGGTGGCACGCATCAAACTACGGAGACCCTCTAAATCAAGGAGAAGCATCAGACGGCACTTTACTCAGACACCACAGTCTACTGCTTCTACTTGGAGTTGTATTCACTGAACTGGCCTTAGCATCTGCAAACAAAAAATCTAAACCAGTCTCTGTCCCATCAGCTTTGTTCATGTCTTCTGTTAAAGAATGCCTTACACGGGACGAAAGCAAAGGCCTCTCAGGTGTTCTGTAAGGGTCACGGGAGCCAAGGAAGCAACTCGGTGGCGCAGGAGAGTTGGGGTTGCTTAAAAAATCTTCTTTCAAGATTTCTCCCATTCTTGAAAGAATCCGGAATGCTAGATTCGCAAGCGTTCGGGAATATGCCTCAAGAACCGCATGACCAATGTCCTGAAAACAGAGAGGGATGTTTCAGGACATGGGAGTAAGAATGAGATATGAAGATGTAAGTAGTTCTGTTTATGTTTTACCTTGCCATATTGGATCTTTGTGGCATCAAGAAACGAGTGAGGGAGATTAGGGTATTTGGTTTTGATCTGACTTCTAAGCGCTTCAGCTCGGTTATAGAGTGACTCATTGCGACTAATTTCAGACGTTGGATCTTTAGAGAATGACCAAGCTGCTCGTACAGGGGATTTACCATTGCTGCCTTGTTCTGTAATCTTTTCTTTCCATGCAAATATAGCAGATTCTAACTTGTTAACTGTCTCGAGAGCTGCATGTTCTGTTCCCAGCTTGAGAGATATCAAGATGTCATCTACTGTGGCAGATTCCACAGCTAACATCTTGTACAGTTCATCACCGAGGCTGTTCTTTCCAGACTGTTACAACACAAGTTTTTAGCACATAGTTGTTACATACTACACTGTTGTATATATATGATTATTTCAAAGGGATAGTAAAGCTTACTTTGGGTATTGCTTCCTTGATGACATCAGGTACTGGCATTTCAAGAAGTACGTTTTCATTAATGGCTTTTGTAGCTTTGAAGACTTGATAAACAACTTTGCCCTTGTCAAGCAATTTCTTCCTTCCTGAATTAGAGAGCCCTGGTTTGGGTACTTGTGGCGATGGGAGCCACCATCTCTTGCTCTCGCTTGTACTCTTGTTCTTCCCCTCAGCTCTACTACCAATCTCAGAATACCAAAACTCTGTGTTCACCATAGAATCCAGTGTCTCCTGTAAAGATTGCAATGCAAGTGCAACCAGATCAGGAAAAAAGAAGAACAAGAAAAGACAAGATTAAACAAAAGAGATAATGGCTTACGATTAGCATGGAGTCCAGTTTCTGAAGAGCTGGGAGATTCATATGGATGTCTGCACGGGCTTTCGGGGTCATTATCTGTTTCAAGCAAGGATTCAGTTCAGTTTCTTCCTGAAGAGTATATCTAATTTAAAAAGACTCTGGATCACACCTTAGCTGCTTACCTCAAGTGATCTTCCATTGGCATCATTTTGCTTAGAAGGGACTAACTCAATCATGTAGTTAGTTGGAGAAAGTAACCAATCCATTTCCCTTCTCCATTTCTGTTTCTTCTCTTCACACAATGGTTCCAGTTTCCATAGCTCGCCAAAAATAGACGCTGCAAATTCAAGAAACTTAGTAGACATCCAGAGACATTTCACACGAAAACCTCAGAATATATAAAAAGAACTAAAGCTTAAATGCTAGTAAATAGAACATACTAGCAAGATGTGTGACAGCATTTGACAAAGCCAAAGCTACTTGGATACCCTTACATCCACCAGTGACATCTTCTCCCAGCAACAGCTTAGAAAACCTCTCCTTCATTGCTTCCACATCAAGATGGCAGTAGGCATAGCCTGGTTTCTTCTTCTCCTTGGCATCAAAATGTTGAGACCTTCCAGATAAGCTCAAACCATCGCAACTGTGTTCATCATTCTTCATCGGTAACCATTTGGAAGAAAAAGAACTGGAGGCATCTTTGCTTGATGAACAGCTTGAAAACGCATCATCATCCAATGAATCAGTAAGGCATCCGTCTCCTCTACTTGTTCCACTCTCTTCTTCATATGATTGGTTGTTGATAATACAAGTTTCCAAGCCATCGTATGTAATCATTCCTGAGAAGAAAAGGGTACATAAGCATATACTTTTACCTTTTTTATACTGTAGACTACAGTGTGGTATAAGACATCAAAACTTGCTCAAGATTTGACAAAGGAAGGAAAGTTAAAAAAAAAAAAGGAAAATAATTAAGAACTCCACCTCAAATGAGAATCAAGAAAATGGTATCACGGACACGTTATTTATGCAAAGACTAGTGTTCTACAAAGAGAAAACTAATGATTAAAAAAAGGAATAAAAGTCGTTGTGTTCCTCGAGTCTTTAATAGCTAAAGTCAAAACTTTTGCTAACCCAAGAAACTTGCTAAACTTGTTTTTTCAAATGCTTCCATTCTCAAAAGCAAATGTATAAAAAAAACAATTTCGAGTTAGTAGTCTAGTATCACCATGTGGTGAAAATTCCAAAAGGACCCACTACGAAGACTTTTTATAACCATTTCTTTCAAACGTTCAAAAGATACTTGTTTAATCAAGCACCAGTGATTTTGATTTAATAATGGTATCTACTCCTTGAAAAATGAGGAAAAAAAACTGACAATTTGAAAATATTTCAAGAGGATATGTATAATAACACATTAACACATTTAACACCATGTGAAACCAATTAAACTACCTACTCTTGGCCGTTTCTGAATTAATATAACATAGAGGACCCTCGACTACTAATACTAAACCCCACATCCTAAGAAACAGGGTTTGGTTTAGACTTTAGATAGAGGTCAATGAATCATCACGTAAAATGCTCTCGCGTCATATTAAATTGAGGCATTGATGTCTCGTGGGAAAGCTACAGTCTTCACGCCCTATTTATTACATGAATGACCAGGGTTGGTGTAGCCATCCTTTAAGGGTCTAAATATTGGTTGGTCCCATACCACAAAACCTAAACCGGTCACAAGACTATTATAGTGACCCATTCACTTTTTATTTGGAAACTATAACCCTAACAGTTATAGTCTAAATATTCCATATCATCATCATGCCCATAAATGAAAGAAAAAACTACAGATTGAGACTTTAAGTAAGTACCATTAGTGTAAGAATACAAGAAGAGAGATTGGTTAAAAGTTTAGTAGTACTTACTATCTTGTTCATCGAAATCAATGCTAATCTCCCTCTCTCTACTACAGCAAGCCAACCTTCTTCTCATCAGCATCATCCTTAATTCTTCTCTTTTTGTGATTCTTTGTTAGACTTTTTAGACCAAAGAGAACAAAAGCTAATTTCCTTTTGCGTCTTTATTGCCAAAAAACAAGTTTCTCTCCTTCTTAATCAGGTGATATTAAATATACCAACCATCTTCTGTCCCTGCATAATAAATACACATTACAGATTTTTACAGTCTAGTCAATAAAAAATAAATCTAACTCATAAAGGTAAGGAAAGCTAACAGCAAAACAAAATGGTAAGAGTGGCTTTATCATCATCTAAATATATAGAAAGAGAAGTAATAAACAATGATTTTTACATTTGTTCTTGATTACTAATTACTAATTACCAAGAATCTATCTGCAGGACAAGCACAATGCAACCAATGGAACGATGGAAGAAGACAAATCACGCACTCCATTTCAGAAATATAAAAATTAATCAAGACACAAAGAGACAAAAAGGAAGGATTTTTTCACTATACAATGAAGATAAGGCAAAACAAAAACTGGAACTGAGTTGTAGTAGTTTTTTTTTTTACTAATCAGCTTTTTAATTTTCTGTGGGGTTAACTAATACAACTTTTAAGGAAAGGATTAAAAAGGCACTAATGATGTAAAAATAGCTTTTCACTAAAAAAGAGAGACGCTTAAGCTACTTAAAAAAGCAACATCTATAATTAATTTCCCAAATTCTTTAACTAATCTCAAAACATCTTTTGAACACATAACTAAGTACAAAGAGACAAGACCTAAAAACGTAGAACTAATTGCGAGACCTGAGATCGAAATCTAAAGACAGGAGATGTAAGAAGATTCCTTGTTTGTCAACTATAACCCTAACATGGATTTTGACTGATATATATAGAACAACAAGACCTGGTCCTGGAACTACATTAAGAAGAACATGAGATAGATTGTGAAGGAATTTGAACACAAACCTCAAAAATCTACAGAGATTGTTCACCAGAAGAACTGAAGAAGACTCGACTGTTGTAATAACTACAGAAACAACCACATTCGTCCGTACAGTAACTATGATGTAATAACTGAGATAAATCCGAAAAAAGAATTGATCGATCCAGGAAGAAGAAGAAGAAGAAGAAGAAGAAGAAGAAGAAGAAGAAGAAGAAGAAGAAGAAGAAATAGTAGTAGCAGAGGAATGGGTGAGAGAGAGAGAGAGAGAGCTGAGGGCACTGAGAACATTTATTGTGGAGGAATATTTTTGTTGACGATTGAAATATTTTTATTTTATTTTATTGTTATTGAAATTTAGAGATGCTAAAAAAACAAATTATAACAACCGTATGATCTTCATTGAGCTGATTATATGAATATAGACGGTCACGATTTAACTAAAGGGTTTGATTTGACAAGAGAGAAAATAAAGTGGCTGATTTACAAATTTTTCAAAAACCAGGCCTACGATTGGCGCCGCTGGTGAGAGACAAAATTAAATTAATAAAAATCTTTTGAAATTCGTGCAAAATGTGAATATTTTAATAATCACATCAATAAATGTCGTCTACTAGATTCTTATATCAAAAAGATGAATTAAAGTAAACTAAACCCATGGGAATTCCAAACCCATGTTTAAAAGATACACTATCATGTAACAATAATATTCAATCCTCGCTTAAATAAGAAACAGAATAACCATGACAAAACTGGGAACCCCAAACAAGATGAATCATCATCATCAGTCCTCTTCCATTGGTACTTCAGGAATGTCAAACCTGTCTTCTTTAGCTGGTACTGGGACAAGTGAGTTGCTGTTAAGGAGATCAAATAACATAACTTGGATTTCATAATCACATATATTAAAAGTAAATTTCATAGAGAATTTAGAAAAAGGATATAATTATCCAACATAGGATCTTCTTTCTCTCCACGGTTTCTGCTACCCTTAAGCTCTCTCTGAATCTCAGGAGTTACCTACAATTGACATTGAAAAAGCCGAATAAGTAGTGATCTAAAAAATATACTTTTCACTTTTCTAAAGCTAGAAAGCCTTACAAGGTGATGCTTTTGCCTCTGGAGGAGAGTTTGGAAATGTTCTTTGTCTTCTTTTAGTAATTCATACTTGTACCTGTACATCGGTTCAAACATGATGAGTTTACAAAATAATTTCACAGTTTCTATTTGATTTCTTAAACATCTTTATAAGAAGGAGAAGATTACCGTTGCACAAAGGTAAGAAGAGACTGGTGCCAAATCACAGGCATAACTCTTATATCATCGACAAATCTCATGAAGTGAGCAACCAATGCATCAAGCACTCGATATGGCATACAATATTTCTTCTCCAAAAGAACTTTTATAAAGTAACTGCGTGAATAAAAACTTATCAGCACATTGCTACAACTATTACACTGAATGGGAGAATGCAATCTTACTATCTGACTCTCTCTGTTATAAAAGTCAAAAGAATAGTACAAGTTTACCTTGTTGTGCCACAGTAGTCCATCTCAGCCAGCTTGTGCAAGGCAACACTGCATTACATGTCAAGAAATTTATAATATGCAAGGAATAATCTGAAAATTGTAGAAGATGTTCTATTAATGAAATCAATCTTTGTACGCGTACCATGAGTGGAGCATAGGGATCGAACACTTTTCAAGAATGCTCCCTATAATTACAGCTTCTCTGAGATTGCATGTCCCCGACTGAGTGAACAAATAAATAGCCAAGAAACTAGTAAGAAAACAGTCACATTCTGATGATAGATTGCTCAAGAAAACATTATTGTAAACAAGTTGGTGTTAATTCTGGAGGAGAAATATAAATATACCTTACAAAGAGGGAATAGTATCCCTTGATTGAAGGCACTAGGCTTGAACAGGGACTTCTTTAACGACTGGTACAGAGAAAAATGCAGCTTCTTGTGCTTTCTAATATCCTCTCTCACTCGCGGAAGTAAAACATAGTTATAAAACCGTCGAACTTGTGTGTCTTTCAAGTTGGAAGCAAAGATTCTGGTGGCTTGATACAAAGCGTTAGGTGACCATTTCTCTGGCTCGGTCAAGTATAATATATCCTCCCAGTGTTCCATTGAAGTAATAAGCTTAAATGCCTTGGGAATCTTCCCAACTGTATACTCACTCATAAACTTGCCAACACTGCATTAAGATCATCTCAGAAACATGAGAACCGCTTCTTGAAACTCTAATGATCTTGCAGTGGGAAGTAGAAACAAAACATTACCCTTTATATAATTTGGTTATGGCAGGATCCATTTTAGGATCAGGACGCTCCTCTGCAACAACAAGTTATGAGCTTTACAAATCAGCAAAGTGATACAATAATCAAACAAAAGCTACAGAAGCAAAACCACAAAACTAAAGATCAGTATCTACTAACCTTCAGCTACGTCAGCATCATTATCTTTGATTTTCTTGATAATGATATCAGCGAGAGTACGCTGAGGAGGAGCATTCTTATTTAAGAATGACTCAAACAACTTCTCATCTTCCTCATTGATCTCCTCCTGATTCAAGTTACATCAAAATATATCAAAAACAGAATCAATGAAGCCTCCTAGTTCTAAGCATTCTCAATCTAAAGTCATCCATGAACTAATGCTATATAGAATCAACACACTCACTTGTTTATCGAATTGGCTCTGAGTATCAAAGTTTCCATCAAATTCATCAATATCATCTGCTTCTTCCTCCTCCAGCACTTTCTTCTCCTCTCCCGCAGTAGCAGCGCCAGCAACAGCAAAAGCGGCGCTGCGAAGGTTTCTCTCAGCGTTCTCTTCATCTGCAACTTCCTTTTGCTGGGCAAGAGCTTGCTTCATGATCTTCGAGCTCATACCAGCTTCAATCAACTGCAATAATCACCAAAAACCACAATCAATTGAGTATTCTAAAAGCATGAATTTGAAAAAAATGAGGAGACACATGAACGAACTGATTTCACCTTCTCTTGCTTCTGATGGGTTTTAGGAACCTTTGAACGTTTCCTGGAAGAAGCAACGGAGGCGTCATCGGAGATAAAAGGCTGAGTGTTGACAATTCGATCTCGCTTCTTCGCCATTGTTGTTGCAAGAAGGAAACGATGTTACCACAGGGCGGCAGATGAGAAAGAGAAGCAACTGAAAGAATAAAAGAAAAAAAACTAAAACCTTTTGTTAAAACCCTAATTGAACATTTTTGTAAAAGGATGGATGTTTTTGAACCCAAGGACCTTGATTCAGCCCATACGGCCCAACTATTCTTTAGACTCTTTGTTTCCAAATTTTCCAAATCTTTGTTTCCCTTTTTGCAAGTGTACCCTTAACTTTATAAAAAATGTAATTTAGAGGGGATATTGGTTTGGGATTTAAAGAGAATTTTAATGACTTTAAAAGTTATGTAAAATATGTTGTTATTCAATCAAGACTTTTTAAAACTCTCTTAAAATTTGGTGTTATTAGTTGTGGATTTGTAAAAAGTTATCTAAAATCTTCATAAATCTAGTGTTATTAGATTAAGAGTTTTATCAAGTCATTAAAAGTTTTATGTTATTCAAAACATACAAAAGAATCTTGGATTGTTAATGAATTCAATTATTATGTTATTGGTTTAGGATTCTATATTATTTTCTTCATAAGAAAAGTCATGTAAACACTCTCATCAAATAGAGAGATTGTGAATCATAGTCCATGACTTTTTTGTTTTTATTTTGTAAAAAATGAAGAAATAATAAACTGGGTTTTCAACGTGGGTCTTTCTAATTATCTTCCATCATATCTCCACCCATCTCAACCAAACTCATATACCAAGCAAAAAAAAAAAAACAGAGTTACAATTATTTAGCAATGATCGAAAGTTAAAATATCAAAACAAAGCAAAACAGAACCAGAAAATAATAAAACTCAATGAACTCAATGAACCATCACGTCCAATTCCTTCACCACCACGAGCAAGATCAATGAACCATTACGTCTGATTTCTCCACCACCACCAAGGAAGAACCATGGCCCGTCACGTCAGATTCCTTCAACACCACCGGGCAAGAGCCAACGTTTATGATAATGAAAAAACTTCTAGTAATAAAATAATGTTCTGGAGATTTTAACCTCCCACCATGTCCTCCTCCGAGTCTCTTTCTCTCTTTCTCTTTATATTTTTAATCTCTTTTTTGACAAAAGCGTTGTATAAACAAGAGAATATTGTGCAACATTTTTTGAGGAAGTTTGCAAGATTTTATGAAAGATTTTACAAGATTAGGAAAACAAATCAGCCAGATTTTAAAAAACTTTCTAAACAATCTCTTAAAATCCTTCATTTTATACTTTCTATGATTTTATTCAAAGTCATTAAAATTCTCCTTAAATCCCAAACCAATACCCCCCTCTAACTCTATGAAATCTATACTATTAAATCGGGAGTACAAAAGAAGAAGAAAAAAAAATACTTTTTTCAAAAATTCCACATATTGCCCCTACGCAAGAAAAAAAGGAAGAAGAGAAAAAAAAAGAAATTTAAAGGCAACAAAGTCATTATATTGGATATGGGACGCGGATCCTAACCGACCCGGTTTAAACATATTCGGATCCTGTTTTGCTAGATTGACTGTCGAATATATACTCCCTTATCCAATCACGTCGGTTGCCTGCAAAAGAAAAAAACAAAAGGATTAATTTAAACCAACCAGAAACAGAAAGATAATGTTAGTTAAGGAATATATATAATTGAATTAAAATTCCTATAAAAAAGCGAATTACCTAAACTATCATCAATATCAATCTCATTCCATATAATACCAAACAATTAAACTACAATCAATAGCTGCTATTTAATCGGACTCAATCATCACCCAAATCAACGAATCAGCCTAAACATCCTACTATATATTTACATCAATATCACAACCAAATCAGTATCCCTAATAATTAGTAACTACAATAACTATTAACAGGGAACATTAATCACAAACCGTAATATGGGGATTAGTTTACGTAGGATTGAAATCTCATATTATTGATATTTTAGCAAATAACATTTAAATATAACTACAAATATGGAATATAATCCTATCAAATCGAGAAAAATATCAGAATAATGATTCAATTTTTTTCTACACATTAAATAGAATAGGAAATTAAGATATTCGAATTTATGGGAGAATATCTTTAGAACAGAAACTAAATATCGTCAACTTAAACAATGTGTACAAACTTTTGTATATAAATATAGCATCCCGGGTTCTACCTTTTTAGATAACCGTTCTAATTTCCTTCACTCAAAAACATCGATTACAAAAAAAAAAAAAGATTGATGGATTCACATACCTTAACGACTTTATGCTCTTGAAAACAAGTTAGCGAACCCAAGCATCCAAACCAAGATCCTTCAATCATGGAAGCAATTCATTAAGCATATTGGATATGAATATGTACGTCTTTAAGAATATAGTAGAGATAATTAATATTTCTTTTTCGTATGTTTTACATCAATATTAAGTTTCCTAATTTGTGATCCTAACAATTTTGCAGCTGAAAAGTAAAATACAAAACCATCTCGAGCAATTGATAAGTCTATAAATCAAAGGATATTCAAACAATCAATAAATGGTAAGGATTTATTTATATCTTCATCTACAATACTCTAATTTTGTTTTAAATAAATCATGTTAAGAAGAATCTAATTTTTATTTCAATATTTTATAATTGTATAGAACCTGTCAAAATATTTGTTTTCACTTTGCTTCGTGTAAGAAACAAACTATACAAAATTTTTGGTTTGTTCTAATATGTTTTGTTTACAAGAATTAAAATGGGTAAGCTGTATGGTTCAACAGATGAAAAAAAATACTTTTTAGTAAAGCATTAAATTATTGTGTGTCATAGATTCAGTTCAGATGGGCATATCTATTTTCCTGTCCAAATTGAAAAGGGAAATTAGATATTTTAAGATAATTTGAAGATGTCCAGTCTAAACAAAGAGTTTCTGGGCACATTATTTTTATGTCAAAGCATGTATCTCATAAACTTGGATTAACAAGAATTTTTTTAACTAGCCTCCTAAATCTATGGCATGTGTATGTGATGAAGTAAACTTCGTGAATTACATCTTAATCCAGACTCTATACAGTCCCTAGCCAAGATCTGAAAACTAAAATAGTTGGGAAATGAACAAAGAGTTGATTAACTATGGAAAAACCTGATATGGAGCTGAAGTGTACAGGTATAACAAATGAAGAAGCTCAAATGGTTGATCGATTAGGGACTGGTAATCGTGGAAAGATAGAAGCCGACGGGTCTGGTGATGATGGCTAGATAGAAGCCGATGGTGGTGGGAGACTATCGATTAACGAACTGAAACATCGGTGACATCGGCGGCTAGGAATCCGAGGTGAGAGAAAATGATTCTTCTCGGCATGGTGATGATGACTCAAAAGTCAAAAGGAACGTTTGTAACACGCAATATCTAATCGTAATTGGAAATCTTATCTAACAATGGGCCTATGAAGGAAATGGCCCATATCGCTTAATGCCATTGACTGGTCTAACTCTGTCTCTTAAACATAATTATTATCTACACAATTTTTATATGTAATGTCTAACCTAAACTAATTTCCAAATTACGGTTTAATTTGTAACTTTGGGTTTGGTGGTTGTAAAATATATACACATTTTAAAAAATATTTCATATATGCAATTTAATTCGTTTTTAATAAATGTGAAAATTTTATTTACTTGGATATAGATTTACGACGAATACAAATATACAATATACTTAATTAAATAATAATATTGTACTTTTAACATGTTATGTTTTGGAATGAATTATGTTATGTTACGGAAATATGAAAATTCCTAAAATATGTCTGAAAGAATAATTATTAAACCAGAACCAACCGGTTTGTTAGGTCATTTGGTTGATGGTTTGTATCATCTTTTACTAACTTAAAAAATTTGATTTGATAGTTTATAGGTTTTTATCATTTTTACTGATTATATAAATTTGATAATTTACGGGCTTAATAAAAATTTAACTACGGGTTAAAAATTTTAATTCATTACGAGACAGGTCTATGGCAATGTGTTTGACCAACTTGACAATTTGGGTCATATGATTGGAAACTTTTAATTTTTGGTAGTTTTAATCCGGTTGATAGTTTATGGATTTAATAAAAATCTAATTGATTACTAATTTGGTTCACATTAGATTTGAATCTGTTGTCATGCGATCCAAATTTTATGGTAAACCTATAAAATATTGACGAATATAATTTCGCATGAACATCCAGGATCGAATCCAAATTTGATTTAACATCCCTAAACAAACTGTTGGAAATTTTTGTATTAGTTTAGAATAAATTTTTGTATTAATTTAAAAACTTTATGCAAAAATTACCCCGCACGTACGTGCAGGTCCGAACCTAGTCTTATTTAATCCACAATATATAACCATCAGTCACAATTTTGTTTTTTTTATTTAAAAAAATTGATAAATAGTATGAGGAGGATCAGTAGAAGCTTATAATTTAAAAACATTAGTGACTATACAAGTTTTTCGAAAATACACAAAAGTTGTATATTGCAAATTAAATATAACTTCATAAGTTTGATCTGCATTTCTTTAAAATTGAAGATAAACTTACAAAAATATATATATATATATATATATATATATATATATATATATATATATGGAGGGCTCTTTTGCATAAAACCCTAAGACTCTTTCTAATTATGGTCTTCTTTTCCATATAAGAAGATCAGAAGATGTGCCATGATCCGTTTCTGAGCGGTGAATACTTATACGAGTATACGACCTACACCTTTATATGTTGGGTGCAGAGCCGTGCCTATGTGTATTAAAATGAAACATTCGCCTACCGCCTTATATTTTTGTAAGAAACTTAAAGGTAGTCAGATGCATATTTTTATTCTATAAGGTTATCACACACTAATCTCTTAATATATTTATTTCTTGTTCTTTTTTCTATGAAAAATATTTTATATAATGTTTTTAGTTTTTTTAAAATTACTCGTTCCCGTCTAGTATCTGATCTTCCCTAAACATTAGATTTTCTAATTAATTATATATTAGTAAAAATAAAATTATTTGGGGTTAATTTCTGTGAACTAAATCTATGGACCAACCCGCACTTTTGTGCAGGGTTTTTAATTTTTTTAAATTTGTTTAAATTGTTTATAGTAGACAATTTATTAAAAATAGTGAGAAGACCTATAATATATAAATTTTGGCAGAAAACATAAATTTTTCTAATTTAGTTCAACCCAAGTCTTTAGGAGTCATAATTATAGAAGTCCATTATAATAAATATTGATAAATTAAAAAATGAAGTTCAAAATATTTAAAAACTAATATTATTATTAGTTTGGTAAAAATAAAAGAAAAATAAAAAATAATGAGTCAAAACAGTATATGCAATTCAATTTGATCATGTAGAAGTAATAAAAAACTTTTTCAAAGTTGTAAAGGTTGCATTCATAAAAATTACATATTCAAAATATAACTTTGTAATTAATTATTTTAAATGAAACTTTCTAATTATTTTAGATTTTTTTTTGTATCCCTAAGTGTGCTCCCTAATTAATATTATAGATATATGATTATTTGTTTCTATCTAATTATATTAAATTGATTTTTTTTTTCCGTAAAAATCTCACAAATTAAAACCAAATCAAATATGTTTATATATAAATTGTGAGATTATATATATATATATATATATATATATATAATTTTATATGATTATATATGTATTATATATATATATAATTTTCGATTGAAATTCTTTGATTATTATGGAAGCAAACTTTAAACTTTAAACCATTTCTAAAAATATAATGTAATTTTTATTTTATAATTAATTTCGTAATTATTGTTTCCATAAAGATTAGATTTTTGGCTAACAGTTTTTGTTTACCATATATTGTTTATTTTTTAATTTTTAATTATATAAGTAATTGAACATGTTTGGCAACATGGATATATGTCATGTTTTTTTGTTTTTTTTTTTGTATCCCTAAGTGTGCTCCCAATTAATATATATATATATATATATAATTTTTGATTTAAATTCTTTGATTATTATGGAAGCAAACTTTAAACTTTAAACCATTTCCAAAATATAGGGTAATTTTATTTTATAATTAATTTCGTAATTATTGTTTCCATAAATATTAGATTTTTGACTAACAGTTTTTGTTTACCATATACTAGGTACTAACCCGCGGTAGACCGCGGGCTGAACATTTTATTTTAGAAAAATTTGCAAAAATAGTTTATTAATTAAATTATTTATAATGATTTATGATTAAAATTGTTGGTTTAGAATCTTAGCAATTTTTTCAATTTTTAATATGTTTATTGAAAAAATGACATCAATAAAAAACTAAGGCTGTAACAATGAATAAATAGTTTAAACCTTTGATTATAGACACGTTTGAAAGAACTTAAGCTTTTTAAGAATTCATGGTTTGAGATTTTTTTGTTAAGAGGATAAAGATTTTGTTAAGGGAATATTTTTTTTGTTTAGGTTTTTATGGTTTATGTATTTAATTTAAATGGATTGATTATCCATGTAACCCCACAATTTTGGTTAATTAATATAGTAGGATTTTTAATTTTTAATAATTACTAATTATCTTTTATAGCCTCAGCAGTTTTAGCCTTTATTTAACAATTTCTAATAGCAATTACATGTAATTTTTTATAGCCTCAGCAGTACTTCTCAATTAATATAGTAGGATTGTTTATCTTTTTATTTTTAATTATATAAGTAATTGAACCTGTTTGGTAACATGGATATATGTCATGTTTTTTTGTTTTTTTGTATTTCTAAGTGTGCTCCCCAATTAATAGTATATTTTATAATTAATTTCGTAATTATTGTTTCCATAAATATTAAATTTTTGACTAACAGTTTTTGTTTACCATATATTGTTTATCTTTTTATTTTTAATTATATAAGTAATTGAACCTGTTTGGTAACATGAATATATGTCATTTTTTTTTTGTTTTTTTGTATCCCTATGTGTGCTCCCCAATTAATAGTATAGATACCATCCGAGATCAATGGTCAGTTTTGCTCTCATTTTATCAAAAAAAAAACCGCTAGACATGGTTAAAATAAATGATATTTAATATTATAATATATAGCATGTTCGTGAAATCGGCCATCTTTTATACGTTAGTGAAAAAATTATATTTTTTCTTCACCCAATTAGAAACGGACACGCAAAGGGTCCTAAACGACTCTAAAATTCTTTCTATAAACATCGACCATTAACAATTTCAGTTACTTTTGTATATAACTAGGTGGGAGCCTGCACTACGTGCGGGTTATTGTTTTCGTTTATGTTATTATTTTTTTGGTTTCCTTTTTTGGTATTTTGATATTTGTTTATTGTATGTTTTGTGTATAATTTTTTATGTTTTTGTGTGTTTAATATCGACGCATCAACCAATATTTCAAACTCAGCAATAGATGCTTGAAGAATAGTAGGATACTAATTCCTTTTTCTCGACAACCGCACAAACAACAATATCAAATACATTTTTTTCAGCCGCAACAGTTTCATCTGCAGCAGTCAGCAACTTGTACATGAGTTGTATCTAATTGAATTGGGACATAAGTTATAAAATAGTAATTAGTCAAATCAATTGATTGTATTACTAAGTTGGTTCATAATAATCCGTTAATAACTTTAGAAGAAACTAATAAGACAATTGAAAAACTGTTATTTAAATTTTCTTACATTATTTATTTATTTGTTTTTGCATAAGATTTTTAAATTGGTAAAGTGAGACTGTAATTATAATTACAAAACCTAACCACATCGTCTTTTTACAGAGTTCAATTGTTTGCTAAAAATCCCAAATTATTTTGACAAGTTAAAAAGTATTTAAATTGAAGTAAATAAAACATTAAGTTGTAGCTATTTTTTGAATTATCTATATTAAATTTTATTAAGCACATTTGGTGTTTTAACCTTTGAATTATACTTATTTACAAATTTAATCCCTAAAAAATTGCACAAAAAAATGAAAATCAATTAGATTCCTAAAATATCTCTAACAATTTGCGTTATAATTTCCTAAAATAATTTTTATATTAAAAAAATTATTACACTTAATAACATATTCCAAATATATATATATATATATATATACAATATATTTATTATTTTCTTTTAAAACTCTAATATTTGAGAATAACTTTACTGTCTGATATGAAACAATTAATTTTTTAATGGTTATTAATATGCTGATAAAAAATGTAAGAATAATTCTTTCACGGGCTATATCTAATAAATTGAACTTATGTAATTGAACTTAACCTGCAGTATACCTCATGATAACATTTACAGATATAATTATTTCACGGGTTAAATCTAAAAACAATTAACTTAAGAGTTAAATTTAACAACACTAATAATTTTTTAAAAATAATAATGTAAGTATAGTTCTATCTATGGCGTACGTACCTTCGTATCGAGTAGAAGAAATCTAAGCTCATAAGCTCACCGTTTCGTTTAAAATTATGAGCTTCCCACGTACGCATGAATCACACAGTTATATGATGTATAGAAGTTCCGATTGTAAGCTTGTTTATATCAATGGTTTCAAGTTGTCCTTTTGTAGATGGTGATTGTTTTACAGCCATATTGCTTTAGAGTGATTCTGATTCTGATTTAGCAATACATTGAAAATCAATTTATTAGTTAACCTGCCATGGATAAATTTTCAAGTAGTCCATACGGGGGTTTATATTAAGAAAAAAAAAGGCAAAATCTAAATTTTGAAGATTTACATACCTGCTATCTCACTAATTAGAATGTGAAGGTTTATGCTTGAGAATGTGTGTGATGCTATTTATATTGGTAATGGTGGACAACGTAACGTTTGAATTTTGATGATATATAAGTTCAAAACATTTTTGTATAACTAATAAATATAAACAGTATGGCTTGGTGTTTAAGTTTTGTTTATGTAATGTCCACATATGTAATGTAGCTTCGTAACGGCCTAATCGTGGTTATGGGATTTAATGTGTCTTTTGAGTCGTTACAACCTAATCATGGATATATGTATTTATTTCAATTTATTAGTATTTCACTACTGTATTTGTGTATTAATATTCTCCAAAGTCTGCGCTATTAATAATTTGGATGTTTAGAAAATGAAAAGGTTTAGTAGTTCCAAACTTCGTATTTATTACTGCTCTTGTAGATAACAGTTTCCAATTTAATCGTTAGTAGGTTGTCTACTCGGTTTAAGTCATTGCTTGTAATGTATTTGTTTGTTTTTTAAAAACTGTTTAATTATTTACATGAATACCCGCGCTACGCGCAGTTTAAGTTTTATAAATTTCATACTTTTTACTTTTTGTTAAAAAAACTGTATGCAGATATTTTCTTCTAATCTTTGTTTTCATGCGCTAATGTTGAAAGTTCAAATTTACATAGACATCAGTTTTTGTTTTCATATTGCAATGAACATTGATGTCTTCTACATTTCGTGTACCTTTTGTTCGTTTTGCATAGTGATGATCATTTTTCCAACAATTATTATTTTTTAACTCCTTTTATTTTTAGGTTTATTTCTGCTCCTTAAGTTGTATTAGTAATTCAATTAAAATGAGTAAATGACCAACATAGTTTAATCCATCGATCATTACATTGTAAGTGGAGAGTGTATTTTATATATTGTAAGTTTTGGAAATGTCATCAATAGCATGATGGAGCTTAGATAGATCTTATTAGATGTTTAAAGAAACATGTAACGTAGAAGCGAATGAAATGATTTCAAATTGTGAGTAGTCTCAAACAAATGAATCTCAGCAATCTAATCGAAAGGAGTTTTAAGAAACTACACATCAGAGTCAAAATAAAGATGATTTAAACGAAATAAACTTAAGATCGAACACAAATTTTTAATTGATATTGTAATGTTCGAGTGAAAATAAAAAAATGCATCATAATTTTTGTTTTTATTTTTAATGATATGTTGTTACAAAAATGGAGATAAAGAATAGACCCAACCACCATATTTTAAATGGAGAAGCGCACGTCTTGTCTCATATATGCCTCGACCCACGGGAAGCAGTAGTTGGTCTAGGACGTGGCAGTTCTGAAGCGTTTTCCTCTTCCTTTACCATCACAAACCTGTTCTCCTCTATTAGAGACTACACCAATCAACGTGACAACAATAATAGATAAATAAACAATGGCTTGCATTTAGACCTTTCTTGCTCCATCAAATAACTATCTATCTTGCATACTTAAGACATAAGCACTTTCTAGTGAAACAGGTAAGCAATTCAAACCACAAGCATATAACCAAATGCATGCCCATATACCATAAAAATAGAATGGCATTATATACAACAAATAAGCTTTAGTAAAAAAGACAATACCAAACTTGCACCCAAACACTCCATCATTTGGTAGTAAGATCTACCATGCAAAGGAGTATGCCCTTTTCCATGATTCGGAGAAATAATATTCGGTCTTGAAAGAATAATCATTAGAAAAATGATGACTTCAAAACCCATGGTTCCTTTATGGACAATAATCTATTAGGCAAAGACTCGTTTTTTTATTTTCGAAACAGCCACACCGCTCTGGTATGACCCTTCTTATTCCACATCACCGCTTGCAAACATACACTTTGCTATTGGCAATATATATTCCATCGTTGCTTCTGTATCCAGCTGAACACTTGAGAAGAATCACGGTATAAGTTAAGAATGAAGGCAACATGCCTCATAAAAAAACCTTTATGGTTCAACAAAATCTATGAACCTACTAGATGAGTCTACTAAGTATCGAAAATACTCACAGTTTTTTTCTCTCGAAATTCTGAATATGTTCAGACACGACGAGCTTCGAAGTGAGGAAAATATAAACCTGGAGGCATGGTACATGTTTTTCATTGTAAGAATAGTCATCACAAATTCACAATACATGCTTTATCAAAATCCAATCTGTAAACGCCAAATTTTGGATATCCTAATCAAAAGTTAAGAAATAAAAGCAGGGGATCATATATATGAAAGTAGGTGAACTCTCTCCCTCAGCTTGACACGTCAGCACGCAAGAGAATGACACATGTAACTCTTAAATTTGGTTCACCTTCCATAGGTTACGTCTATTGGTCTTCTTCCGCAATTAGGGATTCTACACTGCTAGGTAGCCAACCTAACGTCGATTTGTACAAAAAATCCCTTCCACTTTTTAACAATCAACATAAATTGAAAACGCCTTCGTCAGTGAGATTCTTAAGATCTCTCACTTCGTGTAAATAGCATTCCCCCCCTTTGAAAACCCAAACATCATCACAACAAAAATTGCATTGCTTCTCACCAAGACGAAGAAGAAAGTATGCCGGAAAATAAAAGACTTGCTGAGAGAGTGCCGAGACGGCCCGCTGGTACAGAGTAATCTCGTCGATCAGTGATGGAGAATAACTTGTCAAGACGCTTAACAAGTACGTGTAATTCTTGAGGTTCGACCATTGTTTCCTATTCTTTAGGAGCTACAGAATTGCTAGAATTGCCTGCTATATCTTGAGGTTTTGCATCTATAGTTCTACTCTTTAGTATTATCCCCTGCTTTTATTTAAGAACATAAAGAGTAGAACTATAGTTCTACTCTTTAGTATTATCCCCTACGACCCGGTGTTTCGCTCGAAGCCGGATTGGGATGGATCTTTTTCAATTGCTTACCGCTGTCGGAGATACAGGGCAAAGCATTGGCACAGAACGTGAGCACTCCTCTAATGGCTGAAGCCCTGGCTCTAATCTCTGTCCTCCAGCATGCTCTTGATCTTGGTCTAAAAAATGTCTCTTTTGCTTCAGATTCGCAACAGCTGATCAAAGCACTCAATTCAGAGCCCTTCTCAAAGGAATTCTACGGGATTCACCACGATATCCTACTTTTGTCTTTAGGTTTTGACTCTTGCACTTTCTCCTTTGTTAAACGAGAAAACAATCGGACAGCCGATTCTTTAGCTAAATCGGTTCTCCTCCCCATCCCGGTTTGTAACAATTGATTTAATGAAATTTCCGGTTTGACAAAAAAAAACAGTTATTTATTATTACTTATGTATAGATTTCCTTTTTATGATAGGTTTAATACTTTTAATAAGACATGTGCTCAATTTCCTTATGGTGATAGATAAATTTTTCCTATTTGCTTTTGGATTAGTTTTTTTTTTGTTTGGTAAATATTTTTTTAACTTTTTTTCTAGCAATTATTTTAGACATGAATCAAAATTTAAGATCGTTAATTTGACACATGTCGCAATTATGTTAAACAGTAATGTGGACAAATGTAAAAATCTTAAATATTTAATTAACATGTGTCACGATTTTGTTAACGAGTAACTTTGACATCAAACATTATATAATAAGATTTGTGTGAAAAATAATTTCTATAGCTATATATCATGAATTATGTTGACTATAGATACGAAAAAAAAAAAAAAAAACCGTTTAAAAGATAATTTTTGTAAATGCAGAAAAGAAGAAGAAGACATTTTTGTAAATTTTAAAATATTTTGATTCTAATTGATGGTTATAAGTGAAAATTAAATATATACATTAATAATATTTAGTATATTTTTGTTAATATGAAGGTTCTAGTCTAGTTTTGTATATACAAGTAAACTACGAAAGTTTGATACAGAGTAACGACAGAAAAGACAAGTATGCAATTACTAAATTTTTTAACAAGTCGAATCATATATCAGTAGTGATCGTTGAACCCCATCTTAATTCAAAATTGATTGATATACGATTCGATGGGTTCTAATCATAGTTGGGGTCCAAAGTTCACTATTGAAAAAATAAAACATAAATTAATCATGGTTGTGATTTGAATACTAATATTATTCTCAAACTCACTTTTTCTATTAACTAATAAAGAAATACTAGAGAAAAGGAAAAAAGTTATGCATATTATTCAAATTTTCAATCACCCTATTTGTTCCATTACTATATTTGTATATCAGATCTCTTTACCAATCACTATGTAATAAAAATGATTACGGATGTTTTTGTACGAAATTACGGACTTGTAGCTATTAGATTGAGGATATAAATTCTTAATTTAATGCTAAGCTTCGTGACCCTTTTCGTTATTGAATTACATTCTTTTAGCTTAATTTCATTGTTATTTGATTAGATCAAAAACTATTAATCTTAATATTAGATCAAAAACTATTTGGCCTTTGTAGCTCGTCTGGTCTGCGAAGGCGTGTACGTGCCTGACGTGTTTGAAGAGAAAAACGCTGAGGTGCATGTAATTTATTCAATATTCTAACTGTAAATTGTAGAACATCATATTAATTTGGAGTATGGTTGTAAGAAATAGTTCATTGTATATCTAACTTAAGCAATTGGTGCGTTTTATATCTACATGACTAAGGCCTTATAAACCAACAAAAAGAAGAAGAAGAATTTCATATAGACCCTCTTGTTATTTGATATTTGTTATTTGTTATTACCTGATTAAATAACTTGTTTTTTTCCTTACAATTTGGAAATTAACCATTCATTTCTCTTACTATTTTACTACTCTGAAATGCATCACTTGTGTTTGAATGGTGGCTTTAGTATACGAGTAGCTATTGGAATCTGTTCTCATCTTTATGTGAGGATTCCTCGAATAGGCCAGTTTAAGGTGGACGTTTCCTTAAATGAAAAAAGAATATGTAACTGATAGTGACTTGGTGCGTTTTTATTAATCCATTGTTTAATGTCCCCACTTGTTTGTATCTTCAAATTTTTATTTAGATATGTGAACATGCCTTTAAAGTTTTGGCCAATAGCTAGGGAGAAGTAAACATATAAAGGGCGCGTAACAAAAACATCTGGCAGGTTAAGTGGGCAAAGCATTTTTCGATTAAAGATTGATATACATATAACTCATGACTTCCTAAAAGAAGAAATCTTTAGTGTTATCATATCGAGACCGATACCATTTTTGGCAAGTATTAGTGGGAACATGCTAGCTCTTTTCTTATACTATCAGAATATCATCAAATTGACAAGGCCATGTTCGAACAGCAACTACTTTAATGGAATCATAGTTTTAAGCGAAACAAGAGGAAATATAAAATAAAACATAGGACTTGCGGGATCCACCCATGGAGCCTTCTTAAGTAGCATCCTCTCGGTAGTGTTGATGAAAAGAAACTCAACTATTTACTTGAACATTCTATAAGTATTTTGTTAGAAGTTTTAAGATTGAAATTGTTTCTAAGTTCTAAGTTATTGATTGTTATGGTGAGCCGTGATAGTTCTATTGCGTCTTTCTCCTTATTTGTGCTCTTTCTGCTTGTGTTACATCTGCATTTTGAAACTACAACAGCTGCGCGAAAACCAATTAGAGTGTATAATCCGCCAAGTTCGATCGAGTGGTCACCACCAGCACCCCTGAAGGATGATTTTGAAAGGTTCAAGATCAATATATACAAGAACATTGAACAAACCGCCTTCCGACCCACTGGTCAGGGTCCTAGCCAAGGCATCGGACACAGGGATCCACCTGGTGCTCCATGAAACAAAAAAATACTCGTTGTCATATATGGTCTGAGAATATGCTGTTCTTGGTACTGATCCTTCTTCTGTTTTTCTCTTTATGGAAACAGTTTTTTTTTTTTTGTTATGGACTGGATATGAATACGAATAAATTAAAAGAAGGATGGTTCTATTTTTCTTCATAAATACCAACCATATATTGTTTGGGATGCTTATATTTATTGTTAGTAAATAATACAAAAACAGTATGATCACAGAACTGTTAACTACATGGAATAGTATATTATGTACTAGATAGTTTAATTTTAGTTTACGAGTTTAGGAGGGACTTCCGTTAGTCTGCTAATAGCAGTGATGGTGAGATGACCATTGTAACCTAAACTACTACAACGCCCGTCTAAACTATAAATTGAGAATTTGTGCGAGATGATTCTACTCAATCAAAAGGTTTCCTCAGTATTTGTCTCAATGTCATCATGAACCAATTCTCTCTGCAAACACCACATAATTCAAACTTGAAAAAACTAAACATCCATGCATCATATTCATGTCTGTTTAGATGCGTGTAATATAGAAGAGATCTAGAACAATTCATCTAATTAAAGCTCGAGTGAGAGTTGGTAAAGCTTGAGAGAGAAAATGGATTAACACTTGTTATATGGTCGCAACAGGGAAGTCAAGCTTGATCGCATCCATTGCCAATCATCTCTCAACTTCGATATCTATGTCTAAGATTTTATTGTGTTTTGCGATCATTCCAAGCTCCGCCATTTGCTGATTCACATTGCTAATCGTTCAGTTCTTGTTGAGGGTATGATTGAGTTCTTCTGAATATTTTGCCCTTCCGTTTTTGTCCAAACGTCCAACCTCTTCTATCACCATTGCACCCCCAGCCTACACCTATCACCTATGAAGTATAGATAATAGGAAAGCATAAAACCCGAAACGGAATCGAAAAATCCAAGCGAATGAATTGATTCTATATGTTTCTACCTGAACCAAACCGAATAATCATAAAACCGAGGTGGATTTTAATTATAAATGTTTCAGGCAGCATTTTACAGACTATAGTGTGTGGATAACGTTGTATAAGAACACAGGTTTGGACCCGCCCAGCGGTTTATCACCGATAGGAACCAAGGTCACGGCACGTTAGCCTAGTGGTCCCAAATGAAATTTACATATCTCTATTAAATTTGACTCTTTTTCATCTGTTGCATTGCATGATTTGAATAATTGTGTAAATTTGATAAAATTGTACACCTGAGTAAAACCCACATTGACTTGGTCAAAAATTGAAAGGAGAGATGTAGTATCATGTTAATTCTTTATTGTATATCTCCCTTCTATAAGAAACCGTAAAAATAGTAACATTTTTTACCACATTTTTCGTTGCGGCATAAGCATTTGATTACAATGCTATGAAGTTCCTAAAATGATAATTTGAATAAATTTCCGCTGGTTGGATGTTCATCGTCTTTTTACCTCAAAAATATGAAAATCGCCAAATACACTCACCAAAATCCTTATCTTATAAGTCACAAGTAAGTTCTCTATTAACTGCAGCTCTCACCTATTTTAAATCCCAAATTTTGATATTTCACTATTTTAAATAACTAATTTTAATTTTAAAACACTTATTTTACTTTTACGACAAAAAAAAAACAAATTGAAAATTGCTACGCCTCTCTTCCCCATGATCTCATGATCTTCACTTCGCCGTAATTCTTCAACAATGGAACAGCAACATAATATCATACAAATAGTTCTCAAATCTGCTCTTTTCCAGATCCCTATTTCCTCTTCCTTTAATCCAGTAAAAAAAAAACCTAAAACTCTGTTTTGATTCTAGGGTTTCACTAGAGCTTGCTTCTTATTGTATTATCTCTCTATTCTAAATCTTTTAATTTGTAAATTTTGACAAATCGAATTTCTTCTGTTATAGTTTTTTTATCAATATTTTTAATACCCATCTATTTTTTTTTTTGACAAAACCTATCCAATTTTCTATTTCTCAGTTTTCTCACTTTTTCCAAAACATTGTCATTGTATTATTCTCAGTTTTCTCACTTATTCCAAAACAGTGTCATTGTAATTTGTTTTACGCATATTTGAGAAAGTGAGTGATCAGATATCTCAAACATTAACTTTTTATTTCCATGTAAAGACACAAATCAAAGTTCGAAATTTACAACAAGAAATTATATCAATTTTCCTCTACCAGAGATTCTCCAGTTTCAAGAAGCGTAAGTATATAGAATATATATGTTCTCTCAAATTTCAATACCCTATATTTTGATATTTTTATTTCAACTAAAGTATATTTTCATATTATAGATTTTGCAACGAAAAACCAGAAAAAAAGTCAAAAGTAACCATGTAAAAAATATAATTACATAACAATGGTATCCTCCACATTTTAATATTTATGGACTTAACATGTTCATTAATAAAATCTAGGATAGAGATGTTGATGAAGTCCTAACCAAAGAAGGAAATCAAATCTCGCAATTGTTAGTGTGGATGAAAAAGAACAGCCAGGACAAATAGAATATGATGCAATTGAAGATGTATTGGTGTTGTTACTGGTTATTAGACTCAAGAGATGATCAAGAAGCAGTGAACAAATCTGATACAACCATGGGTACAGACACAGAAGCAGTGAATAAGCTGGAGCATGTGTAACCAGCTACAGACACAGACGCAATGATTCCTCATGAAGAGAATAAGAGAACACTAGCTCGGCCAAGACAGCTCATGTGAAGTCATATGGAATGAAGTGACGTGCTGAACCTTGGAGTATTATTGAGAAGATCCAAGAAGTGAGAGCTCAACCAATCATGCTTTAAGCTCATGAGAACTAATCTTCCAATAACAGCTGAGTAAACCTGAATGCACAACAGAGCATAAAGGAGGTAGCAGCTGCATAATACAACAGAGCAGAAATATGTTTTAGCAGTTGAATATACTTGAAGCGCAATAGAGGAAAAAACAGAGCAGACAATGTGTAATGATTGTGTAGTGCAACAGACTTGGAAACAGAGCAGACAACAAGTAGTGGGTGTGTAGTGCAACAGAGCAGAAATACTTCAAGTTGCAGCAAACAGTAGAGCGGCTGTGTCCGAGAAGCATGCTTGTGTTAAGTGCGACAGGAACAAAAGTATGGGTCAAATTGACAAAAAGAGAACAAACTTTTACCCAAAAGATAATAAGAAAAAGCTTGTGGAAACTAGTGTTTATGGAGGACTCTAAGAGGTATAAAAGGAAGAGGTGGTAACAAGAAAAAGGTTACGCACCTTAGACCTAAAATTGAGACAAGCACACATGTTGTGTGTGTGGTGCTGTCCCACCAACAAAATAGAGAATCTGTTGGTGGTTTTTGTAGAGGTTCACACTCGTCGGAAAAGACAAAGAGTGGTGGTTCCTTTAGTTCATGTAGATTAGAGTGGTAGGCACAAGTGTGTGCTAGATACCATTGGCAAATGTGACTTTTGCGTTCTAATTATAGTGAATGATTCTGTACTTGGTCCTGGGGATGTAGGTTATCCGAACCCCGTTAACAAATCTCTTGTGTTGTCTCTTCTCTAGACTCTCATCTCTCTGTTAAGCATCTCTCATATAAGTATCATTCACACAAGATTTGTAGATCTAGCAGCATATCATTATTTTAGCAATAACATTCGCAAAAACACTGAATTTTCTACATGGTTTGTATGGAATAAGACAAAAAAGAATGGACACTTCGCAAGAGGAAAATTTTGTTTGGGAGAATACATCATTTTACTCCAGTTGTGGGTAATCTGTTCTACATGAGGATGCTTTCAAACAAAGTAACATGAGCTACATGTTAAGGATCAATCGTATCAATGATTTGGTCAATCAAATATTACTCTTGTCAATTTTCTATATATGTTAAGTAGATTATGTAATCAATCTCCGTATAGAACCCTAGAAGGACTCGTAGGTTTATGTATACTTCTAATTCTCTATTGAATAAAATCATCCTTCACATAAACATTCACATGGTATCAGAGCGGGTCGATCCTTGTAGATCGATTATGACGACCGTCAAAGACAATGGTGATGAAGATGACAACGATGAAGACGGTGCCTAGATCCGATGATGAAAATATATGATAGTGGAAAGCAAGAAGATGGACATGAAGAAGTTTTTGCCATCTTACGCTCTGTTCGCAAAAGACGAAATCAACGAATCGACGAACCCGACAAACAAGAACACAATTTGAAGGAATCCAACATGACTTGAAGGAATCCTTGTGTCACACACAACTCTTTTGTTGTGACATTGATGAACCAAGTTACGACAAGAAAAGCTGATATGACTCAACGGTGGAGTATAACATCGTGATGAATACCAAAAGCAATATGTGAAGATGAGGACATGATCATGTTCAAGTTGGGCATTTGCAAGCGGCATGCTCCAACTTGAGGGAGGGTATTAAGATATTGTAGGATATGATTGTAACAAATCATATCTTTTAGTTGGGAATCAAGGAGAAATCTTAATCACTTAATATGTGATTTGATTGCATATATTTAGGGACATTTACATCTATCGTTTAAGGATATATCTTTGTGTATACATAGAGCCTTATGGCCATTGATAATAAACAAGAAAACATTTTCCAATTTATGTTTTACATATAGAGCCACAACAGTCCTCTCTACCTCTACCAATGAATCTGATACCACCACCTGAACTAGTTAATCATCATCCCATGTCCACCCGATCGAAGAAAGGGATCACGAAACCAAACAAAAAGTATTCCCTCCATCCCCGAGCTCAATCTGCTCTTGATACCGAACCTCAGACTGCCTTACAAGCTCTAAAAGATGAGAGGTTGCGACATGCTTCTACTGATGAGATCAATGCCTAGATTCGGAATCAAGTCCACAACTATTCGGATTGTCCTCGGCGTAGCGGTTGATTGCAATTGGCCCATTCGCCAACTTGACGTCAACAATGCCTTCCTCCAAGGGATATTAACAGAAAAGGTATATATGTCCCAACCTCCTAGGTTTATTGTTCGAGATAGATCCAACCATGTATGTAAGCTTCGAAAGGAAATTTATGGCTTGAAACAAGCTCCAAGAGCTTGGTACCATGAATTACGAGGTTATCTATTTGATGTTGGTTTTGTTAACTCTGTGGCTGATACGTCCCTTTATTTTACGACATGGTCGTCAGAGTGTCTACATGTTAGTCTATGTAAATGATAATATTGTCACCAGGGAATAGTCCCGGATTGTTGCTTCAGACACTCTATGTTTTGGCTACACGGTTCTCTGTCAAGGAGCATGAAGACTTGTCTTACTTCCTCGGCATTGAAGCACATCGTGTTGCTTCAGGTTTGCATCTCAATCAACATAAGTATATCCTGGATTTATTGGCACATACAAACATGCTAACATTCAAACCAGTGGCAACTCCAATGGCCACAAACCCGAAGCTCTCTCTTCATTCTGGTATATGGTTGTTTGATCCCACTTAGTATAGGAGTGTCGTCGGCGGTCTCCAGAATCTTGCGTGTACGTGTCCTGACATCTTCTTTGCTGTGAATCACTTATCTCTTTATATGAATTCACCGACCATTGCACACTGGCAAGTGGTTAAACGCCTACTCCGGTACTTGCGAGGGACTTCTACTCATGGTATTTTCCTCATACGCCATAATCCTCTTTCTCTTCATATGTATTTTGATGCTGATTGGGCTGGAGACTCAGATGAATGTGTCCACAAATGCTTATGTCGTGTATCTTGGTCACAATCCGGTTTTATGGTCATCTAAGAAACAGCAGGGCATGGCTAGATCCTCTACCGAGGCAGAAAATCAGGCAGTTGCTAATACATCTTTGGAGGTTCGATGGATTTTTTCTCTTCTTCAAGAACTTGTTATCATTCTTCCAGCGTCTCCGATTATATATTGTAACAATGTGGGAGCGACTTACTTGTGTGCTAACTCAGTCCTCCATTCACGGATGAAACACATTGCCTTGGATTATCATTTTATTCGCAATTAAGTCCTGTCCGGTGCACTGCGAGTGGTTCACATCTCAACGAAGCATCAATTGGCTGATGCCTTGACCAAGCCACTTTCTCGCGCTGTTTTTACAACCTTATCCAAATATTGGAGTTACGCACAACCCCTCCATCTAAAGGGGGCATATTAAGGATCAATCATATCAATGATTCCGTCAATCATATATTCTCATTACTCTTGTCAATCTTCTATATATGTTAAGTAGATTATGTAATCAATCTCTATATGGAACCCTAGAAGGACTCGTAGGTGTATATATACTTCTAATTCTCTATTGAATAAAATCATTCTTCACATAAACATTCATACTACATGTTTGGAATTAAGATTTACGCACTGTTGATATAATCATATATCCTACCTATAAGGAAGCATGTTTTGCTCTAAATCTCCTTGATGATGATGATACTGAGTATATTGGTGCAATAACTGAAGCAAGTCAATAGGGATCAACACAGTATATTCGAATACTACTTCGTATGCTTTGTCTTTTAAAAAGTTTGTCAAGATATGTCCTATATTATTCTAGATAGAAAAACGTTATAACTATACTTAGTACTTATAAGTATCCTTATATTTTTTTTTCAATTTATAGTACTTAATGAAGTTTTCTAATAAGTTTTTATTTTTTCACGTATTCAAGGTACAGATGAGTGCTTTAAAGCTTGAGTTGCAGTCCTCCCTTTCTAAAATCTCAATTACTATCAAGAATTGTTATGTTGTTTCTTCACTCGAACAAGCTTGAAATCGTATGTGTTTTTTTCTTTCTTTACCAGACTGCTTATTACAATTAAACGTTTTGTATTCGTGTTTTTTTCTTCTTCCTAAGAACATATTATCCATGGTATGTTGTTAAGTACTGTTAAATGTATGTTGTTGGTTACTGTTAAAATATAAAAACTTTTTGCTATAAATCATATGTTAACTACTGTTAAAAATAACTATTTTATATTAGGCCGTGCAACACGGGCCATTAAACTAGTGTCTTATATATTATATACAGTTTTAACGTATGAGTAAGGCGTAATAACGATAGACTTCTCCAAAGAACTCTAATTAATTAGCACATGCATGAACAAATTTATTGATACCTCTTAAGAGCTAGCAATGTGCTCCCATTATGGCCACAATTATTAGGTAGAGCAGTACTTGTGGTTCTTTACCACAATAAATACTGTTTGCCCCTTGAAAACAACCGGTCGAACTATCTGCTTTTGTTTTTTCCACTTTAAAATCTGAAGAGACTTGGAGAAGATTTATGGATTTGAAAATTTCGATGGACTACCTACTCTAATACCACATAAGAATATGAGATAAATAAAAAAAATTGAAGAAAGATTGAAGCCAAGTATCGTTTGTTTTCATTTTTAAAAAGATTTACCTTCAAAACTACAGCAGTATATTTATATACAAAGCGATCATTGGCATGTATGTGATTTTCTATATTAAATTGATCGCATAAAGGACCCAAAAAAACTCACTCCATTGGTTGGAACAGACCTACCAGAGAGGACCATTTTGGATTTGCGCATTTCTTTGTAAACCCCTTGAGTCTTGACATAACATTACATTGGACCTTTGTTATTATGATGTAAAGTACCACATTACTAATAATGAAATAAACAAAAATGTTATTATAATAGACTAGGATGTTGGCCCGTGCGTTACCGCACGGAAAAGTGAAAACTTGAAATGATTAACATTGTTAATATCATATTTTGAGTAAAATTTTTTTGGTAATTTTTTAACTGTATAATATAAAAGTCATAAATAATGACTAAGATGAATTAACTAAATTAGTTAAATAAAATATATGTTATATATATAAAAATGAAAAATCGATTCAGTGACAATAAGATAATAATGTTAAAGATATATAAATCTAGGCTTACTGAATTATACTCAGATAATCAATTTTGAAAGATATTCACATAGAATAAAAATTAAATCATTATTCTATCGAAATTTATAAAAATAATAAAGGTATAAAACAAAAGGTGCGATTTTTGAAACATAGAGGTGTGAAAAAATGTGAAAGAATTAATAGGTGCGATTTTTGAAAGATGGGGATACAACGAAGAGATGCAAAAATATGAAAATAAAGACATGTGAAACAAAAAGGTGTGAAACAAAAAGATACAAAAACTAACAAGTGCAAACATTGAAATCAAGGGGTACAACGAAGAAACATAATTGTTGGATCAAAACACTGAAACTTTATATAAATAAAGAGGTGTAAAACAAAAAGATATGAAAACTAACGGGTGCCTACATGAAAAGTTGGGGATGCGACGAAGAAACACAATTGTTGGATCGAGTTTTTGAAACTTTTGAGATCATTAACAAAGGGTGAGATCATTAATAATACTTAAATAACAAAAACTCTTTTCAAAATCCATAAAAACCTGTATATATATAAAAACAAAAAGGTGTGAAAACAAAGAGGTGTGAAACAAAAGTGTGAAACAAAAAGGGTTGAAAAATAACAAGTGCAACCATTGAAAGCTAGGGGTAAAACAAAGAAACACAATTGTTGGATCAAAACATTGCAACTTTATATAAACAAAGAGGTGTAAATCAAAAAGGTGTGAAAACTAACGGTGCTAACATAGAAAGCTGAAGGTGCAACGAAGAAACACAATTGTTGGACCGAAACTTTGCAACTTTTGAGATCATTAACAAAGGGTGAGATCATTAATCATACTCAAAGAACAAAAACTATTTTCAAAGTCCACAAAAATATGTATATATATAAAAACAAAGAGTGTGAAAATAGAAATGTGTAAAACAAAAAGGTGCAAAAACTGACAAGTGCAACCATTGAAGCTAAGGGTAAAACGAAGAAACACAATTGTTGGATCAAAACATTGCAACTTTATATAAACAAAGAGTGTAAAACAGAAGGGTGTGAAAACTAACGGGTACCAACATGGAAAGCTAGGAGTGCAACGAAGAAACACAATTATTGGACCAAAACTTTGCAACTTTGAGATCATTAACAAAGGGTGAGATCATTAATAATACTCAAAGAACAAAAACTCTTTTCAAAATCCGTAAAAATCTGTATATATATAAAAACAAAGAGTGTGATAACAAAGAGGTGTGAAACAAAAAGGTGTGAAACAAAAAGATGTGAAAACTAACAAGTGCAACCATTGAAAGCTAGAGGTACGAAGAAGAAACACAATTGTTGGATCAAAACATTGCAACTTTATATAAACAAAGAGGTGTAAAACAAAAGGGTGTGAAAACTAACGGGTGCCAACATGGAAAGCTGGGGGTGCAACGATGAAACACAATTGTTGGACCGAAACATTGCAACTTTTGAGATCATTAACAAAGGGTTTAATAGGTGCGATTTTTTAAATATGGGGGTACGACGAAGAAACACGATTATTGGAAAAAAACTTGCAACTGTTGGGATCATAAATAATTTTAAACCGTTTGATGAGATAATAGAAACAATCTCATCCCTTAGATTAAAGTTGACCCCCAAAAGTGGGTTTGCTATTATATAGAGAAAACAAAGAGTGTGAAAACAAAGAGGTGTGAAACAAAAAGGTGCGAAAACTAACAAGTACAACCATTGAAAGCTAGGGGTACAACGAAGAAACACAATTGTTGGATCAAAACATTGTAACTTTATATAAACAAAGAGGTGTAAAACAAAAGGGTGTGAAAACTAATGGGTGCCAACATGGAAAGTTGGGGGTGCAGCGAAGAAACACAATTTTTGGACCAAAACTTTGCAACTTTGAGATCATTAACGAAGGGTGAGATCATTAGTAATACTCAAAGAAGAAAAAATCTTTTCGAAGTCCATAAAATTCTGTATATATATATAAACAAAGAGTGTGAAAACAAAGAGGTGTGAAACAAAAAGATGCGAAAACTAACAAGTGCAACCATTAAAAGCTAGGGGTACAACGAAGAAACACAATTGTTATATCAAAACATTGCAACTTTATATAAACAAAGAGGTGTAAAACAAAAAGGTGTGAAAATTAACGGGTGCCAACATGGAAAGCTGGGGGTGCAACGAAGAAACGCAATTGTTAGACCGAAACATTACAACTTTTGAGATCATTAACAAATGGTTTAATAGGTGCGATTTTTAAAAGATGGGGGTACGACGAAGAAACAAGATTATTGGAAAAAAAAAATTAAGAGAGGGAGAGAGACAAAGTGGAGAGCTCTTATGGAGAACTTTAGCTCTGTAGTGGTGAGTAGTTTATTTCCGTATATCAACCATATATTAGGAATTGAATTCCCACTTATGTCTATGAATCGGTACCATCATGTTCTTCAATAAACGACAGCGAAAACGAAGTCGATGTGGTGAAACAAGTGATAATAATATCTCACCTTTTGATGTTCTCTTCTTTGAGTTAAACACTAGTTTTATATATTTCTTGTTTTTTCTTTTTTTTTGGCAGATTCCAGATCACTCTAAAAGTGACTGTTTAAAAGTTGTATATACAAATTAGAAAGTCATCAAAGACTAAATAAGTTACCTTTAGTAGATCTTTTCTTTCTAACTTGACTTGTAATTTGGTCTTGTTTACGCTTTCTAGAATTTGATTTTGTGTTGTCATAAGTATGTCTGGCTTTTTCTTCGGCACTCTCTATTTCCATGTTCATTTGTAATATTTCTATATATTATCAAAATGTTTCAAAACCCAGAAAGTATAAGAAATTATAATTCAACTAAATTTTTTAAAAACTGTATTTACAAAAAATATAAACTAACCTGGATCATGAACATCTAATGGACATCCTACAAAAAAAAAATTAACATTTATACCATGTTTGTTAGAAAAAATAAATAGGTTTTTCCAGAAAGTAAAAAAACTTGCACATTGAGAATCAGAAACATTAGCCATGCAAAAAATATGGCACACGTACTTAATAACATTAGCCATACAAAAACATGAAAACCGGAAAGGCTAAAAATTTTGAAGAGACTAAAGTTAACAAAACTAAGATTAATGTATGAACTTAATAGTGTCGACTAACAGTAATAATAATTTAACAGAGAAACACTACAGGTCATTCGTAGAAAAAAATTAAACTACCTTGAATTAGAGATTGATGCTTGAAAGTTAAAAAACACTTCAATAATACAATTCTTTAATACTCATAAAACAATTTTTCAAAACTTGTTTATGTAGTCAAAAAAAGTTTATATATAATAAACAAAGAGGTGTAAGACATAGAGGTGTGAAATGTAAAGGTGTAAAAATTAATAGATGTGAAACATGGAGGTACAACAAAGAGGTGTAACACATAGAGGTGTGAAATTAAAAGGTGTAAAAATTAATAGATGTGATTTTTGAAACCAGGAGGTACAACAAAGAGATGCAAAGACTAAGAGGTGTGATTTAAAAGGTGTAAAAATGAATGGATGTGATTTTTGAAACCAGGAGGTAAAACAAAGAGATGCAAAGACTAAGATGTGTGATTTAAAAGGTGTAAAAATGTATGGATGTGATTTTTGAAACCAGGAGGTACAACAAAGAGATGCAAAGACTAAGAGGTGTGATTTTTGAAAGATGGGGGGTGCGACGAAAAGACACGATTAATAATTTTAAACCGTTGGATTAAAACTGGAATCAATCTCATCCGTTGGATTAAAAGTTGACACAAAAAAGTGGGTTTGCTATTATATATAGATACTTAAGTGGGAGTTTTTAAAAAATACTTCTTTTCTTATGTCACTTTTAAAAAATACTTTTTCATGTTGTCAATTTTCAAAAATACCCATTTTCTATGTATAAAACAACTAAATTCTATGTCCTAAATTTCAAATACTAAATCCTAACTCCTCAAAACTATACCCAAAATGTATAATAGAGACCCCAAACATAAAAAAAAACTTAAAAATTAATTTAACATGTTGTAATTGTGTAAAAGAGGGTAAAAATAAAAATGTTCAAAAAACGTATTTTTGAAAAGCGATATCTCAAAAAGGGTATTTCTAACAAGTTAGTACTTCTACTTAGTTTATGTAACATCATAACTATGTTAAAACAGTAACTCATAATTTGATTGAATGAATTGTTAGTCTAAAAGTCAAGGGTATAAATAAATACTAATAACTAAGTGAAAATTAAAATGATATTCAAAATATTAGTTTCGGAGTAACAATGGAAATGGATTGGAAAAAAGATAAATTTTATTTTAAAATTACTCTATTTTGGATTGAAATTGAAAATGTTGGAGATGGATCCGGTTATTCTCTGGTTTACTCATGGTTAAGAAGACTTGGTCATCAAGTTGGACGTGATTCTCTCGAGATCAGCTGAGTGATTTAGTTTCCTTAATATGCAGAGATATGATTTGTACAGATTGTCATTTTGTGTTTATATATGTGTAAAGATCGAACATCAATGATATACAGAAAACTTTCGGTTTCTCTATTTGTTCATGGTATCAGAGCCTGAACCTTTTCTGTAAACAAAAACATTTTTTTGTTTTCTTTGAACGACGATGGTGGACGGTGTTAATTCTCCGACGAACCCGAACAGCAATCTTGCTGCGAACCCGAACGGTAATCATGCCGTGAACACGACTGAAGTGAGGCGGACGATCTCACCTTACGATTTGACCTCTGCTGATAATCCAGGGGCTGTGATCTCTCATCCATTGTTGAAGGGAGACAACTACGACGAGTGGGCTTGCGGAATGAAGACGGCACTCTGTTCTCGCAAAAAATTTGGTTTTCTTACGGGAGCAATTCCTAGGCCTGCAGAAGGATCTGCTGATCTTGAAGACTGGTGGACTATCCAAGCACTCCATGTGTCTTGGATCAAGATGACCATTGATCCTGCGCTTAAGTCCAACATCTCCCATCGTGATGTGGCAAAGGATCTTTGGGATCACTTGCAGAAACGTTTCTCAGTGATGAATGGACCACGACTACAGCAGATCAAGGTCGAAATTGCAGGCTGCAAACAACGGGGTTTGTCTATTGAGACTTACTATGGTAAGTTGACAAAGATCTGGGATAACATGGCGATTTCTCGTCCCTTGCGGGTCTGCAAATGTGGCAAATGTGACAGTGACCTTACAACACTCCAGGAACGTGATTGAGAGGAAGACAAGGTTCAACAATTTCTTTTTGGACTTGATGATACTCTGTTCCATACGGTGCGCTCGAGTCTTCTGTCTCGCAACCCGGTTCCATCCTTGGAGGAGGTGTATAACCTCGTGAGACAAGAGGAAGATGTGATTTTGAATGGCACCAAGGCATTAGAGATTCAGACAGAAGCTAGTGCTTTCGCCAGAAAATATGATTTTAGATGGATTCAAAAAAATGAAAACATGGTTTTAGATGGATTACAAAATGATCTTTTGAAGTTAACTACTTTTATTTTATACAGAAAATTATAACTAAATGTTCAAACGTAACTATAATAAAAAATAGTGATCTAACTAAAAATCGGCAAAATGTATTATTATTGTATCGTTTTATTAGTTTTTCGAACACTAATTTGTAGCCAACCTATTTAGTCTGTATGTCTAGGACCATAGAACCCTCTTGATAAGTAACGAGATAATTTATGACTAGGACCAAAAACGTCTACAATGTGTCTTTCAAAGGTTCAAAAGAAGAAGAGATATTTTGATGTGTTGTAAAACTAGAGAGTTAGGGAAATCTCTTGTTCTTATTATTGATATTCGAATGAGGTTACAACATATATATAGAGTCTCATAGAGACTAAATACAAAACCGACTAAGTAAGAGACATGGCCAAATGGGCCTTAACACATGGCCGATGGGCCTAAGTACAATGGACCGTAAACTATAGACTAACAGAGGGCCGGTCAGATAGAGTCCATCAAGTGTTTTACAACACTCCCCCTTGGACGAGATGACCGTGCCTTATGCGAGGATGGGATTGCTGCAATGTGCTAAGGGGATGCTGCCTCATTAAAACCTTACCAGGAAAACCCATTGGGACAAAACCTTGGTGAAGGAAAAAGAGTACAGCACACATTGCTCCCCCTGTTCCAAGCATCACTCTAAGTCCTTGAGCCTCCGCATTCCAATCTGGTGCGTGAGCTTCCTGAATGTTGTAGTCGGTAGAGATTTGGTGAAGAGATCGGCTGAGTTGTCGCATGATTGAACTTGCACCACTTGAACTTCTCCGGCCTTTTGTAGTTCATGTGTGTGGAAGAACTTTGGCAGTATGTGCTTCGTCCGATCTCCCTTGATGTAACCATCTTTGAGCTGTGCGATGCAGGCTGTGTTGTCTTCATAGATGACTGTTGCTTCCTTCTTGTCTTCTAAGCCGCTATCCGTCCATATATGCTGAGTCATAGACCGCAACCAAACACACTCATGGCCGGCTTCATGTATGGCTAGGATCTCCGCGTGATTTGAGGATGTGGCTACCAAAGTCTGCTTCATGGAACGCCAAGAGATCGTTGTACCGCAGTGTGTAAACACATAACCTGTTTGTGACTTACCATTGTGTGGATCGGATAGATAACCTGCATCAGCAAAACCAACTAAACCATCTTTGTTATAGTTAGTATAGTAAAGACCAAAGTCTGTCGTTCCCTGTAGGTAACGCAGAACATGCTTAATACCATTCTAGTGCCTTTTGGTCGGACAAGAACTGTATCTTGCTAGGAGGTTCACGGCAAAGCTTATGTCTGGCCTAGTGTGACTAGCCAAGAACATTAACGCTCCTATAGCACTGAGGTAAGGCACTTCAGGACCAAGAACTTCTTCATTGTCCTTCTTAGGAGCAAATGGATCTTTATCCACTTGTGTACTTCTCACAACCATTGGGTTAGTCAATGAGTGAGCTTGCTCCATATTAAATCTCTTGAGTACTTTTTCTGTATATGCCTTTTGATGCACAAGGATCCCATTGTTTATGTACTCAAGCTGTAATCCCAAACAGAATCTTGTCTTGCCTAGGTCTTTCATCTCAAATTCTCTCTTGAGATATTCTACAGTTTGGGCGATTTCCCCAGAGGTTCCAAGGATGTTTAAATCATCCACATAGACTGCTATTATCACAAATCCTTTGTTCGCAAACTTCTTTATGAATATACATGGACTGATTGGGTCATTCTTATAGCCTTCCTTAGTCAAATATTCGCTCAGCCTGTTATACCACATTCGACCACTCTGTTTCAGTCCATAAAGCGATTTGTCTAGCCTTATGCAATATTGGTCTCGAGAACCACTCTTCTTGTGTTCTATACCCTCTGGTAATCTCATATAAATCTTATTATCCAGTGGACCATACAAATATGCAGTTACAACATCCATTAACCGCAAATCCAGTTTTTCTCTTACAACCAGACTTATTAGATACCTAAAAGTCGTTGCATCCATCACAGGGGAGTATGTCTCCTCATAATCTATTCCTGGTCTTTGAGAGAATCCTTGTGCTACAAGCCGTGCTTTGTATCTCACAATTTCATTCTTCTCATTTCTCTTTCTTACAAAGACCCACTTGTGTCCAACTGGTTTAATTTCAGTTGTTGTCCTTAAGATCGGACCAAACACACTTCTCTTCTTTAAAGAGTTTAACTCCACATCAATGGCTTCTTTCCATTTAAGCCAATCTTTACTTTGAGTGCACTCTAATATAGATGTGGGTTCTAGATCCTCATTTATCTCAAGTGCTACCTTGTATGCAAATATATCATCAATGTCGACATCTTTTCGGTTCCAATGTATACCAGACATAATATAGTTTATTGAGATCTCATTGTTGTCAATTCCTTCAGGTTCTTGAGTCTCAGCGTCCTGAGACTCACTCGATACCTTAGGAGTTTCTATGACAACGTCTGGTTGTTCTGTAATCCCCATAGCCTCGGTCTGATTTGCACCTCTTTTACTTTTCCGAGGATTCTTATCTTTGGAACCTAGTGGTCTACCTCGTTTCAAACGTGGCTTAGACTCTGTAGCAACTTGATTATTGGGTTCCTTGTGAACATCAATACGTACTGGTACATTGCAAGCTGGTATGTATGATTTTGTTACTCTCTTTGGGTCAGCGAAGGAATCTGGCAATTGATTAGCTAGCTGTTGTAAATGAATTATCTTCTGAACCTCTGCATCACATGCTAGAGTTCGAGGATCTTGCCAATTTAAGGATGTTTGATTCCATGTTCATTCCTTGACCAGCTTGCTAGTCTCACCACCTATTGTAGGGAACTCGGACTCAATGAACTGACAGTCCGTGTATCTGGCCTTAAATAAATCTCCTGTGAGTGGCTCAAGATAACTTATAATGGTGGGAGACTCATATCCAACATATATTCCCATCCTCCTTTGAGGTCCCATCTTAGTTCTCTGTGGTGGAGCAATAAGTATGTATACGGCACAACCAAATGTTTTGAGATGGGACAAGTCTGGCTCTTGACCCGATAATAGTTGGGATGATGAATATTTGTGTTCACTAGATGGCCTGATGCGTATGAGCTCTGCAGCATGTAAGACCGCGTGTCCCCAAGCTGACACGGGAAGCTTCGATCGCATTAACAATGGTCGAGCTATCATGTGTATGCGTTTAATGAAGGATTCAGCTAATCCGTTTTGTGTATGGACATGTGCCACAGGATGTTCCACACTCACCCCCATGGACATACAGTAATCATTAAACGCTTGGGATGTAAACTCATCAGCGTTATCTAGACGTATAGTCTTAAGTGGAAAAGTTTAGAAAATGTGCTCTTAATCGAATGATTTGAGCTAAGAGCTTAGCAAATGCTAAGTTTCTCGTGGATAACAAGCATACATGAGACCATCTGGTTGATGCATCTATCATCACTATGAAATATCTAAATGTCCCACTTGGTGGGTGTATTGGTCCACATATGTCACCTTGTATCCTTTCCAGAAAATTTGAAGTCTCTTTTGTGACTTTTACTGGTGAGGGTCTTACAATAAGTTTCCCTTGTGCACATGCTACACAAGTTGCATTTTTAGGGAAATTTTTTCTTTCTTTGAGGTTGTGCCCTTTCGAACTCACAATCAATTTACGCATCATGTTCGAACCCGGGTGGCCAAGCCGGTCATGCCATAGAGTGAATTGTTCATTGAACATTTTGTGCTTTGCTAAGTTAGCTTCTATCATATTGATCTTAGCATGGTATAAACCAGTGTCTAGTGCAGGTATAGTCTCTAGGACCTTCTTTTGTCCTTTTACATTTTCTGTAATGTATAGGAACTCTTTAGATCCTTCACCCTTGGTTTCAACATGATAACCATTTAGTCTTATATCTTTAAAACTCAATAAGTTTCTCTTAGAGCTGGGTGAGTATAAGGCATCACTTATCTCAATATGTGTACCCTTAGGTAACAAAATGTGAGCCTGGCCATAGCCTTCTATCAAATTTACTATACCAGCAATTGTACTAACATTAGCATTTTTCATTATAAGGTTTATGAAATATCTTTTGTCTCTTAGTATAGTGTGGCTGGAACCACTGTCCACCACTAGTTCACTCAAGTCCTCGGCCATTTCTATAAAGAGGACAATAATTTTGTATTTTAACAAGACAAATTTTATAAAACAAAATCCATTGAATTTAAATCAAAGCAATTATCCATTACATAGAAATTAAATCATAAAAGCATAGAAATTAAACCAAAATAAAAACGAAATTCAATCTAAATCTTTAAGGTAATCGGAAGTCTCAAAGTCTAGCAAGTCATCCTTCTCATGATCAAAGTCTCCTTCATCATCGAGGTGCACAAGATTAGCTTCTGGATTCTTCTTCTTTTGAATTTCTTGGTATGCCTCAATGAGATGTTTGGGAGTTCTGCAGTTCTTAAACAGTGGTTTGTCATACCACATCGGTGGCAGCTCGATTTGGCCTTGGTGTGTGGTTTAAAAGACCCACGGCCTCTACCACCACGTCTGCGGCCTCCTCGGCCAGCTTGACCTCCTCGGCCTCCTCGTCCTCTGCCACCACGGCCTTGGCCATAGTGTCTTTCTCTGTGGACGTAGTTGGCCTCTAGAGGTTCCTTAGGCTCTTTAGCTACTACTACAGCTTTCTTTCCCAAATCAACCTTGTTTGCCTCTTGTAATGGGGCTGTACCAGGAGGTCTCATAGCACTGTTTATCATCAGCAATTCATCATTCTGCTCAGCTAGCAGTAAACACTCAATGAGTGCCCCATAATCGGCAAGCTTTTGATGCCTATATTGCTGCTGAAGTACTTGGTTATTAGGGCTGAAGGTAGACAATGTCTTTTCTATCAGCTCCTTCTCAGTCACCTCTTTTCCACACAGCCTAAGGAGTGAGACAATCCTAAAAAGCTCAGAGTTATACTCTTCCACGAAATTGTAATCCTGGATCCTTAGGTGTTTCCAATCATACTCTGCCTTTGGAAGGAGCACCGTCTTTTGGTGCCCATAACGGCGTTTAAGCTGTGTCCAAAGGTCAAGAGGGTCTTTTATGAAGAGGTACTGGCTCTTGAGAGACTCAGCTATGTGATGATGTATATGCTGGAGGCACTTACTCTTTTTCTTGTTAGTGCACTCCAATGTCTCATTAAGGCACTCTTCCAAACCGTTTGACTCAAGATGAATCTCGGTGTCATTTGCCCATTGCAAGTAGTTCTTTCCAGAAGCTTGCAGGATTGGGTATTCAAGGCTCTTGAGGTTTGCCATCTGCATAAAGATAGACAACCGATGGTTAGCATGCGATATTTAAGATCGAACCATGCAACAAATATTCAGGTCATGCGGTATTTGAGACCGAACCATGCCTTGGGCCATGCGGTATTTGAGACCGAACCATGCCTTGGGCCATGCGGTATTTGAGACCGAACCATGCCTTGGGCCATGCGGTATTTGAGACCGAACATGCCATGCCTTATGTATATTTTCGTTGGTTTAATTCCTTATGCATGCAACAAAACAAATGCATGCAAAAATCCTTGATAGTATTTACTTTTTTCTTAAGTTTACTTTTAGTTTAAGATTTACTAAATTTATGTTTTAGGAAATATTTTAGTCTTAGGATAATTACTATATTTTAATTAGGAACTTATCCTAATCAAGTTTCAATCTTAGGGAATTCCGATTTTAATATTTTAATGTTTATAGAAATTTAACAAAATTTTCTTGATCTTAATCGGAAGTTTTCAATCCTAAGAATATTTTCTATGTTTGATCCGAAAATTTTATGTCTTAGTTTCTTAAAATTCTTATCAACAAAATCTTTTAAGTTTTTCGGATTCAAGCTATATGATCGAGATTTTAGGGTTTATGCAGCCGAGTTTTAACAAGAACAATCTATGGTTCAATTTGTTTTCTAACACCCTACTCGATTCCTTATGATGCATGAATGGTCAAATTTTAATTTCCTAGAACAGTTTAATCAACAAAATATTTCTAGGTTCTTATGCATCATAACAAGCAATCAACCAAATTTTAATCTTATACAATTGGTTTTAATTCTCAAGAAATCTAACAACCTAAACATCATCAGATTTTAAGTTTTAGGATTTAGAGATCTTAATCTATGTTGGTTGTTTACTTGTTTTTCTTTTAGGATTCAATAGCTTTATGTTTAAAATTCGATCCATAGGGTTTTAAGGAGGTTTCGGATTTATTTACCTTAACACCTCAAGGATTCTGACTGGTATGGACCGGGAGCTAAAGACCTCGGTAATTCCTCTCTTCCTCGATCACGAACAGCTTCCGCGAACAGCTCCTTGCTTCGCACTCGAACTCCTCGAACTCACTCCCGACTCCGCGAACCACGAACCTCGATCAAGTTAAAACTTGATCGATAGCTAAGGTATGCTTGTGAACAAGAGGATCTTCGGACAGAAAGGTCTTAGACTCGGATGGAAGTAAGAACAAGAAGGCGGTTTAGGGTTTTTGGGAAAGAGGAGAGAAAAGCGGCGGCTGCTTTTAGGGTTTTAGGGTTTTGAGTCTATCGTGCTGATAACGTGTTGTAAAACTAGAAAGTTAAGGAAATCTCTTGTTCTTATTATTGATATTCGAATGAGGTTACAACATATATATAGAGTCTCATAGATGTTAGGAATATTTCCTTTTCCTATTATGTGGTCTTATAGTCATCCGTTTTCTATGGAATAATGTTATTCTTAATATATTTGGTAACCAATTAAATTGGTAACAAAGGAGTTTTTCCTAATCAATCTCTACTTTGATGGACGGTTGAGATTAAATCTTAAAGAAACCCTAAAGAGGAATTAGGTCCTCTCTCCGCCTATAAATATATGCCTTTAGTCCATCATAAAGGCATCCCAAATAAATCTCAGAAAGACAACACATAAGAGAATAAGTTCATAGGCAAGGGGAGAGAAACCTAATCACCTAACTAGAAGATCAGGACATCAGGAAGCTGTTTATCAAAGAATCTCTACTACAACGAATGGAGGAGGTACTCCGCTAACCCTTCTTTATAATTCTATCATGTGATTAATCATGTTGCTTAAAAGATCTTAGGGTTCATGTAAATTACACTTACATGTGGTATCGGAGCATGGTTATTAGCATATGGTTAATTCATTAAGTATGATAGAATTATAGATCTGAAAATTTTCGTGCATAATTCGGATTTTAGTATGATAAACTTATAGATATGAATGTATAAATCTATGTTTGAAAATTCGTGCATAATTCAGGTTTCTCGAAAGTCCATGCAAAATCCGGGCGTACATAACTCGGGTCTGTGAATTAAATTTTTCTCAGATTAGAGTTTGTGCATAATTCGGGTATATGCGAATGAAATTTTTCGCAGATAAAAGTTTGTGCATAATTCGGATATACGCGAATGAAAATTTTGCAGATAAAATTTTGTGCATAATTCGAGTCTCTGTAAATTAATTTTTTTACAGATAAATGTTTATACACAAACTGGACATCTCTAAATTAAGATGTTACCAGAGAAGATAGTCCATAATGAAATTTGTATTTGAATTAAGATATATCACAAACATATATATGTGCATGATTAGGGCGTGCAAAATTCGTATGTATGTGAATTGTTTTTGCATATGAAAGTTCAAATAGAATTCTTCTGTGCATAAATCGTGCAGTATCATTCTATGATAATTCGTACATAATTATTTTGTGCATAATTCGTGCAAAATTATTATGTGCATAATAAATTTGTGCAAAAACGATTTGAACATAATCCGTGCAGAAATCTGGTTTCTATAAAAGTGTATAATTAAGGTTTGGATATCACCACAGTGACCTTACCTTATAATGATTTACACATAGAAACTATTTTGTTGATATATCTTTGATAATTAGTTACCCACAGGTAGATTATAAACTTTAGATATAATCAATGAATAATGAGGTTTTGTATTTGTGTAGATTAAGGATATCCACAGATAACTTATCTAATTAATCTAATACATTACTCAATAACGTTTTGTGAATATCATGATTTTATTGAGATTATATTGTTATCCCACAGAAACATCATAATTTCTTTTCATGTTTATTCAATATTTAAATTTTGTGTTGATTATGTTTTAAAACCTAATAAAACTTGTTGTATCTCTAAAATTAGAGCAATTTTTCTGGATCTTTCAATCCTTTATGAACCAATTTCCCATAATGTAATGGAAAAGTTGAGTTCATTTTAAGAATATTGATATGGATTTAGTAACTCATTACGAGAAACTAAATTTTATAACGAAATCTAGTATTGAGGATGAAAAGTTTCTCCATAAAAGAAATAAAAACAACTTAAGTGTAATGTTAATAATTATGATAACTTTTAGCAATATTAAATGTTTATTTCAATAGTTGTTTAAACTATGGATAAACTAAAAGTTATAGAAGAACAATTTGAGACTGCAAACAATCCCTTGTTGGGAAAACTTATGGCAAATCTCATAATTATGAAATATAATGGTATAAATTTATATGCATGATATTTGCATTGCAATGACTAACCTTTAGATAAGTTGGATAATTTAGGAATTAGTGTGGATGATTAAATTTGTCCAAATTATCCTAAATATACCACCTCTTCATTATAGACCATTCCATATTTATTTCAACATCATTAATGAAACTTAGATGTTAAATGAATTGGTTAACAATTGGTACTAGAAGAGGTCATGCTTGATTATGAAGGTATTAAAGTTACCATTATACTGATGGAGCTGTACCTTAAGTTGGGAAAGACATTAAGTCATGAAAGAGTACCACCCAAAAACTATTGACCATGATCCAATTAATAAGAAGATTCTGGCAAAGAAAGATACTTATGCAGAACCTTGCAGAAAGTTATACACTTTCATAAAGAATGCCTTTAAAGAAAAGATTGTTTGAAAAGAAAGCTAATCATATAGATTTCGTAAGGATTTTCAAACCTAATGTTGCTTATGCTTCTTCTTAAATTTTAGTGGATTGATAATCGGTGCAATTATACATGTCTCAAGTGCTATGCAGAAATTTCTTATGACTAAGACAATCAACTTAAGTGAAACTACTTATAATGGAAACAGAGACAATATGCTAGTTGAAATATTGGCAATTTTGTCTCATTATGAATACTGGATTTTATCTGAATTTATTTCAGATATTTCATAAATTTCTATTATTCAGTTTCAGTAAGTAAACTTGATTGGCTTATTGAGATAGCTGTTTCATATATTTCAGAACTCTATTTGAGTTGGTTATGGAAAATTAGTTGATGGTCTTTATGTTTGACTGATCAACGTTATGATTATGAAACACATCTCATCCTACATGATGACAATAATGAAATTAAAAGCAAAACATGTTCTAAAGATTCATATTTCTTGTGGCATAAAAGGTTGGAACATATATCCAGCAAATAATTTAAAAGATTGGTAAAAGATGGAGTCATTTTGAATCTTGATTTTACCAACTATAAAGAGTATATAGATTGCATTAAGGGTAAGCAAACTAAACACACTAAGAAAGAAGTCACAAGAAGTACACAGCTTATTCAAATCATACATAAATATATTTGTGGACCTTTTGATGTTCCTTCTTTTGGAGGTAAAAAATATTTCATTACCTTTATTGATGATGATTCACGTTATTGTTATCTCTATCTATTGCATGGAAAAGTCTCAATATGTGGATGCTGTACAAGTATTCATTACTGATGTAGAGAGGCAATTAGATAGAATAGTGAAAATCATAATGTTAGATAGAGGTGAATTTTTGGTAGATATAATGAAACAGAACAACATTCTGTAACTTTTGCCAAAATTCTCTAAAATTTAGGAATTGTTACTCTGTACACAACGTCTGGTTCTCCATGGCAGAACGGTGTAGCTGAAAGGCATAATTGTACTTATATGGGAATGGTTATATCCATGATGAGTCAGGGTTACTTATTTATATCCTTGTGGATGGACGCATTATGTACTGCAGTCTATGTCTTGAACATAGTTTCTAGCAATGCAGTTCAAAATACTCATTTTGAACTATAAAAGGCTGGAAATCTAGTCTTAAGCAAGAATTTATAATCCACATGAAAAGAAATCGGATTTCAGAATGATCAGTGGTCACTTTATTGGTTATCTTGAGAAGTCTAAAGGATATATATTTTATTGTCCAACCCATATTATAAGAATAGTGGAAACCGATAATGCTAGATTCTATAAGAATGGCGAGATTAGTGGGAGTGATAAAGTTCAAGATGTGTTCATTTAGAAAATTATGATCAGGTTAATATTTCTTTGCCCTTATTTCTGAATATTACTGGAAATCATCTACTCCATGAAGAAAACATCGCTAATAATGATAATAAAGCACAAGAGGAACAAGCATTAAGAAGATCTATCTTTACGAGGATATTTGCTATTTCCGATGAGTATGTGCTTTATAAAGTAGAATCTGGAGAATTGAACATTAATTAAAGACCTGGTTTCTTATTCACAAACCATTAAAGATGTTAATTTTAATAAATGGATTGATGCCATGAAGGATAAAATAAACTTTGGCTGAAAATGAAGTCTTTGATGTCGTTCAATTGGGGGAAGGACACAAACCAGTCGGTAGTAAGTGGATCTTTAAGACCAAAACTGACTGTAATAGCAAAATTGAACGATATAAAGTTAGACTTATAGCAAAAGGTTTTAATCATAAAGAAGGTATCAATTATAATGAGAATTTTTCCCTGTGTCAAGGAAAGATTCTCTTAGAATTTTCATGGCATTAGTAGCTCAATATGACATGAGTTACAACAGATGGATGTTAAAATTGGTTTTTTAATGGAGACTTATCAGAGAAAGGCAATTAAAGTCAACCTGAAAGTTTCATAACCGAAACTTGTGAATGCATGGTCTGCAAACTAAAGAATTCAACTTATGAACTTATCTTGAGTCAATGGTATCTAAAGTTTGATAAAACCATTAAAGAAGTCGGTTTCAAAGAAAACATTTTATTTTACCAAATATGTACCTCAAGATCAGTGGGAGTAAGTTCATATATATGGTATTGCATGACATCTTATTGTCTAAAGTGATCTTAAGTCCATTATTGAGACTAAGAGCTAGTCATTCAAGAACTTTTATACCAAAGTTATCAATGAGATTTCCTATGTGATGGGAATAAAATTATCCATGATAGATCACTTGGAATTAAAATTATCTCATAAAGTTTATATTGATAAAGTTCTTGAGAGAATTAGCAAATTAACGTGTTCTTCTAATATTGCTATCTATAAACAGATGTTTTGAGATACCTAAAGGAAACAAGTGAATACATGTTCACATATACAGAAAATCAACACATCCACAGATGGTTGAAGTTTCTAACTCAATATTTGGTGGATATTTTGATTTAAGATACTACAATTCCGGCTATGTGTATCTCATTAATAGAGGTGTCATATTATGTAAAAGCCTGCAGTTGAAGTTTCTTTATAAATCTACTTTAGAGGGTGAGTATGTGACATATAATGAGGTTTATATTAAGAAAGTATAATTACGTAAATGTCTTTGAGTTTGAGACCTTGAGTATTGTTAACAAGTGTTTAACTCATTATGTGACAATCAAAAATGTAATTTTCTTTTATACAAGTATGACATGATATATGAAGGATCCAAGTATATGGACATTAAGGTTATATATGTCATTAAATTAAAGCAAGATGTCAAAAGAGAAATGTATGTCAATTAATAGATATGCACTGAAGTTAAGATTGCAGACTTAATTATGAAAGGATTACTTCCACTGACTTTTAACATGCATGCTAAAAGTATAAGTCTTGAGGAAAGTTCCTAATTATGTTGTCTGCTTATTATGACTAGCCTATATTTTAACATTTAATTGAGCTCTCTTATGACTTTTACATCTTTTATATTCTGTTTCCAATGTGCACACACATTAATTGTTGTTGGATCTATGATAACAGAATAAGTCTTTATTTAAAAACATTAAAGGGACCATTATGATAACTCCTACTTATGTTATGGTCTAGCTAATACGGTAGTCAATGTAGTAGTACTTGGAAGGGATCATGTTGCTGAATGATATGCAACCGCCATGACTCCCATTGATTACTTGATTAGTCAAGACACTTAGGATGACCAAATGAAAGAAATTAAGTTATAACATATTATGCCGGCCTTATGATTCCTAAAAGAAAACATTAATGGATTTACTAACGACCAAGTGGGAGACTGTAAGGAATATTTCCTTTTCCTATTATGTGGTCTTATAGTCATCCGTTTTCTATGGAATAATGTTATTTTTAATATATTTGGTAACCAATTAAATTGGTAACAAAGGAGTTTTTCCTAATCAATCTCTACTTTGATGGACGGTTGAGATTAAATTTTAAGGAAACCCTAAAGAGGAATTAGGTCCTCTCTCCGCCTATAAATATATGCCTTTAGTCCATCATAAAGGCATCCCAAATAAATCTCAGAAAGACAACACATAAGAGAATAAGTTCATAGGCAAGGGGAGAGAAACCTAATCACCTAACTAGAAGATCAGGACATCAGGAAGCTGTTTATCAAGGAATCTCTACTACAACGAATGGAAGAGGTACTCCACTAACCCTCCTTTATAATTCTATCATGTGATTAATCATGTTGCTTAAAAGATCTTAGGGTTCATGTAAATTACACTTACAATAGAGACTAAGTACAAAACCAACTAAGTAAGAGACATGGCCGAATGGGCCTTAACACATGGCCGATGGGCCTAAGTACAATGGACCGTAAACTATAGACTAACAGAGGGCCGGTCAGATAGAGTCCATCAAGTGTTTTACAACATGATGTTTTATGAATAAAAAAGAAATTTACATTTGTTGTTCCCCGTACAAAAAGTTTTCGAAATTATTAAACTGAAGTATGAAAAGTACATTTTCCCCTTTAGGATCAGCTAACTACCTGAGAAAATCCGAACCTTAATTAAGATAACACTTTCTTTCTGTTTGTAGTTTGTATTGGTACATGTACTGTCAAGAAACAAAAAAAAAAGGACATTGTAAATTTAGTGTATATAATCCCTATTAATTTGTGTGCACAACAAATTTTCTACTTACTGGAAATATATACTAACTCTAATATTTGCTTTCATGTGTGGTTCTAACTAGGGTTCAAGATCGATGGACATAAGGTCAAATAGCAATCATTTTTAAAACAAAATAAAATACTTATCCATATATTTTGTGAAACAACTTAATGTTGATCGGACCACAAAACCCTAACTTACATGTTTCCTTGTGTGTTCAAGTGCAAAAGAGAGGAAAATTTTGGCTATATATAGTATACACTATACATAACCAAGACAATCAAATTACAAAGCAATGGCTCAACTTCACTTCACCATCTTGATATTTTCTTCCATTTTCGTAATCTCATCCTCGAGCTTCATCCCGCCGCCTCACCCCTTCGATCCCTTGACCGAGACTGAACTCAACCTCGTTCGTACTATCGTCAACAAGTCGTACCCTATTGGTCATAACCATAAGTTCACTTTCCAATACGTGGGTCTCAACGAGCCAGAGAAGTCCCTAGTCTTGTCATGGCACTCATCACCAGACCACAACGTCAAACTACCACCACGTCAAGCGTTTGTCATCGCCCGAGATAAGGGCAAAAACCGAGAGATGGTTGTTGACTTTTCCACTCGAGCCATTGTCTCGGACAAGATCCACGTAGGAAATGGTAACCCTATGCTCACTCTTGACGAGCAGCATGCAGCCACCGCGCTTGTTCTCAAGTTTAAGCCGTTTTGTGACTCGATAATGAAACGCGGCTTGAACTTGTCGGAAGTAGTGGTCACATCCTCGACGATGGGATGGTTCGGTGAGGCGCAGATGAAGAGGTTTATAAGAACGATTCCATTTTATCTAAACGGATCGGTGAACACGTATCTTAGACCAATTGAAGGAATGACGATAATCGTTGACCTTGACAAGATGAAAGTAGCGAAGTTCAAGGACAGGTTCACAGGTCCTCTGCCGAAGCCTAACGGGAGAGAGTACCGTATCTCCAATCTCAAGCCGCCGTTTGGCCCGTCACTTCGAGACGCCGTCGTTTTTCAGCCGGACGGTCCCGGGTTTAAGATCGATGGACATGTCGTGAGGTAAAAAATGGTACTAGTTGTGAGTTAATTAAAATAACAATATAAGAGCAACTATGCCACATACGTCTTATAAATCAATTTGCCAAACAATGATAATTCAACTAAATATGAAATGAAAATTTTGATGTCGGTAACTGTAAAAATACGACACTTATATATATACTAGGTAGTAACCCGTGCTATAGCACGGGCCAAAATGTTTATTATGACTTGAAATTATTAATACAATTCATTAAATACAGTCCGCAGTGGTGCGGTTTAAAGATAATAGAAAGAAAACCGCTGCCTTCCAACTGCGGACCATTTTTATGTACAAATAAACTTGGTCCTTCCAGGCCTGCTGGCAGGCCTGTTTTTGGGACGGTCTAAACCGCTGACGGATTTGGCGGCCCTGACCGCAGTCACCATTCAGACCCTAAGATTGACATAGACACCTTTCCGTTCTTATATAATTAAATCTGGCCTCTAACCTCCACTCGAAGGTATCTAATAAACAACTTTCTTCATTTTCCTGTAGTAGCAGTAGTATATGTAGTCTTAATATTATGTTATTATAAATGTATAAATATTTTTTTTTAAATTGTAAATTTTTAAGCTTGGAAAATTAGATTAAACCAAATTTATAACGAATATAACGAATGTGCCTATTTTACTGAATAATTAATAAAATATAATAGTAGGATTTCAAAGATAAAACGTATGTGTGAATCACATTAAGTAAACGAAACTAAATATGTCTATAAGAATGATAAAAAGTATTTTGTGGATTACATAAAAAAATAAGGATTTAGAAATTTATTATAACGTGAAATTAAATAGGAAACCCTGCAAAAAAATAATTAAATGGAAGAACAAATCAATTTAATTGAAAAAATGGAAACAAAGTAAAAACAGAGTCTTACGAAGTTATGCATTTTTGTGGATCAAATATTTTGGAAAACCTCTTTGAAGACGACATTCCTTGTTTTCTTTTCGGGTTTTCCTTTTGGGTCAGTAATGAGGATTTTCAATCCTGATTTACTGCTTACACGGGACATGTCTACATATAGCTGGCCATGAGAGAAAACAGGTCTGGGCAAGTATAAACCAACATTTGAGAGAGACTGACCTTGACTTTTGTTGATAGTCATTGCAAAAGCAACGTTAATCGGGAATTGTCTACGTCTCATTTTGAAAGGCAAACGGGAATCTGATGGTATTAATACCATCCTTGGTAAAAGAAAAATTTTACCGACTCTCGTACCTGTGATGATTCTTGCTTGTATAACATGATCTGCCATTTGTGTAATCTGTAGTCTTGTTCCATTCATTAGACCTCCATGAGCATCAATATTGCGTAACAACATGACTGGACAACCAATTTTCAAACGAAGAGCATGGTTTGGCAATCCTGAAATCCTAACTGAGTTTAGGAAATCAGGGCTATATGCAGGATTGTCTTTATTCCTTGTATCTTGTGGATCAATACTATCTGAACTTAAGTAAACCCTTTCCTCACCTGTAACAAAATCAACAATAGAAACAAAACTATAAATAATTGAATAGACCAAATCAAGAAGTCTCATATAGTATATAATATATATACAATTTGTTGATTAAACTTTTACTAACCTTCTAAAATGGATATCATGTGGTCGTTTATAGTGTTGACATCATCATTTGTAGGACACAAAATAGCTCTGCTTTGAAAATAGCTAGAATCCTTGGGAGTGTGTAACGAATTACCATACACTACATTAACGATCGATTCAATTGGAGAGTTTACTTCTGTGATAAGCAATTCTTCTGGGATGTCAATATCAACTACTCCATCATTTGTGTAACGCCCGCGAACCAATTTGTGTATTTTTGGTGTGGGTGTCGATCGACACCCTTGGTGGCATCGATCGACACCATGTTTTCCGGTTTGGTCGGGTTTGATTTAATTGCCGAATTGGTTCGGTTTGGTTTGATTTAAAACCCTAATCGTGTGTAAAAGGGGAAAAAACGACCCTAGGTCGTATTATTTGTTTGTACTCGCCGCTTTTGAGAGGAAAAGAAAGGAGAGAGAGTTCTTAAGCTTTTGGGAGAAGTTTGGGAGATTACTTGTTGTTCCTGAGAGTTTTGGAGCTGGGAAAGAGTTAGAAGCTTGCTAGGAGTGAGGATTTCGTTCCTACTGTTCAGAATCTTCCTGTTCTTGAGGTGAGTGCTTGACCATGGTTGATCTAAGCATGAGATCTCTCTTGTTTGAGTGTTTTCCTTGTTGTTTTGTGTTGTTTTGTGCTTGGGTTCGTTGTTTGTGTGATTTCTAGTGAATTCCGAGATGGATAGACTTGATTGGAGTCGATTTTGGGCTGATTGGAGTCGGAGTTCGTCGCTGGGATTCGCGCAGATCGTGTCTGCAGAGGAGGCATCGATCGACACTCAGGAGCATCGGTCGACACCAATTTGTTGGGCATCGGTCGACACTGTTTGGCATCGGTCGACACCTTGTTGTAGCATCGATCGACACCGTTTGGCATCGGTCGACACTAGTCTTATCCGAGACTTGTTTTTCTGGTTTGATGTATTGTTGTGTGTTGTTTGTTTTGCTTGAACTTGAGGGTCTCATCTGCTTGTGTGTATAACCCAGTAGATGGGAGGATGGCCTCACTAAGTATTTATGATAATACTTACGCATCTCAATTGTTGTTTGTGGTGTGCAGGTAAAGGAAAAGTGTGATCGTGGAATCAAGGGCTATGAGGAGGAGGATGTTCTAGAGACTTGATTGATTGTGGTCTAGCTGTTGTTAGGTTGCTAGATTAAGTCAAAGGAACATTGTAGGATGTTAGCTTTTGGTTATTTCTTTGTTTGGATTATGATGTTATTGGATTATTATGTTGGATATTATTGGAATTATTTTATTTGGTTATCCGCTGTTATTGATTGATGTTAGGATGTTAGTGGGTATGGGACCACTAGTAAATTAAGGTATTAAAAAAAAAAAAAGGGAAGGGTTGTTTCAATTTGGTATCAGAGCCCTTACGGTTCTAGGTCTAGGGTTCATTGTGCTTTTGCTGTTGATATTTAGGATTACATGCTATAATTGATTGTGTGATTGGCAATTGTGTGTGGCATGAAGTCCTAGAACATCCTCTTCGAGCCTGATTGTGATTCCACGGTGAGTTGTGTTTCTTGTGTATTAGAATTATTGTTTGCTTAGCCTTCTGTTCTTGGGTGATACAGATGGTTAGGGGTGAGGATGCTGTTGGTCGCGGTCGTGGTCGTGGGCGTGGTCGTGGTCGTGGTCGGGGACGAGGTCAGGTTCCTGAGGCCAGTGTGAGTGTAGCCCAGAGCATGGCCAGTGAGGAGGTGGCGGAGTCACAGGTTCATCCTAGTGTGTCTGGAGACCAGGCTGGTTTGGGTGACGGCAGGGCGGATGGGCCCGGTGTCGGTCACGGTGTTGCCCCGGGTGTGGGGGTTGCAGCGGGAGGTGCTCCAGGCAGGGAGGATGTCTTGATGGACTTGCTAGCTCAGGTAGCTCAGGCTTTGCAGCGACTTCCAGCAGTTGTGCCGCCAGTGGTTGGTGGGCAGGATCCAGTAGTGCCGCCAGTGGGTGGTGGACAGGTTCCAGTGGTGCAGCCTGCAGCGGGTTTGCAGGCAGGTGTGCAGCCGGGGGCCGAGGTAGTGGATGCTCAGTATGTTCGGATGATGGAGCAGCTGCGGCATGTGGGAGCAGGGTATTTCTCAGGAAGTACCGATCCGAGTGTAGCGGATGAGTGGAGAGAGCGGATGGAGGATATTTTCCTTTCGCTTAGGTGTCCCGACCGGTACAGGGTGGATCTGGCAGTGCTTTACTTGTCAGGAGATGCTCGTGTGTGGTGGAGGTCGGTGACAGCACGGAGGGTGCAGAGGGGTATGTCTTGGGGAGATTTTGTGGGGGAGTTTAACTCCAAGTATTTTCCTCAGGAGGCTCTTGATCGTATGGAGGCACGGTTCTTGGGTCTGACTCAGGGGAACCGTACAGTGCGGGAGCTGGATGCAGAGTTCAGTCGGCTTGTAGGGTATGCAGGCAGGGCATGGGAGCCAGAGGCGGCTCAGGTGCGGAGGTTTTTGTTGGCTCTGCGGGATGATTTGAGGACTCAGTGTAGAGTGAGGAGTTATGCTACGAGAGCGGAGTTGGTTGAGGTTGCAGCTGGGATAGAGGATGATTTGAGGTCACAGGTGGTTGTGGTCGGTTCTTCAGTGCAGCCACAGCAGTCTCAGCAGTCTCAGCCGTCTTCTGTTCCTAGCAAGGGCGGCAAGCCTGCGCAAGGGCAGAAGCGGAAGTTTGATGCTATGCAGAGGTCGAGGCACGGGGGTGCGAGATGCTTTGGGTGTGGTAGTAGGGACCACAAGGTGACTAGCTGTCCACAGAGAGGTGAGCAGCGGGCAGTGACAGAGCAGCGGGCAGTGACGGAGCCGCGGACCGATACTCGAGTGTGTTACTACTGCAGAGAGACGGGGCATATCAAGCCTCGTTGTCCCAAGTTGCAGCAGAGGGCAGTAGCAGTGTTGCAGGCTGGAGCTCAGCCAGGGGTGCAGCAGGGTGTGCAGCACGGTGTGCAGCCAGTGGGTTGGATTGAGCCGACGACTCAGGTGTACTCGACTCAGGAGCCCGGTGGCACTAGTGCAGGAGCGATCACAGGTATAACTTCTGAGATTCGAACTTAGTCAATTCAATAGTTCAGATTATATTTGTTTTTGCTTGTGGGCAAGTGTTAGGTTCTCAACACATGAGATTTGTGTAGGGACCTTGTTGGTGGGCGGGTTTAAGTCCCATGTTATGTTTGATTCTGGAGCTTCTCATAGCTTCATTACTCCGGAGTGTGCCGTGAGTGCGGGGATCAGAGGGGATTCTGGAGAGCGTTCAGGAGTTGTCAGAGTTGCTGGAGGCAAGTTTCTGAGGGTTATTGGACGAGCTGGAGGAGTTGATATTCAGATCGCAGGAGAGTCGTGGCCAGCAGATTTGCTTATCAGTCCAGTGGAGTTGTATGACGTCATTCTTGGTATGGATTGGTTGCATCGGTATAAGGTGCATTTGGATTGCTATCGGGGTAGAGTGGAGTTTGAGCGTCCAGGAGGGAAGTTGGTTTTTCAGGGTATTAGACCGACTTCGGGGAGTCTCGTGATCTCAGCCGTTCAGGCAGGGAAGATGATCGAGAAGGGCCGTGAGGCCTATCTGGTTACTATATCTATGCTAGAGTCAGTGGGGAAGTCTACGGTTAGCGGTATTCCGGTTGTGGAGGACTTTGAGGATGTGTTCCAGTCATTGCAGGGATTACCACCATCTCGGTCGGATCCTTTTACTATTGAGCTGGAACCGGGGACGATGCCGTTATCCAAGGCTCCTTACAGGATGGCTCCAGCAGAGATGGCAGAGCTGAAGAAGCAGCTGGAGGATTTGCTGGGCAAGGGTTTTATCCGTCCTAGTTGTTCACCGTGGGGAGCTCCGGTGTTGTTTGTTAAGAAGAAGGATGGGAGTTTTCGGTTGTGTATTGACTACCGGGGTTTGAACCGAGTTACTGTGAAGAACAAGTACCCTCTCCCGAGGATTGATGAGTTGTTGGATCAGTTGAGGGGTGCTACTTGGTTCTCCAAGATCGACTTGGCTTCAGGTTATCATCAGATCCCTATTCATGAGGCAGATGTGAGGAAGACAGCCTTCAGGACGAGATATGGGCACTATGAGTTTGTGGTGATGCCGTTTGGGTTGACAAACGCGCCAGCTGCGTTTATGAGATTGATGAACAGCGTGTTCCAGGAGTTTCTGGACGTGTCAGTCATCATTTTCATCGACGACATCCTGGTATATTCTAAGAGTCCTGAGGAGCATGCAGTACATCTGAGAGCAGTGTTGGAGAAGCTGCGGGAGCAGAAGTTGTTTGCTAAGCTGAGTAAGTGCAGTTTCTGGCAGCGTGAGATGGGGTTCTTGGGCCATATTGTTTCAGCTGAGGGAGTTTCAGTGGATCCAGAGAAGATTCAGTCCATCAGGGAGTGGCCGAGGCCGCAGAGTGCCACTGAGATTCGGAGTTTCCTGGGGTTAGCAGGTTACTACAGGAGGTTTGTTCGGGGTTTTGCGAGTATGGCTCAGCCGATGACTAAGCTTACAGGGAAGGATGTCCCGTTTGTGTGGTCACCAGAGTGTGAGGCAAGTTTTGCAAGTCTCAAGCAGATGTTGACTACCACGCCGGTGTTAGCATTGCTTGAGCAGGACGAGCCTTATGTTGTGTATACAGATGCTTCTAGAGTGGGGTTGGGTTGTGTACTTATGCAGCAGGGGAAGGTTATAGCTTATGCTTCGCGGCAGTTGCGGAAGCATGAAGCTAATTACCCTACTCATGATTTGGAGATGGCAGCAGTGATCTTTGCTCTTAAGATTTGGAGATCCTATCTGTATGGTGGGAAGGTACAGATATTTACAGATCACAAGAGTCTGAAGTATATTTTTACTCAGCCTGAGCTGAATTTGAGGCAGAGGCGTTGGATGGAGTTAGTAGCAGATTATGATTTGGACATAGCTTACCATCCTGGTAAAGCTAATCTGGTTGCAGATGCCTTGAGTCGGAAGCGGGTGGCTTCGGCTCAGGAGCAGGATATGGAGGTGTTGGTAGGTGAGATTAGTGCATTGAGTTTGTGTGCTATCTCACAAGAACCTTTGGGTTTGGAGGCAGTTGATAGAGCAGATTTGTTGAGCAGAGTGAGGTTAGCTCAGGAGAGTGATGAGGGGCTGGTGAATGCCTCTAAGGCTGCGGGTGCAGAGTATCAGGTTTCTGCTAATGGTACTATCCTTGTGCATGGTCGGATCTGTGTGCCCAAGGGTGAGGATTTGAGGCAGGAGATACTGAGAGAGGCTCATTCGAGCAAGTTCTCTATTCATCCAGGGGCGACCAAGATGTACCGTGATCTCAAGCGGTATTATCACTGGGTCGGGATGAAGAAGGACGTAGCTGACTGGGTGGCGAAGTGTGATACTTGCCAGCTGGTGAAGGCGGAGCATCAGGTTCCTGGTGGTTTGTTACAGAGTTTACCCATTCCAGAGTGGAAGTGGGATTTGATCACGATGGACTTCGTGGTAGGTTTACCTGTGTCGAGGACGTTTGATGCTATTTGGGTCATTGTGGACCGTTTGACTAAGTCTGCACATTTTCTGGCCATCAAGAAAACTGATGGAGCAGCGGTTTTGGTCAAGAAGTATGTGAGGGAGATAGTCAGATTGCATGGTGTACCTGCTAGTATTGTGTCTGATAGAGATTCCAAGTTCACTTCGGTGTTCTGGAGGGCGTTTCAGGCAGAGTTGGGCACGAAAGTGCATATGAGTACAGCCTACCATCCTCAGACGGACGGTCAGTCAGAGAGGACGATCCAGATTTTGGAGGATTTATTGAGGATGTGTGTGCTGGATTGGGGTGGTCATTGGGCAGATCACTTGAGTTTGGTGGAGTTTGCTTATAACAACAGCTACCAGGCTAGTATTGGGATGGCTCCTTATGAGGCCCTGTATGGGAGGCCGTGTCGTACACCTTTATGTTGGACTCAGGTGGGGGAGAGGAGCATATTTGGTGCAGATTTTGTTCAGGAGACCTCGGAGAAGATTCGGGTTTTGAGGCTGAACATGAAGGAGGCTCAGGATCGGCAGAAGAGTTATGCTGATAAGAGGAGAAAGGATCTTGAGTTTCAGGTTGGGGATAGAGTGTACCTCAAGATGGCCATGTTGCGGGGTCCGAACAGGTCTTTGACAGAGACTAAGTTGAGTCCGAGGTACATGGGACCGTTCAGAGTGGTTGAGCGGGTGGGACCAGTGGCATACCGGCTGGAGTTGCCTGAGGTTATGCGTGCGTTCCACAAGGTATTTCATGTGTCGATGCTGAGGAAGTGTCTTCACGAGGGTGATCAGTTGTTGGCTAAGATTCCTGAGGATCTTCAGCCTAACATGACTTTGGAGGCGAGACCAGTGAGGGTGCTCGAGAGGAGAGTCAAGGAACTTCGGAAGAAGAAGATTCCTTTGATGAGAGTCCTGTGGGACTGTGACGGAGTAGAGGAGCAGACTTGGGAGCCCGAGGCGAGGATGAAGGCAAGGTTTAAGAAGTGGTTTGAGAAGCAGACCGCTTGAGCTTGTCTAGCCGGGTCCGAGTTGTAGTCCGTGGCTGGAGCGGGTACGGAGTATTCCAGCCCATCTCTCTTGATATTTGGTCGCTTAGGGGTGGTTGGTTGTGCGACTAAGTATCAAGATGAGGTGGTGCTCGGGATGCGGGTTGTTGGCTCCGGTTGTTGTATTTTTGGTTTTCTGATGTAATTTCGTTGAGATTGTAACGATTATGACATTTTGAGATTAATAAGATGAGTATTTTTCTTTATGTTTGACTGTTGTTGTCATGGGGAAAGAGAAATAGCTCGGGTTTCTATTTTTGGAAAGTTTCCATAAATAGAAAGTTTCCACAAAAGGAAGGTTTCCATAAATAGGAAGTTTCTAAAATGGGAATGTTTTGTGGAAAAGTGAGGTAGATCTAGCCGGGAGATACTCGTTGGCATCAGTGTTTGTTTTTGCTCTAGGCCGTGTGGGCCCAACTCACGTGATACCGATAGCTCGATGGACTTTGTGGCCAGAGAGTGGGAGTGGTATGTTGCTTCGGATGACGATCCGAGAGCGCGCTTGAGGGTGACGACCCAAGAGAGGGATATGTGAGGCTCCCTGGATACCGTAGCTGTGAGCCGAGGCTCGGCAGTGAGCCAGTATGTCTCGAGGGTTGCGACCCAAGAGCGGGGGGAGTGTGTGTGTGTGACTTCCTGGATGCCGTAGCTTAAGGCGGTTGGCCTGATAGCGAGCCGGCATGATTCGTTGGTTGCAACCACGGACGGGGGAAGCACTGAGTTGTGAGCAAATAGTGTTTATGATGCGAGTATATTGGCTAGAGGGAGACCTCGAGGGTCAGTCGGAGGTGTGCGGGCTGTTGCGACAGTGGCATGGGAAACCTTGGCTGACAGTGTTTAGTCCGGTCTGGGGACGTGCGGGCCGTGCAGACGGTGGCACGGAGGTCCTTGGCAGATGGACGGTATTGCGGGATTCGGGGACGAATCCATATTGGTGGGGGAGAATTGTAACGCCCGCGAACCAATTTGTGTATTTTTGGTGTGGGTGTCGATCGACACCCTTGGTGGCATCGATCGACACCATGTTTTCCGGTTTGGTCGGGTTTGATTTAATTGCCGAATTGGTTCGGTTTGGTTTGATTTAAAACCCTAATCGTGTGTAAAAGGGGAAAAAACGACCCTAGGTCGTATTATTTGTTTGTACTCGCCGCTTTTGAGAGGAAAAGAAAGGAGAGAGAGTTCTTAAGCTTTTGGGAGAAGTTTGGGAGATTACTTGCTGTTCCTGAGAGTTTTGGAGCTGGGAAAGAGTTAGAAGCTTGCTAGGAGTGAGGATTTCGTTCCTACTGTTCAGAATCTTCCTGTTCTTGAGGTGAGTGCTTGACCATGGTTGATCTAAGCATGAGATCTCTCTTGTTTGAGTGTTTTCCTTGTTGTTTTGTGTTGTTTTGTGCTTGGGTTCGTTGTTTGTGTGATTTCTAGTGAATTCCGAGATGGATAGACTTGATTGGAGTCGATTTTGGGCTGATTGGAGTCGGAGTTCGTCGCTGGGATTCGCGCAGATCGTGTCTGCAGAGGAGGCATCGATCGACACTCAGGAGCATCGGTCGACACCAATTTGTTGGGCATCGGTCGACACTGTTTGGCATCGGTCGACACCTTGTTGTAGCATCGATCGACACCGTTTGGCATCGGTCGACACTAGTCTTATCCGAGACTTGTTTTTCTGGTTTGATGTATTGTTGTGTGTTGTTTGTTTTGCTTGAACTTGAGGGTCTCATCTGCTTGTGTGTATAACCCAGTAGATGGGAGGATGGCCTCACTAAGTATTTATGATAATACTTACGCATCTCAATTGTTGTTTGTGGTGTGCAGGTAAAGGAAAAGTGTGATCGTGGAATCAAGGGCTATGAGGAGGAGGATGTTCTAGAGACTTGATTGATTGTGGTCTAGCTGTTGTTAGGTTGCTAGATTAAGTCAAAGGAACATTGTAGGATGTTAGCTTTTGGTTATTTCTTTGTTTGGATTATGATGTTATTGGATTATTATGTTGGATATTATTGGAATTATTTTATTTGGTTATCCGCTGTTATTGATTGATGTTAGGATGTTAGTGGGTATGGGACCACTAGTAAATTAAGGTATTAAAAAAAAAAAAAAGGGAAGGGTTGTTTCAATTTGGCTCATTAAGTCTTCCTTCTCCAACATCAAGAATCCATTTCGAGAACTCTTCAATCTCCCTGGCTTCATTTGGAGTTATCTTTTGCAGCAACCTCATATTTCTTGTTAGCCTTAACACTTTACACTGATTCCAAAGGTAAGATGAGTTAAGCGATGAGTTAACAATTTGTTCTCGACCAGCACCGACAATAATAGGAAGTATCTGACGGAAATCACCACCAAAAATAATGACCTTTCCCCCAAAAGGTTTATCTTCTAGATCATGCATTATATTTTTCAAACTTCTATCTAAAGTCTCAAAGCAGTACTTACTCATCATTGGAGCTTCGTCCCAAATTATCAACTTGGCTTCTTGGACTAATTCACCTAGATCAGAAGACCTTGACATTCTGCACATAGATGTATCATGAACTTCAAGAGGAATGCCAAACCTTGAATGAGCTGTTCTGCCACCTTCTAATAAAAGAGAGGCTATACCGCTAGAAGCAGTATTTAAAACAATTTCTCCCCTTATCCTTACAGCTGCAGATAAAACTTTCCAAAGGAATGTTTTACCAGTTCCACCAAAACCATATAAGAAAAATACTCCACCTTTATCTTTGAAAACAGAGTCTATGATCTCATCATATATCTTCTTCTGCTCTTCAGTAAGCATATTTAACCACTCCAGATGATTCTTTTTTAAATCAGCTTGATTGATGAATCTACGCTCATCAGCTATTAACTGGTTTAAGATAGGAATATTATCATTATGTAGCTGGGGCAGAGTCTTAAAAAACTCAAGTGAAGAACCATTTCTTTTCAACTGTTTGTTTATCTCTTGTAAACAGAATATTTTCCTTTCTTCATCACTCAATGTAAGCTCTGTAAAATGTAGATTAGTTAATTTTTATACTACATGGTTAATAATAATTTAAAAAAATGTATATTAAACAGATAGTAAAAGTAATGAACCTGGTCGTTTTAGTTCTTCTCTTTTACGCCTTAATATGTCATCAGATAACATAGTCCAAGTTTCTTCCCACACAATATGAGGAGCACTTAGCACGGCGGAGAGAAGCATCCTCACAAACATTTTATGAACGTACTTTGCAGAACACATGAAGTGTGCTTCTTTAATACCTTCAATATATTCTTTGTCATCATCTAACAGACCAAGAGCATAACATGCTTCACGATACGATTTGTGTATGACACCATTCACAGTTTTAATGTGATCAAAACTGGTAGGACCTCTGACTGAATTGAGAAGAATCCTCAGATGATATGCATCGTCTATCGTCGGAGGAACGTAGTTAATTCTCCCTATAGCAAATGCTCTTGTTTTCCTTCTGTAAAAAACTTTCTCCTTCCCATCCCATATAAACTTGCTTGGTATTTCTTCATATAATAACTTCCTAGCTTCTTCATCACGTTTATTAAGTTCAAATAAAGCAACAAACTGAGATTCATCAAGAGAGTCACGATCCATGACATCCTGTGCAGACTCACCGTCCCGAAAATAAATAGGATGTTTGCTTTCCTCATGGAAAGTGAGTGGGACAATAGCGGTTTGCCTATAGTGTATTGGGTAAGCTAAAATCCTCCACATAGCCTCACACGCAGATACATATCTTCAAAAATTTGAAAGAAGCTGATTTACAATGAATTATATAGTCACAAATTGAAGGAATGTACTAAATTTTTTTACCTGCCATCGAAGTAATCTTGTATTTCATCTTTTGATGCTGGGGTATTCTCATTTTGAAGATTCTTCTGACCTTCTTCAGTTCCTTTTTTTTATGAGGTTCAACAATGACACCAACTCGATCATTACCTTTGTGAACATACTTAAATAAGTACTTCACTGAACCTGTTTGGTTGCACCACTCCACATTTATATGAGCATGATATTTTACCAACAAAAACCGATTGTAAGGGACAACATATCAGTTATCACATTTGAAACCATTCTTCTCGATAAAACGCTCATCATTTCTTCTTCTATAAACCGGGTAACCTTCCTTGTCAATGCTGGTGGTTTTAACATGTGGTTTTGAGAAAAATTTTGAACAGCTACCTTCTTCCATGCAAGGAGATGAGGAGTAAGCAGCACCACATGGACCATGAATCATACATTATGATATTATATTGTAGAGTTCTGGATCTGTTTCCTTGTCTGGAATTTCAGCACAAATCAACTTGTCAATTTCGTCTGCAGTAGGAAACTTGCATTTCGGATCCATCCATACTATAATATGAGCATGCAGAAGACCCCTTTTTTGAAACTCTACTGTGTACATAGCTGCAGCACAATAATATGTCTTGTTATATATTAATATGTAATGATTTTAAAGATAGTGTAAATGTTTAATTAAAAATGAAAAAGGGTAAAGAATTTAAACCTGAAACTGTTTTCCCAAAAATATGTTTTCTTGTGATGTCATCCATTAGATTCTCAAGCTTGATCTTGAATATTTTGCAAATGGTGTCTGGTCTATCTTCAGCCTTTAGCTTCCTCTCATTCACAAATCTTACAATTTCAGGCCACTTAGGATTGCATGTGAATGTAATAAAGAGGTCTGGAAACCCAAACTTCTTACATGTAGCCATTGCATCAAGGTAGCTTTGCCTCATATACCTTGGTCCTCCAGTAAAAGAAGCAGGTAGCGTGAAAGAGTCTCCATAATTGTTTAAATTGTCGTCTCCAGCTTCTGCTGCTTTCCTCAAATCTTCCTTGTATGTCCTTCGAAGTTTCTTTTGGTTTTTTTTTAAATACCTTAGCCTATTTGTTTCGATCATGGTATAGGCATCAACAATAAACTGTTGTAGTAAACGCTTTGATCTTAGAAGGTGTGCTTCTCAATTTTTCTTTCTTGAAGCCTATAAGCAAACCACTGCCTCATACTTACATCCTTCTGACTTTTTTTATTTGAACTCTTTTTCTTTGACTGTTTCTTTGATATCCTTCCTCTTGTTATCTTTGTCTTCTTAATACCAAGTCTGTAGCCATCTTCTCCTCTTGGAAACAACAAAGGATACTGTAAGGCTAGATATGCGACATGGCATTCATGAATTCTTAGTAATTTACCACTTCTTTTTTGGAGGACGATATCTCTTTTATCCATATTCGCATCAATATCTCCTGGAATCAGTGCAGCAACTTCAGAGGCCGTAGGGATGTTGTATTCCCTACCATCGGTTTTGCGACTTGAGATAATCCTCATATGGAAGTTTGATTCTTCTTTCTCCATATCAAACCTATCTCTAGCCATTCTTAAAGCTCTTACATGAGGATTAACTTCGTCCAACAATTTGATTAAGCTTTCCACAAGATCTGGCCTGAATTTTTTCTTCCCATCAACTTTGACTTGACGTCCTTCTTTGCTGCATTTTTTAAAAAATATCTCATCAGCAACTTTTGGACCAGTAAATTATAAGATATACAATTGTCCATTAAAGAAAAAAAAACAATGGTTTTATTACCTCATAACATTCATTCTATTTTGGACTTCATTTTGAGTGTCAACAATATAAAGTTGTTGAAACTTTGCATAATCACCAGCCTTTGGTTTTAAAGAACCCATCAAATGATAGTTTTCACCTTGCAAAGCAAACATGGATGGGCCACGGCCTTTTTTAACAGAACGATCTACCTTTCCACCCAAAGATGTAAAAGAGAAAACCATGTTATAAGGTCTACTATTCTCCTGGAAGTGACGTGACAAATCATCTTCATTGGTTAGTAGATTCCATAACATTTCTGGAGACTCTTTTAGCATAGGTAGAACAATTTGTCCTTGCATACAACATCCAGTATAGACTGGATTATTAGTTCTTACTGTCCTTCGCAACCTCTCTCCATACCAAAAAATTGCACCACAATGAGGACAACTATATTCAGGATCACCATCATCTGCATATCCTGCAAATATTTAATGTATCATCGACAATTTTCAAATTTTTATTGTTTATAAATATTCTTAAAATGATATATATAAAAGAATACCTGCCCATAAATTAATAGTCTTCTTTGTAGTAATAGTTGCTGTTCCAAAAACTTTTTTAAAACTTTCCTCAAACATTGTAAGCATATCATAACGTCGTTTAGCATCATTAGCAACTGAAAGTTGTGGTGTAATTTGATCAACAACATCTTCATCATCATCAGCATATTCAGATGATGATGAATCATCTTCTCATTGACTACTACAATAAAACACCTGATCATCATATTCTTCTTCAATATTTGCAAAACATGGATTGATTATTTTATTTTCGTAAATAAATGTTGAACAATAGATAATATAGACTTTTATTATTGGATGAAGAAATTATACCGCTATCTGAGTCAACCTGCTCATTTTCATTGTCTTCATCTTCCTCTAAATTTGTCATTTTAGAAATGCTTGAAACCTTTCTTCTAAATATGTTGTTTTTTGATGCTTGAGTGGACACTCGATCTGTGTATAGATGGAGAGTTAATAAAAATTGAAAAAACTTAGTAGTAGCTAAAATTAAAGGGTTACACATATTACAAATAACCTCTAGTTATAGTGCTATCTGGACTGATCTCTTCCTCAACTGAGTGTCTATTATTCCTTTCGGGTATATTAGTAAGCATGGAAAGTGTGGGATTGTACCGACTTCCACTTGAATGATTACTCTGATAGTTATTTGGCACCAGTTTGTCTATAAGGTATAAGGTTTGAAATAATTAGTTTTCTATATAATATAAAAAGAAAAATAAGTATAAAAATATGTTAGATTAATAGACCTGATGGAGTTGATGATATTCGTCCCATTTTTGCTATAGAGTCAACTATGGGAGTGGTAGATGAGTGAATCCTTGTGTTGCAAGTTTGTTTCCAAATCCATTTTTCCAAATTGGGCTTACTTCCTGAAGGAAAAATTTAATTGACACGAGTATCCAAAACATAGTGATCATAAAAATAAGAAGATGAGTAATAATTTAAATCTTAGAATTGAATTTAAGATTTTTTAAAATTACCATTAAAAATATTACTGCGACTCTCTTTGTTACATAGGCCTTCATTTGAAAAGCCGGAAGATGGTGTCCTATAATCTACACCAAAATAACAAAATTAAAAATATGCTTGGATTTAGTTTGTGAAGTTAATATAGTTTAAATATTGAATAAATAAAAATGTAAATATGAAATTGAGATGAACAATACCAGAAGGTGTGTTACTTGTACTTGGAGAGGAATGTACTTGAGAAGATGGCCGATTTGTAATATCATTTAGAACTCTACCAAAAACAGAATTAATATTGACTACAGATTGAGGCTTCTGTGATACTGTAACTGGACTTTGTGGTTGATTTTCCGAAGACACTTTCCGATTTTTTGGGTCGCCTTCTTTAACTTGAATACGATTTGATTCATCATTTTTCCTCTTCTTCATTGTAAAGAAATAAGCAAACGAAACAACACTGAATGATTTCTTTTTCAGTAATATTTTCGTAGGACTAATGAGAGAACGCTTAATGAGGGATACTAATAATCTATCTATTAATTAATCACAAAATTATGTGACAGTATATGTTAAGCGAATGAACTCTTTACGTCATATTTAGCCATAACTAAATATATGTTTAGCCATAAATACTGGAGAAGATTTACGAAATCTTTTAAGGATCATATAAAGAAATTATATGACAATTTTTATGTTAAGACTTACCCGTTTTCTTTAAAATGTAAGTTTGAAATATATAAATAAATTGTAATTCAAATAAAGAAATTATATTAGGGTTGAAAAAACGATAATAAAGGCGGAATTAACGGTTCAGAATTACAACAACTTAAATACTAATTAAAAGGAAACCAAAAGATTTGATAAAATTTGGTAACAAACAATGTGGCTGTTACACTGATTAATTAGAATCACTTGATTCTTCTTCTCCATGATAATCTTCATCATCTGATGTATCATGAAAAGCGAGACTACAGAAAAATAGGAAAATATGTTAAAAAATATATATTGTAAAGAGATACTGCAAATAATATATGAATATTAGGAACTTACAGAGCAGGATCAGTCGTGAATGGTCTTACTTCGTTTCCAAGTATAAGATGAGAACATCTAAATTGAGACATTAAACATACGTTACCTGAAAAATTAAATTGTAATGATTTATAAAAACAATTTTACCTTATATTCGTTATTTTAAAACTGAAACTAAGATTTGTTTATACCGTCAAAGGAAGCGCTTCTCCAAAACATAAGCAGACACATAATGTCTTCGTTACCATATGAAGGACAGGAAGTAATTTGTTCCCATTTATAATCAAATTCCAAAGCTGTATCACCTACGGCAAGACATTTAATCTCTTCTCCACTTCACACAAAAAAGTGATTAGCTTCAATATGAAGTTCTTAATAATATTATCTAAATAGCAATGATCTCATCATGTTTGTAAATCTTTATTTAGTTTAATTTACTTACTTGATGTCCTTCACTGTAAAGTGAAGAACTTCTTTATAACCATTGTAACCTGCTTCACGATCTAGAAAGTTAACTTTAAGACGTGGTGCGACTCGTACCACCAACCCGCAAAAATCTACCATAAATTATAAAAAGCAAAAAAATTAAAATCATAACTAAATATAATGAGTAAAATCCTAATATTAAAATTATTATTCTTAGAATTAATTTTAAGAATAAGATATTTACCAACGCAACAGTTTTTCTCATTCTCTCTAGCATTCTCAAACGTTATTGCATCTGTTAGATGAAGAAAGTTGTCTAGACATCTGGGAGGTATTGGGGTGATTCGAGTTTGATTTGTGATCAATAAGAGGAAAGGATTGTTACAGTTCCTGAAAGATTGCTGATTTTCCATAACTTCGAACTTATAAAGAAGAAACCATTCTCCTTCTTCCAACACATGTACGAAATGATCAAAGTAATGTCGAAATGGGATTTTAGCTTCAATTCGTTTTCCCTGTTGTCTCATTATTTCACATAAGAGAAATATTTGATTAGTGGCAATGATATGGAAAGTTAATTGAAAACATGCATAACAAAAAGATATCAAAGTATATTTGAAACATGCATAACAAAAAGATATCAAAGCGTTTTTATCGAAAATACAAAGATGAATTAAAATACCTTCTCATCAACGACAATCAAAAACTTAAAGTTTGATCCTCCAAATATGAGATGAGGTGTCCAGCAACGGATTAACTTGACAGCAACACTAACCCGATTAGATGTCAGATCCAATTCTTCTATATATGCTACCATATTTTTAAATGGAAATTTTTGTGTTTTAAAGAAGGAAGAAGATGAAAGATGAGACGTTAAAAGAGTAGAAAGGATCTATATAGCTAATGTCATTCAGTATTTATAATGAAATAGCTCTTAAAGGTTGAAAAACATAAAGAAACCGAATGCTACTTTTTTAAAATTACATCTAAAATATCTTGTGTGTACATTTACTACAATAAAAAAATTTATGTTTGATGGGAGTGATATCATAAAGTGTAGTCATTTTTTTATTGGAATGTCAAATTTTTAAAGAATCAAAGCAAAGACTTTGAAAGGCTGACATTTTCATTTTTTGGACCTTTTAAGCTCCATGCATTGGTTCACTTTCTACTAAAATTATCCTAAATTTATTAAAAAATTGACTACTATTTTGTTTTGGGTTAAAGTTATAATGAAGTTTTAGCATCGATTCCTTAGCAATTAACACAAAAAATGAGTATAGTCTAGGCTTAAAATTAAACCAAAAGAATATGTCCACAATGCATCGACGAAATTATAAACTCAATGTTTTGGCGTTGTTAAATAAATCCCTACTATTAAAATGACATCTATTATGTATATGTGTATAAACAAATTCATAAAATATGTCATTGTTATCTATGACCATATTATTTTATCTAATTAGAAAATAAAAGGAGATATTATTATAGTATATATATAAAATTGATCATAATAAAATAATAAGATTAAAACTTAAAACAACCGATTTTTTAAAATAACATGACATGGAAAGATGGTAATTTATTAAATAAGAAAAGTCCTGAGAGTTTGAAAAAAAAAAAAGGAAAGCAAGATGAGACAAAATGTCTCTTATTTGACAGAGAAAATAAAGCCAAACTACAAAACAACGATCAGGAAAGTCGACGACTTCATCATATACTCCCTTGAAGCTCTCCCTTAATAGATAAAGTCATCATCACTGTCGAGGTTAAAGGAGATCCTGAAAAATATCATAATAATATATCATGAAAATGACATATTGTAATAATAAATAAATGAGATATGAAAGTATGTATGTAAACAACAAATTATGAATTTTAAACGTTACCTGTTTCTGAAATCAGTTACTTCAGTATATGGAGGATCAAAGCAAATAGTAGACACTCCAGGAACACTCAAAAGTTCGATGTCTTGACCTATTGTGAAGAATTCAAATTTTTAAAATTAATGATTACATAACAGCTCGTTCTATATAATAAAAGTCATTAGCTTGTAGCTCCATGAGCAAACTTTGCCCTCCAGAAACGTAGGACGCCTATGATAGAACTCGTATAAGAAGGACTCCAATAACGTTGAAAGTAGTCGGCATGTTCATCATAAGCAGTACAGTGAATGACTTCATGACTACAGGAAAAAAAGTTAGAATTAGTTGTATCTAGTAAATATGGAAAAAGATAATTAAAACAATGGTTTTGATAGTTGGTTTGGTTCCGAATTGCATGAGATAATTATTTCTTGTTGTCCTTATTACTTTTGGTCTTTAAGGTCGAAACGCAAAAGTCGGGCCCTTTCCTCATATTGAACAGCTCTTGGATCATCGACATAGATCAATGTTTGGACATTGATTATATGTCCCATGATATCTATAAAAAATACGAATGTTTATATTAAATATCATAAAATTAAAATTATAGTAAGATAAACACATAAATAATTAGATTCAAAAAAATACCTAAGCAGCGATTAGTTATGGCATGATAACTATCATATAGTCTATCAAAAGACACATAATCAATGAAATGATTGTTAGAACGTGGTTCAGTATCTTCCACAATGGTATCTTCCCTAAACACGATCCGATAGTAACTTTCAGTAATACGGATAGGTCTGCTGCAGTTTATGACGTCAAAAGCAGAAAAAACTTTCCATGCATCTTCTTGGATGTCAGACTTGAAAATTTCAAAAAGACCTTTCGGTATAGTTACTACTATTTTGGTCCCCTGAAAATTGAGAAGAAAAAAACAAAGTCATATATATATATATATATATATATATATATATTTAATTAGATTCAAAATCAATGATAAAAAGTTGCAAAACTTACGAAGACATCACATACAACCAACTCGAGAGAGTCTTCCCCATCATCTGTTTTACGCCACATCCTAAGGATCTTCACACAGACATTCCACTTGAGATCATTGGACGGATATATGGTGGTTAATCTGCTAAAATTAGCCATATTCGTGAAGAGAAGATATTGTGGTGAAATAAGAAGTGGTTTAGGTTAATGAAAAGTGACTTCACATATGGTTTGTATTTATAGATAAAATTTATTCTTTTAGATTTTTTTTCATTTATTTTTAAATTCAATGAGTTGTCAAATCTGCATGTTTTTGTGTTAAAAAAAATAGTAAAAACCAAGTGTTTATATTCAGAGGATTTACATATATTCATTGTACACATCGCCATTTTTGAAAACATATGGAAAGTTAAGATTTTGTATTAATAGTTGGTTGACCAGATTAAGATGAATCAACTAATTCGGTATAAATAGTATATTTATTTGTTAGATATTTATTGTATAGGAAGATAATATTTGAATTTTGTAATTACGGTACAAAAGATCTTACACTTTGTGGTTACTACCTAAAATATTATGTTAGGTATAATTATTTACTATATTCTTGATATTTTTAAGTTGTAGCAGATTCCCTAAGATATAGTTGTAATCATATCTATTACAGATTGTATAATTATATTACTTGATAATATACAGAATTATTTTATTATAAAGTGTAGATTCGGTTTAAAATTATTTGTCTAGTTACAGATAAGGACAAATGAACAATCTGAAACTGAACTAAATTGATAGGATTTGGTTCTACATAATAAAAAATGAGATATATTAGGATATCTAAACTGAACATAGATTGACTTGTCGAATCAATTTTATTAAAGTTATAAAGCAGGAAAAAAACAAATTAATAGATTTGAGAGGTGTGAAATGTCACGTAAGAAACTGAAGCTCTCTTTTCTATATGATACAGTTTTTGGTGCTAAATTTTGCATGTGATGGTATCTATGTCTCAAAATTTGTGATGTGTGAAACTGTTTGTGCATGCATGAGAAAAGTTTTGACATGACAATTGAGTACGAATTTATATGTTGATGTGTTCGTATATGTGTTATTCAAATAGAGATCACATCTTACAATTGTTTCACATGCAAAAATGTGTACTCATATTTAGAATAAAAGATATAGTATAATTTAGTTCTTTCAGCTTTATTCAATAAACTAATCATAAAAAAAGTATGAGAAGTTAAGATTTTATAACAACCATGTTACAAAAACTGAAAGTTAGAGAATGTATAAGTATAAAAAATATAAGCAAAATCACATAACAAATATAAAAAGTATCAAAGTGGATAGATAAGAAACAAAGGAATAATAAGAAATTAAATTGAAACCAAGCAGAATATTAAAAAACAATAATACCAATAGTCTCACAAAAAAAAACTCATGAAAATGAAAACCATAACCAAAACCAAAGTAGAAATTTAAAAGTCTCAAAGTGGATAGATAGTAAAACTCAAAAGAAAATTAACTGAACAAACTGTTAAGTTCCTTAGAAACACCAGCAGCAGTAGCATCTTCCACTTTTTGTCCAGAGCAATGTTTTTTTGAGGTAGATGATTGGTCATCTCCTTCGACCATGTTTGATGAACCTCTTTTTGATGATGGAGTGGAAGATGTTGAAGCATCCACATCTGATGGTTCACTCCCATCAGTAATCATTGAAGAACCCTATAAGTATAGTAAACATTAAATATACGAATTCAAAACCTTATATAAATCTTCACCATACAATTATATAAACTATTAAAAAAATAATACCTGACCACCAGACAACATTGAAGAAGGATTTATATAAGTGTCTGAAGGGAGAATCTCAAAATCAGAATTCAATCCTTTGGAGCACAAAGCAGCGACATTGTAAATGGTGGAGCTCCCTCTAATATTTTTCAACTCGATAGAAAGGAGAAACTCGAATGTTTTCCCTTCTAATGATAAAACCTCCAGAGGAATAGCTTCAGGATCCTCCAGCTATTGTTTATAATGCAATGGTTTAACAAAGTCAAAATTATCAAATAGAAAATTGTTTTGAAATATAATGCGGCTAAGATGAATGATATGATACAAAGATATAATACGGAAAAGATGAATAATTACCAAATCGTATCTATTGTTAAGGAGTTCTGAGGATTGCATTCCAACCATATCAGCAGCGAAGCTATCAAACACCATACATTTAGCTTCTCCAGTTTTGTCTTTGATTTTAAGATAAATCCAGAACCTAAAAATAAATTTTAAAAATTTTAAGGTTTTGATTATCATAGAAGTATATAAGGAACTACTTTATTAACCTTCAATCAAATACGTATAAGTAACTTACTTGGTTGTGACGTTTTTTACAAACTGACAGCAAACCTCACAAGAGAACTTTGGTGCTGGTTTATGATTCTCATCTTCCATCTTAATGCCTTGCTCGGCGATGGTCTTTTTGTTGCATTTCTTACACGCAATGTAGGCCCAACAGTAGTCTCTATCGACTTCAATTACTGTACAGGTAGTGCGACACATCCCAACCTATAAAGTTTAATTTCTATGTATTATTACCTAAATTTATAATAAAACAATGGATAATAGATATTTTTAGAGAAAAATACCTCAAATGCATGCAGGACTTCTTCGATAGTTTTAATAGGGTATTCTTCTAATTCTTCCTTTTTAGGTTTTGCCCAAAACACTTTCTTTTGCAATGAATCCATGATCGTCAGTTGCAAGCCATCATTGGAAAGACTAATATTCGAGTTATCACATTATTATATGTGTTGATAAAAAGAACAGTCTATATTATCGGCAACAAATATATAAACTCACAGTTTTCTTAGATCTTCAGCTTCAGTAATTTCTGGATTGATTATAACTTGAGAACAGTCCCAGTGATTTTGAACACTCCAAGCATCTATATTAATTGTTATTCAAACTAATTTTATAAAAAAATTTAAGAAAGTTAATATGTAGTATAATGAGAAAAAACTTACCATTGTACTGATTAACTTTAGCAAACCTTAGTAAGCAGAAAACAATACCATCGGTAGACTCGTGACAAGCTTTACTAAACATGTGAGCGCAGGTACCCCAAAGAGTACACAAAACACGTGTATCCCTATAAGAATAGTAATATTAAAAAATGAATAGAAGATTATTTGCTATATTTGTCAGCTGACCTTTTTTTCTTTTTTTTTTCTGACCAAGCATTGAAAAATATTTAGTTTAAAACATACTCAGAATTTCTCAAGTGGAAGTCGATTTTGGTAGTTGGTTTGTTTGTTGTAGTTATTTCTTTAATTTCACCACAGTCGACAACTTGACCAAAAAAATCTGAGAGAAATCAAATTGAATATATTAGAAAAACAAAAATAAGATATATTATTATTAAATGTAATATAATAAACATACCGAATAAAACATTTTCAGCTTGCTTCCCAGTGAGCACAGCATCATAAGATGCAAATGAAAAAAACATATCATCAGATATGTTATCAGAAGGGTTCACACTTGTCCTGGATGTAAAGACAATCTTCCATTTCAGTTCAGATAGCTTGACTGACCCATAAGTAGGAGATAGATTAAAAGTGGAAATTAGATTCCAATTTCCTTGTTTGAGTTTTCGCTGGAAGTTCATTATCTGATCCTTCTTCACTGTAGCTGCTATCTTATCACCCTACAAAATATTTATAAAATACTATTAGAAGTAGTATAATTACATATATATAAGAATATGCAAAATGATAACTAACCGTCGAATCTACTAAAAACATTTCGATTGTTTCTCCAACTTTGGTGTGGTATTGTCTCCAGAGATGCAAAATCTTGACATCTATAAGCCAGTTGGTTCGATAAGGCCTGAGGGACTTCAGAGGAGTAATGGGGAGAGGTGATGCTAACATTTTGGCTTGTTGTGTGTTTGTTGCTATGTATTAACATGGTAACACAACTACTTATAATAACGTTCAGAATGATTAATCAAATATTTTCATCGATAATTACGGTGATTTTAGACAGAATTTCATTAAAATCATACTAACAGATTGTAAGGTATATTCCATAACCATATTCGGTTACAATAAATTATATTTATATTTATTGCGATAATTTGATAGAAAAGAAATATGTATGGATACTAAATATTTTATTTGTATTTATTGATTTAGATACGTAAAAAATATGGTTAGTGAGTAAATATAGCTTCCAAATATTTACTGCTTAATTAGCGTATCTTTGATTTTATTGTTCAGTTAAATTAGCGTATCTTGGCTTCCAAATCTTCTAATATTTAATCGTGATATTATACGGTAGTAGTATACGCAAAATTAGCCCAAATACCTTCAGTTTTTTACGGAAAACAATCAATTAATAGCATATTCGATTATTTCACGGTGAGGATGAAAGCATAAAATCTTAAAAAGATTATCCTTGACCTCATCGACGATAACAATATTCGATTACCATAATTTGGGGTAAATTTTAATGACGATGAAAAATCTTGACTCTTGTATAATCTATTTGATAATATATTTACTTTGTTTCGTTTTTGTTTTTGGAAAAATTTATGGAATGACAAAAATAATTTTGGTCATATATTGATTTAGAGACATAACAAATATGGTTTTATTTTTATCAAACTAAGTTATATTTACAGCTTATTAGAAACGACCAGTAGACACATATTAGATACGTAAATTAAACTTTTATAAGATGGGCTGCATGATCCTTTTGTTGGCATTTTACGTTCAGGTTAAAATTGTTTAGGTTAAAATTGTAGTTCAGGTTTAATATTCTTAATTTTCCTACTATTAACAATCATTTCATTGTTTGATAAAAAAAGACTAAAATGCTCAGTGACGTTTAGATAAATATAATTAAATCTTATTATAACTTGAACATGATAACGAAACAGAGGAAATAGAAAATAAATTGAAACGATACGAAAATTTTAAAAAACAATGACAGAAATAGTTCAATCTTGTATTAAGCCTCTTGCCAAACATGCTTCCTTGTATGATGGATATACAACTCCACCATAAGTCCTCAAATCTTCGTCACTTGTTGGTCCTTTAAGAAAACGGAAAAGAAGTTTAATGGATAAATTTCCATTAAACTTACTTGAAATAGAAGTAGTTCTTCGACTGTTGACTCTTCTCTTCCTCCTTTGAAAGCATTTTCCTGTAGGATCCCAAATGTAAAACGCAGGTAGCTCCTCGAAAGTGAGTTGTCTTGCAACTTCACAATTAAGGTTTAAATCGAACCAAGCCGTTAGTATAGGATTTTCCATATTTTTTTTCGTTTCCGGCGTACTCATTTTTATTTTGATATTTTGTTCTGTGTATAGGATGTTTGGGCTGAATGTGATAAGGATGAAGTAAGCTAATTATATAGGTGGTGAAAATTAGGGTTTTTGAAATTGTAATGTAAGTTGGGCCAATTGATCCATTAGATGTGGTTTATAAGTTGGGCCAATTGATCCATTAGATGCCTTCGTACAAAAAGGAAAAACATAAACGGTTCGGATGTATCATTGAACGGTCATGATTAAATGAAAGGATCCGGAATAATGTAACCGGGTTAAAAGGATCCGCGTCTTTATCCGTTTGCATGGAGTTGGAAATTTCCTTTGTACCCTTTTAAAAAATCGAAAATTTGGTCATAATTGCAATGGCATTCTATTGTAAATTCTTACAAAATTAAAGTTTTTTTCAGGCAATGTTTTACGATTAATAGTAGGGATATATATATATATATTTTTTTTCTACTCAAATTTTCTGATTTCGAGATAATGGCAATTAGTTGCTGTTGGTCATATTCAGATTTGCAGAATTTCTTTTTCGAATTTAATATGAAATATCAAACGACAGAATAGATTTTATGCAGATTTAAGTTCAAGTTAGATGTAAAAGTAAAGAATTTATACATACTGGAGTACTTTTTTTTTTTTTTAAATTATATCATTGATAAGCGATCAATTATGGAGTATGTGGAATTGTACAATACGGTAAACCCCAATGTTTTCAGATCTAACATGCATTTGCAGTCGATAGGGTAAATCCGCTGACCTCAATCACTAATCTGGTTCAAGTTTATTGCTAAAATTAATCTGCTAATTATAAATCTGGAAAAAATTTCAAAATCCCGGTAAAAATTCCGAATTTAAAAAGTGCACATAATTTTTTTTTTAACTGATATTTTGATGTGATGGTGAATAGATGGGCAAATTGGGAATTTCACATGTCATTCAACGTTAGAGCTGGTCTTGTCATATCTCTTGCATCCATTTTCGACATGGACGTGAACAAGTACCGGCAAGTCCTATACAAAGGCCATTTGTCAGAGATTTTCGTCCCTTACATGGACCCACATGATGACTGGTACTTCATCAGTTACCTAGACTGTGGTGAATTTGGTTGCGGCCAATCTGCCGTGTCCCTTGAGCCATATACCGATTGTCCCCCAAATGCTGCTTTCATGGACGGCATCTTTGCGGGCCAGGATGGAACTCCTACAAAAGTATCAAATGTTATGTGCATTTTCGAAAAATATGCCGGAGATATTATGTGGCGACATACCGAATCTGAAGTACCCGGCATGAAAGTACGTAATAAATTATAATATCTTATCATGAAATCTATCTTCGTATATACCATATTTATAGTTTTTTTTTAACAAAAAAACAATATATATATATATATATATATATATTCACACAAATTTTTGTTGCAGATCACAGAGGTTAGACCAGATGTAAGTCTTGTGGCCCGGATGGTGACGACAGTGGGAAACTACGACAACATCATTGAGTACGACACTACAAGAAAATAGTGTTATAGCAACGATATTTTTGCAATGATCGTATTTGTTAAGAATTTGTAACATTTTTTGCTATATATTTGCAATGATGAATGCACGTAACAATTTTATTACAAATTTATTGCAAAATAGCGACAAAACTATCTGTTGCATTTTTTCATTACAAATTAGCAACATTATTGCGATATACAAAAATGTCTTACAAATTTTGCAAGAAATATTCAACGGTTATGAGTTGTGGCTATATTGCAAGAAAATTTAGTAAAATATGTTGCAAGAAAATTTAGTAAATTTACACATTTGTTACTGTATTTACAACAATTTATAACTCTTTTGCAACATTTTTTCTATTAAACTATCTTCATATATATCATCTTTATAACTCAATTACTAGTTAAAAAATATATTATATCTATAATATTTCTAATGTTTTGTAAATTTATTAACGTCTGATATATGTTTTTTATATAAAATATGATAATTCCATCTTTTATTAGTTTGATCATGTTTTACATTGAGAAATAGAAGAAAATTAAATAAATAACCCAACAGAAACTTGGAAACATAAAAAAGATAATAAAGCATGGGTAAATAAACCATCAACATATCCAACACCAAAGCTTTTCCAGTTTTCTTGTTGAGATCAAACTCTCTAATTTATCTTGTTCATCATATGACTTGTTTAAATCAAACTTGTGGGCAACATATAATTTTATCATGTAAACATCCCTTGAGTATTCACCTTTTTTGATAAATTTTTCATGTTTTCTTCTTGCTTTATTTTAGTTTAGAAAAAAGGATAAGAAAAAACAAAAGAAATCGTTAGAGTGTTTTATAGAATAGTTTGTTTTGATACAAGACTAAAATCTAGGGAAATCCTTTTTTATGATATGATAGAAATATCAAAACAAAGATCTCCATATCATAGCAATATTTGTCCTCCCTGCCACCGTATGCCACTTCCTTTTTTTTTTTTTAATTTTTCAACTCATATGAAAATAATTTGGATAACTACCCAACTCCCATATTTACGTTCAATAAACAATTTTTCAGCTTCTTCCCGCTTGTTACCTCCTTTTATTTTCAATAATACTTGAAAGATTTTGATAAATCCACTATTATTTAGTATCAAAGATTTTATTTTATTCTCTACTTATATATAGTTAAAATGACGTAGTTTATCAAATACAACACATTAACACTCACGACTTCTTCTCCAAACTAAACACACTTCTCCATTGATCCATTATATTTTTGGTATAATACTTTATTAGCTATTAGCTTTTCTCGTGAAGTAGTATAACATCTCATTAACTAGACAGATGCTTTTTGTGGTAGAAACTAGTTCGATTTTGTTTTATATCATATATCCAATTTTTTTTATATTTGCCCCATCGATTTTTTTTTTTGAGGTATAGTTCTGTGTTTCTCTTTCACATAATTAGCTTTTGGTTTGTTTTACTTTTGTTTTTGTTCGGTATGTATAAATTGTCATTAATTTTTTTTGTCTCACAAACACCTTTTTTTATCATATATTATAGATTGTGAAGGCAACAAACGGTGGTGTGTTTGGACTAGGTTCTCCTCTCAGAGAACTCTCAGTCAACGGTGGAGTGTCAGCCACTTTTGAAAATCATGTGGAAAATAATGAGGCTCGGAGATTTATAAAGAGAATGCAATTGAGAGAGAGGCTCAACAAGCTTGAAGGATTAGAGAAAATGTTTGACATGTTGTTTTCCATCCATCCTCTACTGTTGTGAACAACTATGTTTCTTCGATGTTTTAGTTATGAGTTTTTATTCTGAACTTGGTTCTTATTTATGGTTAGTTTTTTCCTATTATTTTTTATCCATAATATATATTAATAGAAGAAAGTATTAAATAAACAATTATAATTTTACTAAATCATGTGCCAAACAAAAAATAGAAAATATTGTGATTCAAAAATATAGAAAAATATTTGTAACATTTTTTGCTTTATATTTTACGTAGCATTTATTTACGATAATATATAGTTGCATTAGAATGTCGTGATTATACCATTAATTTGCTGCATAAATATTATTGCATTTATACAACACATATATCAATATATTACTTAGTTACAAATTTGTAATAATATTTTCTACACTTTTATGTGGCAATAATTTGTAACAAATGAAAGTTGCAAACGTATGTTACAATTATACGACAAATTTACTACAAAAGTAATGTTGCATTAATACGACAATATAGCAATGAGTCTATTTATTGCAAATTTTGCAACATATATGCAACAAATACCAATTTGCAACGCTCATATAGCAACAATAGAAAAAGTGTCTCAGTTTTATTGCATTTTCAAATTTGCAACAAGATATGGAGTTATTGCAACAAATTTTAGCATAGCAGTAACACTATTTTCTTGTAGTGCGAGTTCAAACCTAGCGGTTCCATCAAAATGGGGGTAATGTTTTTCAAAAACTTTTCCCAGCTTTATATACGCATTTTAATTTGTATACTGATTTAGGAGCTTAGTTGTTTATAATTTCCATATTCGGCTACGGCTAGCTCTCTTTGTACATTAAATATGCTTACATAGTTACATTTAAAAGAAATACAATATTTTGGTCTAGTTATGAAACATTAGTTGAAAATTCTAAATGTAAATACGACCGCAACACTTTTATCATAAATAAAAAAGACTGCAAACCGAAAAGTAACAATATATATATATATATATACATATATATATATATATATATTTTACACTATATCTGTATTCAACATAAAATTATAAATATTTAACCTTAAACACCAAATAAAGGTAAGAAAAAAAATTACATTTCAACTCTAGCATGAATAAACAATAAGATTTAACTATGCATGTAATAAGATCGATATTCCCAAATTTGTTTTTTTATTGTTAATTACCACTCTAATTTGTTTTAGTGTTACCACTTTAATGTGCATAGGTTGGTTTAACCGGTGTTTTAGAAGTTAAACCCGTGGAATATGTTCACACATCAGAGATCAAAGAAGACGACATCTACGGAACAATTGTTGCTGACAACACCGTTGGAGTAAACCACGATCACTACGTGACATTCCGTCTTGATCTTGATATCGATGGTACGGATAATTCATTTGTTCGTACTGAACTTGTGACCAAGAGGACTCCAAATGGCAAAATCTGTGAACACACCGAGAAAAAGCTATTGGACAACAAAACGAAACACAGCAAAAACCGAGACAGAGGCTCGGGTGAAGCTTGGGCTGAAACCGGAGGAGTTGGTGGTGGTTAACCCTACTAAAACAACTAAGCATGGCAATGAGGTTGGATACCGTCTGATTCCTAGGCCGGCTACAAGCTCACTTCTTGCCCAAGATGACTACCCACAGATTCGAGCAGCATTCACCAACTATAACGTGTGGATCACGCCGTATAACAGATCGGAGGTTTGGACTAGTGGTTCGTATGCTGATCGGAGCCACGGTGACGACGCGTTAGCTGTATGGTGTAAAAGGTACTTTACCTCTATAACTATTTGATTCTTTTTACATACGTAGCAATTAGTTTGCTTCCTTCTTCATGAGAATTTTGTATAGGTACATATCTTTGAATAATTGAATTACTTGACGTAAGATAATATAAACCTATTTTACAAAGAATTTTAGGGGATTACTGCAAGTAAACGTATATATACATAGATTTATCTCAATTTTATGGTGCCAAATGTACTCTACCTCTATTAAAAACGTAAACACCTGAAATGCTTTGAACAATATTTTTTTTTTTATGAATATAACAGTTATATGTAAAAATTTTGTACTTTATGATTATTTTTTTGTTGGATTAATTAAAATTATGCAAATGAATGTAACAGGAATAGAAAAATAGAGAAGAAAGATATAGTGATGTGGTACACCGTTGGATTCCACCATGTCCCATGCCAAGAAGATTTTCCGACAATGCCTACTATGTCTGGCGGCTTTGAACTTCGGCCAACAAACTTTTTCGAGCAAAATCCTGTCCTCAAGACTAAACCTATGAACCTCACCAACGTGCCAAAGTGTACTCCAAAGAACAATTAATTACCAGCTCATCACATAATGAATGCAATTCATGATTTTATATATATGAGGAATTGTTAAGAGATTCCAAAAGATAAATTATGTATTCGGGTGTATCCATATACATATGATAAGGACCCGCGGTACACCGCACGCAAATTATTTATAATTAAAATATTAAAATTATAAATTGTATTTGTTGGTTAATTATATTATAATTATATAATAATTGTTAAATAAACCATATAATACTACAATATAATTTATTTTTATATAATATTTATTTAAATTTAATTAGATATGTCTGTTCTTTGATACTGACAGTGTTAACAAAATAAGGAAATGATGTTTTACCCGTGTAACACCGAATTACTGATATTTTTTAATTTATATAAATATCGATAAAACCCGTCCTGCTATATAACTCCGTCCCAAGATATTTTAACTCACACTATATCATCTTAACTTTTAATATTTATTATGTATCTACGGTATAATATTTATCATATTTAACTTTTTAAAAGTTTTAAATATTTTTCATATTTAACCTTTTAAAAATCTTTAAAATAAAGAATAAAAGATTTAAAATCTTTAAAGTTTTAAATAAACTAAATAAAAGTTTTTAAAGTTTGAATGCCTGATAAATCAAGAGTCTAATCATTTGTATTCAGAATCATTTTGGCAATTGAGAATATTAGGGGTGGGCATTTTAACCGAACCGAACCAAACCGAACCGACCCAACCAAACCCAAACCGACCCAAACCAAACCCAAATATACATTCAAACATTTGATTCTATTTATCCTTAACCCGAACGGTTCGGTTCGGTTCGGTTTGAAACCGAACCGAACCGATAACCCAATGTGTTTTTTTTTAATTAATACTATTATAATTTGTAGATATGTAACACTAACCCACCGATTGCTTCCTCTCGCACATGTTTGATTTTTTTTTCTATAATTTTTCTAACAAATTAATTAATGTAGAATTAGGTTTAATGGTCTCTAACCTTATGTTCTAAAGTAAAAAACTCTACCGACGTCAAAGAAAATTCATATCGTCTGTTCCTCACTTCCTCTGTTCTGTGCCCTCTTAATCAACGTCATCGTCTCTATGGTCACAGTAAGAATTTTAACATAATCTTCTAAATCTAGCAATACAATTACGTCTATCTCAATATTAATTAAATGTTTTGTTTGTAGATGTCCAAAAGAAATACGACTAACAACAAAAGAAAAGAACCTGTTGGTTAATATGGTTGGTTTTTTTTAGGTTTTTCTTTTCATGATTTATTTGAATTACTCAACTGATAACTTGTTGTTTATTTTAGGATATCAAAAGACAATGAATTTATTTGTTAGTGTTACATTAATTATTTTTTTTGAACCAAACTAAAACCGATCCGACCCAAACCGAACCGAACACAAACCAAACCAAACTAGCTTTGGTTGAGTTTGGTTAGAGTTTTATGAAAACCGAATGAACCGAACCGAACTGAACCCAAACCAAACCCGAACTTTAACCGAAGTGCCCACCCCTAGAGAATATCATTAATGTCGTAGTTATTGCAATGTAATTTTCCGAAAATTTTGTCTACAAATTCATTTTCCGGAAATTTTGTCTAGATTATTAGCAAAAGAGTATATTTTCGCAGATCCTATGAAATTTTGGATATCGTTTTGTCTACAACCTAAATAAATGGAGGCCATTAAATTATGAATTATCAAGAGACCCATAAAATACTAAGAGGTCCATATAAAATTGCTAGAGGTCGACAGAATTAATTGCATTAGTAGCATTAATTGCTAAAACTTTCCTTATTAGTATTTTTGAGCAAAAACTGCTGCAAAAATACTAGTATAGATATGAATAAATAAAAGAAAGAAATTGATTTTTATACCAAGTTGGTGTAGTATATATGTGTGTTTAAAAATGTTGTTGTTGGTCTTGGCATTTTTGTGCCAAGAGTAAATTGATAGCTATGTGACCCCATATATTTCAACTCCATTTTTTTCTTTCTATATTACATGAAAAGGAGAGTACGTTAAGATTTGCCCCCACCTACATGTGTTTCACTTTAAGAAAAATACATTTAAGATTTTTAAAAAAGTAACAATAAAATGTTAAATATATACTCTGTTGATTTAGCTCATATGGTTAACCCGTCAGTTATGCCAATTTTGAAAATTTAAATCTACGTCGAGTTTTAACATTAAGACAATAAACTATTAAAAAAAACAACTAGGTCGCTAGATAACTATAGCGATTAGAGATACTTTAGTAAATGATGGTTTGGGATATGAGAAAGAACCGTAGTACCGTCAATGTAAGATGCATAGTTTATCAAGGATGGGGGATATTTCATATGGGCCTCAATCATATTCTTCTCTGCCTCAATTCCTGAAGTGAAGGAAAAACCAACTCAACCGCTCCTCTATCGCCGGTGGTTAATGTAGTTGTTCATGAGGTGTTGCGGCTAATCCTTGAGTACCTAGCCTTATAGTAAGGAAAAATCAGTGGAGGTTATGGAACAAGACCCAAGGAATGGGAGACCCAAATTTTTCTTTTTTTCATGTTCATATTTTTTTTGGTCTTGCCGCGTTCGTCTTGTGCCTTTCGGTTGAGTTTCAGAAGGCTAAGGTAAATGAATTCTCAAATGACTTGCTTATCAAGTCATCCTTTTTCTGTTCTAAGAACATGATTTCGGGTTAACTTTGCTAAAAGGTTGACGTTTTTTCTTCTAAGGGGAAAGATCTCTGGAATGGAGAACGTGTTTGTTGGGATACAAACAATGTCCCACATCGGAAGATTAAAAAATAACTTTTTTATATATAAGCTAAGACCAACTCTAATTAGTATGAGGTCTTTTTGTTTGGGAAGGAATCCAATAAAAAATCTGTGAGGGCTGAACCACTTAGGCCCTAAGCGGACAATATCATATTAATAGAGTAGTTGGTTTGGGCTTGGACAGCTCAACAATTGATATTAGAGCCTAGGTCGAAAAGTGAACCAAGGGGAGTGGGTGTGGGCTCTGTATTCGGTGTGGAAGGATCTCTCAAAAAGATGACATGATTAAAGGTGACTCAAGAATACTTCAGGAATAAAGGGGTACCGGAGCCTGGGTACCTGAGTTTCGCTGAAGGGGTGGCCAAAGGATCGTGGTACATGATTTGAGGGAAGGTTTGTTGGGATACAAACAATATCCCACATTGGAAGATTAGAAAATAATTTTTTAATATATAAGCCAAAACCAACTCTAATTAGTATGAAGCCTTTTGGGAAGGAGCCTAATAAGAAATCTGTGCGGGCTTCGCCACCTGGGCCCAAAGCGGACAATATCATACTAATAGGGAACTTGGCTTGGGCTTGGAAAGCTCAACATTGTAAAGTGACTTGAAATCTCTGAAGACGTATACAAAGATGTACAAGACTGTGTAAGGCGTACAAGGCTTTTACTGGGCTTTTGTAGAAACCGACTCAAGGCAACTTAGGGTTAGGTTTTGGAGGTGTAGGCGGCGCCGCTTGTAGGGTGTAATAGATTCTAGAAGATTCACAAGATCTTTTATTTCCTATTGTATCGGGTTTTTGAGGCATATATAAAGAGACTATGGGTTTGTAAAGTTGTTCATCAAATTAATAATATAAACCCTAGAGAAAGGGTATTCGCCTCAAGAACACTCTGTTTTTCTTTTCAAAGCTTTCTTATTCTGTTCATCCGAATTCACAACAGTGTTATTTACCCGAAAATCATGCTTTCGGGTTAGAACTGCTGCTTTGGTCTGTCTTTCCGTTGCTCAGATCGTTGTAAACGTTGTGGTCTGTAGAGGTTTCTTGAAAACGGACAAAACCGGAACTACACCGCTTTGTATAATTCTTCTCTTGTTTTCTTGGTAAGACGATGCTTATAACATCATAGTTTACCAACAAGAAACAAATATGTTGAAATATCTAGCATTTTAGTGATCCAGTTTTGTAGCCGTGTCATAATCATAAATTTGCAATTACGTAATTGTATAATACATAAATTAATTGCAGGGTCAATTTTGCGGTTGCGGTTACGTTGGTGCAAGCATGAATTCCTCAGGGGGGACCATATTTTTTTTTTTTTTTTATGTTTTTATCGCCAGAATAATTTATACATCTATATATTTTTTTTTCAACAGCTTTGTTCATTAAATTTAAATAGAGTCTTCAGACCATCTTCAAACTCAGACCATCTCCAACTCATCTCCATTTTCATGTCCAAAATTGAGATATCTATATTTGTCTCTAAGACTTTTAATTCATTTCTCCATTTTAGAGTTGAACTTTTTTATTTGCAAATCAGTCCCTTAAATTTATATAAATTTATATTTTATATCTAAATACAGTTAAATATTATTATTTTATACTTAAACTTATAAATAATAATTTTAAAATTCAATAATTAACATATATTACATAGAAAATAGACAGTACAAACAAAAGTACAAAATAGCATTACTATCAATAAAATTTAAAATATATGATATGACTTAAACTGAAGATTAAACATCTTAATACAACAACAACTAATAATTAATGAATGTTGTGTAATGTAATATTGTTCAATAATAAATTTTAAATATAAATAACATGATAAAATTTTTCTTTTTTACTAAAAATAAAATAATTGGGTCCTCATAAAAGATGTTTACAAGGCAATCAGGAACATAATTAAGAATAAGATACAAAAGGAGAAAGATTATCCATAGCTTCTTTTACTAAACGATCTGGTCCACTAAAATTCCACGGATTCAAACTTTTGCTTCCATGCTGCAACTTCTCTTATCCAATTGTGAACTGTGAAGTTAAATTTATTTTTGTTGGACTTTCTTTTTCATCATTTTGCATGTGGGCTTTAAAATTTTAAATATATAAAATGGTAACTAAAATTATTATTATTATTATTATTTTTTTTTTATGTGCACAACTAAAATTATTTAATTAATGAAGTTATATAGTTAAATTTTAGTTTTTAATAACACTTACCATAAACAACGCTGTCAAGAAAAAAAGAAAAAAAAAAGTAATTTGTTTATATAATTTTAGGGCAGTAAAAAAGGTTGTTTATGAAAGTTGTTTTTTTCTCTTCTTAGAAACTGCTTAAAAAATTAGAAACTCTTCTATAAAGTTTTCATATGAATTTTTTACTACTACTACTATTACTTCTATTTTTGCAAAAAAAAAAAAGTAGAGTAATTTTTTTATTTGCTTTGGACATTAAAAACATCGAGTCGGCCCTGTGAACAGTGACTAGATACAGCAAAGGGTGACTAAGGGTGATGTGAGCACAGGACAGGAACCCGACCAAGACGCACCGAACGCGACCGAGACGCCTGACCAAGACGTACCGGACGCGACCAAGACCTTTGCTTCGAACGCGGCCAAGGCACCAGTAGTCCTCCCAGAAGCCACGACAAGGTCTAGAAGCTCCACCAAGTCCACCAAACAGAAGATCAACCTCTTTGTCCAAGCGTTCGTCCGAGACCAAGCCCTGATCAAAGAAGACCGTGAAGAAACAGTTCGCACGGCCTTCACCCTTACCCAAGGGTGAAGGCAACCAAGTCATTGTAAGCGAGGAATCATACTCTTTTTCCCTCACTCCGGGTTTTTCCCACGAGGTTTACCGGAGGAGGTTTTAACGAGGTGAGGAGCTTCAATGCACAACGTCTGAAGCCAAGCCGTTTCCCGCGCCAAGGCCAAAGACGGTTCTCTTTCTTTCCTTATGTTGTGCGTTTTAATTTGAACTCTAGAATCTTCCTTTTGAACGCTAAGAGTGTTTTGTGGCTAAGTTTGAATGTCAAAGGGAGCGACGTGTTCTATTTCAAAGAGAACACATCAAAGGACAAGTGTGCGGACCATTGCGAGTCCGCGTGTCCTTAAGCCTCTCTTAACCTAGCTATTTAAACCCTCTCTGAGCTTCTTGTAGACTTCAGACTTGAATGAAATAAAAACATTTCTCAAAGAGAGATTCTTTGACCTTGTCTCACTCCTTTCTTTAGATCAATACGGGATTGTTCTTTCGAGAGAACCCTAGCGACTCGAACCGGGTTCGTCGTCGTTAGCTTGACCGAATCGTGAGGCGAGCCATCTCTCACGTGTCGTCGTTCGTTCCATCATTGCTTCCATCTTCTCTAGCCGAACCGTTCATCGATTCGCTAGCCGTCCGTATCGCATCCGTTTGACCTGATCGCGGCCAAAAGCTCGATCTCTCAATCCACTCGTTTGTTTTCCTTCATCTTCCGTTTCCCTCGTTTGTTTTGAATCACCAAGCCTTGTCTGAGGAAAACCTCTCCTAGTTCGAACGGCCCGAAAGCGACATTTCTGTCTGTACCGCAACCGCGTCCTCTGCTCGCATCAAAGGGTCTGATTGGTTCAAACGCAGCGTTTGCAGTTGCGTCTGCAGGAGATTGTGGAAGCGGGCGATTGCGGTTTCAAGCGTTATTAAGCGTTTTGAATGATTAGTTTAGCGTTTTAAAATGGACTTTATTTGTTTTTTGAATAATTATTTTACTATTTTTTATGATTTTAAATTATAAATAATATTTAATAAAGTTTTCGGTGTTTTTAAACATTTATATAATTATATATTATATTTATTATGTTTTAACCGTTATTGCAACTGTTGGTCAACCAGTCGTAAAACTCTCGCAAAATTACTTTATATATTTGGTTTTTCACCCAAAATTTAATCAAGTAATGTGATAAATGATAAAACATATGCTTTAAATTATAAATCTTCTCTGCTAAATTTCACACACTAAATAAGTTCCTCACATTGAATTACGAGACCAAGATAAATTAATTATGAAAGAGGTGATGAGAAGGTTGGTGATTTGTTTTAATATTTTCACAAATAATCTTATTTTCTTAAACTTCTGATGAAATGTTATATTAATTTAGATTTTTTTGAGCTTTTTTGAATTTTTTTGCGATGTGACAATAATTTTACATCATGTTTTCCGGATTTTTGTTAATTGGAATCTTATTTTCTTGTAATTGTATATTTTTTAATCTCCTCAATCATATTTGTACTTCATTTTCTCTCATTCCTTAGTGGGCACAATAATTATGTTAAAGATATAAGAAAAAAATATTTTAGTATTTTTGATTTTGTTTTTTGTTTTTAAAAAAATATTCTAACCGAAATCGCCTGCAACCGCAAATGCTTGCGCGAAGCAGCTTTTAAAATTCAGTGGTTTCGAGCTGTTGGGAGCGATCGGGAACGATTGGAAACGGTTTGTATGTTTGGCACCAATCGCTAGCAACCGCTACCACCCGCAAACGCAGCATTTGCGGAAGATAGCGGGAGAACCAATCAACACCTTAAACCACGAGTGTTACCTTGTGAAGACGGTGTGTTCGCAGCGTCTGGCATTTTGTGCGTTACACCACTGGTCGTTATTCGCTGAGCGTTTGCGTCTCAAGCCAAGCCTTCAGTACAGGTTGAGACTCAAGATAAACGTCACACCCACAATGTGTAGTAGTTTTCTTTTCAACCCTCCCAAATTAATTAGAAAGCAAAGAAACTTGATCAAATTGATACTCATAGATATTATTTCATTTTTTATTGTGTAACCTTAAAAGTTCCAAAACTTTCTCATAATCTCTCTTCCAACTTGAGATCATTTCTAAATTAGTTTATTTCCTCATAGACCAAAATAGTTTAGAGTAGTGTAATCTAATCCCCATGAGATTAAATATTTTCACTAGATAGTTAGAGCCAAAAAATAAATAATATATATATATTAAAAAATTATTTTTACTTAAAGGAAAGAAAGTAAAAGATAAAAACTTACTTGTTGGATATTGTTACAAAAGACGAGAGGTTGTGTGAGAAAGAAAGAAAAAAATGTGATAATAATATATATTATTATACTTGTTTGGATATATTAAATATGTAGAAATTTAGATATATTCAAATATATGAAGATGAAGTTATTTTATACTCAACGACGAACACCATTATTTGCATTTAACATTCTAATTCGTATTTTACGTTAAAAAATTTATAACACATGCTATTTGATCAATAATATTGTTGGAAATGTGTTTTTTAAAAGATAATAATCAAACTACAGCTACTCATGTAGCGTTGAGAATCAGCGTTTAGAAAGAAAAACAGCGGTTTATCAAATTTTAAGGTCTGCCTAAACGTGTTTGGCGAGGATAGTGAGATAGCTAGAGAGAGATTGATGGTGATAGTGTTGCTAGTTGATGGAGATTGATAATCTAAGTCATTCTCAGAAAACTTATTCAACGTAAACACGACATCACTCCACACCACACACTCTTTGTGTTTGCGAAACGACTTCGTTAGGCCAGTATTTCAGAAACCCATCTCAGTGTAGTACTGTGGACAAAAGATCAACGGTTAGTAATGGTTTCTTGGTCCATAAGCAACCTAGCCATTTATATATGCAACTAGATCATAACAAATCCACAAATCTTTAATTAAACATAGATAACCAATAAGTGTCTTCATCAACGCTAGAGATGTTAATCTGAAATTTTAGAGACATTTTCACTCAAATTAAGGATTAAATCTCTAAATTCGAACACCAACATCTTAAGAACTAACATCTAGTAAAGAACCAATTCTGTAATGTCTATGTTATGTATTTTCTCAACATTTTGGTGGATGGATCATATATGTATCTTTTGTGTATGATATAATATGACTCGTAAAATCATTTGTACACCAATCCTGGTAAAAGCATATGCATTTCAATAACTCCATTTGTTCTACCCCTAGGGTTCAAGATCGATGGACATAAGGTCAAAATGGTTAGCTACTATTTTTAAAAAATGAAAAAAAAATACTTATGTATAGTACTCACATATTTTGTGAAAGAACTTCTATGTTTAGGACAACAAATCCCTAATTAACATGTTTACTTGTGTGTTTTAAATAAAAACCAAAAAAAAAAAAAAAAAAAAAAAAATTGGTGGCTATATAAGTGAACTTAACCCATGTCCATCAAAATCACATAGCAATGGCTCGACTTCACTTCATCATCTTAATCTTTTCTTCTATTTTCGCAATCTCCTCCTCAAGTTTCATCCGACCGCCTCACCCCTTTGATCCCTTGACTAGGACTGAACTAAAACTCGTCCGTAACGTCATCAAGAAAACGTACCCAGTCGGTCCGAAATACAACTTCACTTTCCAATACGTGGGTCTCAATGAACCTGACAAGTCCCTAGTCCTATCGTGGCATTCATCACCGGACCAAAACGTCAAACCACCGCCACGTCAGGCATTCATTATCGCCCGAGATAGCGGAAAGACCCGAGAAATCGTTGTTGACTTTTCCTCTCGAGCCATCATCTCGGACAAAATCCACGTAGGGAAGGGTAACCCTATGCTCACTATTGACGAGCAAGAAGCAGCAACCGAACTTGTTCACAAGTTCAAGCCGTTCCGTGACTCTATCAGGAGACGTGGCTTGAAATTGTCAGAGGTTGTGGTCACCTCCTCAACGATGGGATGGTTCGGAGAGACGAAGACGGAGAGGCTTATAAAAACAATACCTTTTTACCTTAATGGGTCGGTGAATACGTATCTTAGACCTATTGAAGGACTGACAATAATAGTAAACCTTGACAAAATGAAGGTAACGAAATTTAAGGACAGATTCACGAGTCCTCTGCCGAAGGCTAACGGGACGGAGTTCCGTTTCTCAAAGCTCAACCCGCCGTTTGGCCCGGCGCTTCGAAACGCTGTCCTTTTTCAGCCCAACGGTCCAGGGTTCAAGATTGAAGGTCACATCGTGAGGTACTAGGATCTCTCTCTTTCTGTCTCTTTGGCCGCACGCACAATTATAGATAAGGTTTTGGAAACAATAATTATTCAGCGTGAATAGTAACATAATTTTAGCCTTTTTCTCCCAAAATTTTCTAAGTTGTTGTTCTCACTTACATCTACCGAGAGATATTTATAAGTGAAATCTCAAAAGTCCTCGAGAAAGTAAAACTCAATTATTAAAAGTCGGATAAAATTAACTCTTATAAATTATTTCCCTTAAATCATCCAAACAACTAATTACTTCTACTTAGATGATTAGATTTAAAGAACTCCAAACTTTTAAGCCAACATCATTTTCATGTTGTGGAAAGAATATGCGTAAACGCTTCCCAGTAAATTTGAAAATGAAAACTTAATTAATATTTGATTATCAGTTTGTTTTATATGGTTGTGAAATAGATGGGCAAATTGGGAGTTTCACATGTCATTCGACGTTCGAGCTGGCCTCGTCATCTCACTCGCGTCCATTTTCGACATGGACATGAACAAGTACCGGCAAGTCCTATACAAAGGCCATGTGTCGGAAATTTTTGTACCTTACATGGACCCAAGTGCTGATTGGTACTTCATCACGTACCTAGATTGTGGTGAATTCGGTTGCGGCCAGTCTGCTGTATCCCTTGAGCCGTACAACGATTGTCCCGCTGGTGCCGCTTTCATGGATGGTATTTTTGCGGGCCAATATGGAACTCCTACAAAAATATCAAATGTTATGTGTATTTTTGAAAAGCACGCTGGAGACATCATGTGGCGACATACAGAAGTTGAGGTTCCCGGCTTAGAAGTAATAAATTATAATTTACGAATCATATCCCTTTTTTATACATCATACAATGATAAATAGTATATTTACATTATCATGCATGCAGATCACAGAGGTTAGACCGGACGTGAGTCTTGTAGCCCGTATGGTGACAACCGTGGGAAACTACGACTACATTATTGATTACGAGTTCAAACCTAGTGGTTCCATCAAAATGGAGGTAAACGTCTTTCAAAAACTTAATTCTGATATACAACTCCTTTTGTACATTAATACAGTAAAAGAACCATAATATTTACAACTATTCATGAAACATATCAGTCAAAAGTTTAAATGCGAACCCACCCACAGAAAATACTGTTTTATGACAATAATTTACAAACAAAATGTTGCATTAAATATATTTTTAATAAAATAATTGATATTCTCAAATCGACCTGTTATATAATATTACGGCTTTCATATGCCTAGGTCGGTTTAACCGGTGTTTTAGAAGTTAAACCGGTGGAATATGTTCACACATCAGAGATTAAAGAAGACGATATCCATGGGACACTTATTGCTGACAACACTGTCGGAGTCAATCACGACCATTTTGTGACATTCCGTCTTGATCTTGACATCGATGGTACAAACAATTCTTTTGTCCGTACGGAACTTGTGACCAAGGCTCCAAAATCTGTTAACACACCAAGAAAAAGCTACTGGACTACGAAGCAAAAGACGGCGAAAACCGAGGCAGAGGCTCGGGTGAAACTAGGACTTAATGTGGAAGAGTTTGTGGTGGTTAACGCTGATCGGAGAACGAAGCATGGCAATGAGGTTGGATACCGTTTATTTCCGGGGCCGGTTTCAGGCACACTTCTAACTCAAGATGATTACCCACAGATTAGAGCAGCATTCACCAACTATAACATGTGGATCACCCCTTATAACAAATCAGAGATGTGGACTAGCGGTTTGTATACAGATCGGAGCCAAGGCGACGACACGTTAGCCGTATGGTCCCAAAGGTAATCTAAAATCTCTACTAAAATTTTATTCTTTTACGTCCCTTGTATGGTTTGAATAACAGTATAATCAAATTTAATTTAAGATTTCATTACAAAAAAAAAAAGTTAATTTAAGATTTTAGAGAATCAATCTTTAAATTACGATATATTCCAAATTTCCACCGCTCGCTTAAAACATGAGCTGATAAAAAATTCAAAAAATTGAAGTTGAATTTACGGAAATTGTGTATGTATCATATTATAGTAATCAAATAACAAAAAAAAGTTACTGTTTTGACCTTCTATATATCCGTATAAAAATAGTATTTTTGCTTTACGAAATTAATTTGACATAAGAATTATATTAATTTATGTAAAGGATATTATAGATTAATGATCAAAAAAACTATACATAAAATTTTCTAAAACATACTATTCCAAATAATTCTCAGTTCTTCTATTATGATTTTATTACTTATGTAATCACAATTCAAAAACGAGTTACATCGAGAATTCTCTCCCTATTTAATATAATGATCAAGTTAGATGAAAAGAATAAAGTTTTCTAAAACATTACAAACATATTAACACCTGAAATGTTTCTTAAAAACAATTAAAATCATTAAAAAAATATTAACAGCATTTATTTTTTAAAATTTTGATATTATTTTGTCCTTACGATAAACTATATGTATAAATTGTATGCTACAGGAATAGGGAAATAGAGAAGAAAGATATAGTGATGTGGTATACCGTCGGATTCCACCACGTCCCATGCCAAGAAGATTTTCCGACTATGCCTACTCTATCCAGTGGCTTTGAACTTCGGCCGGCCAACTTTTTCGAGCAAAACCCTGTCCTCAAAGTCAAACCTATCAAACTCACTACCACTCCATGTTGCACTTGTACGAATGGTTAATGACTCGCTTATCACTCATGATTTGATTTGTTGGAATAAGCTTGAAGTAGCTTAAAGCCCAAGCTAAGTATATTTGAGAGATATTAAAATATACATATTAGATTTATAGGAGTTATCTAAATAAGTCATATTTCCTAATTGGTTTTGGAAAAGTGTATTTGAGTTTTATATATAAAGAGCTACCAAGGTATGGTAAGCCTTAAGAGATTTGAGAGAGAGAGCTTGAGTTTGAGTTATTTTTCTTAATCAATAAAGAAGAGAGTTATTCTTCCTTTGTGTTCTTAATCTATATTTGGTACCAGAGCTTTGTTCATTCATGATGACCGAACCAAAGCTTGAAGATGTCGAGTTTCAATCCAAAGAAGGTGGACCTTCTTCGATTAAGTGTCCGATGCTGAATTCCTCTAACTACACCGTCTGGGCTATGAGGATGAGAATTACTCTTAGGGTGAATAAGGTTTGGGAAACCATAGAAGATGGCGTGAAGAACATTGACAAGAACGATATGGCAATCGCTCTGCTGTTTCAGTCAATACCCAAAGATCTAACCCTTCAAATCGGACACCTTGATACAGCAAAAGCAGTTTGGGATGAAATCAAGGCGAGACATGTAGGAGCTGAGAGAGTAAAGGAGGCTCGGTTGCAGACCCTAATGGGCAGAATTCGACCGACTTAAGATCAAAGAAACTGATACAATCGATTCGTTTGTGGGAAGTTTATCAGCGATCTATTCAAAATCAGCATCTCTTGGAGAGACCATTGAAGAATCTAAGCTTGTCAAGAAATTCCTGAAAAGTTTGCCGAGAAAAAAATATATACACATTGTTGCAGCTCTTGAACAAGTTCTTGATCTAAAGACCACCACTTTTGAGGATATTGTTGGTAGGTTGAAAAATTATGAGGAGAGAATATTCAAAGAAGATGAAGAACAACAGGAAGAGCAGAACAAACTGATGTATGTTAATACCGATACACAACAGGCCTTTCCCGGTAGTTATGGAGGAAACAGAGGAAGAGGCAGAGGTGGTCGCTACACTTGGAGAGGAAGAGGTCGTGGACGCTCTGGAGGTTACCAAGGACGAGGCCAAGACAGGGACACCTTGATGATAACTTGTTATCAGTGTGACAAGCTGGGTCATTATGCATCGGATTGTCCTGACAGACTGCTTAAGCTTCAGGAGACAATAGAAAAGAAGGAAGATGAGACGCAATAAGCCGAAGGATTGATGATGCACGAAGTTGTGTATCTTAATGAGAAAAAGATAAAACCAAGCAACTTTGAAGCTGAAGCTGATGCAGCTAACATGTGGTATCTGGATAATGGTGCAAGCAACCATATGAGTGGAGATCGTTCGTTCTTCTGTGAACTTGATGAGACTATTACAAGAAAGGTGCGATTTGGAGATGATTCTAGGATTGATATAAAAGGAAAAGGGTCCATACGTTTTGTGTTTGAGGCTGGGAAGAAGAAAATTGTAAAGGTCCTATACAATGTCTACTATATACCGGGTTTAAAAAGCAATATTGTGAGCCTTGGTCAAGCTACCAAAGCAGGATGTGAAGTTCGAATGAAGGAAGAATTACTTATGCTTTATGATCGAATGGGTCAACTGTTGGTGAAAACAGCAAGGTCAAAGAATCGGTTATATAAGGTCATATTGGAAGTCGAAGCTATCAAGTGTCTACAGTTAATAGAATCGGCTGAATCAAGTACATGGCATGCGCGTTTGGGTCATGTTAACCTAGATACAATGAAGATGATAATTGATAAAGAGTTAGTGACCGGTATACCAAGTATCACAATTGAGAAGGAAACGTGTGTGTCTTGCCTCCTTGGCAAACAAACCAGAAAACATTTCCCTCAAGCAACCGTATACCGGGCCACACAAGCTCTTGAGTTAGTCCATGGAGACCTCTGCGGACCGATTACACCAGCTCACAAGAGGTATGTGTTTGTGCTCATTGATGATTATTCTCGCTATATGTGGACGATTCTGTTGAAAGAGAAGAGTGAGGCTTTTGAAAAATTCAAGAAATTCAAATCACTTGCAGAACAAGAGACGAAGACGGTGATCAAAATGTTCCGAACTGATAGATGTGGTGAATTTGTGTCACTTGAATTCCAAGATTATTGCAGTCTACACGGCATCAATAGGCAATTGACTGCACCTTACTCTCCTCAACAAAACGGGGTTGTTGAGAGACAAAATCGAACCATTTTGGAGATGACTAGGAGCATTTTAAAGCACATGAACTTACCAAATTATCTATGGGGAGAGGCAGTGAGGCACGCAACTTACTTGATCAATCGAGTAGCAACGAGGTCTCTGAATATTTCAACTCCATTCGAGATGTTTAAAGGTAGCAAGCCCAATCTCAGCCACCTTAAAGTATTTTGATGCATCGCCTATACACGAACAGAGGCTGTTGGGAGAAAGAAACTCGATGATAGATCAAGAATTCTGGTGCATTTAGGAATAGAGCCGGGCTCTAAAGCCTACCGGCTTCTTGATCCTAACAGTAAGAAGATCATTGTGAGCCGAGATGTGATATTCGATGAAGGGAAGAGTTGGAGTTGGAATATGTCAAAAAGAAAACAAAGTGTAAACTCTGGAGCATTTGAAATTGGTATAGGAGAATTTGGAAATAAAGGTATAAGGGAGATCGAAACAGAGACTAAGACAGAAGAAAATACAAACGTCTCTCGAGAAATGAGTGAAGACGTTAATGACGGAGAGGAAGCTATAGAGGTTGAGAACCTTAGCGAAGATGAAGATGATGAATATGGGAGTGATGAAGAAGTTCATGGTTCACCGGAGCAGCTTAGAAGGTCAACAAGAACGAGAACGAGACCAACCTACTTGAATGATTACGTACTTATGGCTGAAACAGAGTGTGAATGACTATTGATGGTAATAAATGAGGAACCATGGAACTTCCAGGAGGCGAAAGAACTTAAAGTGTGGGTTGAAGCATGTGAGGAAGAAATATCATCTATAGAGAAAAATCGAACTTGGAACCTGGTTGATCTTTCTGTCGGAGCTAAGCCAATCGGCTTGAAGTGGGTGCTCAAAATAAACCGCAATTCTGATGGTAGTATTAACAAGTACAAGGCTCGATTAGTGTGCAAAGACATGGTATTGATTATGATGAGGTGTTTGCTCCAGTAGCTCGCATGGAAACAATTCGACTTATCATTGCTTTAGCAGCATCGAATGGTTGGGAAATACATCACCTTGATGTAAAAACAGCATTTCTTCATGGAGAACTGAAGGAGGAGGTATATGTCACTCAACCAGAAAGGTTTGAAGTCTTGGGAAGAGAAACCAAGGTTTACAAGTTAAACAAAGCTCTTTATGGTTTGAAACAGGCTCCTAGAGCATGGAATGACAAGCTGAACAAGATACTCAGAGATTTGGGGTTTCGTAGGTGTATTAAAGAGCCATCACTATATCAAAAGGAGGAGAGAGAGTCGCTACTTATAGTGTGTGTATATGTAGATGACTTACTCGTTGCTGGTTCCTCATTAAGCTTAATTCTTGAGTTTAAGAAAGTGATGGGAACAAAATTTGAGATGAGTGATCTTGGGAAGCTTAACATACTACCTTGGGATCGAAGTCCACCAACATGAGAGAGGTACTAGCTTAACACAAGGGAGGTATGGTAAGAGAATTCTAATTGAAGCAGGAATGGATACATGTAATTCGACACATATACCAATGGAGATGAACCTGCAATTGTCGAAATCTCAGAAGGAGAAGAGCAGTGATGAGAAGAGTTACCGAAGGATTATAGGATGTCTACGATACTTGATACATACACGACCAGATTTAGCTTATAGCGTTGGTGTATTGAGTTGTATATGCATGAGCCAAAGACATCACATCGAGCCGCTTTGAAGCAGATCTTAAGATACTTACGAGGTACTTCATCACTGGGTCTTGTCTTTGAGCGAAACAAGAACAAGGATGTGGTTGGTTACTGTGACAGTAGTCATAACCTTGACAAAGATGATGGAAGGAGCACAGCCGGTCACATATTCTACTTTGGTGGTAGTCCAATCACTTGGTGTAGTCAAAAGCAAGATACAGTAGGAATGTCCTCGTGTGAGGCCGAGTATATGGCAGCCACCGAAGCAGCTAAGCAAGCAATTTGGCTTCGTGACCTGCTTGTTGAAGTCACCGGATCACCTAGTAAGCGAATCAAAATTCTTGTGGACAATAAATCAGCGATAGCACTTACAAGGAATCCAGTGTTTCATGGAAGAAGTAAGCATATACCTCGGAGGTATCATTTTATTAGAGAGTGTGTCAAGAAAGGACTCATAGAAGTGGAACATGTTCCTGGATCGGAGCAAAAGGCTGACATATTAACAAAACTACTTGGAAGAATCAAGTTCAAGGAAATGAGGGGCTTTATTGGAGTTCAAGATGTGAGTGAGAGTAGCATCAAGCTTAAGGGGGAGAATGTTGGAATAAGCTTGAAGTAGCTTAAAGCCCAAGCTAAGTATATTTGAGAGATATTCAAATATACATATTAGACTTATAGGAGTTATCTAAATAAGTCATATTTCCTAATTGGTTTTGGAAAAGTGTATTTGAGTTTTATATATAAAGAACTACCAAGGTGTAAGCCTTAAAAGATTTGAGAGAGAGAGCTTGAGTTTGAGTTATTTTTCTTAAGCAAGAAAGAAGAGAGTTATTCTTCCTTTATGTTCTTAATCTATATGATTTGTACGAGGAAATTTATAGATTACCAAAGAGATAATCATGCATTCATGTGTCCCCAAACAAATTGGATAATATGAATAGGATATTATAAACTCCAATTGCATGATATTAGTTTAACGAGAGCCAATAAGGGTAAATTTATATATATATTTTCCTTTGTTGGAGTCAACAAAATGAACCATAGTAAATTCGACCCACAAAGACATATTATTTTACTCCAAGCCCTACTACAAGAAAAAATGGAATTATCGATTGCAAGGTGCGACTTAAAACACACACTACAAGAAAATAGTGTTATAGCAATGATATTTTTGCAATGATCGTATTTGTTAAGAATTTGTAACATTTTTTGCTATATATTTGCAATGATGAATGCACGTAACAATTTTATTACAAATTTATTGCAAAATAGCGACAAAACTGTCTGTTGCATTTTTTCATTACAAATTAGCAACATTATTGCGATATACAAAAATGTCTTACAAATTTTGCAAGAAATATTCAACGGTTATGAGTTGTGGCTATATTGCAAGAAAATTTAGTAAAATATGTTGCAAGATATGTTGCAAGAAAATTTAGTAAATTTACACATTTGTTACTGTATTTACAACAATTTATAACTCTTTTGCAACATTTTTTCTATTAAACTATCTTAATATATATCATCTTTATAACTCAATTACTAGTTAAAAAATATATTATATCTATAATATTTCTAATGTTTTGTAAATTTATTAACGTCTGATATATGTTTTTTATATAAAATATGATAATTCCATCTTTTATTAGTTTGATCATGTTTTACATTGAGAAATAGAAGAAAATTAAATAAATAACCCAACAGAAACTTGGAAAAATAAAAAAGATAATAAAGCATGGGTAAATAAACCATCAACATATCCAACACCAAAGCTTTTCCAGTTTTCTTGTTGAGATCAAACTCTCTAATTTATCTTGTTCATCATATGACTTGTTTAAATCAAACTTGTGGGCAACATATAATTTTATCATGTAAACATCCCTTGAGTATTCACTTTTTTTGATAAATTTTTCATGTTTTCTTCTTGCTTTATTTTAGTTTAGAAAAAAGGATAAGAAAAAACAAAAGAAATCGTTAGAGTGTTTTATAGAATAGTTTGTTTTGATACAAGACTAAAATCTAGGGAAATCCTTTTTTATGATATGATAGAAATATCAAAACAAAGATCTCCATATCATAGCAATATTTGTCCTTCCTGCCACCGTATGCCACTTCCTTTTTTTTTTTAATTTTTCAACTCATATGAAAATAATTTGGATAACTACCCAACTCCCATATTTACGTTCAATAAACAATTTTTCAGCTTCTTCCCGCTTGTTACCTCCTTTTATTTTCAATAATACTTGAAAGATTTTGATAAATCCACTATTATTTAGTATCAAAGATTTTATTTTATTCTCTACTTATATATAGTTAAAATGACGTAGTTTATCAAATACAACACATTAGCACTCACGACTTCTTCTCCAAACTAAACACACTTCTCCATTGATCCATTATATTTTTGGTATAATATTTTATTAGCTATTAGCTTTTCTCGTGAAGTAGTATAACATCTCATTAACTAGACAGATGCTTTTTGTGGTAGAAACTAGTTGGATTTTGTTTTATATCATATATCCAATTTTTTTTATATTTGCCCCATCGATTTTTTTTTTGAGGTATAGTTCTGTGTTTCTCTTTCACATAATTAGCTTTTGGTTTGTTTTACTTTTGTTTTTGTTCGGTATGTATAAATTGTCATTAATTTTTTTTGTCTCACAAACACTTTTTTTTATCATATATTATAGATTGTGAAGGCAACAAACGGTGGTGTGTTTGGACTAGGTTCTCCTCTCAGAGAACTCTCAGTCAACGGTGGAGTGTCAGTCACTTTTGAAAATCATGTGGAAAATAATGAGGCTCGGAGATTTATAAAGAGAATGCAATTGAGAGAGAGGCTCAACAAGCTTGAAGGATTAAAGAAAATGTTTGACATGTTGTTTTCCATCCATCCTCTACTGTTGTGAACAACTATGTTTCTTCGATGTTTTAGTTATGAGTTTTTATTCTGAACTTGGTTCTTATTTATGGTTAGTTTTTTCCTATTATTTTTTATCCATAATATATATTAATAGAAAAAAGTATTAAATAAACAATTATAATTTTACTAAATCATGTGCCAAACAAAAAATAGAAAATATTGTGATTCAAAAATATAGAAAAATATTTGTAACATTTTTTGCTTTATATTTTACGTAGCATTTATTTACGATAATATATAGTTGCATTAGAATGTCGTGATTATACCATTAATATGCTGCATAAATATTATTGCATTTATACAACACATATATCAATATATTACTTCGTTACAAATTTGTAATAATATTTTCTACACTTTTATGTGGCAATAATTTGTAACAAATGAAAGTTGCAAACGTATGTTACAATTATACGACAAATTTACTACAAAAGTAATGTTGCATTAATACGACAATATAGCAATGAGTTTATTTATTGCAAATTTTGCAACATATATGCAACAAATACCAATTTTCAACGCTCATATAGCAACAATAGAAAAAGTGTCTCAGTTTTATTGCATTTTCAAATTTGCAACAAGATATGGAGTTATTGCAACAAATTTTAGCATAGCAGTAACACTATTTTCTTGTAGTGCACAGTCACTAAATTTAGCGACTGCATTGCAATTATTTTGCTACTCAATAGCTACTAAAATAAAACAGTCGCCTAATAACCGCTAATTCGAGACTAATGCATAATTTAGCACTGTGGTCGCCAATTTGAGACTAATTTGGCGACCAATTTTACAGTCACCAAACGTTGCGAATAAACAGCTACTCTTTACCGACTGATGTATTTGGGTCATAACAAAACGGCGAAACCCAAATCGCATTCATCTTCACCCCCGAGAAAACCCTAATACCTTATTTCTCTTCTTCTTTCATTTATTCCTCAACACCCAAGATCTCAATTGCTCTCAATCGAGAAAACCCTAGATCTTCATCTCCGTCCTTGTATCTCTCGATTTTGATGGCTGAAGTAAAGAAAAGAGGAGGAAGAAGAAGAAACCCCTCTGATGTTCATATATTTTACCATGTTTTCCCTTAGTTTATTCACACTTTTTGCATCTTCTGCTATCCATTTTAACCATTATTGCATAGCTTTAGGACCAATCATGCATTAGAGTTTAGTTGCATTGCATTTGCATCTTTTCATGCATAAACAGATGATTTTGGAGCTTAAGGAGCATGGAAGCAATGGAGAAGAGATGTGAAGCAATCATGAGGAGGAAACAAGGAAGTTAAGGCTGAAGAACCAAGGTCCAGAGTCCAACTCGACCGCACACTCGACCAGACACTCGACCGTGTGCTGAGGAGGACTCGACCGAGTGGAGATTGCACGAGAGAAGCCAGCTCGACCAGCCACTCGACCGAGCACTGGTCGAGTTGACCGAGCCGTTGACTACTTTGACTTTTTGTATTTTTAGGGCTTCCACTCCCCTCCTATATAAAGCCTTGTACCTGCAGCCACCAAAAGAGTCCAGTTTTTTAGATATTCTCTAAACCTAGTTTTTACCCTTTTGGGAATTATTCCTTTTGCACTTTTAATTTTCTTAGATTTTGTACTTGAAAAATACTAAATTCCTCAATATTGTTGGTTTCATAACTTTCTTAATATTGAGAATTTGAGTTTGATCCTTTCATTAATATTGAAGATCTTTGTGTTCATCTTTCTGATAATGCAAGTTTCAATATTTTCTGGGTTTTTGACTTTGTTCATCATGTATTGTTGTGAGTAGTTTCCTTAGGATCTTGAGGATGGGTTAGGCTAGGCTTTGTTTGAGGTTTGTTTGCTTTGGTCAAGCTTGATTGTTGTAGATCTCTTCTAGGGTAGATGTTCTTAATGCTGATCCTATATCTGAGAGGGTAGGATCTGATCTTAAGCTTCTTAGCATCACACCAATGTTTAAGAGGCATAGATAAGGCTAAATCTAGAGCTTACCATCTTGCTTGCTAAGAGATTAGAGGTTTTGCTTGGTATGAGACATATTGCTTAATGCCTGCTTGTGTAGATTCTTTACTTTGTGAGAACAAGTCTAGAGATGCATAGGTTTGATTGATTCTTGCCATGATAGTGGAAGAAGCTTGTCTTAGATTAATGTGTCTAGAGATTAGCTCAAAGCTTTGCTTGAGATTTGTTGGCCAAAGTGTGATAGCCTCATTCATTTGTCTAGCCCATGAATCCCTCCTCAAGGCTTTCTTTGTTTATTGATATCTTAGTCTTAATCCTGTTGCTTGCTTGCTGTTTGATTTGTTCTTGTGTTGCTCTGTTTTTCTAGCATTGCTCTGTTTTCCGGATTATTCTAGCTCGACCCTGTACTCGACCTACACTCAGTCGAGTGCTTGCTCGAGTTCATCCCTAGAATTCTTGTTTATGATTTGTGATTGTCCTGTTTCATTCATGTTTCATTTTAGTTGCATTCATTTAGTTTTCAGTTCATTACCTGTCTTGCATTAGTTCATTAGTAGTAGTTCCTATTTCTGTTCTTGCTTCATTACTGTTACAATCATTCAGTTTCATTTGCATCTAGTTCTTAGTTCTTGTAGTTTATTTTCTGCATTTTACATTTCCATCTTAGGATTGTTAGTGACAAACAATCTTCACATTTGTCTTAACTTAGATTCATATGCATATCTTAATTGTTCACAAACACTCATTTAGGATTGATACCTCTTATACTGCAACAGCATAAGGGGAATTGAAACACCCATCCATCATTCCATTCATATCTCACCATTGCATACATTCATCATCACCCACCACCAATATAAATACTTGTTTCAATTTGGCGCCGTTGCCCATTTGAATGTGTTTTTGTGACATTTAGGATCCATATAAGTCTAAGATTAAGTTCGTTTATCCACTTGTTCACTATTGTCTTAGTTTCTTCTCCTGCTTGTCTGTGATTGAGTTTCAGGTACCAGCTCGACCACCACTCGACCGAGTAGTGCTCGAGCACTTGATCGAGTCAGAAGCCGGATCCAAATAGACTTCTTATCTCAGTCGACTCGACCATCAACTCGAGCCTGTGCTCGACCGAGTGTCAGTTCGAGTCAATCATCATGTTTCACAGCAGTATGTTCCATTCTGTATGGCAACATCAACCAGGATTCCAGGCTCAATGGTGTCCCACTCCAATGTTTCAAACCTACCAAGCCCAAGAACCTGACTTAAGCACTATGATGCAACAATTGTTGCTTGGGCAAGCCAATAAGCAGATTGAGGAGGCAAGGCAGTTTGAAGAGCTGACCCACAAATTGAATTCTTATTCTCATGACCTGAGTAACCAGCTTGAGAGTCTGACCTGTTCCTTCCAGTACATGGAGAGCTCCATTGCTTCTACTTCAGCTCATAAGCAACAACAACTTCTTAAACAAGCCATTCAAAACCCAAGGGAGATCACTGTTAAAGCAATCCATCTCCATGAGGAAGATATCACTGAGGACAGTGAGGTTCAAGTTGGGGAGGATATGTCACTTATGGAAGCCCAGAGTGAAGGTTTTTCAAAGCAGACTGAAGCAGGGAAACCACTCGACCAGGTGCTCGAGCTTGCACTCGACCGAGTGCATGATCGAGTTGAAGACACAAAAGCTGTCAAGCCTGCTAAGTACATTCCTCCAGCTTACAAACCACCTCTGCCATTCCCTGGGCGTTTCAAGGCACAAAAGCTAAAGGGAAATTATTGAGAAAAAAGAAATGATGGCTTTGCAACAAGAAGAAATGAAGGCTTTTAAAGAAGGGGTTGTCATTGAGAAGAAAGAGGAAGTGATGGCTTTGAAGAAAGAAGTAGTCATTGAAAAGAAGGAAGTAATGGCCATACAACAAGAGGTTGTCCTTGAGAAGAAGGAGGAAGTGATGGCCTTGCAACAAGAGGAAGTGAAAGTCTTGAAGGAAGTAATGGCTATACAAGAGATTACCATTGCCTACAAGGAAGAGGAGAGAGGGCCTGACTTGAACAAATTTGTTCAAAATCCTTCCTATAAGGACATGCTGCTTGAATTATCCAAGATGAAAGCTCAGGAACAAGACATGAAGGATCTAAAAGAGATTGAGGAAGCTGTTATACCAACCAAACTTGAAGACCCAGGATCATTTAATCTACCTTGCTCCATTAGTTACATGCACTTCAACAAATGTTTGTGTGACCTGGGAGCTTCAGTGAGTTTAATGCCATACTCAGTGGCTGAAAAGTTGGGGTATGAACACTTTAAGCCTTGCAATCTCTATATTGGCATGGCAGATGGATCCAAGAGGGATGTGCTTGGAAATAATTGAAAACTTTCCAGTCAAGATAGGAAAGGCAAGAATCCCAACTGACTTTGTGATCATGACCATGGACCAAGAGCCAGAAGATCCTCTCATCTTGGGAAGACCATTCTTGGCCACAGCTGGGGCTATAATTGATGTTAAGATGGGAACCATCAAGCTTCACCTTGCTAAGGACTTCACTCTGAAGTTTGACATCAAGAATACTACTCATCAGCCTACTATTGAAGGTCAGCACTTTATGATAGGAAAAAAGGCTAGTTGTGAAGTTTTTGAGGAAGGAGGGAATCCTGGGATTAAAAGTTCAGCCCAAGATAGGACTATCCAGAAGCTCAAGGGTTCAGTTCAAAGGTTGGCTTGTCTAGTGATGAAATTTCAAGAGAAATTCAACAAGAGGTTTTTGAAGGAGGCAAGACCAAGACTCAAGTTCAAGAAGAAACATGGTTCAAGTGCTAAGGAAGTAGTGATCAAGAAGGAACACAAAGGTTATCAAGTAGAACCAGGGGGGATTTCATCACCTCCTTGGTCTCTAATTGTAACTCCCCCTGTGGTGTCGATCGACACCAGTTGTGGCCGGTTTGGTTGGTTCAATTTTAATTGTCCGGTTTGCGTGGTTGGTTTAGGGAATCCCTAAATCGAGTTTTTAGAGGTAGAAAACGACCTAGGGTCGTGTTATTTGGGGTTAGTCGCCGTTTTTGAGAGAGAAACAAAAGAGAGAGTGTTCTTGAGCTTTTGGGAAGAGATTGAGAGATTCTTTGCTGTTCTTGGGAGATCTAAGGCTGGGGAGGTGTTAGAAGCTTGCTAGGAGTGAGGGAATTCGTTCTTGTTGGTCAGAATCTTCTTGGAAGAGGTGAGTGCATGACCATGGCTTATCTAAGCTAAGATCTCTAGATTCTATGTGATTTGGTGCTTATGTGGTTGTTTCTTTGAGTTCTCTATGATTTTCGTTGCTGTCTGGGCTGGGTTTGGCTTCTGGGAGTGCAAGGAGCGGATTGGAGAAGATTGGAGGCGAGATTCGGAGTTTCTGATCGAGGGAAATTGCTGCTCGGCATCGGTGTCGGTCGACACCAGTTGGGGTGTCGGTCGACACCAACGCGAGGACGGCTCGGGACTTTGGCGAGTGTCGATCGTTGCCATGTGGAGGTGTCGGTCGACACAAACTAGGGTTTTTCGGGAGTGTCGGGCAGGGTGTCGGTCGACACCAGATAGTCAGTGTCGATCGACACCATCTGGTGTCGGTCGACACCCCTTGTTCAGTTACGATGGATGTTGCATGCTATGTATATTGCCTGGTTTGTTTTATTTATTGTTGTTTGTGGCATGTAGAGATCTTATTGCTTGTGTGTATAGCCCAGTAGATGGGAGGATTGCCTCACTGAGTGTTTATCAAATACTCATGCATCTCAATTTGTGTTTGTGGTGCAGGTAAAGGCAAAGTGTGATCGTGGAATCGAAGGCAATGAAGAGGAGGTTGTTCTAGGGACTTGATTGTATGGTTATCTGGCATTGTTAGGTTGCTAGAATTGAGTCTTAGAGCATTGTTAGGATTGCTGGTTGTTTGATTTATGCTGTTTGGGATTAATGCTGGATATTACTTATTTGGTTATTGGATATTGTTTTATTGGATATTTATTGGTATGTGGTTCCGCTGTTGGATTGTAAATGTGGTTAGGTGGCTAGTGGGTATGGGACCACTAGTTGTAGTTATTTAATTATTATTATTATTTATTATTTAATTATTAAAAAAAAAAGGTCGGTTGTTTCATTTTGGTATCAGAGCCCTTACGGTTCTAGGTTTGGGTTCATTAGGTTTCTGTTGTAGATGTTTGGGAATGCATGTCTTGATTGATTATGTGAGTTAGTCAATTGTGTGTGGCATGAAGTCCTAGAACATCCTCTTCGAGCCGAGTTTGTGATTCCACGGTGAGTTTATGTTTCTGTGTTATAATAGAAATTGTTTGCTTAGCCTTCTGTTCATGGTAGTGCAGATGGTTAGAGAGGATGCTGTGACTGGTCGAGGTCGTGGACGCGGACGTGGTCGCGGACGTGGTCGTGGTAGGGGTACAGTCCCAGTGGTTAGTGAGACCGAGGACCAGAGTGTGACAGCTGAGGGTGTTGGCGAGTCGCAGGATGTTCCGGGGGATTCCGTGAGTGTGGCAGGAGGGGGCGGTATTGATGCTCCAGTGGCCGGTGATGCTAGGGTCCCAGGTGTGGGGGTCCCAGCGGGTGGAGTCCCTGGTGTTGACATTGCGGCTTTGCTAGCACAGGTGTTAGCGGTTACCACCAGTGGTACCGGCTCGGGCTCAGGTAGTGCCACCAGTAGTGGCGGAGGAGCGGCAGCCAGTGGTTGCGGATGTGGGAGAGCATGGACGTTATTTGGCTATGCTCAAGGAGATGAAGGGTCTGTTCACTGAGAGGTTTTTGGGTGGTACAGATCCTACAGCTGCGGATGCTTGGAGGACGAGTGTGGAACGTAACTTCCATACTCTGAGATGTCCTGTGGAGTTTTGGGTGGACATAGGGGTCTACTTTTTGGGTGGTGATGCTGAGTTGTGGTGGAGATCCGTGGTTGCTAGGAGGGTGCAGAGGGAGATGACTTGGGCTGACTTCGTCTTGGAGTTCAACCGCAAGTATTTTCCTAGGGAGGCATTGGACCGGTTGGAGGTGCAGTTCCTTCAGATATCTCAGGGGACGCGGTCAGTGCGGGAGCTGGACTTGGAGTTCAGTCGACTTCTATGTTATGGAGGTCGGGCCATGGAGTCTGAGGAGGCTCAGGTCAGGAGGTTCATGAGAGCTCTACGGGATGATTTGAGAGTTCATTGTAGAGGGAGGTACTATGCTACGCGTGCAGAGCTGGTTGAGACTGCAGCAGAGATTGAGGAGGATATCCGGGCACAGTCAGTGTTGGTTACTCCAGCAGTTCAGCCTAGTAAGGCTCAGCAGCAGGGTGGTTCTAGCAGGGGCGGTAGGCATGCTCAGGGAACCAAGAGGAAGTGGGAGGCTACGCAGAAGCCGAGTGGTACAGGTTGCTTCGGTTGTGGGAGCAGAGATCACAGAGTTGCTAGTTGTCCCAAGAGGAGTGTTCTGTCGACAGGACCTCGGGTATGTTATCACTGTAGGGAGACAGGGCACATCAGGCCTTTTTGTCCCAAGTTGCAGCCGGCAGCCGTGGCAGCGTTGCAGCAGGTGCAGCCTGGTGGTCAGCAGGTGGCACGGATTGAGCAGGGGCCTCGGGTTTACACGACAGCTGAGACTGGTGGAACCAGTGCCGGGGCGATCACAGGTATATTTTCTGGTACTTAAACTTTGTGAATTTTAGTAGGTTCAGATTGTATATGTTTCCTGTGATAAAGTGTTAGGTTCTCAACACATGAGGTTTATGTAGGGACCTTGTTGGTGGGCGGGTTTAAGTCCCATGTTATGTTTGATTCTGGAGCTTCGCATAGCTTCATTACTCCAGAGTGTGCAGAGTGTGCGGGGATCAGCGGGGATCCTGGAGAGCGTGCAGGAGTTGTCAGGGTTGCGGGAGGCGAGTTCCTGAGAGTGATTGGACGAGCTAGAGGAATTGATATTCAGATCGGAGGAGAGTCGTGGCCAGCAGATTTGCTTATCAGTCCAGTGGAGCTGTATGATGTTATTCTCGGGATGGATTGGTTGCATCGGCATAGGGTGCATTTGGATTGCCATCGGGGTAGAGTGGAGTTTGAGCGTTCAGGAGGGAAGTTGGTTTTTCAGGGTATTAGACCGACTTCGGGGAGTCTCGTGATCTCAGCCATTCAGGCTGGGAAGATGATCGAGAAGGGCCGTGAGGCTTATCTGGTTACTATATCTATGCCAGAGTCAGTGGGGAGGTCTACGGTTAGCGGTATTCCAGTAGTGGAAGAGTTTGAGGATGTGTTTCAGTCTTTGCAGGGATTACCACCATCTCGGTCGGATCCCTTTACCATTGAACTGGAACCGGGGACGACACCGTTATCCAAGGCTCCTTACAGAATGGCTCCAGCAGAGATGGCAGAGCTGAAGAAGCAGCTAGAAGATTTGTTAAGTAAGGGATTCATCCGTCCTAGTGTATCACCGTGGGGAGCGCCGGTGTTGTTTGTGAAGAAGAAGAAGGATGGGAGTTTCAGGTTGTGTATTGATTATCGGGGTTTGAACCGGGTCACTGTGAAGAACAAGTATCCTCTTCCTAGGATCGATGAGTTGTTGGATCAGTTGAGGGGTGCTACTTGGTTCTCCAAGGTAGATCTGGCGTCGGGTTATCATCAGATACCGATAGATGAGGCAGATGTGAGGAAGACTGCTTTCAGGACGAGATATGGGCACTATGAGTTTGTGGTGATGCCCTTCGGATTGACTAACGCGCCAGCAGCGTTTATGAGATTGATGAACAGTGTGTTTCAGGAGTTTCTGGATGTATCTGTCATCATTTTCATCGACGATATCCTGGTCTATTCTAAGAGTCCTGAGGAGCATGCAGTGCATTTGAGGGCAGTTATGGAGAAGCTGCGGGAGCAGAAGTTGTTTGCCAAGTTGAGCAAGTGTAGTTTTTGGCAGCGTGAGATGGGCTTTCTGGGTCACATTGTTTCTGCAGAGGGGGTTTCTGTAGATCCAGAGAAGATTCAGGCTATCAGAGATTGGCCTAGACCGCAGAATGCCACAGAGATCAGGAGTTTCCTTGGATTGGCAGGGTACTACAGGAGATTTGTGCAGGGGTTTGCAAGCAGAGCACGTCCTATGACTAAGTTGACAGGGAAGGATGTTCCTTTTGTCTGGTCAGAAGAGTGTGAGGAAGGCTTTGCAAGCCTGAAGGAGATGTTGACTACTGCGCCAGTGTTGGCTTTGCCTGAGCAGGGAGAACCCTATGTGGTTTATACAGATGCATCTAGAGTTGGGTTGGGTTGTGTTCTGATGCAGCATGGGAAGGTGATTGCTTATGCTTCGCGGCAGTTGCGGGTGCATGAAGGCAACTATCCTACTCATGATTTGGAGATGGGTGCGGTAGTTTTTGCCCTGAAGATTTGGAGGTCTTATCTTTATGGTGCAAAGGTACAGGTGTTTACAGATCATAAGAGCCTGAAGTATATATTCACTCAGCCTGAGCTGAATTTGAGACAGAGGCGGTGGATGGAGCTTGTGGCAGATTATGATTTGGAGATAGCCTATCATCCTGGAAAGGCTAACACGGTTGTAGATGCTCTGAGTCGGAAGCGGGTAGCTTCGGCTCAGGAGCAGGAGATGGAGTCTCTGGTAGGGGAGATCAGTGCGTTGAGCTTATGTGCTGTTTCACAGGAACCGTTGGGTTTGGAAGCAGTAGATAGAGCAGATCTTCTAAGTAGAGTGCGGTTGGCTCAGGAGAAGGATTTGGGGCTGGTGAATGCCTCTAAGGATGTGGATTCAGAGTATCATGTCTCAGATAATGGTACTATCTTGGTGCACGGTCGGGTTTGTGTGCCCAAGGATGAGGAGTTGAGACAGGAGATTCTGAGAGAGGCTCATGCGAGCAAGTTGTCCATTCATCCAGGAGCGACTAAGATGTACCGTGATCTCAAGAGGTATTATCATTGGGTCGGGATGAAGAAGGATGTAGCTAGTTGGGTTTCGAGGTGTGATGTGTGTCAGCTAGTGAAGGCTGAGCATCAGGTTCCTGGCGGGTTACTGAAGAGTTTACCCATTCCTGAGTGGAAGTGGGATATGATCACTATGGATTTTGTGGTGGGATTGCCAGTGTCACGGACCTTTGATGCTATTTGGGTCATTGTGGACCGGTTGACTAAGTCAGCACATTTTCTGGCCATTAAGAAGACTGATGGAGCAGCGGTCTTGGCTAAGAAGTATGTGAGGGAGATAGTCAGGTTGCATGGGGTGCCAGCGAGCATTGTGTCTGATAGGGATTCCAAGTTCACTTCGGTGTTCTGGAAGGCGTTTCAGGCAGAGATGGGCACTAAGGTGCATATGAGTACAGCTTATCATCCCCAGACTGATGGACAGTCAGAGAGGACGATCCAGACGCTGGAGGATTTGCTGAGGATGTGTGTGTTGGATTGGGGTGGCCATTGGGCAGATCACCTGAACCTGGTAGAGTTTGCTTACAACAACAACTATCAGGCGAGTATTAAGATGGCTCCTTATGAGGCTTTGTATGGGGAACATGTCGTACACCATTATGCTGGACTCAGGTGGGGGAGAGGAGCATGTTTGGTGCTAGTTTTGTTCAGGAGACCTCAGAGAAGATTCGGGTTCTCAAGCTGAACATGAAGGAGGCTCAGGATAGGCAGAGGAGTTATGCAGATAGGAGGAGGAGAGATCTTGAGTTTCAGGTGGGAGACAGAGTGTACCTCAAGATGGCCATGTTGCGGGGTCCGAACAGGTCATTGTCAGAGACTAAGTTGAGTCCGAGGTATATGGGTCCATTCAGGGTGATTGAGCGGGTTGGACCAGTGGCATATAGATTGGAGTTACCTGAGGTGATGCGTGCATTCCATAAGGTTTTCCATGTGTCTATGTTGCGGAAGTGTCTCCGTGAGGGAGAGGAGGTGTTGGCTAAGATTCCTGAGGATCTTCAGCCTAACATGACTTTGGAGGCGAGACCAGTGAGGGTTCTCGAGAGGAGGATCAAGGAACTTCGGAAGAAGAAGATTCCTTTGATGAGAGTCCTGTGGGACTGTGATGGCGTTGAGGAACAGACTTGGGAGCCTGAGGCAAAGATGAAGGCAAGGTTCAAGAAGTGGTATGAGAAGCAAGCCGCGACTTGAGCTTGTTTAGCCTGGTCCCATCTGTAATCCGTGGCTGGAGCGGGAATGGAGTATTCCAGCCCATCTCTCTTGTTACTCGGTCGCTTGGGGTGGTTGGTTGTGCGACTCAGTAACAAGATGAGGTGGTGTTTGGGGTACAAAGTTTCCGTGAGGCAGGGTTGTGAAGAGGAGTTTCCAAAAATGGAAAGTGTTAAATATGGAAAGTTTTGCGGGAGTCAGAATTTTGTCCATTTTAGCGGTGGGGAAGCCTTGGGAGGGGCTTTTGTGCCTTTGTGGCGGACTTTTGAGTCAGAGTGCCTGTGTGTGGCGGTATTGTTAGACATTGTATAGCCTTTGTGGCGGGCTTTTAGCCAATTGTGTGGCCTTTGTGGCGGGCTTTTAGCCATTTGTTGGCCTTTGTGGCGGGCTGTTTAGCCAGAGTGTCTTTGGGACGGTCCTTCGGGACAGATGGTCTTTGTGACGGTCCTTCGGGACAGATGGTCTTTGTGACGGTCCTTCGGGACAGATGGTCTTTGTGACGGTCCTTCGGGACAGATGGTCTTCGTGACGGTCCTTCGGGACAGACGGTCTTTGTGACGGTCCTTTGGGGACGAGTGGTCTTGGTGGCGGTCCTTTTTAGGACATTTTGTTTGGCCTTGGTGGCGGTCCTCGTGAGGACATTTTTGTTGGCCTTTGTGGCGGCCCTTGTGGCGTATATATGATCCTTGTGCGGTCATGGGGTATCCCGGTGTGGGGATATGTGGTTGGTAAGACATTGAGATGTTTTACGCGAGCCACGGGAAGGAAACCTGGATAGGGATAGGACTCAGACGTGTTCAGAATTGTTTGCTCGCGACTCTTGGGGGACTTAGGTTCTCTTAGTACTGCCATTTTCAGAGACTTTGTGGCTCGAGAGTATGGTTGGTATATCGACTCCGGATGATGATCCGGGGGCGCGCTGTAGGGTGGCAACCCGAGAGACAAGTTTGGATTTTTCCTTATATCATTTGGCATGCAGACTTAGGTCTGATGAGGAGCCAATAAAAACTCAAGGTTTAGGCCTATGAGTAAAGGGAAGTCCAAAAAGTCAAGAGCAAATGACGCCTGGAGCGTGAGTCTATCGCCTAGAGGTGACCTTCTGTAGATCGGTCAGAGAAGTGCGGGCCGTGGAGACGGTTGCACGGGAGTCCTTGGCTGATGGTTGTTCGAGATTCGAGGACGAATCTAGATTGGTGGGGGAGAATTGTAACACCCGCAAACCAATTTTTGGTATTTTGGTAAGGGTGTCGATCGACACCACAGGGGGAGTGTCGATCGACACCGGTTGTGGCCGGTTTGGTCGGTTCAATTTTAATTGTCTGGTTTGCGTGGTTGGTTTAGGGAATCCCTAAATCGAGTTTTTAGAGGTAGAAAACGACCTAGGGTCGAGTTATTTGGGGTTAGTCGCCGTTTTTGAGAGAGAAACAAAAGAGAGAGTGTTCTTGAGCTTTTGGGAAGAGATTGAGAGATTCCTTGCTGTTCTTGGGAGATCTAAGGCTGGGGAGGTGTTAGAAGCTTGCTAGGAGTGAGGGAATTCGTTCTTGTTGGTCAGAATCTTCTTGGAAGAGGTGAGTGCATGACCATGGCTTATCTAAGCTAAGATCTCTAGATTCTATGTGATTTGGTGCTTATGTGGTTGTTTCTTTGAGTTCTCTATGATTTTCGTTGCTGTCTGGGCTGGGTTTGGCTTCTGGGAGTGCAAGGAGCGGATTGGAGAAGATTGGAGGCGAGATTCGGAGTTTCTGATCGAGGGAAATCGCTGCTCGGCATCGGTGTCGGTCGACACCAGTTGGGGTGTCGGTCGACACCAACGCGAGGACGGCTCGGGACTTTGGCGAGTGTCGATCGTTGCCATGTGGAGGTGTCGGTCGACACAAACTAGGGTTTTTCGGGAGTGTCGGGCAGGGTGTCGGTCGACACCAGATAGTCAGTGTCGATCGACACCATCTGGTGTCGGTCGACACCCCTTGTTCAGTTACGATGGATGTTGCATGCTATGTATATTGCCTGGTTTGTTTTATTGATTGTTGTTTGTGGCATGTAGAGATCTTATTGCTTGTGTGTATAGCCCAGTAGATGGGAGGATTGCCTCACTGAGTGTTTATCAAATACTCATGCATCTCAATTTGTGTTTGTGGTGCAGGTAAAGGCAAAGTGTGATCGTGGAATCGAAGGCAATGAAGAGGAGGTTGTTCTAGGGACATGATTGTATGGTTATCTGGCATTGTTAGGTTGCTAGAATTGAGTCTTAGAGCATTGTTAGGATTGCTGGTTGTTTGATTTATGCTGTTTGGGATTAATGATGGATATTACTTATTTGGTTATTGGATATTGTTTTATTGGATATTTATTGGTATGTGGTTCCGCTGTTGGATTGTGAATGTGGTTAGGTGGCTAGTGGATATGGGACTACTAGTTGTAGTTATTTAATTATTATTATTATTTATTATTTAATTATTAAAAAAAAAAGGTCGGTTGTTTCACTAACTCAAACCTGAAAAAGGCATCAAAGTCAAGCTTAGTGACTCTAAACAAGCTCACTAGGGAGGAAGTCCCTAAGGTATCTCTGTATATATTGCTTAGGATTTTGGTATTTTGACTTTTGTTTTGGTGTTTTAATGGTCAGGGAAGCAAGGGAGTCTAAACAGAAGAAGAGAGGGACACACGCGGTCCAGCTCGACCCCCCCCCCCCACTCGGACACGCACTCGACCGAGTCGCGGTCGATCTCCATCGTCGAGCTGCCCCAAAGTCCATCTCCAAGTCACCAACAAGACCCCAACTACTCCTATGACAGCATGCAGATGGATGTGGACAACTTTTTCCACAACCCCTAAGCACTTGCATAAGCATCTAAGGCATAGAAAAACCATAAAAAATTGAAAATTTTTGAAAAAATCTTCATAAAAAAAGAGTGTTCATGTAGTTTGCATTGCATATTAGGATCTTGTTTAGCATGTTGCTTGTAGAATTGTATAATATTTGCATTAGGGATCTATGATGAGTATTTCCTTGTTAGCCAGCTTATTCACTAGACTAGGATCAATGCCCAAGTTAATAGTACTTTGATGCTAGTTGAGTAGTTAGAAGCATAAGATTGAACCAAGCCTTGAATTCTTGCATTGCATTTGGTCTAAATTGAAGCATGTTGAGATTTGAAACCATTTCCTATTTATAAGAACCTAATATTGACTTATAATTATCAATGTGTGCATTGCTTTAAACTCATGGATACCATATACATACTTGGATCATCTTTCTCTTTTTTACCACTCTTGTTGATCCAAGTAGCTGATTAAATCATTAAGATCAGTTCCCCTACCCCTAAACCAAATCTTCTTTTAAGCCTTGTTTATTCTTGAGTTTGTGAGGCCTATTTTTGGGATTGAGCTTGATAGAAAGTGTTAGGTTTGAACTGACAAGAGTAAGACCTTGTGTAGTTCTAGTTTGCATTTTTCAAACTAGATAGGACTAGGTGGTTCACTTGTTGGGTCTGGGACTTGGCTGTTATAAAAAGAAAAGAAAGAAAAGAGAAAGAAAAAGGGTAGAGTCTTTAAGAGGAGATTGTGTTTAAGTAAAGTCTAGTGAAAGGATGGGAAGTAAAATGTTGTTTAAGATGGTTCTAGTTAAGGAAAAGAAAAAGAAGAAAAGAAAAGTTTAGCAAAATTCTTATATGTCTTAAGAATAAGAAGAAAAGAGAACCATAGCAAATAAGTAAGAATCCCCCATCCCACTAGAAAGATCAAGTAAGAAAACATCTCCTAAGACTTGAAAACCAAAAAAGAAAAGGGTTAAAGAGAAAAGAAGAAGTAAAGGGTAGAACTAGGACAATTTGGGTTTAGATTGATAGGATAAATACTTTGGGTGCCTTTGGGTAGACAAGGTTTTGTTCTTGTATGTGTCTAAGTGTTCTTACCTTTAGCATTCTTCTAAAGCTCAATCCATTTTCATGAGAGAACCTTGATATTGACAAGCCCCACTCTAAAAAGAGACCATCATTGTCTCAAAACCCCTTATTACCAAGCCAAATGAGTTTAAGCATTGCATAGAATTGATTCATATTCTTGTTTAATGAATGTTAAAGGAAATGGTTGATTTGAATGCATGTGGATATCTAAGGCTCAAATCAATAAAGATTGTGAAATGCTTGTCTAAAGTCTTTAATTCCAGCTCATTCAACTTGCATCATAGTATTAGTAACTTGGACATTGATTCTAGATGGTCTATTTGCAAGCTTTAGGAGCTTAGATCCCATTTTCAAACCTCACTTACCTTCTTATGTCTTGCTTATTCCCTGGGGGTGTTGATGTTCATATATTTTACCATGTTTTCCCTTAGTTTATTTACACCTTTTGCATCTTTTGCTCTCCATTTTAACCATTATTGCATAGCTTTAGGACCAATCATGCATTAGAGTTTAGTTGCACTGCATTTGCATCTTTTCATGCATAAACAGGTGATTTTGGAGCTTAAGGAGCATGGAAGCAATGGAGAAGAGATGTGAAGCAATCATGAGGAGGAAACAAGGAAGTTAAGGCTGAAGAACCAAGGTCCAGAGTCCAACTCGACCGCACACTCGACCAGACACTCGACCGTGTGCTGAGGAGGACTCGACCGAGTGGAGATTGCATAAGAGAAGCCAGCTCGACCAGCCACTCGACCGAGCACTGGTCGAGTTGACCGAGCCGTTGACTACTTTGACTTTTTGTATTTTTAGGGCTTCCACTCCCCTCCTATATAAAGCCTTGTACCTGCAGCCACCAAAAGAGTCCAGTTTTTTAGATATTCTCTAAACCTAGTTTTTACCCTTTTGGGAATTATTCCTTTTGCACTTTTAATTTTCTTAGATTTTGTACTTGAAAAATACTAAATTCCTCAATATTGTTGGTTTCATAACTTTCTTAATATTGAAAATTTGAGTTTGATCCTTTCATTAATATTGAAGATCTTTGTTTCATCTTTCTGATAATGCAAGTTTCAATATTTTCTGGGTTTTTGACTTTGTTCATCATGTATTGTTGTGAGTAGTTTCCTTAGGATCTTGAGGATGGGTTAGGCTAGGCTTTGTTTGAGGTTTGTTTGCTTTGGTCAAGCTTGATTGTTGTAGATCTCTTCTAGGGTAGATGTTCTTAATGCTGATCCTATATCTGAGAGGATAGGATCTGATCTTAAGCTTCTTAGCATCACACCAATGTTTAAGAGGCATAGATAAGGCTAGATCTAGAGCTTACCATCTTGCTTGCTAAGAGATTAGAGGTTTTGCTTGGTATGAGACATATTGCTTAATGCCTGCTTGTGTAGATTCTTTACTTTGTGAGAACAAGTCTAGAGATGCATAGGTCTGATTGATTCTTGCCATGAGAGTGGAAGAAGCTTGTCTTAGATTAATGTGTCTAGAGATTAGCTCAAAGCTTTGCTTGAGATTTGTTGGCCAAAGTGTGATAGCCTCATTCATTTGTCTAGCCCATGAATCCCTCCTCAAGGCCTTCTTTGTTTATTGATATCTTAGTCTTAATCCTGTTGCTTGCTTGCTGTTTGATTTGTTCTTGTGTTGCTCTGTTTTTCTAGCATTGCTCTGTTTTCCGGATTATTCTAGCTCGACCCTGTACTCGACCTACACTCGGTCGAGTGCTTGCTCGAGTTCATCCCCAGAATTCTTGTTTATGATTTGTGATTGTCTTGTTTCATTCCTGTTTCATTTTAGTTGCATTCATTTAGTTTTCAGTTCATTACCTGTCTTGCATTAGTTCATTAGTAGTAGTTCCTATTTCTGTTCTTGCTTCATTACTGTTACAATCATTCAGTTTCATTTGCATCTAGTTCTTAGTTCTTGTAGTTTATTTTCTGCATTTTACATTTCCATCTTAGGATTGTTAGTGACAAACAATCTTCACATTTGTCTTAACTTAGATTCATATGCATATCTTAATTGTTCACAAACACTCATTTAAGATTGATACCTCTTATACTGCAACAGCATAAGGGGAATTGAAACACCCATCCATCATTCCATTCATATCTCACCATTGCATACATTCATCATCACCCACCACCAATATAAATACTTGTTTCACCCTCAAATCGAACCTCTGGAACCTCAAAAACGGCGAATCGAAGACATGCTACTCTTCCCAGCCAATATGCCTTCACGCCGGCGAACCAGCAAGACCCAGACACTGATTCTCAAAAAATTATTGTCCCAATCCTCCAGCCTCTAGCGAGATCTACACCTAATTACAGAAACTATCCACCTCCAACAAATCTGTTCCAGAACTCGAGGAGCTTTCATGGAGCATCCCCTTCCAGCGAAGCTCCAATCAGGCGTCTTTTTCCTCAACCTCTCGCCTCTGCGACGAATTCACCAGAATTCTCGAGTCAACTTTGAGAGTCTCCTTAACCTTCAGTCACGAATCACCATCGACAGTCTTCTCAAGTCTCGAATCTACTTCTACAGTCTCCTCTACCTCGACAGTCTCCTTACATCTCAAATCATCGTCCACCCTCTTCTCAACCTCGAGCAGCCTCTGCATCGCATCATAGTTCTCAAGCGCAAAACTCACATGAGGAAGAAGAAGACGAAGCTGATTCTGAGGATGACGGTTTAAGGGAATCAAATCTCTCAGCTGATGTACTTGCTTCTTTACATGCCATGCATTTCCAGCCAGGCCGTGAGTTGTATACCAATGTCCTCTCTCCCACATTAGAGCGTGGAACCACTTGGTAGGATTAAATTTTTTAGTTGATTAGATTGATTAGAATTTTTATTGGATTGATTAAAATTTTTAGGTTTGTTTGTGTTTGCAACACTTGTGTTTGTGTTTGATTAGAATTTTAAGAATTTTGTACTTTCAATTTGTTTATGTTTGAAGGTTTGTTTGTGTTTGATTAGAATCTTACTTTCGATTTGTTTGTGTTTGAAGGTTTGGTAAGGACAAGTCAAAACTTACCCAAAAGATTACAAAAGTGTTTTGAAACATGTTTGATGGGTCATATTACAGTTGGGGTTGTGTTTCTAATCAAAGAAGAGAAAGATACTTCTTGGAATTCGAGGTAAACTTCTACTCCTTTCAATTTGATTTCTGTATTTATAGTTTTTTTTTTGGGTTTTTTGATCACTAACGCTAGTCTTCTTTTGTAGAAAACACACACCTGGGATCCCTCACTAACCAGTGTGGTTCAAGAAAAGTTCTATGCCATTTGTCAAAACCGTATGAAAGACATGGTTTCCAAGACAGCAGCTCAGCGAGATCAAGTGAAACCGACTTGGATTGAGAAAACTATTTGGAAAGAAATGTGTGACTATTGGAACACAGAAGAAGCCATGGCAAAGAGTGCAACCACTTCAGCAGCTCGAATGTCTGACCGTAATGGTCTTAGCCCTCACAAGCATGTATCAGGGCCGAAGTCTTACTTACAAATCGAACAAGAGATGGTGAGTTAACCTTTTAATTGTTTAATAAGTTACATCAGATGGTTCCTAACCTTTTCATTGTTTAAAAAGTTAAATCAGATGGTTCCTAACCTTTTCATTGTCTAACTTTTCAGGAAGTGGAATTGGAAAGACCGCCAACTATTCCTGAAGTTTTCTTCAGGACTCATACCAAAAAAGATGGTACTTTTGTGGATAAGAAAGCGCAAGCAGTTCATGAGGCATATAAAAAAAAAAGGAAGCTAAGTTGGCTGCTATGGATAATGACGAGTCTTCTGAAGGTACTTAACGTCGATCAGAGCTATCTCACGAGGAGGATGATGAGCTCTTTCTTCTGGTAATTTTGCTTCTTTCTAATAAGCTATTATGTTTTTCATTGTTAAGTAATTATGTTAACTTTTTCTCTCTGTTTTGTTATGCAGTCTACTTTCATAAGCGATAGAGGAACATACTTTGGAGTTGGAAGCCTAGGGAGTTACATCAACAGGAAGCGGAAGTTCCCTGGAAGTTTTTTTTTTCACAAGCCTGCAACAACAGCTTGAAGAAGCTAACCGCAAAATAGAGCAACAAGCAGCTCTACAAGAAGAGCGTAAATCTTCAGGTAATTTTGCTTCTTTCTAATAAGCTATTATGTTTTTCATTGTTAAGTAATTATGTTAACTTTTTCTCTCTGTTTTGTTATGCAGTCTACTTTCATAAGCGATAGAGGAACATACTTTGGAGTTGGAAGCCTAGGGAGTTACATCAACAGGAAGCGGAAGTTCCCTGGAAGTTTTTTTTTTTCACAAGCCTGCAACAACAGCTTGAAGAAGCTAACCGCAAAATAGAGCAACAAGCAGCTCTACAAGCAGAGCGTGAAGCTGAGGCTTTACGGGTTGCAGCTGAGGCTTTACGGGTTGCATCTGAGCAACAAGCAGAGATCAAACGCTTGGTGAGCTTCCTCACGACTAATCCAAACTATGTCGCCTTCCTTGAGTCTCAAACCAATGACCCCGACCCTGCTGATGTTCAAAGTTAGGTTCCTTCACTATCTCTCCTTCACTCATGACCTTAAAAACTTTTGTAATGGTTGTACTTGTACTCTTGGAATGGTTGTTTGGATATTTTCTAGAACTTATGTATGTTGAAACTTATGTCTTTGTTTAATTTCATGTTTGTTATGTTTTAGTTATAGTTTTCATAATCAGTTTTGGTATTACAAAATCAAATAATTCAATTTTACTGGATTTAAAAACAACCTGATAAATCGATAATTAAACCTACACAAATCAGTCATAAAACAGTCACCAAAGCATACACAAATCAGTAACCAAAACAGTCGCAAATAAGTAACCAAACTAGTCGCTAAAGCGTTGCAATTCAGTCGCCACCTTTAGCGACTGTTCGGCGAGGGAACAGAGACCAAAACTATCAGTCGCCAATTAGTAGCTCTATGCCGAATCTTTAGCGACTGATTATTTTAGCGACGCTCTGTTTATCGACAACGTACGTCAGTCGCCAATCAGTCAATACTAGGTAGTTTGCGGCTGTATAGTGACTGTGTTTGTAGTCGGTAATTCTATGTTTTGCTTGTAGTGCAATATCCATTGATGCATATGTATATCCCAAGTTTTGTCAACACAAACCATAGAATTCTATATAATTGCAATCAAGACCAAGACTTCAGTGATTTCTATATATAGGAAAGAAAAAAGGAAATTTATATATGTAATCAAAATTTTTTTTAAAAGGTATATCTACCTAATAGGCTAATACCAATATATGTCTATATTAGAAAGATATCCCATCAAAATATTATCTAATAGTAAGCATAAGTAAAGTTACAAATAGGTTTAAAACAATGGTACTATAAAAAGAGACGTTCCAAATATATATAAACTAGGGACGGACCCGCGCTACAGCGCGGGGAATATTCATAGAGACATTCAGTATATAACAGATTGGAATATGTTACACTCTCGGTTCATTATAGTGCAATCAATTATATATATATATATATATATTATAGTAGATTATATATTTATACAATGAATTTGGATAAAACAGTAGAAAGGAAAAATAAATGGCAATATGATGCGTTTTGATAAAATAAACTAAATTAGATTAGAGAAAAGATTTAATATTATAATGATTTTGGATAAAATAAAATAAGAATACAAATAATGAGTAAATTGTCTTAATATTTGAAATTAAAGACATTATAATTTGTGTTAGTATTTAATTTTGGTAATTAAAAAAATGATTTATATAAAGTAATGATCAGTTAAGGCCGCTACAGCGTGGAGAAATGATGAATATGTCTGCTGGAGCATATGAAAATGTTTACGTGTTATTTAGTTAAATTTTCTATGTATGTAATCTTAAAAATGTTGTAAAATAATTTAATTTGTATAAAATTAATTTAACAAAAGTGTTTAAATTATTGAGAGTTATTGATATTTACATTATAAAATTATCAATGTTAGCTTTTAATAGTGAGATGGTTGTTGCAAATTTGGGAAGCTAAGCTTTAATTACTACGACTTTTTTTTTTGGTTGCGTGTAATTATCCATCTGGATCTAAGGCTGTAAAACATATTCCCGTACCAAATGGATCATGAAGAGATGCATTTAAATGGGCTTCTTTTGGGCGGAGAGCCTTTTTTCTTAATTACCGATTTATGAATCGAGATCTCCATTGGAAAGACCGAAGGAGAACTGTTTTCTCATCTTCTTTCCCAAAACACAATCTCGGTTTTCTTCGATTTCCAAACCCTCGACTTTTCAAAATATATTTGACACAAACCTTTGCTGTTCTCAAGTCTGACAACTATTCTATTTATGGAACATGTTGAGATGAATTTTATCTGTTACAATTGTTTTCGGAGAAGCCCAAATTTGGAAATTCGAAGATCATTCAGATGTAGTAATCAATCGATATCTTGATCGGCGGATTCAGTATTGGGTTTTGGTTAATTGGCCCGATCCTTGTCAATAAAATTAATCTGGTAAGCTGCCTATGATTCACTCATTCATTTTATGTTATTACAGGTAGAATAAGAATACATCTTTCTCGTGATTAAATCAAACATATAGTCTACAGTTTACCAATTTGTTATTATTATACCTTTCATTTGTTATATGTTTGAAGTAAATCGCAGAAGTGGCAAATTTAATGGGTGTATGTATTTTGCTTTGCAATTGTATTGTATGTGATCAATATACAATTTCTATTTACATGTTTTCTTGTTTCAGATGAATACTTGTTTAGATTAAACCAAGCCAAAAGCAGTGGATCTTCGATTTCTAAACACATATAAGATGAATTGTTGGAAAAAAAAACACATATAAGATTAATAAGAGTACCCTAAACACATATAAGATCACATACTCATAGTCAGTAACAAATCTTCATTGTAATATCTAACTGAACTACTGTGAAATGAATAATTGATAAACCTACCGCCATATCACCTAAGACCATTTTCAATGGTCTCACCAGAGAAAATGGTATATTGTGACCAAGAATGAACAATTGTGACTTGAATCATCCAGCCAGTCTTGTATGGCTTGATTGGACAATGGCCATGGCCGCCATTTGTAAAGAGTATTGAAAGAACAAATCAAAGAAATTGTAGAAGGTATGATGAATTCAACCTAGATGACTAATGGGTATTTATAGGAAGACGTAGATCGATCACTAATTAGGTTAGTTTTAGGGTATATTCTATGGAAATTCTCTTTCAATTATGAATATATGAGATTTGTTAGTTTAGGATAGTAATTAAATAGTATTTGAACTGCAAATCTTTTAGTTAAATCAAATCTCGCTGCTCGAAAGTAGGATCAATTGGGTATGTATATTTGGTATGTATAATATTTGTTCATAATTGATTTTCCTAAATGGTTTCAGTGATTCGCGCGGAAGTTTGGTAAGGTATGATAATGATAAAGGTAAGATTGTGATCGAGGGCGGTTAGGAGAAGTTGGATGATGTTCGAATTGGAAATAATCGAAAGAATGCTTTTAATAGCTGGATGATCCAACTATTACTTTACGGTTTTTTCTCGCCCGTATCCGTTTACTTGATTTCGGGTTATTTTTTCAAATTGACCCGACCCATAATCGATTTTGTACTTCTCTTTTACTTATATAGGGATATATATATATATATATATATATATATATTGTCAACATATGGGCCACAACAGGCTGGTTCTTTAGCCAAATCCCTACATTTGTAGGGAGTCGAACTCGATCTCTGGTGTGATGGTTCCTCCTACAATTAGACTTACCTATGGCCACTGCATTAAGGTATATATATTTTAACAACATGTGATTAGATAGTTCCAAATATGTTGTTTTGTATATTTTGTTGAATTCATTTTTCTTTTCTTCGCTAATGTTTTTTATTTATCAAGATAAATCAAGATTTAGGGGCTGGTATTGGACGAAAGACTTTAATAGAATAGAATATGACTGAATTGAAGACATAAATTATTGATTTTCAAGTATTGTAAAAGAATTTCAAATCTTTCTGTTAGATTCCAACAATTATATTTTGCAATATATTACTAGAATTAAAAAGATATCAATCCTCGTCAATAGCCATATTATCTTCTTCTCCAATGCCCAAAACCCTAAAAATTCTTATCTTTCTCTTTTACCAACTGCTCTTACTCTACCCAGAATATCATTGATCCAACAAAATGGAAATGATTATGTTATATAGTTCAATGACAACAGCCCTAAAACTCTCAAGTTACCCATTAAGCATAACAGATACAAAATTGATCAAAAATCAAAACTTTTCAATGATGGAAACGTATTAACAAACAAGACAAGAACATCACCACCATTCATTCCCTCCTTGTCTCGCTCTCTCTCAATTCACACACTCTCCCTCATTATTAAGGGATGATGATCCAATGACAAGTGATTCTGTTTCTCCACAACGACGACATGTTCTGCATTTTTTTTTTCAATTCTCAGCTTAAAAGGTCAGACTTTATTATTCACAATTTGCACTAACAATTCTTTTACATTCTTGTTAAATCATGTTGCTATTAAAAAATACATAACATCCAATAACACTAGAATTTAATAGAAATGAAAATTTAACAACTTGAATAACAGATGAATTTAAAAGACTTGATAAAATGTTTAATCCAATAACACTGGAAATTAAATTTCTAATAAATTCTTGCACAATCTCGTGTCCAATACACCCCCCCCCCCCCCCCCCCACTTAGAGATTTATTTTGAATAGTTATGTTAGCAAAGTAAATAAACAAAAAAGGAAAAATAAATTTCTTGATAATAGAAAGTCATGTATAATATATATATATATATATATATATATATATATATATACTAGATAAAGGCCTGCACGATGTGCGGGTTTAAAAATTGTTGAAAAAAATAAATCCTAAACATTTATATAAAGAAATTTTATTTCCTAAAATAAATATATAAATAATTTAAGTTAGAGAATATTTGTAGTTACCTTCATACATTTATTTATATTTATACACTTTAATATATTGTAACAATTATTACAATAATTTAAAACTAAATTATATCCCACTAAAACTTTTGCCAAATATTCATCATTACAAATATTATTATTATCAAATTTCAACAACGTTTCACAACTTATTCACAAAATATTTTACATGCAACAAATTCATCAAAGCAACATCTAATAAGTAACCACGTACAATTTTAGTCTATGTTTTACCATTAAATATGTTTTTACACCCAAAATTATTTTATTATTAAAGTATGCTCTCTATCACCACCTGTAAATTGTCTTCTAAACAAATTAAACAAATTTTATGTTGCTTTACTTTCATTTTGGCATAATTATTGTTCTTATAATTACTAAAATTGTTTTGAGACATAGTTTCTTTAACCATAAATTTTTTTCTACTCCAAAGATATTGGATGAACAAACGGTGAAAATTATCTACTCGATTACAATGATTTTATGACTAACCCAATAAAAGTTGAGAAATTAAAAGAAATATAATATAATATAATAATAAAAAAATTTAGAAAATTATAATCATGATGATATATTTAAGTCTTAGATAATTCAGATATACAAAATAGAAACTTTATATACAATCCAAACCATGACATATGTCATAATCACGTTAAGGATGAACGACCTATTTACTCTTTAGAAGTATCTAATTGTACCAAAACAACTTAAAGTTATGATCTCGTCTCAAATATTCTCGAATCATAAATTTAAAACTTATTTTTACCCGAATCATATTTCTCCATATACCTAGTTTAAATGGTTTACGAACCTAATCCGATAGAAAACCACATAAATCCGGTTAGAAATCAATTTTAATATGGTATACCATTCCAACTTCCCAAATTTGAAACCGTTTCTCAATAACTCGATCAAGCAGCTCTTGTTTTAGTACTGGAATCATCAATATTATTCAGAAAAGAAACTCTAAATTTTGATCAGAAACATCAACCACAGACTTATCTTCCAAACTTATAATGCTACTAACTGTAGAATAACTTTTGAAACCTCCATCAGTGTCTCCATCATCGATTAAATTAGCGGGCATTATATATTTCGATTTCATTTCATTGCATCTGATAGCTTCCATTGAAAAACCTGCACGAATAAAAAACCCACGCAATAGATCGGCAAAATTATATCAGAATAAAAAAAATCAAAGATCAAAGTTTTTGATATAAACATGTAATGTTATATAGATATAATGTTATTTTCGTAATTAGCTGTCCTATTATGATTCAAAACAATAATTCTTTTGACATAACTTATGTTTTTCTTTTAAAATTTGTTATTCACTATTTATTTATTAATAATAATATACATATTTAGTGAATTACTTTTTTTGTTTATACATGTCAAAATCTTATTGAGAAAACACGTATAATATAAGTAGCATACAATGGAAATTAGATTGGTTTTGTTAATTTTCCTTTTTGATTTATTTTTTTTTAGATATAAAAATGTCAATTTAATTTAGATTTAATATTATTTTCTTATTTAGCTGTTTAAAAAATATTAATTTTTGACACTTGTCAACATCTCATCAGTATACTTGACATGTGGCTAATATGAAAACTCAACTTTATATAATAATATTTTTAATATAACAAAAAGATTCAGATTTCAGTTCAAGCTTTTTTCCTAAGACTGCCAATCGGTTCTTCATGATCTTTGTTTTCTTCGCATGTGCCTTCACAAATCTTGTTGCAGTATTCAGTGTCCGAAATTGGATAACCATAGAGACATAATTTTTTTTTTTTTTTGTGCAAACAAAGACATAAAATTTAATGTGTTATGTTATATAGTATAAAGGTTATAAAGTATAATTATGCGACCAAATATGGATGGCACATAGTATATTTATTTTAATTGTTTGTTTTTAATATAATAAGATTACAATTATATTATGCTTTATTTTACTAAGCTTGAAAACTGTGATTTCTGATCGTTAAAATTGACATGTGTCACGATATGATGAGTTACTAACTTTGATATTTAATCGTTAAAATTGACACGTGTCACGATCTGGTGAGTTTTTAATTTTGATCTCTGATCGTTAAAATTAACACGTGTCACGATCTGGTGAGTTACTAACTTTGAGGACCAAGGTTTATATAATAAGATATTTTTTTTTGACAATACCTTCGCAAAAATGATGTGGCAAAGTGAAAAATTGTGACACCCCAGTTTCAGGGACATGCGGAGAGGTTTCAAAGAATTGATTTGGCCACCTATGTTACCAAACAGCACTTATCTTTTCGGTCAAGGGTCCTGAGAGAACTCCAGAATTAAACGTGCTTGAGCTAGAGTAGTCTCAGGATGGGTGACCTTTCGGGAAGTGATTGTCAAAACTGTGTGAGTGAACACAAAACACAGGAAAAGATCATATGGTGATTTGTAGGGAAGGTAACAAGTCTTTAAAGCAACAAACCGACCGTCAGATATTGATGGGCTCACGGGCCTAGTGAGATGACGTCAGGCCCATTAATGAAGGTGGGCCCATGGACTGGGATTAGACATAGGGCCCACTAAGAAGTGACGGTCGGAGCATTACAAGTGGTATCAGAGCCGAACCCAGACGAGTGTGCAGTCGAGTGGGCTCACACCGTCGGGGTGACGGTCTTGGTGCACAACGAGGACGTCGCGATCTGTTAGTGGGGGTGAATTGTGACACCCTGGTTTCAGAGACTTGCAGAGAGGTTTAAAAGAATTGATTTGACCACCTATGTCACCGAAGTGCACTTATCTTTTCGGTCAAGGGTAATGAGAGAACTCCAGAGTTAATCGTGCTTGAGCTGGAGTAGTCTCAGGATGGGTGACCTTTCGGGAAGTGATTGTCGGAACTGTGTGAGTGAGGACAAAACACAGGAAAAGATCATGTGGTGATTTGTAGGGAAGGTAACAAGTCTTTAAAGCCTCCCGGACGTAACTAACCGACCGTCAGATATTGATGGGCTCTAGAGCCTAGTGAGATGATGTGAGGCCTATTAATGAAGGTGGGCCTATGGACTGGGATTAGATATAGGCCCACTAAGAGGTGACGGTTGGAGCATTACAAGTGGGATCAAAGCCGAACCCAGACGAGTGTGCAGTCGAGTGGGCTCACACCGTCGGGGTGACGGTCTTGGTGCGCAACGAGGACATTGCGATCTGTTAGTGGGGGTGAATTGTGACACTCCGGTTTCAGGGACATACGGAGAAGTTTAAAGAATTAATTTTGCCACCTATGTTACCAAAGTGCACTTATCTTTTCGGTCAATGGTCATGAGAGAACTCCAGAGTTAAGCGTGCTTGAGCTGGAGTAGTCTCAGGATGGGTGATCTTTCGGGAAGTGATTGTCGGAACTGTGTTAGTGAGGACAAAATAGAGGAAAAGATCATGTGGTGATTTGTAGAGAAGGTAACAAGGCTTTAAAGCTCTCATACGTAACAAACCGACCGTCGGATATTGATGGGCTCACAGGCCTAGTGAGAGGACGTGAGACTCATTAAGGAAGGTGAGCTCCTGGACTGGGATTAGACATGAGCCCACTAAGAGGTCACGGTCGGGGTATTACAAGAATAAAAAATCATCCTTATAATAATAGTAAAGTGTAAGTTTTATTTATTCAAATTAGGAGATATCCCATGCTATAAAGCACAGATTATGAATTTTTCAAAAATTAAAATATTTTTATATTAAAAATAATCATATTTTATAGTTAAAAAAATATTTTTTAAAATTCTGATTGGGTTACAATTTTTTAAAATTAATTAGTAATTTTCGTCCATAATTAATTAGAGAGAGATTATTTAAAAATTATTTAGAAGATTTGATTAGTCTAATAAATTAGTTTTTGAGTTGGTTTCCTCATTTTTTTTGGAGCTATTTAGGATGATGAGATTTTTTTTTCTCAATACTTACTAAAAATCCAAATTTGTATAGACATATATATTCATTTTATATTAAGAAATTCAATTCATTTGATAAAAACTCAATTTCTGAGATCTCTTAATATCTATCTAAATTATATAAATTGAGATAAGAATTTAGAACATTAAACTTATTAAATATAGTATATGTATTGTTATATATAATTTCTTATATATTTTTTATTGAAGTATATAATTATGGTTTGGTCTTTTGTTTGTGTTATCCTCTGCCCTATACTCCTATAAAAGAATCCTGAACCCAATTCCAGCAGGTTAGTAATTACAAATACAAAAATTGTAAGTTTGTAGTTAAAATTTTATGGATGTTTTATGTTAATATAAATCATATGTGACATTAACTACAATATGTTGGCCTTGTTCTTTTTCTTGTCGCTAGCGATCACAACCAGCGACAGATAATTACTCTCTTTTTCTTTTTTTTTCTTGAATTACTGAATTTTAGTTTGAGAAAATATCTTCTCCAGATCTCCCCAGATTTTCAGTTGCAGGTGTTAATGGATATTCTGGCAATCAATTAAACGGTTGCAGCGACTCCCAAATCCTTGTCTCTCACCTGAAAATCATCGCTGGTTTCAGATCTAAGTTAAAAATCAGTTATTTTTTCAGTCGTTAAACATGGTTGCTAGATACAAGATAACGAACAGAGCTGTTACTTTTAGTGATTATTGGTTATCTATATTATTAAAAGGGAAGCATTATTTACAAGGCAAAATGAATCCTGAAATATATGACATAAAATGACCCTGAATAAATTAAAAAGCATACAATACAAGAGGGATATTAAAATAAATTTGATAATAAAATTGCACGGATCCTATATGCCCTGGATTAATTCTGTTCGGATCATGTATTAACTGTTCAGGGCTGTTTTTCATACTCCCGTATCCAAACAGAATCGAAACAAGCATCTGCAATAAAATTCAAAAAAGGTAAGTAGTTTTGCGTAAACAATTTAAGGAAACAATAATTTTGATATTTATGTATATGTTTAATTTGGGCAATTAATTTCGAAACTGTATATATGTAAACTTATTTAATTTGATTTTATATTTTGAGATATATCCGGAAACAAGAAATTATGATGTTACCTAATATACAAAATCATCTAAATGTTTATATAAATAATTTAAATCGGTATCTATTAAAATTGAGCAATTAAATACAAAATTGTATATATGTATAAAAATATAATTTGGTTATATATTGTGAGATATCTGTAAACAATATTTATGATTTTATATTATGATTTCAAACATATGTATTACATATATACAGTATGTTTAAATCTTGGATACTGAATTAAGATATACATACGTTTGAAACTACTTATAACTTATCATTTTATCAATGCATAAATGTGCGGATCCGAAAACATGTTACAACTAAAGTAAAACAACAGTATTTTAAATATGTTTTTTTTTTCAGCTTATCTAGCATAAGCATGTACAAAACAAGAGATGAAAGAATGTTAACTGACACGGCATGTATGTGTAATTCTATTAACTGAATGTTTCAAAGAAATTATTTTTCTTCATCAAATACTTTATTTTGTTTTGAATCAAACTATTACGTGTTTGTGTGCTAAATATGTAGGAACATGATTTTGAGGAAATGAGAAAAGAATAATGGGACGGAAACGGGATGGAAGGAGGAATAAGATGAGATTAAAAATTTTCAAAAATCAAAATCCAAGATCATGTTAGAATTAAAATAAATTAATGCTTCCAATATATTATGTAACATATTTTTCAATTTATCTAACACAAAAATGTCAAAAAAATATTCAAAAGAAAAAGAAAAAACATTAAACTATGTTCTATAATAGATAAAAAAAAAAAAAAAAATCAACCATAGTTATGAGACATATACAAGACATGATGGATTTTATGTCCTAAATTAGACATACCATCTTTCTGTTACTATTTTTTAATATAATTGTTATTACTGATAACAAAAACAAATTTGATCATTTTTTTGTCTAAACCAAATTAAAAATAAATCAAATACTAAACTGATACAAAAAAAAGTTTGGATTATGAATGTTAATAACATTTATTAAAAATATGTTTACAAACATAATCCGCATGTACGTAATAAATTATAAATGTGTTAGTAAATTTAGTTTTTAAAATCAACCCCGCACGTATATGCGGGTCCGAATCTAGTTTTTATATAAAAAACGAACACACACTAAATTTTAGATTTTAATTCTTTCTTTATAACCAACTAATTCTTTAAACAAAAATATCATTAATTTTAGGGAGATTTCAAAAATAGCACTAAAATAAGTTTTTTCCAAATTTAGCACAACATTTCTAAAATTCCAAAATAGCATCAATTAATCTTTCAAAATTAAATCCTAAATTCAAAATATTAAACCCTACCCCTCAAAACTATACCCTAAATTTGAAATTGAGAACCCAAACCTAAAAAAAAATTCTAAAAATTAACTTTAAATATTTGAATGTGTTAAATAGTGCTATTTTAGAAATTTATGGAATGTGTGCTATAATTGTCCATAAAACTTATTTTAGTGCTATTTTAGGATATTTCTCTTAATTTTAAGTGAATATATCAAAGAATATTTTGAGATTTCTAATCTAAACCTTCTATACATTTATGGTTGGTTCGATTATTTAACATACTATGTACATACAATTACATGAAAATCTACTAAATTTGTGAAAATATGTATTGATTAACCAGTGTATCACAAAGATTTTAATGTATGAATAATTTAGTACAAAATTATTGGACCATCTTATTATATAAACCTTGATGGCAAAATTACTCATTAGCAAGATCGTGACATGTGTCAATTATATCATTTAGATGTTGACACATGTCAATTATTAAAGTTTTAAAAATAAAAATGTAAAAATTCAAAACCTAACCTAAAAAGGTTTTAAATAAAAGTAAATAGATAAAATAAAACCTAATTTTATTTAAAATCCAATTAAATTTAAATAAAATCTAATATTATTTAAATTTTATATATAAATATACCATAAGATTTTATTTAAATTTTATATATAAATATACCATAAAATTTAAAAATATAATAATATTTACTTATTTTAATTTTAAGTTGCTATATTACAAGAAAATTATTACTTTTTATATAAGATAAAAAATGATTGTGAAAATCATACAATTAGTTACTGTTTCTAAAAAATGTAAATACTCACCTTTACATAAAGAAAAAGATTGTTGAAGTAAAAAAAAAAAAAAAAGATCGTCTCATATTTTTTTCACCAATCAAATAATTTATTCAAAAGACTACTATTGTAATATATATGATAGGAGTAAGTATGTAAGATTAACGTATGCGTTTTTGTAACTATAAAAATGTTAAAGTGAAGAGACATATAATAGATTATTTAATGTGTTCATAAAGACAATATGTTGGTAGTAGTTAAGACTAAAGAGTATATTTTAACAGTAAAATATATTTGTGTGTACAAATAAACTTTTAGTGGTAATGTAGACAGTAGATTTGTAAATGGATATACATTAGTGTATTATAGCAAAAAAAATAACTATTTTCTATAACTAAAAGTTTATCTCTTTACTTTTATACATTGTTTTTACTTATGAAAGAATTAAATATATATTTTTTGTTAAATTTAATTTTACTTTAATACTTTTGAACTCATCTACACTTATTTTTTTAACTAAAAGTGTATCTATTTTATTTTCAACTAAACGATAAATTAAAAGGAATTTCCTCGGTTAGTTGCCCAAGCCATATGGAAGGGGTTTACAAAAGAAACTTCAGAGATAAGAGAATGCGAAGTATGGGCAAGACAATCTGCCTTCGAATTTATCGCATGTGGGATCTAAGAGATGGAGAATATTAGAAGAAACTCCAGCGAATTTAACTCATCGAGCAAGTTGGAGAAGGATGGTCAATATTCAGGGAAATGCACCATATTGAGTAACCCAGCATGTATTCACTCCATGGCCCACAACAATGTTTCTAACTCTGAATGCATGGCAGAGGGGCTCCGTCTTAGACACTTGGCCCTCAACAACAAGGTTCGATCCTCACCAACGTAACATCACCAGCCCAATCATGAATGCTCATTGGTTGCTTTCCAAGAACCATCAATTTGACAACAAGGTGAAGAAACCTGGACATCCGAGGACGGAGATGGAGCCGACATGACCGCCGTAAAAGATAGCGCCTCTTCCCAGACTAACTTATCACCCAAAGCCTGAGCAATTATATCATTCGTCTTGATCTCTAAACCTTAAAAAATAAATTATTTATGGCCTTCCAGATTGCCTATAAAAATCATGGTAATTGAAGAAGTTGATCAGGATCACCCAGTTGAGAGACATCCCTCCAGAAAAAAAATTCAAATTTGAGTACATAGACTCATATGGAAAACCCTCTGATGAGATTGGAGTTAGAGATAAATCCTAAACTTCGCACGAGTGATGGCATTCCAAAAAAAATGTGATTAATAGTCTCAACCGCAGAGTCGCACCTTTTACATCAGATATTTACATTGGACACCTCGGTGTATCTATTTACTTTTATAGATAGTTTTTACTTACTAAAAATACTTACTTTATATTCTTTGTTAAATTTTTTTTTTTTTAAACTCTAAACTTGCACATCGGACGGGTCCTAATCTAGTTCAGTATAAATTTGTAGGTTTAAATATAATCAATGTAATTTGGAATTAAAAACTATAAATATTTGGAAATATAGAAAGAACCTAAGTATTGTAACTGGAAATTAATTAATAAATAAGACAGTCGGAATAATTAAGTCTAGATTATTATTTTCCACAAGTCTAATTTTGTTTTCTACTTTTTTTTTTTTTTTTGTCAACGTTTTTTTTACTCTCTTGTTTTTGCTTTCTTTTACGTAGTTATAAATTCTTTAATTATAAACCCACATATACGCATGTGCTAATCTAATGTAATATTAATTTAATATCATCACGAAAGTATTTTTGCCTATAAAGTTGAAATATTAACCAAGTCCATCAAATCAAACAACACATCAAGTCAAAGAACAATATGGCTCCACTTTACTTCACCATTCTCATTTTTTTCTCTATCATTCTCGTAATCTCATCCTCAGCCTTTACTCCACCGCGTCACCCATTTGATCCCTTAACCGAGACGGAACTCAAACTTGTCCGGACCATTATCAACAAGTCGTACCCCGTTGGTCCTAACCACAAGTTCACTTTCCAACACGTTGGTCTCAACGAACCCGACAAGTCTCTAGTCTTGTCTTGGTACTCATCACGGAACCACACCATCAAACCACCGCCACGACAAGCGTTCGTCATCGCTCGAGACAACGGCAAGACGCGAGAGATAGTCGTCGACTTTTCCTCTCAAGCCATCGTCTCTGACAAGATCCACGTAGGAAATGGTTACCCTACGCTCTCAAACGACGAGCAAGAAGCATCCTCCGAAGTCGTTGTCAAGTTCAAGCCGTTTCTTGACTCGGTTGCGAGACGAGGCTTGAACGTTTCGGAGATCGTGTTCACCACGTCAACGATTGGATGGTACGGTGAGACTAAGGCCGAGACGGAGAGAGTTATTAGACTGATGCCCTTTTATCTTGACGGCACCGTTAATATGTATCTAAAACCTATTGAAGGAATGACAATAATCGTTAATCTTGACAAGATGAAAGTAACGGAGTTTAAAGATAGGTTAACAGTTACTATGCCAAAGGCTAACGAAACTGAGTACCGTATCTCGAAGCTTAACCCTCCGTTTGGTCCAACGCTTCGAAACGCCGTCCTTTTGCAGCCGGATGGTCCAGGGTTCAAAGTCGATGGACACATCGTGAGGTAATAACAGCTTATTCTCAAATAAAACACGATTAATAATTCATGGCTATGGGTCTTTGAGTCTATCTCTCTCTCATTTTTTTGGCTCCATACTACTGATAGGTCAGATTTTGCAGACAAAAATTGTTATATGTGGAAATTTAAATTTTTAAAGTTTGTCGGTGAGGTAAAATGATTGAAAATTATGGTCTTTCTCCTTTTTTTTCAAAGATCAAATTTTTGCTAATTAAAATTTTGAAGTGTGTCGGTCTTTTTATTTTTTTTATCTTACCTTTTGGCTACAATTCTCTCATTTTTGTTTTCTTTAACGATAACAGGGCACATTGTATTTGATATTCTTTATACATATTGATTTGAAGAAATATATTCAAAACCAGAGACAAGCTTGATATAGATACCTAGATGGCTAGATCATAAAATACATTACTATACATCTTTCTGGCTGTAAAACCAGGATCTGTGTGAATCTTGTGAATTAGTTTTGAATATTTAGATATGTCATTTTTTCGGTTAATTCAATAAAAACGATCGGATTCAAATCGTATCTAAATTTTTTGTCCTTGCTTAGATTTGGATATTTTTCTTAACTCTAATATGATATTCTTAATTAGGTTTTTAATAAAAGGAAATTCATCAATATTGCTTCCCCAATAAATTATCAGTCCAGTTAATTGTCAATGTTAGTTTAAGTTATCGACTAGTATTTCTTTTCTTTTTTTTTGATAAAGAATTATCGATTAGTTTTATCTTTGTGTATGCTAGCTTTTTCCATCCACCCTTCATGATAACCATTAGAGTACAAAATTTAAATTAAAAAAAATGAAAACTTTTGCTAGCTTTCACTATCTCCACTGTCACCATTTTAAACATGGACATTCATTGTAAAGAACAAATATTTATACTTGAAAGTCTGTGCGGAGGACCCATGCACAAGAAGATTGTCAAACTCTTTTTTATTTGGATATTTCTAAGAATTCCATTATTTCCTTTCATGTGTGGTTCCGGACCAACGGGGTATGACTTGTTGATGATATCATTTGGCATCATATTCTTGTTTTCTTTTTCATTCATTAATTCCCCAATGAATTTCTTAATACTTTCTTCTCATTCCTTTTTTTTTTACTAAAACTAATTAAAGGTGGAGACATTGTTTCAGTCTATGATGTGTATGTGAAATAGATTTATCGGAGTCTTATCTTTGAAATCCTTTGTTCAAATTAGGCGTTCATGTAAACATTGTGAAAGAAAGATTGCATGCATATTGATGATACCTTTTGTATCCCACTTACTAGTTTCATACATATGCATATGCATATGAGGATGAACATGCATGCAAATTGATGATACCTGTATATATATCCCGCTTACTAATTTCATACATATGAATATGATGATGGCTAGATGGGCAAATTGGGAATTTCACTTATCCTTTGACGTTCGAGCTGGTATCGTTATCTCCCTAGCTTCCATTTTCGACATGGACGTAAACAAATATCGGCAAGTCCTATACAAAGGTCATTTGTCGGAGATGTTCATACCTTACATGGACCCAAGTGATGATTGGTATTTTATTACTTATCTTGATTGTGGCGATTTCGGCTGTGGTCAATGTGCCGTGTCTCTTGAGCCATATACTGATTGTCCAGCGGGCGCAGTCTTTATTGACGGGATTTTTGCTGGTCAAGATGGAACCCCCGCAAAAATTCCAAATGCTATATGCATTTTCGAAAAATATGCTGGAGATATCATGTGGCGACACACGGAAGCTGAAATCCCAAATTTAGAAGTAAGAAAACTTTATTGTGTTAATGTTATCAAAATTATATTTATATGATATATTGATATGATTAAATCTGTTTATAATATGATGCAGATTACGGAGGTTAGACCGGACGTAAGTCTTGTCGCCCGGATTGTGACCACCGTGGGAAACTATGACTACATAGTTGATTATGAGTTCAAGCCTAGTGGTTCCATCAAAATGGGGGTAAAACAGTCTCTTCTTAACTTTATGTATATATAGTACGTTTCCTTTATTAATTTGAAATGAACGCCAACATGAATCACGTGAATCATGATTGAACAACGATACCAAAAAAAGCAGATTTAGAAAAAGGAACAATGACATCAAATCAAATCGTAATTGAATCATTAGGTTTGATTTTCATGATTCATGTTTTCTTTTTGTGGGTTCATACGGTATGATGATTTTCAGTTGGTTTGATTCAGTCTTGTTTGCATAGAAAAAATATAATATGGATTTATAATTTGATAATATTGTTTTGTTTTATGTACATGTCAACTAAATATTGGTACAATATACTCGATTGGGTTCTGTTTCTTTCTAGATGTGACGAATATAAAATAGCGATTGATACAGAGCTAAGTTCTGTTTCAGTAAGTCGGTTCAATCAAAATGTTCAACCCTAATTCTAATTTGTATATATACCAACAGGTTGGCTTAACCGGTGTTCTAGAAATCAAGCCGGTAGAATATATTCACAACTCAGAAATCAAAGAAGGAGAGGACATACACGGGACAATTGTTGCCGACAACACCGTCGGTGTTAACCACGACCATTTCGTGACATTCCGTCTTGATCTTGACATTGATGGTTCGGAAAATTCCTTTGTCCGTAACGAGCTTGTGACCAAGAGGGCTCCAAAATCTGTTAACACACCAAGGAGAAGCTATTGGACATCGAGGCCAAAGACGGCCAAGACCGAGGCAGAGGCTCGGGTGAAACTAGGGTTGAAAGCGGAAGAGCTGGTGGTGGTTAACCCTAACCGGAAAACGAAGCATGGCAATGAGGTTGGATACCGTTTACTTCATGGATCCGCTGCAGGCCCTCTTTTGGCTCAAGATGATTACCCACAGATTCGGGCTGCATTCACCAACTATAACGTGTGGATCACGCCATATAATAGGTCGGAGGTTTGGGCAGGTGGTTTGTACGCTGACAGGAGCCAAGGTGACGATACGTTAGCCGTGTGGTCTGAAAGGTAATTGACATCTTCCTATATCAAATTTAATTTGAAAATTTATTTAATCAACCTTTTAAGTCAACAAATATATTCTAAAGTTACCTAAAACATAAGCTGATAAAAAATATATTGAAGTTTCGTGTTTACAACAATTGATAAAGTATATAAACTAATAAAACTATAGTAAAAAATACCTTAGTAAATTATGTTTTGGTGCCGAAATGACTTTGGAGTATTGGACAATATTATAATTATGATATATTTTTGGCTAAAATATAATTAATTTTATGACAAAGATTATATCTATGTCAGGTTTTTGTAATGTTTTGTATTTAAGAGAAAATGTTTTTTTTTTTTGTCAGAGAAAATTTATACTCTCTCCGTTTCAAAATATAATATGTTTTGGATGAAAACACACAGATTAAGAAATAACCACTTTAAAAAAGTTCAACCAATCATAAAGAAAACTGCATAAAATAAATAATAAGAAAATATTCTTTATGTCCCTCATAGTTTGATTTTTAGGAGTTTTTACATATTTTAAGAAAACAATGATTACTGATTTTAACTATATTATTTTCTTTAACTAAAAAAATATTATTTAATTTTAGACCAATAACAATTCAAAAATTTAAAAATGTTTTCAATGATTACTTCTTGGAGTTTACAAAATATTAACTTTAACTAATTCAAAATTGTAGAAAATCAATTTTTGAGGGACAAATAAAATTCTCTAAAACATTAATCTATTTGAGACAGAGGGAGTATGAAAGTAATCTAAAAGTTACTTAAAAGAGTTGAAAACATCTTATATTATGAAACAAAAAAACCTCTAAAACATCCTATATTATGAAACGGAGGGAGTATAAGTTTTCTTGATCGGAGAGACTAAAATTATGTATTTGAATGAATATGACAGGAATAGGAAAATAGAGAATAAAGATATTGTGATGTGGTACACCATCGGTTTCCACCATGTTCCTAGCCAGGAAGATTACCCGACGATGCCTACTTTATCTGGTGGCTTTGAGCTCCGACCGACCAACTTCTTCGAGCGAAACCCTGTCCTCAAGACCAAACCCGTGAAGCTCACCACCGCTCGAAAGTGCATTCCTAAAGACGATTAAAAAACAACTTAATCATATCACTCATGATGAATTTGTTCCACTTGATGACGAACTGTTAAACATCTCGAGAAATAATAACGTGGTTTCAAATATCTTGGTTTCATATAATTATCGTGTCTTTGTTGAACAACTAATCTTCTCTCTCTATATCAAAGTTTTTTAATTAATTAGTAACGGAAAAAAAAAAAACTGGTATTACGAGAAGTTGGATACGTTTTTACTGTAGAAGTTCGTAATAGAATCAAACGTATACCCCCGACAACCCATGATCTCACTGACCTGCTCCACGGATGCTGCGTGGAAAGACAATGGCAGAGTAGGTTTGGACTGGAACTTCAAGGATAACCACGAGCAGCCTAGATCTGCCGGTTCATCTTCCTTGTCGAACGTTGTCTCACCCATGAACTTTGGCAACTCTTGCAGTAGTAAGGGTGGCACTCAAATCGGATTTCAAGGCTGTATCTTTCGCTTCAGACTCGTCTCTACTAGTCCAAGCTCTCAATCACAAATTCCAACATAAGGAGCTTCACGAGATTCTTCATTATATCCTCTCTCTATCGCTTTACTTTGATTTCGTCTCTTTCTCTTACATTCCGCGTAACCAGAACATCAAAGCTGATGCTTACCCCCTCTACTGTACGAAAACGTAATTTATTTTAATAAGAAGTGCTTGTTTGTCAAAAAAAAAAAAAAACAATCTCACTTTTTTCCAACCATATAGGTCAAGGTCATGTATGTGCACTATACGAGAATCTAGTAGGAAAAAAAAAAAAAAAGAATGTACCTCACACTTTTTTTCCCTCACAAATTTACAGTATTTTAACATCTCTATGTATTTTTTAGTTTATAGAGATTCTTGATTTTTAAACTTGAATCCCTATTGTTGTTATCTTTAATATTTGTTCATTCTTATGTTTCTATTCTCCACTCAAAATTTTTCTATTACTACAATTAATTTTTCTTAATTATTAGACAAAAGAAAATTCGTTACGTAGTGTATAAGTATTAACAACAGTAAAAAATGCATTTATTATTTTGAGAATACGACATCATACGGTGAAAATATATAATTAATCATTATTTTAATAAGAATAATCAAAAGCACCCATTATGCAACAATTTCATACGTTCTCTCCCAGATTAATATGATGTTAAATGATTTGTTGATAATCATAAATAGTTAAATACAGAGGAAAAAAAATTCAGAGGAGAAAAGAATCCAACCGGTTGAGTCCCACAAAAGCTTCTTCTACTCTTCACCCTCTTAAGATTCACCAAAAATAAAAAAAGTTGATTAATTAACACAAAAGCAAAGCAAAGAACCCAACAACCCAACCATAACAACAAAGAACAAATCCACTCTTTACAAACATATATACGTCAGCAAACCAACTATCTATTCTCTGTAATAGTGGAGTAAGTACCAAGTAATCTCTTCTTCCCTTTTTGTGATGTAAGGACAAATCAATGGAGGTTCAAGAACAAGATACCCGGAATGGGAGACCCAATTTTTCTCTCTTTTTCATGTTCATCTTTCTCTTTGGTCTCGCTGCGTTCTTATTGTGCCTTTCGGCTGAGTTTCAGAAGGCTAAGGTAAATGAATTGTCAAATGACTTGTCGCTCAAGTCATCCTTTTTGTGTTCTAAGGACATGATTTGGGGTTAAATTTTTGCTAAAAGTTTGACGTTTTTTTTAAGGGGAAAGATCTGAAATGGGACGGAGAATCGTGTTATTTACCCGAAAATCATGCTTTCGGGTTAGGAATCGCTGCTTTGGTCTGTGTTTCCGTTGCTCAGATCGTCGGAAACGTTGTGGTATGTAGAGGTTTCTTGAAAGCGGACAAAACCGGAACTACACCGCTTTGTATAATTCTTCTGTTGTTTTCTTGGTAAGACGATGCTTATTACATCATAGTTTATACCAACAAGAAACAAATATGTTGAAATATCTAGCAGTTTTAGTGATCTAGTTTTCGTAGCCGTACGTGTCATAATCTTGATTAAATTTTGCAGTTACGTAATTGTATAACACACGAATTAATTGCAGGGTTAATTCTGCGTTTGCGGTTACGTTGATAAGCGTTGGTGCAAGCATGAACATAGAGCAGAGATACGACAAAGGGTGGCTAAACCGTGAGTGTTACCTTGTAAAAGACGGAGTGTTCGCAGGGTCTGGCGTTTTGTGCGTTACAACGCTGGTTGCTATTCTCGGAGCGTTTGCGTCTAAAGCCAAGCCATCAGTACAGGGTGAGACTCAAGACAAACGTCACACCCAGAATGTGTAGTAGTTTACTTTTTAACCCCTCTCAAAATTAATTAGAAAGCAAAGAAACTTGATCAAATTGATAAACAACATCTTACTCAAAGATATTATTTCATCTTTTTTTTTTTTTTTTGTGTAACCTTAGAAGTTCCAAAACTTTCTCATCAATCTCTTCCAACTGGAGATCACTTCTTGTTAAATTAGTTTATTTCCTCATGGACCAAAATAGTTTAGAGTAGTGTAATATTCCTCATGATAAATTGTTCTAGATTAAATATTTTTATTAAGTAGTTAGAGCCAAAAAAGAAAAAATAATATTATCTATATATATATATATATATATTAAAAATTATTTTACTTAAAGGAAAGAAAGTAAAAGATAAATTTTTTACTTTATTATTACAAAAGACGAGAGGCTGTGTGAGAAAGAAAAAAAAAAGTGATATTAATATATCCTACTATATTAATTGAGAAGTACAAATATGAAACTAACATTAAAATATTTAAAAAATTACATTCAATTGCTATTAGAAAAACTTATTTTAAATTAATTATTTAATTAAATAAATATAATTAATTAAAAACGAAAATCAAGGACACATTAAATAAAATAGATTGTAGAAAAGAAAATAAAATCTATTAGAATCAAAACTAATTTGTATAGAAAAAAAATTAACAGATAAGATTTTAAAAATCTAATCGAATAAAATCTACAATTATAAACTTTATCAAAAAAAATTTCACCATAGATTAAAATATTTTTATAGATAAGAAAGGAAAACTACCGAAAAAAACAATAAATGTTGTTTTCAAAGAGGTTTTTCAGAACATTCGCTAGCTATATTTAATTGCTCTTTTTTACATGTTAGTTATATTTTTTTTACTTACTTCACAACTATAGCAAGAATTGCCTTTAATTGACAAAGGTTTAAACAATTTTATTCACTACATGGCACATGCAAATGTTTTATTCACAGGTTTTCAATAAACATTTTTAAAATAAAAAGTTATAATATAAGCAAACCGAATTTTTATCACAAATCATTATAAATAACATAATAACAAAATAAATTATTACAAATTTTCATCAAAAAAAAAGTTCAGTCCGCGGTTTTCCGCAGGTAGTACCTAGAATACATTAATTATACTTGTTTGGGTATTTTAAATATTTAGAAATTTAGAAATATTTAAATATCTGAAGACGTTATAATCAAAGATGGTCGCCATTATACATTGGGTCTGATTGGTAACGTATCCAAAGCTGTAAGTTGGAGCTGTAAGCTTTTATGGAATAGTGCAAAGCTATAAGAAAGAGCTGTACATGAAAGCGGTACAAAAAAGCTGAGAGTAAAGTTTTTAATAAAGTGTTTAGTAAAGCTTTTGTGATTGGTAAAAAATCAAAGCTGTACACTTGTACCGCTTTGTTTTTGGTTACCAATCACACCCATTAACTGACGACGTTATAAATTTAGAAAATGTATTTAACATTCTAATCCGTAATTTACGTTATAAATTCACACATGCTATTTGATCAATAATATTTTTGGAAATGTTGTTATTTCTAAAATAATAATCAAACTACAGCATGTAGCGTTGAGAATCAGTGATTAGAAAGAAAAACAGCGTTTTATCAAATTTTGAGGCCTGCCTAAACGTGTTTGGCGAGGATAGTGAGATAAAGACAGATTGATCGATGGTGATAGTGTTGCTAGTTGATGGAGATTGATAATCTAAGTAATTCTCAGAAAACTACGTAAACACGACGTTACTCCACACCACACTCTTTGTGTTTATGAAACGTCTTCGTTAGGCCAATATTTCAAAAACCCATCTCCGTAATGTAGAAAAAATAACACGGTTGGTTAGTCTTGGTTTCTTGGTCCATAAGCAACCTAGCAATGCAACTAGATCACAACAAATCCACAAACCTTTGATGAAACACAGATAACCAATAAGTGTCTTCATCAACGAGAGCGATGTTAATCAGAAATTTTAGGGACATTTTCACTCAAATTTAAGATTCAACCTATGAAAACTCTAACACCAACATCTAAGGAAATATTTAGATCTAGTAAAGAACCAGTTCTGTAATGTCTATGTTATGTTATTCAAAAAAAAATTTGTCTTTTATGTATTTTCTCTAGATTTTGGTGGATGGATCATATATGTATGTTTTGTATATGATATAATATGGCTCATAAAAGCATTTGTACACCATTGAGCTCCACCACCACACCGCAATCCGACAGCGCTTCGCCTCCTCTTCCTCCTCTAGCTCCGTCGAGCTTTTTCCTCTTCCTCCCTTGGAAGCCTTTTGATTTTCTTCAAGAATTTTGTTAAGAGAAAATTTTGCAAGAGTTTTGTATTTGAGAGAGGCTTTGTCGAAAATAAGAGACCAAAGAGGCTATTTATAAGTCCTTGGTCGAGTTCTCTGTCTAGGCAAGTGGCAATTTGCGTTTGACAAGTGGCAGAAATTCTGCATGCAGAACGCTTCCAGTCTCACTCACTCGCGCGTGTATCTCACTCTCTGACGAGAGAGCATGCGATGGCAACACGTGGCGTTTATCAGCCCTTGAGAGACCTTTCCACTTTCTCCATCCTTCATGCGTCTCTCTTGCGTCCCAAGCCCCCGCGCTTGTCCGCAATTTCATATTTTTACGTCCGAAGTTATTTTTCTTCGATCCTCTCATCCGAGACTTCGACTTTCATCGCCAGTTCTCAGTCCTCTTGTCCGAGTCTTGACTTCTCTCGTCCGTGACATCCACTTCTCTCGTCCGTCCCCGGACCTCCCGTCCGTGACGTCTTTTTCTCCCATTTTTACACAACCACTTTTTCTTCTTTTGGTCCTTTTCCATCAACCTTAACCATCCCTTGTCCAATTTTTATTGGATACTCTAACGATTCCCATCCCTTTCCTGGTCTCGGGTCACCTATCGACTCGATAAGTTCTTCCGCAAGTCTCTTACTCCTTTCTCGAGATTTTCTTGTCTCCGTTTTCTTGTCTTTTGGACACGTTTCTCCGTCTGGTCCATATTTCTGGTTACGGGTCATTACATTCTATCTCTCTTAAAAGAATTTGTCCTCGAATTCCAATGTCTTAATCACCCTCCGTGATGACTTCGACTCTCGTCACTTATGCCTGCTACTGGTGTTCTCTTGATCAGCGTTGCAAATCTTGATTTCAGTGCCTCCATTCATCGCTGCAATTTTTTTACTCATACATCACTAGCTCTATTAACTTGTGTCATCAAAGCTTCTTCATCTCGAGCATTATCTTGGACCTTCTTGATCCCTACTTCTCTCGGTTATGTGTCCTAACTCATCACAACCGTACTCGACTTGTCTCACATTCTAGTCGTAATACTCTCCTTAACGTATGGCCTTCCATCACCATGTTTTGGGTTTGCCTTTTTCGACTTCTTTTTCTTCTTTTTATGCTTTTATTCAAAAATCAGGCTGTCATTCACCATTTTTGGTATGACTCCTTCCGCTGAGTCCATTCTGACCTTGATTCGATTTAGTGAGATTTCCCATAGTTTGGCCCCTTAGCAAGGTGTTGATTATCTTCTTGCACCCTCTTCTTCGTTACATTAATTCCTTGCACTCTCTGCCTTTGCCACATTATTTTCTTGCACTCTCTGCTTTTGCCACATAATTTTCTAGCATTAACGTCCACCCCTTGGACTTGACTTAAAATGCGTCATCATTTTCTCTACTTTTCCAATTGATTCGAGGGTCCTCCTCAATCAATGTCGTACTTACTCCCTACTTGTCGGATCGCGCTCTTGCGGTGTTAGGTGAATCCTCAATCAATCATGCCAAAAAAGATCACAACTCAAATGTTTGGTTAGTTTATGCAACATATATGCATTCTACACCAATATGCATGCAGTCCATGATTAGCAAGCAACTACTCCACTAGAAGCAAACAACTCAATGTAAAAAACACACAATGCAAGTTGCTAGTTAAGTCTAAGGTTCTCTCAAACTAAACAGGCAACAACCGGAAACTAAATGCTGGTTTTTGCGACACATTTACTCGATAAAATATTTGAAAAGCCCAAGTGGACACGAGTTTTGCAACCTGCTCTGATACCACCGTTGTAACGCCCCCGAACCGCGTCCGTCACTCGGTCGGACAAACCGCGGACTGGCCCAGAAGGACGTCACGATGAGGTCGACAGCCTGCAGTCCAGTCGAGGTTCCACCAACGAATTAGGTTCCCCGACCAGTCCGCTAGCCGTAACCTACCCGCTACGCTTACACCTCCGCCTTTGCAACCTTTGGCGCATGCGCGGCGTTGTGCTGGCCCGGACTAGACCATGTACTTTTCCACTTGTCCGATTAAATAGAAAATATCTCGATTTACTTATGTATAATGTTTGCGTTCAAAAACGAGAATACAAAAGTAAACAGTTGGATCCGTTTTGAAGAAATGCATGTAAAAGAAAACAAGAAAATTTGTTCAAGCAATCACACAGCACAAAACATGCAAGAACTAGAAATGACCCAACATGACACTTCCAGACTCATAGCCACCATAGGCTATCTCAACACAACTCTCAAAACTCAAGGGAATGAAAGTACTAGTGATGCTACCACCCATGGTACACACTAAACTTCATCTCACACACGCAACCTAGGGCCCCAATAACCTTATGTCCCATCTCCCCAATCCACACCGCGTTGAAACCACAAAGGCTACCAACCGGATCACCACACACATGCATCGACATGCAATAGATTAGTCTCGTCTCTCTCTAGATGCCAATTTGTCCAGCCACGAGACCTCAAATGTTAACTTGCCGGAACTCCACATTCACTTTGGGACAGAAGTCGATTGCTAGTCCAACATGACACATGAGAACTAGCTAGACAGGTACTTATTCTAAGTCTACCGACACAAAGAATCAAGTACTTAAATAACAAATAATTTCAAGCAAGAAATCAAGCAACATATGCAAGAAAACAAGCAAGAAATTCACCCCAAAATTCATAAAATGCAAAAAATAAAAATTCAAGCACTTAAGACAACATCCATATGCATGCAACCCATTCATCTCTCAAGAAAAATTAAGAACCATTTCTTAAATATTTTTCCTTGACATGCAAGTGATGCTAACCCAATTTTTCTCACAATTTTATCATGCATACCACTCTAACTAATTCTCAAAATTATGCAAATAATTATTGCAAATTTTCACCCATCTCATCACTTCATTTCTCTTCCCTAACGGGTTGAGAAAATTCACAAAAAGGATGCATGCATAATCATCCATTTCGGATCTGATCTTGCATGCAACCAACTCACTCAATTTCTTATGCATGCATGATTTTTTTTTTAAACCCAAAATAAGACTATATGCAACACTAAATGTATGCATGTTAGTCTACTCTCCAGATCTTAACTTGTCGCCATATAGATCTAAAAGATAAACATGCAACACTCAAGAAAAACAAGAAAGTCACATGAGCCTCCAAGCTCATGTACTCTCTAGACTCACACCAAGAGCAAATTTCAACAACTCTAGGGTCATATCCTCAACTCACAGTGATTTAGGCAGAGGATTGACTGAGTCGAGCTCCACCACCACACCGCAATCCGACAGCGCTTCGCCTCCTCTTCCTCCCTTGGAAGCCTCTTGATTTTCTTCAAGAATTTTGTTGAGAGAAAATTTGCAAGAGTTTTGTATTTGAGAGAGGCTTATTCGAAAATGAGAGACCAAAGAGACTATTTATAAGCCCTTGGTCGAGTTCTCTGTCTAGGCAAGTGGCAATTTGCGTTTGACAAGTGGCAGAAATTTTGCATGCAAAACGCTTCCAGTCTCACTCACTCGCGCGTGCATCTCACTCTCTGGCGAGAGAGCATGCGATGGCGACACATGGTGTTTCTCAGTCCTTGAGAGACCTTTCCACTTCCTCCATCCTTCGTGCGTCTCTCTTGCGTCCCAAGCCCCCGCGCTTATCAGTAATTTCATATTTTTACGTCCGAAGTTATTTTTCTTCGTCAGTCTTCGATCCTCTCATCCGAGACTTCGACTTTCATCGTCAGTTCTCAGTCCTCTCGTCCGAGTCTTGACTTCTCTCGTCCGTTCCCGGATCTCTCGTCCGTGACATCCACTTCTCTCGTCCGTCCCCGGACGTCCCGTCTGTGACGTCTTTTTCTCCCATTTTTCCACGGCCACTTTTTCTTCTTTTGGTCCTTTTCCATCAACCTTGACCATCCTTTGTCCAATTTTTATTTGATAATCTAATGATTCCCGTCCCTTTTCTGGTCTCGGGTCACCTATCGACTCGATAACTTCTTTCGCAAGTCTCTTACTCCTTTCTCGAGATTTTTTTGTCTCCGTTTTCTTGTCTTTTGGACATGTTTCTCCATCTGGTCCATATTTCTAGTTACGGGTCATTACATAGCATGTTCGTCTACAAAGGCTATACCGCTTTTTTTAGAATTATTCAATGAATATACTGCTTATTCTTCGTCTACAAATTGGTGAGATATATTGACAGAGATGGTTAATGGACTAACCCTTAAATCTTTGTCTCATAAACGTTGGGAAAGTCATGTAGAAAGTGTCAAAGCAATACGATTTCAAGCCCCAACAATAAGAGAAGCTTTATTATACTTGGCTGAAAATACCGACGATCCTAAAACACGAAGTGATGCTGAATCCCTTGCTCTAAGTGAAACACATGGAATTGAAGGTTTTGAGTTTTTGTTTGGTATGGTTATTTGGTTTGACCTTGGCTGAAAAAGTGATTATTGTTACCATTATAATAGTCATAATATATAAATATTTCGTCACAAAATTTGTATTGTGACGAGGATGATACGTTTTTTACTATGTCACAATAAAATGGTCACAGATTCTTAAAGGTTTCAAACCAAACCAGTCACAAAATGTTGTGACGATTTTGAATAGTAACAATCCATCACGACTTGTGACGACATTCAAATAGTCACAAAACAGACATAATTCGTGACAGACAATATTGTCATAAATACGCCATAAAATGTGACCCAGAAATTGTGACATATTTGTCATAATTTATCACCATCTCTACATCACTAATTTGTTGAATTTTGCAACTAAAGTACAGTCACAAATCCAACACACTTAACGACTCGATTATAGTCACACAATCGTCACAATTTAATTTTGCTGGCCATTTTTTTTACCGAATTCGTAACGATTTGTTACACAACGTTCATGTTATAAACATTTCATCATAAACCTTCCCATTTTCTTTAAATAATTTATCGTAGTCACAATTTTCTAAAATATATATATATATATATATAATTATGGAATAAAACATTAAAAATAAATATAAAACCAGAAACGAAAATATATACATGAGAAACAAATCATCAACAATAAAATCAATTCATGCCCACAAATTTAAAATAAATACAATCCAAAAAATACAAAGATAAAAAGAAATCACAATAACTATATAAGATGGATGGTCTTGGTAGTGGTGTTAGATCTAGACATTTTGACTTGAACTTAGACATATGAGTGTGAACCTGCTAAGTGTGAATGTGGGTCCAAACAATTGTGATCAGACATTCGAGAAGCACGAACCTTCTCACTAGTTTTTTTTCGCTTTTGGTGTTGTCCAATGTGTTTGCATAATTGTCCAAGACTCAGTCATAATCCAATATGGTTTTTCTCCTCCAGTCTTTGCATGGCTTATCATACTTTTGAGGAGATCTGCAGCAAGCTTATTAAACTCATTTTCAACTTGATAGTTGATAATAGCATCCCAGTTAAACATTTTCTGAAAAAAACAAAGCAATCACAAATTATGATTAACATTAGTAACCATTTATAGAATATACTGAGGAAATATAACACAATATAACACAAAACACCTTAAACAATAAAAACCATGTTCGTTTGCAAAAATGAGGCACTTTTCTCCAAGAGTACCATGGTCCCTTAAAACAATTTTGAATACCTTTCTGATCACAGTTGATACTTGGGTATGGTGTTTAAACCTGCTCATTAAAGTAAATTACTTTATGAATTATAAATGTGATATAATCAATGTTATTTTGAAAAAAAATCCATACCATTTAGCTCCATTTAGTGGAGAAGGATGCAGCATAGGTAAACTTGATCGATCCATATGTACACTAACAGAAGAAAATTCAGACGTTATCATTCTCCAATTCTACGAAGTGAGACATTAATAAAAACGTTCACATCAAAAACTTACACAACATAATGAAATGTGTAAAACCTATTAACAGAGATTAGAGCATAAATTAACAGAGATATGTAAACAATTCTAATCTAGATTAAGAGAGATTAACAAAGATTTGTAAAACCTAGGATCCGAATAACAGATATAACGATTGAAGTTTAGAGTTTGACGATTGAAGTTTGCTGAGTTTAGAGTTTAACGATTGAAGTTTAAAAATCTGTCAGCGACAGAGAGATTTGAGCAAAGTATAGAGTTAAGACTTTTGGATTAGAAAGTTTAAAAATCTAAACTACCAACAAGGAGATTTGAAAGACTGAATAACAGTTTAACATCTAGATTTACTTCTTAAGAAAATCTAATAATACCTCGTAGAGAACGACTCTAAGAAGTTGAGGGAGATGGTTATTTTTGGCATAGTTTTAGGGATATTCAATGAGTTGGAGAAATTTTGGCAAATTTAAAACGATTAATGAAAATTTTAGATTTTCTTGTGAAAATTTTAGATTTTCTTGTGAAAATTTTAGGCGCTAATGGTATCTTATTATATAAAGTTGGGTTTTGAAAGTTAGTCATTAACAAGATTTTGACATGTGTCAAGTTATCAATCTCAAATTTTGACATGTGTAAAAGTTAATATTTAATAGGAGGAATTTGATTACAACAAAAATAAAATATTTTGTTATAAAAAATATTAATGTAAAAAAGATAATTATCAAAAATTACAGAAATTAAAAAGAATACAAAGTTTTTTAAATAATTATAAGAAGATTATATATATAAATATATCTTTCATAAAATTCAAAATTATTATGAGAATTTGTTAAAAATGCTCCTTTTGATATACCCTTTTTCAAAAATACTCTCTTTTCTGGCCATTTTTATTTTTGCCCTCTTTTAATTTTTAATGACCATTGTACCCTTAGATGAAAATTATTTTATTTAATAAAAAGAAAAACAAAATTTTCCCGCCAAAAAATTTCTGACATATTTTCCTGCCAAAAATTTTTCGGAAAAATTTTCCTGCCAAAATTTTTTTTGTTAAAAAATTTCGACAAAAAAAATTTTCCCGCAAAAAAAAATTTACAAGGTTTTTAAAAGGTTTTATAAGGTTTCTACCTTATAAACACCTTGTAAAGGCTTTTACAAGATTTTTTAAAGAGTTTTAAAAGGTTTTTTAAACAACTTGTAAACGCTTTTACAAGATTTTTAAAAGGTTTTTAAAAGGTTTTAAAAGGTTTTTAAAAGGTTTTTCAAAAGGTTTTTAAAAGGTTTTCAAATGGTTTTTAAAAAGGTTTTTAAACACCTTGTAAACGCTTTTACAATGATTTTAAAAACCTTGTAAAAGTTTTTATAAGATTTTTAAAAGGTTTTTAAACACCTTGTAAATGCTTTTAAAAAGTTTTTAAAAGCGTTTATAAGGTGTTTAAAAACCTTTTAAAAGCATTTACAAGCTTTTTAAAAGCATTTACAAGGTTTTTAAAAGCGTTTACAATGTTTTTAAAAGGTATAAATTTCAATATTTTTGGCGGGAAAAATTTTCGATTTTGGCGGGAAAAAAATATTTGGCGGGAAACCTTTTTGGCGGGAAAATATTTTCGATTTTGATGACTGTACATTCTTGCTGTCACTCAAAAAAGGGTAATTTGGTCATTTTGTATATAAAGAGGGGTAGTTTTAAAAATGGTTAACATGAAGGGGTATTTTTAAAAAAGGGTATGGAAAAATGGGGATTTTTGAGAATGCCCCAATTATTATATTATTTATTTATTTTTAATTTTAAGTTATTAATTCTACAAAAAAATAGAAAAAGAGATTAAAGAAAATATATAATTAATTATTAATTCTAAAATTTTGTGAATACTCACTTCTATATAAACATAGATCGTCTTATATTTAAATAATTAAAAAACACTACTTTCAACTTTGTTTAATTGGGAAATTTTTTTAATAAGAAAGTAAATTTTTCTTATTTTTTTAAACCAAAATTTTCTCCTATTTTTTTTTTCAGTTGGAAGTAGGTAAGATTAATATGTTGACCTAAAAAAAAATTAATATATGCATCTTATTTTCCAAATACTGTATTTTAAAATTTATTATAGTATTTTTAGATTGTTTTATTTAATTTATATTTTCATCTTTAAATTATTTGGGATTCGTTTATTACCGTGCTTATAATTTTCTATTGTTTCTTTAATTATGTAAAATTAATTTTCTTCTAATTTCTCAACCTTGACTGGTTGGTCATAAACCCTTCTTTTTTTTTGCAAAGATAATTGTTACCATTATTCATTCAATTCCAAAGGGAGATAACGAATCAAAACGCATCAACCTAACGGATGGATAATATAGCCTAATCAAACATAAGCTTACAACAAACATAGATAGATAGATTGGAAAAACATAAATCGTTGTTGAACCGTGCTTATAATTTTCTATTGTTTATTTAATTATGTAAAATTAATTTTCTTCTAATTTCTCAACCTTGATTGGTTGGTCATAAACCCTTCTTTTTTTGCAAACATAATTGTTACCATTATTCATTCAATTCCAAAGGGAGATAACGAATCAAAGCGCATCAACCTAATGGATGGATAAAATAGGCTAATCAAACACAAGCTTACAACAAACATAGATAGATAGATTGGAAAAACATAAATCATTGTCGATAGATCCATAGAAGCTCAAAGACTGTAACACCCTGGTTTGCGGAAAAGTTTAAAATAATTGATTTGGCCACATCACCAAAATGCACTTATTTTTTTCGGTTAAGGGTCCTGAGAGAACTTCATGATGGGTGACCTTTCTGGAAGTGATTGTCAGAACTGTGCGAGTGAGAACAAAACACATGAGAAGATCATTTATTGTTTTGTAGGGTCGGTAAACAAGTTTTTAAAACCTCCTAGATATAACAAACCAGCCATTGAATATGAGTGGGTCCACGAGCCGGGAATAGATGTAGGGCCATTTAGGAAGGTGGGTCCATGGGCTCACTAAGCAAGGTGGTGATTGAGGCTTTACAGAGACAGGCTACATTATGGTGCCACAAATACATTGAAAAATTTAATATTATTTACTATCATTGGTTGTCGGAGCAAGCTATTAGTATATTATGTAATATATTTTTTTATTCAAAATACTTTTTGAGCCAACAGTTTTAGTAATTAAAAAAAACTATGTAGAAGTGAAATTAAAATAGTTGGCTTAGTGTGTTCATATAGACATTTTCTAGGTGGGTGAGAAAGAATATATTAGTAACATAGAGTATATTTAGGTGTAAAAAAATACACTTTTAATGGTAACATACATAAAAGATTTGTAAATGGATATAAATCAGTGTATTATATAAAAAAAATTATAAATAACGGACAATAAATTTTGATATAATTTATAAAACTTTAAACCCGCACATCGGACGGATCCTCATCTAGAAAACTATAAAAAAGATTTTAATGATCTAGAAAATATTAATACGGTTGATTTTCTGCTTGTATAAACTTATTTGCATATCTTAATAGTTAATACCTAAAAATATCTAAATTATGTATTACATTTTTAAAAACATATTTGTAGAAGCGTCCACATAAGCAAAGCCAACCATAAAACCATGTAAAAAACAGACTCTTTTCTCATTCTTAGCAAACAAAAAGAAAAGAAAAAGAAGAAGAAAAAGTGTACGTAATACAAATTATACTACCTCAGAAATAATATAAAAATGTAATTATCAATCAGGAACCAAATGGCATCCTCAAAAATTACTTAAATATACACTTAATGGAACACTAGCATTACAAAACATTTGGGGTTTAACAATGCAATATACTAACATTATACAACTAGTACCTAGGTAAAAGATGTTGTTACCTAAGTTTAAGTCAATGACTATTTGTATAAATATAATCAGACATTTTTATGATGTCTTAGAGAAGGCAGGGCATAGATCAACTCTATTCAAACTAGAAGAAGCAAGAAAAAAAGTTAAGTGTAATCATTATTTATCTCTGCACAATTTCACCAATCAATGAACTAAAAACTGTATAATGTGAAGATTAAAGTCAAAACTTAGTCACCTGAGTTAGAGTCTTTAAACAGATGACGACACAGATAGCCAATTGGCGTAACCGTTCAAAGAGCATCAAGAGTCTTATCATCATGCTCTGCCTCAACAGTCTTAGCATCATGCTCTGCCAAATTACAATAATATTTTGGTTAAGAAAATTTTCCATATATCTAATAAAAAAACTAACAAAAGATGCAAAAGTATACCAAAATCACATGTTTGTATTATAGTCACAAATTGGTAATAATTATGTCACAATCTACGACTAAATGCAAAAGTAACTAGAAAAGGTGATTAATTGTGACTAAATTGTTACAAAACATTTGTAACTAAAAGTAACCGAAGTTTAGTTACAAAATCGTACAATTTAGTTACCATATTTGGTTGCAAATCCATACTTATATATGTGAATATATATTTTGTAACAAATACGACCTAATTTGTGACCAAAGTTTGTTTCATTTAGTTTAGTCACAGTATTATGACTAAATGGTAACGTAATTACGACCAATTAAATTCGTCATAATTTTGTATGCAAATCGTCACAAAATTTTGACCAAACAAACTGTCACAAATTTTTTGTCACAATATTCCTTTTTTTGTAGTGCTTCTCTCTGTTGTTAATTCAATTAGCAAAAGCATGCAGTCAAAAACTATTGATATTGATGTTGTGATTCAACAATTGAAAGGGCTTGTGTTATATTTTAAAAACTATCGTGAGACAGGTTTTGAAGAAGCAAAATCTATGGCTAGAGAAATTTCATTTGAAATGGATACCGAAGCCGAATTTCATGTGAGAAAAAAGCAGATCATTAGAAGAAAGAAGCACTTGAAGATGTTGAGATAGTTAATGAAAATGTGTTTTTACCACTAGAAGAAGAATTCAGAATTGAATACTTCAACATCCTCATGAATCAAGCTCTAGTGACTCTTGGGTCGAGGTTTGAACAATTTCGAAGGTACAAACACACTTTTGGATTTTAGTTTGATTTAAAGAAGCTGACATCAGCAAGTGATGATAGTTTGAGGAATTCATGTGTGAACTTGGAAACTGTTTTGAAGAATAGGATGCATTCAGATATAGATGGTTATGATTTGTTTTTGGAATTAAAAGTTTTCCGAGATGTATTACCAAAAGAAGTCAATAAGTCTGTTGAAGTGCTTGATTTTTTTTAAAAAAAATGAGGGTTGTTATCCAAATACAGAGAAAACTTATCGCATATTGTTGACCATTTCAGTATTGGCTGCTACAGCAGAAGCAGAAAAAAGTTTTTCGAAATTGAAGCATATACAAAATTATTTGCGGTCTATCATGTCACAACAGAGATTAAATGGTTGGCTTTGTTATCCATCGAAGCATCTATGGTTGAAAAGTTGGACTATGTAAGTTTGATGAATGATTTTGCAGGCAAAAGTGTGAAAAGAACAATATTTAAATTATAGATTTTGTTTTTGCTTTTTTTGTTCTCTTTTTACAAATTGGTTATGAAATTAAGGGTCTGAATGGTGACAGCGTAATTGAACGTGCGGGACAAGCGGTTTTACAGTGTACTACGGTTCAACTGCGGTATTTGCAAGGAAAAAATATTTGCGGGACAACTGCGGTTTATGCATAATAAGCGGGACAATATAATGTTTGATTGGTGAAAAAAAACTGTTTAAAGTGCAGATTTCATATTATTTTACTAATTTATAGTATATATATATATTAATAAATAAATATTATTATATATTTTGAAGTTTTAATATCTAATTAGTTCAAATTTTTAACATATAAAATTTCTCAAACCCGATTCAAGATTTTAATCGTAAAGCGTACAACATATTAAAAGATTGATTATCGAGTAATTTGATTTTCCCATAACATATTTGCAATATTGTCTCTCATTTGCGTCATATGTTCTCTATATGCTATCTCTGCTGCATCCATATCACCTATATTATGCTCAAAATTTATGTTGTTTATATTTGTCTCAGTCATTATGTTTGCGAAATCTGTATCAGAAAAATTTGAAATTCTGATGAAATTATGTAATCACACTGTAGCCATATATCATGGATGTATCATGATCAACCGTGATTCCGGTTTTATGCGTAAGAACCTTCCACCTCTTGTAACTTTTATTGAATTCATCAAGTTTGTTTTTGAAGAATCCATAGTTATATTCATGTTGAATGCTTGGTTAAATTTTTCTACCATATACTCTCTACCGATAGCAGTAGGATTCTTAAGAGTATAATTATTCATCGCAATTGCTTCGTTGAACAATTGAATTAATGTTTTTTCCTGAATGTACGACCATTTATACTTGTCTTTGTTCTGCAAATTTCACAAATACAATGTCACATATAATATCAAGTATAATTATTATCAAAAATGTTTTTAAAAACAAGCTAAAGAAAATTTACCCGTACTGTTATTTCCGTTGGAGGAGTTGAATTTTTGGTTGGCTGATTTGAACTTGTTTGTCTAGAAGGATTTGTGTTTCTTCGACGATTAGACGACATATCTACATTTAATGAAATTCATTGGTTACTATACATTTAATAAGGTTTTAATAATTTTATTGTTAATAAGAATTCTTTTAAACATATTGTTTTACTTCTAAACTAATTTATATGAATTGTTATATATACATATACGTATATATATATATATATATTAGTTAGGAAATAAAATAAAGATGATATGAAACATAATGAAAATGTTCAATTGTTATATAATTAAACTAACATGTATAATTTTAAAAAATTAAGTAACTGGATTATAAATTTTTCAAAAATAACAACATAATGAATACATGGAGACTCCATGATATATGAGTGTTTTAATAACCACTATGATATTTAAGTAGCATAGACAATAGTATTATTTACTAAACAATAAGATTATTATTTTTATTAATTTTCAACTTAAAACATATATTACAACCCTATTTATTAACATGAAAACTGCACTTTAAATCAGTTTTTATAAATTTAAAATCTAACAAAGCATTTAAAAGTGTATTTTTCATTAATTCATTTTGAAAATATATTAAACAAAACCTCTATAGAATTTGGGTTTACGAAAATATGAGAGTAGGTTTTTCAGAGAAAAACAATATGAGAGTGATTAAAAAAAAACATTACCTAAATGATGTTTAGTGAAATCTCGAGAGAGAGAGGAGAAGGGGAATAGGGGATAGATGTTTTTTAGCTTTTCAATAAAGTATAGTAACATAGGTATATATAGTACACTTATATATTAAAAAATCTATTAAATAAAGCATTTATTGTTTGCGGTCTCAAAATCCGCTGGTTATTATCCATTGTATCTTTAAAACGCGGTCCATGCTATTATCTGCTAAACAATCCGCTTTTTTCCAAAAAACGCAAAATTAACTTTTCTTCTTCTGATTGGCTATACATGTGTGGTTTTGGTTTTCTTTTTTTTTAACCGCAAATTCATTGCTTCCATTCACTGCCTAAACATTGCTCATCAGTTTTAGGGTCCGAATGGTAACCGCGATTTTGGTTGTGCGGGGAAAGCGGTATTACAGTGCGGTACGGTTCAACTATGGTACGTGCGGAAGAAATATATTTGCAGGACAAGTGTGGTTTGTACAAAATAAGCAGTACAGAATAACGCTTGATTGATGAAAAAAACTAATTGCAGTGCGGATTATATATATTAATAATTAAGTATTCTTTTCCTTATTAATAAATAAAAAATAACAGATATTTATAAACCACTAATACAAAAATTAATCAAAATAGAAATTTAATTTTTTAGCATACATATTGTTAAATGCGTTGAATAGTAATATCATAAAAAATGCACAATACATTAAAAAATATTATCTATTACTTTGATTCTCCCATAACATATTTGCAATATTGTTTCTTATTTGCGTCATATGTTCTTTATCTGTTATCTCTGTTGCTTCTATGTCATCTACATCATGATCAAAATATATATTGTTTATATTTGTCTCTGTCATTAGATCTGTAAAATCTCCATCTGAGAAGTTTAACATTGTAACATCCGCAAACCAATTTTGGAGTATTGGGAAGGGGTGTCGATCGGCACCTGTAACATCCGCGAACCGGATTATGCGGTTTTGGTAGGAGTGTCGATCGACATCCTTGTGGCATCGATCGACACCACTATTTCTGGGTTCGTCGGGTTTGTTTTGATTCGCGATTTTGGTTTGGTTGGTTTGGTTTAGTTAACTAAACCGAGTATATAAGCGGAGAAGCGAAAAATTAAGGGTTTTAGGGTGTCTGGTCGCCGTTTGCAGAGATAGAGAGAGAGGAGAGAGAGCCTATTGTGGTGTGAAGGAGATTAAAGGAGAAAGAGCAGAATCGTTAGGGTTTGGGACGAAATAGTTTCGGCGTATCAAATCGTTCTCAAAGGTACTAAAATTTGATATGTTTATTCCCAAGTCTTTCATCGTCATTCTCTTTTTTACAGAAGTAGTTTTGGATTTAAACTCGATGAGTTATTGGCAGTTTCGTGAGTCACGTTTTTTCAGACGCGAGTTAGAACCATCGGGGATTGTAATTGAGATCGTGGTCTCGTCTGGTTCCTGATCGTGCTGAAATTTTGTGGGAAGCTTCGCGACGTCTAGGGATAGCTTTTCACCGGAGCGATTTGGTAGTTAATGGTTGGTTTTCATTTTAGGGTTTTGTCTTTGAAACTGTTCTTTTCTGATGTTTCTGTCCAGTTTTGCTATAAGTCGTTTTTGGTTGTGTGGCTTGTTGTAGGGTGTTTCTGGGCTGTTTCAGACGTTAGGAGGGTCTCAACTGGTTGTATTGGTTGTTATAATCAGTTGATAATGTGAGTGCATGACCATGACTTATCTAAGCCTGAGAATCCTTTGTTTGCTTGATTTGTTGTGTTTTGTGGTGTTGTTCTTGCTTGTGGTGGTTGTGTTATGGTTATTATAGGTTCCTGAGGCTTTTGGGAGAGTTTGGGACAGATTGTAGGTGGATTGGAACGGAGGTTCGTCATTCGGATTCGTGCAGTTCGCGTCTACGAAGGGAGTGTCGATCGACACCAGTTAGATGTCGGTCGACACCATGTTTGGCCAGTGTCGATCGACACCTCTTTGGTGTCGGTCGACACCAAGTTGCTTGTTTCGTGATTTTTCCTGGTTTGTTTGTGTTTGGTTGTCAGTTGTTAAGCATTGGTTTCTCAGTTGCTTGTGTGTATAGCCCAGTAGATGGGAGGATTGCCTCACTAAGTATTTGTGATAATACTTACGCATCTCAATTGTTGTTTGTGGTGTGGAGGTTTGTGTTGTGGAATCATGGCGATGAGGAGGAGGATGATCTAGGGTCTCGTTTGTGTGTTATTGGATTGTTGGATATGTTGTTGGAACCTTGGATAGAGATATGCTAGGTTGATGGATAGAATGCTTAGGATTGTTATTGTATTGATGTTGTAATGGTTTTGTATAGTTGGTATGTTTCCGCTGTGTGTACTGGTTGTTATTGGTTTAATGAGGAGTTGTGGTTTGGGTTGGTTTAATTTAGTAGTATAGGCTGCATAATTGTTTACATTGTATTTAATTGTTAAAAAAAAAAAGGGGTCGGGTTGTTTCAGCACCAAGGGGAGTGTCGATCGACGCCATCAATTTTTGGTTCGACCAGTTTTATTTGAATTATCGTTTTGGCTTGGTTTGGCTCAATTGAAGTTCATAACCGATGTATATAAGGGAAAACTCGACCTAGGTCGTGAAAAAGAGTTGTCTTGGCCGTTTATTAATTATTTAATTTAATATAATAAAGAACACATTAGATTATTTAACAAGTACACTACATGTATTAAAATTATTTAGCAAATACAGTAAATTAAAATACTAACCTGAAAATGTGGAAGATCTGCTCAAAAATTTGCTAAGCCAATTTCTGAAGAATCAGTTTCACGGAGATGTTATAAACCTTTTGTGATGTAGTACCTATATATAGATTTTATTTTGCATATTTTTAAAAAAAAAACATTCTATTATCAACTGGGTGAGTTTTCTAAAAGAATGCTGGGTAAAAAGCTGGTTCTATTTTGAATCGCGGTCCATCGCATTATCCAGTGGATAATTCTGCAAATTTGAAATTTATTTTTTTTAAAAAGACACAAATTTCAGTTTTAACCCTAATTGGTGACACATGTGCAGATTCGGCAAAAAAAATGAATAACGCTTTTTCAATGGCTCCCAATCACAGCCTTAGTATGGTTATTTATATTATTATTTATGAGTTTGTAAAAAAAAATTATAGGACGTAATTTTTTTTTGCGTTGGGAGTTAAAAGATGTCAGACCGGCACTGACTAGAAAGTCCTCTCTGGCCTTAAAAAAAAGGAAGATGATGCAACACTAACAATAGCGTTCTGATCATTCTGATAGAAGGGTTTTGAAAAACTCACTTATCTCTATATTTTATATATGCATCTCACAATGCCATATATACTAGTCTAAGTTTAAGTTTAGTTAAGCCGAGTATTAGTTGAGTTTCTGAAGTTTTTGTTCAGCTTGAATCACTTGAAAGTCATGGTTAATTTTTTTTTCTTGTATAAAAACTTTAGGAAAATACGATAGCTAGAATATAAAATTGATGTTCGTACAAATCAACAAATATCATCGAGCTGAAGAAACTAAAAATAATAATTTTAAAAATGAACATCTATTATCCGATCATTTGGACCTTAGCTATAAGTAAGACGTTTAGATGAGCTAATGCTTTGAAACGGTAAAACCATTGTAGGAGGTGATCTATAGCATTTTAGGATGATATATTGTTGTTTAAAAAAAGATAATAGCAGTTAGATGATTCTCCATTGCATGATATTCTAGTCATTAAAAACCTAAGATTTTTTTCTCTTATTCAATGTATTTAAAGATTACTCATTAATTTATCTTTGATCTCTTTCATCCCAATTTTTTTTTTTTGGAGAATTCTTAATTTCATGATTATAATATATATAAATATATATATATATCAAAAATATTGTTATAATATATTTAATTATTAAATAACACAAAAAGACTCTATTCGGATATTGGAGATTACCGGATCCGAATCCAGATATCTGGATCTGGTACACTCCTAATGAAAGTCAAGTAGATAGAAAATACAAAATTCTATTTAAAAACATTTTAAAGATGATATGTAATTTACAAAGAATAATAGCCATTAGATGAATTTCCACTATATTCATTAAAATCTCTTTTTTTCTCTATTACTCAATGCATCTAAAGAGTATCCAATAGTTATATCTAATCTGATCTTTTTCATCTGGACACATCAATCAAAACTCGAACATAAATGTCGTGAATGGTGATGGAAAATGTGCAGTATTTACTGCGGATGGAGCAAATTGTAGATTGTTACCATTCACATAATTATGAATATGGAACGTTTTTAACCAAATAACGCAATTACATAAAAAAAAAATAATAATACTTTTTGTATTACAATCTTATCTTGCAAGTAGTGCGGTTTTGTATTTCTAATTAGGTGTAGTTATTAGTACATTTTAGAGTATTTTTAGTAGATAACCATGAAATCGAAAATAATGAAAAAAATAACCATGGGGCATGTAGTTGTGTCGGACATGCTACTGAAATTACTTAACCATGGGGCATGTGGTTGTGTCGGACATGTTTCTGAAATTACTTAACCATAGGGCATGTGGTTGTGTCGGACATGCTTCTGAAATTACTTAACCATGGGGCATGTGGTTGTGTCGGACATGCTTCTGAAATTACTTACTTCTCCTTCTCCCCTTTTTTTCTTCTAAAATCACGGTCACCTTTTCTCCTCCGTACCCACCTCCCTCCCGCCAGCGGCCACCATATCCATAATCTCCTCAATTCCTCTCAATTTTTTAATCTTGTCGCTACCACCATCATATTTAATCTTTTTTTTTCCCCTTATCTCCCTTTCATTATATTTCTTTACCACCAATTCTCTTTTGCTTTCTCTCTAGAAATATATCCTTCTCTCACCCTAGTCCACTCTCTGTTTCCTCCTCTCGTCGGATTTCTCCACCACTCACCAATGTAACATGTGAGATTAAATCTGATTTTTAAAACTATGAAAGAAAATCACACGATCTTTTGTCCATATATCATGTTATTTCACATAATCAAATGAGATTTAACAATTTTACATAGTCAACACACATATTTCTTCCATATATCATGTTATTTCACATAATCACATGAGCTTTAATAATTCTACACAACTAGCACATATATTTTGTCTATATATCATGTTATTTCACATAATCACATGAGTTTTAACAGTTTTGTACAACCAGCACAAATATTTTCTCAATATATTATGTTATTTTATAGAATCACTTGAGTTTTAACCTCTTTCACGTGTTTTGTATCCACCACCGCAAATAACCACCACCACCGACGTTATTACCAGTATGATCTTCTCCACCGCTGCTATTTTTATGTTTCTCTCTTGTTTATTGGATATTTTCTTCTTCTCTTTATTCCTTTCTCTACATATATATAGTTTGGTAATTACCATAACTTTAAAAAATATTTTAGTATTTATTTCACCTTGACCCCACCTTTAAAGTAGTTAGTTTGCAAAGAAATCTGACATAAGGTTAGTTTTTTAATTTATTTTCATTTCATAGTCATATACTAATATTGCCCTATATTTTAACTAAATTTAATATATCTATATATATATTTAAATTATAATACTAGTTATTACAAAATTAATAATTTATTATATTAATATATATAACTAATATTTTTATTCCACACCGCAAACTATTTTCACCAATCAAACATTATTAGGCACCACTTATTTATAAAAACCACATTTATTCCACATAACACACATACGGCACTCTCAATCCACTTTTTCGCACCATTAAAAATGCAGTTACTATTCGGACTTAAAATAAAAATAAGCATATATATAATCCTCAACATGAACTTTATATATAAAACAACAAAATAGTACAAATGGGGTAGATTCCGATTATCTGATTGAGAGAAGCATTAGATTTTTCCATATCTTCATTTGCCTTCTAGTTATGGTATTGTGGACCTTTCGATCAATGTTCTTAAAAAGATAGACGAAATAAATATTAATTGGTTGTTGTGCATATGATATTATTCCTCTGCTGCCAAATCTTGTTGGAGGAGGAAATATATCTCTCCTTAATATAAATTTAAATATTAAAAACTGCATAAGTAAATTAATTGTGTGTAGGGCAGGCATAAGTTATATAGAATATATCTAAAGAATAACATTAGCTAGGTTCAAATTTCTCACATTCGACAGTGTAACGGAGGCTTTTACCACTATACCACCCTAATTTTCAAGAATATAATGCCCTTAAATTTTATTATCGAAGACAAAGATTAAGCATTGTTTGTTGTTGACATTTTTCAGTTCTAGTAACTTTGACAATTCCAAACCGAACAAAAACTTTGAACATATGGAAACGAACCAATACAAAACCGGATCCCGGTTAAACCACCTCTAAATTGTACTGTAACACGCGTGTTGGTTTTTAGCGATTGGGGACCGCCTGGTGTGGCTGTGGCTCTCTATTGAACACTAAAAAGCCACAAAAAAAAAAAAAAAAAAAAAACAAACTCAGACAAAACTCTTTTTCTCGTTACTAAACAAACTCTCTTCTTCTCTTCACGTTTTTCTCATCTCCAATTTCACACTCTCTTCAGATCTGAGAACTCCACCGGACGAGACTCATCAACCACCGCTCTCAGGAAACAATCATCGGAACAATCAAATCTCATTTCGCATGGTCAAATTTCCGATTTCTCATCGGATTTAGCCCTAAATCCTACCCAATTCCATCGTTTAAATAAATCGGTCGTCGTCGGAGAAATCACCGGTTAAAATCTCCGGTGCGTTTGGTGCTAGTGATTTGATTGACTGAGAGAGAGAGAGGAGAAGATGGAGCAGTTGAAGACAATCGGAAGAGAGCTAGCGATGGGATCACAAGGAGGATTTGGTCAGTCGAAAGAGTTTCTCGATCTGGTCAAATCAATCGGTGAAGCAAGATCCAAAGCTGAAGAAGATCGGATCGTGTTAAGCGAGATCGATATACTGAAACGGAAACTGTTGGAACCTGATGTTCCAAAGAGGAAGATGAAAGAGTACATCATACGGCTCGTTTACATCGAGATGCTAGGCCACGACGCTTCTTTCGGTTACATTCACGCCGTGAAGATGACTCACGATGACAATCTTCTTCTCAAGCGTACTGGTTACTTAGCTGTGACGCTGTTCCTCAACGAGGATCATGATCTTATCATCCTTATTGTTAACACGATTCAGAAAGATCTCAGATCCGATAACTACCTCGTTGTTTGCGCTGCCCTTAATGCGATTTGTAGGTTGATTAATGAGGAGACGATTCCGGCTGTTTTGCCTCAGGTTGTTGAGTTGCTTAATCATCAGAAGGAAGCTGTGAGGAAGAAAGCTATCATGGCTTTGCATAGATTTCATCGCAAGTCTCCTTCTTCTGTTTCGCATTTGATTTCTAATTTCAGAAAGAGGTTATGTGATAATGATCCTGGTGTTATGGGTGCCACTCTTTGCCCGTTGTTTGATCTCATTAGTGAAGATGTTACTTCCTATAAGGATTTGGTTAGCAGTTTCGTCAGTATTCTCAAACAGGTCACTGAGAGAAGATTGCCAAAGAGTTACGATTACCATCAGATGCCTGCACCTTTCATCCAGGTTTCGTGTCTTAGCTTTTACAAGTTTCCTTTATTGAACTCTATTTTTGCAACTGGTGATTAGTTTTGTTTTGATCAAATTTTTTGTTTTTAGATCAAATTGCTGAAGATAATGGCGTTGCTGGGTAGTGGTGATAAGAATGCTAGTGAAATCATGTCTATGGTGCTTGGAGATTTGTTCAGAAAGTGTGACTCCTCTACCAATATAGGAAATGCGATCCTTTACGAGTGTATTCGATGTATTTCTTGTATACTTCCAAATCCCAAGCTGTTAGAAGCTGCTGCTGATGCTATCTCCAAGTTTTTGAAGGTTCTTTTGTCTTCCTGAGATGTATGCAGATACTCTTGTTTACCTTATGGTTGTATCTAAATTCCTGGCAAACTATTTGCAGAGTGATAGTCACAATCTCAAGTACATGGGCATTGATGGTCTTGGTCGATTGATAAAAATAAGCCCAGACATTGCTGAGCAGCACCAACTTGCTGTGATAGATTGTTTGGAGGTGAGCAGAAACAGGGGAAACCTTTTTAGTTGTTTGTTTTCGTGTGAGCTCATTGTTTGTTTTTTTTTTTTGCCTGATGTTCTTCATTGCTACTGTCCAACAGGATCCAGATGATACACTAAAGAGGAAAACATTTGAATTGTTGTACAAAATGACCAAGTCGTCTAATGTAGAAGTGATTGTTGACCGAATGATTGATTACATGATTAGTATCAATGACAATCATTACAAAACTGAGATAGCATCTCGTTGTGTTGAGTTGGCTGAACAATTTGCTCCAAGCAATCAATGGTTCATCCAGGTAGCAAGCCAATCTTCCTCGTAACTGTGGCCGAACAATATAATTACAAAATCTTGGTTTCAGTTGATAGAATTATTACTGTGGCTGTACTGCAGACCATGAATAAAGTCTTCGAGCATGCAGGAGATCTGGTAAATATTAAGGTGGCACATAATCTGATGCGTTTGATTGCTGAAGGATTTGGAGAGGACGATGATGATGCAGACAGCAAGCTCAGATTATCAGCTGTATGTTGTTCATTTCCTTTTCTGTTCGTTCTGCATTTATGAGCAAAGAAATTAGTAGTTTGTGTTTCTGTGATATGAACGATTTTTTAACAGAGAATAGAGTTGATACCTGAAATTGCACTTATGAGTGTGTTTTTCTTGATGCAGGTGGAATCGTATTTGCAGCTTATTAGTGAGCCAAAGCTTCCATCCCTGTTTCTTCAGGTAGATTTTGTTCTCAGATCTCTCCACTTGCCTTTTTTTCACATTGCATTTATGCTTCTTACTTTTGGATTTAAACTTCAGGTCATTTCTTGGGTCTTGGGAGAATACGGCACAGCTGATGGGAAATATTCTGCCTCCTATATTAGTGGAAAGCTGTGCGATGTGGCAGACGCATACTCAAGTGATGAAACTGTAAAGGTAGTAGCTCCACAGCTTTCAAATATTATGCATCTAAAAACCGTTGCCTTCTTAGGTGTTCTGGCCTTTAAATTCTGTGTATGGTGTAGCTTCTTCAAACACTCGACTTGTTTCTTAGATCTCCACACTTAAGTTGCATTAGGACACCATGGTAGATACTGAATTCCTTGAAAATGTGACTATACCCATTGCGTGTTAACTCCTCTTCCTAAAATGTATTCTTACCCGGTAGAATTACTATCAGGATTATCAGGATTATTTGCTAGTACATGTACATGAGAGCGGTGATTTTTCCACTTATGCAAACTTAGTCCAGTTGCTACCTGTATACTGCCTGAAATAGTAATGGTTTCCTCTTCTTATTGAAGGGTTATGCTGTTTCTGCACTGATGAAGATCTATGCATTTGAAATTGCATCTGGGAGAAAGGTGGATGTTTTGCCAGAGGTCTGTATCTTTAGATGGTTCTGAAATTAAAAACCTATTTTATAGCTTGCTTTGTCATGGACTGATTGGTTTTATAATACAGTGCCAATCTTTGATCGAAGAGCTACTGGCTTCACATTCAACAGATCTTCAGCAACGTGCATATGAGCTTCAGGCTCTCCTTGCTCTAGATGCCCGTGCTGTTGAGACTATAATCCCTTTAGATGCTAGTTGTGAAGACATTGAGGTACGTTCTCTCTTCATATGTTCCCTTCGAATGTGGATTTCTTGAATCTTATGGTCCATTTCTGAATTAGGTTGATAAGGAACTTTCATTTCTCAATGGCTACATCCAACAAGCTATCGAAAGTGGAGCGCAGCCTTATATTTCTGAGAGAGAACGCTTGGGGATGTTTGAAACAACCGATTACCATCCCCAAGATCATCATGAAGTTCCATCTCATACTCTTCGATTCGAAGCCTATGAACTTCCAAAGCCATCAGTGCCACCACAAGCTTCGACCGAGCTTGTTCCAGTACCTGAGCCTTATTACAGCGAGTCACACCAGCCAATTTCAACATCTTTGGTGTCTGAACGAGAGTCATCAGAGATCAAGCTGCGACTCGATGGAGTTAAGCAAAAATGGGGTAGACCGAGCTATCAATCAACCACAGCAGCTTCTTCCACTACTCAGCAAGCAGCAAATGGTACCACTTCACACTCGGATGGAGGAGTTGGTTCATCTAGCTCAAAGCCTCGAAGCAGTTACGAACCAAAGAAACCAGAAATCGATCCCGAGAAACAGAGACTCGCTGCATCCTTGTTTGGTGGATCATCATCGTCAAGAGCTGATAAAAAGTCTTCTGGTGGTCACAAGCCCGCAAAAGGAACAGTTAACAAACCGGCAACTGTCCCCAAGGAAAATCCAACCCCTGTTCAACCGCCACCAGACTTACTCGACTTAGGCGAGCCAACGGCTACAACTGTTTCAGCAATGGATCCTTTTAAAGAGTTGGAAGGGCTTATGGATTCTTCGAGCCAAGATGGGGGTTCGAACGATGTGATGGGACTATACTCGGATGCAGCACCTGTGACCACAACCACAAGTGTCGACTCTCTCTTATCCGAACTGTCTGATAGCTCCAAAGGAAACTCACGCACGTATCAATCTCAAACCTCAAAAGGACCAAACACGAAGGAAGCTCTCGAGAAAGATGCTCTTGTTAGACAAATGGGTGTAAACCCAACAAGTCAGAACCCTACACTATTCAAAGATCTCCTTGGCTAGACGAACCAACCGTCCATTCATTAGCTCACCACCATCATCATCATCATCATCCCATATTTGGTAATATGTTGTGGGTTTTGGGGATTACTATGTTTCCAATTCAAGAACAGCTTTTTGTTGTACCTAAGTTTCTTATCGATAGGAACTTATAGTTTACAAAACACAGAAAGGTAAGTCACGCATCGAGATTTTTCATTTTTTTTTTTTTGGTTTCTCGTTTAATTTTGGAGTCATCATCAGGTAATGGTTTTGAATTCGTCTTGTTGTGTCTATAGAACATTTGTATCATCTTTTATTTCTTAGAGGTATTTAATTTTTCTGTCAAAGAGTTCATCCCTGTTGGGGACTATGATCATCAGCGCGTTCTTGTCTATATCTATATCTTCTCCGCTGTTCTCTTCGTCCTCCCTATCGCTTTCTTCTTCTTCTTCTTCTCTAACAAATTTCAATGCCACTGCTTGAAACCTTTAAAATAACGAATGAAATGGAAAAGAAAGCAAATGAAGATGTCATGATAGGACTTTGGGAACTATGCTTTTATGGATTTTTATCTTGACATCAAACTTAGTGTGTGACACTGGCATATTATTTTTCTACACAATTTTTTTTTTATAGCCAAAACATGTGAAGGAGTCATGTATTGATGTTCAGATTTGCAAGTATCATTACTCATTAGGTTGTGAAGCTTCAAACAAAACTAAATTTCTTTCCATGTTCCTAAACCAAAAGCAACGAAGACTATTCCTTTAGATTTCTTTGTTTCTGTCTAAATTAAAAGTGATGTCCTCTTTCTTCCTTAACGTCATCAAGTTTTCTTCAATAGAATGCTATTATTTGACTTTCTAACAAAGCAAGCTTTAAGCTCTCTGGACATAGCCACATAGGTAGAAAAGATGCAATCCAAGAGAAAATCCGATGTTTGAACTTTGTTTCCGACAACGAAGGAGAAGACAGAAGAGAGTTTCATAACAACCAAATCATTTTATTAGAAGTCGGTCTCTTATTTAATAACATCTCCATATAACTAATAATGGAGAAATAATTCCTAGGATCAAAAGCACCTACATCCTTCGGAAATAACCATAGTAATACCTAAAATCTCTAAAAAAACAAACTAGCAAATAGCTTCGACGGCAAGCCTCTTAGCAGCACCACCACACTTTGGTGCTCCAAACTTCTCTTCGGAGACATCAATGGAACATTTTTCCTTTCCAACACATTCCTTAGTGAGAATAGCGGCAGCGTCGTTGCTTGCTTCACAAGTTCCTTTTTCAAAGGATCCACAGTTGCCTCCTGGGTTACCAAAGGAAGCGAATTTGATGGCGGAAATGGGTTTTCCATTGCACGAAAGCTCAAGAACGTTCTTCTCATAGACATTTGCACACACACTTCCTACTCCAATTGTCTGGAAATTGACAAGTGATGGGTTTCCTCCAATCTCTTCAAACAAAACCAACGTGTTGTCTCCTTCGGAGTTCAAGAAGGAACGAGGAACATGGTACCTGATAAAAAAAAAAAAACAAACATATTTCCATATTGAAATAACCCAACCAAAAAACGATTTGATTTTGGACCATGAAAAACTAAAAAAAAAACGTACCATCTTTGAGTAGGTTCTCCACAATTTGTTTGACACTTTTCAGCATAGTAAGTGCCTATGTAGTTGCATTCGGCAGAACAACCATCAATATCTGCAAGAAAACTTGGCCAATAACGTCCAATGTTGTTTCCATTGATCCAAGCCGTTCCTTTTCCAAGACCCAAAAGATCAACCACAACTGGTTCACTTCCCAAAGGAGCCTTGAAAGTAGTCTGCAAGAAACATTGGAATGATAACGATTTAAAATTGCATTCAGTGTTTCGTTAGCTATTGGATTTTGATATCTACCTACCTTATACCAAGTCATGGTTCGGTTGAATGGTACACTTTCACCTGACCATGTAGAAGGTGATTCTGTACTAAAAAGTTGGTTCTCAAACCCACTTAAACCGGTTTTATAACTCCATTTATGAGCGGACAAGTCTTTTACTATGGTTTCATCACCGTTTCTTCCAATGATAAAAACAGGTCCAGTGATTCCAGCAGGTACATTTTCGAAAAAGGCACCATAGTTCTAGAATAAAAACAAAATTTGGCTAAGGATGAGGCCTCAAGAGAATGGTTTATAACATAAGAGCAATAAAATTCAAACTCACCGGAAGGCCTACGGTTATACTGAGGAGGGTAATGACATTAGCACCAGGGTTGAATTTCGCGTCTTGCTCGAAAACATAGTGAAATTTTCCATCTTCTACTCGATAATTCCCTAAAATGAAAAAAAAAAAAAAAAAAAAAACAAGAATGTAAAAAATAATTTTCTTTATATATTGAGAATTGTTGAGAAGCATATATATAATTTAATTACCAATATGTTGCCCATTGACAAAAGCGTGAAGCACATGAGCAGTACTGTTAATACGGAGAGACATGTTTTTGCACCAAACCGGATCTTGTTCTTTGAGATTAACCGTAGTCATGTACCAAAGATAATCGCTTTCGTCGTTGCTTACTACTTTCTGATCAAACAATTGGCTCATTGTGGACTCTCCTTTTCCTTTCAAAAGGACATTATCTGTGTTCTCTGGTCTCCATGACCATTTCAAAGTCGAAGGCTCATCCTCAGCCTCATTAGGTTTCTTAACCATTACTGAAGTCTGAGTGTTAATCTGAAAATTAAAAGTTAAATGAGTTAAAAGTAACTTCAATAGTGCATAAATTTTTAAATTTTGAATGGAAGAAAAATAAACCTTGGCAGTATTGTAAGCCACAGTTTTGCAATCTGGTAAAATGCTAACAGACCAAGGGGGGACGTCGTAAGATGTTCCTTGGAAATTGATTCTTGCATCTGAGGTTTCATTTACGTTGCCAATGAAGCAGCTTGAACCTTCTTCCGTTTTATAAATTGTTGCCTATATAATATATGTTCATAAATATACTATTGAAAAACATTTAAATATAATAATTTCTAGAAAAGAGGTAAGCTAAAGAAGGATAATTACCGTGACTAGGTTTCCAAAATCAATAGTGGTAATGTTTCCATGTGTGAGAGTCTTCTCCATGGCATGAAGAACATCATGAAGCTGCTTCAAATGTCCGTACTTTGGTTGGCTCAAATGACCTAATCAATTTTCACCATGTTAGTACAATTTTTTTTAATTATTCTAAAAAACTTAAAATCAATTTAAATGTGAATATATATTATATTTACCATATTCATCAAGAGGAGCATCATAATCATATGTAGTTGTGATGTACGGTCCACCAGATGTTCTATCAAAGTTGGTGCCTCCATGGTACTACAAAAGTAACATATAAACATTTGGTTATTGTTATACTTAATGATAATTCATTTGTGTGCTTACTTAATCAAATAAACTAATTTTTTATTATTACAAATATTTTACCATGTAGTAGTTTTGGAATGTTCCTCCTCTTTGGAAGAATCTTGCAACGGCAAAAGCAACATCTTCGCTTGTTCGGTGAGGGTTTTTGCTTCCCCAATTCTTATACCTACAAATAAAAATATATTAATTTGGGGTCAGTGAAATTTAATTCTGTTTAAATATTAAGTAAATGAAAATTTCCTAAAAAACGTACAAAAAATACTTTTTGTCAAAACAAAAAAAAGTTCAAGGATTTTCTTATTATTTTAAGATAATAAATAATAATTACTTAATTACAATAATGATACAAATAAAAAAAACTAACCATCCGGTCCAATTCTCAGTCCACATTTTAGGAGTGTTGGGGTTGTTTGGTTCAAAATTGTCGCAATAATAACCATTGCATGTGTTCAACTGTAAATTCAAATGATTGACAAAGAATTAGTCTTTGTAAATGTATAAGTTAATATAATAAAAATTCATTAACTTTAGCTTAATTACCATAGGTTGAGGAGCATCATCTTGTTGACACATGATCCATGGAATACCAATATCAAGAGAATTGGCCATTTTTGCACACCACTGAATATATGCCTTACCGGCGGCTCCATATGATCCAATTACATTTCCATACTCATTTTCAATCTGCATATTTATTATTAAAAAATATATCAAAATTATTATCAGCTTATTCTAGCTTTTAGATCCTAAAAAAAAATTGAGTGCACTAGATATAAACAAAGATTATATATATAGATAGTGAATGACATAGTGTTAAAGAATTAATTACCTGAGCAAGGATAATTGGACCTCCTTGTGATGCAAATAGTTTCTCTTTCTTGACCATTTCTACTATCATAGTTGTAAAATTTTGCATCTCATTCTACATATAAATCATCCATATATTAATAATTAAAATATATATAGTATTACATATAAAATCTGATAAATGATTATCAAATGTAGGATTACCATAAACGCAGTATTAGTAGTTCTGAATTCCATGTTGGGCATGTTGTGCAGCCACACTGGAAACCCTCTATTTCAAAGGATTAGATGATAAAAATACCAAAATTAGTCCACAGATATATAAATTAACATAAATAAAACAAAAACTAACTGATATCATCATAAACTAAGTAATGGAGAAGGAGTAAACAGAGAAATGCGTATATTATAAGAATATAGATCACTCAAATTTTGATCCTCAAAACTCTTATTGTTAAATCGTTTATGTTAAGTTGTAAACACCAGTACTTTGCATTAAAATTATTCAATTAAAAATTAAGAAGACATCCACATCAACGTTACCTCTAAATTTTATTCAATATTTTTTTTATGGTAAACAAAATCTGATATATATTTTCGTGAAATTCAACATCCAGAATTTTATTAATCGAAGCCATTTGGTGACATTATTAATTGACCGATAGTAAAATGACTGACCACTAATGACTTACATAACAAAAATAATAAAAACAGCCTACTCTAGAAATAAAAAGCACATAGCGACTCAAAATGAACCGAAATGAAGTTAATTTAAACGTGCATGGAATTAAATCATGATATTATTAGTAAAATCAAGCTAGTTTAGTTTATTACCCGTAGTTCCACTCTGCGCAAACATATGGTCCAATACGGAGAACTCCATACAATCCTTGATCTTGAATGGTTTTTAAGAATCGAATAAGATCTAGATTTCCAGAGAAATCATATTGACGACGAGTAGGTTCATGTGCATTCCAGAAAACATAAGTCTCGATCGCATCAAGACCTCCTTCTTTACCCTTCTTTATAAGATCCGGCCACATCTAGCAACAACAAAAAAAATGTAGTTAATTAACAATATTACTAAAATCTCAATAGATTCACCACTAACATATATGTTGATATGTAAATTACTTCAGGGGTGCTTCTAGGATAGTGGATAGATCCAGAGAGAAGAATTCGACGATGACCATCAATGGTGATGGCTCGGCCATCGTGAGAGACTATTGTGGCAGCACAACCACTTATGAAGAGAAAACACAAAAGAAATCTTAAAGAAACCATCACTGTAGAATTTTTTTTTCTTTACTTGAGTGGAAGAAGAGTTAAGAAATCAATGGTATATATAGGAATAGGAAAACAAATCTTAACGTAAAGATGATTTTAGATTTTGTTGAAATTGTTTGGATATTAATCGGGTTTATTCAAAATAAAAAATATTAAGAAATGGATAAGCACAGTAGCCACGTGTTGTATAAGATTTTTTTTTTTGCCATCATCAATCCACACAAGACCCGATTCATATTCAAGTCCTACTATGCAGGGTAACATAATTTAGTGGAGTCGAACTCCGGTTGGATCAGTCGCATAGGTGGTATTGTATAAGACTTTAAGTAGAACTTTTTAATTAAAAATCTTTTTATTATCTCCATTTTAGTAGGTCGATGAATATAATTCTAATTTAATTTTTAGTTATTTGGTTATTATTTATTAATGACTTTCATTCATAAGAAACAAACATTTTCATCGGTGGTTTGTTTAAGTGGGATTTCAAAAACAAAATCAGCTCAATATCCCTAGTTTATGGGATTAGATTATCCGTTTATTTTTATTGACTACAAAATATTGAATTTTGAAATTAATTCATTGTTGCTACATTTAACCAAATTAGTTTTTTTTGTACAAACATTATCCAAACTCCAACGGATTTTATAGAGCTGAATTTAAAAGTAAAAACCGAGCAAATGATGAAACAGACTCAAGTCTATAACTAAAAGGGTTAAAACAATAATAATAATGATGATGTATCTTTTACTTATCACTGATTATCCCAGTCTAACCAGTTTGATTATCCTTTATTTATCTCAAATTTTTTATTTACCTTTTATGTTAAATAAATTGATCGGAGTTTAAACATTTTTTTAAAAGATAATACAATTATACTGTGTTAAATTTGAATCTACCTAATAAGATAAGAATTTATCTTGTTTCGACAGTCTAGGATAAGATCAGTATTTAGTTTCTGTCGTTCCGGTTCCCAAATTCCTAGTGCTAATTTTATCATGTAATGATGAATGTGTCTTCTGAAAAAAATTCATCCAAAGATAGTATTCGTTAAAATTTTGTAACAAATTTTATTATATTTTTACAATGATATTTATACGTGACAACTTTATTACAAACGTGTTTAAAAATAACAACAAAATTTTGTTGCGGTTTTCATTATAAATTAGCAACATTTTTACTACATATAATTATTTCTTGCAAAATTTGTAAAAAGTATTAAATAATTATAAATTATGGCTATTTTACTAGAAAATTATGTTACAAATTACGTGACACCTTCTGTCATAATATTTACCATATTTATTAACTCTTTTGCAAACATATATATATATATATATATATTATTTTTTAACCATTTTCTCACTTTTAAAATAATATGGATAAGTACAAATTTTAATCAAATGAGAATAACTAACTTTGTTTAAATGAGAAAAATCTTGTTAGTTTAAATATATTTTTTTGTCATGTGTAAAGAGAAAAAAACGTTCACCTATTCGCTTTTTTCTTTTTATTCGTTTAGGTTTATTAATAACTGGTTTGAATTTATCCACTATTATTCAGTATAAAAATTTAGTATTGGTATAAAAAATAGAAGAAGAATTTAGTATTTCTTTGGAATTAGTTGGGTTTGAAAAATGATATATATATATATAATTTATTATAATAATATAATATTTTTGGTAAAACATTGTAGATTTTATAATAATATCCTTAATGAACAAGAAGAAACAAAAAAAAAACGTTTAAAAGAAAAAAAAAATTATATATATTATTTTATAATAAAACGTTTTTAAAAGAAATATTATATATATATATTTATATAAAGAAAGGATGCTTAATACTTATTTAACACTCATTTATATGATTGTTTATAATGTTTGTGAATTCCTTTATTTTTTTAATCAAAAATTTAAATCTAATCTAGATATAATATCATGATGAAATATTTTAAATCTTGTCACCCAATCTTGTCACCCAATCAACTCATAAACTAATTTATAGAGATGCATAATATTTTTGAGATATAAAATAGTGATGATTGATTGATTTATAAAATATGCTGTTTGATCATATTTTATTGGCATCAATTCTTTAAGGGGTTTTAAGACCAAGTATTTGATTCTAATAAAATCACTAATTCTTTAGAACAATTTCAAGAAAGTATATGATTATAAAGTCTATAAATAAATAAAAGTCAATTATGTTAAGAAAGACTATCAAGTTGAAAAAGAATATCATTGATAGAAATATAATCTATTTGTCACAAAATATTGTTGTTATCTAGACACAATATAGTGAAAAAATATATATATTATAATCTTGTTATTTATGACTGGGTGAAATTATGAGATTGATGAATAATCGTGAATCACATCCTATTATCTTGGTCTATTTTTTGAAGTGAATATGACTTTATGTTATATATAAGAAAAAAAGTTATTGTGAAAGTTGCTATAAAAGTGACCATGATGTGGATATGATATATAAAGTCGCAGTCAATATCGACTAGTTTCTCCACTAGAATTGAATAATAAGTACATGAGGTAATTATCTCAAATATATACATGATGATATAAAAAGTTAGTGTGAGATAATTTCCACTATTCTACTACAATATTAAGAAAAAATATTGAAAACTCTTGAAGAGTATATATACTATTATCTATGGGAACCAGTTTAATATTAATGTGTTATAGTCTCCAAAGTCTTAAAGTTAAAAAGGGTCTAAGATATAATATATGACCCAATTTGAGAATGTTATTGATTACAACAATGGGATTCAAATCGAGATTGATAGACATGAAATGTCATCATCTCGAGAGGGAAAATTAATTAATCCCACATACAAAGGTGATGGAAAAGATATAAGATTATGTTCACACCCAAAATGAGTTTAGTCATTCATATGATAGAGCAAATCTTGAGGATTTGAAAAGTAATCAAGTTGAGACAATATGCAAAGAAAATACTTTCAAATCATAAGTATTACCCAAGGCATTATCGATAAAATGTTTTGTGAAAATCTCACTGTTTGGCATGACCGGTTAAGCCATTCCAAATTTCTGAAAGAATAATCAGAAATTTCCGAAAAGATTCATTAGAGAACCTAAAGAGTTTTCCTAGTGATTTCTTATGTGTGTTGCTTTACAAAACAAGCCGATTATATGGCTTTCACCGACCCCATGAATTTGGATAGTGTCAATTTTCTGGTACATATACAAAAAGATATTGTGGACTGATCATCCACCATATATTTGAGTTTGCAAGAGTATTTGGTTAATTGACAGTGGTGGTGAAACCATGCTAAGTAATTGACATAAATGACTCTACATGTTAATAAACTCGCATCGGGCCAACAAATTATCTTGAGTACTCCCCACTATAATTGGTTTGGGTCAGAAACCAGTGTATAATCTCATCTAAATGTGTTATACATTTTTGATTTGCTCCACCACAGTAATATAAATTGGAATTTGAAAGAATGTTGGAAATATGAATCTCTCTTGATGATTGAATATCTCGAGATGCAGAGACTGTTCACTACAAGAAAACAACACTTTAGCGACTACACTATTAGTCGCCTGGTAGTAGTTATAATAAGAGTTACGACTAATTAGCGACTATTTCATACAGTCATGAATCGAGAGTCGCTAATTGTTGTAGTCGTAAAAGTAGTCGCCCTTTTGCGACTAATTTACGACTATATACGTGTAGTCATAGTGTAGTCATTATGTAGTCGTAATAGATAGTGACTATTTTGCGACTATAGTGTGTTTAAGAAACCTAGACAAATGGTATTCTTAATGTAGTCAGGAGATAGTCATATAATTTTGATGACGTTTTGGCGACTAACAGCGACTAATATATGTAGTAGTATTATATAGTCACTTAAATTAGTGACTTTATAGTTACTATTTGGCGACTAATGTTTTCAGAAATTGAATATAGAATGTCCTAATACCTTTGTTCCTTTTCGTTTCAATCCTGTCGACCAAACCAAAAAGAATGATTCGAATTTGGAAACCTAAAGCAACACATAATATTGAAATATTAAAATACGCTGTACTTGAACAAGTTATTATAGTTACAAAAAAGTACAACACAAATTTAAAGTTGTCATTGAGTTAATCAAAAAAGAGTAAGACATAGAGAAACCTATGAAGCAGATGTTATGGAGTTGAAGTTGGATCTTCTTGGTGAAGAGGGTCTGTGGTTGTCTCTTTGGCTGAATGGGTTGTCAAGAATTGCTGGAACCGTGGATCACATTCCCGCAGAAACTTCTCCACCAAGGCAAAGTGGTCAACCTTGTCCTTCTGCTCAGCAATATATAACTTCAGATTGCTCAGCAATTTCTGCATCACGCCTCAACGTATGAGCAGCCTGCTCTTCTATCATGCGTTGAGCTTCCTTCAAATTAAATAAGTACCTATAAATTAAATAAGTAATTCGTAGTACCTGATAACGCAAGGTGAACGTTCCGGTCTAGGAGTTCTGCGAAGATAAATGGAAGTAGCCGCTCCATAAAAACATAGCAATCATGACTCTTCATTCCTGAAAACTTGCCATTGATCATATCAACACAACTAGCCAAGTCTGAAGAATAACCATCTAGAAATTTCACCGCATGCTTGACACATTCCAATAAACTTGTTTTGGCTTCCTTTGTTAATGTATATGCTGGGAATGGAGCTTTACCCTTCCTAACAATATGTAAGTGTGGTTGAGAACAAAAAATTTCTATGTCCAATCTTGACATGATGTTGTCTTTTGATTTACCCTGCACATTCATAAGAGTACACATGATGTTGTCTAAAAAATTATTCTCGGTATGCACACCAATATTATGTCCAAGATTGAGGTCTTTCCAATAAGGCAGCAATCATAATATGCATTCTTTGTGCCAATTATGTTCCTTTCCATAGCCTGGCATCTCCTTTTCATGATCATTACCACTGACGTCCTTGGTTTTTGGTGGATTTACACCAATCAAACGCTCGTAAACTTGCTACTAGTTAAAGACTGCAGTGGATAGTCATTAGAAGCGTCTCTTTCCTTCAGAAAATATTTTTTGTTCTTCTTTAATTGATGACCATGAAGAAGAAATCTTCGGTGACAGTCAAACCAACACATCTTCCTTCCTATGGGTAGATAAAAAGACTTTGTACTTTCCATGCAAATTGGACAAGATAATTAACCTTGGGTGGTCCATCCTTATAGCATGATATACGCTAGAAAGTCGCTTATCGTCCACATCAGCACTGCTGTTAGATTAAATTTTTGATTCAAAGACACATCGTATGCATCGACTCTAGTAGACAACAACTCTTTTAAGTCCTCAATAAGAGGTTGTAGGAAGATGAGATTAGCTTGCGGATTATTTGGCTCAGAATTCAGAATTATAAAAAAAACAAGTATTATGTATTCATGCACATACCATGGGGTAAATTATATGGAGTCAAGATCACTGGCCACAACGAATGATTACGAAACATGCCAAATGGATTGAACCCATCAGTACATAATCCAAGATAGACGTTACGAGGTTCTTCCGCAAACCAAGTGTTAAGCTCTTGGAAATATCTCCACTCCGCCGCATCAGAAGGATGATTCATTTCTCCCTTCTTTGATTGATGCTCGGCATGCCATCTCATTACCGTTGCAGTCTTTTGGCTTTGATACATTCTCTTCAATCTGTCAACAATAAGTAGATACCTCATACGACTATATGGTACTCTTATTCTCCATCTGTCCTCCTTAAGCTTCCATCTTGGTGAACCACAAAATAGATATGTCTCTTCCTTTTTGTCTTCTTTAATTTCCAGAAAATCATATAATTGTTAATACAAACATCAATTGTATAATATGGGAGGCCTAAATTGTGCATCAATCTCTCTGTCTCGTAATGTGAATCGGTAAAATGGTTTCCTTCTGGTAAATAATCCATTAAAATTTCGTAAACCGAATCCACTAACTTTTCATTCATATTATACTCCGCCTTATTTTGCATGATTCGAGCAGATAATGACAATTGCGAGTGACCTTCGCGACAACCATCATATAAATGATTTGTTGCACTGTCTAACAAGTTGTAAAATTTCTTCGAATGGTTTTGAACCGGTTCTTCCACATTCTCATAACTATCATTTTGATGATAATTATCATCAAAACCCACATTATAACAAAATGTATCATTCCCCATATCCACATATGGATCTTCTACTACATTACCCATTTCTTCATGACTCCCATTATACGTCCTATCAGTGTAACTATCCAAATTTATATCTTTTCCGTGGTTATACCAAACAAAATAATCTGGCATAAATTCATTACTAAACAAATGACTCATAACTCTTCTACCCGAGAGACATCTATTGTTCTTGAAAACACTACAGGAACAGTGAAACTTACAGCCATTATTTTGTACTGTAGGTTGGCTGTTTGCAAACGACACAAATTGGTCCACCCCCACTTCGAATTCAGATGAAAATTTTCTCGTCACTTCATTTAACCTCTTGTACATCCATTCCCGATAATTAATGCCACTACTACCATAATCGTAATATCCCACCATTATATATATATATATATATTTGGAGAAAATATAAGACTATATATAATAAACGAGAAAATATAAAGCCAAACTCTTTTTTTAATTTAGAAATTTTTGTTTTCAAGCTTGATTTTTTTTTTTTGGAAGGGAAACTCACTTATTTCATAATGAAGAGAAGAAATGAGTGAATTTTGTTTTTATAGACTAACCCAAAGTGACTAATAGACGACTACTATATAAAAGTTGGTACACAAACCCTGACACGAAAAACACGTTTTTTCAACTGTAAATTACGACTCTTTGGCGACTACCTTACGACTACTTAATGACTCGCTGTATGAGTCGCATAGTAGTCGCCAAATTTACGACTATTTACTCTGGTCATAACGTAGTCGTCAAAGTAGCGACTATGGTACGACTATCTTTTTCCAACAACAGGATAGTCGTTGCAAAGTCGTTACGATACGACCACGTTACCGACTACGTCAATTAGTCGTTACTTAGTGACTCAATAGCGACTAATTCATACCAGTCACAAAGGAGTCGCAAAGTAGTCGCCAGTTGGTCGTTATTTTTGGCGACTTTATTTGTAGTTGCTAATGAGCTGTTTTCTTGTAGTGGTTGTTTCGGTGAGTCAGTCTTTCCAACATTAAGAGGAGAAATAAACAGCTGGAAAATAAAAATATTGGAAGAAATTATCTTGATCCTCGTACTTTGAAATGTGCATTAGAAATTGAAAAGATAATTTATTTGCAAAGTTTAGCAAAAATGTCAGAAGCATTTACCGACCATAATTGAGTGACAAAGTCACATATACCAGTTGTGCTTCAATTAATATTAATGTCCTAGAAATATAAGATCAACTACTAGTAAGTCTAAAGATTTCATGAAGTGTGATAGACTTATGGTTCCAAATATAAGCATCCTCGGAAAAAGTATAAGAACCTAAATTAATATGGCACCGAAGAAGCAAAGAGTTATGAAAACTCTCTAGAAGAGATCTAGAGACAGAGACAGAAGTAAGAAAAAGATTTCAGGTACCTGAGAATGATAATGATAGGAGATCTCAATAAGTTGAGTCATGTCTAGAATGAAAAAGAAACCAAAAAGCAAATCGACGTCGTAATATGTTTGCATGCATTGTTGTAGTTGATGATGTTCTGGATGAAAATAGAGGATTATAAACCGTTGTTAATATAAAAAAGTTTTATTGAAAAGTGTACATAAAGAATGATTGGTTAATCATTGAAAGTAGTAACTATGAAATAGTTCAAATCTCTTAAAGAGATAATATTTGGACATGTAGTCCTTACACTTGGAAGTGTAAAATGAGTGGGATAAAGAGATTTTTATGAGACACGGAGTATATTTACTAGTACAATGATTCTCACAAATACTTGATATTGATTATGAGAAATGTACTCTCATAAGGTGGAAGCAACTATTTGTTCCCTTATGAGTTTGACAATAAGGCAAGACTTGGTTCAATCTATCTAGAAAGTTTTCAAACTGTCAAAAGTATCCCTTAAAGTGATTATATTGGTAGAAGCAATATTTTATAACCCTCGAGAACGTTGTAAAAGCGACAAAATGTTTTGTAGGTTTTTGACAACTTTGGGGAGAAAAATGTGAGAGTTTATCTCTAGGTGAGAATCCTGAGGGTCGATCATTGTTGTTGATCTTAGAGATCTCATAGTGGGTTGAAAATAGATCGGCAACAAGGTAAGAGAATATCTTAGGATTGTGTAAATCCGACATTAAACACTATTTGCAATTGTGTTCAAGAAGTATTTTCAACAAAGTTTAAGGAGTTAAGCATTTGCTGAACCTCGTTAAAAGAAAATTTGTATGTGTCTTTTGCCTCTTCTTCACTTACAAGTAGTTCTTGTTAAAAGAAAACTACAAGAATAAGTGCATAATATGTTGATAATGAAAATATTATCTAATTTTTGGTAGAGATTTCACATACCAAAAGAAAATATGGAGAAATAATCAATGATGAAATACTACTCCTGAAAGATGGAGAAATTAGATTGTATAAGATCATATCTTTCATGAAATTTCTTGAGGTTACAGATTCGACATCTGATGAAAGAGATGTTATCTCAAGATGTTTACATAATCTTACATAGAAAAATAATCTTGTATTACCATACTAAGAAGAAGAGTTGAATGAGACAGTTTTATAAGGAGGGTATAAATAACTCCTATGTATAAGATTATTGTTTGGAAGATTGTATGTAAGAGAAGATTTGGGCTTCAAGTTCAAATAAATGAAAAAATGAATCTTCTAAGGAATCTTCTATATGAAACGGGTGCAAATGGCTTGAAGTCTAATGACCCGAATGAATATATGATGATCATATGTGTTTTTATACACCAAAGCTATGTTTATAACAGTTCAAAAAAGATGATATATCATAATGCATAACCTAAAGATGATGCTTTCAGGGGGAGAAATATGATTATGTGTGTGGTTGTACTTTTTTTCCCTTATCATGGTTTTTATCCCATTGGATTTTTCATTGAAAGAACAAAAGAATACGCGAAATATAAACATTGAAGAGGAATATTATGATTTCAATGGTGAAAGACTATCATCTTCAAAGTCTTTAGCATACAATAATGAGATCATGAGAGACAAAGATAATGATTAAGATGAGTCATTTAAGAGACCAATGGCCTGCAGAAGAATGGTGATGTACGGTGATATACATGTGCCACAAATTTGTTCAAGTGAAGATTTGGCGAACCATTTACCAAGACACTTCAAACCACTACATTCAAGAAGCTAATCATCATATTGGATCGCGCCATCTTGAAGATTTCAAGTTATGTACTCAAGAGGGGGAGTAAAAGCGTGTTGCACTCTTTTTTCCTTAACCATGGTTTTTTCACTGGGTTTTCCTGGTAAGGTTTTTAATGAAGCAGCATCTCACATATGCATTTGGCGTTATATTTTTATAATGGTCATCCAAGGGGGAGTGTTATAAATAATTATATTGTTGTATGGATGTCCATTATCGGCCCATTAGTGTAAACCCTAAACCCTAATATTTTATCCTATATATATGTTTTATCCTATGCAACAGATGAATAATAGAGAGAACCATTTACCTAAAACCTCAGTTTCTAACAGATATTAATTTATTGTGTTTATATATAGTCCTATATATATATAGTTTATATATAGCTCTTTCTCGAAAGTTAAACACACATTGGAGGAGAAATATATGGAAATCAGGAAGAGAGTCAAAAAGCTATATAGCTTGGTCATATCTAATTGTCGAAGGCATATGAAAATCATAAAGAGGGTCAAAAAGATTGAAGAGTAAGAAAAAATTTGTTCGGAGTATCGTGTCGTCGTCTACTCATTTAGATGTTTTTCTTTAAAACGCAAATTCAAATTAATATAAAGAAGAAGAAGCGTACAAGAGAAACCACATCAACGACAAGTTAACAAACAAAAAAAAATAAAAACAGAGCAACCAAACCAAGGATTCTGTCCACACAACCTCACCATTCTTGCTCAGTCCAGTCCTGCAACCAAGCTGGACCACCTAAGGCGAGGTATGAATTAAAGCGACCATCTCTTGTAACACTAGAAGCAATCGCCCTGACCAACGAATTGGCTTTCGGTGAAGAGAGCTTAAGAACAAACTCTCCCATCACATGTACTGCTTTAGTGATTTTATCCAATTTTGAACGATACTTTGGCCTGTTTGTCAGAGGTTCGAAGGCTGACACCACCGCATGATAATCCTTCCAAACTTCACAATTCGAAATTTGAAGATCACTGAGACTTTGCAGACACCATAGAAGACAACTTAGCTCTGCAGCAATTCTATTAGACCACAGAAGAAAAACATCTCTCGCATGGTATAGAACATCGCCAGTATGATTCCGTAAGATCCAAGCACCACACAAAAACATGAATCCTTAACCCAAGACAAATGAATGTTACATTTAAGCTTGCCGGGGAGAGTTCTAACCCAACGATGAACCCTTTGTATACCTCTGTAAGCTTCTCTAGACAGATCCTGCGATATCAGATTTTGTTGTTTCAGCCATTCTTCCGACTCCTCTAGCGCTGTAGCCACGATAACATGAGGATTCTGAGTCTGGTTTGCAAAAACCACAAATTTCCTTAACTTCCAAATCCCCCACATAAACCAAGGAATTTCATTCCTCACACCTTATACTAGTTCAGTCTTCTGCAGTAGGCGTAACATAAAAGAAATATTATCTGCTACAAAATTAGAAAAACCTTGGGAAGGGGTAGGAAGAGCAGTTGTAGACCAAACTCTGTTGGATAATGGACAACCAAACAACACATAATAAATTGTCTCCTCCTTAGCTTGACAAATCGGACAAAGTGGGTTGACTGACAGACCATGGCTACGCATACAACCTGCTACAGCCAGCGTTCTTGATAACGCTCTCCATAAAAGCAGACAAATTTTAGGCTCAGTTGCAGTCTTCCAAACCATATGTTTAATCTTGTTCAGACTGACCATATCAGCAGAGATTGGATTCAAAAGATCAGCCTCCTTAGACAACAACCAATTCCCACTTTTAATTAACTGAGGATTGCCCATTCTGTGTAAATATCATAATGAACTGGTCATGGAGACTTTGTTCTAAAGAAAAGGATCGAATCTGTGAAATCTCACATGGTGGAAACAACTCATGGAGGAGTTGTATATTCCAATCCCCTCCAGATGTTATAATAGAAGACACTTTAAGATTTAAGTCAATCGTCAAATCCTTATTGAACAGTCTTCTTGGCATATCATCAAATATCCATTTGTCAAGCCAAACACTAGTATCTTGACCGTTGCCAATTGACTTTATTACTCCATGCTCTAGCAATTCACGTCCATATAGAATGCTACGTCAAGTATAAGAAGGTCTATATCCAATCTTTGCCGCTAAGAAGTGAGCATCTGCAAAATATTTAGCCTTATAAACTCTAGCCAACAAAGAGTTGAGAGAATCTAAATTTCGCCAGCCTTGTTGTGCTAAAATAGCATGGTTAAAATTACCAATGTCTCGGAAACCAAGACCTCCACGCTCTTTAAACTGACAGACTTTGTCCTATGAAACCCAGTGCATCTTGTGCTTGTCCTCACTTGCATTCCACCAAAACTGACACATCACACTTGTCAGTTGCTTGCACTGGTGCTTGGTCAGTCGAAAGCAGGACATTGCATTAACTGGAAGGGTGCCATAGCCACTAATTTTAAAAGTACTTCTTTACCACCCAGAGACAAAGTCTTTTCATACCAACCACTCAGCCTCGACTTCGAACTATCACAGATAAACTGCAAGATATCCTTCTTTGATCCATTGAAACATTCCGGCAAACCTAGAAATTTCCCAGTCCCATCTTCTTGTTCTATAACAGTGAACAAACCGAGCAGGTGACGCATATAAGTATCCACCTTCTTGTCAAAAGTTATTGCTGACTTTTGAAAATTGATCTCCTGTCCTGATGCGTCCCCACATAATCTAAGGCATTTTAAAAACTCTGAACATTCTTGAAGGTTTGCTTGGCACAGGAACAAGCTATCATCGGCAAACAGTAAATGTTGGATCGATTAACAGGAAGAGGAAAGTTTTATTCCTATTACACGACCCTCCAACTCTGCTCTATTCATTATATGCACCAAAACTTCTGTACAAAGAATGAATAAAAAGGGTGAAAGAGGATCACCCTGCCGAATTCCACGCTCAGGCTTAATGTATCCATAAGATGATATATTAAGTAGCACCGTATAAGACACCAAACTAACACAGCTCATTATCCACTGCACCCATATGATATGGTGCCGAGATGTTTTAGTTATGCTTTTATTTTTTTAAATTAAGAACTTATTTACTATTTATGGTACATTGTTTTCTACTTGTTTCTTAATTCGTTGTTAACATCTTATTATATAAAGGTTGATGTCAAAATTACTCATTAACGAGATCATGACACGTGTCAATTGTATTGACAAGATGTCGACACATGTCCAGATTATTGTTTAATATGATCGCGACATATGTCAAATTAACGATCTTAGATTTTAACACATGTCTAAGTTAAACGCTAGAAAAAAAATAGTACGAAGATAAATTAATATATTATATGTAGACAAATATTTACCAAACAAAAAAAAAACTAATCCAAAAGCAAAAAAAAAAAATTTACCTATTACCATAAGAAAATTGAGCATATATCTTATTATATAAAGATGTATATTAAGTACACTAGAAAATCATGAACACCAAAGAGACAAATACAAACCATGAGATATCATAAAACCTTGCTAGCAAAAAAACGGAGTATCATGAGTGATGATCAGATGACACTTGCAGATTAACCTCATATAAGGCTAAATTTAACTACGCTTCATATATTGGTAGACAAACAAAATCAATGTATAAGTACAATATTTATATAATGCTACACATATATCTTTGACTACTTTCACCTATCTGACTATTTTCACATCTATGGATAATAGATATCATAATATTTTAAAATTTTTATTGATTTTCATTGCCTGACATAGTTTACCAAAATACAGGGTTCCTAAATTACATCTTCGCAACTTAGCCGATGGTAAGAATTATTATTCTATTTTCCTTATACAATTTTAGATGACGAATCTACATACTATCAATATTTGTTTATTCCTTCTTTTTAATATTTTAATTTAATTATGTTAAAGTATTTCTAGATTTTAGTTATATTATTTAGTTAAATTTGATTTTCTTATTAGAATTTTGTGATATATATATATATATATATATTTAAAAATGTTTCTTTGACTTCTTTTTTATTTTTCAGTTAAAGATAGGTCAGATCAATATTTGTTTATTCCTTTTAAAATAAATATTTTAAGTTTGTTATGTTGTAGTATTTTTAGATTTTTTATTTTAGTTTATATTTTATATCTATAGATTATCTAAGACTCCTATATCATCGTGATTATAAAATTTTATTTTTTAAACTGTTTTTTTTATTTCTCAAATTTTGTGGGGTTGGTCATAAACTCATTGCAATCGTGTAACTATTTTCTCCACAGTTTTTCATCCAAAATATTTTTTGAGCAAACAATTTTAGTGGTTAAACAAACTGTCACTACAAATTTTAGTGCTGAAAATAAACTGCGTCAAATTTAAAGTAAAGAAACAAAAATTGGTTTAATTTATTCACAGATATATTTTATAGGTGGTGATAAAAAACATATTTTAACAATAAAATATTTTAGGGTGTAAGAACACATTATTAATGGTAAAATATAGAGTAAAGCATGACGGGTTGATTGCATTTAAAACATTTTGTGAATAATTTGTTGAACGTTTTTGAATTTTGACAATAATAATATTTGTAATATTTAATGTTTCAAAACATTTTTGGTGGTCGATAATTTAGCTTTAGATTATTATAAGAATTTTAATAATAATTTTAAAATATAAAAATATAAATTAGTGTATAAAATTAAAAACTTCTCTTTAACTAAAAATATTTATCTATTTATTTCTGGAAAATATATTTTACTAACAAAAAATATTTATATTTTTAAAATTTTTAATTTTATTAAAATAGTTTTAAAAACCCGTACATCGTGCGGGTCTTAATCTAATATTTTAATAATTAATAAAGCAAGTTATTTTTTCTTATTTTATTATTAAATCAGAAATTTTAGTATAAAAAGTAGTAGATAAAAATTTGTATTTTATTAACTAATGTGCCAAAAAAGTAAAATACAGTGATTAAAATTAATATTACAAAATAATGTTAATAATGCGACGAATTATGAATTCCAGAAGGCAATATTTGAAACCTCTTTTTGTTTTGATCATAAATATTGTTGCACTCAAAATGTAACACATTTAGCAATAAAGTTTTTTTGTAAATTTGTAACTATATTTGCTATACATTTTATGTGATAATAATTTGTAACAAATCATAGTTGCAAACACACGACACAGTTCTACGAAAAATACAAATTTAATGTTGCATTAATATGAAAGAAGTTATTTTATTGTAAATTTTGCAATATATGTGCCAATACGAATGTGTCTCAATTCTGTTGCAATATTATGATTTATAACAATTTTTAGTGTTGTAAGATTACAATTTTCTTGTAGTGACATATCTCCGATATCCAAATTTAATTCAGATTTTTATTCCAAAAATTGTAATAAACTGAATTTATTCCAAAAGTATATAAGACATGTCCTTCATCATTTAACATTCATATATAAGACAAAAGATTCAACTAAATTAAAGAGTTTCATAAATCGTACATGTGATTAAGCACAGATAAATGAATAATCACACAATGACTGAGTGACACACACATATGTAAATATATATTTATATTAAGTTAAGCTTAATATTAAGTTGTTATAATATATGTAGAGAGATGAATGAGATTATGAATCATTTCCACTTTCTTCGTCCGAACATGCCATGCTTGCCTCGTTTGCCTCCGAACATGCCGTGCTTACCACGCTTGTACTTCCCTCCTCCAAACATACTGTGCTTCCCTCGCTTGTACTTTCCTCCTCCAAAAAAACCTCTTTTGTATTTTCCGTGGCCGTGGTGCCCGTAGCCTCCGTGATGACCTGCGTGGTGACCTCCCATTGCAGCCGCGGCCGCTGTTGCCGCTCCAGCTATCAGTCCCCCAACTCCTCCTCCAAGACCTATTCATATGATAGGGGCAGTCATGTGAACCAAAACATGATAAGAGGTTAACTTGCATATGAACGGACCAAACCAAACTGAGCTAAAACTAGACCAAAGTATCGGACCAAAGCCATGTTCTGACAAAAAAAAGATCGGACCAAACCCATATTCATTCGAAGTTTCTAACTAAAATGATGAACGAACAAACACACACAAACAAAAAAAAAAAAAACAAAAAAAAAAGTTGTAGAAAAAAAAAGAATCTAATAGCCAAATTACAGAGAAATAATTAATCAAAACATTAAAATTACTTTGGTTTATATACGGGTATTTATATAACACGAAATTCTCCTCAACTTGAAATACGATATTATTGTTAAGAGTTTTATAAACTTGAGAGAAAAACCAAACATAAATCAACGTTGTAACCAAGCAATACTTTTGGAATTTCACATCGCATAATACGATATATGGTTTAAGAACCTATATGGCTTTGAATGAACCAAGATTAGTTCAAAACATTTTGTCTTTCCACTCAAAACATACTGGTCGGTCTATTTTTTTTTAATTCCAAAGGTAAGTTAACAAATAGAAAGAAGACAACATTTCGGTTAAATAAAAAACCTGGACGAGGACCGGATGGTCCGGGGTAACCGGCAGGAGGATAAGCACCGGGAGGAGGTGGATAAGCGGCGGGTGGATAGCCGTGAGGTGGCGGAGGATAACCTTGTGGAGGGTAAGCTCCCGGTGGAGGATAAGCTCCAGGTGGTGGAGGATAAGCTCCCGGCGGATACCCATGTCCGTGATGGTTATGATGTGAGAAGAATCCTTTGTCCTGTTCGTGGTGCTTATCTTTACCCATCTTTAATTACTTAAAAGATTCAAAAACAAGAACTTGAGAGATATGATGATCTGAATAGAGAGAGAGAGAAATTGATAATACAAGATTTGGTAATATAAACTATATACTATGTGATGTTTAGATACACATTTGTGCGTACGTATTGGTATGTGTAGCGAAAAAGGCTCTTGGCTATTGATTTAAAGCGAAATGGACGCGTTGGCGCATGCTCGTTTTAACAACACATTCTTCTTCCTCCACTGATCATGACACGTTTCATCTCCATCAAATAATAAAATACATGTGACCCATTCATTCATTTGCAATAACCAATAACGAAATCTACACCTTTAAGCGAATTGGTTGCTCACACGATACATAATGCATTTAGTGATATCCCAATAAATGAGCAAGGAAGCCTCAAAGACAGCGAGATCAAAACCAAGATGAAGAGGTAAAATATCTCACAAAATCACGATATCAATATTAAGACAAACTTGTCGAACTACATAGTATTCTCCAGTAGATAGGGACCAAAAGAGAGTTTTGTTTCTTGGTTTGTTAACATACCAAAAGCTCAAACGGGTCTAGAGAGTTTTTCATATACAACCCGAATTGAACCACAAAAAGGCAAACCATTTTTTTTAGATAGGATAACTACGTTAGATAAACCTCACCAAATCAAACAGATTTGGGAAAATGTGGTGACAGGAGCTTCATGATCTCTGTGATTCCAACTTTGTCTTTGCCATCGAAAATCGTCTTCAACTTCGCATCGCAGTGTATCTCCCTCTTGTTCGCCGGATTCTACAACGGAAACAAAATGCTTTAGCAATGAATCAAGCTTAACATCAGATACTTACTTAATCCAATCAACACAATGTTGCACCATTCAACACTCGAGCTCCATGACAATAGAGAACTCCAACACTCAAACAGACCAATACCTTTCAAGTTCTCCAAGATAATAACCAACACAACGATCAAAGTACTAATCTTCACAAACCAAACCCACAACATTAATCGTATCTATACACAAACAACGAAACAATCCATTCTCAACCGCAAGATAACAGAGCTATGAATCCCCAAAAAAACAAAAAAAAACAGAGAAGACTATAGTCAAAACCTGCCTTATTTTTTCCATTTAACAGATCAAATCTACTAACAAAATCCAGCTAAATCAAAGCAACAGAATGTTTGCTTTTCCAATGAGGATGCAAACACTTACAGCTTATGATTAGATAGTAGATACACTCAACCTCAATACATTGTTCAACCAGTCAAAAGAACTCAAAAGCTCAATGAAAATAGAAAACTTGAGACTCAAAAGACCAAAACCTTTCAAGTTCTCCAACATTTCAAGCTTAAGACCAAATACTTAAGCTAACAACCATACAAACGAACTCAACCTGACCCCAACACTTAAAAATAACCAAGATAATCTTCACAACAAAACCCAGAAAATGCTTAAATCGTATATACTCACAATCCAGTTTCAACCACAAGACAATATGCATACACTCAAAATCTGTGTTCTACGCAACAATCAAACTCATCTACAGAACAATCAAACTTGTCTACATGCAACAATCATCTGTTCTCTATGATTACTAAAGTCTCTACTAAAGCAACACCAAATCCCTAAGTTCATAAACAAGTAACAGGGATCTAAGGAAACTAAAAAAAAAAACCCTACTCCGAAATCAACGAACCTGGAGATTGTGAAGCTTAACATACTCCCAAACCTTCTTAACGGCGGTACCACGAGTGAGTTGGGTTTCTCCGGCGAAGCTAGCCAACGGCTGCGAGACTGTAAACACCTTGAACACCCCTTTTCCTTCTTTACCAGCAGCTCCAGCGACAGTAACGGCCTCAGCTGTCGCCGCCTTCGCCATCAGTGTCCTGAACCCTCCAAAAACCCTAGAAATTGCCGCCATTTTTTTCCGAGAAGAGACAAAAGAGAGAAATGCTAAAACCCTAAGAAGTAAACTCGGAGGGGCAGAAAGAGAGAGACTCTTGTGGTTTTATTAACAGGCCTAAATGGGCCTTGATCAAAATTTGGAGCATTAAGGATATTTTTTATGGAGAATAATGTAAAATGCAAGGGGTTAACATGCAATTAAAGATGACTTATTTTTTAATTCGGTCATAAAAAACGACATCGTTTTTAGAGGATGATATTTTTGGAACGCTGCTACACCTACATCGCCGCAATAGGCTCTTCGTCTCCGCTTGCGGCACCGTCGTCACATCTTGCTTACCGGAAACGATGCGGTGAGTGGAAACCGTAATTAATATCATTTGTGTTAACTTGTGCTGATGGTTCTACAATTTTTTGCTCTTGATCATTCTCTGAAGTATTGAGTATAGTTATGTCTCTGAAACTAGCTGGACTTGTTCCTTTAGGTGGATATGTGTATATGACATTTCCATCATTACTTAGATAACACATTTGGCTCTCTTCTTTATCTAATGAGCATATATTACCACTAGATTGATATGGTGAGTCACATCTTGTTCAATCAAATGGTGAATGACAAGGAGTTTAACAAATTTGGTTGATGTGAATGAGTTAAGAGATTGCATTTGTTTTCTCATCCTCTCTGGTTAGTTTATGTTATCTTTGTTATGGTAAAGATGGCTTATGTTCAGTTTCTTTAAATGTTAGTAGTACACTAAAAACAGCAACTAGTGTGTGTACTTATTATATATATATATGGTAATAAAGGAGGGTGAAAGAGCATGATTAGATCACTTGCTTTCGTATGTATGTCACTCAACTAGAAAAATGATGATGTATTTAGGTCTGAGAAAGCAACAAGAAGTTAGTGAATGACGACGTTTCGAGTTTTTACTTGGGGGGTTTTTATTTTATAAGATGGTTCTTTCTTGGTGATGACATTGACACTTGCCAAAGTAGAGAGTGACATGGATTTCTCTTGTGATGTTCTTTTTTTTGCATCAGCTTCCACTTGACTAAAGTGAATCACGTTTTAATGTGTAAGCATATCTTGTGGGCCTTTGTCATCCCAATGATTTGTTTGATTTTCTTTTTTTTTTCTTGCTCTCCTCTATGTTGTTGTTCTGCATTCACTGTAGTAGCCTCCCCACTTCTTTCTTTTGTGTTTAATTATTGTGTAGCTAAAACGATGTGAAACTATAACAGCCATTTAAAGTTTCAATTATTCGTTTCCGTATTTCTATGAAAGCGAAAGCACATTCCTGTAGCTGTGTTGACATACATAATTCTGCAGTTAAAAAAGTTTGCTTTTCGTTTGTTTTTTTTTAGTTTAATGTGTGGTAAGGAAACATCAAAGTTATACCAGTAAAGAAGTTTTAGGTGACAATGAGAGCCACATTCAGGTGTCTTTGCTTATGTCCTGTCGTTGTTATTATCAGCAGCAACTTGTTATAATTCTTATCTGATACATTCTCATTTGATTTTTTTCACCAGTTGATGCACTTGCAGGTGACTATTGTAAGGTGTAAAAGAGATAGAGTAGACCTTTTCTTTTAAGGAACCCCACAAAAGATACAACAATCATCTCCATGGTAAGAGTGGACCGGGAAGTTCAGTCACTTTCGTCACACTGTTTTGCAAATGGGAACTTAGTATATACTTGGCTTCCCTTTCTTATCTTATACATTATCTCACTGTTTTATTCTCAAACTTAGGAATATTATCATCATCTAAGCCTAAAATATAAAAAACAAAGTCGTCGGATATATATATCTCGGATACGTAAGTAAAATCGACCAAAATTCGACGACGTTTTTTTTATCTTTTCTAATACTAATATTATTCCATTGGTTGCTGCAGTGGTGGAAAATTTCTTTGGAGCTTCTTGGTGTTTACCTTGTTGTTACCTCAACTTCACTCGATGCAGTGCCATGTAGGCTATGAGTCAATAACCAACCAACATCACTCCCATAACAAACACGTCGATCCACAAATTGTTCAGTCCCATTGACTTGATTGCTGGGAAATCTCCAACTCTGCACCAGACTCCCTTTGAACACTCATAGTAGTCGTCATCAGTGTATTGAATACCCAAAAGCAGCTTGTAGCAGTAGTAGCTATAGCTTAGGTACTTGAGCCATACGATGAAAGGAGGGATTTGCTGCACGTAATACCCTCCAGCTATGAGAAACACGAGTGTAGTAACAGATGCTAACGTTGTGGCTTGCTTGATGTTCATAAGCAGAGCACCAAAGGCTAAGCCAAGACCTTGAGCGACAAGGACGGAGTAGAGAACAACCAGTAGTGAGAGGATAAACGTTGTTGGGTCTGGTTTAAGTCCACCCATCCAGTAAATTATGAACACAAAAGCAGTTGGAAGGGCAAGTTCCAAGGGCAGGTCCCCAACGTTTCTAGCCATAAAATAGGAGGAGAGACGGTACATTCCTGAAGAACGTTCCTTGATTAGCATTCTTTTCTCTTGAGGAAATGTGAAAACCGCGTTGTATAGCGGGTAGAAGCCCCAAAAGACTGAGAAGAAGAAGAGCAAGGCAGTCTGCATTCAGAGTAAATGTAGAATGATGGTTAGAAGATTGATATGCAGGTTCAAAAAATGCGTGTTAGCTTCACTGTGATGGGAAGAAGAGTAGTGATTAATTCATGATGATCATTAGCATAAAGAAGAAGAGCCTTACTCTATCTTGGATGTGAGATTTTGGAGTATGCCACCATAGAAGGCCACCAAGAAAAGCTACACTGATGACTTGGAATATCCTGAGCTTGTTGAAAGATTCGAATCTCCTCTCTCTGACTCCTCTTTGGAGCAATACAGTGAACTGGTACCACCAAGTTGTGCACCATTGTTCTGACTTGAGATTTTTGGCTGCTCCATTTAAAGGACAAATAAGTCAGGCTATAATTGATGTAGAAGAGTAGAAACAGAATTAAAAAAAAAAAAAAAGGCTACTTTAAAAAGCATAAATTACCAGCAGCTTTGGTGTAGTCATAGCTTTGAGATTCCGCATTGCAGAGTTCAGCTTTCAGTTTAGCAGAAATGTTTTTCTCATAAGCTGAAACAAGGGTTTCTTTTACTGTCTTCTGTTCTTGTTCCGTGGTCTCCTTCTGAGAATCAGGTGGGATTCCTGAGGTTTACCAAGTTTTGATGAATTAAGAAGGCTTTCTTATTTTCATTTTTTTATCATCTAGAAGCTTAAAGAGAAAGGTCGCTTACCGTTTGCAAGGTCAAGTAAAAGGTCAGCTGGGTTAACTGTCATGGAAGTGGAGAATCCAAGAGAACTGAAATATTCCATAGCAGAAGATGCAGAGCCATAGTAGATGGGACTTCCTTCAGAGAGCAAAACCACCTTGTCAAACATATGGTATATACGGCTTGATGGCTGATGAATAGTGGTGACGACTGTTCTTCCTCCAGAAGCCAGCCGTTTGATTGTGGTTATAATGCGGTGAGCAGTGGTCGAATCAAGACCTGAAGTTGGTTCATCAAGAAGGAGCAAGCTAGGATTGATCAGCATTTCTTGACCAATGCTAACCCTTTTTTTCTCACCTCCTGATATTCCTCTGAACAGTGGTCCTCCTATCATGCTGTTTGTACACCGATTTAATCCGAGTTCAGCGATAACTCGGTCCACATGCTCAGCCTTCTCGTCTCTGGTCAAGCTACTTGGTAGCCGTAGAAGTGCAGTAAAGAAGAGAGTCTCCCAAACCGTGAGGTGAGGGTACAGGACGTCATCCTGAGCAACAAACCCTGTTCTGCGTTTGATGCAGCCGGAGAAAGGCTGACCGTTGTACATGACTTTACCTGAGAAAGTTTTGGAGAGGCGGCCCCCGAGAGCTGAGAGAAGAGTGGTTTTGCCACTGCCTGAGGGACCTAACATGGCTAGAATCTCTCCTGGACAAACCATTCCTGTTATCCCATTCAGAATCGTCTTCTCTTTGCTTTTCCATGATCCCAAGCACTGACTACTTGTCTGCTCTATCTTAACCTTGTACACAACCTCCTCAAACTGTACAACCACAAAGCAACCAACAGAAATATCATTAGAAGGATGTTCCGTTTTATGATCAACTACCAAGGTAGAGGAAGAAGAGAAAGTTATATTTCTGATGAGATTTAGGTGAAACTCAAAAGCTCAGCATAATATTAAAACAAGAAGTGAACAAGTTTGTTTTTCTTTTTTTTTTTTCAGGAGAGAGAGACACCTTGAGAGTTATGGGGTACATGGACATCTGGAGACCAGGTTGTGAAGTGACCATGGGGAAGGCTAGTACAGATTTGCTCTGCGTTTCTGACATGTCTGGCAAACCTTGTACCATGCCTCCACCATCTTCTTCAGGCCTTGGTGCTATGCAGTTCTGAGGCATGATGACTCCTAAACCAGTTTCTCTACTCGTCCTCGTAGTTGTAACTGTTGCAGCCGTCGTGAGGCTCTTAAGGAAAGCTCTTAATGGTCCTAATGGTGTTAGAGTAAACAAACAAAGGTAAGAAAGCTTAAAAGCAAGTGAGTTTTGGTTACTTTCTTCTTGATCTCCCTCAAAGGGAAACCATGTGAGCACATGTATATATAGTAGTATGGGAAAGCACCCTCACACACTTAGAATTACTCCTCTGTATTGCAAGAACAGAAAGGGGAAGAGAGAGAGACAGATAAAAAAAGGCTTTCTTTACGATGTTGGCCGATCAATCGTCTATATGGTGGGTTCCCACCTTCTCTCTCTCTCTTGCTCTCTCTCTCTATCTCTCACCTCCCTTTTGGTTAATTTATTCTAAAGCTAACTCCTTTACCAAATATTTATACCTATCTCTTCCTTTGTTCCAATTATCAGAATCTTACCTCTAGTTCCAAATAGATTAAACAAAGGAGGTACTCTCTTGAGTCTTGACTCCTGTGGATTCTAATATTTGAACTGTCGCTTTAGAACAAAGTTGTTTCTATTGTTAATTCATCAGCTGTTGTTAGGTACTCCGAAGCTCTTAACCGTTTGATGTGATTGCAGACTATCACAGAGTGACACGGTCGTTAGCAAGATTTGGAAAAAAGGTGCCCAAAGCATAAGTACTAGATGCTTACTTACACGCTTCAAATTCAAACTATTCGACTTGGTAACTTCTTGAACTTGTTTCTTTCACACAATATGATTTACATTTACATTGACATAAAACCAAAAAGTGGAAATGAAAAGGACGAGACTTTGCGGATACACGACCAATAATTATGCTCTCCACCATTTCAGAACTCTAAACTGCCTATATCACAACCGATCCAAGTGGGAAGATCCTCTAAATCTTTAAAAAAGAGTAAAATATCTTATAATCCTTTGGCAATATTATTTTTTAGATAGATCTCACATGGCATCTCATACCGTTTTCTATATTTCTGCATTATCAAGCTTTCATGTGCTGGTGTAGCCTGCATGTGGAACACTTTGTTTCCTCAAGAAATTATTTCTACCTAAAAAAAAAAAACAGCTAGCACACCATATAAATAGTAAATAGATCTGGTGATCTGGTCATAGATACTCTTCCTTTCACTATCCATATGAAAAAGAAAAAAAAAAAAAAAAAAAAAAAAAACTCAAAATTGCGCAGCACAACGACAGTTTTATGATTCTACATAGTGAATGTCTCATGTCTATCGGTTCGTCATATCTTGTAGGCGTTCATATGACACATTAAAAAAGTTACAGCATACCCGCGACAAAAACTGAAGGTCATATTCTTGTGATAGCCTGAGAATCTTATACCACTATTCTTGTCTAACCACCAGGGATTTAGATATATGTGATTGCTCGAATTCGAAAACATAAATAATCTGTCTTATCCGGCGACGACTAAAATCCAATAGAGGGTAAGTTCGTTTGATAGAGAAATTCTGTAATGTCTGGTTAAAATGTATGGATAGAGACATCATTAGAATGATCAGGCTTAACCTCTAGTGAATTCTCCATCATCCAAATATAAAGACAAGTATCTTCGCACGTTGTTCTTGTTGTTATTTGAACAGAATGGGATACATTTTCAGACAGAAGTTGACACTATAGGCATCTCTTTTCCAACGTCACATTACTAAAATCATTTCTCTGTGTTTTTTTTTTTTTTTTGTTAATTTGCTTCTTTCTGTTTTTTTTTTTTTTTTTTTTTGTCATTTTTTTTATAGAAAACTCTAATTACTGGATCCGGAGGTAGTCTTTAGTAAACAGCTAAAGGGGACGAACCCGGATCGGCGGATCCAAAAAGATAAGACTGTCTAGCCAGTAAATCTCTTGTACAGTAGTAGTATAGTAATAACTAATAATTGACATTTTTCTCTATTTTTATTATGTAATTAAGAATCGAAATTTGATGTCAATTCTTAGTCAAACTTTTTATACGTAATTAAGATTATTTAAACATTTTAGAAGTAGTAGGTAAATTGTTATTCAATTATTCTTTATATTAATATTTTATAAAGTGAAATAATGTAGTTACGTGATCTCTTAATTTCATATATATATATATATTTTGAGTGGAAAATAATAATAATTATGACTTGTGATGAATAAGAGTCGTTTTGGAAGTTTTTTGTTTTGCTTGTTCTGACAAATAGAAATGTATAAACAAAAAATGAGGTTAAATGTCATTCACTTATTCTTTAAATTAAACATTTTGAAGAAAGAGAAAAAAACAAGTAAAAAATTTATATAATCCATGTTAGGATTGATTTTTTTGGATCCTCTAGTCTTGACTGTTAAGTTTGTTCGTATTAGGAAGACATCGTTTATTTGAAAATAACGGCGGCAAGCATAGGATAACTGATTCAAGTACTGAGAGCAAACCAAGCTGGATCTATGTAGATGTTTGGTGGAGGATCGATGTAGCCTCAGACCAACTATTTTAAAAAAAAACTAGTGCGTCCTCTTGAAGATTCTTCATTCTTGGACGCTTAGGGAATCACATATTCACATGTGTTAACTCTATCTCTAATTTTTAGGAAACACCTTTACAATTCCCCAATCGTTGCTATCCCACGCCGAAACAAACCTCTAGTTTGTTCGGACTCAGACAAATATCATGCTAAACGTCTTTTTGACTCCGTTAAGTGCGAGTTTACAAAAGTTGGGGTGCTGCCATAAAACGTTACGAGATCTTTACTAAAGCAAGCACGTAGGCTAACTGATAGCCCTCCCGTCCGTCTGTTTGATTCCCAAACTTGGAACTTGCGAATTGTGACCGCAAGGAGTCACGACTTACTGTTATACTAACACATAAATTTTTCATTTTATAATCACTGCACATAAGTTAAGTATTATACTGATAATAGTGCTTGTATAATTTTTCATTTTATAATCACTTCACATATGTAAAGACACGTATATACTATATCACATAGGTAATTTTAATATGCAAATGATTTTTTGTATAATTATTTATTACAAGCTTATTTTGGGTGAGTTTATTAATTAAGAAGAAAAACAAAACAATCTTAAGGTTTGGATCAAAGCTTTTTATTTCACTTAGGTTTGTTTGAACTTAAATAATATATGTTACAATAACGTTTTCATCATACTAATTATAGAATAGATTATTTTATATAGTAAGTGTACTAGTCTAATTACTCGCTGTCTCAATTTATCATTTAATAACTAGTATTGTTTATTGAGATACATGGTTCAAGTACTCGGACCTAGGAACTATTTATGACGTTCATTACACAATTTCGGCGAAGCAATCTTAGATAAACGACGCAATTATTTTTTGGATTAAATCGACTTGTAGAGGTCATATATATGTGGATCAAAAAGAGGATCTGATTCTTGCAAATAGTACCTTCTTGGCCATTGAATACAAGAGCCAACACACAGAACAATAGGGGCATGTGGAACTATATAATAAGTTTTCTTTTTACTAATTGCAGAAAATGAGAATATTATAAAACACATTCCTTCTTGTTTCTTTAGTAGTTTATTCTGTTGTTCATATAAAAATGTATTCTATTATTCTATATGTTTGTGCATTATTTATCTCTTGACCTTTTTATATATAGAAACGGCCTTAAGAGACTATTTAAATTTTTAATATATATTATTAATTTTTCTTTTGCTTCGCCAATTTTATTCACACTTGTCATTATTTAAAAAGGATAACATAATTGAAAAAAATGATCGCGACTGTTTTCTAGAGGTTCATTGCATGATTATTTGGAACCGACCAGTTCAATTGCGAGACCTAATTGCATGTTTTATATTTTGTTTATTCCCTTGTTACGTTTGATAAGGGTAATCTATATCAGTTAAAAGCAGACAGTTTTGAACAAAAGAAACTCCTAAATGGGTTGCATATTACAGCCATTAATGGAATTAAGCAGTAAAGAACAGTCTCTAGATAGCCTTGGACGAGCTTGAAGTTACCATCATACGACTTTCGAAGATGTGTTAGTAAATTTGCGTTGTTAGTTTGTATATTACGGATATCATGGACCATGATTCATGGTATTAGTATCATACACCACGGTAATTAGTTCGTTATATATATCGACAGACGACAAATAGTCATTTATACAAATGTGATCATCTTTGCATGAGTAGATTTTTAAAAAGTCACATTCATTTTGATACCTTTCGTTCTCTAAGTTATTCCTACTACATTATATGTTCAGTTAGTTAGTTTTTCTGTAAATTTGTTTTTCAATTATATAATTATAACCATCACTTTTATTTTGCATATTTTATGCTATATTCTGTATTGTCTTATCAGCTGAGGTTGCAGTCACTTTTTTTTTTTTTTTTTTTTAGTATTTCTTGGTTACGGCTATAATACTCATAAGGTCAAAGCTTTATGGAGAATCGACAACTACTGAAGATAGATGCACTGTACTAATTGTTTTGTTTAGAGAAGTCGCGTTGCGTTTACGAGCATTGCGAATTTGTTATTTTTCTTTTATGTTATCCCATAAGAATCATTCGGTTAGCAAATGTTTTCCCATATCAAATATAATTATAATATCAAGGAAGATTGAGAATTAAGATGATATGGCAAAGGAGATTTACTTATGGTGTAAAATGATAGTTAGAATACGATCCTCCTCATCCTGATTCGCCTCGCGTGGAAAGTTCACCGATAAAAAAAAAATTCGGATTCTTTGGTTAGTTATGTAATTCAAATGTAATGTCATTCTTTGAATTATAATGCCCACTAGCTTGTAATTTTGCATGAATCCGAATATAAAGACTAGATATTATTTGAATATTAGAGGATGCCGGAATTTTCATATTTTTAATGGTTGTCAAAGATTAAAGCAACTAAGAAAATTAATGTTTAAATGGCTGAAACTTTTTTTGTTTTGTTTTGCGTGGGTAATTGTTGAATACATATATATATATATATACTCTGTCCAATAACAGTTGGAGGACTCTTGATTTAAATGGATTAAGCAACCTTTGAGATCTTAAAACTTAATTAACCATGTTTATGAATATATTTATATTTTTAGAAAGTTATATAATTATATGCAAATATAAACAGATTGGTCGGTTTAAATCTTTTGTTCTTTTGTTTAACTCTCAATCTGTGCATCCATCCTTTCACTGTCCAAGTACTAAACCCTAGAATCGTTTGCACAACATGTAAGTTTTAAATCAAATATAAATTATAAATAGTTTCCTTTTTCGTTTAACAAAATCTTAGTGAAAGGGACTTATCCTTTCACTTTCAACTTCATTCGTTTAACCCTTTTAACCCAAAAATATTTATAAAAAAAAAAAAAAAAAAAAAAAAAAAAAAAAAAAACAATAATATTTTTTCTTCCCTACCCCGGAATCCTCAAAACGAGATACCATTAATATAAAAAAAAATCCCATATATGCAGTATAATTTATTATTTTAGCATATAGCATATTCGTGTATATATATTTCATATAGAGAAGACTCTCTATTACAGAATTATTCACCTTATTTCATTATATTATAAAAATATTTACACACGCACGGCTAATTCCATGATTCCAAGTACCACACCTATTTTTTAGAGTTTGATCTTAAACGCATAACCCTCGATTTGCTTGATACGTTGATTTAAATTACAGATAATATAAAGAAAAGAGCATCTAATTATCTTCAGAGAATACTATATAATAAATATGCTATACATATATTTTATATAAATAGAGTGTACTATTTCAGCATTTGATCTTTTTTAGTGTGGACTCCAAGTGGAGCCAGACAGTCTTTGCCTTTTCTTTTTTCTCTTCTTTCAAAATTGTTTCTGATTATTAATTTAATTGTTTAAGATTTTCTTTTACTAATTTGATAATTTCTTTGGTGCGCATCCTCTCCGATGGCACCACTTTTTGCCACCAACTTGCTTATATTATATATTATAGTATATATGATATATCAAAGATTCAAGAAAAGTAATAATTGTATATAATACATAGATCACATACATTATTCTGATATAATATGTGTGTATATATATATAATATATGCGAATCTTGTTCATTGGTGTAGTCGTATTTGATTTAAAAATGAAATATACAGAAACAAAAACTATTGAATTAGGGAGAATAGTCTAGTACGGTAGTTTTTGCCCCAAAAAAAGTCTAATATTAGTTTGATTATTCGTACAAAACAGTAACTATTAGTTCGATATGTGTCGTAGACTCGTAGTGGTGGAGAAAATGTCATTTAGTGAGTTTGAATATTAGTTCAGAATCCGACACGTGTCACGCACTCTGACACTCTAGTGGTGGGTGCTTGTTCTCATGTCAGGTTCCTGACTCCTGATTACGTTTAAATTAATTAAGAACTGATTTAAGAAATTCATATTGTTTAAACGAGGGGTAGATGTGTGACCCAGCCACTAATTATATTTTGATTCTTAATGAACTACAAAATTAAAAAGCAAGAGCAAGTACTTACTTAGTTATACGAAGTATATGTAAGTTAAAACATAATTAGGTTAGTGGTATATTATATCTTCGTAGTTTACCTAAGCTAGGTTTGATGCATGGTTCTTATTCTATAAGAAAGAGTCTAAAAAAAAAAAAACCATTTCACAATTTATTGTTGAAAAAATGTCACAGTATCCAGTATATAAAATATATACACATGACATGTATAGAGTGTACACGAATCATATAGTAATCATGGTATATATATATATATATACATAATCTTGTAAATCTTGTAATTAAATATGTTACATTCATCACTTTATCAAAAAAAAAAAAAAAAAATATGTTACATTCAAGATTCAAGATTTGCCATTATTAAAGTTGTCTCATACTAAATAAAATGGTGTCGCCTAAGAATGAGTTTTTGATCCATTGTTTTAGGATCGGAACTAAATTTTTGTATTAATGTACATATATAGTAAATTCATAAAATATAGATTTTTCGAAACATATATATGTGTTAGATTTCAAGTCGGATCCAATAAGAGAATCGGTGTGGTCGTACACCTTTCCTAGGTTTGGTGTTGGCTACGTATCCATGTGTTATTATTAGTTATTGCATGAACTTCTGGTTCGCTATAATTATATGGTTTGCCCTTTTTCTCAATAACTTGGTAGGTCAATTGCTCGCTCTTAAAAAAACATAATAAATTGCTGTAAAATGTAAATAATTGGTGTCTCAACAAAATATTTATCTTAATACTTTAACTGTGTTAGCAAGCAGTCGCATTAGATTGTTCAATTCGCTTCGTTGTGTTGGATCATCATCAAGATTTTCTTACAATACTACGATAATTTAATACTTTTAATACACTATTTTAGTAATAATAGTTTTTTGGCGTTAAAAACTAAAATTTACGTTTATTTAATAAATTAAATTTAATATATGTAACTAAAAGTTATAATTAATTTTCAAAAGAAGATAAAATAAAAACTATAATTTAAAACGCATTAAAAGAAATTGGTAAGCGTTAATCATATGCGCGAAGTTGATTTAATTTTATATTTTCTCAAAAATATTTAAATATAAAATAGTTATTTACGGTATAGATATTTAGTCAAATAATCTTCTTTAATTTTTTCAAATATACAATTATTTCGTAATTAGAAACCAGGATATAAAAAAAGCACAAAATAAAATTGTTACGCAAAAGAATTAATAAATTGTACATTTCAACTATGTCAAGTTCATGGACTTTCATCTTTCTAGAGCTCTACTCGACCGGCCAAATTAATTATTCAGATGTGGCGATGGTTGGGACTGAGTTCTATATACATCATATCTATGAACCAGTATTGATCGTGATGACATGTGAAAGAATTCACTTAAATGTTCGGTTGATGCAACTTCGGGTCATTCTCACTGATTCTTATATAATTTTAATTAACTCTTACTCATTCTTTCGTGTGGCTTATGATCTTTTGATCTAGAATATATATTATATTTTATAGTTTTATCGTTAGAGAGACATGTAAAGTAAAAGTGTAAAACTAAGCAAAATTATAATTATCCTTTATTAAAAATGAGTGACGAATTAGTAACTAAACAAACTAGTCAGTATTGAAATAATCCGCTCTCTAACAAAGTCCTTTGTTTGTTTTGTCACTATTTAACAATTAAAAAAAATTCACTTATCCATTTTAATCTTTAGTATGTGAATCTGCTCACTATACTGCATTAACTCCGGTATCATATAATGTCACCATAATGATCTGTATAATGTTTGTCATTGAGGTCATTATGATTGAAATATTGTGATGATGTAGATCTAAAAGATAATAAAAACTTTGGAGTTTTATATAAACAGAGATATGATGTGAAATAAGATGGAAAGAGAAAACAAAAAACAACACACACACACGCGTGGAAAGTGGGAGTAACGGTGGGATGCAATCTTCGGTGTTAGCTAAGAAAGCACTCAAAATGAGATCAGAAGTTTTTTGTGAACACTCTCACCAATCATCGTCTCCTCTTATCTTTTTTATAACTCACTTTATTTATATTATCTTCTTCATTTCACATCAGCTGTTTTTTTTGTTTATTGGTTTTTTTTCCTATCGTAAATAATTGTATCATGATGAATATCAAGAACAGCTTACTTACTATTACATATTTACCTTAAGTTGGTTGTGAGATATGCTATAGAAAAGCTATTGTGCACATGCTATTAGACAGTGCTAAGATAATCCTATTGTTGATTTATTTTGAGATTTTTTATCGTCAATATACTGTTGTATATATATAGACTTTAAGATTAGTGAAAACTTAAGATTTTTTTTGTTTCCTTTATTAAAAAAAAAAAGAATTGTTCACAATATATCATGTTTTTAAGTCATGTTTTCACGAAAAACAAAATAATATATCTTATTATATAAAGTTGGATTTTCAAAGTTAGACATTAACAAGATTATGACACGTGTCAAGTATACTAATAAGATTTTAACATGTGTCAAAATTATTATTTATCAAAACAGTTAATTAAAATAATAACATAAAAATTATTATTTTTTAAAACAGCTAATTAAGATAATAACATTAAATCTACATAAAATTTACATCTTTATATTTAAAAAAAAATTCCTAAATCAGAAAGAAAAATTAACAAAACTAATATATTTTCCATTGTACGTTAATAATATTAAATGTGTTTTCTCAATTAGATTTTGACATGTATAAACAAAAATAATAATTCATTAAGCATGTATATTATTATTAATCAAGAAATAGTGAATAACAAATCTAAAAAAATAATATAAGTTATGTCAAAAGAATTATTATTTTGAAACGTAATAGGAACAGCTAATTAAGAAAAATTATATCTACAAAACATTTACATGTTTATATCAAAATCTTTGATCTTTGATTTTTTTTCCCTGGTATAATTTTGCCGATCTATTTTGGATCCTTTATTTGTGCGGGTTCTTCAATGGAAGTTATCAGATGCAATGAAATGAAATCAAAATATATAAAACCCTCTAAATTAATCGAGGATGGAGACACTGATGGAAGTTCCCAAAGTAATTCTACAGTTAATAGCATTATAAGTTTCGAAGATTAGTCGGTGGTTGATGTATTTGGTCAAAATCTAGAGTTTTATCTTCTGGTTAATGACAATGATACAAGTACTGAAATAAAAGCTGCTTGATCGAGTAACTGAGAAGGTATTTTGTACTTTGGGAAGTTGGAACGGTAAACCGTTTTAAAATTCGTTTCAAACCTGATTTATGTGGTTTTCTATCGGATTTGATTCGTAAACCATTTAAATCCAGATATTTAGAGAAATATATGAGAACTTTTTATTCGGATAGAAATAAGTTAAGAACTTACGTTTCGAGAATATTTGAGATGAGGTCATAGTTCTAAGTAGTTTTGAAATGTTTTAAAATTTGACAATAATAATATTAGTAATGATGAGTATTTGGCAAAAAATTTGGTGGGATAATTGTTATAATTGTTATAATATATTAAAATATATATATATATAAATAAGTGTATGAAGGTAAATACAAATATGATTTTTTCTCTAACTAAAACTACTTATATATTTAATTCAGAAATAAAATTACTTTTTATTTTTTTAAATTTTTTTTAAGATTTAGGATTTATTTTTTTCAACAATTTTTAAACCCGCACATCGTGCGAGCCCTTATCTAGTATATATATATATATTGGCCATGTTTGTTTTATAATCGCTGGGTTAGCGATCAGCCACTCAAAATAATAACTAACATGGGTGTTAAATATGTGGGGAGTAATACGGACGACACCGATATGATCACTTTTAAATGTAGTCGCATATAAAAATGATTGCAGTTTTTTCAAGCGACACTAACAACACCGACATCTCTTCTAAAAATAGTCGCAGCGACACTTTTTCTATTCATCAACCTGTTCTTTTGTTGTTGTTAACGTTTAATTTTCTGTCGCTAATCGCTGATGCAATGATCATAAAACGAATAGGGCCATTAAAACGTGAATACTTGAAAAAAAAACTATATACCATTTATCACTAATAATTCAAATAGTTACAAGTCTAAAAATTTTACCAAATAAACTTTGCTAGAATGATACTAAATGGGAGAAAAGTATATGAGCCAAAATAACATGACATGATATGTGTATACGTATGTATTCGAAAGACAAGATGGGAAGAAAGCGATAAAAGAAGATCTTTCAAAGTAATGTTTGTCTCTTCTCATTTGATTTTCTGGCCCCTCCATCCCCTTACGCCCTAACCAATAATTTAAATTATATAATTATATTAACTGTTTTTTATATAAAGACCTGAGTAAATCAGTCTAAATAATTGTACTTGATCTTTTCACTTTATTTATAAAATTGACAGGATCAGTGTATATATATATATATATATATATATATATATATCTTCATGTATTATTTTCATTGAAATTAAACATTCTAATTCACACAAATGAATGAACTATTGTTTATATTTTTAGTTATTTTATTATTCCTAAAATTGTACTATTCTTTGTTTTACATCTATTTTGTTTGGTTTCTTACATAAAATGTCATTTATTAAGGCAAAACTTACGAATACGCCTTTTTACTATAATTTTATGGATATGCCATTTTTCAACACTTAGAAATATCTATATCTTGTGATTTTTTTTGCTAAACTACATCTTTTATAACAAATACTAAACTCTAAGATAAAACCGTATAAACCAAACATAACATGTCAAATGCATGTTTAATCATATTATATAGATTAAAAATTGTAAAACTATAAAATTTTAGACAAAATAACGAAATCCATAAATGTCATTACAAAAATACTAAATTCATAATTGATTTCTTTTTGTTTAGTTAAAGCTAAGAATAAAATGTGGTTGCTGATAATATAATGATTTTTTTTTTGCAACATATAATGAAATAAATATGTTGTACCATTTGCACCAACATTCACGACCCTTCAGAAAACTATGAAAGTGCATCAGAGTTCTGACAGTGACACGATGCTGAGGAGAGTCCCAGAGGTCTGATTAGCTGACGTGACATGAAGTGTTGATGTGGAGAAAGATTGTTGGACAAAATGATGAGCCACGGGATTTGGAAGAAAGAAGCACTCGTGATATACTCGAAGATATAAGTGTATATCTCGTTAAGAGAATTATGAAGTAATATTCTTGGAGATCAAGGATATTTCCTTTTTGTTAGGATGCACAAAAATTTAGGTTAGAGATCTTGTGTGCGAGTATAAAAAGAAAGTTTGTGAGATTCGTAACCTTCAAGTATTCATAAAAAGGCTTACAAGGTGAGTGTGTTTTAAACTCTTTTAGATCTACACGTAATAAACAAGAGTTTTCATATAAGATTGAATAAAAAATGTTTGCTTGGCACGTTTCCAAGCGGGTTATGTGAATGTGTTCTTTATACCTTTACAAACTATTGTTTTGTGGATCAATGTAACGCATAAAAATTGGCGCGTTAAGAAACAAAAGTTAAAATATCATAATGTTGATTTAATGTTTTTGCTATTTTCCTCGCACATCAAATTTGTTCGATAGTGCTATTTTACGTGTAATTGTTTGAGTTTGAGCTCAAGAATTAGTTGCAAAAAAAAAAAAAAAAAAAAAAATAGCCCATTAGTTTACGTGGTTCAACACCCATTGCCTACATCATGAATTGAAACAGCATAACTTGATGGTATTTGAAAGAATCGATAATAAATCTCAAATTAGTTTCAAGATGTAGTACTAAATTAAAGGGTGATTAGAAGATTCTCAACTAATTATACTTAAAATTGTTTGGATAGTAAGAGTCTCCGATGTCTATATATTCATTTATTTTTGTCAATTGATGTCTAATACTAGTTATCAATATTATGGGAAATTAGTGACTGCAAAAAAAGTTTTGATTAAAATATTGGACGTGAAGAATTTAAAAAAAAAAAAAAATCTATAGTACCTAAAATTCGTTTGCTCATCACCATCGCTCATATATAATCTTTTGAACCATATCAATCAATCTTTCTATTAATATCCAAAGAAATCAACAATTACATCATATAAACCAACTAAATCAGATTTAATATAAACTATAACTATAATACACCTATATGTGTATATAGTTTTTTATAAAGTAAAAGAAGAAATATTAAAGAGAGGGAGAGAGAAGAGAGCTACGAGAGAGTGGGGGAGAGTAAAGGCTTTTTTTTGTATTCTTATTAACACTTTCTCACATTGTACAATTCATATTTATAGTGGAATGAAAGGGTTATGAGTCATCCTATTTATTAACATGGTAAAGACATGTGTGATGACATGTGTTGATGGATTAATCAACTTGTTTTACAACACTCCCCCTTTATTATCCATCACTAAAGAACTACGTACTGCCTCGTTAAAAACCTTATAATGGAAAAACTCATTGGGATAAAAACCATGACAAGGGAAAAAGAGTACAGTGACGTAATCTCCCCCTGGAAAAGATATGAGTGGTCTTTTCTTCAAAGATCTCGTAGATGACGCATCCCGATACTATGAATATGCTTTCTGAACATGGTAGTCGGAAGCGATTTTGTAAAGAGATCTGCTGCATTGTCACTTGAGCGGATGTGTTGAATTTCAACTTCCTTCTTTTGCTCGAGTTCTTGAGTGTAGGAGAAAAATCTTGGAGGTATATGCTCTATTCTGTCGCTCTTGATGTAACCTTCTTTGATTTGGGCAACACAAGCAGCATTGTCTTCGAATAATGTTGTTGGTTCTTTCTTGGTGACTATTCCACTTGATCCATGTATGTGGTTAGTCATTGATCTGAGCCATACACATTCCCTCGATGCTTCATGAAGAGCAATTATTTCTGCATGATTTGAGGAAGTGGCGACCAAAGTCTGTTTCTGTGAGCGCCACGAGATTGCAGTTCCTCCAATTGTGAAAACGTATCCAGTTTGGGATCGAGATTTATGTGGATCCGATAAATATCCTGCATCTGCAAAACCAACTAGACCAAACGCAGAGTTTCTACGATACAACAATCCCAAGTCAATCGTACCTTGAAGATAGCGGAATATGTGCTTAATTCCATTCCAGTGCCTGCGGGTAGGAGCTGAGTTGTATCTTGCAAGTAAATTAGTTGCAAATGCAATGTCTGGTCGGGTACAATTTGCAAGATACATAAGTCCACCGATAGCACTCATATAAGGTACTTCAGGACCAAGTATTTTTTCATTCTCTTCACAAGGTCTGAATGGATCTGTGTCAACATTCAGGGACCTACCGACCATTGGAGTACTCAAAGGAGTCGCTTTATCCATATAAAAGCGCTTTAGAATCTTTTTCGTATAATTTGACTGATGCACAAATAATCCATCTTGGAGATGTTCTATTTGAAGACCGAGACAAAATTTTGTCTTTCCAAGATCTTTCATTTCGAACTCTTCTTTCATATGAGTTCTAGCATCATCAATCTCCTTTTGAGTTCCAATTATATTGAGATCATCAACATATACAACAATGATCACAAATCCCGATGAGGATTTCTTTATAAAGACGTAAGGGCATATTTCATTATTTACATACCCTTTCTTCAATAAGTAATCGCTTAAGCGATTATACCACATGCGTCCGGATTGTTTTAATCCGTAAAGTGATCGCTGTAATTTTACCGCATATATCTCATTAGGCTTTTCCTTTAAAGTCTCAGGAACCTTAAATCCTTCTGGAATTTTCATGTGTATTTCATTATCCAATGATCCATATAAATACGCTGTCACTACATCCATAAGGTACATTTCTAAATTATTAGAAGCTGTTAGACTCATTAAGTATCTGAATGTAATTGCATCCATGACCGGAGAATATGTTTCCTCATAATCAACTCCCGGCCTTTGAGAAAAACCTTGTGCAACAAGTCGGGCTTTATATCGTGTTATCTCATCTTTCTCATTTCTCTTTCTCACGAAAACCCACTTGCACCCAACAGGTTTTATATCATTAGATGCAGTGACAATAGGTCCGAAGACATTTCTTTTGTTAAGGGAGAACAATTCAGTTTGCATTGCACTTTTCCATTTCTCCCAGTCAGGCCTTTGTTGGCACTCTGACACAGACCTTGGATCAGGATCATCATTTTCATAATCAATCTCTTTAGATACAGAAAAAGAAAATATTTCATTTTCATCATCGATTTCATCTCTAGCCCATAATTTTCCATCTTGGGCATAGTTAATAGAGATCTCATAATTTTCTGTATCATCTTCCTGATGACTTTTCTCTTCACTTGGTTCCTCTTGAACCTTTTCATTTTCGTCTCCCATTTTCTTTTTCTTTCGGGGATTTTTATCTTTAGAACCTATTGGCCTCCCCTGTTTCAATTGAACTTTAGGCTCATTAACCTTTTTCCCATTGATTTCCTCTCTAGGAATTTCAACTCTTGATGGTGCATTTGCAGCGGGAATATGGGATTTTGTCACCCTTTTTGTATCTGTGAACGCGTCTGGTAATTGATTTGCCAAATTTTGTAAATGTAGAATTTTCTGAACTTCCAGCTCACGTTGATTCGTAGGGGGATCAAGATGTACCAAAGATGGTGTATTCCATGTAATCTCTTTTGGTACCTGTTTAATTCCTCCCCCTAACGCTGGAAATTCATCTTCATTAAAATGGCAATCAGCAAAACGTGCTGTAAACATATCACCAGTTTGTGGTTCAAGATAATTTATGATACTCGGTGATGCATAACCGACGTATATTCCCAATCTCCTTTGTGGCCCCATTTTTGTTCTTTGCGGTGAGGCTATAGGAACATAAACCGCACATCCAAAAACACGGAGATGAGAAATATTTGGTTCTTGACCAGACGTTAATTGTAAAGGGGAATATGTATTGTATGCACTTGGTCGTATTTGGACCAACGCTGCAGCATGCAATATAGCATGACCCCATATAGAAATTGGGAGTTTTGTTCTCAATATCAACGGTCTAGCAATGAGTTGTAACCGTTTAATCAAAGATTCGGCCATGCCATTTTGTGTATGAACATGAGGGACCGGATGTTCAACATCAATTCCCATTGACATACAATATTCATTAAAAGCTTGTGAAGTGAATTCACCAGCATTATCAAGCCTTACTTTCTTTATGGCATAATCAGGGAATTGTGCTTTTAACCTGATTATTTGGGAAATGAATTTTGCGAAAGCCGTATTTCGTGTTGTCAAAAGACACACATATGACCATCTACTAGATGCGTCAATCATTACCATAAAATAACAAAATAGTCCGCATGAAGGGTGAATAGGTCCACATATATCACCATGTATTCTCTCTAAGAATATTGGCATTTCATTTCCGACTTTGGGTTGCGATGGCCTAATTATGAGTTTTCCTTGAGAACATGCATCACATGAAAATTCACCAGAACAATAAATTTTCTGGTTTTTTAACGGGTGGCCATTAGAATTTTGCACAATTTTTCGCATCATGATTGAACCAGGATGTCCAAGTCTCTCATGCCAAATCTTAAACGTATTAGTAAACTTTGAGTTTACTGTAACATACGATGCGAATACATTTATTTTTGTGCAATATAATCCAGAGGATAACATTGGTAACTCTTCCAATATATGTTTTTCCTCGGATTTGATGCAAAGATATTCAATGCCATTCTTATTCATAGTCTTTATATGATATCCATTTCTTCGGATATCTCTGAAACTTATCAAGTTTCGTTGAGACTTAGGGGAATATAATGCATCTTTTATTTCAAATTTTGTTCCCCTTGGCATTGAAAAATTGGCTTCGCCAAAGCCCATTATAATCTTTGCATTTCCAGATATAGTGCTCACGCCTTTAGCAGAGTCATTTATTTTGAGAGAGGAGAAATATTTTTTATCTCTAAATATTGAGTGCGTAGTAGCACTATCTGCTAGACACATTTCTTCATCCTCAATCTCAAAAGTTGACATTTTCTGGAGATAAAACATTCATAGAATATGCATTAATATATAACAAAGTCTTAGGAGATTTAAAATATATTACAAAAAGACTTTAAACACCAAAAGTTTTACAAGCATTATTTTACATAAAGATTTTAATCGCATGATTTTCCGCTCTCTTGATTGACGAGGAAATCTGCGATATCCAGATGAGTTTCATCATTGAGACCATGGTAGGAAGGTCCAGCTTCATTTGAGATGAGATTGGTCTCAACGTCTCTTTCTTTTTCCTTTTGAGACGCTTGATATAGATCGGCCAAATGCTTTGGTATACGACAAGTTTGGTACCAATGACCTTTCATGCCGCATCTGTAACAAATACTCTCATCTTTTTTCTTTATAATGCGGCTGGCATCATTTACATGAAGATCGTTGTTGGCTTTGCCAGCGTTGAAGCTATTAGAATAGTGACCTCTTCCTCTACCTCGGCCACGACCTCCTCCACGCCCACGACCACGGCCACGGCCTCGACCGCGTCCGCGTCCTCGTCCTTGCCAATTATAACTGGATGAAGCAACATTCACTTCTAGAAGTGGAGCTGATCCAGTTGGGCGAGTTTGATGATTCAGCATCACGAGTTGATTATTTTGTTCAGCAACAAGAAGAACGTGCATTAACTCAGAAAATCGAGTGTATCCTTTGGTCCGGTATTGTTCTTGTAGGATTACATTTCCAGGATGAAAAGTTGAGAGCGTTTTTTTCGATCATATCATAATCGCTCACTTCTTCGCCACACAAAGCCATCCTAGAGGTGATTCCGAACATAGCGGAATTAAATTCCCCAACACTTTTGTAATCCAAAAACCGGAGATTTAACCACTCATGTCTAGCCTTTGGTAAGATCACATATTTCTGGTGATCAAACCTATCTTTGAGTGATTGCCAAAGATCTACAGGATCTTCTTTTGTGATGTACTCGTTTTTCAGATTATCGTGGAGGTGGTGGCGTAAAAACACCATGGCCTTGGCCTTATCCTCATCTGACGTCGTTTTCGACGGATCGATGGTGCTTAAAAGCCCATCCGATCTTAGATGCATTCGTGCATCCGATGCCCATGTCATATAATTTTTTCCAGATACATCAAGGGCAAGAATTTCGAGTCTGGCGAGATTTGACATAATTATCTACATGAATAATAAGTCCATTATTAATTTATTTATGAGATTTTGAGGAGGCAGAGCCTTCCATAATATAATATAAATCTTAACATATGATCGAGAAGGCAGAGCCTATCTTTCTGATCAAGAATGTAGATCTATATGATCAAGGAGGCAGTGCCTACCATTATGATCAAGGAGAAGACATAGTCTTTTTACTCCATAAATATCTCATATATATATTCTTGAATTTAAAGGAATTTAAATAAATTTTAAATAAACAAATTCGACATAAATTAGATGTTACCTCAAAAGAGTGATCTGTATAGAAACGGTTGGATCGGTTCAAGCAGAGAGACGATCGTGCTGATAACGTAATATAAACTATAACTATAATACACCTATATGTGTATATAGTTTTTTATAAAGTAAAAAAAAGAAATATTAAAGAGAGGGAGAGAGAAGAGAGCTACGAGAGAGTGGGGGAGAGTAAAGGCTTTTTTTTGTATTCTTATTAACACTTTCTCATATTGTACAATTCATATTTATAGTGGAATGAAAGGGTTATGAGTCATCCTATTTATTAACATGGTAAAGACATGTGTGATGATGTTGATGGATTAATCTAACTTGTTTTACAACAAGATTCGCATTCATCGTGACAGTGTAAAGCAGTTTTTTTTTTCTTTCTTTTGTTGGAAACGTATATGAAAATAATCGACGGGACAAAGCGTGAGAGACCGATCTTTTAAATGTGTTTTTGTTTGTCTTTTTCTCCCTATCAACCATTGTTGGATAATCACTAGCACGTGATTGTTCCTTTGATATTATGTCACACCAAAAAAATTTACATTTATTTTTCAACGATTTGATATGTTTATTTGCAAAACAGAAAAAACTCACTAAGGATGCTTACATTCTATTCATGACACGTAAATACTATGATTTCTACGTCCACTAAAACCTAGGCTCAAACAGTATTAAGGAGTGTGAAAACTTCTAGAGTTAATTTGATCAGAAGTATCTAAAATATATATATAAGACCAAATTAGCCCTGGGCATTCGGATACCCATTCGGGTTCGGGTCAGGTATTTCGGATTTTCGGGTATTTCGGTAAAGGAGTCCTAGACCCATTCGGGTATTTCTACTATTCGGGTCGGGTTCGGATAAACACCCATCGGATTCGGATCGGGTTCGGGTATCCAATTACCCAAAATATATTTTAGATTTGAGTTCGGTTTTAAATATTTACATCTTAAACTTAACAAAATACTTGAATTCAATTCGAATTCCAAACAAATCTAAATTTAAATCTCTCCGACTCCGATATAAAAAGGTGAAAAAAAACTATGGCAAACACATTTTTTGTTGAAAACGACCTATTTTGTTTTGTATTTTTCATTTTATATATTTTTTTAATATGTAAAAATAATATTTTGGTATCCAGAATTCATGAGTGTGAAATAAAAAAAATGCAATTAAAAATCTATTAAGTAGAATTTTTCATATCTAAAATTCCAAAAAAAAAGTTGCATTTAGTAATAACTAAATACTTGAAGTTTAGTATTAGTCAAAAAGATTAAAGTGGCAGAATGGTTACAGTGCAATTACTAGATACCTTAGGTGTTGGGTTCAAGTCACACTAGTGATTATTTTGCACTGGTTTAATAGTAATATTTACTAGATTTGGACCCGTGCTACAGCACGGGTTGAAATATATTTTGTTATTCTTAAAATATTATATATGTAATTGTATATAATATTATTTGGATGCAACTCATGCAAATAATTTTTATTGTAAATATTATTCATGAAATGTAAATGTATTATGTAAGTTTTATATTGTTAATTTTAACCCGTGTTAGAGTATATAAAATTATTAATCCGTGCTAGAGTGTGTCCAGCAGCTTCCGTGTTAGAGTATATAAAAATGTAACTCATGTTTGAGTTTGTAAGTCTTAAAATTATAATATAAAAACAAAATTCAATCTGTGCTCTAGCATGGTCCTAATTTTTATTGAACGTTATGGTTTATCAATAAAATCTATGGAAAGTAAATTTCTAATATTATGTTTAAAGATCTTTGGAAACAACTTGATATATGACTAAAATCTTCTGAAAATACAGTTTGAAAGATCCATGATTTTATTTATTACCATTAATATATCAATTATCAATTTGGAATATCTCCAATTAAGGTTGCACCCAATATTTAGGTGTAACCATTAATATATGAATTAATCTATAACCTATTTGTAATCATTTATAATTAATTAAAAATATAAAGTCTACAAAAACTATATTGTGTACTTCTTTTTATTAAAAAGGAGATTATTTGAAATAACTCCGCGATTATAATTTTAAATTAAATAATATAATTTAATCACTATAATATAAACTATATTGTGTACTTCTCTTTATTTTATATTATAATATAAATAATATAAACTATGTTATGTACTTTTCTTTTATTAAAAAGAAGATCATTTGAAATAACTATGTTGTGATCTTAATGATATATTTGCTCCACGATTTATGGATTTATTATTTATTATCTATATACTCCACGATTTATGAATTTATTATTTATTATCTATATATAAAGAGTTATCTTATGAAGAGTATATGGTTAATGTATATCTTATATATAACCTATTAGTATGCATTTGTAACCATTTATATTTTTTATAAAGTCTACAAAACTTAAGTTGTGTACTTCCCTTTTATTAAAAAGAGGATATATGTTCGGGTTAGTTTGGGTATCCGTTCGGATATCGGATAATACCCGATCGGGTTTGGATATCTGATTCTAATAGATCCTAGACCCATTCGGGTATTTTAAAACTTCGGATACGGGTTCGGATCGGGTTTTTCGGATCGGGTTCGGGTCGAATTTTTGGGTTCGGGTATTTTGCCCAGGACTAGACCAAATGAGTTAACCAGAATACTATTGTAAGGTTTTTGATAAATATTTTGAGTTTTCATGATTTCAATGTATTTTTTTATCAGTGTGGCTGTGAGATCAATGTTGGATTCTTATTTTCTTATTTTTAAAAACTTTTATTTACACTTTTCCATTCAATAAAGTTTACTGAATTATCATAGTTTTTAATTGTGTATTTAAAGTTTTAAACCTCTTTTTCTCTATAATTTTTCTAAAGTACTCTCGAATAAAGGAGATTACATTCATGTTTATGGTCAAATCACTAGTAGACCTTTTGGTTCCTTTGCTGATTTTATTCGATTGTTTTTTAGTTAAATAATCTATTCCCACTCTTTGTGTCAAGGTATCTTTTTATTATTATTATTTTTTCTGTATCTTTTTATTATTTATATTTATTTTGTAAGTGATCATTTTTATATCTCTAATCTTATTTTTTCTTAATTAATAGATATAACCTTTCAACAAAATAATATATAGCAGCTAAATAGATTACTTTTTCTTTCACATAGATCGTATTTTTGAGAATTTAAAACATTGTACGAAACTTAGACCAACTGACCAAATAAACAAAACAATAAAACTTTGAAGAATAATACCCTATTTATTTAATAAATTCGATTTTAGAAAAACGTAATCAGACCTGATTAAAAACAAAAACAACGTTCGGTCGAATAATATCAGTATCAATATGGTGCACATTTAGAAATCGAATATAACCCCACGAATAATAAAACGGCGGGTAATACAACTATAGTAAAAAAGTCATTACTATAAAAATACGTGTTCAATGATTACTAGTTAATTAGTTACCCAAACAATTCTCTTTTTGTGAGTGGAGCAAAGTATTGATACAATTTTTTGATATCATTGTGAGGTTGACCATCTTAACATATCATATCATTTGTGGAAGTGCGATGCACACACACACATATTAATAATTAATATATATGAAAATTTTTTGTGTTCGGTTTGCAACTAGGATTTTTTAGTAAAACTTTATCACTTCAATTTATATATATTTATTATATATGGGTTTTATTTGTTCATCCATCATAAAATAACATGAAGTTCTCAAACCAAGATTTAGCCTAATCGTCAAACCCGTGATTAGTTGATACATAAACGTTGCTAACCATGACTAAAAATTGCAACAAAAGAAAAAATAATTTTGTTATCTAAATTTCTCTTTTAACCACTAAATTACTATGAGTTGGTAGTTTTTCTTCTTTCTGCGGATTCTATTGAACTATATTTCAATTTCCAACTAGACGAACCAAGTTAATTAATCCCAAGATATGCATGATGGTATTGGTATTAAACTATTAATGACAAGTCATCAGCCTGCAAAACCTTAGTCATATATAGCTTCGAACCAGATTACGCATGCTTATGAGTTATGATAGAAACCAACCCTTTTCAGTAAATGCTGTGTATAGATATTCACAGTGATCGATCCTTGTCGTGACCATGAATGAATGCGACGTACATTGCTTCCAAAACTATCTAACAAGAAAAAAAAATAAAGAAAAGCAATTCAAATATCTATGGTTTTCTGAAATCTGTAAATTAATAGTAGTATATGTTCATCAATGACGTTGAAAAACACTCATGAGAACTGAGATAGCATTAACTCACTGTCCCGGTAGATAAATACACACTATCAAACTATATATTTCTTTGTTTTTTTTTTACTATTACTAGATTGTTTTGTTATTCAAAACCTTAATTAAAATCGAGCTATATATAGAATTTGAATTATTATTTTTTTCGGACATCTAACTTCTTTAATGTCTTTCGGCAACCAAATGAAGACATCGATGTCATGATTTATGCATAACATATTCTTTAGTCTAGCATAAATTCTTTTTGATATTTAAATGCCTAAATTAATTAGTCATATACTAGTAACTAGTAGACATAGGCGTGTGTTTTCTTCGAGGATGGATATTAGACCATCCTGGTCGGGCCCGTCAACCCACTTGGGAATATTTATAGCCCTAATCATTATTTGTCTTAATCATCATCTTGTGATGTAGCTAGCACAACTCGTCCACCATTGTTTTTTTCCCCCTTTTTCGATTAATTATTCTTTGCACTCTTACACAATCCTTAATTACCTTTGCACCGCCCATTGTTAACAAAAATTAATTAATGAGGATCTAACGTAATGCTTATTTCTAGGTAGATGATGGTTAAAATCTTTAAGTATTGAAGCCATGATATACTAGTATTTTAAAGCTTAGTGAAATTAATAGGTTCATTTATTTTTTGTTAACGAGGAACTTGGTTATGGTACTTATGCCCATAATTAGTAGGGTTCATTTTAGTGTAGTAATGAGCTTTGTCTACTGATAACAAATGATTGAGTATCAGATATATATACATGACCTGATAGACTCCAACTAGGCATGTCAATTAGGGCCAAAGCCCGCGGGCTGGCCTGGCCCGGCCCTGAAAAACACCGGGCTCGGACTTAAATAAATATGTCCAGAAAAAATCGGGTCTTTTGGACTCAGCCTGTTTGGGTTGTAGGGCTTTTCGGGCTTAGCCCGACCGGGCTCGGGCCAGCCCGAAAAGCCCTTTAACAAATATATTTGTACCTTTTTGTTTGATTGTAATATTTGATTAACAATTTATTGTAAATAAAGTTTTAAACTCTAATCCTAGTTTTCATATTTACTCAATAATCATATTTTATACTTTAAATTTTTTATTAATGATATTTTATATGAATTATATATTGGTCTATTTGGTTAAAGTATCGAAATTTTATTTAGTTTTAAACATTTTCTATTAAATTAAGTTGGTTGTAGTGAATATAGATGAGTTATTAAATTTTTGATTGATTTTTTTTATAGTGCACTTTCAAACACTATTTTTTAAGACTTATAAGTTTGAACTTTTGATGGATAAGATAAGCCCGAAAAAGCCCGAAAAGCCTTGTAGCCCTGTTAGGGCCGGATTCGGGCTTTGAAATATAGGCTCGGAAATATTTCGGGCCGGGCCGGGCCGGGCTCAAACATATGTGGGCTTTACGGGTTTCGGACTGGGCGGGGCCGGGCCAGCCCGATTGACACCCCTAACTCCAACTAAGTTATAACACACATGATAGTTTGGTTCCAGAATCATGATTTCGCTTGAAAATAGTAGACATTCGATTTTATGTTGAAAGTTGAAACCAAATGTCTTTTTGACTCGTATCGCATGCATGTTATTTACATCCGCTAATAAACAATTTTGATTTTTTTTCGTCCGAATCACGAATTCAGAATTTTTGACAAATTGGAAAGTTTGTAATTTGGCATTAGAAATTACTAATAGATAAAAAAATAAGTTTGCAATGAACTCATAGAAATTATAGAATCAAGATTTGGAGCCAAAGTTACAATTTTTGCCTCGGAGTAGTTAGTAGTGGAGTAACGATTGGCATCATTTCGGAATAATTTTGTGACAGCAAAATTTGTAAAATCACATCATTGCCATATACTTGCTTTGGAATCGCAATATCGAGATTGGCATAAAGTTTTAAGAATAGCATTTAACACTAAAACAAAATTGTATCTATACTAGTATTTTTGTAGCAGTTTTTGCTCAAAAATATTTTTTGAAAAGTTTTTACATTTAATGCATTGACTTTAATATTAGTTACCAAAACTTCAAAATTAGTTAATATTAGTTACCAAAACTTCAAAATTAGTTATAGGTAAGATTTAAAAAAATAAAGAAATCTTTCTACCTCATTCAAACATAAATATATGATTCCCTTTCATTTTTATTTAAATTTATATTTAAATTATCTTGAATTATTCTATAATACATTTAGTTAATAAAATTGTGATTTTTTCCTGCATATGATGTAATACAAAATTTAAAAAACGGACATATATTACTCAATAGATGAATAAAAAATACTGGTACAATATCTCACATTATCTAAAAAAATTGGGCAATGGTTTAGAGTCATACTATAAAAGAGACCAAAATGATTTTGAATACAAATGAGTAGAAACCTAACCCTTTCCTTCCCGAGGAGGTTAAACTTAGTCTCCCGTCAATCGTTGTGGACAGTGTTACCGGAGCCAGTGACCGTTTAGCATGGGGGAACACGGCTGATGGTCAGTTTACAGTGAAGTCAGCCTATCAGTTGTTGACAGGAGATGCGACCCCTAGTCAGAACATGGGAGGTTTATTTGAACGTATTTGGCGACTAGTCGCTCCAGAACGAGTGAAGTGCTTTTTATGGCTTGTAGCGAATCAAGTGATAATGACCAATGCGGAAAGAAGGAGAAGACATCTAAGCGATACTGATCTCTGTTAGGTATGCAAGGGTGGAGTAGAGAGCATAACTCATGTACTTCGTGATTGCCAGGCCATGGCAGGAGTATGGAATCGACTTGTCCCGTTGCGCAAGAGGTCGAGTTTCTTTGCTGCTTCACTATTAGGGTGGTTGTATGAGAATTTGGGAGATTCTTCAACTTCAGAGGTGGGGGTTTGGTCTACGACCTTTGCCATTGCGGTCTGGTGGGGATGGAAGTGGAGATGTGGGAATGTTTTTGGGGATAATAGGTTGTGCCGTGATCGAATTCGTTTTCTTAAGGATCTTTCGAAGGAGGTCTCTGCAGCCAATAGGAGAAGAGCAGTTCAACAGAATGTTGTGGACAGGGTGGAGAGAAGGATTAGTTGGGTTGCTCCGGCAGAGGGTTGGTTTAAGATAAACACTGATGGAGCATCTCATGGTAATCCTGGTCCGGCTACAGCAGGAGGAGTGTTGCGGGAACTCTGCAGGTGAATGGTGTGGAGGGTTTTCGCTCAACATTGGTCGATGCACTGCACCATTGGCAGAATTATGGGGGTATATTATGGTTTGGTTATTGCTTGGGAGAAGCGAGTAACAAGAGTGGAGCTCGAGGTGGACTCTGAGATTGTGGTTGGTTTTCTAACGACAGGGATTGGGGAAACCCATCCGCTGTCCTTCCTGGTACGCTTGTGCCATGGCTTTATTGCGAGGGACTAGATAGTCCGTATTTCCCATGTGTATAGGGAAGCTAACCGTCTTGCGGATGGGTTAGCAAACTATGCATTCTCTTTACCATTAGGTTTTCATTCTTTGCTTTCAGTTCCTTCTGATATTGTTTCGATTTTGAGAGACGATGTAATTGGCACTTCTTGTCTACGCTGAGTTCGGGTGTAGTTTTTCTCTTTTTCTTTAATAATAATACTGCTGGGAGCTTAACCTCCCAGTGTTCTACCCAAAAAAAAAAACAAATGAGTAGAAACCTTGATTTATCAGACATTCAAACTTTAAAAACTTTTATTTGGTTTATTCCGGTTCTTTATTTTAAAGATTTTTAAAAGGTTAAATATGAAAAATATTTAAAACTTTTAAAAATTTAAATATGATAAATATCATATCGTACATACACAATAAATATTAAAAATTAATATGATATAGTGTGAGTTAAAATATCTCGGGACAGGCTTATATAGCGGGACAGGTTTTATCGATATTTATATAAATTAAAAAGTATCATTAATTCGGTGTTACACGGGTAAAACATCATTTCATTATTTTGTAAATATTTTGTAAAAAATAAATTATATTGATTAAGTAAATATTATGTAAAAAAAATTAAATTGATTTTTATGACTATAGTCACGAATAGACATATCTAATTAAATTAATTAATTAAGTAAATATTATGTAAAAAATAAATTATATTGCGGTATTATATAGTTTATTTAACAATTATTATATAATTATAATATACTTTTGCAATAAATACAACTTATAATTTAAATATTTTAGTTATAAATAATTTTGGCCCGTGGTGTACCGCGGATCCTAATCTAGTTAAGTATACTATAATTTAAACATTTTATATAATCCAATGAACAATTATGTATTTATTTTCTTACACCAAAAGAAGTTTTCTAATATTCCTAAAAACGGTTTGGTGCCACAACAATTCTTAATTAACAAAATGAATTATCAAAAATAAGAAAAATATGATCTCATTTAGATTTAGTGAGAAAAATTTACCCTCAATATGATGTCATCTATAATGGACCATCATTAGAGGCCCATTAATTAAAATATAACTTGGGCCTAAATTTCTGAGTTTTCGACCCGTAGAATCATTTCAGATCCGACCGTTCTGCAAGAGGAAGATCACCAGAGATCGAAGAAGAAGAAGAAGAATGCTCGAAGATCGTTTGTAGAAGAAACCCGAAAGAAGCAGACTAACAATGGCGTCGACGGTGGGATTAGCACCGGGAATTTCTCGGAAGTTGAAGAAGGTATTGGAATGTCGTACGGATAGTCCGGATCTGGTGGCGTCGCTTAACGCTTTATCCTCTTTCTACGACGAGAACAGTGCTCACGCACGGCGGAACCTCAGATCGACGATCGAGAAACGAGCGCTTCAGATCAACAGCGAGTTCCTAAGCGCGGCTGATTCGACTCAGATCGCCTTGGATCGTGTGGAGGAAGAAGTGAATGCTTTAGCTGATTGTTGCGATAAGATCGCGGCGGCGCTAAGTAGCTCGGCCGCTACCACTAGCGATATCATTAGTACTACTGAGAGGCTAAAGCAAGAGCTTGAGGTCACTACTCAGAGGCAAGAGATCGTTAACTGTTTTCTTCGTGATTACCAGCTTTCGAATGAAGAGGTGAGTGAGCTCTTAGCAAATCATTAACTTGATGGTGATTAGATCTCTGTAATGTGAGATTGAGTGTTGATTATTTGATGCAATTTTTTGGCAGATTAAAGCGCTTAGAGAAGATGAATTGAATGAGAATTTCTTCCAAGCGTTGTCACATGTTCAGGAGATTCATTCCAGTTGCAAATTACTTCTCAGGACGCATCATCAGGTGAGATTTGCCATATTTTCACTGTGGTTTCGCAAAATGTATGTAGTTTTAGTGCAAATTGGATCGTTGTTGTTAGTATTGAGTGTATGGGACGTTTGTGTATGCAGCGTGCTGGCTTGGAACTGATGGATATGATGGCTGTATATCAAGAAGGAGCATATGAGCGCCTTTGCAGGTACATATCTGTTTCTTTCTTATAAAGTAGAAACTTTGTGTTTGGATATAGCATTGCTAGTTTGGAACCTAGATTGTTTGGTGTATCCTGAACTTCTCCACAAATCACAATGTCCCTTTATATATCCGTTTTTTTCCAACAAGACTTGTTGGCAGAAATTTAGTGTTTGGATTTAGCATGAATCATTGCGGAATATGGAACTTAGATTGTTTGGTGTTTCGAACTTCTCTACAATGATTCTTTACACTTGTTAGTTTGCTTTTGGCTGTCTAAGTCGTGCTAGAGTTATGCATTACGTATGTAGCTTGGGAAGAAATATGTTAGTTTATCCATACCGAAACATTTTGTCAAACTATATAGAGGATCATAATAATTTGGTATATTTCAGATCCAAAAAATTGAAACTTGCATTGGGTGAATGGAAACTCTTTTCATGAAATATAGAAGGATGATTTATTTCGGAAGTAGGTTTACCTTTTCTAAATCCGCCTAGGGGCAACAGGAAAACCCAGGACCAGCCCTGCCAAGTTGAAACTACACTGAGTCTTTTTTGTTTTTGCTGTGAGCTTATATAGATATTCGAGATATGAAATATAACTAAACAAACCTTGATCTTCTAGGTGGGTTCAGGCTGAGTGTAGGAAACTGGGTGATACAGATAACCCAGAGGTGAGTGAGCTTCTGAGGACCGCTGTTCGCTGTCTCAAAGAAAGACCTGTGCTCTTCAAATATTGTGCAGAGGAGGTTAGTCTTTCGACTTCACTGAAGTTTGGTCTTTGTTGAACTATTATGATATGGGGCATGTAAGCCTGAGCTCCTTATGAACTATGTCAAATCATCCAGGTAGGAAATCTGAGGCACAATGCATTATTTAGAAGATTTATTAGTGCTCTTACACGTGGAGGACCTGGAGGAATGCCCAGACCCATTGAAGTTCATGCTCATGACCCCTTACGATATGTGGGTGACATGCTTGGGTGGCTACATCAGGTTTGTGACGACATTTCTTCTCCTGTGATCCCCCATTTTATCCTCATGCTACTGATTTCAGAATGGTTGTTTGTTTGCTACACTCAACAATAGATATAGTATATTGGTAACTGTCAGATCAAGTGTGTGAATTGAGTACTGGATAATCATAGACAAGATTAAATATCGTGTTGTCGTTTTTTCTTTCCTAATGTGATGTTGTTTTGCTTGCAGGCTTTGGCATCAGAAAGAGAATTGGTTCATGCGTTATTTGATATAGACGCAGCTGACCATAAATCAACTGCAAATAATACCTCTGAGAATGATGCCCTAAAGGCAGCAGAATCAAATTTTACATTTGTCCTGGATAGAATTTTTGAAGGAGTTTGCCGCCCATTTAAAGTGAGAGTCGAACAAGTTCTGCAGTCACAACCAAGTCTTATTATTTCTTATAAACTCACCAACACATTGGAGTTCTACAGCTACACTGTGAGTTTCTATTTAACCTCTGAGAAATTTTGACCTTTATCGCTCTACTATATTCATCATTGGTTGCTTCTCACCTTGCAGATCTCAGATTTACTTGGGCGAGACACTGCTCTTTGTAATACAATCGGGATGGTGAAGGATGCTGCACAGAAAACCTTCTTTGACATTCTTAAGACCCGAGGGGAGAAACTTCTACGATACCCTCCACCTGTAGCTGTTGATCTCTCTCCTCCTCCAGCTGTCCGAGAAGGAGTTTCTCTAACTCTTGAGATAATCGAGAATTACAACAGCATGATGGTTTCCGCTTCAGGAGAAAAACCCGCTTTTGATCCCGTCCTCTCTGCACTACTCGACCCAATCATCAAGGTAACTGAAAGTAGAAGCAAACTTATAGTATATGTTGTCCATGATAATCATATCAAATTGAAGCAAATTTCTCAACATTCTCAAATCCTGCAGATGTGCGAGCAAGCTGCTGAGGCGCACAAATCGAAGAAGAGCGGCCTACCCAGAAGAAGCAGAACAAGTACTGACTCAAGCCAGTTAACCTCAGTGGATGCTCTACTCTCTAGCAGCCCATCTCCACCACAGGTATCATTCGCCTATACAAAACCGTTACGGTACATCAATGTTCTTAACCCGAGAAGATGTTCCTAAGTTTCATTTCTTCTTTTTGCAGAACAATGAAACACCCTCTAAAATTTTCCTCATCAACTGTCAATGCGCGATCCAACAACCATTGCTAAGACACGATGTTGCGTCCCAATACGTAACCAACATAGGATCAATGATCGAAAACCATATAAACCTCCTTGTCCAGAATGAAGTTGACACACTACTCCAAAAATGCGGGCTTTCAGACAAAATGCAAATCTTTCGCTCTTCCACATCTGAATTTCCCTTGTCTGAACGACAAGACACGTCACCCGCGATGCTATCCGAATGCCTCAAGGCGTTCTTCGGCCTCGTTTTGGGAAGCGAAGGCTCTCTTCCTGAGTTTGAGCAGATACAAGTCCCTAAACTCAGGTCTGAAGCTTGTGTCAGGGTCGCTAAAACTTTAGCTGAAGCGTACGAAGTTATATACCAAGCTGTAACAGATCAACAAAATGGATATCCAGATCCGAAATCTCTCGCCCGACATCCACCAGATCAAATCCGAACCATTCTTGGTATATGAATATGTACGCTTCTTCTTTTTTCCAGACATCGTACGAAATCAATACTTGTAAACCAAACCAAACAATTGATTAATCTGTTCGTCTAAATTCTCTTTTCTTATATATATAGATATTTACATATCATGTTCTTCATTTTCACTATCTACAGTTTGGTAAATCTAAAAGTGGGCATCGTTCAAAAGCATGTCATGTGATTTGATACCAGTGGCTTTCATCTGATGGAGAAGCTTAATGGCTTCAATGTAAAACCCATTCTGCATATAACCCGCGACCATGGCGTTCCAGCAACTATCACTCGTCTCATCTTTCCTACTCTTGAACACCTGTTCTGCCTCTTTCACTTTCCCATACTTCCCATACATCTCAATTAACCGACACTGGATCAAACAATCAGACTCAACCCCGAGCTTTATAGCATTCGCATGCACTTGTTGCCCGCTTCTCCCACCGTCACTCACCCATGTGCATGCTTTCAAAACATTAGAGAACACTGAAACGTTCTTCTTGACTCCATGCTTAACCATTTCGATGAAATCACGGATTACTTCTTGAAACTCCCCTTCTCTGTAATCATTAGTAACCTTGGCTGCCCAAACAACAGTGTTAGCATTGGAGAGCTGGTGTAACACAAGATTAGCATCTTCCAAACACCTGAACTCTCCGTAGAAACGTATCAAAGAACCAGAGAGATAAGAATCTTCGTCGTCTATAAACCCTAGCTTCTGACACAACCCGTGAACCTGCTTCCCTAACGCCAAGTCTCTGCTCATAGCACACGCTTTCAAAACACAACCCATAATCCAAGAAGGAATCTTGAAAGCACCATTCTTAGAATGTTTCAACATGGAAACAAAGAGCAAAGCAGCGTCTTCGTAATCACCCGTTTCAATACAACCGAGGAAAACAATCGCCCAGGAATGAAAATCTCTGTGAGGCATTTTATCGAACATCTGGCGTGTGATATCCAATCGCCCACAAGACACATGCATCAGAAGAAGACGATTGATAAAAGTGGTCGTGGGTCTTATACTAGACTTCAGGATATGCACTTGCAGCTCGTAAGCTCCACGTCGATCGTTTTCTCTGGCTGATTCTTTGGCGAGGCAAGAGTAAAGGTCTTCGTTTCCAGGTAGAGAAAGCGAATCCATTAGTCTGAGAATATCGGAAGTTGAGCAACGTGGAATTGACTTTTGCGTCTGGATCTGGGGTTGTTGTATAACCACGACTGGCTCTGATTTCTGGCGTTTGGGTTTCCTTAGCAGAAGCTGAACATCGAAGTTGGTTCTGACGTCGTTTCCTACGGTTCGTGCTGTGGAGTTGTTGTAGTTGAAGGAAGGAATCAGAGATGGTGGAGATGGCGGTAATGCTAATTCCAAAGTTCTCATTTTTTTTTGTAATAGGAGAAAAAAAAAAAACTTGAGAGAACTTTTAAAGTTTGAAGATTTTGTATTTACAATCGAGAAATCGTTGGTTTTTTTTTTTTTTTATCTAATCTCAGAGGAACTGAGAAGAGCAGCTCTTTATAATTTGGTTTCCAATTTTTGTGTGTTTTTGAAATTAGAGAGACTAGAATTCTACATTTGTAGAAGAAGAAGATGATGATGATGATGAAGAACAAAGCGATACAAAAAGACAAGCCGGTTCGGTTCAATCTCAAATAATATTAGGTCCGGTTTGTTTTGTGGCGTAACCGGCTCGATTTAAGATATGAAAGTTAAGTACGCGCAAATTAGGCGCGTTAATATCACTGCCACAAAATTTGTTTTGTTGTCGTCTTTTTTTTTTTTGTGGTTCGCAGGTGCGTGTGTCTTTCTTATTATTGTGTTTAAGGAAGGTTACTAATCAAAATAAAATCTCTGGAGTTAGGGGACTAACTAATAATAATGAGTGTACAGCTCTTAATAAAAGAGATAATGAGTATACGTTAGTAAAATGCACACGTGTCACTTCTCCTTCTTCTTCTTCTTCTTCTTCTTCTTCTGAAGCTTCTTCACACACTGAAAAAATTTCGAATTTTGTTTTCATGGTTTTGAGTTGTGTGTGATTTGAGGTGTTTATGGCTATGGCGTTTCCTCTATCGTATAATCCAATATCCGTTAAACCAGTAACGTACTCTCGGAGATCGAACTTTGTAGTTGTCTCTTCGGCGGGTTCTAATGGAAGAGATCCTTGTGAGGATAATTTAGTTCCTAATGGAGGTAAAAGCATCGATAAGCTTCAAGAGGAGAAGCGTCGTGCTGAGTTGTCTGCTCGGATTGCTTCTGGAGCTTTCACTGTTCAAAAATCTAGGTGAAATAAATCAAAACTCTTTCTCTCTGAATTAAAAAAAAAAAAAAAAACAAGAATCATGGATTAGAGATTTGAGTTTAGTTTCAGTAATCTCATCCATGATCTGATTTTGACATATATATGGTTCTTGGTTTGTCTTTGTTTGTGTTTGTACAAAGTTTTCCATCTACAGTGAAGAGTGGTTTATCAAAGCTTGGAGTTCCAAACAATGTTCTTGATTTCATGTTTGATTGGACTGGCTCTGACCAAGACTACCCCAAGATTCCGGAGGCCAAAGGCTCGATTCAGGCGGTCCGGAACGAGGCTTTCTTCATCCCTTTGTATGAGCTTTTCCTTACTTATGGTGGTATTTTCAGGTTAACCTTTGGGCCAAAGGTTTGTCATTTTCTTGTTTTTCTTTTGTTTCTTTTAGCTAAAGAGTTAAATCAGTATTGGTCTTTTTAAGGATAATTATGAATCTATTTCATTTTTTTTTTGTGTGTTGGTAGTCGTTCTTGATCGTCTCGGATCCTTCTATTGCTAAGCACATATTGAAGGACAACGCTAAAGCTTACTCCAAGGTATATATATGACCAGTAGCATTACCAACAATTATACCGATGAATATGGTTTAGAGTGTCGTGCTTTACCTTATACAAATCTACTTGTAAAATCTTAGGGGATTTTAGCTGAAATTCTAGATTTTGTCATGGGAAAAGGACTCATACCAGCTGATGGCGAGATATGGCGTAGAAGAAGGCGTGCCATTGTTCCTGCATTGCATCTTAAGGTAACCAACCACTTTGTCAAAAAAAGTATGATTCTTTTAATAAGTTGAAAGATATAAATCATTGTTTGCATTTTCTTTCCTTTTTATATAGTACGTAGCAGCTATGATTAGTTTATTCGGAGAAGCTTCAGATAGACTTTGCCAGAAGCTTGATGCTGCTGCATCAAAAGGGGAACAAGTAGAGATGGAATCACTCTTCTCTCGTTTGACACTTGATATTATCGGCAAGGCCGTTTTCAATTACGACTTTGACTCCCTAACTAATGATACCGGTGTCATCGAGGTTCTCTCAATGATTACATTTTCTTTACAGTTTATTTATTTACCTTTGTGTGTGTTTGTTGGATCAGCTTAGGATGAAAAGATTTTTGTGTTCTCTTTTGTTAGGCAGTTTACACTGTTCTAAGAGAAGCTGAGGACAGAAGTGTTTCACCTATTCCTGTTTGGGACTTACCGATTTGGAAAGATATTTCCCCACGTCAGAGGAAAGTTGCTTCTTCCCTCAAGTTGATCAATGACACACTTGATGAACTGATCGCAACATGCAAGGTATAACTCGGAGTTAAAGTCCAAGAATTGTGCATAGCTCCTTTGGATCCTCATTACATTTGTTGTCTTCTTACACAGAGAATGGTAGAAGAAGAGGAGTTGCAGTTTCACGAGGAATATATGAACGAAAGAGATCCTAGCATCCTTCACTTTCTTTTGGCTTCAGGAGATGATGTAATAATATAGTCTGTTGTTTTGGAATCCAATAGGTATCAGCTTCAACGGATCTTAAAATGATATGTGTTTCTTCCCAATTTGTTGTCAGGTCTCTAGCAAGCAGCTTCGTGATGACTTAATGACAATGCTTATAGCCGGACATGAAACATCGGCTGCAGTATTAACATGGACCTTTTACCTTCTAACAACGGTAGAGACTGGACATTATCAACCTAAACAAAAGCAGATGATTTGATTTGCTCCCAAATTTTGTTTATAACTTTTGTTGGTATTGTGCAGGAACCTAGTGTAGTTACCAAACTCCAAGAAGAGGTATGGATATACATCATTCTTGCAAATGGTCTTACAAGAACATTCACATGTTAAAAAGAACTGTTTGGTTTTATTTTAGGTTGATTCTGTTATTGGGGATAGATTCCCAACCATAGAAGATATGAAGAAGCTGAAATACACTACCCGAGTCATGAATGAGGTAAAAAGGCAATTGAATTTACTGGTTGAGAAAAACAAAGATCATTGGTTTTTACCTTTTTTACTTTTAATGTTGTGCAGTCATTAAGACTATATCCACAACCACCAGTATTGATACGTCGGTCTCTAGAGAACGATATGCTTGGACAGTATCCCATAAAAAGGTCACAAAAAATTCAACATTGTGGTTTTCGTTTTGACAAAGAATGCTTTATGTTCTGATAAAAGATTGTGTTTGAAAAACCAACAGAGGAGAGGATTTCTTCATCTCGGTTTGGAACCTACATCGAAGTCCTCTTCATTGGGATGACGCGGAGAAGTTCAATCCCGAGAGATGGCCTCTAGATGGACCAAACCCAAATGAGACCAACCAAAACTTCAGGTAAAGCCTTTTTTGCTTGTCACTTCTCCTTTGATTATAATTTTGATTAATATGGGGAACTTTTTTCGCCAGTTACTTACCTTTTGGTGGAGGACCTCGGAAATGCATAGGTGATATGTTTGCTTCTTATGAGGTAAAAAGTTATTTCACATCAATACTTGTTACATATGATACGAGTACATGCTTCAGATGTTCTTGTAGTGACAGAAATCTCTGTTTGTAGAATGTGGTAGCAATCGCAATGCTTATTCGAAGATTTAACTTTCAGACTGCACCAGGGGCTCCTCCGGTATAGTCATCAGCAAACCCCTCCTGTTCAATCTCAAAACAAACAGATATATTTTAAAACTGAGCTAAGATAAAACTCGAAACGCAAACTGAAATATCACTGATGATTAGTTCGTTTCTCGAATTTGTTGTGGATGGACAGGTGAAAATGACTACAGGAGCTACAATACATACAACAGAAGGTTTGAAATTGACAGTGACAAGGAGGACAAAACCTCTCGACATACCATCTGTACCAATACTTCCAATGGATGCTTCCCGAGATGAAGTTCCCTCTGCTCTGTCTTAAGTCCTCATCTTTGCAAAACTGAAAACAAAAAACAAGCTCAACTGAAGAAGCACAAATCTTGTGCTAGAACAACAAATGTAGACTTTGTTATAGAATTGACCAATGCTTCTGATTATTTCTCTGCACTATGTTGTGCAGACAAGTAAAATGTAAAACATTTATTATTCTTTGGAAAAAAGAAATGTTTTTCTCTGCACAGTGATGATAATATAACTTTTGGATTTTACAAAAGTTCCATAGTTTCTAGGACATAAACACGAACCTCTGATATTTACATCAATGGAGTGATCAGAGATAAAAAAACACTTCCATCTAACATCATAGAAGTTGACTACTTCGTCTCTCGTTCCGTATGTGCAACATTGACTCCTATAAAACAAAGCTTTTAACGATCCGAAATCTTCGGGTCATCAGTTAAAAGACCGATGTTTGTTCATGTTCTATGTCTCTGGATCTGCTGGATAAGATCGTTATCATTATCAGAGCCATCTTTCTTTGTTGCTGACTTCTCCTTTATTGCTTCTTTCTCCAGTTTCTTCTTATCAGCCTCGGCTTGTTTTTCATTCTCCTCTCGAGATTTGATGAACGTCTTCATGAAAAGAGTCAGAATCTTGGTCACTGCAGATGGGAACAATGGTCGGATTAGAAATGAATATATGCACTTGTCCCAGAATGGCTTTAGACAATCTAGAAGAAGAGATTTGTGCATGTACCTTGCTCGAAAGGACATCGAGCTGGATCCTCACCGAAGTAGTGAGACAAAGAATCTGCATTTCTTCCCTGTGAATTACAACATATAGCAATTATTAGGATTGGAAGATGAGTTCGAATTGCTTGTCCCAGAAGGGTAAAAATAACTGAGGAGTTGTTATAACTCACCACTTCTGAATATAACGAAGCAAGCGTCTTCACTTCCTCATCAGCGGTATCAAGAAAATCCTTCAAGACCTGAAACATAAAGTAATCTCATCTGAAACAGCTACAAACATTTTGTGGTTCTTATCATTTGCCAATGAATTAACTAAGATGCACATTCCTGATACCCATATGAGCAAACTAAAAACACATTTTCACTGTGTAGCTCACCTTCCGGAAGCCCAAAGAAATGGCACCATCATTTTCTGAAGCCATAAGTTCTTGCTCAACCTTTTCAAGGCCTTTAGTCGCCGCTTGCATTTCTTCAGCCAAAGTTTTCAATTCAATCTGCAATATTCAGAAACAATAAGGGAAAATGAGAAGGCGGAAGCTCATATTGCAAGTTCTAGCATCTACCACAAGGAAAGAAACAAGCATAACCTTCGATGCAGCTTCTAAGTGAACAAGGTCATTAGCAAAATCCAGCAATTCTGGCATTTTCTCACCAACAAGCTAGACAGTAAAAAGGAAACAAGGTATAAATTTCATCTTCACACAGCACCTTAGGCAAATAACTGCATTTACAGTATGATGCACTTCTAGCATGCTCTGAAAATACTGAGATTAGAAAGAAAGTCAAGTGAGGCTATTTCTACCTTGCATAAGTAATGCATCAAAGTCATTTTGTTATTTTTAGCACGAGTATCAGATAATTTAAGAAGACTGTCCAGTTTGAACCCCACAGCAGACCCTGTAACACAAAGGCACTACATCACCAACATACTTTAAGAAAAATCATGAAACTGGAAATCAATAGTAAAACATGATACCTCTCGCAGTTCCCTGATTTAGAGCATTTCCCAGTGTTAAAATTGTTTGCATAATTTGACGCAACTTTGCAGACTCCTTCACCTGGTACATGATAATGAAACTTAATTACCAAGATGGAGATATATATTGCCATGACTTAGACGATCTCACCCTCCACTATACCTCTTTAGTAGCAGCGTTTATTATATTTAGGCAGCTTTTTAACTCGTCAACCTGAAAAGAACAAAAAAACAACATCGATTACAATATGTCTTAAGACAGGAGCGACCAAATTCAGAGAGAGATTCACTTTTCTACCTGAGAAGCAAAGGTTATCTTAAAGCCAAACACTCGTAACTTTGCTTCAATACGTGGAACCTTCATTAATTCCATGAAAAACTGGTACATATGCAAGGTTAAGAGTCAGAGCACAGATGGTATACAAGTATCATCCAACGCTTTAAGAACTGGACAAACCTGTTCACACTTTCCGAGCATTTCCTTGTCACCAGTATAATTCTGAAACAAGAACAACATGATTTAGCTTCAGGAAATACGGAAGTGTTGAAAGGAAAAAACTCAACATGATCTTTCTTTGGTTTTAATTTTTATTAAGCTTACTGTTTATGAAATAGTTCATAAGGAAAAGAAAGAAGGCTTTCGAAAGAAATATGAAAATTAAACTTTGAAATTACCCTCAACATTTCCATTTCCTCCTTGGTCGGGCAAAATTTGATGAGATTTTCAACCTGGTCGATGTCCAGAGCTGATGAATCTAAGGCTAGAACTGCACTCTAAGATAAGAAAAGGATTTGAAATTCTCAATATTAGAAATCTTGTTTACATTCATTGAAAAGAGATGAAACTATACAAAATGTTAGATAAAGATATGTGTAAGCACTAAAGAACAAAACATGTATGTTTATGACAACCACCTTTCATTATTGTTACAACGCCAAAATGATGAGCAGAAAAGATACTCAAAGCAAAAACTTACAAGCATATCTGGTAGAGGAATCTTTATTTTCGTCAGCATTATTTCACAGTTATTTGCTCTTCGCAGGTCAACCTACAAACACAGAAAAAAAGGTTAGAACTGAAAGATAAGGAAACTAAGAGGCAAGAATCGTAATCAGTTGTATTAGTTATAGAGTACCCATTTGAGGGAATAAGTGCCATTTGCAATGTCTATCATTTGTCAACTTTTTCTAGTAGCCAAAGTTAACCTTAGATCATCATATAATTATCTGGTTATTGCACACTATATTAGGTGATACCTGTTTAATTGATCCCCTCTTAATTTTTGGTTTATAAAATGTCATTTACATCTTATAAATGTTATATGTATACAGAGGTGAAATTGAGATGCCTTACCAGTTGAACTTTCTCGGGTTTGCTGATACTAGAACCCCGGCGACCTGTGTTTTTCTTAGCTGTGGTATCTGAAACTGCAGAAAACAGACTCTCGAGCTCTGATATATCTATTTCAGGGGCCCTGTTATGAAGATTCGTAAAAGTCATCGTATTAGTTCAAAGAAAAATAGCAGCTAATGGGAGACAAGCAAAACTGCAAGACAGAACTGGAACGACGGTTGACTTTTCTTTCATCCATCAATTAAATTATTCAGAGACCATGAATGTCAAATTAAAACATAAACAAGACGGAAAAACAGAAGAGGAACCCACCGTTGTTGATTTTCTTGTTTCTGAGTATCAGCCCACAAACTACCTTTTGCTGGCCGAGTAACCTTAGACCAATGCAAAGGTTTTAGCACGGTTTTCTTAGGTACAGCAATAGGAACACTCACGCCACGGCCTCTTCCAAGTCCTGATGAAGCTCTGCCCCTTCCTGCAGAAGGAGGTGGCGGTGGTGCAGTTGAACCTTTTGCTCCCAGTGGTGGTGGGCCACTACCTGTACCACGACCCAGCCCTGGTGGAGGAGGAGGAGCAGGGGTCTTGGATAGAGGTGGTGGAGGCGGAGCAGGGGTCTTGGATAGTGGTGGTGGTGGAGGTGGAGGCGGAGCAGAGGTCTTGGATATTGGTGGTGGTGGAGGTGGAGGCGGAGCGGGGGTCTTGGATAGTGGTGGTGGTGGGGGGGGAGGGGGAGCACCCAACTTTTTAGATGAAGGAGGAAGTGGCGGAGGAGGTGGTGGCTTAGGGGCATTTGAAATATTAGCCTTAGGGGGAGGAGGTGGTGGCGGTGGCGGTGCATATTTAACAGCAGGAGTTGCTTGAATTGGAGGAGGTGGTGGTGGCGGTGGCGGTGCATATTTAACAGCAGGAGTTGCTTGAATTGGAGGAGGAGGTGGAGGTGGAGGTGGTTGCGCCTGAAATTTATTTCCTGTGCTCCCAAACGAAGGTGGCAGCGGTGGCGGTGGTGGTGGTTGAGCTGAGGGTGGAGGAATGCTTCTAAAAGGAAGTGGCGGGGGAGGAGGAGGAGGTGGTGGTTGAGCTGAGGGTGGAGGGATGATTTTAGAAGAAGGTGGCGGAGGAGGAGGTGGTGGTGGAGGGATTTTGTTGATAGGCTGACGTAATGTTGTCAAGGGATCTATATTGCTGAAACTAGTGAAAGGAAGTGGTGGCGGAGGGGGTGGCGGTGGGGGTTGGGGTGAAAATGAGGCTGTGCTCGTAAAAGAAGGAGGAGGAGGCGGCGGTGGAGGTGGAGGTAGAAGTGTGACATGAGCAACGGAAGACGGTGGATCTGAGGGAACAGTTAAAGGGTGGACACTGTCTTTCACTGGAACTTCTTGCTGCTGGTGACGAGAGAACTCATGAGATTCCTCTGAAGATTCACGAGCAACAGATAGAGGAATGTCGTATGTCTCATCATTATCAAAAGGTATACGAATGTGAGGTCTCTGAATGGCATCAAAACCTTCATCTGAACTATCAGCGGCACTAGATGTGTTTGTCTCCTCCTCGGAATCAGGGGAATTAAAATAGAAACTCCCTTTTTGTCGAAATCTTGTAAACTCTTTCGCATCATTTATGGCAGCAAGTTGTTTCAGCAACCACAACGCAGCATCATCTCCATTCTCAGCCAAATCCACACCGCTAAAAAGTTCTTGAACTCTAGAAAAGGCTTCAATGGGCAATCCACCAGTCTCATCACCATTTACTATCGGGGTTGGAACTTTCTGAGGCGCGGCATTCTCAACTTCTCCAAACAAGACCTGAATGCATAAAGAATGGAGTCATAACAAGCACATGAACAGCTTAATATGAGTATGGACTATCTTTATCCAGCCATCTAAGGTTAGTCATTTTTTGTGTGTTTGTTTCTACTTTCTGCACCCATATTTTCTCATATCCAACAAAATTACTATCATATAAAATCAAAAGAGATGGATAAAAAGGTGCATACCTCTGCTCGAAACCCTTTTGGGTAATGATCCTTGGCCTCCCAAAGAATATCCAAGTTGTCAGAGTTCAACATTAGTATGTTGGACCTGATAAATGCAGTATTGAACATCACACGAAACATCATAACCTCTCGTTCTGGATCTAAATCCATATGTACACACTCCAGTACAACATCTCCTTGAACCCAGCATTGGATGTCAATCTTGATAACGTCACATTCTGCCTGCAGCCATATTGTACAGATTTACGTTACTCAAAAGAGTGATACTTTATAAGAACTGATTTAAAAGAAATCATAAAAACAAGAACACACCCACCTGTCGGTAATGGCGAAGGGGTTTTTTCTTATCGGACATAGAATACACCATCTCCGTGGAAAGACCAGATGTGCTACTATAGTTTCTTCCAAAGATACGTATAATCGGTCTGCAGCCATGTTGAGAGTCAAAGTTTGGAATAGCTCGAATAATAATACAATCCAAGGAAAGAGCTCTTTCAGGAGGTGGCCACTCAGGATTTATGTTTCTCCTTGCTACATACTGAAGATAACGCAGTTGAGACGGGAACGGATTTAACGGTGAGAGAAGCTGCAAGAGACCCTTGGGAGCCTCTCGATGCACAATCTCAAGAGTTCTGCGCTCACCACTGTGAACTTTCCTGAAAATCAGAAAACTAGCAAGAATAAAAGCCAAAAGTGGCCAGCCTCCTCTTTCGCAATGAAGAAGAATCACATCCTGACGATTCCCACGAGCAAGCCAACTCTCACAGACACGGAGAAAATGCTGAATCAATGATAAAGGGAGCAAAGGGCAGCCTTCATACTGCCTCGGGTACTCAAGAACCGTAACATCATATTCACAGAGAGTTTCAGCAAAGACGCTCTTTTTCTCCCCTTCTCGGAAATTGAATGCTAGAAAAGACGATTCCGGGAACTCTTCGTGTAAATCGTTGATGACTTCATGTAGAAAGATCTGATACAACCCATCCGCCAACACCTCAGTGCAAAAACATGAATCAAAAACTGTACATTTCAACACACAGATTGGCTAAATCAGATGTGCAAAATCAAAAGAAACTAAAAACAGTAATCAACTGAAATAGCTCTCTCATTCATGATTAAAGAAAAGGAATGGTAAGTTACCATAAACTCTATCAGCAAATTCAAGCAACCCATCTGGTGGTCTCTTGTAAAAGAACCTACTTAATAGAGACATTTAGGCAAATCGGCAGATAACTACTATGCTTCGATCAATAACCTCGAGAACCTGAGAAAACAAACAAAGCCATTCGATAAAATCAGCTAAGTCGAAGCTATGAGTAACCAAATCAAATCACCATCGAAAACGAAATGCACAAAGAAAACGAAGTCTCACAAATACTTTACTCGATTCTTTATGGTTTATCAAAGTCAAAAGCTAATCGAATCAACCAAAAATAGGCAAAATCCCCTAAAATTACAATCAAATTGAATGTTAATCGAACATGATCTTCGAATACGGATGGTTTTTGAGGATATGCGGACACTGCGACTTCACAGAAACCCTCAAAATTAGGGTTTATAAGAGCAGAAGAAGATGATGATGATAACGATGAGTTACCTTATTAGAATAAGAAGAGTAGGGGGAAATTTTGCATAAACCGATTCAGCTGAAGCGGCGAAGGCGGCGGAATTGCGGCGGAAAGGCTCCGGTGGAGAACACAAAGGATGAAAATCGGGGAACGTTTGGTTTTTTTCAAATTTTGAAAAATAGAGAAAAAATTGTTTAAAGGGGAACAGACGACAACATAACCAGACGAATCGCTTTTTCGGTTTATTTTAAAAAATTTCCCAGTTCTTTCATGTTATTAAACTACTAAAAACTAAAAAGTAGTGCTCAATCGAATAATATTCAAATTAAAATTTGTTAAGTTTTCTAATAAATCTTTGTGTGGATTACATTTATGATAATACCATAATGTATATATTTTTAGTAATGTTATTTTTTTTATTCTGGTTTTCTGATTCAATATAAATAAGGATTTCTAATAAGAATTTGAAAATTATTAAATAGCACATCGCATTAAAAAAAATATATATATATTATCTGAATGTGTGTACCAAGTTTGTTCATGCATTTTTGACAATTGTTATTTACGTTCGATGGACGTTAGATCGATATTAAGATAATATAGAATATATTAGCAATATAAATTATATAATTAAAAAATAAATTTGTAATTGTTCTTAATTCATTTTAATGGTAATCAGTCGTTTTAGAAAAATTTAGAAATATCATTTGATTTTTTTTTTTAATTGTCAATATGATAAGTTTGCTTCTCATAATTTAAACATTGTAATGCATGAGATAGTTTATCATTATATCACTGGTTTTAATCTTCTTCTTTTCATCATGATTTTGTTAACAGAACTTTGATTGTGATATAAAGACGACACTAACACAAACAATTAGGTTATGTTCAATGTACAATCATTTTCTACAAAAGTTCCACATAAGAGGTTTAATGTACAACCAATAAATAATCATAATCTATGATCTCCTACTTCATAAATATTATTGATTTTCATCATCTACCAAATTATAGCCTTTAAATCCTACTATATTAATTGAGAAGTACAAATATAAAACTAGACTTATAATGTGTAAAATTTACATTGTCATGTCATTGGTTTAAAGTCATATTTTTTTTTTTTTAGTAAGAATAAATATATTAGACTAGCAAAATCTTTTAAATAATTATTAGTTTCCAAAAAAAATTGCTTTATCTCTATAATTATGAAAAAATTACTAATTAATTTATAATCCTATCAGAATTTTAAAACTAAGATTTTATATCTAAATATACAATTGATTATTTTTAATAACTATATTGAGAAAATTTTGTTAAAGTTTTTAATTATGATTCATTTACAAATTGTTTTGAATTATCATATAATACATATGGTTAATAAATATATAGATTTTTCTGCATACGTAGTGATTTAAATTTTTTAAAACAAAGATATATTACTAAGTCTATGAAGGAAAATATGTGTTTAAATATTTCACAAATATGCGATTGATAAATTAATAAATTTACCGTTTATTTAAATATTTCACAAAATAATAATGCAATACAATAAACAAAATAAAAATATAATATACATCAAACAAATTAAAATATTATAATATTTTAAAATAATTTGTATTTTGAAACAAAATAACTTTTTTAAAAAATATAGAGAATTTGTTAAAAATGCCCCTTTTGATATACCCCTTTTCAAAAATACCCTATTTTTTGGCCATTTTTATTTATGCCCTCATTTAATTTTTAATGACCATTTTACCCTTAGATGAAAATTATTTTATTCAATAAAAAGAAAAACAAAAATTTCCCGCCAAAAAATTTCCGACATATTTTCCCGCCAAAAATTTTTCAAAAAAATTTTCCCGCCAAAAATTTTTTTGTCAAAAAACTTTTGATAAAAAATTTCGAAAAAAAAAACTTTCCCGCCAAAATTTTTCCCGCCAAAAAAAATTTACAAGGTTTTTAAAAGGTTTTTATAAGGTTTCTACCTTATAAACACCTTGTAAAGGCTTTTACAAGATTTTTTAAAGAGTTTTAAAAGGTTTTTTAAACAACTTGTAAACGCTTTTACAAGATTTTTAAAAGGTTTTTAAAAGGTTTTAAAAGGTTTTTAAAAGGTTTTAAAAGGTTTTTAAAATGTTTTAAAAGGTTTTTAAAAGGTTTTTAAAATGTTTTCAAATGGTTTTTAAAAGGATTTTTAAAAGGTTTTTAAACACCTTCTAAACCCTTTTACAATGTTTTTAAAAACCTTGTAAAAGTTTTTATAAAATTTTTAAAAGGTTTTTAAACACCTTTTAAAAGCATTTACAAGGTGTTTAAAAACCTTTTAAAGCATTTACAAGCTTTTTAAAAGCATTTACAAGGTTTTTAAAAGCGTTTACAATGTGTTTAAAAACCTTTTAAAAACCTTGTAAACGCTTTTAAAAGTTTTTTAAAAGCATTTACAAGGTTTTTAAAAGGTATAAATTTCAATATTTTTGGCGGGAAAATTTTTCGATTTTGGCGGGAAATTTTTTTTTTTTGGCGGGAAAAAATAATTTTTTCGGGAAAAATTTTCGATTTTGGCGGGAAAAAAAATTTTGGCGGGAAATTTTTTTGGCGGGAAAATATTTTCGATTTTGATGACTGTACATTCTTGCTGTCACTCAAAAAGGGTAATTTGGTCATTTTGTATATAAAGAGGGGTAGTTTTAAAAATCGTCAACATGAAGGGGTATTTTTAAAAAGAGATATGGAAAAAGGGGTATTTTTGAGAATGCCCCAAAAATATATAATAATAATATTTATTACTATATTATAACTTTTTGAAAAATGTTAATCTGTACCTTATAAAACGGGATATCTCATAGGTATTCGAACACTACAAAACAAAACGTCTAATTCTCAAATATAAACCACATACAATTTGAACAATTCTGCCACGTTCCTTTTTCCAGCTTTTGTCTTATATAAAAAAAAACACCATAACCTCTGTACTAATAAAACAAAGTTTTCTATTGAATGTTATGGACTTCGATAAGCTTCATCTTCAATTCGATAAGATCATATCAGGGACGGACCAAACACCATAACCTATGGTTTTAATTTGCATCGTGATTCTTCGTTAAGACCACTATGAAGCATTTTTAAGAGATGAAGACGAAGGTCACACAAAGTAGAGAGATTTATATAATAAAAACACGAGAGCAAGAACAAGTCTTATGCAATGTTATTTGAAGCTTTAAGATAAAATAAAAGCAGAAAGACAGATTTGATGAATCACACAAATGTTCGTTCATCAGGTTGAAGCAGATGCTTCCATGAGTTGCTTGACCTTCGTGATATAGTCACCCATGGCATCTTCCGTTGATTTCGCTGGAATCATAAACAAAAACCAAAGACAACGACAGGTCAAAACTCGGTTTCCGGATGAAGTACAAGAATCGCTACAAGCAAATTCAATATGTGTGTTGTTTTTAACAGGTTCATCATTTGAACATCTTACCTTCAACGGCCTTCCAAGCATCCCACTTGGCTCGTTCCTTCATGCTGAACATTCCAGGACGACCTTTTGAATCAAGTCAAAAAGAAAGAATTGTTGATAACATAGCAAAGCAAACCGCAGGATCTGATCATGATGAAGCTTCTTAAGGAGAGAATAAAAAAAATAAAAAAAAAAAGAAGAGAGAGAGTGAGATATTAACTGGTGTCCACTGGCCCGACTGTGGCTTGCTTGTAGAGTCCGTAGAGGATGAGCAAGTCTTCGTTAGATGGAAGAGTGGTGAGCTTCTTCACTTCCACAGCGTGCTCCTCGAAATCCTCCTGCAGATATATATATAAATTTAAACCAACAATATTAGGAGAAAAAATCTTAATCGCATAAAACACCATTGGGATACTATAAACATACAGTATGTGCTAAAGAGACTTCAAATCAAAAACAAAACTCAACACTATAAACAACAGATTCAAATCTTTATTACCCGTCCCTCTAACAGTTATAAGAACAGAACTTGGACAAGACCATACAGATCAAAAGCTTGATTCAGTAAAACTGAATAATTCAATTCCATAAAGTGATCACACAACCTTCAATTTTGCAATTGATAAAGCTTTTTAATTGATCATTCCCTAACTCTTTCTCCTCTTTCTAATAATGAACCGAATACAAAGAATCACGAAATAAGGAACATAATCTGGGATCGAACAAGTCTACACTTAAAACAGTAAAAATCTCAATCGAAGAATCCAGAATTATCAAGAAGGAGAAAGACAAAACAAAACTAGATCGCTGAGTATAAAACCCAAAAAAAAATCGAGATCAGTTTGGTAAAATGGATCTGAACGTACCTTCAAACCCATGATGAATAATAGACGTATGAAGTTGAGGAGAATTAAAATCAGCGTAATAATAATCAGACGGAGAAGACGAGGACGACGCGTGAGATATATATATATATATATATATGGGAGGATACCTTTCCAGACCCATAACTACTAAATATATATTTTTTTAAATGAAATAAATCTCCCTTAGAGATATACACTGTACACGTGGATTCAGGCACTTCGTTGATTGGTTTATTCCCATCAATGTTGGTACAACTGTACATTAAAGAAGAACATGTTCTGTTTTTTCTTTTCTCATCGAACATGTTCCTTCTCCAAATTGCTTAAGGCATATCCTCTCCTCTTCTTTTTGTTTTGCAAATTCTATTCTAAATAATATACACGAAAAACTATTTTGTTTACCAAGTTTTCCTTTCAAGTTTAGAAATTCAGAAACGTAGCCATTAATAATAAACCAAAACACCTACTAGATAAACTCCACTGTGTTATATGAATCGTGGCAGATTATAAGAATAAAGGAAGGATATCTTGGCAGATTACCTACCAAATCAAGGAAGATACATGTAAGATCAATTCATTAAGACCATTACTCCACAAGAAAACTATACTAATAAACGTATGAAGTTAAGGTTAAAATTATATAACACTGTACAATCAAGGCAAAATCCTCTGTAATCCACTTCCGCAGGCAAAAAAGGATCAATTTGCTCTTATATCATCACAAAAACAGCGACTATATCAAGTGTTATCTATGTCACTTGATGTTCTGTACTGAACATCAATACACATAGAGCATAGATCTCTTCAATCTTAATATCGCTTGCATTCGTATGATAAATCTTACCAATGGATATGCTACTGAGAATAGTACGGTGGGTGGTATTGAGGTGGCATCCCATATCCACCATAACCAGTTTGCTGCTCAAAGTAGACAGGTTGAGAAGCTGGACCTGGTACTGGAACCGAGCCAAATGGCGCCAATGGGTTGCCATACGGGACAGCAACACCAGGTAGCATTGAGCTCGACAGACCATATTGGTTCACTTGTACACCGTGGCTAGGATTAGGCAAAAGTGGCGGTTGTTGCTGACTCAAAGGTGGGACTGTCAACTTATATCCCGTAGTTGCACCATTAGCAACTCGAGGACGCTTATTATCAACCTGTTGTTGCGGTTGTTGGGTATTATTAGCAGGTGTGGTGAACTTAGTGGCACGCCTCCTCTGAGCTTTCTGATCCTCCAACTCCTTAACGCATTCTTCTAGTTTCTCTTCAACAAACTCGGATTCAAGGCTTTTCTCTTTGACAACTTTGATCACAGTCCTCAACGCACTCAGCTCTTTATCAGTAGCTTCGTTCTGTGCCTTGAGAGAGTAACTCCCTTGAGCACAAACTCTCTTAGCAGCTGCTCTCGAATTCTTCAAACTAGTTTTCAAAATCGAAACTGGTTCGAATTCACCAGTCATCTCATTCTCATAAATGAATTTGACAGCAACAAGTAATCTCCCAGTATGCAACAACTTCTTAATCAGCTCTGCGATTTTTTTCCTATCTAACCCAATCTTCTTAGAGATCGTTGTCACTTGTTTATACTTAGAGATCAAGAAAATGTAATCACAAAGCTCCTCGTTACTAAACAGAGACCCCAATTCAAAAGCTGCAACCAAATGCAAAAACGCTAACGCTTCTGATGGTTTGTTACCTATACTCGATTTCCAATTATAGTTTGTTACCTATACTCGATTTCCAATTATAAGCAAGAGTCCTAGCTCTTTCTCTCAAATCATTCGTGAGATTCGCATTGATCTCAATCAAATCTTCCAATAACAAAACGAAGATCCTTCTTAAACCGATCGAGGAAGACGACGACGAGAAGTGGTACGAACCTTCGATCGCGTCTAGAACCAAAGCTGCTGGATTCTCTGAGCAACGAATCGCATCACGAAGCTCTAGATTGATCGATAAACGCTTCTTCGAATTATCAATCATGTACTTCCCCAAACCTATTCCGTCGTTCTTCTCACAAAACTTTCTCAATTCCGGCCAAACGAGTGATGTCTCCGCCGTTGCGGTTTCGATTTTACCGGAATCGGGAGGAGGCGCGGCTGATTGGAGGAGACGGAAGCGGTCGAGTAGTGAAGACTGGAGAGAGGAAAAGTGAGAGTCAATCTCAGACCATGAGAGGTTGAAAGATGGTGAAAGAAGAGGTCGGTGAGCTTGGAGATCGTCGAAAGCTTTCTTCAGATTTTGTTTCTTCTCGTCGATTTGGTTAATCGATGCGCCGATTGATTCCGGCGCCTTCATAATCGGAACCCTAGATTTCTATTGCTTCATCCGCGGCTGTATTGGTCTTGTTCTTTTACAATCTCTCTTCTTCCTCTTCCTAATGCCGCCGCCGAGCGAGTAATTTATTTTCAAATATTAAATATTTATGTCCTTGTTCAGGTCAGTTATTTCAGTTTTAGAATATTTCGAATATTTTTACTACTATACAAGTATTTTTTCAGCATATTTAATAAATAAATTCTTATTTTCTAATTATTTACAATATATGTCATTACCTAATTTCGAAATCAAGGTAAGGTTTTAAGAAACAAAAAAATACATCTACTTAACTAAAACGTAAAAATGTGATTCTTCTTTCATTTTTATTTGTTTTATATTTAAATTATTTTAAATGTTTATATAACAAATTTAAGTAATAAAATTTGTAATTTTTTCTGCATTTCCAACACATCATCACCAGGGGCGGAACTAGAAAAAAATAATAGTCGGTGCAGATTGCTCTTAGGTGGAAGAGAACACACCTCCTGTGACCAATTCTAGAGCAAACTCTAACCATTTTGCCACTTTTCTTACTTTGCCTAATATAAAAAATTTATGTATTTCTATACTTATTAGGGGCAACTGCCACCACCAACCTCAACGTGGGTCCGCCACTGGTCATCACGATAAGATCCACTCATACGTTCTAAGTCCAAATAAAATCTCGATGCCACTAGAGCATCCAAGAAGATGATGGATCATTACCATACACATTAGTATATCAATTAGACGGTTGAGATTTACCAATAAGTTCTTCTACATTTCTAAGCAAATTAGAGTACAAAAATACCAAAATCAAAATCGAATTTTTTTAAAATTCAAACGATCAAAAATTGTAAATTGAAATTGAGAGATAAAAGAGTGATTAAAAACGTGGTGACTGTTGTTACTTTTACTAATGGAGTAGCATCCAAGAATTTCACGATTTCCACCCTCCTAAATCCCAATAGAGTCCTTTCACACACACAAAAAAAATTCTTTCTTTGACCTATTTTACTGAAAAATTATTAAATGAACACATACTAGAGTGAGATTAAAGTGTAAGTGAATGATTGGGTACAAATATTGTACTTGTGATAATAAACACTTAGTAAAATAAATATTCAAAAAATAGTGAATTGTTGAAAAAAAAAGTTAATAAACCACACTTTTCTTCATGGTCTTCTTTTTAGTCCTTTGATGTTTCCAAATATTTTGCTTGAACTTGAATCAACAAAATTGACATATTTAAATTAAATTAAAAATATGGTACTTGTTTATATTCTATGTGTATGTTGGCCTTGTTCAGGTTAGTTATTTTGGAATAATTCGAGTAAGAAAATCTATACTAGCATTTTTGCAGCATATTTAAGAAATAAATCTTTACTTTTGAATTATTTGCAATGTATGTCATTGCTTTTAATATTAGTTACCAAAACATCAAAATTAATTATAGGCAAGATTTTAAAAGATAAGGAAATCTTTATCTGATTAAAATATAAATATGTGATTCTTCTTTCACTTTTATTTTATTTTATATTTAAATTATGTTGAATAATTATATAATAATTTCAGTTAATAAAATTTGTGATTTTTCTGCATATCATGTAATTCAAAAAAAAATTAACCGAACATATATAATTTAATTAGTGAGCAAAAACTTGTGTATACAATGTCATACATTGCCTTAAATTGGGCAATAATTCAGAGTCATAATATAAAAGATATCAAAATGGTTTTGAATACAAATGAGCCACCAACCTTCTGGCATTCAGATTTAAATTTGTTGGTGTTACATGGGTAAAAAATTATTTCATTATTTTATTAACACTATAATATTAGAGTACTAGATATATTATTTTGCAGTTTACTGTAAATTAAATCATAGAATTATCAATCAAAATATAATTATATAATTTAAATGCTAAACAAAGGAAATAAATGTAGTTTAAATTTTACTTTTTTGTTGCAAATAACTTGTCCGGTTATTTGACAAATCTATTAAGATTAGGTTTGGTTTGGTATAACGTATACTGTATAAATACTTCGAATATGAACCATATATGATCCGGAATAGCTTCAGTTCCAATGAATACAGTTCTGATTTTGTTCGAAAGTAACCAAAACTTCCAATTTTAATATTAGTTGTTGCTTTTAATATTAGTTACCAAAACATCAAAATCAATTATAGGCAAGATTTTAAAAGATAAGGAAATATCTCAACGTGATTAAAATATAAATATGTGATAACTTCTTTCACTTTTATTTTATTTTATATTTAAATTATGTTGAATTATTATATAATAATTTTAGTTAATGAAATTTGTGATTTATCTGCATATCATGTAATTCAAAAAAATTTAACCGAACATATATAATTTAATTAGTGAGCAAAAAATTATGTATACAATGTCATACATTGCCTTTAAAAAATAGGCAATGATTCAGAGTCATAATGTAAAAGATATCAAAATGATTTTGAATACAAATGAGCCCGCAGATTTAAATTTGTTGGTGTTACATGGGTAAAAAAATTATTTCATTATTTTGTTAACACTATAATATTAGAGTACTAGATATATTATTTTGCAGTATACTGTAAATTAAATCATAGAATTAACAATCAAAATATAATTATACAATTTAATACTAAACAAAGGAAATAAAGGTAGTTTAAATTTTATTTTATTTTGTTACAAATAACTTGTGCGACTATATACAAATCTATTAAGATTAGGTTTGGTTTGATATAGCGTATGATGTATAAATACTTCGAATGTGAACCATATATGATCCAGCATAGCTTCAGTTCCAACGGATACAGTTCTGATTTTGTTCGAAAGTAACCAAAACTTCCGATTTTAATATTAGTTGTTGCTTTTAATATAAGTTACCAAAACATCAAAATCAATTATAGGCAAGATTTTAAAAGATAAGGAAATATCTCAACGTGATTAAAATATAAATATGTGATTCTCCTTTCACTTTTACGTTATTTTATATTTAAATTATGTTGAATTATTATATAATAATTTCAGTTAATGAAATTTGTGATTTTTCTGCATATCATGTAATTCAAAAGAAATTAACCGAACATATATAATTTAATAAGTGAACAAAAAATTATGTATACAATATCATACATTGCCTTAAAAAATTAGGTAATGATTCAGAGTCATAATATAAAGGATATCAAAATGATTTTGAATATAAATGAACCAGCAGATTTAAATTTGTTGGTGTTACATGGGTAAAAAAAATATTTCATTATTTTGTTAATATTATAATATTAGAGTACTAGATATATATTTTGCGGTATATTGTAACTTAAATCATAGAATTAACAATCAAAATATGATTATACAATTTAAATATTAAAAAAAGAAATAAAGGTAGTTTAAAAATTACTTTTTTCGTTAATATTAAAATTAGGTTTGGTTTGGTATAGCGTATACCATATAGATACTTCGAATGTGAACCATATATGATCCGGAATAGCTACAGTTCCAACGGACACGTTTTTGATTTTGTTCGAAAGTAAGCAAAACTTCCTACTTTAACCAAAAGTACAGTAAAAAAACAAAAACATGGTCGAAAGACTCAAAACCGAACTAAATCAAGAAATAATGTTTCGTACTTTTGTGGTAGTTTCGGGTGTTTTTGGATACCACTACGTTTTTAGGTTTTACCCGAACCGAACCAAAAATCAGTCTATAGTACTCTAAATCTTATGAATGCAACCAAAGTTTAAATTTTTGAGATAAAGATTTCACAATTCAATTGGATCTGGCTGATTCTTGTGATCTTTTGTTTAGACTATTGTATCGTGTCAAAACAGGAAAAAACCGGATCAAGGTTAACCAAGTTCAGGTTTATTGATCAAATCCCTTTGGTTCAAAAATCTCAAATAACGTGGAAGTGAATATAGAACCAAGTTCAGGTGTTTATTAATCAAATCCCATTGGTTCATACCCGATTTTCTTCGGATCTTAAACGAGAAACACACAACCAACAAAAGAGACAAATTTGCAAAACAAAATAGTTTCTACAGAGACCATAGAATATAACAAGAGACGACATGCCACAAGTTTACTTTTCACACCCGACGTTTCCTTGGTAATCTGCAACCATTATGAGCTTTCCTAGTGGTGTCCTCGATGTACACTATCGGATTCATATCAGACCTAGAGTTGGTGAATCCATCTCTAAACGCAATAATGGCTTTCCTCTTCTTCCCGAAATGCGTAAATCCATTGACCTTAACCACCACATTCTTCAACCCCATAGCCTTAGCTCTTCTCCCAATGTTTTCAGCGGTTGCATCAGCTGTGTAATTCGTCATCTTCCTTCCACCTTTAAGATCGGGCAAACTACCAGACGTTGCTTTCAGTTTGATGTTTCCTTTGGAATCTGTTACAGTGACAAAAGTGTTGTTCCGCAGCATCTTGATGTGGATGATGTCAGCATTCGTTTCGAGGTTTGGGCGATGGAAAGTAGAGAATATCCCAGAGGTTCTCTGTCTGTCATCTTCTAACACTTCTCTAACACGGTCCAGGTCGCTTGACTTCTCTCCGCTTGGAGAATTCTCCTTGAGAAGCGAAGATTGAGCGAAATTGTCGTAGGTAGATGGACTAGGAGCTGAGAATCTGCTTCCTCCCGTGTTTGAGAAACCTGGATTCGTCTGACTGAACTGACCAGGTAAGGTGTTTGGTAACCTTGGTCTCAGTGGATTTTTGAAGGTAGGAGGAGCATTAGGAGCAGAGAAACCGTTTCCTCCCCTGTTTAACATGCCTGCTTTCAAATCACCGAAAGTTCTCAAAGGCGAAGGGGGACTGTTCCTTCCGTTGTTTGGTACCCCTGAGTTGTTGTTTTCAGAGTCTCCAGGAAATGGCCCTTGCTCTCTGAATCTTCCTCCTGTACAAAGAATCCATGAAAGATCAAATCAATCAATCCAGATACAATTTAATCTCACTAACTAAAAGACTAAAGCTGTTATGAAGATATGTTTGTTGGATTCAGAATTAGTAGATTTCTTCTAGCTATATCCATCCAAACTATTGCCTAATTTCTAAAATCAGCAAATTGTTCAAGAGCCATTAAGAAGAAGCTGATCCTTTACGCGAGACTGAGTAGAAGACATCGATTCAATCTATAGGAAACTGTTATTAATCCAAAAGGCTAATCGAACGAATCCCCAAATCACGAAAATGTTAAACATTTTCATGGCGAATCACACTTACTAACAGTGGGAAAAAACCTATAACGCCGAATCCAAAACTTCGAATTCCTAATTTCTTGATCCAATCATTAAATCTGAGCCATAACTCAAAAGTAAAAGCAAAATGGCGTCTTTGGATCGTAAAGTTTAGGGAAATTAACGAACCAGAGAAGCCATCAGATTGAGACGAAAATCGCCGGACCGAATCGATTCCTCCAACATAGCCGCGAATCAACGAAGGAAGTGAAGAAGCTCGAAGATGACGAGAAACGCCATTCATTTTTTCTTCTCTCTTGCTCGCAAATTTTGGGGGTTTAGGGTTTTTTACTCTCTAGTTTAGAGTTTCTTCTTCCTCTCGATCACATGAAATTGTAGATCTACAAATGAAATTGGTATTACTTACTGGGCATTTTCATTTCAAATGGGCCTCTCCAATCATAGGCCCATTAGCTCTCTCCATATGATATTAAAGAAGGGAAAAAAAAATTGGAAAAATGTCATTTAAACAAACCATGAACTTTCAAATTTTGGTCATTTGAAAGTTCATGGTTTAAATGACATATATTTACAGTTCATGGTTTAAATGACATTTTTTCGAATTAAAATTATCATTAAAATGACATCGTTTTGTCCGTAACGGAGTGATTAACGGCATAGTAACGTCTGTTAGTAGGTCAAATTATCAGATTTAACATCATGTATTTTTTGGTTTGGTCAACAAAACTTCATGTTAAAAAAAGCTAGTCAACAAAAATTGACTTTTTTAAACGGCCTAAAACAAAGTTCATGGTTTAAATAACCAAAATTTGAAAGTTTATGGTTTAAATGACATTTTTCCCCGAAAAAAAAATTGTGTTTCGATTTCGATGTTTTTAATTATTTATGCAAAGATTAAATGTATATTTTAATCAGTCATATTTACATTATGTTTTCTTGTTGGAGGAATTCATTTATTTAACGATGTTTTTATGTAAACAAAAAAAAATTATATGTAGAAACCTTAAACATCACTTCAAATGAAACAGAGGAGTATTAGTTACAAGTTTCAAAAATGATTCAGTATGGGTTTAATTCCTAAACAAAACAAAAAAGATGAATGATACAACAATTACACATCTTCTTGTGTTTGTGATCTTAAACAGAGAATAAAGTAATTTGAACAAAAAGGAACAAAACAAACCAAAAATAGATACAATTTGTATGGCAATCGAATCCTTTTTTTTTTTTTTTTTGGCCAACGCAATGTGGTTCCATGCTTTGTGTTTTCCTTGCAAATAGCCAAATACTCCTAAGTAGCAAAGAATCTTCAAAATCCAATTAACCAAAAAGTAACCAAAAGTAACCAAAACTTCCGATCAACCAAAGTACAGTAAAAACACAAAAACATGGCGGAAAGACTCAAAACCAAACTAAATCAAGAAATAATGTTTGGTACTTTTGTGGTAGATTAGGCCTTTTAGGTGTTTTTGGATACCACTAGGTCTTCAGGTTTTACCCGAACCGAACCAAGAATCGGTCTGTAGTAGTCTAAATCTTATGAATGCAACCAAAGTTTAAAATTTTGAGACAAAGATTTCACAATTTAAAATATTAGGTTTAGATATATTCAATTGGGTCTGGCTGATTCTTGTGATCTTTTTGTTTAGACATTTGTATTGTGTCAAAACGGGAAAAACCGGATCACGGTTAACCAAGTTCAGGTTTAGTTATCAAAACCCTTTGGTTCAAAAATCTCAAAAGAACGTGGAAGAGAATATAGAACCAAGTTCAGGTGTTTATAAATCAAATCCCATTGGTTCATCATACCCGATTTTCTTCGGATCGTAAACGAGAAACAAAAGAGACAAATTTGCAAAACAAAATGGTTTCCGCAGTGACCATAGAGGAATATAAATCGAATCCCATTGGTTCATGCATGCCACACGTTTATTTTTCACACCCGACGTTTCCTTGGTGACCTGCAACCATTATGAGCTTTCCCAGTGGTGTCCTCGATGTACACTATCGGATATCCCTGAGGTTCTCCAGGTCGCTTGACTTCTTTTTGCTTGGAGAATTCTCCTTGAGAAGCGGAGATTGAGTGAATATTTCTCGTAGGTAGATGGACTAGGAGCTGAGAATCTGCTTCCTCCCGTGTTTGAGAAACCTAGATATTTATAGGTAGGAGAAACCGTTTGCTCGTAAGGATGCTTTCAAATCACTGAAAGATCTCAAAGGCGAAGAGGAACTGTTTGGTGGTATGCCTGAGTTGTTGTTATTTTCAGTCTCCAGAAAATGGCCCTTGCTCTCTGAATCTTCCCCCTGTACAAAAGAATCCATGAAAGACGAATCAATCAATCATAACTAAAAAAAAAAAAAAAAAAAAGACTATAAAGCTATGTTTGCTGGATTCAGATTTAGAGCTATATCCATCCAAAATTCAAAATTATTGCCTAATTTTTCTCAATTCAGGAAATTGTTCAAGACTGAGAGAGTATAAGACATCGATTCAATCTATAATCCAAAAGGCTAATCGAACGAATGAATCCTCAAATCACGAAAATGTTAAAACATTTTCATGGCGAATCACACTTTACTAACGCCGAATCCAAATTCCTAATTTCTTGATCCAAATCATTAAATCTGAGCCATAACTCAAAAAGTGAAAGCAAAATGGCGTCACCGGATCGTAATGTTTAGTAGGGAAAATAACGAACCAGAGAAGCCATCAGATTGAGATGAAAATCGACGGACAGAATTGATTCCACCACCATAGCCGCGAATCAACCTTAAGGAAGTGATGAAGCTCGAAGATGACGAGAAACTCCATTCATTTTTTTCTTCTCTCTACAAAACTAGCACAAGATTGACTCTATATGTTATATAGATAGATAGATAGATAGATAGATAAAAGAGAAGGAAGATATGGGTGTTTTATTCCCATGAATGAAAGGTCTTTTGGTCTTTTATATAGGAGTACAAGAGAGTTTTGCTTGATGACAAAGTAATTCTAGAAGATGGACCTTATAACGTGACGTGCATCCATCTGTTATTTTATAACAATATACTACAATTTATATGGCAATGGATTCCAAGCTTTTACTCCTAACGTATGAAAGATTCTTCAAAATCCGAATTGTCCTGCTTAAAACACTCGCGCATAACACTGATTGAGAGAATTTGACCATTCTCTTTCCATCGAGATGGTTTAGACTAGGTCTCTCATCAACAAACCGATGACTACCATCACAAAGCTCACTAAAGCCAATAGAACAACGACGAAACATATCAGTACTATGGGAGGAACACATATCATAACCGAACCAAGGGGTCTGTATCTTGTACGGTCTCGATGCATCCGGATATATATCAGCCTCGTCCTAACAAATGCTGTAAACTCCAAAACCATTCCATTTATAACCCCGCTAAGCCATTTCATCCAACCTACTTGAAACCCTCAAAAGGGTCCTAAAGCAGACGAGAGACCCAAACCACAAAGCCTCCATCTATAGGGAACATTGTGCTCATCTCAGCAGTGATCAGTGCCTCAGTAATACACCAAACGAAAGGGAAGATGATAAACACTGAAAAAGCTAACAGTGGTCCTGCTGCATTCACACTAGCTTCAGCCTTCAGCACCAAGAGGACCTCCTGACACTTCGTAGAATATGAGGAAAACGAGTGGTAACATCGAAACTTTCTGAATCGAATTTGTTGCTGATTTACGCAAAGAAACATCATCTTCATCACCTTGAAGATTAGCATAAGAAAAGTCATTCATGTTACAGTCTCTCATGGTAATAACACTTCCCTTCTGAATCAGCAAAAAGAAACAAGAATAAAGGTTAAACTATTGTACAAACTCTTGAATCCTTGATACGAAAGTCTTAACACTTTTACGAGAGTTTATGAAGTACGAACCGTGAGAGAATCAAGGGTGGCCTTAAGATCTTCCTCGTCTGAAGATTAGCAAAGATTGAGCTATGCTATGAGAAGAAAACAAAACTCATCCATATCGTTATAGTTGGTCATATCTTGTAATAGATTTTTAGAAACTGTGGTTCTCTGTTTTGAGATTGTCCATATCACATTGACAAGTCCTACATATTAATGAAACAGACGGAGACTGTGGTGATAGAAATCTCCCATCACTTCAATGAGACACTTGCGTTTCTGCTTTCATTAGAAAGAATGGTCAAACACTGATACTTGTCCTGCTAGCTTATGCTTTTTTGGGGTTTTCTGTGGAATTTGTTTCTTTTCTTTCAGATCATTAGCCATGAAATCTTATCTAAAGATCCAAGATTTACCAAACCTTGTTTTACACAAATCAATAATGGCAAAGACCAGAAAAAAAAAAATGAAAGGGAGATACAAACATATTGCACAAGTTTATTAGTAAAACCGTATGTAACGTAAACTAACTTTACGAGAAAGAAAGAAAAAAACTAACAACTTTAGAACAAGCTGTGAATGAACAGAGTACAGAGCTTAAGTCTATGGCTTACAAGCTCTGTACTGTAAAACATAGTTGTGGAAATGAACAAAGAACACTCTTTAACGTATCAGAGTTTCTTCATACTCCCGAGTTTGCTGCTGAAGGTCCGGTAAGTCAGAACTGATGGAGAATTTGACCCATCTCTTGCGATCCATATGGTTCAGAAAAGGATGCATTATGAAACCTACGAGTAGCATCACAACGCTTACTGCAGCTACTTTTAGAGACGAGAGTGCTACAACAGCACAGATCAGTATTGTTGGAGGAACACACATGAGGATCGAACCAACGGTTCCTATAGGTATCTTGTACGGTCTTGATGCAGCAGGGTGTTTCATTCTCATCCTAACAAAAGCTATAAACTCCAAAATCATACCAACGCAGTAGAGTAAGTTCTCTGCAGCTACAATCTCTTGAAAGCTTAGCCAAGACAAGAGCACAACGCCTGACGCTGAAAACAGAATCCCTAGTAAAGGTGTCCCATAGCGTGACCTCTTGGCAAAGAACTCAGGAAGCATACCGCGCTCAGCCATTCCAAGAAGTTGAAAAGAGTCACTACTCATCTCAGCTAGAAACATTCCCATGTTTGATGTGGCTGCAGCCGCTTGAACCCACCATCTCAACCACGCTCCACCGAGAGCTTTGGCAACATCAGAGAAATACCCATCTGTCCATTTCTCACGCTCTAACGGGATTGCCCCGGTTCCAGCCAAAAGAGGGAAGATATAAGAACAAGCAACTAAGATCACACCATAATACAAAGCCTTTGGAAGCGTCTTGTTCGGGTTCTCCACTTCACCAGCTAGAGTACTGATCGAATCCCAATAGTTAAGATTCCAGAAAAGTGTGTTTAGATACAAGTTCCAGTTCACATTCCCTAAGTCCATCACAAGCCACCTCGATGGCTCTATCTGCGGAATAGAAATCAAACCCATCACAGCAAAGGGAAGGATTGAGAAAACCCCCATAAGCACAGCAACCCAACCAACTATAGTCAGTCCCCTGTAGTTGAGATACGTCAACAAAATAGTCAACACCAAGATGGCTGCAACTCTAGGCAAACCGCTACCTAAAGCAGGGATTCCAGATTTCAAGTAATCAAGAAACAGAACAGGATACAACGCGTTGTCAATAACACCACTCAGCCATTTCATCCAACCTTGCTGAAACCCCCAGAATGGTCCCAAAGCAGAAGAAACCCACACAACATAACCACCATTCTCTGGAAACATTGTACCCATCTCAGCAGTGATCAAAGCCTCAGGGATACTCCAAATGAAAGGGAAGATCACAAACCCTAGAAGAGCTAACAATGGTCCAGCTGCATTCACACTATCCTCAACACCAAAAGGACCTCCTGAGACTTCATAGAATATGAGGAACACAAGTGGCAACATCGAAACTTTCCGAATCTTGTCGGTAGCTTTAGGTGACGACGGAACCTCCTCATCATCATCACGGCGGACACTTGAGTAAGGAACGTCATCGTTGCTGCTACTGTACTCTCTCATCTCAATAGACGACGATTGATCCACAGTGATGATCCTCCGCTTCTGCATAACGTCATCCAGATTTTAAACGGATTAGAACTCTCCACATCATCCCCAATTAAGGGTTTTTGATATCTGCAACAACCTTTACAGATTAACTCAAATTTGCTACAGTTCTTGAATCTAGGGTTCATCATAATTGGTAAAGCCAAAAAGGAGACTTTTTGTTACTTTTCTCAGATGGGTATCTTCACTATACATCAACAAAATCGAAAAAGAAACGAGAAGGAACTTAAAAGTAAAGGATCTCGGAACTGGATCATTCATCAAGAAACAGAGATTGATGTATTGATCAACGATGAATAAAGACTAAATCTTTAACGAGAAGTGAAGAAGTACGAACCGTGAGAGAATCGAGTCGAGGATCTTCTTGAGATCTCCGTCGTATGTTGAGGTTGGTGAAGCTTTGGAACGATTCCGAGATGGTTGAAGAAGAAAACAAAACAAACCCCTCTTTGTCGAATAAAACCCAGATTTCAAAAGAATGAAATTGAATTTTTTTTATATATTTAGTTTTCGCCTCGTGTCATCGATGTGGCTTTTTTTAAAAAGATTCTTGCGTCTGTTTTAAACAAATGGAGAAGGCAAAATGTGCGAAAAAATCACATAAGATGGATCTGGTATCTCGAATCTGGAATCTGGAATCTGGAATCTGGATCTCAAATTTTGCGCATGTGCTTTTAATATCTTGCTAGTGTTATTGTCCTTGTTGGTGTATATTATTTGACTATTCTTAAAAATCTTTGTGATTTGTGAATTTGGTGTATAACCAAATTAAAAAAAAAAACTATAGAAAGATATAATATATTACTTGGAAAAATTAAGAAAATAACATAGAGAGCAATTAAAATTACCATTTTAGTATTCGCTTGATGATATTAATGATAAATTGATAATAGGGTGGTGGCCGGAGGTAGATAGGGGTGATGGCCGAAGGTGGGCGGTGATAGTGGCCGGAGGGGGGGGGGGGTGGCAGTGGTGGTGGCTGGAGGTGGGGCGGTGGTAGTGGCTGGAGGTGGGGCGGTGGTTGGCCGGAGGTTCGTTGGAGGTTGACCGGAGGTTGGTTGGAAGTTAGCCGGAGGTGGTGGAAGGGGTGATGGTAGTTAGAAAAAAGAAAAAAAAGGCAAAACCTGTCATTAATACATAAATATAAAGAATATAATTGATTGATGGTTAGTATGGTTCGTATGGTTAGTTTGTGAATTATAGTATTTTTTTAGGTTATACAATCCAATTCCCGTAAAATCTAATTACGAATTTTAATTGTAATTACTAAAAAGTATTGCTCTTCATTAATACTTCTTTTTTTAACTTTGGTTTTACCTAATTTTAATGAGTTGTTATAAGGTTTAGAACTTAAACTTCAGACCAAAATGTAACAAACTAAACTATGATAAGTGGTAACCAATTTCTTTTTTTTTTGTCAACCAAACATATAATTAGAAGAAAAAAACTCCTATATTAGTTGTCCAAACATGAGGATAAGAGTTTACAAATGAAATTTTAGAGACTAACGTAAGCGAAAAACGAGCAAGGCAGTCTGCCCACACATTTGACACACGCGGAATCCTGGTAAGAGTAAAATAGAGAAATGAAGCTTTGAGCAAACTGAAATCGTCTAGTAGAATGGAGAAATCCGGCCATTCTTCAGACTGCACCATCGCCACTAGCTCCGCACAATTAGTCTCGAAACGTTGACAATCAAAACCGCCAGCCAGGATAGAAGCCATAGCCCAAACCAAAGCATGTAACTCCGAATGTAAAGGGGAATGGCTACGTCGATGACACCGTGCTCCCAGCAGATCGTCTTATCCTCACTATCACAATACCACTAACCCAGACTCAGAAAAGGATCTGTAGCTTTCCAGGATCCATCAATCTGTCAACGGAACGAAGGATCCCGGACCTTCGGAACCCGAACCTCCAAATTCGACGAATTTCCCAGGGAATCCACGGAAAATGATTTAACCTCCTCCCAAAATAACATATCATTAACCATTTTTTTTTTATGAAAACCGTATAAACTATACATATTTTGTAAAAGAATTACAAATGTAAAAGAATTACAAAACAAAAAAAAAAGTATTTGAGGCAAAAATATTTGATAAATTGGGCAAGGACAAAGCGTTATAAAATCTATTCACGTGTTGAAAGAGCAAATACTATGTACGGATCTGTGTTAGTTATTGTGTACCCTTTAGTTGGTTTGGTTTTACACTTTTACCTTTCGAACCATGCTGCTGATGTAGCAAATCTAGCAAATGTACCATGTCCATGGTATTACTATGGTCAGTCATTTAATCATTTTATTACCACAATATAGAAAACTTCAAATCTTTTATTTTAATTTCGAGTTTCGACCTTATTCATAATCCTCTTCCAAGAGAAAGTAGTACACTCAAATAAGGTGTAACGCCCGCGAACCAATTTGTGTATTTTTGGTGTGGGTGTCGATCGACACCCTTGGTGGCATCGATCGACACCATGTTTTCCGGTTTGGTCGGGTTTGATTTAATTACCGAATTGGTTCGGTTTGGTTTGATTTAAAACCCTAATCGTGTGTAAAAGGGGAAAAACGACCCTAGGTCGTATTATTTGTGGTTCTCGCCGTTTTTGAGAGGAAAAGAAAGAGAGAAAAGAGAGAAAAACTTTTCTGGGATTTCTGGGCTTGTTCTTGGTGATTTTGGAGAGATCTGAGGCTGTAGGAGTGTTAGCTGTTGCTGGAATCGAAGGGGAAGCTTCTGGAGGTGTTGTTTTCCACGTTTCTCAATCCAAACTTCTTGTTCTTGAGGTGAGTGCTTGACCATGGTTGATCTAAGCATGAGATCTCCCTTGTTTTGTGTGATTCCTTGTTATTTGTGGTGTTTGCTTGCTTGGGTACATTGTATTTGTGATTTCTAGTGAATTCCGAGATGATTAGACGTGTTTGGAGTCGAATCTGTGTTGATTGAGATCGGAGTTCGTCGCTGAGTTTCGCGCAGATCGTGACTGCAGAAGAGGCGTCGATCGATACCACTTTTGTGGAGCATCGATCGGCACCGTCTCGAGTAGCATCGATCGTCACCATTCCGGCATCGGTCGACACCAGTTCCTGTAGCATCGGTCGACACCGATTGAGCATCGGTCGACACTAGTACCTGCCGAGTCTTATTTTCCTGGTTTGATATGTTGATTGTGTTGTTGTTGTTTGTTGACTTGGGAGTCTCATATGCTTGTGTGTATAACCCAGTAGATGGGAGGACGGCCTCACTAAGTATTTATGATAATACTTACGCATCTCAATTGTTGTTTGTGATGTGCAGGTAAAGGCAAAGTGTGATCGTGGAATCAAGGCGATGATGAAGGGGTGTTCTAGAGACTTGATTGATTGTGGTCTAGCTGTTGTTAGGTTGCTAGATTAGGTCAAAGGAACATTGTAGGATGTTAGTGGTTGGTTATCTCTTTATTTGATTGATGTTATTGGTTATTGGATTTGAATGTTGGAATTCTTTTGGTTTAATGGAATTTGTTTTATTTGATTATCCGCGGTTATTGAATGATGATAGGATGTAGTGGGTATGGGACCACTAGTAAATTAAGGTATTAAAAAAAAAAACGGGAAGGGTTGTTTCAATTTGGTATCAGAGCCCTTACGGTTCTAGGTCTAGGGTTCATTGTGCTTTTGCTGTTGATGTTTAGGATTACATGCTATAATTGATTGTGTGATTGGCAATTGTGTGTGGCATGAAGTCCTAGAACATCCTCTTCGAGCCTGATTGTGATTCCACGGTGAGTTGTGTTTCTTGTGTATTAGAATTATTGTTTGCTTAGCCTTCTGTTCTTGGATGATACAGATGGTTAGGGGTGAGGATGCTGTTGGTCGCGGTCGTGGTCGTGGGCGTGGTCGTGGTCGTGGTCGGGGACGAGGTCAGGTTCCTGAGGCCAGTGTGAGTGTGACCCAGAGCATGGCCAGTGAGGAGGTGGCGGAGTCACAGGTTCATCCTAGTGTGTCTGGAGACCAGGCTGGTTTGGGTGACGGCAGGGCGGATGGGCCCGGTGTCGGTCACGGTGTTGCCCCGGGTGTGGGGGTTGCAGCGGGAGGTGCTCCAGGCAGGGAGGATGTCTTGATGGACTTGCTAGCTCAGGTAGCTCAGGCTTTGCAGCGACTTCCAGCAGTTGTGCCGCCAGTGGTTGGTGGGCAGGATCCAGTAGTGCCGCCAGTGGGTGGTGGACAGGTTCCAGTGGTGCAGCCTGCAGCGGGTTTGCAGGCAGGTGTGCAGCCGGGGGCCGAGGTAGTGGATGCTCAGTATGTTCGGATGATGGAGCAGCTGCGGCATGTGGGAGCAGGGTATTTCTCAGGAAGTACCGATCCGAGTGTAGCGGATGAGTGGAGAGAGCGGATGGAGGATATTTTCCTTTCGCTTAGGTGTCCCGACCGGTACAGGGTGGATCTGGCAGTGTTTTACTTGTCAGGAGATGCTCGTGTGTGGTGGAGGTCGGTGACAGCACGGAGGGTGCAGAGGGGTATGTCTTGGGGAGATTTTGTGGGGGAGTTTAACTCCAAGTATTTTCCTCAGGAGGCACTTGATCGTATGGAGGCACGGTTCTTGGGTCTGACTCAGGGGAACCGTACAGTGCGGGAGCTGGATGCAGAGTTCAGTCGGCTTGTAGGGTATGCAGGCAGGGCATGGGAGCCAGAGGCGGCTCAGGTGCGGAGGTTTTTGTTGGCTCTGCGGGATGATTTGAGGACTCGGTGTAGAGTGAGGAGTTATGCTACGAGAGCGGAGTTGGTTGAGGTTGCAGCTGGGATAGAGGATGATTTGAGGTCACAGGTGGTTGTGGCCGGTTCTTCAGTGCAGCCACAGCAGTCTCAGCAGTCCCAGCCGTCTTCTGTTCCTAGCAAGGGCGGCAAGCCTGCGCAAGGGCAGAAGCGGAAGTTTGATGCTATGCAGAGGTCGAGGCACGGGGGTGCGAGATGCTTTGGGTGTGGTAGTAGGATCCACAAGGTGACTAGCTGTCCACAGAGAGGTGAGCAGCGGGCAGTGACAGAGCAGCGGGCGGTGACGGAGCCGCGGACCGATACTCGAGTGTGTTACTACTGCAGAGAGACGGGGCATATCAAGCCTCGTTGTCCCAAGTTGCAGCAGAGGGCAGTAGCAGTGTTGCAGGCTGGAGCTCAGCCAGGGGTGCAGCAGGGTGTGCAGCACGGTGTGCAGCCGGTGGGTTGGATTGAGCCGACGACTCAGGTGTACTCGACCTAGGAGCCCGGTGGCACTAGTGCAGGAGCGATCACAGGTATAACTTCTGAGATTCGAACTTAGTCAATTCAATAGTTCAGATTATATTTGTTTTTGCTTGTGGTCAAGTGTTAGGTTCTCAACACATGAGATTTGTGTAGGGACCTTGTTGGTGGGCGGGTTTAAGTCCCATGTTATGTTTGATTCTGGAGCTTCTCATAGCTTCATTACTCCGGAGTGTGCCGTGAGTGCGGGGATCAGAGGGGATTCTGGAGAGCGTTCAGGAGTTGTCAGAGTTGCTGGAGGCAAGTTTCTGAGGGTTATTGGACGAGCTGGAGGAGTTGATATTCAGATCGCAGGAGAGTCGTGGCCAGCGGATTTGCTTATCAGTCCAGTGGAATTGTATGACGTCATTCTTGGTATGGATTGGTTGCATCGGTATAAGGTGCATTTGGATTGCTATCGGGGTAGAGTGGAGTTTGAGCGTCCAGGAGGGAAGTTGGTTTTTCAGGGTATTAGACCGACTTCGGGGAGTCTCGTGATCTCAGCCGTTCAGGCAGGGAAGATGATCGAGAAGGGCCGTGAGGCTTATCTGGTTACTATATCTATGCCAGAGTCAGTGGGGAAGTCTACGGTTAGCGGTATTCCGGTTGTGGAGGACTTTGAGGATGTATTCCAGTCATTGCAGGGATTACCACCATCTCGGTCGGATCCTTTTACCATTGAGCTGGAACCGGGGACGATGCCGTTATCCAAGGCTCCTTACAGGATGGCTCCAGCAGAGATGGCAGAGCTGAAGAAGCAGCTGGAGGATTTGTTGGGCAAGGGTTTTATCCGTCCTAGTTGTTCACCGTGGGGAGCTCCGGTGTTGTTTGTTAAGAAGAAGGATGGGAGTTTTCGGTTGTGTATTGACTACCGGGGTTTGAACCGAGTTACTGTGAAGAACAAGTACCCTCTCCCGAGGATTGATGAGTTGTTGGATCAGTTGAGGGGTGCTACTTGGTTCTCCAAGATCGACTTGGCTTCAGGTTATCATCAGATCCCTATTCATGAGACAGATGTGAGGAAGACAGCCTTCAGGACGAGATATGGGCACTATGAGTTTGTGGTGATGCCATTTGGGTTGACAAACGCGCCAGCTGCGTTTATGAGATTGATGAACAGCGTGTTCCAGGAGTTTCTGGACGTGTCAGTCATCATTTTCATCGACGACATCCTGGTATATTCTAAGAGTCCTGAGGAGCATGCAGTACATCTGAGAGCAGTGTTGGAGAAGCTGCGGGAGCAGAAGCTGTTTGCTAAGCTGAGTAAGTGCAGTTTCTGGCAGCGTGAGATGGGGTTCTTGGGTCATATTGTTTCAGCTGAGGGAGTTTCAGTGGATCCAGAGAAGATTCAGTCCATCAGGGAGTGGCCGAGGCCGCAGAGTGCCACTGAGATTCGGAGTTTCCTGGGGTTAGCAGGTTACTACAGGAGGTTTGTTCGGGGTTTTGCGAGTATGGCTCAGCCGATGACTAAGCTTACAGGGAAGGATGTCCCGTTTGTGTGGTCACCAGAGTGTGAGGCAAGTTTTGCAAGTCTCAAGCAGATGTTGACTATCACGCCGGTGTTAGCATTGCCTGAGCAGGACGAGCCTTATGTTGTGTATACAGATGCTTCTAGAGTGGGGTTGGGTTGTGTACTTATGCAGCAGGGGAAGGTTATAGCTTATGCTTCGCGGCAGTTGCGGAAGCATGAAGGTAATTACCCTACTCATGATTTGGAGATGGCAGCAGTGATCTTTGCTCTTAAGATTTGGAGATCCTATCTGTATGGTGGGAAGGTACAGGTATTTACAGATCACAAGAGTCTGAAGTATATTTTTACTCAGCCTGAGCTGAATTTGAGGCAGAGGCGTTGGATGGAGTTAGTAGCAGATTATGATTTGGACATAGCTTACCATCCTGGTAAAGCTAATCTGGTTGCAGATGCCTTGAGTCGGAAGCGGGTGGCTTCGGCTCAGGAGCAGGATATGGAGGTGTTGGTAGGTGAGATTAGTGCATTGAGTTTGTGTGCTATCTCACAAGAACCTTTGGGTTTGGAGGCAGTTGATAGAGCAGATTTGTTGAGCAGAGTGAGGTTAGCTCAGGAGAGTGATGAGGGGCTGGTGAATGCCTCTAAGGCTGCGGGTGCAGAGTATCAGGTTTCTGCTAATGGTACTATCCTTGTGCATGGTCGGATCTGTGTGCCCAAGGGTGAGGATTTGAGGCAGGAGATACTGAGAGAGGCTCATTCGAGCAAGTTCTCTATTCATCCAGGAGCGACCAAGATGTACCGTGATCTCAAGCGGTATTATCACTGGGTCGGGATGAAGAAGGACGTAGCAGACTGGGTGGCAAAGTGTGATACTTGCCAGCTGGTGAAGGCGGAGCATCAGGTTCCTGGTGGTTTGTTACAGAGTTTACCCATTCCAGAGTGGAAGTGGGATTTGATCACAATGGACTTCGTGGTAGGTTTACCTGTGTCGAGGACGTTTGATGCTATTTGGGTCATTGTGGACCGTTTGACTAAGTCTGCACATTTTCTGGCCATCAAGAAAACTGATGGAGCAGCGGTTTTGGCCAAGAAGTATGTGAGGGAGATAGTCAGATTGCATGGTGTACCTGCTAGTATTGTGTCTGATAGAGATTCCAAGTTCACTTCGGTGTTCTGGAGGGCGTTTCAGGCAGAGATGGGCACGAAAGTGGATATGAGTACAGCCTACCATCCTCAGACGGACGGTCAGTCGGAGAGGACGATCCAGATTTTGGAGGATTTATTGAGGATGTGTGTGCTGGATTGGGGTGGTCATTGGGCAGATCACTTGAGTTTGGTGGAGTTTGCTTATAACAACAGCTACCAGGCTAGTATTGGGATGGCTCCTTATGAGGCCCTGTATGGGAGGCCGTGTCGTACACCTTTATGTTGGATTCAGGTGGGGGAGAGGAGCATATTTGGTGCAGATTTTGTTCAGGAGACCTCGGAGAAGATTCGGGTTTTGAGGCTGAACATGAAGGAGGCTCAGGATCGGCAGAAGAGCTATGCTGATAAGAGGAGAAAGGATCTTGAGTTTCAGGTTGGTGATAGAGTGTACCTCAAGATGGCCATGTTGCGGGGTCCGAACAGGTCTTTGACAGAGACTAAGTTGAGTCCGAGGTACATGGGTCCGTTCAGAGTGGTTGAGCGGGTGGGACCAGTGGCATATAGGCTGGAGTTGCCTGAGGTTATGCGTGCGTTCCACAAGGTATTTCATGTGTCGATGCTGAGGAAGTGTCTTCATGAGGGTGATCAGTTGTTGGCTAAGATTCCTGAGGATCTTCAGCCTAACATGACTTTGGAGGCGAGACCAGTGAGGGTGCTCGAGAGGAGAGTCAAGGAACTTCGGAAGAAGAAGATTCCTTTGATGAGAGTCCTGTGGGACTGTGACGGAGTAGAGGAGCAGACTTGGGAGCCCGAGGCGAGGATGAAGGCAAGGTTTAAGAAGTGGTTTGAGAAGCAGACCGCTTGAGCTTGTCTAGCCGGGACCGAGTTGTAGTCCGTGGCTGGAGCGGGTACGGAGTATTCCAGCCCATCTCTCTTGATATTTGGTCGCTTAGGGGTGGTTGGTTGTGCGACTAAGTATCAAGATGAGGTGGTGCTCGGGATGCGAGTTGATGGCTCCAGTTGTTGTATTTTTGTTTCCTGATGTATTTTCGTTGAGTTTGTAACGATTATGACATTTTGAGATTAATAAGATGAGTATTTTTCTTTATGTTTGACTGTTGTTGTCATGGGAAAAAGAGAAATAGCTCGGGTTTCTAGTTTTGGAAAGTTACCATAAATAGAAAGTTTCCACAAAAGGAAGGTTTCCATAAATAGGAAGTTTCTAAAATGGGAATGTTTTGTGGAAATGTGAGGTAGATCTAGCCGGGAGATACTCGTTGGCATCAGTGTTTGTTTTTGCTCTAGGCCGTGTGGGCCCAACTCACGTGATACCGATAGCTCGATGGACTTTGTGGCCAGAGAGTGGGAGTGGTATGTTGCTTCGGATGACGATCCGAGAGCGCGCTTGAGGGTGACGACCCAAGAGCGGGATATGTGAGGCTCCCTGGATACCGTAGCTGTGAGCCGAGGCTCGGCAGTGAGCCGGTATGTCTCGAGGGTTGCGACCCGAGAGCGGGGGGAGTGGGTGTGGGTGACTTCCTGGATGCCGTAGCTTAAGGCGGTTGGCCTGATAGCGAGCCGACATGATTCGTTGGTTGCGACCACGGACGGGGGAAGCACTGAGTTGTGAGCAGATAGTGTTATGATGCGAGTATATTGGCTAGAGGGAGACCTCGAGGGTCAGTCGGAGGTGTGCGGGCTGTTGCGACAGTGGCACGGGAAACCTTGACTGATGGTGTTTAGTCCGGTCTGGGGACGTGCGGGCTGTGATGACGGTGGCACGGAGGTCCTTGGCAGATGGACGGTATTGCGGGATTCGGGGACGAATCCATATTGGTGGGGGAGAATTGTAACGCCCGCGAACCAATTTGTGTATTTTTGGTGTGGGTGTCGATCGACACCCTTGGTGGCATCGATCGACACCATGTTTTCCGGTTTGGTCGGGTTTGATTTAATTACCGAATTGGTTCGGTTTGGTTTGATTTAAAACCCTAATCGTGTGTAAAAGGGGAAAAACGACCCTAGGTCGTATTATTTGTGGTTCTCGCCGTTTTTGAGAGGAAAAGAAAGAGAGAAAAGAGAGAAAAACTTTTCTGAGATTTCTGGGCTTGTTCTTGGTGATTTTGGAGAGATCTGAGGCTGTAGGAGTGTTAGCTGTTCGAAGGGGAAGCTTCTGGAGGTGTTGTTTTCCACGTTTCTCAATCCAAACTTCTTGTTCTTGAGGTGAGTGCTTGACCATGGTTGATCTAAGCATGAGATCTCCCTTGTTTTGTGTGATTCCTTGTTATTTGTGGTGTTTGCTTGCTTGGGTACATTGTATTTGTGATTTCTAGTGAATTCCGAGATGATTAGACGTGTTTGGAGTCGAATCTGTGTTGATTGAGATCGGAGTTCGTCGCTGAGTTTCGCGCAGATCGTGACTGCAGAAGAGGCGTCGATCGATACCACTTTTGTGGAGCATCGATCGGCACCGTCTCGAGTAGCATCGATCGTCACCATTCCGGCATCGGTCGACACCAGTTCCTGTAGCATCGGTCGACACCGATTGAGCATCGGTCGACACTAGTACCTGCCGAGTCTTATTTTCCTGGTTTGATATGTTGATTGTGTTGTTGTTGTTTGTTGACTTGGGAGTCTCATATGCTTGTGTGTATAACCCAGTAGATGGGAGGACGGCCTCACTAAGTATTTATGATAATACTTACGCATCTCAATTGTTGTTTGTGATGTGCAGGTAAAGGCAAAGTGTGATCGTGGAATCAAGGCGATGATGAAGGGGTGTTCTAGAGACTTGATTGATTGTGGTCTAGCTGTTGTTAGGTTGCTAGATTAGGTCAAAGGAACATTGTAGGATGTTAGTGGTTGGTTATCTCTTTATTTGATTGATGTTATTGGTTATTGGATTTGAATGTTGGAATTCTTTTGGTTTAATGGAATTTGTTTTATTTGATTATCCGCGGTTATTGAATGATGATAGGATGTAGTGGGTATGGGACCACTAGTAAATTAAGGTATTAAAAAAAAAAACGGGAAGGGTTGTTTCATAAGACTTCTTGATAAAACTGAATTTTGGATATTTGTGAATGAAAAATAGAATTTTTTGAACTTTATGGTAATTTTTTTACCAAATAACCATATGTTATTACAGTTCTGCCTCCAAAACTATTTCTTTTGCCTCTAATAATTTCTTCGTTTTTGTGGTCTAATAATTTTTTTTGTTGCTTCTAACAGTTTTTAAAGCTACAAACATTCTTAATAAAACTGTATCAAACAACACCCTAGTCGTCTCTCCATTAGGTCCAAAGCCAACATCCGGAAATGAGGAAGAATAACAAAGTATCAATACTATTGTGGGTTTGCTTTTCATAAAGATACATAAAAGTCAGCTTCTAATCAAGTTGTTTGATATTTATCACTTAAGATTTGGAAACTAACTGTATATGAAATCCCCTAGCCCTGGGCATTCGGTTCATCCAGTTTACTCGGTTCAGTTTTTTCGGTTTTTCAATCACGCCGAATTAAACCGAATAATATTCGATAATCGGTTTAATCGGTTTGGTTTTCTGCTTTAAAATCTATTCCGGATTGGACCGATTTTGTTTTTTTCTCGGTTAATTCGGGTAATCGAACATAAAATACACTGTGAAATTGTGAAATTCATAAGATTCAATCAAGAAACTCTTCTAGAAGTTACCAAAAATATGTAAGAGGTTAAACCAATGAAAAGGATTAAGGGTGAGACCTTACGATAGAGAGCAAATCTGAGTTTCGAACACAAAATCTAAGGTCTCATAGCGTTAATACGATCAAGGAAGATTAGGAGGAAGAATTAAGAGAAAGGAGACAGAAGAATTGAGAAACGGTGATCTTTTACACTACAAAGAATTGAAAATCAGGAGAGGGAAAGACATTTGCTCTGTGGTTTCTGGTGTTCGGAAGACACAAGTGGTAGAGAGGTAAGAGAACGGCTGGGAGCAAGTGGAAGAAAAAACAAACTAAAGCTAGGGTTTTCATTAATTAGTTAGAGCATGGGCTTTAACAATGTTTGGGCCATGCCTCACAGTTCAATAATGAGATTACATTAAACATTTTCTATTACATAGGCCCAAGAAAACTATTACTCTTTTTGATTAAACGCAGATAACCTAGCGTTTTTATTTTGTTTGTTTATCTTTGTTCCGTCGTCTTTCTGCAACTCATCAATGGCGGAACTCATCGTCCGCTTATCTATGGCAGATTGTCTAAGATAGGTGATGATTGGAAGAGAACCGAAAAACCGTTCGGTTATACCTTGCCGAACCGAACCGAATTGAAAACCGAAATTGCTAATTTTTTTTGCCGATCGGTTCACGCTGTCTCTCAGATTTGGTGCCGAAAACCGAAAAACTCTGTTCTTTCGATTCGGTTTTCTCGGTTCTTATCGAACGCCCAGGGCTAAAATTCCCTAGAGACCTTATTAATTAATCCTAATTACATCTATATCATTATAGACTAAATAAAAATTTATTAAATAAATTAAACTATATGTAGTTATTTAGGGGGTGTATTGAAACTATGATTTTGGCGGATTTGATGGGATTTAAGAAATTTGGAATTTTGGTAGATTTTAGGAGAGTTGATATGATTTATGTTAAAATTCTATTAAATCCCACCTAAAAACATGAGATTTGGATTTCTGTATTTTTAACTAAACAAATCCTCTCAAATCCTCCAGAATTCCAAAAACTTATTAAAATCCAAATCCACAAACTGTTTTGAATAACAGTGGATTTTAAAGTAGATTTTTAAATCATCAGTTCAATAACAGTGGATTTCAGGAGACTTTTTAAAATCCATGATTGAACAACATAGGATTTGTAAATTTTACACAAATAACTTAAAATGTCAAGTTGAATAATTTGAAAAAAAATATTATACTTCTTTAAAAAACAACAAATTAATTTATTTTAAAAAATTTAATAATTATTTATGTTTTATTAAACTATTCATACAAATTTTTTCAACGCGTTAAAATTATTATTTACTTTAAAATATTTCACGGGTGAAACGTATATTTATAGAAAATAAATGTAAATTTGAATAAAACAAAAAAAAATTATTTACATAATTTATTTTATTAAAACAAATATCAAATCTCAAATAATAATTTTATTTGAATTAATTTATCCGCACTATGTGTGGGTTGTTACCTAGTAACTATAAATTCTCAAGCTATTTCCAATGTAGTACGTTTAAATCAAGAATAACCCCGAATCAACAACAAAAAAAAAAAAAAAAGAATAACCCCGAACAACTGACACCTTGAAATTCTTGATTTTCCTGTTGACAATTCTTGATAATATTTTTCAATTTTATTTTAACATTTGATGCATAATTTTTCAACTTTAAATGATTACCAAGAGTTATAAAATACTGAGACCAGAAATATTTTCCTATAAAAAGATTGTTGACAATACATTATATCCAAAAACTTATTGGTAACAAATCTGAAAAAATCTAGTCATTGTTGTGAATTATAACTAGAATACACTTATATGTGTTTTACAATACTTTGTAAAGAGTACAAGAAATAATAAAGAGATAGAGAGGGAGAGAGGAGAAGCCACGAGAAAGGGAGAGAGATTGGGAAGCTTATTTTTGGTCAAAGAACTTATACATTTTACTCTTCTTACACAACTCCTTATTTATAATGTACTATAAAAGATATGAGTCACACACTTATTCACATGGTAATGACAAGTGGTAAGTTAGTGTAATATTACATGAACAAGTGTCATGACATATGTCTTGTGATGGATTAATCATAATTATATTTTACAATACTCCCCCTTGATTATCCATCACCATTCACGAGTTACGTATTACCTCATTAAAAACCTTGTTACGGAAAAACTCATTGGGATAAAAACCATGACAAGGGAAAAAGAGTATAGTAACGTAATCTCCCCCTCGAAAAGATATGTATGATCCTTCTTCATAAATCTCGTAGATGACACATTCCAATACTGTGAATATGCTTTCTGAATGTGGTAGTCGGAAGTGCCTTTGTGAATAGATCTGCTGCATTGTCACTTGAGCGGATATGTTGAATATCAACTTCCTTCTTTTGCTCGAGTTCTTGAATGTAGGAGAAAAATCTTGGAGGTATATGCTTTATCCTGTCGCTCTTGATGTAACCTTCTTTGATTTGGGCGACACAAGCAGCATTGTCTTCGAATAATGTTGTTGACTCTTTCTTGGTGACTATTCCACTTGATTCTTGTATGTGTTTAGTCATTGATCTGAGCCATACACATTCCCTCGATGCTTCATGAAGAGCAATTATTTCTGCAAGATTTGATGAAGTGGCGACCAAAGTCTGTTGCTGTGAGCGCCATGAGATTGTAGTTCCTCCAATTGTGAAAACATATCCAGCTTGGGATCGGGACTTATGTGGATCTGATAAATATCCTGCATATGCAAAACCAATTAGACCAACCGAAGAGTTTCTAGGATAGAAGAATCCCAAGTTAATCGGACCTTGAAGATAACGGATAATATGTTTTAGCCCATTCCAATGCCTGCGAGTAGGGGATGAGTTGTATCTTACAAGTAGATTCGTAGCGAATGCAATATCTGGTCTAGTGCAATTTGCAAGATACATGAGTCCACCGATAGCACTCATATAAGGTACTTCGGGACCAAGTATTTTCTCGTTATTTTCACAGGGTCTGAATGGATCACGATCGACATTCAGGGGGGTGTATTTAACTTGACATTTTAAGTGATTTGTGTAAGAGTTACAAATCCTATGTTATTCAATCATGTATTTTAAAAAGTCTTCTGAAATACATTGTTATTGAACTGATGATTTAAAAATCTACTTTAAAATCCATTAAAATCTCTTGTTATTGAACTGATGATTTAAAAATATACTTTAAAATCCACTGTTATTCAAAACAGTTTATGGATTAGGATTTTAATAACTTTTTGGATTCTTGAGGATTCTGGAGGATTTGTTTAGTTAAAAATAAAGAAATTCAAATCTCATGGTTTTAGGTGGGATTTGAAAGAATTTTACAGAAAATTATATGAACTTCCCTAAAATCTATCAAAATATAAAATTTCCTAAATCCCATCAAATTCTCCAAAATCATGGTTTAAATACACCCTCCTCAGAGATCGATTGACCATTGGAGTACTCAAATGAGTCGCTTTGTCCACATTAAAGCGCTTTAAAATCTTTTTCGTATAATTTGATTAATGCACAAATATTTCATCTTGGAAATGCTCTATTTAAAGCCCGAGACAGAATTTAGTCTTTCCAAGATCTTTCATTTCAAACTCTTCCTTCATATGGATTCTTGCATCATCATTCTCCTTTTGAGTTCCAATTATATTCAGATTATCAACATATACAGCAATTATCACAAATCCCGATGGAGATTTCTTTATAAAGACGCATGTGCATATTTCATTATTAACATACCCTTTCTTCAATAGGTATTCGCTTAAGCGATAATACCACATGCGCCCGGATTGTTTTAATCCGTAAAGTGATCGCTGTAATTTGATCGCACAAATTTCATTAGAGTCTAATGCTTTAGGAATCTTAAATCCTTCTTAGATTTTCATGTATATATTATTATCCAATGATCCATATAAATATGCTATCACTACATCCATAAGATACATTTCTAAATTCTTAGAAGTCGTTAGGCTCATCGAGTACCTGAATGTAATTGCATCCATGACTGGAGAATATGTTTCTTCATATCAACTCCAGGTCTTTGAGAAAAACCTTGTGCAACAAGTCGGCCTTTATATCGTGTGATTTCATCTTTCTCATATATTTTTCGCACAAATACCCACTTCCAACCAACAGGTTTTACATCTTTAGATGCAGTGACAATAGGTCCAAAGACATTTCTTTTATTGAGGGAGAGCAACTCTAGTTGCATAGCCTTTTTCCATTTCTCCCAATCAGGCCTATGTTGACATTCTGATACGGACCTTGGATCTCGATCATCTTTTTCATGATCGATCTCTTTAGATGCAGAAAAAAAGAATATTCCATTTTCATCATCGATTTCATCTCTAGCCCATTATATTCCATCTTGAGCATAGTTAATAGAAATCTCATATTTTTCTGTATCATCCTGAGGACTTTTCTCTTTATTTGGTTCTTCTTGAACCTTTTCATCTACCATTTTCTTTTTCTTTCGGGGATTTTTATCTTTAGAGCCCATTGGCCTCTTTCAGGGATTTTTATTCTTGTTTAATACCTCCCCCTAACGATGGAAATTCATCTTCATTAAAATGACAATCGACAAATCGTGCTGTAAACATATCACCAGTTTGCGGTTCAAGATACCGAATTATACTCGGGGATGCATAACCGACGTATATGCCCAATCTCCGTTGTGGCCCCATTTTTGTTCTTTGTGGTGGGGCTATAGGCACATAAACCGCACATCCAAAAATACAGAGATAGGATATGTTTGGCTCTTGGCCAGATGCTAATTGTAAAGGGGAATATTTATTATATGCGCTTTGTCGTATTTGGACCAATGCCGCAGCATGCAATATAGCATGACCCCATATAGGATTTGGGAGCTTTGTTCTCAATATTAACGGTCTAGCAACGAGTTGTAGCCGTTTAATTAAAGATTCAGCCATGTCATTTTGTGTATGAACATGAGGAACCAGATGCTTAACATCTATTCCTATTGACATACAATAGTCATTGAAAGCTTGGGAAATGAATTCACCAGCGTTATCAAGTCTGACTTTCTTTATGGCATAATCAGGGAATTGCACTTTCAACCTGATTATTTGGGCAATGAATTTTGCGAAGGCCGTGTTTCTTGTTGTCAATAGACACACATTTGACCATCTACTAGATGCGTCAATCATTACCATAAAATAACGAAACGGCCCGCATGAAGGCTGGATAGGTCCACATATATCACCATGTATTCTCTCTAAGAACAATAGTGATTCATTCCCAATTTTGGCTGGCGATGGCCGAATTATGAGTTTTTCCTTGAGAACATGCATCACATGAAAACTCATTAGATCTAAAAATCTTTTGGTTCTTTAATGGATGGCCATTAGAATTTTGCACAATTTTTCACATCATGACTGAACCAGGATGTCCAAGTCTTTCATGCCATATCTTAAATGTACTAGTAAACTTAGAGTTTACTGTAACATAAGACGCAAAATTATTTATTTCTGTGCAATACAATCCAGAGGATAACATTGGCAATTCTTCCAATATATGTTTCTCCTCAGATGTTATGCAAAGATATTCAATGTCATTCTTATTCAGAGTCTCTATATGATATACATTTCTTCGGATATCTCTGAAACTAATCAAGTTTCTATGAGACTTAGGGCAATATAATGCATCAATTTCAAATTTTGTTTCCCTTGGCATTCAAAAACTGGCTTTTCAAGAGCCTATAGTAATCTTTGCATTACCACATATAGTGCTCACGCTTCTAGCGGAGTCTTTTATTTTGAGAGAGGAGAAATATTTTTCTCTTTAAGTATTGAGTGCGTTGTAGCACTGTCTGCTAGACACATATCTCCATCCTCAATCTCAAAATTTGACATTTTCTAAGATAAAATATTTATAAAAAAAAACATTAATGAAATAACAAAAAGTCTTACAAAAAAACCTTATTATATATTACAATAAAACTATTATCCAAAAAGACATTATATAAACATAAAGTACATATCAAACTATGACAAAGCATATCATGGCATATCGGCCTTATTCGCATGATTTTCCGTTTTCATTATCAAAAAGAAAATCTGCTATATCAAGATGGGGTTCATCGTTTAGGCTATGGAAAGAAGGTCCAGCTTTATTATAGATGAGGTTGGTCTCAACATCCCTTTTTTTTTGCCTTTTGGGATGCTTGATACAGATCGGCCAAATGTTTTGGAATACGACAGGTATGATACCAATGTCCTTTCATGCCGCATCTGTAATAAGTACTTTCACCTTGTTTCTTTATAACGCAACCAACATTATTGATTTGAAGATGCTTGTTGGTTTTTCTTATGTTGAAGTCGTTAGGAGAGAAACCTCTTCCTTTTCCTCGTCCACGACCTTCTCCACGACCTCCTCCACGACCATGACCACGGCCTCGACCGCGTCCGCGTCCACGTCCTCGTCCTTGCCAATTATTATAGCTGGATGTAGCAACATTCACTTCTGAAAGTGGAGCTAATCCAGTTGGACGAGTTTGATGGTTTATCATCACGAGCTCATTATTTTGTTCAGCAACATGCAGAACTTGCACAATTCAGAATATCGAGTATACCCTCTTTCTCGATATTGTTGCTGCAGGAGTACATTTGAAGGATGGAAAGTTTGGAATGTTTTCTCGATCATATCATAATCAGAAACTTCTTCTCCGCAGAGAGTCATCCTTGAAGTGATTCCGAACAAAGCGGAATTGTACTCACTTACACTTTTGTAATCCTGAAACCTCAGGTTTAGCCATTCATGTTTGACTTTTGGTAAGATCACATACTTTTGGTGATCAAACCTATCCTTGAGCGCGATCCAGAGATCTGCAAGATTTTCTCTCATGATGTATTCATTTTTTAAACCATCATGGAGATGGTGACGCAAGAACATCATGGTTCTTGCTTTTTCCTCTTCTAACCCTGTTTCTGATGGATCAAGGGTTTTGAGGAGCCCATTCCCTTTTAGATAGAATTTTACATCTAATGCCTATGTCATATAGTTTTTCTCAGAGACATCAAGGGCGGCGAATTCAAGCTTTGCCAAGTTTGACATGATTACTATATAAATAATAAAACAATTTGTTAAATATAAAATTTTATGAAATAATTTTGTAAATTTTTTTTTTTAGCAATAAATATAAACTATAAAACAAAATTATAAGCTATATAATATATTCATAAATTAAAACAATCATTTTGGGAGGCATAGCCTTCCATATGATTTAAAATATATAGATCTGAACATATGATCAAGGAGGCAGAGCCTACCATTATATCAAGAATGTAGATCTAAATGATCAAGGAGGCAGAACCTACCATTAGATCAAAAAATATGTATAGTCTTTTACTCTATAAATAATACATATAGTAATATGCATATAAACTAATTAAATTCAAACAACTTTAACAAATCTTAAATCTTACCTCAAATTGATGATGTATCACAAATCTCTTATGCTCAAATTTGTAACGGATCGAGAGTCGTTCGTGCTGATAACATGTTGTAAATTATAACTAGAATACACTTATATGTGTTTTACAATACTTTGTAAAGAGTACAAGAAATAATAAAGAGAGAGAGAGAGGGAGAGAGGAGAAGCCACAAGAAAGGGAGAGAGATTGGAAAGCTTATTTTGATCAAAGAACTTATACATTTTACTCTTCTTATACAACTCCTTATTTATAGTGCACTACAAAAAACATGAGTCACCCACTTATTCACTTGGTAATGATAAGTGGTAAGTTATTCACAATTATATTTTACAATAGTCATCTTAATTTTTCTTGTAATAACATTGACAATTTCATTATCTAACAACAATGTTTTAGCCGCCATAGGTATGATGTTTTCTTGCAAGAAGAATTTTATTATATCTTATAACTATGTAACTATCTTTGATAATTTTAAGACCAATAATATGTAGAGCTACCAAAATGCTCAACATAGTATTAAAATATAATTTTGTTTTGGGTTGTTTGTGTAGGACCATGAGATGTTTTGCTAAGTGTGCTATAGTATACTATGAAGATTACAACATAATTGTCTAATTAAAAAAAAAATTGTAAAAACATAAAATAAAAAGTATGAGCAAAATTTAAGCAAAACATAAAAAAAACTTAAGAAAAAATGTAATTTTATATTTATGTTGTTATGTACAACTATAACCCTTTTTAGATTATGCATTTTTAAATTTAAAAAACGTAAATACTGTTCTTTTTTTACCGCGACATTATACAAACTAAAGTATTTTATGATATGATCCCATCCCCCCTCCACCAAATATTCCATAGACGCTGTATGACCAAAACAAAAAAGGTAAACCGTATTTAATAACAAACGGTCAAGGTCTCGCGTTGGCTCTGAGACATAATATTTAAAGAAATTATATTTTTACAATCTATCTTCTTCCTCTTCGTAGTGCCGCCGAGCAAGTAATTTATTTTCAAATATTAAATACTTATGTTACGTATGGTGGTCTTGTTCAGGTCGGTTATTTTGGTTTTTAGAATATTTCGAACATTTTTGCTATACAAATATTTTTTTCAGCATATTTAAGAAATAAATTCTTTTTCTAATTATTTACAATATATGTTATTACCTAATTTCGAAATCAAGGTAAGATTTTAAAAAACAAAAAAATATTTATGCTTAACTAAATGTAAAAATGTGATTATTCTTGTATTTTTATTTGTTTTATATTTAAATTATTTTGAATTCTTATATACCAAATTTAGTTAATAAAATCTGTAAATTTTTCTGCATATCATATAATTCAAAATTTTTTAAATATCCAGCACTTCATCATGATAAGATCCACTCATACGTTTCGAGCCAGAATAAATCTCGATGCCACTAGAGCATCCAAGAAGATGATGGATCATTACCGTATACTATATTACTATATTAACTAGGATATATCCCGTGCTTAAAGCACGGTCAATATTTTCTAAAAAAATTTATAATATAGTAATAAAATTATTATTTTATTTTATTTTTTAAATTATTTTGTTTGAGATAATATTTATTTTTAATCAATATGTAAATCTATTAGTCTATTTGAATACTAATTATTTTAGAATATTATAGTATTTTATTTTTGACGTATTATTACAGTTTATATTGAGGAGGCCCGCCGTAAATCTTCCAACATCTTTTACGGGGTATCGATGTTTCGTAGATGGATCTTGGAAACCGAGTGACCCGCTTGCTGGTGCAGGATGGGTTTGTTCATCGGTCCAGGACCCAACGCTGATAAAAGGAGCTACTAATTTTCGACGAAGTCTCTCTCCCTTGCATGCTGAAGTAGAAGCTTTCATTTGGGCAATGCGGTGTATGATCGGACATGACTTCAGAGATGTGGCGTTCTACACAGACTGTTCAGACTTGGTGAAGATGGTGTCTTCTCCTTCGGACTGGCCAGCTTTCTCGGCGTACCTAGACGACATCAAGGTAGACAGGACAGAATTCTCGACTTTCTCCCTATCTTTTATTTCTAGAAACGCAAATGTAAGTGCGGACTCTCTGGCACGCCAAGCGCGTACCTCTCCGCATCATGTTTTGTATGTAAACAATTTTCCACCAAATTGGCTCGTTTGAGCTAATCTTTTGTTGACAAAAAAAAAAAAAAAATATTACAGTTTATATTGTTTATTTGTTGTATTTACATCATATTTTGTGAAATATAAAATAGTAATTTTAATATTATAACTGTGAGTAAATAAAAATTATTAATTTATCATTAATATAAATTCAGTTTTACCAACCGCCAATGTGGAAATTAAAACACATATTTTCATACATTTAGTAATATATCTTCGTTTTAAAAAATTCAAATCACAACATATGCAGAAAAAAATGCATTTTATTAATTATAAGTATTATATGAAAGTTTTAAACAATTTGTAAATAAAATAAAATAAAGATGATAGGAGAATCATAATTTGAAATCTTAACAAAATCTTTGAATTTAGTTATTAAAAATAATTATATTGTATACTTGGATATAAAATCTTAGTTTTTAAAATTCTGATTGGTTTATATATATATATATATATATATATTTTTAAAAATAATTAGTAATTTCGTCCATAACTTATTAGAGAGAGAAAATATTTTTTTAGATTTTTTAATATTTGATATGTGAGTGTTTTTTATTTTTAATTTAATTATATTTATTTAAATTAGTTAATTAAGCTTAATTAATTTTTTCTAATGGTAATTGAATGTAATTTTTTACATATTTTAAGGTTAGTTTCATATTTGTACTTCTCAATTAATATAGTAGGATTAGACAATTGAGATTTACCAATAAGTCCTTATAAATTTCTAAGTAAGTTAGACTACAAAATTACCAAAATATAAATTGAAATTGAGAGAAAAAGAGTGATTGAAAACATGGTGACTGTTATTTCTTTTATATTATATTATCACATTGTGTTTAAGATTATAACGAATCAGAAAAAATTATTAATTTATAGCGATTATTAATTTATAAAGTATTAATTTATAGAGATTTTTACTGTATTCAACATTTTTTTTGTCAGATATATGTTAATTGAATATAACTCAGCCAATGTTTAGAAATTCTGAGACACTAACTCTATATTTCAAAGTGTGCACCTTCAAGTCCTAAATGTTTCTTGGTGGAGGAGAGAAACAAATCATCACCATTACTTCTGGCTTCTATTTTTTCCAGCTTCTATCAAACCGGAGGATAAGAATTTACAAAAGTGGATTCAGAAATTAAAGATCTTAAAGATCGAACAAGACAATCAGCCCACCTCTGTCAAATATCTTCAACTTCTTCTATCATTGTTTCTTTTCAATTGGATGCATTGTGCACCAAACGATTGTAAAACTTCCGAATCCCCACAAGCATACTGACTTTGTATGATCATGGAAATAGTCATGTTCTATACTATTCGGGTTGGCTGCAACATAATTGCTTTAGGCTTAAAAGTTTGATTCGCTTACTGTTACTCCAAAAGATATAAACCTAAATTGATTCAACAAATGTTTGTAATAGGTTTGAGTTTCATATTCTTATTGTGAAATAAAAGTGACCAAACGATTTAATTACTCAAATTTTGAGATGGAACTTAAATCAAATTGATTTTCACAAATCTTAATGATCTTATCATATGTTTTTTTGTTCAGGGCCAAAACCAATACCAATACTAGTGCCAGATAAATTAGCTCAAATCTCAATTGTAAATCCAACTAGAACATTTCTCAAACAAAGACTTCTATCTGTTTAGGATATCTGCAAAACCAAACCAACTCTCCCATCATTAACAACACATCTCATGCCCAACTCCAAACACTTTCACAAAGGAATCAAAGATTTAACCAGGAAACTTGAATCCATAAAGAAGACATGAAAATGTGGGATAGATTTAGTAGGCAGAGAGCGGAGAGAGAAACCGCAACACCTGTGGATCTATCCCAACGGTTGTCTGGCCGCTTACTGACTTAACAGCAATCACTTTACGCATCCTCGAAAATGGCCATGCCACCAGAACGAAGCATGACCTTTTCAATTCAAGGTGCAATAACAACAACAATGACAACTCCAATAACACAAACCAATTCAAGTATCGCAAAAATTCAAAAAAAAAAAAAAAAAAATGAGATTTTTCATGTTCACAAAACTTGTAAGATAGATTTAGTAGCTGAAAGCAGATGACAAAATCCGATTCACCTGTGGATCTATCCCGACGGTTGTCTGGCCGCTTGCTGATTTAACAGCTCTCTCTTTCTGCACTTTTTTTGATTCAAAGACTATGCCACAGTAATAATTGACATAGCCTTCGATACATAGTGCAAAATCTCATCATTCTCTTAACCCCAAACACATTAAATTTGGAACCAAAAACAACAAAAAGTATCAAACTTCACTACATATTTAGGATATAATCTAAATTAAAGCAAAACCCAGATACGAAATCATCGTTATGAGCAAATAAAACAGAGACACCGGCGCTGATGCGGCGCCGGAGATTGAGAATGCACGGCGGTAGATACAAGAGTATTGAATAAGGGTTTTGAGAGCAAAGAATCGCTTCCATTAAATAAAGAAACGAACTCTCATCAGTCTTAGTGGGCTGAACCAATAAAGCCCATAGTTTTTTATTCAATCGGGTCGGGTGGAGATAAACCGGGTCATTTACACGGCGGCTATGTAATTAGGGTTTAACGATGTAGAACGACGTCGGGTTTATTCAATAATTATATTGGGCCGGTTCACTTAAAAAGCCCATATCATTTGTTAAAGCTCGTATTATATATATGTTTAAGTCAATTTTTAAATTAGTTTAGAAGAAAAAAAAATAAAAAAACAGAGTCGCTCTGTTTCCGCGGCGATGGGAACTCTGTGAAAAGATGTTTCATTTATCTTCATCGTCTTTACGATTACGCAAGTTTTTCCCGCCGTTTTACTCTGTCTTCGTGAAGCTAAACACTCATGTGTTTTCGTCTGATTCTGTTAAAGCCCTCGCCGCTGGTGTATCTAAAGCAATCAAAGAAGGAAACTTTAACTTATTAGATTCTGACTACGGCCTAAATTTGCAACGAAACGAGACGAACTTGGTTCTTCTTTCGCTTGAATCGGAACCCAGTTCTGCGGTAGAGTATTTTCGATGGGCAGAGATTTCTGGGAAGGATCCTTCTTTTTATACCATTGCTCATGTTTTGATCCGGAATGGGATGTTCGATGTTGCAGATAAGGTGTTCGATGAAATGGTTGTGAATCGTGGGAAGGATTTTCACGTTCTGGGTTCGATTAAGGATAGGTCAATGGAGGTTTGCTTGAGACATGGTGATGTTTACAGGTTTTTGATTAATGGTTGTTGTAAATATGGTATGGTTGATGAAGCTATGAAGATATTTTTGTGTAGTATTCAATTGGGTGTAGTTATACCGGAGGATTCTGTATATAGGTTGCTAAATTCTTTGATTGATGGTGCTCGTGTTGACTTAATAGTTGATCATTTTGATAAACTGTGTGGTGTGACTACTCATGGATTTGTGTTGGATGCTCTTTTCTGCAAAGGAGAGGTTACGAAGGCTTTAGATTTTCACCGGCTAGTGATACAGAGAGGTTTTCGTGTTGATATAGTTTCTTGTAATAAGATTTTAAAGGTTCTTTCGGTTGATCAGATAGAGGTAGCTTCTAGGATGTTACGATTGGTGTTGGATTGTGGTCCGGCACCTAATGTGGTGACTTTTTGTACGTTGATTAATGGGTTCTGCAAAAGAGGTGAAATGGATAGAGCGTCTGAGCTTTTTAAAGTTATGGAACTGAAGGGTATAGCGCCAGATTTGATTGCTTACAGTACTGTAATTGATGGATACTTCAAAGCAGGGATGTTAGGAATGGGTCATAAACTTTTCTTGCAGGCCTTACGTAAAGGCATGAAGTTGGACGTCGTTGTTTTCAGTTCAACAATTGATGTATATGTAAAAGTCGGGGATATAACTACAGCGTCTGATGTGTACAAGAGAATGTTGTTTCAAGGGATTTCCCCTAATGTCGTTACCTACACCATTCTCATAAAAGGCTTGTGCCAGGATGGTAGAATATACGAGGCTTTTGGTATATATGGTCATATCTTGAAACGTGGTCTGGAGCCATCTGTTGTCACTTATAGCAGTCTCATTGATGGTTTTTGCAAGTGTGGTGACTTGAGATCCGGGTTTGCTTTGTATGAGGATATGATAAAGATGGGTTATACGCCTGATGTTATCATTTATGGCGTGCTTGTGGATGGCCTTTGTAAGCAAGGGCTTATGCTCAATGCTTTGAGATTCTCTGTTAAGACTCTAGGCCAGTCTGTCCAGCCCAATGTTGTAGTTTTTAATTCCTTGATAAATGGCTGGTGTAAGTTAAATCGTTTTGACGAGGCTTTGAAGGTGTTTAGATTAATTGGGATATATGGTATAAAACCTGATGTAGCCACATTCACTTCGCTTATAAGGGTGAGTGTGATGGAGGGTAGATTAGAAGAAGCATTATTTCTGTTTTTCCGGATGTTCAAAATGGGTTTGGAACTTGATGCTGTAGCATTCTGTACCCTAATGGATGCATTCTGCAAGCATATGAAGCCAACCATTGGCCTTCAGCTTTTTTATCTTATGCAGAGGAATCAAATCTCTGCGGATATTGCAGTGTGTAATGTCGTCATTAATTTGCTGTTCAAAAGTCATCGTGTGGAGGATGCTTCTAAGTACTTCAAAAATCTTTTCAAAGGAAAAATGGAGCCTGATATTGTGACATATAACACAATGATATGTGGCTTTTGTTCTTTGAGAAGGTTAGATGAAGCAGCGAGGATCTTCGAGATGCCAAAATGTACCCCTTTTGGACCCAACTCCGTTACTTTGACTATACTTATCCATGCGCTCTGTAAAAACAATGATATGGATGATGCTATAAGGATATTCTCCACAATGAAGGAAAAGGGTCCTAATCCGAATGTTGTCACATACGGTTGTCTAATGGATTGGTTTTCAAAGTCCGTAGATATTGAAGGTTCTTTCAAGTTTTTTGAGGATATGCAAGAGAAAGGTATATCTCCAAGCATAATAAGCTATACCATCATAATCGATGGTCTTTGCAAACGAGGAAGAGTGGATGAAGCAAAAAATATCTTCCATCAAGCTATAGATTCAAAGTTATTGCCTGATGTTGTTGCCTACGGAATTCTTATCCGTGGTTGCTGCAAAGTTGGAAGACTCGTTGAAGCTGCATTGTTGTATGAACATATGTTAAGAAGCGGAGTGAAACCAGATGATTTGCTGCAACGAGCCCTTTCAGAATATAATCCCCCAAAATGGTTAATGAGGAAAGGTCTCTGGGTACATGACAAACCGATGCCTGATTAAGGAGTGAGTGTGCTTCATTTCTACTATTTCCCAGGTAAAAATGGTTACAAGAGATATCATCGCTTTTGTTCATGTCCGGATCCTTGCTTGAATATTTCAGGTTTCATTGAACTCTTACAGAAACATATCATCATCACATATGTTAAATAGCTTATGGGTTGTGTTATTTTTCAGGATCCCTTATCATCAATCATCAAGATTCATACCTCTCGTTCCTCAGCTCAAAACAATGCAGTCAGATGGGTTTTCGAGATGCATCAGTGAGTCACCGATGAGCTCTCTTTATGTACATATATATCTGGTTTACAGAGGAATCAATACGATGTTGTTCAATGTGAAGTCCAAGGAGAAGAAACTAATACTTATATATGATTTGATTCCCTTTTAGCCAAACTCACATAAAAGAGTTTGGTCAGTAACTACTAATCTGTGTACAACAAAGTCAAATGGTGAAAATGCTAACACACCCATGTGGGAAAGTTTGAAACTTTAAGCACATTGTCATGTTACTACGACAATTGATTGATAACGAACGACAGTACAAGAACTCTTCCCCCGGTTTATTTATAACAGAACCAATAATGGTCATTGATGTGTATGTAACCAGATCTTTTGGTCCGGTTTTTACATTACCCCTCTTGATGGAATTATGTATTTTGGGATTCATGTTGATACAGACTAATATTATAACAGTGTTTGCGTTTGTAAACTAAAGAAATTGGCCCCCAAAAAAAACTAAACTAAAGACACATAACTTTTGTATTTACATTATTTACAAATGACAAAAATGAATTATTTGTTTGTATTTGTAATTGCATACATAATAATTGTGATGTCAAAAAAACATAATAATTGTATTTATTTATGAAAATATACAATTAATACAAATAATTATACCATGTTTATGCTCACAATTAAATCAGGTTATAATTACTTTAAAATATAAAATATGATTTTTTTTTGTATTTTGAACTCAGTTATTTGCCATTAAGGCTTTGAATGGTTGGCATGTACACTGCATACTAAACAATGTGTTCTAACATTTTGATATGTTAAACTCCATACTAGAATATACAGTAAAACCTCTATAAATTAATAATGTCGGAACCATGAAATTTTATTAATTAATAGAGGTTTTAATTTATCGATAAATTAATAATATATTAATTTATGAAGTTGACATTTATGAACTTGATGATTTGATTAATAATCTTGGCTATTGTAATATGATATATGTCAATAATGTACTATTCAGATGAAAATGATACATTTAGAAGTTCGTAGTTGTAACTCCCTGACCGCCAAATCGCTGCTACATGATGAAGTTCAAAAAGATAGTGCGGTACATTTAGAACCAATTATATGTAAGGAATCAATAGCGTATATAACTCTTTACAATTTTTGGATGCGACTAAAAAGACAACAATAGAAGTTTTGATACAGTCAGAAAGATTAGAGATGAGCTCCAACAAGAATACAAATTCAATAATAGGAAAATAACAATATAATCATATATTTCACTAGATTATATATATATATATATATATTAGTTTATATGATTATTAATTTATGATATTGATGGGACCATATTTTTACACTGGATTTCCAAAAAAAATTATTATTTTATTATTTTATCGAAATATGTTATTTTTTACACTGGTGAACCGGAAAAATTTATTAATTTATAGCGAGTATTAATTTAAAGATTATTAATTTATAGAGGTTCTACTGTATAACACTTTTAAAACATACCAAAAACTGCAGATATATAGTAAAATTTTATTGTTCAAGTTTTTTTGGTCCGAAAATATAGAATAGCAAACTGATTCGACTGTAGTCGGTTCCAGCGTATACCAACCAACCATTCAAGGCATAAGCCACCAGTTATAATCATCCATAATCATATGTCATTGTAGATGCTTACTTGAGTGTAAATATGTCCGCATCAAACTTTTTTGCTTATCTTTTTTATAACAGGACCCATGTATATGTCTCCGTCGTTATTATTTTGATATCTACGTTAGTACGTTTGGACTAATTTCCAATGATTCAACAAAGTCACATACGGATACGTTCCACTAAAAATTATATACTGTAGTACTTGTGATTATTTTCAAAGTATTATTATTACTGCAAATTGCAAAATACTTTGAACTATTTCAAGAAGTGAATATGAACCTGTGACTCGAGGTCAAGATCGAGAGAGAGAGAGAGAGAGAGCACAGTTTTTGTTATTTAGAATTCCAAAGCAAAGAATAAAGGCAGATGCATTCTTCTGTCGGTGCTCTTTTATTCCTCAGCCGACATATTTAATATTTTAATTTTATTAAACCAAATGAATCTTTTTTGTTTTGGTTTGAAAGCCTCGGAAAATAAAGAAGAGCATCACTCACTGATTGACGCTGAATGAAGAAGAAGATTACAAATTGCATCGTTCATGAAAATGCGTATCCATGTCGTCAAAGAGTCTCAAGCTTTGTGTTGGGTTACGTGTTAACTTACAAATGGTTGCTCTCTCTGAATTATAATATCCCATGCACCGATGCACGTATTATTTTTCTTTTTCTTTTCCACTTTAGAGTTATATTAGATCTCGACCTTTTTTTCCAGCACTAAAATTATTAAAATAGTTTGTTTCATAATAATACAATACTACTACTTTAGGAGAAAGAAAAATAAAGAAGAAAAATCATGGAAGCTAGACTGATTTTTATTTTATTTTTACCAATAAAACTAGACTGATTTGATATACCGACCTAAACTACAAAAATTATGGTAACTAAAATACTTACTTCACTTAATTTGTATACTATTACTATTAAATTTATAAGTACAAACCTATCAATATCACTTGTGACTTGTCTAATTTACTCAATGTAGTTTAGTGATTAATGTTTAGAGATAAATGAAAGAAAAAAACAATATAGATGGGGAAGAAATAGTTTTAAATAAAAAAGAGGGACAAATACATATGGTCCCCTTTATCTCTCCCACTGGTTGGAACTTCCAAACATCAATGATGAAGAGATGGGTTACTTCAAAGAAGTCTCATTAAAGGCTTAATCATTCATTATGATTGAAATTGCTATATTAGAATCTCATGTAATAAGTAGACGAGGTAAGAAAAAGTAGTCATCTTTGAAAACTTTGCCACAAATTTATCAATGTACTATTTTTTTTTTTTTTTTTTGACAAAATCAATGTACTATTTTAGATAATTATAAAAATATAATTCCGGAGAATACTCATTTAAAAACAATAGTGGCTCCCCTCATACATAATAGTGATTTTTTTTTTTTTTTTTTTGACATCTTCATCGCTATACACCATTTTTATTGTAATTTTAACACCACAATTTTGTTTTCTTTAGTATCAACACTAAAAGATGAATATCTATTACTAATTTACTATATTCTTTACTTTTCTATATTTTTAATAGTTTTTATGTTTGTTAGCGTTTAAATTTAAAATTTTGTGTTTCCAATACATTGGATTTATAATCAATTTAATCAATTTTTGTATTAATGTTGATAATTTTTATAAATAAAATAAATTTTTATATTAATTAAAATAAAAAGACAAAAAAATTATGACATGTCACGAAATAACATATAAAAATTTAATATTGATTATTATGTTAAAAAATTTTAAAAATATTATTAGTTAATACTTATTACTACATAATTACATTAATATATTAATATTATATAGTAAAATTACATATTATTATTAAATTATAACTTTTAAACTATTTTATACTCCTATTATTTAATTTATCAATTAATTACTAAAACAACAAGTGAATAACGGTTATGGCTGTAGATAGCATCACACCAAAATTTGACCACTGGAGAGTTTTTGACCCAAAACTTACACCAAAATGGTGTTTTTTAGTAAACCCATTGGAGATGAACTGAAATGTTATATACTTTTTGTTTTTCCGGTCACGCTTTAAACAAACTTTGTTCATTTGTTGTAGTAGTCGCTACTGTGACAACAACTTTCATATCCCTTCATCAATATCGTCTCACATACCGAATGGGAAAGTGAGAAACAGAAAAAGTAGAGATGAAAGAGATTTAACAATTTGTCTAAATTACAATAAAGGGAAACACTTTTTTATCTCTGTAGCAAAAATATACCAAAATAGATTAAAAAAATCAGAAAAAATAATACTTATAAAGAAATCGAAAAATCTAGTGAGAGAGAGAGAGAGAGAGAGAGGAGAAAGAAGAATGGGAACGAAGGAACGCGAATGAGAGAGATTCAACAGAGGAAGAAAGAAAGATATTTTTATTTTTTATATATAATAAAACCTTTCTCTATCTGTCTGATAAGTATCAATCACTTGTTGTCCAAAAAACTAAAAACACAGACTTGAGAGTGTGTGTTAGAGAGATCTACGGAGATCTCTTCTTCTCTCCCTTCATCTTAGGACTCTCTTAACTTCTTATCTCTTACCTACTTCAACTCTTTATCTCCCACAGATTATTCCCAGAAATTTCAACTCTTGTTCTTCTCTTCCTCCCAAAGACCAAACCAAAAAACACTGTAAGTTAAATCTAAGTTTCCTCTGTTTTTGTTTTTTTATCTTTTCTGTGTGTGTCAGATCCATTTCTTTAGAGCTTAAGAGCTGTAACCACTGTTTATGTAAGACTTGTTTTTGTTAATGGGCATTTCTGAATCATTTGAAGATCTGATCTTTCGATGAGTTTTCTTCAGAACTCACTTCTTTTTTTTCTTCCCTTAAATTTTCTCAAACTGGAATTTCTTTTGCTGCAAAGTTTCGATCTTTGGGAGAAATGATAAAAATCCATAATTTTGTTGATGTTGAGACTTAGACTTATATTTTTAGCGTTAAAACAAATGAGTAGTTGCGTCTGATGTCTTCAAAATTTTCAACTTTTTTTTTGACATAGCTAGTAGTGGGATGCTTTAAGGGGATGGCCTTTACTTTTGGGGACCCATAATAAATCATGTACATGAAACAGAACTTACACTGTGTTGGAAAGTGTCTAATTTCAGATCCATTTGTTCTAAATCTTAAATCTTGTTTATTGTATTTGATCAAAGATCCAAACTTTAGTTTCTGATCCAGCCCGTTTAAGTCTTCCAGTTAGGCTTCCACTTCCTTAACCAAGTCATGTTTCTGTTCTTCAGTTGATCTGCTGAGTGTTTTGGCAATTTTGTTATGATCTGATTATATATACTTGGTTTTGACTCTGCAGGTGGGGTTTGGATACATCTTTTGGTGTAACTGAAGTAATGAAGAGCGGGAAGCAATCTTCACAACAGGAAAAGGGTTCTTCTAGGATCTTGTCACTAACGATTCTGTTTATCGCATTTTGCGGTTTCTCCTTCTATCTTGGTGGTATATTTTGCTCTGAGAGACACAAGATCGAAGTCAAAGATGTCTCAAGAACCATCACTACAAAGGCTGTAGCTTCCCCTAAGGAACCTACGGTTTCTCCTATTCAAATCAAATCCGTTTCTTTCCCTGAATGTGGATCAGAGTTCCAAGATTACACCCCTTGCACCGATCCAAAGGTAACATTAGTTCCACTCTCAACTTATGTATATACACTTCTAGTTGCATATAATTGAACTATTGTTTGTGTTTCTTGTTCTCTCAGAGATGGAAAAAATACGGTACTCATCGCTTAAGTTTCTTGGAGCGTCATTGTCCTGCGGTTTATGAAAAAAGCGAGTGTTTAATCCCACCACCAGACGGGTATAAACCACCTATAAGATGGCCTAAGAGCCGAGAACAGTGTTGGTATAGAAACGTGCCTTATGATTGGATCAATAAGCAAAAATCAAACCAGCATTGGCTTCAGAAAGAAGGAGACAAGTTCCATTTCCCCGGTGGTGGTACCATGTTTCCTCGTGGAGTTAGTCACTATGTTGATTTGATGCAAGATCTGATTCCTGGAATGAAAGATGGAACAGTCAGGACTGCCATTGATACTGGCTGTGGGGTTAGTCTCTCTTCCAACTACTCGAACTTGTTTATAATTTACTCTCTAATCGGTTCGAGTTATAATTTTACGTGGTTTCTTCTTATGCAGGTTGCTAGCTGGGGAGGTGATCTTTTGGACCGTGGGATTCTATCACTCTCTCTTGCTCCAAGAGATAACCATGAAGCTCAGGTTCAGTTTGCTCTTGAACGTGGGATTCCTGCGATCCTCGGCATTATCTCTACGCAACGTCTCCCTTTCCCTTCAAATGCATTTGATATGGCTCATTGCTCAAGGTGTCTTATTCCCTGGACTGAATTTGGTAAGTAGCTCAAAAACTATAAGAAATGTATTGACTACTCCATAGTGATATCTACTAATGCATTTGAGTTCTTGTGATTGGTGTATATTCCATTTATCTCAACTCATTAAAAATGTGATCTCTGATCATGCAGGTGGAATCTATTTGCTTGAGATTCATCGTATAGTTCGACCAGGAGGTTTCTGGATTCTTTCTGGTCCACCTGTGAACTATAACAGACGATGGCGTGGATGGAACACAACCATGGAAGAACAGAAATCTGACTACAACAAGCTTCAGACACTTCTAACCTCCATGTGTTTCAAGAAGTACGCCCAAAAAGACGACATAGCCGTGTGGCAGAAGCTTTCAGACAAATCTTGCTACGACAAAATCGCAAAGAACATGGAAGCTTACCCTCCAAAATGTGACGACAGCATAGAACCTGACTCTGCTTGGTACACTCCCCTCCGTCCCTGCGTGGTTGCTCCGACCTCTAAAGTCAAGAACTCGGGTCTCGGGTCAATCCCAAAATGGCCTGAGAGGTTAAACGTCGCGCCTGAGAGAATCGGTGATGTACACGGAGGGAGCGCGAGTGGTTTGAAACACGATGATGGTAAATGGAAGAACAGAGTTAAGCATTACAAGAAAATATTACCAGGTCTTGGGACAGACAAGATAAGAAATGTTATGGATATGAACACTGTTTATGGAGGTTTTGCTGCAGCTCTCATCGAGGATCCTGTTTGGGTCATGAATGTTGTCTCCTCGTACAGCGCAAACTCACTGCCTGTTGTCTTTGATCGCGGTCTCATCGGAACTTACCACGACTGGTAAGTTTTCATTTTTTTCAAGAAACACTCTGTTTTCGTTATTTGGTCTTTGTGATATTAACCTGTTACTAAATTTGCAGGTGCGAAGCTTTCTCGACATATCCAAGAACATATGATCTTCTTCACCTTGACAGCCTTTTTACCTTAGAGAGTCACAGGTACAAAAATTTACTATTGTTCAATTTGGTATGGTGTTTAAGTTTGAGTTGTTACGATTTGGCTTTTTTGGTATTGAAGTGTTTCTTGAACTATATTGTGAACAGGTGTGAGATGAAGTACGTTTTGCTAGAGATGGACAGGATCTTGCGACCGAATGGATATGTTATAATCCGAGAATCGAGTTATTTCATGGATGCAATCACAACATTAGCAAAGGGGATGAGGTGGAGTTGCAGGAGAGAGGAGACTGAGTATGCAGTCAAAAGCGAGAAGATTCTGGTTTGCCAGAAAAAGCTATGGTTTTCGTCTAACCAAGCCTCTTGATGAGGCCACTGTATCAAAAGTTTTAAAACTGGTAATCATAGTGTTTCTCTATGGCAGTTTTACAGAGACAAAAGGAGCTGGTCCTTTGAATCCCAAGATATAGCTATAAACAATTTACTCTTACTTTTTTTTGGTCCTTTAAATTGATATTATTATTTTTTAATTATACTAGTGACTACTTAGTTCTTACCTCAAAACTCCAGCACAAAAATACTTTTAGGGACTCAAAACTTTTGGTCTTTAAAGTTTCTCTCTTGTCTCTTTCTAAAACGTTTTGTGTTTTGTCAAAGAACACAAAACAAACACAAGAGAGTGGAACATTCTTCTGTTAAAAAACAGAGGATAGAAACAGAGCATAAGAGAGTGTGAGAGAGAGCTCGAAGAGTGGAAGAGGTCCCAAATGTCAACACACTAAAACCTGTTCTTAAAATCTTGTTTACTTTTCTTATATAGATTTTCATCAAAACTTTGTGCGAATTGTCCAAAAAAAAAAAAGAAGACAAAACTAAGGCTACAGTTGGAGATCTAATAACACTGCCTATAATAATTGACAACAACACTAACTAATACTCAGAATCAGTGCCTCATTGTTTGATGTCAAGTGTCAAAAAGAGTCTTCACAGTTTCAACGAATACGAGTAACATGAGAAAATGGCTCTGGAGCTACTTTTGGAACAGCTTTCTTGGCGGTTCCTGGTACTCCAAAAACATTCCAAATCTTGAGAGTCTCGTCTGCTGCTGCTGAAGCCACGGTACACCCATCAGGACTCTGTGCCATATAAAGAACTCGTGATGTATGACCAGTGAGTTCAGCCATTTTCACCATGGATGGGTACTTCCAAAGTGTAAGCTGATTCTGTGTATACCCATGTGAGCTAAGCAATTCTCTTTCGGTTTTGCTCCATAACAGTGAACAAACTTGAGAGCCGGTGTCAACTGAATTCAAGCAAGCCCCAGTGAGTGTATTCCAGAACTTAATCGTCTGATCTCTGCCACCACCACCAGTTGCAAGCAAACTCGATTGGAAAGGGCACCACGCAAGAGCTTTCACAGCAGCTCTATGTTGCTCAAACCTATGCAGCCATTGCCTAGTTGAGTTGGAGGAGGAGGAGGCCAAGGAACGATCCCATACGTGTACCAAATTGTCGTTACCACCACTTGCTAGTTGCTGTCCTGATCCTGACCACTTGAGACCACAAACCTCTTCAGTGTGATCCACGTAAGTAGCCACAACGGGTGATCTGATCCGCACATCATTGTTGATGACCCGTCCGTCCATTCCTCCAGTTGTTAGAATGTGTTCGTTCCATGCCAATGATCCTACTCTTGACTGGTGACCACCTTTCAATGTTCTTATCAGTCTACCATCAGAAGAATCCCACAGCTGCACTACAGAGTTGTGAAGACCAACTGCAAGATATTTACCATCTTGCGTCCAGTTAACGCTTGTGACAGGTCCCTCCTCTTCATCAACGGTCACAAGCTCATATGTAAGATCAGTGGATGCATTCCGCAAGTAAACAGTGTGTCCCAAAGCCACGGCTAGAACATTAGCACTGCTCCAGTCCAACAAGTTAAGGTAGAAGTCATCGGCTAAGTCAGGTAGGTCCACGGTTTTCTCACAAGTCTGACGAATGTTTCTACGAGGCTTTACGGACCTAGGTTGTTGGTGAGGATCAGAAGAATCAGAGTGACTACTAGTAGAAAGCAGAGCTTGAGGTTTGTTTCTGAAAGCGAGTATCCGGGTTCTATTCATATTCATGGTCTCAGCTAATCCTTCTATGTAGGCTTTTCTTGATGGTGAAGTTACTTCATCCTTAACTTTTCTTCCTTGAGTTAGAGCATAATGAGCGTAGTCAAAGTCCATCGCAGCCCTATTTGGTATAAACCTATCATAATTGTCCTTCGATCGCTTCCTGGGGAGGAAGTGCTCTTGCGTTGTACACCACCCTTTCATATCCGTCATTACCTCAAAAGAAACGAAATTAGAGACTAATCAAATAAAGCCTGCAAAGACAGAGAAGCGTTAGTCAATTCGAACACAAAGAGAAGAGTTTCGATGAGAGATAACCAAATAAAGCCTGCAGAGAAAGAAGCGTTAGTCAATTAGAAGTTAGAACACAAAGAGAGAAGAGTTTTCGTCGATGAGAGACTAATCAAATAAAGCCTGTAAAGATAGAACCGTTAGTGAATTCGAACACAGAGACAAGAGTTGAGTTTTGTCGATGAGAGATTAACCAAATAAAGCCTACAAAGAAAGAAGCGTTAGTCAATTCCAACACAGAGAGAAGAGTTTAGTTTCGTCGCTGATAGACAAAAGAGATTATTAATCAATCAAATAAAGCCCTGCAAAGACAGAAGCGTTAGTGAAATTTGAACACAAAGAGAGAGAGAGAGAAGAGTTTCGTCGCTGATGAATGTGAGATGACGATCGAGAGAGCTAATGATGGAGAGCGATTTAGGGTTTGTTTTGTTTTCTGTGATTAATTATATATAGAAGAGACTGATATATATATATATATATATATATATACTACAACGCGGTTTAGATTGATATAGTAAAGTGGAAACAAACGAGAAAAGGAAAATCACAATTACAACGGTTAGATTAATAAATGCGTATCATATCATATCATCATTTAATGAAGAGAAGATACCCTTCAGAAAAACAAAAAGGAAATTAAACGTCAAATATGGAAATCTAATTCTATTGAAATTATAATTAAGTAAATATTTAGAAATCGAATTCTATATAATAACCTGAACCGTGTTTGTTTTACCCTACCTAATTCTCAAAGAGTGTTTTTATTCTCTCTTTGTCAAAAACTAAAAGCTTCGTTCTTTTTTCTCTCTCTCTGTAAACAAAGCTTCTTCTACAATGTTGACGAAGGAAAAGACAAGGAGATTGTTGTCCGTGAGAAACACAAAAAGTTTCAAGAAACAACCTAAGACAACAAATCTTGCGTCGAGAGAACAGACCATGTATAAGAAAGCATCCGAGCTTTCCATCCTTTGTGATGTCGAAGTCTGTGTTATATACTACAACCGTGACGGAGAACTCGTCGGGACATGGCCGGAAGATCAATCCAAGGTTCGAAACATGGCAGAGAGATACAGCAAACTCAACGATAGCGAGAGACGCAAGAAAAGCACAAACCTTTCTCAGTTTCTTAATAAGAAGACCGGCCTCAAAGACAAGATGACATCTTTAGATATCAATGACAAGAGATTCTCTGAGAAACTTTTCGAGATGGAGGCTTCGTTAGAGAGTTCTCTACCGGTGTTACAAGATCAGCTTCTTCGGGTGTTACAGAACCAGACGAAACCCGATCAGAACTCTTCCGCCGGCTTCTTCACACCAGATCCATCATTGATGAGCGGAACAGAGCAAGACCTATCATTGAGTCAACAACATCAGGGCAAAGTTTCAGTCTTTCTCTATAACCATGACAACGGTAGCTTCTATCAACTCCCTGACTCTGTTTCTAGCTTTGACCCATCGACGAGTTCGGCTTCACTTGGGGCACAAGGGTCGTTTCTAACAAGTAACAACTTTGATCTTCCCATTCCCATGGTGTTTCCTCCTCTGATGCGAAGTTAGATTATGAGTTTAACTTCTTGTGGCCGATTTAGATATATTTAGGGTTTGTTATGAATTTTTGTATCATCCTTTGAATTGTATGTTTTGCCAATTGTATGAATGTATTTTTCTCTCAAGTTTCTAACATAGTCTTTGGCTTCTTCTACTTTTTTTTTCTTTCTGAGTGTTAAATTTGAGTTTGATCAAACTAACTATATTAGGGTTTTTATGCAATAGACATTGAATGTTAAATGTCCATAATTGATGCAGACAAGTAAACTAATTGAGTAATATAATGGAACCTTGTTTCTGTGAAATATTCTGTTCAATTTTACGAATGGATGTAATGGAGGAAGAGCTTTTCGAAAGAGAAGCATTATGCGGATGAATGCAAAAATTGTAGTGCAAGAATAGAAGAGGATTGGATAAGCAAGTTACCTGACACTATTATGTCAGATGCTCTTGTTGCGGCTTCGGACAGATGATATTCTTAGAAATAGTTCTTTGTCCAAGAGGTGGCAAAACTCTGGTTTAACTTACCACAGTTTTGCAACTTGAAAATAGAACTGCTAAGACCACAGTTTTACTTGTATTGTTTGCAAGACCACAGTTTTGCAAGTGACGGTTAAGTGTATATGAGTCTATCCTACCTGGTTAGCAATTTGTTCTGTCTAACAAGACCACAGTTCTAATATCTTGAGGATGTTATGAAACGGAAGCTAGTGCTCTTGTTTTTGAATATGAAGGCACAGAGTTTTTGATTGATGCTCCTATGCACAAAATTTAATATTGTTCAATCTGGTATGGTTTAAGTTTGAGTTGTTACGATTTGGCTATTTGGTATTGAAGTGTTTCTTGAACCATATGGTAATAATGTGAACAGGTGTGAGACGAAGTATGTTTTGCTAGAGATGGACAGGATCTTGCGACCGAGTGGATATGTTATAATCCGAGAATCGAGTTATTTCATGGATGCAATCACAACATTAGCCAAGGGGATGAGGTGGAGTTGCAGGAGAGAGGAGTCTGAGTATGCAGTCAAAAGCGAGAAGATTCTGGTTTGCCAGAAAAAGCTATGGTTTTCGTCCACTGTATCAAAGTTTTAAAACTGGTTATCATGTTGGACATTGAATGTTAATCCTAGTGTTTCTCTATGGCAGTTTCAAAACTGGTAATCATAGTGTTTCTCTATGACATAAAGTGAAACCCACATAGTAATATGTTGCCAGATTCAGTAGTTAAATGAGTAAACGAACCATTTATTTCTTTTATAACAAAAAAATATCTAATCATACAATACAAAATTTCACAATGACCAGTGTAGCTTAAAAAATTCTAGCAAATACATGTAAACGGTCAATCGAAAAGAAACAGTCACTTTGTACGGTTTTGCTTCTCCTCGATTCCAGATTGAGAGAAGCGTTTCCTAAGAACTGCAAAAACATCTTCCATCTTCACATCCCTTTTAGATAGAAGCACCATTGCGTGGTATAACACATCAGCCATCTCCGATGGTGTTCTTGAAACTTCCTCATTATCCTCCAGTGTTCTGCATAACTCATCAGCTTCTTCCCTGAGACAAAGATCCCAATAAGATTCACAAGGATCTACAGCTCATATTCAATAGCAGATAACCGACAAAATACCTGATCTTTGAGCAAAGCAGAGCGTCATCAGTCAATAACCGTCGAGTCCATGACGGTTTACCTTCTTGAGGAACTGTTGATTCTTCTTTCCGCTTGGAAATGATTGATTCTAGCGAATACAATGTTGTTAAAGCTAGCTTGTTTCCTGAAGCCTGTGATGCAGTCAGGAAGTTGTTGATTTCATTCAGATTTCTATTAATCTCTTGTCACATGAAAAGGTAAATAAACAAAACTCCACAGAGACAAACCTCATCATTGTTTAACTGATCGAAAACAGATGTGTAGTAGCAAGTCTCTTCTCCTGTGTGACAGGTAGGTCCATCAGGCGTTCCAAGGTAAATAATCTGAGAAAATATAAACCAATGAGTTTATGAAGAATAACGCTATTGATTCGTAACTGTGGTCAATGCAAACATACCGAATCTCGATCGCAATCAATATACACGTCGCGTATATTGATGAAGTTATTGGATGTCTCTCCCTTGGTCCATAAGGTTGATCTTGATCGACTAAAGAATGTAGCTTTCCGAGAACTGATGGTTGTGGATAGGGCCTCCCTATTAACAAAGCCTTGCATTAGTACAGCTCCCGTGTCAACATTTTGTGCTATTGCCACAGCTAATCCTTTGTCATCCCATTTAATGCTGTCCAACAAGTTATCTACCTAACCCAAGAAAACAACAGAAACCATGATAAATACCAGGGACTAGAACAACAGCACACACGATGCTTGTTGAGACAGTAATAGAAAGATCACAATTGCAACATTTAACAATACAGAAATATAAATGTTAATTTCTAATATGATGAACAGTAAATGCATTATCGGACTAGAATGGGAAGCTAAAAGAGAAATGTCTCAATGGAGATTATTATTTATTCAGTTGTGGAGGACAGATGTAGCCCACGCCATCACAGATTTAGACGACCAAGCAAACGATGAACACCTTCAGAGAGAATTTCAGACAAAAAGATGGAAACCATCAAAAAGCCCTTCCTTCTCTCTGTTTTCTTTACCAGAGATGTAACAGTTCCAACTCACTTGTCAAAGAGTAGGAACCTGACCATCTCTGGCCAAATCTCAACGATACAGGATATAATACAAATAGACTAACAAAAAACAACAACAAATTAAAAGTAAGCACATGAATATAAAGTTCATTAACAGATCAATGCAGCATTACTCCTAAACGTGAGACCCCAAAAACAAGACGTTTTCCTTGTACAGATATCAAATGTGATGAACAGATGTAGCTCAAATCATCACGGAACAAAGATGACCAAGCAAACGATGAGCACCTTGAAAGAGAAATCCCGACCAAAAGATGGAAACCATCAAAAAGCCTTTCATTCTCTCTCTTTTCTTTACCAGAGATGTAACAGTCCAAACCCACATGTCAAAAGGTAGGAACCTGACCATCTCTGGCAACAAAAGATCCCAACTTTACATTATACAAGAAACATTAACACAAAGACCAATCGTAATAACAAACTGAACTGTTCTCTAAACTTAACATAAGTCCATCGAACTAAACTACTTTCTCAGTGCTTTTTAATAAAATGTGATAGAACAGATGTAGCTCGAGTCATCACCAAATGCAGACAACTAAGCAAACGATGAGCATCTTAAAAGAGAATATCCAAACCTAAAAAACTGGAAACCATCAAAAAAGATTTTCTTTTCTCTCTATTTTATCTACCCGACATGTAACAGTAGTTACTCATATGTCAAACAGTAAGCACCTGACAATGTCTGGTTCAATGTTCAATCCAACCTCTAATCCAACTAGTTCTAGATATAATTTAAGCTTAGCACGATTCCATTACAGATCATAAAGTTCAGAATATACAGAAAATTATTTATTCACTAGTTTACCTTAGCTTGAAGAGCAATGTTTTTATTATCATTAGACGCGAACACGACACTGGATCTGCTTCTCTGCTTAGTATATTTGATCGGGATGAAGCAGCTACTTCTCGTATATAAAGACTGAGCTAATGCATTGTACGATACCGCCATTAACTCGATGGAGCGCTTTTAAAGTGGAACAAAAAAAGTGGCGGCGGACTGAATATAAAAAAGAGTGACGGAAGAAGAAGAATAAAACCCTAATTGGTTCTGAGTTTTGTGGTTTAGTTACAGAGACAGAAAAGGGCTTTTTAAAGACCGACCGAACTCAGCAATTTTACTCAAAGACTAAAATGCCCCTGTTTAGCTCCTTATTTGTGGAAATTACAAAATCATCCCTATTAATTGCTTCGAATTTCAATTTCCGCCATAACTTCGTCTCCAGGGGATTTTGGGATCCAAAGCCCTAAAAGATCTCTCCCCCGAGTTATCCTATCATCTATCTTCAACCTTTCGCGTTTGGTTCTTCCGATACTTTTTCCGTCATCCCCGTCGTTAGTTTTCCGATCAGGTTGGTAATTGTACGATTCTATGTATGTGTATGTGTGCCTTCTTCGTGTCCCTTTCTTGGTTATTTGGAATCGCTTCTGAGTAGATGCAACGGTTTAGTTTAGCTTCTCGATTTGTGAATTTATGAAACTTGATGACGATTAGCATTGTTTTGTTGTTTCTCGATTCAGTCTCATGTTGTTGTGCTAGATCATGATAACCTAGGGCTTGATTGATTGATGCTTATTCGAGTGTTGCAACTAATTGTTGTTTCCGATTTGGTTTAATTTGTTTTTCTAAAGATGATGAAAGGTTGGCATTGTTTATTCATCTGTCAAATTTTCGATTCCTGCTTGGGCCTCTGGTTTCTGAATTGAATATATATATATATATATATATATGTTTATCTAGATGTTATGTTTGACTGAAGTTTTCTGTGTTTCTCATTGGTAATTAGGCTTCAAATAATTTCAAAGATGGCTGCTGCAAGAGCAGGAGGCAAATCTTTAAAAGATTACTTGAAGAAGTATGAATGTAGTGATGTTGTAGAAAAGAAGAAGAAGAAGAAGAAGAAGCAGAAGAAGAAGCCAGCTAAACCTGAAGCTAAAGGTGTTTTAGTTGTGGATGAAGATCCTGTTTGGCAGAAGCAGGTTGATCCTGAAGAGGATGAAAGCGAAAATGATTCAGCAGGTAAATTTTTCTTTTTACGGTTTCTTGTTTCCTGCAATGCTTTCACTTCTATGATCTAATAACAATTTAAACTGACATGTTTGTTTTGTTCCGTGAAGAGGAAAAACCTGTGGTTGATGAAGACATTGAAGTTAAGAGAATGAGGAGGTTGGAGGAAATTAAGGCAAGGCGTGCTCATAATGCCATTGCTGAGGATGGGAGTGGGTGGGTGGCATTACCTCCAAGCCGTGAAGACACAACATCTGATATTTCTCCTCCACGTAGACCAAGAACTCGTTATGACTCGCCCTCTCCTGAGCCTGAGCCTAGACGCGCGACTGCGGATAGAGCTGAAACAGATATTTCACCACCACGTCGGAGAAAACGTCACAATACGCCTTCACCTGAGCCTAACAGAAAACATGATTCTGATACGTCACCACCTCGCAAAAGAAAAGCTAGGAATGACTCGCCTTCTCCTGAACCTGACGACAAAATGCCCAAAAATATGAGTGAAGATCTATCTCCTCCTCGCAGGAGACAGGTTCATTCTCCATCACGTGGATCTAGTAGAAGGCGTTCTGATTCTGTTGAGTTGGATGATGATTTATCTCCGCCTCGCAGGAAAAGGGATTTACATGGTTCACCTGTCGCAGATGTAAAAAAGGAGAGCAATGACCTTTCTCCTCCACGAAGAAGACGATATCATTCTCCATCACCTGAGCCGGGTAGAAGGCCTGCAAAATCTATTGCCGCAAATGCTGATTTATCTCCTCCCCGCAGGAATAAGGCTTCTCGAGACTCAGATCTTTCTCCTCAAAGAAAAACTGCGGATTCTCGACGTTCTTCTGATAATCTGTCCAGGAATTCCAATATTGATAGCTCTCCTCCAAGGAGACCACGCAGAGAATCACCACCTCCTCAAACAGCTAAGGAGCAACGAAAGACCGGATTGATTAGTGGCAAAGACATTGGAAGTGAATATCGAAAGAAAAAGGAGGATGAACAATTGAGGTAATTATCAGAAAGTAGAATAAGCTTTATTAGACTGTGTTTAAGTGATAAGCATCAGGGTTGTTTCAATAGTATCGGGCAAGAGTGGTTTCCTGTTTTCTGAAGTTTGATGTTGCCTACTTCTTCCTAAGTTGCTAAGATTTTGTCTTTCTGTGTCTTGTAATAGGGAATTCATAAAGAGACCAGTCTTCAGTAACGATGATTTAAGATTCTCGCCTGCACAATTTAGGCTGCTATTTTTCTGACAAATTATACTCCTGTGCAGGTTTAAAAATATGGATTCCGAGCTAACTGGTCAAAATGCAGAAGCAGTGTTCCGTGACAAGATCACAGGTGGACTATAGATCTTTAGTCATTATAAGCTGTAGCATAAATCCATAATCTCATGCCTAACTCCCTGATGCTTCTTGAATATTGCAGGGAAGCGTATAACAAAGGAGGAATATCTTAAATCCAAGCAAAAAAAAGTAATTGAGAAGCCAAAGGTACTGTTTGTTCGTTACTCCTGAAAACATATATTGTAATCTAAATCCGAGACAAATAGAGTTACCAATGTAATTGCCTAATTCTTGTAGGAGATAAAACTGGAATGGGGCAAAGGTTTAGCTCAGAAGCGTGAAGCTGAAGCTAGACTACAGGAACTTGAGCTTGAGAAGGAGAAGCCATTTGCTCGGACAAGGTATTTTATTGGTTCTTCTTCTTGAGTTCGAGGTTGAGCTGTTGTGTACTTGGTTGTTTATCTAAACGGTTTTTTATCTGTCGTTTCAGGGATGATCCCGAGCTTGATCAAATGATGAAGGAAAGAGTTAGATGGGGAGATCCAATGGCTCATTTGGTCAAGGTATTGATAATACTTCTGCTTACTACATACCTATATGATTATGAGTAACCAAGATTGCCTTGTCATAGAAAGTATCATCCTAATGTATTACCAATTTTGTATATGGCAGAAAAAGCGGCATGAGACAACTCTTGTGGATCTAGGAGACGATGAGAAGATGAAAGAATCTGGGTTCATTATACCACAAACTGTGCCTAAACATAGTTGGTTGACGAGAGGACTAGAAGCTGCTACAAACCGGTATGGAATTAAACCGGGTAGACACTGGGATGGGGTCGACCGTAGTAACGGTAAGTTCCTCTGATAGCTTTGTTTTCATTATTCACATTCAAACATTCCATTAGAAGATTAGTTGTCTCATCTGTTATTTTTGTATGGTGTAATGGTATCAGGAACTGAGAAGCGAATGATTCAGAAGACCAATGAGAAGAAAGCAACAGAAATAGAGGCTTATCTCTGGTCCGTTGCAGACATGTGAATCAAGATTTTCTTCGGCAAATTGTGGCGCCTTTCTAAACTGAGGAATTCTGGTTTGAAATGTAAGATAATAATATAGTTTGGCCCGAGTCTTGACCAGTCGGTCTGATGCAGTTGTTCTTTTTTTTTTTTTTTTTTTTTTGATCAAAAATGCAGCTGTTCTAAGTTCTAACGCTATCGAGATTCGAAGTACTAGTACCGAACAAATAGAAAAAACAAAGTTCAAAAGTTTTATTTTAAATCAAAACATGATGAACCCATCGTTGCTACTTGTGTAATGCATGTAATCTAAAGTGTAGATTCGGCAAGTTTATACGGGCCAGCCTAAATGTTTTTTGTTGCAAATTATGGAGGAGACAAAAAGTTTTCCAGAGTTGTAATTTTGAAATTAAAATTCTTTTTTTCTGATTTTGGTTATTGGTGGTGGCAACAAAATTCCTACACCTCTCAAATAAATTTTGTTCTTTCTTCGAAGGTACACGCTCAAATATGTACAGACACGATTTTATTTCTAAGGCTTAGATCTATTAGTATTATTTTTTTGGTTGTAGCATGAATAACATTTTCACTTGGAAATGATTTCATTTTGACAAATTTTTTTTGCTTATATAGTAAAGTATGTTTTTCTTTTAAGTACTACTAGTAGTAAATTCAAACAAAAATCGAATGGGGGAAACAAATTAAAGGAAAAGGATTAAGGGAAACCTGGGAAATAGGGAAAGGAATTGGAAGATAAAGAAGATCACCTGATGACGCTTTTACCTTTTCTAACGTAGGACTATACTATTCATTACTCATTTAGTAACTGCTTAACTTTTTTTTAGTAATTAATTTTCATAACCAAAATTATTACATCGGACTATAAACTCTATATATTAAGTGATCACAAATTACGTTTTGAAAACTTTGTTCGATTCAATCGATTATATAGTTTTTGAATGAAAAAGGTCGTCTTTTTCCATGTAGGAAGACGTTTATAATAAATATATAGCAGAAAAATATAGTAATAATTTGATTGGTGCTGCTGTTCTGGTGTTTCGAAACACTTGCTGTATTTTCCATGTAGTCATGTTAAGGTCCGGAAAGTTAAGTTGCTGTTTTGTTTGGTATGGGATCATTGGCTTCTAACTAAGTGTCTCTGCGACGTTACTAGCTTTTATATATTGACTACATAATGTTAAATTATATTCAAAGAAAAAATAAACTTGTTACAAAGCTTGTTTTAATGTTTTGAGACATAAATTTAAATAGCAATCCTAGTTAAGTCTTGCTGCAAACCACATCTGAATAGTAGGACCTCCACCCTCCTTGGTTGTGCTCACCCGATTACGAACTTTTTTCACTCTTTACTTCTAATAAAACCTTAAAATTTGTAAAATAATATCATACAATAGCCTAATTTGCTTTCAAATATTTCTGTTCAAATTAAACATTGTTTTAACACTTAAAAGGAAAAGGGGAGACATAAGAAAGTACATTTGCCCATGATTTGAAATTGATCTTTTCCTTTTTAACAGATTTTCAAACTGGTCATGACTTGGTAATAGGTGACTTGATGGATGATTATATCATTTTTATTTTTGCTGGTATTATCATTTTCTAATCGAAACTGATCTTTTCCTTTTATATTTTATATTTTTAGTTAGTATTTATTTTTATTTTAATGATAATTCTTTTCAAATATTTGAAACGACTTATTACACTTATCAAATAATAAAGTAATGTTTAATCATATTTTTAATGTTCAATTAAATTTACATGTGTACATGAATGATGTATTGATGTGGATTTATCTTAAACAATGAGACGACAATAACATTAAAACAAACCAATATAGTCGACAAGTCTCTTGACGTTGTTAGATGTGTCATGTGTGCATTTATCATTTAGTCATTCCCATACTTACGAAAACATGCGAGCGTTAGATAAACAATTTGATTGTTTAAGGATCTGGCTGTTAGTCATCTATGCGCATTAATATTTGTCGCCCGTAGCGACACATTTACTAATATCAGTACTATACTGCTTGTCACGTCCATCACTCAAAATTACGTTTTCATTGAAGTTAATAAAATTTGGAAGTATCCAAACTTTACATTTAATATATACATTGTGGACGTACACAAATTGGCAGCATTGCTATTTACTACATTTGTACACAATACAAACGTTCACAATAACATTGATCAGCGTTTAATTGCACGTTCTATGACTTTTGTCAAATAAATAGTCTCACTGTTTTTTTATCCTCTCCGCAATAACTCTAACGGCAACTCTTCTCTCACTCGTTTCTAGTAATCTAAGCCATTTTTAGACCAAAACCATCAAGAACACTTTAGAATAGAATATATCTATATATATATATATATATAAGTCAGTAGCTAGTTTTATTACAAATTAAAACATATAATAAAGTCTGTAGTAAATATATACTATTAATAAAAAAAAAACTTAAATCCCTAACTAATTAATATTAATATTCTTGAAAAAAAAATTTTTGTAATAGTGATCCTAAAATATTATAAATACTCTCTGTTGGATTATTTTAGAAATCGTTGCTTTGCTCGAATAGCTAGCTAAAAGAAGTTTTTGACTTTAAAGCCAATGTCAAGTTTTGAACTCTTATCCGTACTTTCTTATTCATTATATCAATATATATATATATGACCTTGCAAACTGCTTAGATTAATTAAATATATGACGTTAACAAAATATTGTACAAAATATTGTACCTGAGCAGAACCAATTAGCTCAAGAAATTGGTGTTCGCCCTCAGGCACCGAAGAGGGTTCGGAGACCGCTGTTTCAAGAGTCTAGTGTGGATGTGGCTGTGCATCAGAATCCGGTCTTGCAGGCTGAACATGGTGGAGCGGTTACTGCAGGGTCGACGGGCCTACAGGGTGGGACTGGAGATTCCGAACAGGCACCATTGCCAATTGCTTCGGAGGTTTCTGCGTTCCCGGGTCTCGGTACAAAGGAGGGTGAACCTTTGCTGCACGTTGATGTGGGGATGGATTTGGGTCACAAGATCAATCCTGCCATGGGGACTGCTTCTTCTGGTCTTATGGATCAGGTGGTTGCTCCGGTAGCTAGTGAAACATCGGATTCTCCAGTTCTGAAGGCGGGTGGTCTGATTGGGGAAGGTTCCAACCCCCCATTTGATGGCCCAGGTGCGGATTCAGATATTTTAGGAGACGATTTGGCTGAAGGCGGGGAAGATTACCTCGGTGCCCTCTGAAACCTCTTCGTCCTCAACTACGGTGGGGGATAAAGGGCGTAAGCAAAAAGGATTGGCTCTCAAAGGAACTGCTTCAAAGAAGCTCAACGTTTACTTGCGTGCAACACCAAAGAAGCGGCCTGCACCTAAGTCTAACGATTCAGGCAGTGAGGGGCCTAACCCGAAGAACCCGGAAGCGGAGAAGGGAGCAGGGGGTGGGCACAAGCCACCAAAACCACAGAATCATAAATGAGGATTTTAAGCTGGAATTGTCAAGGGTTAGGGAATAAAGCAACTATTGGCTATCTCAGGGATTTGTGGGGGAAGCACAGGCCAGAGTTTTTGTTTCTTTCTGAGACAAGGCAATCTTTTTCTGTTTTAGAACCTTTTGTTGGTCATTTTGGTTTTTCTGATTTAAAAACGGTTGAACCCATTGGTTGTAGTGGGGGTCTTGCACTTTTTTATAATAATAATAAGAATAAAATTAATAATGTTTCAATTTTATCTGCTTCAAACAGACTAATTGATGTTGAGTTATTGTACAAAGGGAAATTAATTTATCTTACTTTTGTTTATGGTGATCCGGTTCCCAAGAACCGGGAGCTGGTTTGGGAACGGTTAACACGGATTGGTTTAAACAGGGATTCCCCTTGGTTTTTAATTGGAGATTTTAATGAACTAAAAGGAAATCATGAGAAGAGAGGTGGCAAATTGCGACATGCTTCTTCATTTGTACCTTTTAACACCATGATTCGACATTGCGGTCTCCTAGAATTCCCTTCTCTTGGGGATAATCTTTCGTGGCGCGGATGGCGCGACAAGAAACCAATACGATGCCGGTTAGATCGGGCCCTCGCCAATGAGGAATGGCATGATATGTTTAAGGATTCTTTTACCGAATACTTAACAATGATTGCATCGGATCACAAACCCATAATTGCGGTTATTGAAGATAAGGTACATAGGGGGCGAAGCGGTTTTCGTTTTGATAGACGTTGGCTTGATAAAGAAGGTTTTTATGATGTAATAGCTGACGGGTGGGACACAAATAAGTCTGCTACTCCCACTTTGATAGATAAGATTACCACATGTCGGAGGGCGATCTCTCGTTGGAGAAAGGCACAAGTACCTTATGGGAGAGAGACAATTGAGGATCTAAAAGCTAAATTAGCGGCAGCACAGGAAAATGATGCCACTACGGTGGATGAACTTGCGGAACTCACTTGGAAATTGCGGGAGGCGTACAGGGATGAGGAAGTGTATTGGTATCAGAAAAGTAGAAGCCGGTGGATGAAACTTAGGGATCATAATACCGGGTACTTTCATGCTCAAACGAAGCAACGGAGAGCTCAGAATCGTATTGTGGGTCTTCATGACCAGCAGGGTGTTTGGACGACGGAGGAGAGTGGTGTCCAAAATATTGCGGAATCTTATTTTTAGGAGTTATTTACCTCATCGGATCCATCGGATTTTCAGGACATGTTAGAGGAAGTTCCTTCCTCAATTACTCCCGCGACAAATGATTTTTTGACACGTGAGGTTACTGAACAGGAAGTTAAACAAGCACTTTTTATGATGCATCCGGATAAGGCCCCGGGACCTGATGGTATGACTGCCCTTTTCTACCAGAAAGCATGGGCTACGGTTAAATCTGATCTGGTTTTACTGGTTAATTCTTTCATGAGGAATGGGGAATTTGACAACAGACTGAATATGACTAATATCTGTCTTATTCCAAAAGTGGATAAACCGACGAGGATGACGGAATTAAGGCCCATAAGCCTATGTAATGTTGGTTATAAGATTATATCCAAGGTTCTGTGTCAGCGCCTCCGCACCATTTTACCATCCCTGATTTTGGAAACACAATCAGCATTTGTTGCGGGCCGCTTAATTTCTGATAATATCTTGATTGCTCAGGAGATGTTCCATGGCCTGCGGACAAACCCGTCTTGCAAGGGCAAGTTTATGGCTATCAAAACGGATATGAGTAAGGCCTATGACCGGGTGGAGTGGTCTTTTGTTGAACATATGCTCCGGCAATTTGGTTTCTGTGATAAATGGATATCATGGATAATGTTTTGTGTTCGGTCGGTCCAGTATAAGGTATTGATTAATGGTCAGGCTTACGGTTCTATTATTCCGTGTAGGGGATTGCGTCAGGGGGACCCGTTGTCCCCCTACCTTTTTATTCTCTGCACGGAGGTACTTATTGCTCATTTCCGTAAGGCAGAACGTATGAAGTTACTTACTGGGATTAAGGTTTCGACTGCCAGTCCCGCCATATCCCATCTTTTATTCGCGGATGACAGCCTGTTTTTCTGTCGAGCTACAAAAGAACAGTGTGAGGTGGTTCTGGAGATTCTTAGGAAGTATGAAAGGGTCTCAGGTCAACAAATAAATTTTCAGAAATCCTCGGTTCAATTTGGACATACGGTGGTTACTGATCTACGGGAGGAGTTGAAAGGGGTCTTAGGTATCACGAACCTAGGTGGGATGGGTTCCTACCTAGGTATCCCGGAAAGCTTAGGGGGTGCTAAGATGAAAATTTTTTCGTTTGTACAGGACAAGCTTCAGGCTCGGGCAAGCGGGTGGCCAGCAAGACTTTTGTCCAAGGGCGGTAAAGAGGTAATGATCAAATCCGTTGCTACGGCTGTTCCTACCTTTGTAATGTCATGCTTCCGGCTGCCAAAGACGGTTACGAGGAAATTGACTAGCGCGATCTCCAATTTTTGGTGGAGCTCGTCTGATCAATCACGCGGGTTACATTGGGTGGCCTGGGATAAACTTTGTCATGGTAAAGATATAGGGGGTCTTGGTTTTCGTTGTTTGGATGATTATAACACCGCCCTGTTGGCAAAACAGCTATGGCGGTTGATCACGGTACCGGATTCACTTTTTGCACGAGTTTTTAAAGGACGTTATTACCGACACTCCGATCCTTTGGATCCAATAAAATCTTACTCTCCATCCTACGGGTGGCGGAGTATGATTTCTGCTCGCTCTCTGGTTAATAAAGGACTTATTAAACGGGTAGGATCTGGTGATTCCATCTCTGTATGGACTGACCCATGGATACCTGCTCAATCCCCGAGACCAGCACTAAGCACAGGGTTACCTTTTGATCCCTTGCTCAGAGTTACAAAATTTATTAACAGGAATTCCAATTCCTGGGATATGGCTCAACTTACGGCTACTTTTGTACCGGAAGATGTTGCTATAATTTCTGCCTTGCCGTTACGACAATCGGATGCCCCAGATCTCTTGGGCTGGCACTTTACTAAGTCTGGTAAATATTCGGTTAAGTCAGGATATCATGCCCTTCGCTCCAGTAAAATGACATCTTCTGGGTCGAAGGTCTTTGGACCCGATATAGTGCCACTGCAGGCTTTCGTTTGGAAAATCAAATGCCCACCAAAGCTCCGTCATTTCATGTGGCAAGTGCTTTCTGGTTGTGTTGCGGTTACGGCGAACCTCCGCAAACGTGGTATGAGCTGTGATGCTACGTGTGGTCTGTGTGGTTTTCAAGAGGAGACGATAAATCATACTCTCTTTACTTGTCCACCTGCTCGGCAAGTCTGGGCCTTGTCGCGCTTTCCGACGGGCCCGGGCTCATTTCCTTCGGAATCAGTGTTCACAAACCTGGACTTTCTTTTTTGGCGGTTTAACAAAATTCCGGACTATGAATTTTTCCCTTGGATTCTATGGTATATCTGGAAAGCGCGTAATGATAAACTCTTTAGTAATCTCGACTCTAATCCCCTAGCTATCTTGCGTTTAGCAGAGGATGAGGCAAGAGCCTGGGCATTGGCCCAAATGGATGATATGGTATGCCCCCCGGAGACCCCGGGGGTGCAGGGACATAATGCCAGTGGAGGTTTAGGATTACCTAGATCTCCATCGAGCTATATGTGTTTTGTAGATGGCTCTTGGAAAGCAACAGATTGTTATGCGGGTAGAGGATGGTTCTGTATTTCGCCCTGGGGTGAGGCCCCTACTAAAGGTGCTGCTAACCATCGCCGTAGTCTATCTCCTCTTCATGCTGAGGTTGAGGCCCTTATTTGGGCTATGCGCTGTATGATTGGAGCGGATAATCAATCAGTGGTTTTCCTCACCGACTGCTCTGATTTAGTGAAGATGGTGTCTTCACCCGCTGAGTGGCCAGCTTTCGCACCATATTTAGAGGGCATACAGATGGATAAGGAGGAGTTTACTTCCTTTTCTTTGGTCTACGTCCCACGCTCCCAGAATGGTAACGCGGATAATCTTGCACCGCGTGCTCGTACTTCACCGCAGTTAATTACCTTTGTTAACGATTTTCCTTCACATTGGCTCGTTTGAGCCAATCTTGTATTTGTTGTCAAAAAAAAAAAAAAAAATATTGTTTTAGATAAACCTATATTAACACAAGTGCATTGTAATATATTGTTGGAAATTTGAAGATTTTGATGGTAGTTTAAAACAAAATTAAAAAGATGGTAGTTTAGGAATTTAATTTACATGAATATTATGATATTCAAATGTTTTCTTATACATAAATGGAATCTGATCTAATTAACTATATATGTAGTGAAAAATGAAAAGATGTCTAAAACGGAACGTAAAAAATAAAATAAAAGCCCTAAAGCTGAAAAACATGTTAGTAATTTTTATAAGTAAAACAAATCTAAAAGACAAAATATGATGTAAGACAAGATGGGAAACGTTTTTGGGGACATTGACTATACTTTTCTTGCAAATTAATCAAATCTCTCAAGTCTCAACTATAATAAACGTTAAAACAATTTGTATTTTACCATATAATATATTATTTTTCAAATGTTTGTCTATAGTCTATTTGTTTGCAAAACCTTTCGATCTCTCGTACATCTCTTCTTCATTGAAAGATTAATTAAAAAATTATATATATTCAAAGTTGATGCAGTTCTTTAATAAAAAATAGATATTTTCGACTTAAACTATTATGTTATAGTAATAACCAAAAATATAAGCTTTGAACCCAAGATGTCATAAAAATTTAGGTTTTGATAGAATTTCTTAAAATGATTAACATATATATATATGTATATATAGAGCTTAAATCACAGAAATTTTGTATTACAATTACTACACACATATATATATATATATATATATATGGCATTAATATTATTTTTCTCACTCATGCTCATATATGTATTGGATATTTTATTTGGAGTTTTGCTGTCCCTCTGTTCGAAGCATTCTTTGCTTAAAGACAGGTTAGCCCCAGGAATAAAGCCAAGTTCCCACCCCCAACGTTTTGGGTTAAAGAGATGCATTTTATATTGATGTCTGATTTTATTTCTTTTTAAGAAAGTTTAGCATCGTCGAACATGCTTAAACTAAATTGCTTTTATACACTGCACCTTAGATCAAGTTTCCATGTTTATGATAACAGATCAAACGACAGTTCGATCAATAAAAAAAAAATTAGTTAGATGCTTGTAGTAAAATATACTACTGGATGTTTGATCAGAAGAAAAGTTGAACAACAAAATAAATCATAAATATTTACTGTAATTTTTTACTATTTATAGTATAGTAATATTCAGTATATAAATTTTCATTTTGTTTCACATACAAAACTTCAGTGATTAGGACAAACTAACAAACTTTGGTATTGATCATAAAATTTGATAAACGATCCATCCTAAAAGAACTTCGTCTTAATTTTACTGATGTAATATCATCCACAAACTAAAATAATAATTTTAAAATTTATTAAACTGATTTATATATATACATATTTTTTCATTAAAGTGTATTAGTTTATGACTTTATGTAGGTATTGACAAATTTATTTTGGTTTATGTAAGAATTTAGAGGAATTGACTACGATGTTTTTTTTTTATAGTGATGTTAAATCATTGTTTGCTTAATTCAAAATTTGTTATAAAAGGATTAACTAATTAGCTTACTTAGTGTACGGATTTACACAACTAGTTAGTTCATGTACAACTTTAACGTGATCATAAATCATATATTATGACAGAGAAGTCTAATGCCTATTACTTAACCGCGAATTAACGTTAACGATATTATAAGCCTATGAAACTTAGGAGAAGGATCTCCTAATGCCTACTAATATTTAGTAATTTTATAATCAAAAGTTTGTGTTTTAGTTTACCATGCATTTTTTTTTTTTTTTTTCAACCAGACTATAATAGTTAAAATAGAACTCCAAGATTGGTTGCCCAAACAGGAGGATACGAGTTTACAAAGTCAGATTCTGAAGATAGAGATCGTGAAGATCGAGCTAGGCAATCAGCTCGGGCATTTGCATCTCGTGGAATCTTGGTGAGGCTGAAGGAGGAATAGGAACTTCGAAGCAAAAAGAAATCCTCCAGCAGATTAGAAAAAGCCGGCCAGTCTTCCGGCGTCTGCACCATCGCTACTAACTCGACACTATCCGTCTCAAAAGCCTGACAATCTACTCCCGCCACCAGTAAGGACTCCATTGCCCAGATCAGCGCTTGTAATTCTGCATGAAGAGGGGATATACTCCGACGGTGGCTCCGTGCTCCCAAAAGGATCGTTTTAAGATCTCCATTACAAAACCACCATCCCAAACCCTGGTAGGGGTCTGTACCTTTCCAAGAACCATCGAATTGGCATCGGGGAGAGTTACCCCTGTCCTCCGAAAAGGACGGAGGATCCAGAAAATTCACCGAGAAAGACTTGGCCTCTTCCCACAATAGTTTATCCGTAGCCGCTTGATTCAAGATCTCAAGAGGTTCTACCTCAACTCCCTGGAACACTTTCTTATTCCTATCTTTCCAAATTGACCAAATAATCCAAGGTAGTTGAAGTCCTATATCCGAAACCCCAGAATGCAATGACGCCCGCCAAAAAATAAAATCTAAATTTGCATAAATCGATGTGTATGGAAAACCCCCCGGGTCCAACCGGATAGGGGACAACTCCCAAATACATCGAGACCTAGGGCACTCAAAGAGCGTGTGATTTATAGTTTCCACTGCAGACCCACATCTCTTACACACGGTGTCACACCGAACCCCCCGATGTGCAAGACGCTCTAACACAGGTAAAGTACCTGAACCAATCTGCCAAAAAAAGTGTTGGATTTTGGAGGGTACATCAAGTTTCCACGATTGGGGCCGCAAAGCCGTACACGTCGGCCCATACTCTACATCCGTAATCAATTCCCGAGCTATCCGGTATCCTGATTTGACGGAATATTTCCCAGATTTAGTATAATGCCATATTAATCTATCCGGTTGATGCGTTCTACTAACCGGCATACTCCGAATTAGTTGTATATCCCCCGGATCAAAAAACTCCTCCAAAGTAGGTAAATGCCAATCCTTAGTCGCCGGATTAATTAAATGATTAACCATTAAACTCGGAAGCCACATCTTCCCTCGACCATTCGCTGGTCTAGGACAAGTATCCGGAATCCATGGATCACGCCAAACCGAGATGGATTTACCGGTGCCTACCGCCCATCGCGCCCCCTGATCCACCAAACCCTTGGTGGAATAAATATTTCTCCAAGCAAAAGACGGGTTATATGGTTTTTTTGCCATAAGAGGATGTTTGTTCCTAAAATATCGACTTTTCATCACCTTAGCCATTAAAGACGTTGGATAGTGGATTAGACGCCAAAACTGTTTGGCCAACATAGCCTCATTAAATTGTTCCAGAGCTCGGAAGCCAAGTCCCCCTTCAACTTTATCTTTACATAATTTGTCCCACGCAACCCAATGCATACCACGAGCTTTATTATTGGATTTCCACCAAAAGGTGGAAATTGCACTTGTCAACTTAGAAGTCAATTCCTGAGGTAGTTTATAGCACGACATAACATGGGTCGGTAATGCCAAAGCCACTGATTTAATCATAATTTTCTTTCCGCCCTTCGACAGACACTTTGCAGACCAGCCATTTACACGATCATCAAGCCGATCCTTAACGTAGCTAAAAACCTTAGTTTTTGAACCTTGAAGATTCTCAGGGATACCTGATATATCATGGTTTTTGTGGTTTTTAACCATGATATAAGGAGTCTTTTAGTGTCTTTTCATTTGTTTCTAGATTGTTTTTGAGTCTTTACAGGTTTTTAGCATGGATGGAGCAAAGTGGAGCGATTTGGATCAATTTGGAGCAATAATTTGGAGGAAAGGAACTTGGAGTCAGAACAGAGAGGGAGTGTCGATCGACACTGCCTTAGCATCGATCGACACCCTCTTTAGGCGATGAAGAATCACAAATTTGGAAGTTTTACAAATCTGCCCCAAAGTTTTCCATAATTGCAAAACAAGTCCCTGACGTGTTTTAGGACATATAAATAGTGTTTTTAGGTTTTCCAAACCCTCAAGTTTCATTCTATCAAATTTTAGCGCCGTTGTCGGGGACTCTCTGATCTACCATTAGATTTAAGTTTTTAATTTCGTCTAAACTTTTCTTTTTATTTTCTGCTTACACGTTTTTGTTTTTCTTCTCTTTGGTGTTTCAGGTGCATGCCTCCTAGACCTCACACAAGGAGCAACAAATCTGGTCCTACTTTGAATTTGACAAACAAAGAGTTGGGAAAACTGGAACGTGAGAACAGAAAGGCAGCTAAATCTCTGAAGATGGTTAATACAATCATTCTTATGCGTGATGAGGCTGGTGTTTTGAGGGATCAAGAGGGCCACTTGCGCAATGAGCATGGCCAAAAGCTTGATGCAGAAAGGAACGTGATCCCTGAACCTGTTGTCAACGAGCAGGCTGTTGTGAACCAGCAAGCTGGTGTCGTTGATAATCCGGATCTGGGTGTCGATCGACACCAACCAGGTGGCATCGATCGACACCAACCTGCAGACGTGCGTGGAGCTGCCAACCACGTACATAACCCAGTTCGACGACAGGAGAACAACCGGGATCTGATCAGGATCATTGCTGACTACAATCAGACTGATCTGGTGTATGAGAACCGGTCTGCTATTGTTCCTCCCCCTTTTCAGAGGAATGATTTTGAGTTGAAACCTGCGTACTTTCAACTAGTTGGGCAGAGACCTTTCTCTGCTTTGCCCAATGAGAAGCCTCTGGACCATATTGAGCATTTTGAGGATCTTGTGACCAGTATCAAGGCTAGTGGAGTGACTGAGGACTTCATATTCTGCAAGCTCTTCCCATACTCACTTGCAGGAGAGGCATCTCAGTGGTTGAAGCAGTTGCCAGCTGGATCTTTGACATCTTGGCAACAAGTCAAAGTGGCTTTCCTCAACCATTTCTATGATTATGCAATGTCAGATAAGTTGAGAGTCAAGCTATCCACTTTCAAGCAAAGACCAGATGAAGCTTTCAAGGCAGCTTGGGTGAGATTCAAAGCTTATCAGAGGGACTGTCCACACCATGGTTTTTCAAGGGTACAACTGTTGAGTATCTTCTTCAGAGGGTGTGACTGAAAGTATCAGTTAGCTTTGGATGCTGCAAGTCATGGAAACTTCAAAACAAGATTTCCAGAAGACGCTGAAGTTTTGATTGAGAATTTAGCTTCTAGCAATAGCACTAAGGGAGCAGATGCTGAAAGGAAGAGATTGCATGGAGGATTTGATTCAAACCAGTTAGCTTCTGTTAATGCTAAGCTGGATTCAGTGCATAATCTCCTTTTGGGTAAGAAATCTGTTCATTTTGCTGCTGAGGTTGAGACATATGAGCCAGAACCTGATCAAGGACACCAAGAGGAAGATGTGAACTATGTCTATGGGAATCAGGGACAGAGATTCGGTAATCAGCAAGGAAACAGACCTTACAATGGTGACCAGAAGCAGCAACAAAACAATGGCTATACAAGGACCTATGGGAACTCATCTTATCAGTCTCCACCTCCTAAGAATTCTTCAGAGAGTAGAATGGAAGCCATGCTTGAGCAGCTTTTGCAAGGACAAGAGAATTTGACAGTGACATTCAATGGAAAGATTGACAATGTCTACACTGAGCTGAATGGAAAGATAGAAGCATTGAATGTTCATGTTAAGAAGCTGGAGGTTCAAGTTGCACAGACTGCTGGGTCTGTAAAACGGCAAGAGAATTATCTTCCAGCAAGAACTGAGTCAAACCCCAGACATGCTTGCAGTGCCATATCAGTGAGAGATGAAGATGATGGTGAAATTTTTTCTGCAGAACAAGGAGAAAAATCGGCCAATCTCTCGGTTTCAGATGATGGCATCGATCGACACCACCTGGGTGTCGATCGACACTCATCTCAGACGGAACCAAAAGCTGCGAAATCTCAGGTTCCAACAGTTGAAAGGGTCTACAAGCCTAAGGTTCCTTTTCCCAAGCCAATAAAGTCTAAGCAAGAGATGGAGGAAGCTAGATGCAAAGCAATGATGGACAAGGTGATGATTGAGATGCCTTTAATTGATGCAGTAAAGCTTTCACCACCTCTTAAGCGGTATGTGAGGAGAATGGTATCCAATGGTTTGAGCCCTGAAGAAGGAGCACTTCTTACAAAAGATGTCAGTGCAATTCTGTTGAACCAGCCTGTACAGAAGAAGAAAGAGAAGAAGCAGGAGGTGGTTGTCTCTAAGGAAGTGAGTGCAATCATTCAATGTAAGACTGCTAAGAAGTTACCAGATCCTGGAAGCTTTGTACTTGATCGCTCTATCTCTACAGGAAGGTTTGCACACTCACTTTGTGACCTTGGTTCTAGCATCAACTTGATGCCACATTCTGTTGCTGTGAGACTTGGGATGACAGAATTCAAGCCAACTCAGATTTCTCTTATCTTGGCTGATCGCTCCCGAAGAACTCCTGAAGGTGTTTTAGAGGATATTCCAGTTAAGGTTGGAAATTTCTTGATACCTACTGACTTTGTGGTGCTGAAGTATGACCAAGAGCCTAAAGATCCTCTCATCTTAGGAAGATCTTTCTTGGCTACAGCTGGTGCAGTCATTGATGTGAAGAAGGGACACATAGCACTGGATGTGGATGGTTTGAGTATGAGTTTTGAGATGGATACATTGAGGAGGGCTCCTACTATTGATGGACAGACTTTTTCTGTTGAAAAAGTTTCTGCAATACGAGCATCAGGCTCAGTGTCGATCGATGCCACCAAGAGAGTATCGATCGACACCCCTCCACGACCGCGACAAAGCTTGTCCAAAACTGATGCTCCAAGTCAGAAACCTATTCCCAAACAGAAGAGTCATCAATCCACACTCCAGAGCCCTCAGGTAAGGCCAAGGTATGCATCTTCTTATCCTAAACTTCCTCCTATCATCAACAAGAATTTCAAAGAGATAAAACTGTTTTGCAGTTAACCAAGCCACGAGATTATCGTAGAGCGCTTGTTTCTTCTGTTGATGATTTTGCAGGACAGAAAAGATACCCTCCCATACCTAAGTCCTGTCCTGGTCCTGTTCCTAACATCCTTGGCAAGCCTCATGCACCTAAAGCTTATACACCACCTTGGATGAAGAGGACTTCAATGCAATGTTTTGCTCCTACGGATGCCTGAACTCCAACACAGTCAAGCTAATGACTGAAAACAAGCACTTAGTGGGAGGCAACCCACTGGTAGGTTTTTCTTTTTCTTTTGCTTTTGATTTTTATTTATTTTATTTTATTTTTGCTTTCCTCTTACTTGATAACACTGGGGACAGTGTTGTTTAAGTCTGGGGGAGGTTAGTTACTAACTATGTTTTTTTTGTTTTTGAGTTTCAGTTATGTCAGTCAAAACCATAAAGTTTGAGTCAAATTTTTCAAAATTTTTCTTTTTGTCTTTGGGAATTATGATCTTGACTAATGATTTCTCTTATTTGGCTAACACTCTAATGATTATTTGTTTATGCTTGATCTCAGAACTGAAGCTTAGAAAGACTATGAGCCTTATCAACAATCCTGAAAGCCCTTATTCAATGGATATCTGATTGATCTAACGTTGTCTCAACTTTTATCAGGATTTTAACCGGACTTAATCTCTTACTTTGGGGTTGGAAATCAGTGGACTAGACTTCTTCTTCAGGCCATACAAGACAATGCAATTTTTCAAAGTATTTCTCCCCTCTCTCTTCCCTTCAGTGCTTTTAAAAAAAATATAAAGAGAATAAAAGATGAGATGATTTTGATCAGTTTAGAGAGGTAGGTAAATTACCAGTGACCTCATTATTCTACTCTTGAGTCAAATGATCACACAAAGCTTGGAAGCGAGGGGTAGGTAAATTACCGATGACCCCGGTATTCGCTACACCTTTGCTTAAAAAAAAATTATATCCAAAAAAAAAAAAAAAAAAAAATGGAAGTGAGAAAAGGAAGAGGAAAGGAGATGTAAGAAGAATGTCTTGCCTGAAGAGAGTCCACATGCCACTGATCAATACATCCAAGGTAAGAATTCACCTTATTTGTGCTTTAATATTGACTAATGAGATGACAATGGAGATTTCAGAGATTCCAGAGGATTGTGGGATTTGAGTAAGGAATGTTGATGTTTATCATGGTTAAGTATAAGAAGTAAGTTCTTGAGTCAGGTAAATGAAGAGTGCAAATAAGAATCATCATGCAATTGAGTGAGTTCCCTGTTTTCAAACTTCTTTCACAGGTCTAAGTTTTTGTTTTGCTTGAGGGCAAGCAAAGGCTAAGTCTGGGGGAGTTGATATATCATGGTTTTTGTGGTTTTTAACCATGATATAAGGAGTCTTTTAGTGTCTTTTCATTTGTTTCTAGATTGTTTTTGAGTCTTTACAGGTTTTTAGCATGGATGGAGCAAAGTGGAGCGATTTGGATCAGTTTGGAGCAATAATTCGGAGGAAAAGAACTTGGAGTCAGAACAGAGAGGGAGTGTCGATCGACACTGCCTTAGCATCGATCGACACCCTCTTTAGGCGATGAAGAATCACAAATTTGGAAGTTTTACAAATCTGCCCCAAAGTTTTCCATAATTGCAAAACAAGTCCCTGACGTGTTTTAGGACATATAAATAGTGTTTTTAGGTTTTCCAAACCCTTCGACAGACACTTTGCAGACCAGCCATTTACACGATCATCGAGCCGATCCTTAACGTAGCTAAAAACCTTAGTTTTCAAACCTTGAAGATTCTCAGGGATACCCAAGTAAGAACCCATGCCTCCCTCCTTATCAATCCCAATAACGGATTTTAACTGGGATCGAATATCCGTAGTAACCTTTTTCCCAAACATAATAGATGATGTAGTCAAATTAACCTCTTGACCTGAAGCTTTGCCATAGGAACCGATTATATCCATAACCGTCCTACACTCCTGGAAAGTTGCTTTACAAAAAACAGACTATCATCTACAAACAGCAAATGCGAAACAGTAGGACTATCACGGGCGATAGTAATACCCGTCAATTTTTCCTCCCTTTCAGCCTTCTTAATATTAGCTATCAAGACTTATGTGCAAAGGATAAATAAATATGGTGATAGTTGATCCCCTTGTCGTAACCCCCTCTGAGGTCTAATAAAACCTCTGGGCTGACCATTCAGAAGAACTTGGTACGAGACCGACGATACACACCACATAATCCACGAAATCCATTTCCTATCAAATCCCAACTTGACCAGAACCGCCTCTAGAAAATCCCACTCTACCCGATCATATGCCTTACCCATATCCGTTTTAAATGCCAAAAATTCCGAATTACACCGACTATTAGTATTTAATCCGTGGAACATCTCCTGAGCCACCAGGATGTTATCAGTAATTAACCGTCCAGAAACAAAAGCTTATTGTGTTTCTGAAATCAAGCGAGGCAATAGGCGTTTTAAACGGAAACACAACACTTTTGAAATAATCTTATAGCTTACATTACATAGGCTTATAGGCCTAAACTCCGTCATCCGCTGAGGCCGATCCACTTTAGGAATAAGACATATATTAGTCTCATTTAAAAGCGGATCAAAACTGCCAGTGCGAAAAAACTCAGCAATTAAAGCCACTAAATCTCCTTTGAGAGAAGACCAGAATCTTTGAAAGAACAAAGATGTCATCCCATCAGGACCTGGAGTTTTCTCCGGATGCATAGCAAACAAAGCTTGTCTGACTTCCCTTTCCGAGATATCCCGGATAAGATCTCTGTTCATACCTGCCGTAACTTTCGGATCAATTGCTTGGAGCATCTCAGAAATACCTCCACCGTCGGATTTCTTGAACAGATCCTCAAAATATGTTGTAGCTATATGTTCCATACCCGACGCTGATTCATCCCAAACATTATTTGCACCAAATAAACCAATTATCCTATTCCGAACCCGCCTTTGTTTAGTGGATGCATGGAAATATGATGTATTTTTATCCCCAACTCTTAACCGAAATTTTCTGCTCTTTTGTTGCCAATAAATCTCCTCATCCCTGTATGCCTCTTTCAATTTCCTCTCAATTCCCCGAATATCTTCCAGTGAAACCGAATCATCCATCTTCGCATCATGCAGAGCAGTCTTCAAAGAAGAAATAACCGATGGACCAGTCCTGACATTATTTTTCCTCCACCAGGAAATTGAATTCCTACAGTTCCTTATTTTATCAACAAAACCCGGAGTCCTAAAATTCCGTGTACGATTCCATCCAAACTCAACCGCTCCAGCTAAGCCCTCCTTCCCAACCACCGCTTATCAAACCGAAATTGTCTTTGCCTCCTTCGGACCGCCGTCAAACAAGTTGCTAAGATTGGACTATGATCCGAACCTATCATCTCCAAATACTCTACTTTCGAGTTGGGATAGAGAGCATGCCAGTCTTCATTACCTAAAGCCCGGTCTAGTCGGCAACGAATCACTTGATTATTACACCGATTCCCACGCCAGGATAATTGATCCCCATAACATGGAAATTCAAGCAACCCACAATCCTTAATCATTGAAATAAAAGGTTTGAAGGAAGAAGCTGACCGCAAGGCACCACCCTGCTTCTCATGATTACCAATTAATTCATTAAAGTCTCCAGTAAGAAACCAAGGATCAATGCGAAAAGATCCAATATCCGTTAATTTGTCCCACACTTTTCCGCGATGTTGGGGAACCGGGTCACCATAAACAAAAGATAAATAAACCAAATGATGACCAAAAACAGCTTTTGTATCAATTATACGGTCATTATGAAATAGAACTGAAAGATTTATTTCATCCTTATAAAATAAAACCAAACCACCACTAGCCCCTCGGGGTTCAACAGTAAACAATTTATTAAAACCAAATTTAGATTGAAATTTTTGTAAATAAGAAGAACATTTTTTTGTCTTTGATAAAAACAAAATATCTGGTCGATGCTTCCTCCACAAATCCCCCAAATAATTCTCTGTCAGATCAACCCCAATGCCCTGACAGTTCCAACTAAGGACCTTCACGTTTTAGCCGGCGGTTTCGGGAGAGCCCCCATCCCTGTTTTCGCTGGTCTTACTCCAATGCCAGCAGACTTGCCATTCCCAGCCTTGATCCCTTCTTTCCCCCTCCCAGTCTGTTTGTTACCTTCACCTGCAGGTTTAGATAAAGCTTTAGCTAGCAAACGTTTACCAGGGGATGCTAAAATCAAACTAGGGTTTCTAACTACTTTTTTAGATATAGTAGTAGGTCTCCGTAACCCCTTATCTCTCTTAGTGCTTATGGTGACCTCTTGCAGAGCAGATTGAACTACATTCACGTCCAGATCAAGCAATAAGGAGGAAGAGGAAATACCTTTCAGATCCTCCACATTGAGGGCAAACTCACCCGCACCCACATCTCCCAAGCCCCCAGTGGTTTGTGAGGCCGCAATCTCCCCCTCTTCTGGAGGATTAGCAAACAAATTGTCACCTTCCTCAAGAAGATCATCGTTTGCCTCATCAAACTCTGATCCTATCAAATCCTGGTTAATCCCGTGAGAAGGTGAACTCTCCATAGCTGTTTCTTGTTGAGCAGTCCCCTGATCAATCGCTTCAGAACCATCACCCATCAACACTTGAGATTGCTTCTCAATGAGACCACTTTTAGCCTTGTAAAGTGGTTTTGGCCAAGCCTTCCCTTTCCCCTTACGGTTAAGAGGGAAAGAGTTAACCTGTCCCAAATAGCTCCCTTGTCCCCTTTGAACCTCTCGCTTATCTCCCGAATCCCTTGTAACTGCACTATACGTCCTTTTCTGATCTCGAACTGAACCATGGGATCGAGCCTGCTGATAAGGACCCGCCCCACTCGCACCAGCAGTAAACTCAAAGGCTTGGAAGTCCAAAGCTCGCTTCACAACCTTCCTCGGTTTCTCCCAACCCCCATCAGAATGAAAACCCCCTGGATTCCCACTACCTTGTTGTCACTGAGCTCCTCTCTTGTCAGTTTGCTGATCTAAGACCTGCTTCCCAACATCCTTAATCTTCTCTGGACAAGATTTCTCATCATGTGTAAGACGAGAACAAATCCCACAAAAGCCAGAAAGCTTCTCATACTCGAGAGTCACCACCACTTCATCTCCAGATTCAAACGGCACCAACAACTGGAAAACAATGGGATTAAAATCATTGACAGTAACACAAACACTGCCAGATTCTTCATCAATATCCCGGATGATACCAATCTTCTTGCCAATAGCCTCCAAAGTAGCAACCTCCCAAAGAACGAATCAACCTACCATGCATCTTTTTATATATAGGAATCAAGTGAGTTTTTTTTCTACAATTTTTATCTAAAAGAACGAAAAAAAAATCGATGAACAACACGACTAAGTAAAGTCAAGCTCGTTCACCATCATATTATCCTACAATTTTTAAATGATTCGGACTATACATACTTACTTTCAAGCTACATATGATTATGTGAAACTTCTCATGCATGGTGATTAACCTTTTATGTTATAGCTAAATATGATTTTTAATTTGTTATAGAGTTCCAGTTCAACTGTGTACTTTCTTCGGAAATTTTATGATTAGTATGTTAATTGTAACGTTCAGTGAAAATTGAAGTAATATCTTTATTAATATTTTTTTGCATCTTTAGATGATACCATAACCACCATCACTGTTTTTATCCCAAATATATCATCATTATTAATTATCCCCAATATTAAGAATGCTTGTCCGGAAAACTCATTTCACATTACACTTTAACTTTTAATAATCCCATAGTTGAGTGAAAGTATCAAATTAAGTGTTTGCTTGTCCGGAGTATATTTTTGAAATTACATAACATATGGTATGAGATAAAAAAAAAAATATATATACATAACTAAACGTCAATTTTGCAAAGATCTTGTGTACTAGAGAAAGTTTTGGTTAACCAATCAAGAAAAAGACATAAATAAGAAACACTCGAAAGCATTACAGTGCATAAATGTACCATAAACATTAGCCTAATAAACATGACAAAAAAAACCACATCACATGTGGAAAAATAAATAGAAATAGTTGTATATGCATCCCATACTTAAATTCTCTCATCCACCATGCCAACATTAATCCACGATGGGGACACTATCTAAGCTAAGCAAACACACTTCAACTTGAAACACTTTCACACTATGAATTCATCGTTTCTCTCTATTCATCACAAGCGGATGCTTCTTTACTCATTTTGTAGAAACATGATAAAACAAAATTAAAAAATATGTCACACACACATGGATCATAACCAAAACAAGACAAAACGATGAAAACATATGTATATAATAATCTTAAATAACTAAAAAGAAAAAGAAAGAGAGAGAGAGATGATGAGATGAGAGAACCCACAACAACAACACACACACATGTACATGACAAAACAAAAGCAAAGCGAATGGTGATGCGACGGTTCCCTAAGCCTTGTCAAATATATCGTGACCAAAACCCGACCCGGTTTCAGCTGTCTTAAACCAATGGTAAACCGCCACGTAATCAACTTACAGCACACGTAAGCCATCTCCGTCACCGGGTGGACAACATGGGCCCTCGCTGCCGTCTCTCCCCGAGACCAACCTTTCATCGGCACACCAAAAAAACAAACTCCGTTAAGTCACGGTCTTTTAAAACATTTAACGCCGTTAAAAATAGATATATAAATACTCTTCGAACCTCTCTGTCTCTTCTCTTTCTCTTCGTCCTCTAGTTAAGTAAACAAAACAAAACTCAGAGCTCCGTTTCAGTTCCCGGGTCACCCGATAACCCGAATTCTTAACCCGGTTTCGTTCCTTCGTTCTCGTTAAAAATTTATCTCCGAGAAGATGAAGGTTTCTACTTTCTAAAGATTTTTTGATTTGGAGCTTCAAATACAGATTCCATTTTTACACGAAGAAGAAGACGTTCAGGTCAGTACTACTACACAGAGGTGTTATGAGAAATTTTCTCGGGAAAAATAATAAAACAGAGAGATTCGTTACTTTGTTCTTTTTTGTTTTGTTTTTTCTTGTTCTGTAGAAACTATTAGACACTGAATTTTTTTTTTACCGATCGATCTTTTCATAAAACTGTCCCGGAAAAAAAAAACAAAAGAAAGATTCAGAGAGATTTTTTTTGCTGTCTTTTTTTTTTTTTTTTTTTTTTAAATTACAGTGTCACACTTTGATTGATTTGATTTTTTGACAGATTCGATTCGTCGTTTCTCTCTGATAAAAACCAAATAAGTTTCCATAAAATTTTCTCACTAAACCCAATTAATCAGAAGCTTTCCAGGAAAAAATGTTACATTCAATTTGAATAAAAATAAATTCAAAAATTTCCCGGTATTTATTGTTGTTCCATTACTTTTAATCCTTTTTTTTTTTTGAGAAAATAAAACGCTGCTAAATAATAATAATAATCATAAATTGTATTCGTCCTTTTGTTTTCTACTATACATTTATTACAGAACTACTGTGTCTGTAACACTACACAACACAACACACTAATCTCTCTCTCTATTTACTCTCTGCAGCCATTGATGGTCTATTTATAGGCTTAGACACAGAGCCGAACCCCACTCGTGCCGGCGTCCTAAATAGACCAATCCTTCCTTCCATAGAGCAAAACATAAATCTTCCAGTCAACTTTTTTGTTGTTTCTCAGATATCGAAAAAATAAAAGGTTAGTAGTATTCCATTCTAATCAAAATTTAATGTTTTAGGTATTTGTTTTTTGATTAAAATGATTTTTTTTTTTAAATAAAAAATATTCCATGAAGAAGGAGTCGTTTTCTAAGGTGAGAATAATAATGGCTTTTGTATCAGTTTTTTTGTTTGCCTTTGCTTTTGATATATCAAAACAGAGTTGTTTTTTTTTCGTGATTCGCGAATGTTTTTGCAATTTTTGTTTTGTTTACTTTCGAATATATATATCCAAAGAGCTTTTCTCATGTCGCGACACGGTTTAGATTGGTCCATCATCACTCATAAACCCTAAATATAGTAACCAAACTCCTTTTCTTTTTCTTAACACGTGACTGTCAATATTCCTTTTTCTTGTTAAAAACCTTATTTCATTTTTCCTTTTCCATTGATTCGAATTATTACTATATATTTTTTTTTAATTCATCGGTTCTAAATTGTGTTAAGCACGGGGATGGGAATCAGAACATATTATTTGAGTAGACTCATAATAATATTTAAGTTTTTGAAAAATGTCAGAAAATTCGGCTACTGCAAAAAAATAAAATAAAAAAATGTAATTATTCTTCGAGCTTTTGTGTTAGTTGAGGGATCGGATCTTTGCTGCACACATTTAAAGTAGAATAAAGAACCATTGGTCTCTGTTATGATCTTCTTTAGACTATAATATTACTTGTAAAATAATGTGTTTTATATACCATTTCAGGTGTTTGGATTTGCACATTTTTTTTTTTTTTTTTGCACTGGGGTCCTATCCTCTGATCCCCAAGCTCTTTTTTTTGGGTTCTAATTATAACTTCTTTTTTTTAATAAAGAAAAGTGTAACTTGTAGTTTTAACACTTTTGTCTCTATCAAGATCACTCCACTAATTTAAACATATATTGATTTCCCAAATTTTTTTTTTGTTCATAGATGGATTTAGTTCTTGAGATATTTATATAGCATTGGTTCTTTATGAGAGTTTATCAATCAAGTTTCATTTTTCTATTTATAACATGAGTAGTAGTTGTTTCCTGACTAGAGAGATATGTCATCAACAACTTTGTCCTTTTCTGTTTGTGTGTTGCGTTATAAGAAAACGACAATTTTAAAAATCCAACTTCTCTTTTTATATGTATCCAACTTCTCTAACTAATGTTTACAATTGTCTTGTTACTATTGTAGGACAACTCTCATCATTTTCCCTATATTTATTTAAATGTGTACTATGATGATTACATAAGCTCTCTCTACCCGTGTTATAATGTCGGATTGTGGATTTAGCACTACTCTACGTTTTTTTTTTTTTTTTTTAATTATTCATTTTGAGTAGAGTAGTAGAGGTTTGGTTGTGAGATGTGTTTTTAAGTAGTAGACTCTGGTTTTTATAGGGGCTGAAAAGGCAGAGATAAACACAAACACAAAAATAAGAGAGGGGCAAAGATGTTTTCTTGTATAGCTTGTACCAAAGCAGACGGAGGTGAAGAAGTTGAACATGGAGCGCGTGGAGGCACCACTCCCAATACTAAAGAAGCCGTCAAAAGCCTAACCATACAGGTCTCTCTCTCTATCTCTCTCTCTCTGAATCTCTTCTTTCTTTGTTGATCCTTCTCTGCTTTTTTTAATTTTCTTTCACTTTATTCTATTGCTTTTTTTTTATCCCTTGCTCGTGAAACAACAAACTTTAGATATAAGTAACGTACGGTCCATAGATTGACTCATATTCGTTTCTTTTATCTTAGAGATTCTATTTACCAAAGGATAGATAGAGGGTTACTACTGTTGTTTTAGGACAGAGAGATCTTACAATGATGCAACTTCACTTCACTTTGGAATCTTGCATCCAGATCTCTCTCTTTTAATAGTTTTTTATGTCAGTGATTGTTTCCTCCTTAACGTGACTAGACATGAAAGTCAAACCAACTACTACAACAATTTAAATTTATAGGATTATATAGTTGCTGATTAAAGCTTATGATGGGGTCATGCATGCTTTGATGAATATTGCTAATTAAGACTGATCTTAATACCTGCTTTAGTAGATTGAGATTCTTCTTACCTAGACAGGAAATAAAGAAAGGGTTTAAGGGTGGGGGTAACTATTTTAGTAAAATCAAAAGACAAAATTCAAAATAAAGAGTGGGCCGGTATGATTGTGTTTTTGCATACTGAGAAGACAAGATGAAGTATTTTTATAATACTTATGTTAGCTTTACTGATTGTTCTTTTAAGAATGACCAATCATCATAGTAGACATCCTTTTATACTTCGTTAGGCTTAAAAAAATATACTTAGTCATGGTTAAAGGCCTAATTGGTTTTTTTTTGGATGCCTATTTATTATGTTATGCAGATCAAAGATATGGCTTTAAAATTCTCTGGTGCTTATAAACAATGCAAGCCATGCACTGGTTCCTCTAGCAGCCCCTTAAAGAAAGGACTTAGACATTTCCCGGATTATGATAATGCTTCTGAAGGTGTTCCATATCCTTACATGGGTGGAAGTGCGGGTTCAACTCCTGCTTGGGACTTCACAAACTCCTCTCACCATCCAGCTGGACGGTCGGACTCAAAATTTACATCAATCTATGGAAATGATCGGGAATCTATCTCTGCACAGTCTTGTGATGTGGTACTGGACGATGAAGGGCCTAAAGAGTGGATGGCTCAAGTAGAACCTGGTGTTCATATCACATTCGCTTCGCTTCCTACTGGAGGAAACGATCTCAAACGGATCCGCTTCAGGTATTTGAACAACTCAAAACAACAACCTCTATGTCTATGCTCATTTTATCAGAGTCTTGAACAGAATCTGTATGTCTTGTCTACTGTTTGAATATGTATGTTGGTGGGTTTAGTTGGACATTGCTTGAGACACTTAAGATATATCTCACTTCATGACATTCTAAAGCTGAAACTAACCATTACTTGTGTCCTCTTTTGAAAGCCGGGAGATGTTTGATAAGTGGCAAGCACAACGGTGGTGGGGTGAGAACTATGACAAGATCGTTGAGCTTTATAATGTACAAAGATTTAACCGGCAAGCTCTACAAACGCCTGCAAGATCCGAAGATCAGGTCTTTAATCTTGACCATTACATTTTAAGTCTTTCTTTTCAGGCAAGAACCTTTGTGAATCTTGTCTTTTATTCACTAAAGAATGTAAACACAAGTTTATTTTTCAGTCACAGAGAGATTCAACTTACTCAAAGATGGATTCAGCGAGAGAAAGCAAAGACTGGACTCCAAGACACAACTTCAGACCACCAGGAAATGTCCCGCATCACTTCTATGGCGGTTCTAGCAACTATGGACCAGGAAGTTATCATGGAGGAGGACCTCCAATGGATGCAGCACGAACCACCACTTCTTCAAGAGATGATCCACCCTCCATGAGCAATGCTAGTGAAATGCAGGCTGAGTGGATCGAAGAGGACGAGCCCGGTGTTTACATTACCATCAGACAATTAGCAGATGGGACAAGAGAGCTACGTCGAGTCAGATTCAGGTATGAATAAAAACATCTACTAAACTATGCATTTAGGTTGGATTTTTCCATAATCATACGGTAACTAACTTGACTATATGCTTTTTGGTTAAATATAACAGCCGGGAACGATTTGGGGAAGTGCATGCAAAGACATGGTGGGAGCAGAACAGAGAGAGAATACAAACACAGTACCTCTAAGATAAAAGAAACATTATGGTCTCTCTCTACCAAATCTTTGATTAATTAAATCTCTGTCACACAACAATACAGCTATACACATTTTGCTAATCTTTTGTTCATCTTAATTAGCTTAACATCTATACATAAATCAAATGTTTTGAACCATCATCTGTAATCAGAGCTGACTACATATACTATCGTTAACAGTTAAAAGTATAATACAGACGAAAGCTTTGACCATGAGGAATATAATCATACTATGGACTATAATGCCATCAAACATACTCTCAATTCTACGAGGCTAACTCAAACCCTATCCAGAACTTAAAAAAAAAAGTACAGAAAAAAACCAACGCAAACGATTATAATTAGGAGGAGGATCAAAGAAAACAAATCCAAAAAACTTGTGAATTTCTGAAGCGGTAAATACAAGAAGCAAACATACATGTAGGCAAAGCTTCCTATATTAACCCAAGTCTCTTTGTTGGAAGTTCATTTCTTATTGATCATAAGATCTGAAAAAACACTCCCCTTCTCGACTAAGAGCTAGAACTACGGGTACGTACGACTGTCCTTTAGTGTTGCCATCACACTTGTTCAACCACTCCATTTATGATGTGCACATGTCTGAGCCGCCGCCTCCTCCAATATTTGCATGTTCTGTGTCTTCTCTTCCTTCAAGTATCGAGGTGTTGCCTTCTTCCATAACATCCATGAATGCAGTATCATGGTCATCCTTCAAGGCCTCCTTGGCAACCTCTCATTACATCTAATAATCTCTTTAAAAGTATATAAAAACGATGTCAAGCTACACTAAATATTGTTAGGTCAATCGGAACGGTAAATTAATAACACTAAATTCGGTTAACTCTCATTACAAATTATATTTTTGTTCCCGTACGTTCGAATGTTGATGATGTCTGTCTATGACTATAACCAATAACGTTTTTACACTTTAATTTGTTGTTACACATCTATTATAAATTCTCTCTGCAATTCCAACCCAAGCTCTATGGAGACAAATTAGCCTAGGTTCTTCAGAGAAGATGATGAAGATGATAGATAGTAGTAGTAGCGCGATCCAATAGGCAATAAGAAGAAAATATATATATATGTATATAATAAATTTGACATAGTTTCCGATATTTTGAAATACAAATCTTATTTCTATTCGAAATTCATTAACATAAAAATCTTTCAGCGGTCAAAAACATAAAAAAAAAAATCTTCCTAGAATTAATTGTAAATTATTTAGTTAGCTTGCCAGATTTTTGTTATTTAATTAATTCTAGGGTGATTTTTAATGGTTTTTGTTGCCAAATATTGTTACTCCTCTTAGGGGGTTTAAAATATATGAATTTTTAGTTCTTGTTCTCAAAGAACTGATCAACATGTTGTATAGAATAATAAATAAAAAAGTCAACTTTAGTATTTGCTTATTTTAGCTATTTATATAAGTTTTAATCGAATACAAACTAGAGTTGGTTGACTCTTATTGGAGATTTTAGAAGACATGTTTGGAGAACTGTCACCATAGTTCCATCAATGGCGCCCGAGATCTCTGATATTACTACTCAGACTCAAATCACCGTCTTGGAAATCGAAGATGGTCAATCCGGGAATCATTCCTCGTCACAGGATGTCTCCGGTCCTCTTGTATCCGTATCGTTCGTTCAAAAGGTGAGAGACAAGTTTTATATTGCGACATGGTTTTCTAAGTTTTATCCTTGTTAGACAAACTTAATCTTGATTTTGGTTCTAATTTTTGGTTACTGAATTTTCTTAATTTATGATGTATAAAAGTCAAACCAAACAAACATCTATTTCAAATCTCTTTGTTACAAATGATGGATCTACCACTTTGTGATCACGTTTAAAATTTGAATCTTATATTTTTATCGTTCATAAGATTTGATAGATTTTGTGTTTTCATGTTTTTGAAAAGTATTTCCGTTGAAATGCATATGTTAAGATATAACTAGAATTTATTTTAAAATTAAAACAACCAAAACAACAAAAGTACAAATAGTAGCTTAAGTGTCGTTATAGGTTCAATTCATTCTTATCGAACACCTTGAATTTTGGATGTTGCAGGCTTGCAGCATTATGTGACTCAAAAATGAAATAGTTTCCAAAGAATCTTATTATAATATAATATAGTATTTAACATATCTTATTGTTGTCTAAATATAGTACATATATGTAGAGATAATAGGAGAAAAACTCTCTCTCGAAGATATGGAGTTTGGTCTTTAAGGTTCTGAGGGTGTCGTTTTGGTTGTGATTCGGTTTCGATTGGGTTTTATGAGGGTGGATCTCGCCTTGCGATCCTCTTTGGCTTCTTCGGTTCGTCTGGATCAGGATCTTTTTGATCTGCAATGGGGATTTTCAGGATCTGGAGCTTTCTCGTTGAGGGTTTATCGGTTAATTCCATATCTCTGGTTGCTTTCACGGGGAGGATTTACGGGGATGTATTTAGCTTTTAATTCCCTTGCTGCCTTGGGTTTTACTGGAGCTGATTTCGGATTTGTCGATTTCGTATGGATACGGTGTGATTGGATTGAGAGGGTGTTAACTCAGGGGCTTGTGGAGTATGTTTCGGGGAATCTCTTGTCATTTCTGGGCTTGGATGGTGATTTAGTCTGCGCGGTAATTCAGTGTCGAATTGTGGGGGATTTCGGTAGCGGATCTTGCGGGATGGAGATTTTCTATCCTTTTGTGGATCCGACTCTGAGTGACGTTGTGGTTTGGCTTTCCGGTCCACACTATAAAGCCTCCTCATGGTCTGTGTGTATTCTTCATCCTCTCCTGTTTCGACAAATCTTTTTTCTCAGTTTTCTTCGTTTCTCTTTGTGGTGTTACTGGGTTTACCTTCCTTCTTGGTTCGGGTGTTTCTTACGGGTTTGTTTCACAACGCAAGTCATGTCTCAAAGTACTTTGTTGCTTCAGGGTATGAAGGGGGTTTCCTCCGGGTCCGGCGGCAAGCTAAAGATAAAGGTTCCACAGTTTGATAATACGGCTTTGATTGAAGGTTATGCTAGGACTCTCATTGGGCGATGTATGAATCCCATGATGCAAGACATGAAGGCATTGCTGTTTATGCTGCCAAGGATTTGGAAGATGGAAGAGAGAGTGGTAGGGGCTGATCTGGGTTTGGGAAGATTCCAGTTCGATTTTGATCATGAGGATGACATTCAGGAGGTCCTGAAGATGGAGCCTTATCATTTTGATCATTGGATGCTTTCTTTGGTCCGTTGGGAGCCGGTGGTGGATCCACGATACCCTTACCTCATCAAGTTCTGGGTTCGTGTGATGGGGGTTCCTCTGCACTTTTGGGCTGATGAGACATTCCGTACCATTGGGGCTGATTTGGGTGATGTTGAGGAGGTCGATTTGGACAATGGAAGGGTGAAGATCCTGCTGGATGGCTTCAAACCCTTGATTTTCGATGCCACAGTCGAATTTCATAGTGGTGAGGAGACGATAATTTCTCTGAGGTATGAGCGGCTCTTTGGGTACTGTAGGCGTTGTTACAGTCTTTGTCATGATGTGTCCCGCTGTCCACTTTTTGGTGACAAGGGGAAGCAGCGGGTAGAGGATGGTTTCGAACCTCGGCCAGAGGACAAGCTCCAGAGCTATAAGGGAGCAACGGTGAATGGTGTGTCTAGTGGGAATGGTTCGGGTTTGAGTGGTGGTAGCTCAGGTGTGCCTATTCAAGGTTCTGCTATTGGGAAGGGGCGTGGTGCAGGTTCTCAGGCGGTGAATCATCGTTCTGGTCAGGGTTTCAGTGGTAAGTGGAGGAAGCCTAAGAGGGGAGTTCCTGTGGAGGCGCGGTTTGAGAAAAAGTCGGTGCCTGTGGTCCCTGAAACAGCTTCAACCTCTCAGGTTCCGATCTCGGAGAATGATCAGATTCAACATAGCACAAGTGCTGTGGGACTTACCTTTACTGCAGAGGAGCAAAAGATGCTTGATGATTTTTTGGGTCCTAATGTTGAGGAGGCTGTCGTTACTGGTAACTCTTCTGTAGAATCTTTGTCAGCTCTTGCACAAGGTGTGGACAAGAGGGTGTGTAAGGATTTATTTCCTGCTACTGGTGATGCGAATGCAACAAAGCCAAGTTCTAGGGTTTTGGTGCAGCAGGAGGTGCTTTTTTCGGATGATCTCAATGCTTTGTTAGGGCCTGAGTTCCCTTCTAGGGACACTCATACATTGGGTTTTATGGACGAGATCATGGAGGAGCAAGGTGCGGTGACAGAGGAGCTTTCCCAAGAGGTTATCCTATCGGATGTGCAAGTTGTCGAAGAGAGCTCAGGGGAGGTAAACCTCTCTGATCAAGCGGTAAGTAAACCGGCTAGTGCTGTTGTGGAGGAGGGCTCTGGGGATCAGTCACGTAGTGACGAAGCAGGGGGAACAGTACCGGCTCTGCGGGTCAAACAGGTCAAGCAAAAGGGTGCTCTCCCGGAGGCTAGTACCAAGAAACGGAACTTGTGCTCCTTAACATCTCCACGCAAGAAGGTTGTTACAAAGGGTGCTGGACTGACTGGGAAAATCAGTTCTCACCAAGGAGGAAAGCCTCCAACCCCATCGGTTGATTAATGTGTTTAGTGTGTCAAGGCCTGCAAGCGTTTGTGGAGACCGGTCTTCTCTCTTGGTTGCTATTCCGGCTGCAATTTTTATTTTTTGCTTTGTTTTCTTTGATCTATCATATGTTAGGTTTCTGGAATAAGTGTTTAACGGGAGTCCCGTTTGGTTGTTTTTGTTTTTCGTTTCTGTTTTTTATTGTACCTTTGGTGTGTACTTTTCAGGGTTGTACCCGATGTATCTCTCCTTCCCGAGTAATAATATTTCCTTGCTGGCCTTTTTCTGGGTGTTTTGTCTCCTTCTGTTTCTTGTTTTTGTGTTGGGTTTGGTATGGTTTTATTCAGGTTGTGATCATGGTTAATTTGTGGACTCATGATTACGGGCTTTTAATGGGCCTGCTGAGCCTTGCATTACGGTTAATGTTAAGTTTCACCCGGTTGCTACCTTTGCATGTTTCTTTTTCTCATTCTCGGGTTTCTTCTTCACTGTTGGTAGAATTTGTTTTTTTGGGCTTTGGAGGCCTCATGGTCTTCGTGTGGTCTGGTTTTATTGATATGGATTTTGTACATCTGACTTTAGGCCCTTTTGGTGGTACCAAGGTTTTTTCGGAGGTTTTGTTTTTTTGGGCTTTATGCAAACTTTTGGTGGGCTTGTTTATTAATATGTCTTCTTTACGGTGGAAGGAGGCGTTTTTGGGTGTTTTAACTCCCATAATATCTTTTTATTTTTCATGAATATTGTGAGTTGGAATTGTCAAGGCCTGGGTAATAAGGCCACAATTGGTAATCTTCGGGATTTATGGTCCAAACATCGACCTGATTTTTTGTTTCTCATGGAAACCAAACAACCTACCCCCATTCTAGAAAAGTTTGTTGGTCATTTTGGGTATAAAAATTTAAAAACAATAGATCCTATTGGTTGTAGTGGTGGTATGGCTCTGTTTTATAATCAGGATGATTTTCAGGTCTCGGTATTATTTGAATCTAACAGATTAATCGACATTGAAGCGGTTTTCAAAGGCCGAATAATCCACTTAACCTTCGTTTATGGGGATCCGGTCCCCAAAAATAGGGATCTGGTGTGGGAACGGATTTTAAGAATTAGTTCTAATCGGTCCACCCCTTGGTTTTTGGTTGGGGATTTTAATGAGATGACAGGGAATCATGAAAAAAGGGGAGGGAAGCTACGTCATCCTTCCTCTTTTCTTTCTTTTAACGGGATGATTCGGGATTGTGGTTTTTTGGAGTTTCCTTATATTGGTGATTGTTTGTCTTGGAGGGGTTGGCGGGATAAGAAACCCATTCGTTGTCGGCTGGATAGAGCTTTAGGGAATGAGGATTGGCATGATTTGTTCCCGGACACGGTAACAGAGTATTTACCAATGATAGCCTCTGATCATAAGCCTCTTGTGATTACTATTGGGGCTAAAAGGCCGCGGGGGAAAAGGAATTTTATGTTTGACCGCCGCTGGATTGGAAAGACGGGGCTGATGGATGCGATTGCGTCAGGGTGGGCCGGGGACAGGGACCAGGATTCAGGTGCTTTTGTGCATAAAATTGTGAGTTGTCGGAAGGCCATTTCAAAGTGGCGTAAATCACAAGTCCCATATGGTAGGGAAACTATTGAGGATTTAAAGCGGCAGTTGGAGGTGGTTTTGGCAGATGATTCAATTCCTCCTGATACAATCTCGGATTTACAAAATCGCTTACGCCAGGCGTATGTGGATGAAGAGATTTACTGGTATCAAAAGAGTCGGAGCAAATGGATGAGATTGGGGGATAAAAATTCCAGATATTTTCATGCCTTAACAAAGCAAAGACGGGCTCGTAATCGGATCACGGGTTTGTTTAATAAGGATGACATATGGTCAACCGAGGACGTGGATATATGTAATACGGCGGTCTCTTATTTTGAGGATTTGTTTACTTCAACAAACCCGGAGAATTTTGAGGAGGTCCTACGGGAGGTCAATACGGTTATTACAGCTGAGGATAATGAGCGGCTGACAACACCCGCTACAGAGGCTGAGGTCAAGCCTGCTTTATTTATGATGCACCCGGATAAAGCTCCTGGCCCAGACGGGATGACAGCTTTGTTTTTCCAAAAAGCATGGGGTATAGTTAAGACGGATCTTGTAGATTTGGTTAATAGATTTTTAGGGGAGGGAGTTTTTGACAAAGGCCTAAATCGAACCCATATTTGCCTTATTCCAAAGGTGGCCAAGCCAACTAGAATGGCAGAATTACGGCCGATTAGTCTGTGTAACGTTGGATACAAGATTATATCAAAGATTTTATGTCAACGTCTTAAGAGGGTTTTACCAGGTCTTATCTCTGAGACTCAATCGGCTTTCGTCCCAGGTCGGCTGATCTCAGATAACATCCTTATAGCTCAAGAGATGTTTCATGGTTTGCGCACAAACCCGTCTTGTAAAGGAAAATTTATGGCCATCAAAACAGACATTAGCAAGGCATATGATAGGGTGGAGTGGGATTTTGTGGCAGCTCTGTTACAGAAGATGGGTTTCGCCGAGTCATGGGTTTCCTGGATAATGTTTTGTGTCACTTCGGTAGAGTATAGGGTTCTTATTAATGGTCAGCCGAATGGTTTGATAGTTCCACAGAGGGGGTTGCGACAAGGTGATCCTTTGTCTCCTTATTTGTTTATCCTATGCACAGAGGCTTTAATTGCTAATATACGGAAAGCAGAAAGGGATAAACTTATTACCGGGATCAAAGTGGCAAATAAATGCCCGCCTATTACGCATTTGTTGTTTGCCGATGATAGTCTGTTCTTCTGTAAGGCGGATAGAGGACAATGTCGGGTTATTTTAGATATTCTAAAACAGTATGAGTCTGTCTCGGGTCAACAAATTAATTTTACAAAATCATCGGTACAATTTGGGCACAAGATTGATGAGCAGACAAGAACCGAACTTCAGGACGTTCTCGGGATCACAACCCTGGGTGGTATGGGATCGTATCTGGGCTTACCTGAGAGTTTGGGTGGGGCTAAGACTAAGGTTTTCTCCTTTGTTAGGGAGCGGATTCAGCGTCGGACGAATGGTTGGACAGCAAGTTTACTATCAAAAGGGGGAAGGGAAGTGATGATTAAATCTGTGGCTACTGCTGTTCCAACTTTTGTGATGTCTTGTTTTCGTTTACCAAAAACAATAACATCCAAGCTTACCAGTGCAGTGGCAAATTTTTGGTGGAGTACTAGTGGTCAGACAGGGGGCATGCATTGGCTTGCCTGGGAGAAATTATGTGTTAGTAAACAGTTGGGTGGTCTTGGCTTTAGGAATGTGGATGACTTTAATTCGGCATTATTAGCCAAGCAACTATGGCGTCTAATAGACGTTCCAGAGTCGCTGTTTGCCAGGGTGTTTAAAAGTAGGTATTATAGGAATACGCATCCTTTGGATCCAATTAGGTCATACTCTCCCTCCTATGGGTGGAGGAGTATATGTTCTGCTCGCTCTCTGGTTAATAAAGGGCTTATTAAACGGGTTGGCTCTGGGGACACCATTTCTATATGGTCTGACCCTTGGGTACCAGCTCAATTTCCGAGACCAGCTTTAAGTAAGGGTCCGTTAAAGGACTCTTCTCTTCAAATGAATCAATTAATTGATCGACAAACTAATACTTGGCGTTTGGATATGCTTAATGAGCATTTTGACCCACTTGATGTTGCATTCATAAGGGCTATACCTTTGGGTGGTAATCAAAAGGATGATCCTTTTGGTTGGCACTTCACGAAAACAGGGAAGTATACAGTCAAATCTGGCTATCACACTGCACGTCATGACGTGTCTCGGACTTTTGCGGCCACTGGCTCTGGCCCGGAAATTACCCCCCTGCTGGCTAGCGTGTGGAGGGCTCGTTGCCCACCTAAGATCCAACATTTTATGTGGCAGGTCTTAACTGGGTGTATTTCGGTTTCGGCAAATTTGGGACGACGGGGTATTGCTTGCGACTTACGGTGCGTGCGATGTGGCGCGGATGTGGAGACTATCAATCACGCAATCTTTGTGTGTCCTCCGGCCCGTCAGGTTTGGGCTCTAGCTCATGTACCAGTGGGACCAAATTCTTTCCCGACGGAATCAGTATATGCAAATGTTGATCATTTTTTGGGTCAGCAGAATCCTGGGGCCCATGTTGCGGCGTTTCCGTGGCTTATGTGGTTTATTTGGAAAGCACGGAATGCACGTGTTTTTGAAAATATTGTGGAGCGGCCGGAGGATATTGTTAGCTTAGCAGAGGGCGAAGCTGCAGCGTGGCAGAAGGCTCAGGTCGAGGACGACCCGGTGTCATATCCCACCATTCCAGCAGTTTTGGAGACCCCGGCTAGGGTGGCCACAACCTCCCTTCCTTCGGTTTTTTCGGGATACCGATGCTTCATAGATGGATCTTGGAAAGCAGGGGATTTGTATGCAGGTGCTGGATGGTGTTGTACCTCCGCCCAGACAGGTTTGCCGTTTTTGGGTGCCAAGAATTTCCGACGAAGTCTATCTCCATTACATTCTGAAGTTGAAGCGTTCCTTTGGGCGATGCGCTGCATGATTGGGCATGACTTCAGAGAGGTGGCTTTTTATACCGACTGCTCAGACTTGGTGAAGATGGTGTCTTCTCCTTCCGACTGGCCAGCGTTCTCGGCGTACCTTGACGACATCAAGACTGATAGGGAGGAATTCTCTTCTTTCTCTTTATCTCTAATTTCTAGAAATGCTAATGTAAGGGCGGATTCTTTGGCACGCCAAGCGCGTACATCTCCGCACCAAGTTTTATTTGTAAACGATTTCCCAACCAATTGGCTCGTTTGAGCTGATCTTTTGTTGTCAAAAAAAAAAAAAAAAAAAAAAAAAAAAAAAACATATCTTATTGTTGTATTCTCTATATATAGTTGATTGGAGAGTTCGTGGGAACATTCACTATGATATTTGCCGGCTGCTCAGCCATCGTGGTAAATGAGACGTACGGTAAACCGGTGACACTTCCTGGTATAGCTTTGGTATGGGGACTAACCGTAATGGTTATGATCTACTCAATTGGTCACGTCTCCGGTGCACATTTCAACCCTGCTGTTTCTATTGCCTTTGCTTCTTCTAAAAGGTTCCCTTTTAATCAGGTGAATAACTAAAAAAAAACATCAATATCGCTAGTAAAAATGCCTCATACTGTTTTCTTTCATTTCACATACTTTTTTTCATTGTCATAACTACCATAGTACGTACCAACAAGACCCACAAATTGTATATGTAATGTCGTTGTAATCGATATCTTTATAGGTTCCAGGGTATATAGCCGCTCAAGTTCTCGGATCAACTTTAGCGGCCGCAACTCTACGGCTTGTGTTCAATCTCAACGACAACGTCTGTAGCCTCAAGGGAGATGTTTATGTGGGAACATATCCCTCAAACTCCAACACGACATCGTTCATAATGGAGTTCATCGCTACTTTCAATCTAATGTTCGTTATATCTGCTGTTGCTACTGATAAACGAGCAACCGGGTCATTCGCAGGAGTTGCTATCGGCGCTACCGTAGTACTCGACATCCTTTTCTCCGGGTAATTAAGCTATAAACCCTTCTAACATTTTTTTCAATGGATATATATATTGTAAAATGTATGATAAAACATTATATTATGTCTTTCATAAATTGGTTTAGGCCAATTTCGGGAGCATCTATGAATCCAGCAAGAAGCTTAGGGCCTGCACTTATATGGGGATGTTATAAGGACTTATGGTTGTACATAGTTTCACCGATCATCGGGGCATTATCAGGTGCATGGACTTACGATATGTTACGATCCACAAAAAAATCATATAAAGAGATTATTCGTCCAAATTGCAATAAAGTTTCATCGAGAGATCGCCAAGAAGCTTCTAAAGATGAGAATTGTCTTCTACGAGTGGTTGATCCTTCAAACCAGAATTATTTTATATGTTCATCACCTACTAAAATCGACGACAAATGTAATGTCACATGTAAGTTCGAGTGAAAGATTGATGTACTTATCTCCACACACCACACTAGTACCCATCTTACATTCGGGTTTTGATCTCATATATTTGTTGGTGTGTTTGTCTTTTCTGGTTTAATAAAATGATGTATATATATATATATATATATATATATTTTTTTTCATTTTTTTCATTATATATTTTTATTTTATATGCGCGAAACAATAACAATAAAGAACCAAGAGAACTTATAGACTCTTGATCTAGTAGTTTCATTGAAAAAGAGCATAAACACACGGATACAAAATCATGAATTCGGTATTTTAAAAAAAAAAAATATTTAAAGGTTGAAATCTAAATTTTGCAGTTATAACAAAAAAATGATTAAGAAGCGGAAGCCTACGAAAATTTATATGTTCGAAGATTTTTTCCAACATTCAACTTTATATGATAAAAAATACTAAAACGAAAAAATATTTTCTAATAAAAAATTGGGGCATTCTCAAAAATACCCCTTTTTCCATATCTCTTTTTAAAAATACCCCTTCATGTTGACCATTTTTAAAACTACCCCTCTTTATATACAAAATGACCAAATTACCCTTTTTGAGTGACAGCAAGAATGTACAGTCATCAAAATCGAAAATATTTTCCCGCCAAAAAAATTTCCCGCCAAAATTTTTTTCCCGCCAAAATTGAAAATTTTTCCCGAAAAAAATATTTTTTCCCGCCAAAAAAAAATATTTTCCCGCCAAAATCGAAAAATTTTCCCGCCAAAAATATTGAAATTTATACCTTTTAAAAACCTTGTAAATGCTTTTAAAAAACTTTTAAAAGCGTTTACAAGGTTTTTAAAAGGTTTTTAAACACATTGTAAACGCTTTTAAAAACCTTGTAAATGCTTTTAAAAAGCTTGTAAATGCTTTAAAAGGTTTTTAAACACCTTGTAAACGCTTTTAAAAACTTTTTAAAAGCATTTGAAAGGTGTTTAAAAACCTTTTAAAAATTTTATAAAAACTTTTACAAGGTTTTTAAAAACATTGTAAAAGGGTTTAGAATGTGTTTAAAAACCTTTTAAAAACCTTTTAAAAATCCTTTTAAAAACCATTTGAAAACCATTTAAAAACCTTTTAAAAACCTTTTAAAACCTTTTAAAAACCTTTTAAAAATCTTGTAAAAGCGTTTACAAGTTGTTTAAAAAACCTTTTAAAACTCTTTAAAAAATCTTGTAAAAGCCTTTACAAGGTGTTTATAAGGCTTTTATAAGGTAGAAACCTTATAAAACCTTTTAAAAACCTTGTAAATTTTTTTTGGCGGGAAAAATTTTGGCGGGAAATTTTTTTTTTTCGAAATTTTTTATCAAAAGTTTTTTGACAAAAATATTTTTGGCGGGAAAATTTTTTTGAAAAATTTTTGGCGGGAAAATATGTCGGAAATTTTTTGGCGGGAAAATTTTGTTTTTCTTTTTATTGAATAAAATAATTTTCATCTAAGGGTAAAATGGTCATTAAAAATTAAAAGAGGGCATAAATAAAAATGACCAGAAAAGAGGGTATTTTTGAAAAGGGGTATATCAAAAGGGGCATTTTTAACAAATTCTGTAAAAAATTTATTTTAATGTGGTCTTTTGTTTGTTTTTTAACTCTGAATTTATTATTGATTGCAATTATGAGAACTTATGATCTACCATGGTCAAGAATTATAAATGTTAATAATAAATTAAAATAATATTACCAAAGAATTATAAAATGTTAATAATTGTTTTGTTGGTCACATTAAAATGGTAATGGTAATAACCATATTATAAAAAAGCTAACAGTAAATAATATTAATTATGCTCCAAAACAATTTATGAGTCAAAACTTAATTGACTAAAAAAAAGAAAAAGAAAAAAGTGTCTGTTATTAATTTGGTTTTCGTGGTAAGTTCCTATTTTATCCTTATCAATACTTTAAGTAAACCCATAAATATATATCCCTAACCACCTTACCTTTTCTTGTTTCTTTCTCCTTCCCTGCGCCCTGATTAGTCCAACAAATCCGATCTACCACTCTTCGTCCCGCCGGTCATTCACTGCCGCCGATTCCAAAATTCCGATCACTTCCGGGAGATATCCAATCGCAGACAGTGGTTATCAGTAAGTTTTCTTATGCTTACCTTATTACTACTTCGATTAAATTGTTCATATTTTAACGAAATCAATCTAGCGAATGGTTTTCAAGGTTGCTCGAGTTCTAGGTCTTCTCAATCGATTATGTTCCGCTGTTCACTGTATATGTGGATTTATGCATGCGCTTTGATTAGTTTTTATCTCGCTTTCGCTTTAAGAGTTTTGCAAATTTGTTTTGATCTTAGGGTCAATCTGAGCTTTGATCAGCGATCATCTTTGTCACTCTTCGGATATGTCTGTGTGAGTGCTTCTCTTCTCTCAACCTATTTTTAGGGATATTATGCTGCCTTTTTATAAGAAATCTCCCAGTCTGATGAATCCGCGAAATGGCTTATTCGATTTAAGAGAGTAAAAGGGATCGGATTTTTTGGAAATTTTTTTTTGTTCTTAAAAGATCTTTTGATGCAGTGTTGCTTCTGCTCCTGGGAAGGTGTTGATGGCCGGAGGCTACCTCATACTTGAGAAGCCAAATGCAGGACTTGTGTTGAGTACAAATGCACGCTTCTATGCGATTGTGAAGCCGATCAATGAAGAACTTAAGTCTGAAAGTTGGGCATGGGTATGCATCTTCTTTCCCATTTGTGTGTTATTCGAGAAGTAATACAGTTGCAGTTTTTATGGGTAATACTGTTGTGTGAGACGGCTGATAAAACAATTGTTGGTATGTTTGTTTACATATTTTCCAGCAATGGACAGATGTGAAATTAACATCACCACAGCTCTCAAGAGAAAGCATGTATAAACTGTCACTTAAACAGCTGACTCTTCAGTGTGTGTCTGCGAGGCAAGACCCGAAAGACTTGTTCAATTGTCACTTCAATTTTTTACCTTAAGTCTTTTTTTTTTTGGCATATCAGTATGTGTCTGTAGCGAGATGTCACTTGTCAAATATAGGTGGTGATAGAGCACTTACATTTTTTTTTTTTTTCCATTATCAGTGATTCAAGAAACCCCTTTGTAGAGCATGCTATTCAGTATGCTATAGCTGCTGCCCATTTGGCAACAGACATAGACAAAGAAGCATTGCACAAACTCTTCTTGCAAGGCAATCTTCAAATCCCTACTTTTTTTTTTTTGTAATCATTTCTAACGAAGACAAAGAAGCATTTCTAACTGTTTCTCTAAATGTGTTTTGCAGGTCTTGATATCACAATCTTAGGCTCCAATGACTTCTACTCATATCGGAACCAGGTTATTTCTTTGCTGAAAACTGTTGAAAGTACACTTGCATTTGTTGATCTTTCCTTTGATTATTCAAATCCTCTTGAGATGATTGTACAAATTGTTGATAATCTTGTTTATTCTCATAGATAGAATCACGTGGGCTTCCATTGACACCAGAGTCGTTGGGTTCCCTTGCACCTTTTGCATCAATCACATTCAACGCTGCCGAGTCAAATGGTGCTAATAGCAAGCCTGAAGTAGCAAAAACTGGCTTAGGTTCTTCTGCAGCAATGACTACAGCTGTGGTTGCAGCTCTGCTACATTACCTTGGAGTAGTTGACCTATCTGAACCATGTAGAGAAGGAAAATTTGGTTGTTGTGATCTAGATGTTATCCATATGATAGCACAAACATCTCATTGTCTTGCACAAGGGAAGGTCGGAAGTGGGTTTGATGTCAGCTGTGCTGTGTATGGGAGTCAGCGTTATGTTCGCTTCTCTCCAGAAGTCTTGTCATCGGCTCAGGTTCTTATCCAGAAGTTTGCTGTAATATATATTTTCACTTAGGATGGAAGTATTCTGACTCCCAAGTTTTGCAGGTTGCAGTAACAGGTCTGCCATTACATGAAGTTATTGGCAAAATATTGAAGGGAAACTGGGACCATGAGAGATCTGAGATCTCTTTACCGCCACTGATGAATCTTGTAAGCAAACAATCAGACCTAAACTTACACCCTGGAAAACCCCGATGTGAACCTCACTAACTTCTTATTTCCTTGACTTTTGTGGAATCTGGTGTAATAACAAAAGTGTTGTCTTATATAGTTCCTTGGAGAACCTGGAAGTGGTGGATCTTCCACACCATCAATGGTTGGTGCTGTAAAGAAGTGGCAAATGTCTGATCCAGAGAAGGCACGAGAAAATTGGCAGAAGTTGTCAGAAGCAAATTTAGAACTGGAAACTAAGCTAAACATTCTGAGCAAATTAGCTAAAGACCACTGGGATGTTTATCTAGGAGTCATTAAGTCTTGTAGTGTGCTTACTTCTGAACAGGTATTTTTCAGTAGTTGAGTATTGATTGCATTAGATATGTTACATCAAGGAGAAGCTTGGTTGATTTCCTTCTTGTATCTCATTTTTAGTGGGTGCTACATGCTACTGAACCCATCAATGAAGCGATTATTAAAGAACTCTTAGGAGCAAGAGAAGCTATGTTGGGGATCAGAATTCTTATGCGTCAGATGGGTGAGGCTGCTGGAGTGCCGGTAAGTTAGTTTTTAATTCTGTTTTGATACTTGCTTCAGATCTCAACCGATCATTTGTGCATGACAACTTTGTGTTGATGCATAAAATACTCGGCTGGCTGTAGAATTATAAGGGGTTCCCATTTCGTGCATTAGAACAAATTGACTTGTTTTGCATCTTCATTAACCTGGAGGGACCATGGAATTGCAGATAGAGCCTGAATCCCAAACTCAACTTTTGGATTCTACAATGAATGCTGAAGGGGTTCTATTTGCTGGTGTTCCTGGAGCTGGTGGATTTGATGCCATATTTGCAATTACTTTAGGGGATTCCGGCAGCAAACTGACCCAAGCATGGAGTTCACAAAATGTTTTGGCCTTGTTGGTGAGAGAAGATCCACATGGCGTTTGCCTAGAAAGTGGTGATCCACGCACCACAGGTATTACTTCAGGCGTTTCATCAGTTCATCTTGAGTAATCAACATTGTTTGGTATAGGTGCATCACCGAGTTCGGTTGAGTATACTGTTTTGCATATAGAGACTTGGGTGCTAAATTTCTTGGTGTAAGCACTTTACTGTGCAATTTTCACCCATTGTAAGGTCTTTTTAACTCTTGGAAAACTTGCGGGAAAATAAAAGTAAGGTTGATTTTGAAATGTTCTCGTTTGTGTTTGTTTTCATTGGCTGCTTCTCTTATTGGTATATATTCATATGCTTGTAAAGAGTCTGGAACAATAATTTAACAATAGAGATAATAAACGAATGATCCAAATCTACCAATAATCTTTACAGGAACAAGTTCCACCTTTAAACAGGTGAAATTTGTTTCTATCTCTTACAATAATCTCTCTTTCATAGATTATGGAGATTTTCTTTGTATATGTGTGACAGTCACTACACATCCTGAGGTTTCTAGCTATTTTAATGATTGACCCTGGAGGTGTATACAAAAGTGCAAAGGCAATAGCCACCTTTTGGCTGTGTCCTTTTAGTCTCTCTCTTTTCTCTTCTTCATCTACATTTAGCAATATCTGTGTCAAGTCCGGTGAATATCCTTCAAATTTTAGCTGCCATTCCATCTGGTTTAGCATCTTGTAGATATCTTTGCATCGAGGGTGCGATCGATCTTGTGAAACAAACCTGTGGGTTTTACCTTTTACCTCGACGATGCTAAAACCAGGGGTTTGCTTTAAACCCTTGGTAGCAATTTCTGTTCGAGCTCTAGCTACATCATCCCACATTCTAGCTTGTGAATACATGTTAGAGATCAGCAAATAGTCACCTGGGTTGTGTGAGGCTAACTTAAGCAGTTCACGAGCTGCTATTTGGCCTAGCTCAACGTTCTGATGAACTCTGCACGAGCTTAAGAAGCTTCTCCAGACAACATCATTAATTTTCTCGATAGGCATGTTATGGATAGTTTCCAAGGCTTCCTCGAGCAATCCGGCTCTTCCGAGAAGATCTACAAGACATCCATAATGTTCAGCCGTTGGCTCTACCTTACCTTCCTTTAACATTTCCTCAAAGACTCGACGGCCTTCTTTGACAAGACCAGAATGGCTACAGGCATTGAGAACACTGACATAGACAACATGATCTGATTCTAAACCTTCTTGGATCATCTCTGAGAACATTCTTAAAGCTGCTTCTCCTTCTCCGTGCAAAGCAAGTCCTGAGATCATTGCGCTGTAAGTCAAACTGTTCCTACTTTCCATCTTCTTAAATATCTGCAACCCCTTCTCTAAGCATCCACATTTAACGTACATATCTACAAGCGAAGTTTGAACTGCTATGTTGAGTTTGCTTATGTTTCTCAGCAGGAAGCCATGAATGCTCCTTCCCAAATTGAGTGCACCTGTGTTGGCACAAGCCGAGAGAACACTAACCATTCCGCTTTCTTCCGCTTTCAAATCCGTTTCTCTACACATTTCACGGAATAGCATCAAGCATTCGCTCCACATTCCCATTGCTGCACGAGCTGAGACCATTGAGCTCCAGGAAGCAGCTGTTTTAAATTCAAGTTTCTCAAAAACAGCAGAAGAGAGTTCCATCTCTCCACATCTTCCATACATACTGATCAAACTGTTCTGAACAAACACATCATCATCAAGACCAAGCTTAAACACGTGCCCGTGAATCTGCTTCCCTTCTCCAATCGATTTCAAACGAGTGCAAGCCTTGAGAAGACACGGGTACGTGAAATGATCTGGCTCAATCCCTCTCTCTATCATCTCACTGTAAACACATAAAGCTTCCTCGAAACACGTTTCGTTAACATAACCTCTGATCATTGTATTGAAATCAAAGGTACAGGGATCATCGAATCCTCTGAAAATGGAAGCTGCGTAATTCATACTGTTGTCCCATCCGGAGTGAGCGCATTTTGCTAGAACGCTGCTAGCTGAGAATGATGAAGAAGAACAGAGAAAACTTAGCTTGATGAATCTGGCGTGGATTTGCTTGAACTCGTGTACGTCGTTGCATCTCTTCAAAAGGTATAAAATTTCTTGCTCTTTACCTCTAAAGGTGTTGACTGCTTCTGGGTTATGAGTTAAATCGTCTCTAGAAGAAACTAGAGACTGTAGAATTGGTGACTTAATCATCCTCTCTCTCTCCTCGTAACCATGGGTGTCCGGAAAAGATTTGAATGTTGTTTAGGGGAGGGGTTTTGAATCTCATCTTCGTGAGATTTTCATGGCAAATATGAGCCACTAGTAAATTATTTGGAGAGTTCTGATAAGTTTGTGATGGGGTGTGAGAGAATAGAGACTAGAGAGTGGGTGCTTTAGATTCTCTCTCTCCATGCTTTGTCAGTTTTTGGGACCTACCTTAAAAGTTGAGATTCAAACACGATTCACCGGTTCGGTTTTTTTGTTTGTCAAGCCTATTTCGGTTCGGTTCTAGACCAAAAAACTAATAGAAACAAGAAACATGAACGCACAGGCTTTATTTAGCAGTCGGAAACCAAAACCAGATTATGTTGACAAATGAATCCTCTCACAACCTGTAGAACTGAAATAAGTTCAAAAGCCTTGTAAAATAAGAATCAAATCACATGGGTTTCTTTTGGAGTCAGACATAGGTTTTGTAGGTTTTCGGGTATTTTGGATATGAAAATTTGGTAACCATATAGGAACCAACTAAAATTTGGTTCAGTTTGGTATGGGTATTCAAATTTAAATAGAATCAGACCCGTAAAAGTTATGATTCCAATGAGTTCGGTTCTGATTGGTTACAAATCCAAAGGTAACCAAACAACCGGACTGGAAAAACAATAGTAAAAAACCAAAAAACATGGTGAAAACTTTTGAATCCGAACCAAACCAAGAACTGTGAGTAATGTTTTGTATTAGTTTTAGGTTTTTGTGGGTACTATTGGTTCTCGGGTTTTACCCGAACCAAGAACATTTTGTTCTTGTGTAGTACTCGAAATCAAATGGAATCTCAAAATTTGATTTGGTTTGGTTTTGTTCGGTTCTTATGTAGTATCCAAAACCAAACCGAATCCCGAGTATTGATTCGGTTTGGTTTGTTTGGTTCTTATGTAGTACTCAAAACCAAACTGAATTCCCAAATTTTGGTTCGGTTTGGTTTGATTCTTATGTAGTAATCGAAACCTAAGCGAATCCCAAAATTTTGATTCGGTTGTTGCCGTTATCTATGTTTTGTTAGCTTTTTTTTTTTTTTTTTTTTTTTTTTTTTGAAACACTATGTTTTGTTAGCTAAACTTTAAGATAGTACTATGAAATTTGTGTAAGCTCTTTACAAATAGAATGTCAATTTTGTGTTGGTGAACCGTTTTTTTGTTGATATCACATAGATATTTATAGTTAAAGAAAAAAAAAATAGTGAAAAGATAATAGACAGGGTGGGTCGCCCATTAAGCTTGGTACTAATTACAAATTTGACTAATGATAGTGTGTTTCATCTAAACTGGCGCAGAACCTTTTGTGTTTTCTGTCAACATTTGAACTCCCACTACCAGAAAGTGAATCAAACTGCTTTTTTAATCACAACATTTCATTATTTAGGCTCTCCCGAAGATTAAGATGAGAGAGAATTAGTATGTAAACAGAGAGATTCTTAATACGGCCAAGAACAACAACGTCACAAACACAATAATAATGTCACCTCTCACATGCTCTTTTTGATTTAAATGACGCAAATATCTAAAAGTCGACAACTCTTATGCGCATATTAGTTAGCATCAGTGTTCTAAATCGCGCTATACGCTTGCTACGCGGTGGACAAACGCCTAGCGCCTAACCGTATATGCGGGTGCCTAAGCAGAATCTAGGTGGATTATATATTTTAGATATATAAATATATATTTACATAAAAATAATATTTACATATATATATAGGATGAAAACTTATACACTTTAATTTCAGAAAAACATAAAACAAAACTCTTATCTATCAAAATAGTTTAGAATCTATAATAATCTCACAATTTAAACAAAAAAAAACATAATCCATTCAAAAATTTGTAAAATTGACAAAATGTAAGTTTATAATTACTTTGGAAGCAAATTAAATTTCATAAGTTTAGACTTTAGAGGCTAATTATAATATTTATTTGAAACAAAAACAATATTTTAAAAAATATTTAATTACAGTACTTTTTATCATTTTAGTCAACATACCGCCTAGAATCCGTACAGGCGTCCGCGTAGACCGCATAATATCCGCCTAAATGCTATTAGGCGTCCGAATTATTTAAAACCGCATAAATTACCGCATAGCTAAAATTCGAGACGCTCAATCACCGCATAGCGTATAACCGCCGCCTAGGCACCCGCGTAGGCCGCATTTTAGAACACTGGTTAGCATATACAGTCCCTTCTTGTAATTAAATTCTCAACGGTTTTCAACTTTTCATACACAAGTGGACAACTAATTCTATAAACTGTAAGTTAATTACAAAGATAAAAATCATTTAAACGTTGACAATTAAAAAAATTTAAAAAGATGCAAAAAAATATTACTCCCTCCGTTTCAAAATATAAGATGTTTTGGAGAAGTTTGTTGTTTCATAATATAGGATGTTTTCAGATTTCAATGCAACTTTTAGATTAGTTTAGTATTTTATATTATGCAGTATTGTTTCTGATTGGTTGAACTTTTAAAAGTAAAGACTTCTTAATCTGCGTGCTTTGCTTAAAACATCTTATATTTTGAAACGGAGGAAGTATTAAGCTGTGAGTGTTTGTACATTTGTAGTGTAGAGACACGCGCGTAAATGCGCGTGGGGGTAAACGTTAACTAGTGTGTGTGTTTGGAACCAAATAATTAGATTGGTCGTGAGCACTCGCTAGAAAATAAGAAGTGAAAGACACGCGCATCAGAGAAACCCGTCTCCATCGTCACGAACTATGTAAGGGAGAGAGACTCGTGGGTCCTTTTATCGATTTCATTTCTCTATAGATTTCACCGTCTCTCTCTCTCTGTTCTCTCTGCCGTCTCCTTTCTCCCTGTTTTTTTTTTATTTTTTTCTTTTTTCTCAGAGAGAACAAAAACAAATATCACAGCAACCAAAACAGATTCGTTCCTCCTATTACTTCTTCTTCTTCTTCTTCTTCCGAGTTCTCGTCTTCTCAGATTCAGCTTCGCTTTTTTTTTTTTTTTTTTTTGTTTATTTATTTCCACACTTTTTTTTCTCTCTGGCAAAAAAAAGGTAAGATTTTTTCATCTTCTTTCACACAAAAGATTAATTTTGTTCTATTTAGCTTTAATTGGTGGCTTTGTGTCTTTCCTTGAGACAGCTAGCTAGCTTAACTTTGGTTTCATTCTTTCTCAAAAAGTTGTAATTTTTTTCCTCTTACTTAAATTTTGCTTAATCTATAAACAACAAAACTCATGATCTGAAAATTTGTTTGCATGTATCCTCAGCAATTTCGATTTGGTAAGTGGTCTAGTGGGTTTGGTTAGATGTTGAATTATATTTTTCCATGGACCAATTGATTTGACCAATGAATTTGTCAAAATGGTATTTAAAAGTATTTTTTCCTTTTTAGGTTTCAATGAAACGTCCATATTTGCCGGCTCTTTGACTTTGATTTTTATAGAATGTATGACAAATCCAATTTGATTTCATTTAATTACATATCCTGTCCTAATCTACTCTTCTCGTTTTTATTGTCTTTGTGTCTGATGATGAACCAGGAACCTTTGTTTTGTTTTCGAAATCAGAGGCTTTGATTTTGACATGGTGGTGATGTGATTTGAGAGATTTCAGGGTGTCATCTTGTAAATTTCCCAATTTGGTGGTTACTCGTTTGATTCTTTGTAAAAACATGGAGAAGAAAGAAGAAGGTGAAAGCTGGAAAGAGATGGTGAGAAAGATGCTTCCACCTGGAGCTCCTTTACCTGAGAACCCATCTGAGTTTGATTACTCCATAGCTTTAGAGTACACTGGTCCTACTCCTGTCCACGATATCCCTAGAGTAGCACCTCTTGAGGTTACTTCTCGTGTGAACAATCCCATCCCTTTACCTGTTTCTCGTATAGCCGGAGGAGTCACAAGCTCTTCAGGTCAGAGCCCTAGAGGTTCACCAGCTAGCTCTGAGTCTGTGGTCTCTGTGTTGCATAATAACCCTGAGTCATCATCTGGCTCAGCTTCTGTATCACCAGTTTCTGGTCATCATAGGCAGAATGGGAATCAGATTCGGAGACCTGTTGTGAAGTTCAAACCTGTCGATGATCATGATCAGGTAGAAGGTAGAGACGCTGCTGCAGAGGAGGAGAACAATGTGGAGACAGAGAGGGAGAGGGAGAGGAAGGTACATGAGTTTACGAATAGGAGTAAGAAGAAGAATAAGAAGAAGAAGAAGAGAGAGTGTTATAGATGTGGGAAAGCAAAATGGGAAAATAAAGAAACTTGTATTGTGTGTGATGAAAAGTACTGTGGGAACTGTGTTCTTAGAGCGATGGGTTCGATGCCTGAAGGAAGGAAGTGTGTGAGTTGCATCGGTCTAGCGATTGATGAATCGAAACGGTCTAAGTTAGGGAAGCATTCGAGGGTATTGTCACGGTTGCTTAGTCCGTTGGAAGTTAAACAGATAATGAAAGCGGAGAAGGAGTGTACTGCTAATCAGTTGAGACCAGAGCAGCTGATTGTGAATGGGTATCCGTTAAAGCCTGAGGAAATGGCTGAGTTGCTTAATTGTCCTTTACCACCTCAGAAGTTGAAACCTGGTAGATATTGGTATGATAAAGAATCTGGTCTATGGGGCAAGGTAATACATATATGCATAATGATGGTTTTGGTACTTGTTTTGGGGTTGGAGTCGCTTTGTTTTGGTGTTTATTGGCTATAATGTTGTTGTGAACAGGAAGGAGAGAAACCTGATAGAGTAATAAGCTCGAATTTGAACTTCACGGGGAAGCTGTGTCCGGATGCTAGCAATGGGAACACTGAAGTTTATATTAACGGTCGGGAGATCACAAAGCTTGAGTTAAGGATTTTAAAGGTAACTTTTGATATTTTTCTTGTTTGTAAGTGTCACATGTCCAAAAACAATTGAAGATAAAACCTTGTGTGTGTGTGTGTGTGTGTGTGTGTATATGTTTCAGCTAGCAAATGTACAGTGTCCACGAGATACTCATTTTTGGGTATACGATGATGGGCGTTATGAGGAAGAAGGGCAGAATAATATCCGAGGAAACATTTGGGAGAAGGTAATATAATTAACTCTTCATCAGATCCTTATAAAAGTGTGGCTATTTTGAAAGAAGTATTCATGAATTTTTTTTGTGTTTGGCTTAATCAGGCATCTACGAGGTTTATGTGTGCACTGTTTTCTTTACCTGTTCCTCAAGGACAACCTCGCGGAACGGTACAACCACCGAGCAATTATGTTCCTGTTCCGAATTATATAGAGCATAATAAGATTCAGAAGCTTCTACTTCTTGGTATTGAAGGGTCTGGAACTAGCACTATCTTCAAACAGGTATTGTGGAAAACACTAAAGAGATAACCATCTGCGGAATCAATGGTTGCTTATGGATATTTCTTGTTGATTGAATCAGGCCAAGTTTTTGTACGGGAACAAGTTTTCAGTGGAAGAGCTCCAAGATATTAAGCTGATGGTACAGAGCAATATGTATAGATATCTCAGTATCCTACTTGATGGAAGAGAACGATTTGAAGAGGAAGCTTTATCTCATACTAGAGGTTTAAGCGCGGTTGAAGGAGATTCAGGAGGTACCATTTTTTTGCGTTAGATAACGATGAAATTTGATTTTTTGTTGATGTGTTGTTTCTTGATTTTCTTGAAATGTTTTTGTTCTTGCAGGCGAGGAAGCAAATGAAGATGGAACTATCACTACACCACAATGTGTATATACCTTGAACCCGAGGTTGAAGCATTTTTCGGATTGGCTTCTAGATATTATAGCAACTGGTGATCTTGATGCGTTTTTCCCAGCCGCAACACGTGAATACGCTCCCTTGGTTGAAGAAGTTTGGAAAGATCCAGCGATACAAGCAACATATAGACGAAAAGATGAGCTTCATTTCCTTCCTGATGTTGCGGAGTACTTCTTAAGCCGGGTATGGGATGGAACATGGAACTGTGGGTTTGTGTTTTGGTGTTAAGCTTTCCATATTGGTTCAAATGTTAACAAGGCTTCGTTTTCAGGCCATGGAAGTATCGAGCAACGAATATGAGCCTTCGGAGCGAGATATTGTATACGCGGAAGGTGTTACACAAGGAAATGGTTTAGCTTTCATGGAGTTTTCTCTCAATGAACATAGTCCAATGTCTGAATCTTATCAAGAAAACCAAGACGCATCTACATCTCCGCAGCCAAAGTATCTACATGGCTCTGACCTTCAATTTTCACAATCTTGAAACGTAAATTTTGGTACTTACTATCACCAATCCTTTCTGTTTTCAGGTACCAGCTTATCCGCGTAAACGCAAAGGGGATGAACGATAGCTGCAAATGGGTAGAAATGTTTGAAGATGTACGAGCAGTCGTCTTCTGCATCAGCTTAAGTGATTATGATCAGATAAGCATTGCACCTGAAAGCAGTGGAACAGTCCAGTTTCAGAACAAGATGATCCAAAGCAAAGAACTTTTCGAGTCAATGGTTAAGCATCCGTGTTTCAAAGACACACCTTTCATCTTGATCCTAAACAAGTACGATCAGTTCGAGGAAAAGCTGAACCGTGCGCCGTTGACATCTTGCGACTGGTTCAGCGATTTCTCTCCCGTGAGAACGAACAACAACGTGCAGTCACTTGCTTACCAAGCTTTCTTCTACGTAGCGATGAAGTTCAAGCTTCTTTACTCGTCTATCACGGGTCAGAAACTGTTTGTGTGGCAAGCTAGGGCTAGGGACCGTGGGAATGTGGATGAAGGGTTTAAGTATGTGAGAGAGGTTTTGAAATGGGATGAAGAGAAGGAAGAGAGTTACTTAAATGGTAATGGAGAAGATTCATTTTATAGTACGGATATGAGTTCTTCCCCATATAGACCGGAGGAAACTCTTGATTCATGATTTGTTGTGTTATTTTAAACATTAAGTAGAGAGATGATGTGGGAAGAGGAAGAATAAAATTATTTGTAATCTTTGTGTTAAATTCGGTTATTGGTTCGTAGAATTTTTTTTGTTTGAATGAAATAAGGTTTTGTAAATATTAATGAAATCGGCAAACCAAATTGTTACTTTTGAGATTTTTTTCACACATAGTATATGTGAAGATTTAAGAAAGAAGTAATAAAAAGCTAGTATAGTGATTAGTAATTTGTCTAGAGAATAAAACATATCTAATCTTGTAGGATGATCAGTGAATTGTTGTGATCCTTTTGGACAAAGAATAATATGATATTTTATACAACTTTAAAAACTAGCAAAGAGTAGGAGAAGTTTGGTGAACTGTACAAACACTATCATGTGAGTAATGAGAGTAACTTCAATGCAAAGCAAACTTTTTTCAATTTCCATCTTATCTTCTTTTCTTCTTTCTATTTATTGTCATCATTTCAACTCTCTCAAACCCATATTTTGCCAATTCTTAGTCTAGAAAGAAAAGAGTAGTAATGGGTCACTTGAAGCTCTCATCTTCTACAACAACTCTTCTTCCTGTTCTCTTGATCCTTTACCTTGTTTTGGTTTCTGCAGATTCTACGAGAACTCGAGCTGATAATGCAATGGACCGTGAAGCCACCGAGGGAAATCAGGCCGTTGGATTGCATAGAAGAGCGAGGATTAATCACGGGAGCAACCGTGGGCCACGGAAACATCTAGTGAATCCCACAGTGGCAGATGTTTACACACAGGGTTCCTGAATCCTCAGTTTGAGTTGAAGAATCCATTATACAAGATCAGTTGTTGCAAGCAGTATAAGAAGGAATAAAAAATTCTATGTATTTTCTTCATGTTGAAGTAAAAACAACCAAAGCGGATATACAAACTACAAAGTTGGTTTGAGTTTAATAAGTACTTTTCTCTTTTACCATATAAAGGCTGATTTAGTGTAATTTACTTGAGGAGAACTCCATGTATAATCCACAAGTGCAAAAGTTAAAAGTCTGAAGGGCAAATCAATCCTGATATAGAGCATAAGCTTATTGAACCTTTAACTATATATTATATATAACATACACTATGATTTGGTTTTGTATTGTCACACACATAAATAAAATCGTAAAGAACGATACAATAGAGATTCAAGAGGGGGTTTGAGGAACAAGTTTGTATCGGTGTGATAATAATATATTATGAACTATTTGAGTTTAAGGAACTTTCTATTCATCCATTCTTAGATGTTACCGGCGGCATGGCATTGCATTCTTCTAACAGATTTAGCAAGTTGTGTTCAGGGGCACTGAGTGATGGCAAGATGGAACGGTTTTGCTGAGGCGGGCGAGGCGGTTTTGGTGCGGATCCATCAGATTCAGAAGCAGCCTCATCTTTCACAATCTGCAAATCACCTTTTCTCATCATAGACGCGGATACTCTCTCCTTCCAGATTCTCCCATCCTGTTTTTACGAAAATATATACAAAACCAAAACTTTAAGATGCTTTTTACACATATCAACAACAAAAAGAAAACATTTTTGCATAGAAATGTTACATTTAGAATGGATGGTTCAGGCAATGGACACTGAATGGGTAGATCGTTATCCAAAGGCTCTACCGGATGTTCAACAGGTTTAAACTCTGTAGCTACTTCAATCCCATGAGTAGCAGTTGTTGCAGTTGTGGTAGTTGCTGCAACAACTTCAGAATTTGGAGCTAATACTTCCTTATCATCCTGATCAAAAGAGAGAATGAGACATCTTCAATAACTCAGATTAACCAACACCAAAACCCAATTGAAAAAGGCCCAAGCTTTTAAGGCATAATCATTATAATCAGTAACACAAAAAATGCATCCTTTGGTTGAATCTTGAAACTGAAACTAAACAATTTCAAGAAAATCAAGAAGACTACCTGTAGAAACTAATCTGGGTATATCAAATCCTATCTAAAGAAAAGATTTTTAAACCAAGATCCATAGATTGAACTTTCATGAGAAACAAACCCAGAAGTTGTAAAAGAGAGAGCTTACGATTGCACTTTGTGTTCGTCGATGACTGCTTCTACCAACAGAGAATCTTGAAAATATACCAACCATGGCTTGATTGAAAATCTGAAATCTTCTTAGGACTTGTAAAGATTTAAAAAACTCCCTTGATCTTGATTCTTGACTTGGTATGAATGAGCCCAAGAGGTTTTATATATAAAGAAGATGAAGAAGGAACAACTTATAAGAAGAAGGTTGCTTTATATCTCCACAAGAACTTGGTGAATGAATGGTTGATAAATGCTTTTTAATTTTTATTTGTGTTTGTTTGTTTAAAGCTTTGCTTTTTTTTTTTGATTTGCTTAGCTTAAGCAGATTATTCTTACTTATGCCTTCACTCTGTTTTTGTTTACCTTTTGTTTGTTGTCCTCCTTTAATTTCAGCTTTTCTTGGATTTGGAAAATCTAATAATCATTATTCTAATGAATGTATATTTTGTTGTGTTTAATTGAAGAATTAAGAAATCATAACTGTAATAGATTAGTGTCTAGTGGGGTTATAATATATACTGTATGTTGAGTAAAGATAATTTTTATTATTTATGTCACTGTCTAATTCAAACTGATTGAAATAAAGAAAATTAATTTTTGGAGTATAAAGGGAATAAAGGATTTATATGGATATCAAACACTCAATATCTATATTAACATTTTTGAATTATATTTTGGTTTATACCCTTTACCTTTAAGTTTTACTTATTTTTTTTTTTTTGTAACATTAACCCATAAAACAATTCCATAAATAATATTACAGAGAAACTCAAATACTAAACTTTCTTAAATTGACCAACATTTGTTACATTTATTGCCATAAAATTTTAACAACATCTATACATTCCGATTTTTCCAAAAACAACTCTACCCATTAAAGTTTTAACCCATTAAATCTCCAAAATTATTTTTATGGATGCAAGAATCTCTCAAATTTAAATGATATACAACAGATTTTCCATAACAAAAGTTTACAATATCCATAATTATATTAATATTAATAAATTTTCTGAACCGAAAATCTAATTATAAAATATCACATTAAATCTGTTGAAACCCCCATATAATTTGGTTTATTTTATATTTTTTGAGGAATTACCAAAAAAATTAAAATTCTATTAATTATCAGAAACTATATATATTGACATGGAAAAATTATAAACTATAAAAATATGCTAATTTGGTAAAACAATTAACATAATTAAACTTGATAAAAAAACTTATTTTGATTATTTTTTTTACGCAAAAACTTATTTTGATTTTGGTGAGACGGGTTGGCATTAATCTCATATAGGGAGTTAAGTGTAATTTTTTTTTTTAAAAACACTTTTAGATGTATACTAGGAGATAAATGTATTACTAGAATATACATATACCACACGAGTTAAAACCTTGAAAACACTACAAAAATCATATACTTTGAATACTTATATCAAATATCTGTAAAATTTTATATCTTTTAAATTAATAAAACAATAATAAAATAACAAATAAATACAATATAAATTTTAAATTTTAAAATTAAAAATATTGTCCCGTGGTGTACCACGGGTTAATTCCTAGTCTAACTGTAAAATTGATTACTCTACTTTACAATTCAATTAGTCTGTGTTGTTTGCTAAAAAATGGATATTATTATGTATTCAAGAAACTAAATTTGATCTTATGTAAAGTTACAAGCTGTAATTAATACATTCATAAACATTTTCATATTAAAACAGTTTACACTTTAAAATTTTTGCATATCATTTCAAACTCCATGTAAAGTGTAGACTAGGTTCTAAAAACGTTTTCTATTTAGTCCACTCCAATCCAAAATCTATCAATTATAAACTTCAGAATTGGACAGATTTTTCTTGTTTTTTTTCTTCTACTGTCTATATTTTTAGATTAAATATTTTTTTAATAAATTTTAGACGACAATAACCTGATTTTAATTTTACTTCAAAATTAACATGTCTGTGAATGAAGCCTATATTGTCTTAAATAATTTGGCATCAATTATTTTTTCAAGGTTAATATATATGGTCTGTGGAGGAAGTCCCAGAACGCAAAATCTCCTTCTAGGACTCACGATGCAATTACTTTCATCCCAGAGTAATCTACTGTATGTTTATGAAACACATTGGATTAGTGTTTAATACAGCATATATGTTCTTGGTAACTAGTCGTTGCCAATACAACTCCCAACCACCAAATTTCAGGAGCTAAATATGTACTGCTTACTATAATATAAATTTTGCTATAGAATGTTAACATATTTTATTATATCATTTTCATGCCTACCTAATGGGTGTGACATTACCTAGTAATAAAATACAATATCTAAACCAAGGTCTTTAAACAATATCTGGTTTTATCATTATATAAATCTCTCTTGTCTCCAAAAGATTTAATAAGCTTGTATACGCTAATTATCAAAGAATAGTGTGTCTAGCTAATGACTCCTTTGTTCTTAATTTTTGAGCCTAGGCACATACAGTCCCTTGAGTAATCCATCGGCTATTCATTTGTACGCAACCTGAATCATATGAATGTTGTCCCAATTAGCATGCTTTGAAGGATCAATAGTTCAATACAATTTTCGCTCCTACACCCCCACATTTTCTACTTAAGGTGAAGCTATGTGGTCCTCCTAAACCATATAATGCGAAAATATCACATGATCTCCGGGCTGACCTGACGCATGACAAATCCAAAGGAGAAATTGGGTACGTTCATTTGAGTATTATTACATCAGCTATCCATATGATTGCCGTTTCAATTCACATACTTTGAAGGTTATTTTATCTTTAATTTGTTTGCCCAAAAAAAATTGTATCTTTCATTTTAACTACCATGTATCATATGTTTAAAACATTTTTTCAAAAAATTAATATCTCTTACCAGCTCAAATATAGAATATCATATATAAGCATATAGTATCTTTTAGTCTTTTAGTTAACATCGACAGTTCGATCATTCAACTTCAACCACTTTATCCCAACAACAATACAATATAATACGATACATAATCCAATACAAGAGAACGCACTGTATATTTTCTTATGGTTATCTCTCATGTTATTTAATGTTTCAGACAAGCTTATATCAGCTGCTCAGCAGAGAAGTTTGTTTGTCTAATGAATTCTTGTTCTTAATCTTTGAGCTGAGGCATGACCAATTGAAAGGAGGAGTCGCATATGGTCCTTTGAGTAGTCCATCAGCCATTGATTTGTATGCAGCCTCAGTCATATGAATGCCATCCCAGGCCACATATTTTGAAGGATCATTGCAAGATTCCACTTCTACACTCCCACATTTTGTATTAAAGTTGAAGTTGTATGGTCCTCCTACACCGCAACAAGCGTACAAGGGTTCCTTTGTGAATCCTGAAAATATCATTAATTTGGGAACTTGGTTACTTAAAACCTAATCAATCAATTGGTTGTGAAGATGCATGCAGTGGAGGTATCGAGAAGGCTAACCGTATTTCGATGGTTCTTGGTTAAGGCGCAACAAAGTATTGTAATAGTCAGCAAATATGATGTTGACATGAGGGTTGAGCTTCCTAAGTCTCTTGAGTTCTGCTTGAAGCTGCTCGTCGTGGTATTCTGAAAACTTGTTCAGCCATTTCAGACATCCTAAAGAATCGTATTCTGCCAAGTTTGATGTTTGATATAATGTCAAATATGCTACCGAGCATCCCTTAGGGAACTCTCCGGGCACCAGAAATGTTCTTCCCCCCATACCAATCAACTCCTGGATTCAACAAAGTCCCAAGGCAACCAACACATTATAGTTTTTTTGAGAAACTAATCAGTTTATTTTAGTCGTTATTGCGACTAGAAGATCAAGAATCCTATATATTAAAAAAACTGTTACCGTAATGGCAGAAGAAATAGTACTAATCACCAACGGAACTAGCTCTTTGACCTCGTGAAAGGGTCTGCGTTTGAAGAATAGCAAATTATAATCATTTGCTCCAATATCTCCCATGAGAATCAAAGCATTTCCAATCATATCTCTACAATCTAAGAACAAATACAAGTAAGCTCAAAACTACTCAGTATATATACAATTACTCCCCTAATGTTGATCTTCACTACCTGATGGCAAGCCACATAGATTTGGTAAACTCTCCTTGAAGATCTTAAGCTGAACTCCTAAACTGATGTTGTTACGACAATGGTATCCTCTCTCTGCGAGAAAAGAACATTCCAATGCCGTTGCTGAGGCTACGGCAAAATTAACTCCTTTCTCAAAGTTTCCATTTTTAGATCCGAAGTAAGGAGGCACATAAGGAAGCCCCAAAAATTCAGCTGTAAAGAAAAAATTGTAGCATCACTTAAGGTTTCACACTATTAACTTGCAGTTCAAGAAAAAAAAACAAAATAATATTTTACATAAGATTTAAGTGAACTGAACCCAAAAATATATTAAAAAAAACTAAACTCGAAAAAAGCTGCGCCAAAACTAGAAAACAGAGAAAAATTTCACATGAGACAAAACAGATTAGGAAGAAGAAAGATCCCAAATTAGTCAATTAGTAAGTCATCTCTTTTGATTCTTTCTCAGAGTAGTTAAAATACAGACTCAACGTATCAATTATATGAAGAGAAGTACCGATGAAGTCAATGATGAGGCGGCCATCAGAGAAACGACCGGTTGGTTGGTGAAAGAAAGTTTCACCGTAGGGTGGATAACCGCTCAAAGCAAGATTGTTAGGATCATCCGAGAGACCGAGCAAGTTTCCAGTGTCGCCAATCGAATCACCGAAACTGATGATCGACTCGAAATTGCGGCATTGCGATTCCGAGCCTACCATAGTGACAAAAAGAGTGGATAAAAAGATCAGGCTAATTATCCCCATTAACACATGTGAATCTACCGAAGCCATGCGAAGAGGTCCTAAGTGATTTTCAAAAACTAACAGAACCAAATTATATATAACTAATTGGCTGGTATGGACGACGGACCACAGAGTTATGAACTAATTGTGGCTGGCATGGACCGATGACTTATGGACCCATTTCTTGTTGCCTTATCAATAATTGGTGGGGCAAGACAATTTACTTTCTATGGCCTTAAAATAATTTGTAACTACTCTCTAGCAAATATCTTTTTTGAGTGTACATAGATCTGTTATAATAATTGTAGTTAATTTATCGTTGAGTATTATCTCGTGTACTTTATATATATAGTACATCATTAACCTAAAGTATTCAGACCATCGTTGTACAGATTATTTTGTCCCATTTCTATGCAGTGTTAGTCAGACCATTTTTAAGTTTCTTTACGAATTATTTGCATGATTGCATGCTTACCATCACTCAAGTGAAGAGATGTATAGTGCTGGTTTCAGTTTGCCTGCAAAAAACAATTGATGCTATTTAGAATTACTTGATAACAAGTTTTTCATTTATTATGTGACTTAACATTTACCATAAAAATTGATATCTATAGTCAAAGATTTTAAAATCGAACGAGAAAACTGATGCAAAATCGAACGAGAAAACTGATGCAGCTCAAGATTAATTTGTATCCTTTAAACAAAAGCAAAACTGAAGTTATTCTACCCAGTCATATATATTTGTTTGTTTGTCCAAAAAAAAAAAGAAAGATATTTGTTTATGTTTAAACTAATTAACACTTTATCAATTCCTTCTACAGTGGAAAAAGTAGAGAGTTAAAAAATTTGATTTAATAATTCTATTATAATAGTTTATTTTGTTAAAAAATTGCATACTTTTAAAAATAAAATAAATATACATGAATGAAGATGATTTTTTTAGCTTGACTCCCTTATTGGGCTTTAATCGAAATTAGTATTGTTGAATCTACATCGATAATTGTTTTTTACAGCCACCAAAATTTTATTATACATATGTAATTGAAAATTAAAAATAATTAGAAGACAAAGAAGGAAGAAAGAAATTGTAACACCCGCAAACCAAATTTTGGTATTTTGGTAGGGGTGTCGATCGACACCTCCTAGTGAGGCATCGATCGACACCAATTGTGGTCGGTTTGGTCGGTTCAATTTTAATTGTCCGGTTTGCGTGGTTGGTTTAGGGAATCCCTAAATCGAGTTTTAAAGGAAGAAAACGACCTAGGGTCGTGTGGTTTTGTCTTATTCGCCGTTTTTGAGAGAAAACACAAAGAGAGAGTGTTCTTGAGCTTTTGGGAAGAGATTGAGAGATTCCTTGCTGTTCTTGGGAGATCCAAGGCTGGGAAGGTGCTAGAAGCTTGCTAGGAGTGAGGGAATTCGTTCTTGTTGGTCAGAATCTTCCTGCAAAGAGGTGAGTGCATGACCATGGCTTATCTAAGCTAAGATCTCTAGATTCTATGTGTTTTGGTGCTTATGTGGTTGTTTCTTTGAGTTCTCTATGATATTTCGTTGCTGTCTGGGCTGGGTTTGGCTTCTGGGAGTGCAAGGAGCGGATTGGAGAAGATTGGAGGCGAGATTCGGAGTTTCTGATCGAGGGAAATCGCTGCTCGGCATCGGTGTCGGTCGACACCAGTTGGGGTGTCGGTCGACACCAACGCGAGGACGGCTCGGGACTTTGGCGAGTGTCGATCGATGCCATGTGGAGGTGTCGGTCGATACAAACTAGGGTTTTCGGGAGTGTCGGGCAGGGTGTCGGTCGACACCAGTTTGGTGTTGGTCGACACCAGATAGTCAGTGTCGATCGACACCATCTGGTGTCGGTCGACACCCCTTGTTCAGTTACGATGGATGTTGCATGCTATGTATATTGCCTGGTTTGTTTTATTGATTGTTGTTTGTGGCATGTAGAGATCTTATTGCTTGTGTGTATAGCCCAGTAGATGGGAGGATTGCCTCACTGAGTGTTTATCAAATACTCATGCATCTCAATTTGTGTTTGTGGTGCAGGTAAAGGCAAAATGTGATCGTGGAATCAAAGGCAATGAAGAGGAGGATGTTCTAGGGACTTGATTGTATGGTTATCTGGCATTGTTAGGTGGCTAGAATTGAGTCTTAGAGCATTGTTAGGATTGCTGGTTGTTTGATTTATGCTGTTTGGGATTAATGCTGGATATTACTTATTTGGTTATTGGATATTGTTTTATTGGATATCTATTGGTATGTTGTTCCGCTGTTGGATTGTGAATGTGGTTAGGTGGCTAGTGGGTATGGGACCACTAGTTGTAGTTATTTATTATACTATTATTTATTATTTATTTATTAAAAAAAAAAAAAAAGGGTCGGTTGTTTCATTTTGGTATCAGAGCCCTTACGGTTCTAGGTTTGGGTTCACTAGGTTTCTGTTGTAGATGTTTGGGATTGCATGTCTTGATTGATTATGTGAGTTAGTCAATTGTGTGTGGCATGAAGTCCTAGAACATCCTCTTCGAGCCGAGTGTGTGATTCCACGGTGAGTTTATGTTTCTGTGTTATAATAGGAATTGTTTGCTTAGCCTTCTGTTCATGGTAGTGCAGATGGTTAGAGAGGATGCTGTGACTGGTCGAGGTCGTGGACGCGGACGTGGTCGCGGACGTGGTCGTGGTAGGGGTAGAGCCCCAGTGGTTAGTGAGACCGAGGACCAGAGTGTGACAGCTGAGGGTGTTGGCGAGTCGCAGGATGTTCCGGGGGATTCCGTGAGTGTGGCAGGAAGGGGCGGTATTGATGCCCCAGTGGCCGGTGATGCTAGGGTCCCGGGTGTGGGGGTCCCAGCGGGTGGAGTCCCTGGTGTTGACGTTGCGGCTTTGCTAGCACAGGTGTTAGAGCGGTTACCACCAGTGGTACCGGCTCAGGCTCAGGTAGTGCCACCAGTGGTGGCGGAGGAGCGGCAGCCAGTGGCTGCGGATGCGGGGGTCCATGCTCGTTATCTCAGCATGTTGACAGAGATGGGTCGGTTGCGTACTGAGCAGTTTTCAGGAGGTGTAGATCCTACTGCTGCGGATGCGTGGAGGACGAGAGTGGAACGTAACTTCCATACTCTGAGATGTCCTGAGGAGTTTTGGGTGGACATAGGAGTCTACTTTTTGAGTGGTGATGCTGAGTTGTGGTGGAGATCTATGGCTGTTAGGAGGGTGCAGCGGGAGATGACTTGGGCTGACTTCGTTTTGGAGTTCAACCGCAAGTATTTTCCTAGAGAGGCATTGGATCGTTTGGAGGTGCAGTTCCTTCAGTTGTCTCAGGGGACACGGTCAGTGCGGGAGCTGGACTTGGAGTTCAGTCGACTTCTTTGTTATGGGGGTCGGGCTATGGAGCCTGAGGAGGCTCAGATCAGGAGGTTCTTGAGGGCTCTACGTGATGACTTGAGAGTTCACTGTAGAGGGAGGAGTTATGCTACGCGTGCAGAGCTGGTTGAGACTGCAGCGGAGATTGAGGAGGATATCCGAGCACAGTCAGTGTCGGCTACTCCAGTGGCTCAGTCTAGTAGGGCTCAGCAGCAGGGTGGTTCAAGCAGGGGCGGTAGGCCTGCACAGGGAACCAAGAGGAAGTGGGAGGCTACGCAGACACAGAGTGGTCCGAGTTGCTACAAGTGTGGGAGCAAGGATCATAAGATTGCTAGCTGTCCCAAGAGGAGTGCTCCGACGGTGGGGCCTCGAGTATGTTATCATTGCAGGGAGCCAGGGCACATCAGGCCCTTGTGTCCCAAGTTGCAGCCGGCAGCAGTGGCAGCGTTGCAGCAGGTGCAGCCTGGAGGTCAGCAGGTAGCACGGATTGAGCAGGCGCCACGGGTTTACACGACAGCAGAGACTGGTGGAACTAGTGCCGGAGCGATCACAGGGACCTTGTTGGTGGGCGGGTTTAAGTCCCACGTTATGTTTGATTCTGGAGCTTCGCATAGCTTCATTACTCCAGAGTGTGCAGAGTGTGCGGGGATCAGCGGGAACCCTGGAGAGCGTACAGGAGTTGTTAGAGTTGCGGGAGGCAAGTTCCTGAGAGTTATTAGACGAGCTAGAGGAATTGATATTCAGATCGCAGGAGAGTCTTGGCCAGCGGATTTGCTTATCAGTCCAGTGGCGCTGTATGATTTTATTCTCGGGATGGATTGGATGCATCGGCATATGGTGCATTTGGATTGCTGTCGGGGTAGAGTGGAGTTTGAGCGTCCAGGAGGGAAGTTGGTTTTTCAGGGTATTAGACCGACTTCGGGGAGTCTCGTGATTTCAGCCATTCAGGCTGGGAAGATGATCGAGAAGGGCCGTGAGGCTTATTTGGTTACTATATCTATGCCAGAGTCAGTGGGGAAGTCTACGGTTAGCGGTATTCCGGTAGTGGAGGAGTTTGAGGATGTGTTTCAGTCTTTGCAGGGATTACCACCATCTCGGTCGGATCCTTTTACCATTGAACTGGAACCGGGGACGACACCGTTATCCATGGCTCCAGCAGAGATGGCAGAGCTGAAGAAGCAGCTAGAGGATTTGTTGAGTAAGGGATTCATCCGTCCTAGTGTGTCACCGTGGGGAGCGCCGGTGTTGTTTGTCAAGAAAAAGGATGGGAGTTTCCGGTTGTGTATTGATTACAGGGGTTTGAACCGGGTCACGGTGAAGAACAAGTACCCTCTCCCGAGGATTGACGAGTTGTTGGATCAGTTGAGGGGTGCTACTTGGTTCTCCAAGGTGGATCTAGCATCGGGTTATCATCAGATACCGATAGATGAGGCAGATGTGAGGAAGACTGCTTTCAGGACGAGGTATGGGCACTATGAGTTTGTGGTGATGCCTTTTGGATTGACTAACGCGCCAGCAGCGTTTATGAGATTGATGAACAGTGTGTTTCAGGAGTTTCTAGATGTATCTGTCATCATTTTCATCGACGATATCCTGGTTTATTCTAAGAGTCCTGAGGAGCATGCAGTGCATTTGAGGGCAGTTATGGAGAAGCTTCGGGAGCAGAAGTTGTTTGCTAAGTGGAGCAAGTGCAGTTTTTGGCAGCGTGAGATGGGCTTTCTGGGTCACATTGTTTCTGCAGAGGGGGTTTCTGTAGATCCAGAGAAGATTCAGGCTATCAGGGATTGGCCTAGACCGCAGAATGCCACAGAGATCAGAAGTTTCCTTGGATTGGCAGGTTACTACAGGAGATTTGTGCAGGGGTTTGCAAGCAGAGCACGTCCTATGACTAAGTTGACAGGGAAGGATGTTCCTTTTGTCTGGTCAGAAGAGTGTGAGGAAGGCTTTGCAAGCCTGAAGGAGATGTTGACTACTGCGCCAGTGTTGGCTTTGCCTGAGCAGGGACAACCCTATGTGGTTTATACAGATGCATCCAGAGTTGGTTTAGGTTGTGTTCTGATGCAGCATGGGAAGGTGATTGCCTATGCTTCGCGGCAGTTGCGGGTGCATGAAGGCAACTATCCTACCCATGATTTGGAGATGGGTGCTGTAGTTTTTGCCCTGAAGATTTGGAGATCTTATCTTTATGGTGCAAAGGTACAGGTGTTCACAGATCATAAGAGCCTGAAGTATATATTCACTCAGCCTGAGTTGAATTTGAGACAGAGGCGGTGGATGGAGCTGGTGGCAGATTATGATTTGGAGATAGCCTATCATCCTGGTAAGGCTAACACGGTTGCAGATGCTCTGAGTCGGAAGAGGGTAGCTTCGGCTCAAGAGCAGGAGATGGAGTCTCTGGTAGGGGAGATCAGTGTTTTGAGATTGTGTGCTGTTTCACAGGAACCGTTGGGTTTGGAAGCAGTAGATAGAGCAGATCTTCTGAGTAGGGTGAGGTTGGCTCAGGAGAAGGATTTGGGGCTGGTGAATGCCTCTAAGGATGTGGATTCAGAGTATCAGGTCTCAGATAATGGTACTATCTTGGTGCACGGTCATGTGTGTGTGCCCAAGGATGAGGAGTTGAGACAGGAGATTCTGAGAGAGGCTCATGCGAGCAAGTTATCCATTCATCCAGGAGCGACTAAGATGTACCGTGATCTCAAGAGGTACTATCATTGGGTCGGGATGAAGAAGGATGTAGCTAGTTGGGTTTCGAGGTGTGATGTGTGTCAGCTAGTGAAGGCTGAGCATCAGGTTCCTGGCGGGTTACTGAAGAGTTTACCCATTCTGGAGTGGAAGTGGGATATGATTACTATGGATTTTGTGGTGGGATTGCCAGTGTCACGGACCTTTGATGCTATTTGGGTCATTGTGGACCGGTTGACTAAGTCAGCACATTTTCTGGCCATTAAGAAGACTGATGGAGCAGCGGTCTTGGCTAAGAAGTATGTGAGGGAGATAGTCAGTTTGCATGGGGTGCCAGCGAGCATTGTGTCTGATAGGGATTCCAAGTTCACTTCGGTGTTCTGGAAGGCGTTTCAGGCAGAGATGGGCACTAAGGTGCATATGAGTACAGCTTATCATCCCCAGACTGATGGACAGTCAGAGAGGACGATCCAGACGCTGGAGGATTTGCTGAGGATGTGTGTGTTGGATTGGGGTGGCCATTGGGCAGATCACCTGAACCTGGTAGAGTTTGCTTACAACAACAGCTATCAGGCGAGTATTAAGATGGCTCCTTATGAGGCTTTGTATGGGAGGCCATGTCGTACACCATTATGCTGGACTCAGGTGGGGGAGAGGAGCATGTTTGGTGCTAGTTTTGTTCAGGAGACCTCAGAGAAGATTCGGGTTCTCAAGCTGAACATGAAGGAGGCTCAGGATAGGCAGAGGAGTTATGCAGATAGGAGGAGGAGAGATCTTGAGTTTCAGGTGGGAGACAGAGTGTACCTCAAGATGGCCATGTTGCGGGGTCCGAACAGGTCATTGTCAGAGACTAAGTTGAGTCCGAGGTATATGGGTCCATTCAGGGTGATTGAGCGGGTTGGACCAGTGGCATATAGATTGGAGTTACCTGAGGTGATGCGTGCATTCCATAAGGTTTTCCATGTGTCTATGTTGCGGAAGTGTCTCCGTGAGGGAGAGGAGGTGTTGGCTAAGATTCCTGAGGATCTTCAGCCTAACATAACTTTGGAGGCGAGACCAGTGAGGGTTCTCGAGAGGAGGATCAAGGAACTTCGGAAGAAGAAGATTCCTTTGATGAGAGTCCTGTGGGACTGTGATGGTGTTGAGGAGCAGACTTGGGAGCCTGAGGCAAAGATGAAGGCAAGATTCAAGAAGTGGTATGAGAAGCAAGCCGCGACTTGAGCTTGTTTAGCCTGGTCCCATTTGTAATCCGTGGCTGGAGCGGGAATGGAGTATTCCAGCCCATCTCTCTTGTTACTCGGTCGCTTGGGGAGGTTGGTTGTGCGACTCAGTAACAAGATGAGGTGGTGTTCGGGGTACAAAGTTTCCGTGAGGCGGGGTTTTGGAAGAAAGTTTCCTGAAATAGTAGTTTCCAAAAGTGGAAAGTTTCCAAAAAATGGAAAGTGCTAAATATGGAGAGTTTTCCGGGAGTTGGAATTTGTCCATTTTAGCGGTGGAGAGCCTTGGAGGGGCTTGGGTGTGGCCTTAGTGGCGGACTTTTGAGTCAGTGAGCCCGTGTGGGGCGGTCTTTTTAGACATTTGTGTGGCCTTTGTGGCGGGTTTTTTAGCCAGAGTGTCTTTGTGATGGTCCTTCGGGACAGATGGTCCTTCGGGACAGACGGTCTTTCGGGACTGATGGTCCTTCGGGTCAGACGATCTTTCGGGACTGATGGTCCTTCGGGACAGATGGTCCTTCGGGACAGACGGTCTTTCGGGACTGATGGTCCTTCGGGACAGACGGTCTTTCGGGACTGATGGTCCTTCGGGACAGACGGTCCTTCGGGACTGATGGTCTTTCGGGACAGACGGTCCTTCGGGACAGATGGCCTTTGTGGCGTGAAGATGATACTTGTGTGGTCATGGGGTATCCCGGTGAGGGGATATGTGGTTGGTAGGACATTGAGATGCTTTACGCGAGCCACAGGAAGGAAACCTGGATAGGGATAGGGCTCAGACGTGTTCAGAATCGTTTGCTCGCGACTCTTGGAGGACTTAGGTTCTCCTAGTACTGCCATATTCAGAGACTTTGTGGCTCGGGAGTACGGGTGGTATATCGACTTCGGATGACAATCCGGGGGCGCGCAGTAGGGTGGCAACCCGAGAGACGAGTTTGGACTTTTCCTTATATATTTTGGCATGCAGACTTAGGTCTGATGAGGAGCCAATAAAAACTCAAGGTTTAGGCCTAGGAGTAAAGGAAAGTACAAAAAGTCAAGAGCAAATGAGCCTGGAACGTGAGTCTATCGCCTAGAGGTGACCTTCTGTAGATCGGTCGGAGGAGTGCAGGCCGTGGAGACGGTTGCACGGGAGTCCTTGACTGATGGTTGTTCGAGATTCGAGGACGAATCTAGATTGGTGGGGGAGAATTGTAACACCCGCAAACCAAATTTTGGTATTTTGGTAAGGGTGTCGATCGACACCTCCTAGTGAGGCATCGATCGACACCAATTGTGGTCGGTTTGGTCGGTTCAATTTTAATTGTCCGGTTTGCGTGGTTGGTTTAGGGAATCCCTAAATCGAGTTTTAAAGGAAGAAAATGACCTAGGGTCGTGTGGTTTTGTCTTATTCGCCGTTTTTGAGAGAAAACACAAAGAGAGAGTGTTCTTGAGTTTTTGGGAAGAGATTGAGAGATTCCTTGCTGTTCTTGGGAGATCCAAGGCTGGAAAGGTGCTAGAAGCTTGCTAGGAGTGAGGGAATTCGTTCTTGTTGGTCAGAATCTTCCTGCAAAGAGGTGAGTGCATGACCATGGCTTATCTAAGCTAAGATCTCTAGATTCTATGTGTTTTGGTGCTTATGTGGTTGTTTCTTTGAGTTCTCTATGATATTTCGTTGCTGTCTGGGCTGGGTTTGGCTTCTGGGAGTGCAAGGAGCGGATTGGAGAAGATTGGAGGCGAGATTCGGAGTTTCTGATCGAGGGAAATCGCTGCTCGGCATCGGTGTCGGTCGACACCAGTTGGGGTGTCGGTCGACACCAACGCGAGGACGGCTCGGGACTTTGGCGAGTGTCGATCGATGCCATGTGGAGGTGTCGGTCGATACAAACTAGGGTTTTCGGGAGTGTCGGGCAGGGTGTCGGTCGACACCAGTTTGGTGTCGGTCGACACTAGATAGTCAGTGTCGATCGACACCATCTGGTGTCGGTCGACACCCCTTGTTCAGTTACGATGGATGTTGCATGCTATGTATATTGCCTGGTTTGTTTTATTGATTGTTGTTTGTGGCATGTAGAGATCTTATTGCTTGTGTGTATAGCCCAGTAGATGGGAGGATTGCCTCACTGAGTGTTTATCAAATACTCATGCATCTCAATTTGTGTTTGTGGTGCAGGTAAAGGCAAAGTGTGATCATGGAATCAAAGGCAATGAAGAGGAGGATGTTCTAGGGACTTGATTGTATGGTTATCTGGCATTGTTAGGTGGCTAGAATTGAGTCTTAGAGCATTGTTAGGATTGCTGGTTGTTTGATTTATGCTGTTTGGGATTAATGATGGATATTACTTATTTGGTTATTGGATATTGTTTTATTGGATATCTATTGGTATGTTGTTCCGCTGTTGGATTGTGAATGTGGTTAGGTGGCTAGTGGGTATGGGACCACTAGTTGTAGTTATTTATTATATTATTATTTATTATTTATTTATTAAAAAAAAAGGGTCGGTTGTTTCAGAAATACATAAAACAAAGAAATAAAATTGAACAAAATTTATAATAAATCTAACAAAATATATAATCACACTGTTACCATGAGTTTTGAATCCATGCAAGAACATAAACAAAACAAAAAAATATTTAGAATTTGAGATATGGTGGATGATGATGTGAAAATAATTATTTATATGATTTCAAGAGATGAAAGTTACATTTCTAAAATATTTATTATACATGTGTAATTGAAAATTAAAAATAATAAGACAAAGAAGGAAGAAGATATACATAAAAACAAAGAAATAAATTTAATCAGAGGAGTTACAATTATAATTTGTAGTGTGTTTGAATAAAAATGAATGGAAAAAATAGCCAATTCATAATTTATGTGATTTCAGTTACAATTTAGTAGTAAAGTGTGAATTTAAAGCATTGATTAATGTAAATTATTACATTTTTTGTCCACTAAATTATTACATTTTTATTTAATTAAAAAGAATTTTTTTTTAGAAATTAAATGCTAGATGAACCAATAAGGAGAGAGTGAAACCTTATAAAATCATGTGAAATGCAATAAAAAATCCCAAAGATTAGTTTAATTTTTAATCTCTTTTATTTTCACTTTAATTTAAGTTATGTTGCTACGTTAAATTCTAATGATTTCTTCTTTGTAGTAAATTTTGGAAATAGAATATCAAATTGTTTTTTTAATGTAGAAAATCATTAAATTAAATTTTTTTGAATTAATTAAACATTATAATGATCTTTATATATTTATATTTTGGATTACAAAAAATATTTATAAGATTTCAAGGAATGAAAGTTACATTTTATAAAATTATATATAAGAATGGTTATTTATATGATTTTAAGGGATGAAAGTTACATTTTAAAAGAAAGAGCTTAGTTGACAATTGAATTAATAGGCTTTTATGACTGAATATTAACCATTAACCAGTGGGACAAATGTATTTTCTATTGACCCATGAAACAAAATCGGTTAAGGATCCAGTCCATTAGGATAGATACGCGGATCCATTAATGATTTTTTAACCTCATGCGTTATGATTTAGTGACTATAAAATTACTTATACTAGGATATTATTCGCGCTACGTCGCGGGATTGATTTTGTTTTTTTTGTAATATTACTTTGTAGATTATTTTTGAATTGTGCTGTTTGTAATTAAAAATCATTATTAATATAGTTTTTGACTAAATATTCATTGGTTATTTTTTATATTGTCTTGGTTTTTGTTATTATTTTTAGGTGTTTTTTATTATTATTGTCATGGAATTGTAAGATATAATTAGTTTTGTATTTTCTTGTATTAGGATGTATTGGAGGACCATTAGTACTGTTAGTTGTTTTGTTTTGTTTTAATTAATTTTGGATGTTGATTTTAATTTGATGGCATCTCTACTCGGTTGTTTTTTTAATGTTTTTTATTATTGGTAGAATAGCTAAATCGCATTGTTTGTGTAACGTAAATACCTACTTGGATTTAGAATAACTGTACTGTTTGTTTTTTTTTTGATAAATTCCTCAAAATACCATTAAAAATATTTTTTCCTAAATACCACATTTTATAGTTTTCCCAAAAATTACCACAAAATTAATTTTCCAAAATTATCACAAAAACAAAATTTGATTTTTAAGGGTGTATATTTGTTTAGGTTTAGGTTGACAAGTTTAGTTTTAGGGTATAGTTTTTAAGTGATAAGGTTTAGTATTTAGAATTTAGAAATTAATTTTTAGTATTAAAACTTTACTTCAATTTTGTTGTATTTTTGAAAGAAAAAATATTTTAGTGGTATTTTTGAAAAAAAACTAAATATGGTATTTTCTCCAAAAAATATCTATTTTAGTGGTATTGATGAGAATGGCCATTGTTTTTTTACATAAAACCGTAGATTATGAAATAAGTTTTATAATAAAAAATAGTTGTTTGGAAAAGGTGAAATGTTATTTTTTCCGACTTAATTTTCTTCTTTCTTGGTTATCTTCACCTGCATTATATTTTTGTTTCATTTTGGTTAGTATTCGAGATATTTAATGGGTAAAGTATTACTATTATGTTTGGAAATACATGTGTCTTTGTAGTGGAGATTCTGTTGAATTCTCTTTGTAAATGACATTTTTGATTGATGCCTTCTTTTTTTGAGATGACTCTTAATAATGCATCATAGAGTTATCGATATACAGGTGTCTTGTTGGGTGGCAACCTTGTAATCATTAAAATAAAATAAAAAACATGATTAATGATTGAAATGACCGACCTTTTTTTTTATATAATAAATAATAAATATAATATATTAAAATAAACTACAGCTAGTGGTCCCATACCCACTAGCCACCTAACCACAACACATTCAACAGCGGAATAACATAAACAATATTCAATAATAAACCAATATTATAGCAAGGCAATATCTCAATACCAAACAACAAGAAACATGAAACCAGCAACCTAGCAATGTTTCTAATGACTCAACTCTAGCACCCTAGCAAATGCCAGACAACATCCAATCGAGTCCCTAAAACATCCTCCTCTTCATTGCCTTTGATTCCACGATCACACTTTGCCTTTACCTGCACCACAAACACAAATTGAGATGCATGAGTATTTGATAAACACTCAGTGAGGCAATCCTCCCATCTACTGGGCTATACACACAAGCAATAAGATCTCTACATGCCACAAACAACAATCAATAAAACAAACCAGGCAATATACATAGCATGCAACGTCCATCGTAACTGAACAAGGGGTGTCGACCGACACCAGATGGTGTCGATCGACACTGACTATCTGGTGTCGACCAACACCAAACTGGTGTCGACCGACACCCTGCCCGACACTCCCGAAAACCCTAGTTTGCGTCGACCGACACCTCCACATGGCATCGTTCGACACTCGCTAAAGTCCCGAGCCGTCCTCGCGTTGGTGTCGACCGACACCCCAACTGGTGTCGACCGACACTGATGCCGAGCAGCGATTTCCCCTCGATCAGAAACTCCGAATCTCGCCTCCAAGCTTCTCCAATCCGCTCCTTGCACTCCCAGAAGCCAAACCCAGCCCAGACAGCAACGAAATATCATAGAGAACTCAAAGAAACAACCACATAAGCACCAAATCACATAGAATCTAGAGATCTTAGCTTAGATAAGCCATGGTCATGCACTCACCTCTTTGCAGGAAGTTTCTGACCAATAAGGACGAATTCCCTCACTCCTAGCAAGCTTTTAACACCTTCCCAGCCTTAGATCTCCCAAGAACAGCAAGAAAATCTCACAAAAACTCCCAGGAACTCAAGAACAAAGCTTTCCTCCTCTTTCTCTCTGTTTTTGACAAAAGCGACCAAAAGAGGAGAAAAACTCGAGCTCCCTCCTTAAAAACCCGAGCTAGGGTTTTCCCTAAACCAACCCCGCAAACCGGACAATTAAAATTGAACCGACCAAACCGGCCACAACTGGTGTCGATCGATGCCTCACTAGAAGGTGTCGATCGACACCCTTACCAAAATACCAAAAATTGGTTTGCGGGTGTTACAATGATTCACATAAGCTCATGATAATTTGAACGTCTTGAATTGAATGACTTCCGTCATATTCCATTGGAAAATTTTGTAATATTTGTTGAACTATTTTTTGAATTAATTGATTTCATACTGTTTTTGTTTTCGTTTTTATTTTCATGGTTAAAAATCCAGTTTGCATAACCTCATTTGTTATTATTGTATTTCCATATTTAATCTATGGAAAATAATTCAGTAATTTCTTTTACAATGGTTTATGCAATAACCTAGATATAAGTAATTAGGTAGTTGATAAATACATTGAACTTCTTACTTTAGTACTTAGTAACAAAGATATAGTACTTCTGAACTTAGTACTTGGTACAACATAATTCATTTCCGTCAAAGAAAAGACGGTATCAAAAAGAAGCTTTGATATGTCTTTACATTTGATCATCACAATTGAGTAATCTAAATCATGCAAATTGGAGACATCCACATCTGGATTTACTCTTCCACATTTATCCTCATCATCAACATTATTCTCCCACTCATCGTCATCTCTATAAACAAATATCAATTGATGAAGCTTACGGTCCGTGTGAGTTTCATTGAGAGAAGAAGACACCATGGTTTCCAGTTCACATAATCTTTTGCCACTGCATCAACTTGTAAGCACATAACAAAGAAGTTTCCTGATTTTGGATAACTTATCTAGATCAGTGATTGCAGAGCAGGTTTCTTCTTCTGTTACTTGCAAAACCGCTGCTGCTTCATCGACAAGACGGTTCATCGACAAGACAGTTCGGAATCGACTACTCACGTTAACGGCCTCCCCCGGTTATGAGAGTGGTCTGCAGTACTGGTTTCATACCCATCCTGTCTAAATAGTTCATCTTTTGTGGTTTTGATTTATTCAGTTTCTTTTCAATTACAGTTTTAAAGAACTCTGTAGAATGGTTTTTTTGGTGAATATAATTTAACATTCATACAAAAAAAAAACCGCTGCTGCTTTTTCTTTATGCGTCCATATCTCAACATTTACTACATTGCATTGCAGATCCATCATAACAGCGAAAGCTCATACAACAAACCAGGTCTGTCAGTTCTTGTAAGCTCAATCACAGAGAAGTCGACATAGTGTTTGACACCAATAGATGATCTCATTGATGGACTGAAGCAAGAAGACTCATCAGGACAAAGAGACCGCAACAATCACACAACAAAAAAAGAGTTGATAACCATATTATCAAAACTAACCAAAACTGAATATAAACCAAGAAAATGATCGCTATTACTTAATGTACAAATATATTCAAGAACGAAATCATCGGTGACTTTCTTCCCTTCTTGATCAGTAACATTGAAAACATCCATGAACCAGCCACCATCAAATGAGATATAAGCTTTCTTAATGGTGAGATTAAGCTCAGTTAGAACTTGAACAACCTCCAGAAGTATTCAATGTTTTTTCGCACTATCTACCTGTAACAAAACACAAAATGTTTATACTCATTTCTTCTATTCTACTCAAACCAAATCTAACCCTATGAAAATTTTGATTACCTTAATGACAGTGAAATCAAATGAAAAACTCAGCCTAAAATCGAAAAGATAGACATAACCTATGGAAGAAGAACAAAACAAAGTCAATTTACCTTGGTGGATTCACTCTTTTACTAAACTTTGCAATCTCATTATCCATATTATATGAATAGCTCAAACAAAAATCAGGAAAAAAACTGATACTAACACGAACCGAAGACACAATTGATTCAATCAAAACGAAGACCCCTTTAAAAAGGGAAATAAAAACAAAGAATAAACCCTAAAAAGATTAAAAAATGAAGCAAAGGCCTAAAATTGAACAAACCCAGTTCTTGAAACTAATCATCAGAGACGAATCCGGATAAAAATCATCAAAATGGAATTAAACAGAAACAGAGACAAGTAAATGAACCCATTCTCGATTCGTTTGGTGATTTATGTGAAAGAAAATCAAAAGGAGCAAAACTAAATAGGTAAGGAATAAGAAACTGTATCAACTTAATGAAATTGAGAACTAACCTGGTGGTTGAGGGAAGTCAGATCGGTGGTGAGCTTGCTGTTGTTCTCCGTGAGCGGTTCGCTCGTCCAAAGTCCAAAGGGATGCAGACAAAGTTATTTTTTAATTTGAAACCGTGAATATTTCAGAATGTTGCCAGGTAATAAAAAACTGGGCTGAGCTGTATTAATTGTCTTAATATAATTGGTCAAATGTTTTAACTGATGTGTCATCTCCAAAGTTGTTCTTAGTGCTGATGTGTCAGAGAGAAACATTCTACTTTTATTGTATTGATTAATAAACGAAAATGAAAACTAATTATCTCGCTATAGTGATCCCTTATATAATAAAACGGAAGTACACAAAATTGTTTTGTAGACTATATAATTTTAATAAGTTGGTTACAAATAGGTTATAGATTAATTGATAGATTAATTGGTTACAAATTAAATAGTGGGTGCAACCTTAATTTATTTTCGGAAGATTTTATTATTAGAGCACGTTGTTTCCAAAAATCTTAAAAAGAATATTCTAAAGAATCATTTGATATCATCTAACTTACCATATTAATTTCTTTTATTAAATTATTCATCAAATAAAATCCTTTGATATCTAACTTAACTTATTAATTTATTAATTATCATTATACTTCACCTCTCATTTTTATATATGAGTCTATTTTGTGAAACAAATAAACTATCATATTATTTATAATAATAAAAACTAGTTTTATTTCTGGATATACCATAAGTTGAATTTTTAAAAACAAATATAAATGATTCAATCTATAAAATATTCAAGTTTTAGTAATATTATTTTTTAGATATTATTTTTTAGTTGATATTAGTTTTAGATATTATTTTAAAAATAATATCTATTGAATTAATTTTTTACTGAGTAACGGGTCAAAATTTGGATATTTAAATTCAATTTCATACTTTTTTGTTGAATTTTATATAATATAATAAACTTTGAATAATTTATTTTGAAATATTTTTGAGAATTTGTTAAAAATGCCCCTTTTGATATACCCCTTTTCAAAAATACCCTCTTTTCTGGCTATTTTTATTTATGTCCTCTTTTAATTTTTAATGACCATTTTACCCTTAGATGAAAATTATTTTATTCAATAAAAAGAAAAACAAAATTTTCCCGCCAAAAAATTTCCGACATATTTTCCCGCCAAAAATTTTTCGAAAAAATTTTCCCGCCAAAATTTTTTTTGTCAAAAAACTTTTGATAAAAAATTTCGAAAAAAAAAATTTTCCCGCCAAAAATTTTCCCGCCAAAAAAAATTTACAAGGTTTTTAAAAGGTTTTATAAGGTTTCTACCTTATAAAAGCCTTATAAACACCTTGTAAAGGCTTTTACAAGATTTTTTAAAGAGTTTTAAAAGGTCTTTTAAACAACTTGTAAACGCTTTTACAAGATTTTTAAAAGGTTTTTAAAAGGTTTTAAAAGGTTTTTAAAAGGTTTTTAAAAGGTTTTCAAATGGTTTTTAAAAGGATTTTTAAAAGGTTTTTAAACACCTTCTAAACCCTTTTACAATGTTTTTAAAAACCTTGTAAAAGTTTTTATAAAATTTTTAAAAGGTTTTTAAACACCTTTTAAATGCTTTTAAAAAGTTTTTAAAAGCGTTAACAAGGTGTTTAAAAACCTTTTAAAGCATTTACAAGCTTTTTAAAAGCATTTATAAGGTTTTTAAAAGCGTTTACAATGTGTTTAAAAACCTTTTAAAAACCTTGTAAACGCTTTTAAAAGTTTTTTAAAAGCATTTACAAGGTTTTTAAAAGGTATAAATTTCAATATTTTTGGCGGGAAATTTTTCGATTTTGGCGGGAAAAAAAATTTTGGCGGGAAATTTTTTTGGCGGGAAAATATTTTCGATTTTGATGACTGTACATTCTTGCTATCACTCAAAAAGGGTAATTTGGTCATTTTGTATATAAAGAGGGGTAGTTTTAAAAATGGTCAACATGAAGGGGTATTTTTAAAAAGAGATATGGACAAAGGGGCATTTTTGAGAATGCCCCTTAAATATGTTTTGCGGTGTACAAGTTGTGTCGAAAATATTTATTCATAACATATATATATATATATATATTTATTGGAAAGGAAAATAAAACTCAAACCCCACCACAAAACAATTTTCTATGTTTACGTGTGAGGTAAAATCCTGGTTTCTTAAAACTTAAACAATTATCTACTAAGTTTGGACCCGAGTTATTTTTATATAATTTTTAAAAAATATAATTGTCAAGCGATTAAACCCGTCTAATACATCTGATTGCAATATTTCATTTTTTTTTACCTGAAAAAACACCATTCCTCGTAATTCACATGAGTAAATAGTATATCCGCATATGTTCTGCTTGAATTCTTGTTCCCAAAATTTTCGTCCCGTATTTTTTCATACATGAATATACCCACACAAAATTCTCATAACCTGATTATTATGGAACTAATTTGAACGATTTCCTAAAATATAATAAATCTATTGTTAAATCTTTTTTTCTTCTTAATATGTAAATTGGGTCAGTTTGACAATATGGATATTTGATATGATTTTTTTAACCTTTAAGTGTATTCCTAAATTAATATTACAGATTTTCTTCAATTATTGAATGAATGATTCCTTAGTTATACTAATGATAATTTAATGTAAATAATATAGTAAGAGAAGGGCAAATAATAAAATGGGATATAAAGTATTTTATATAGGTATTTTATTAAGGAGAATTCTATTATTTTGGATATTTTTAGTTTCTTTAAGTAATATATGTGTCCGTAATTGACGGAGAAATAAAATTACAAAATTGTTTTGTGAGGGGAAGACTATAATTGGTCATTAGATCCCTTATATAATTGGTATTAGTTATGGTATTATATCACTGGATTTAATAAGTTTTAACTGATCATTAGATCCCTATATATCTCAACTATTGGTATAATATTATTACTTGTTTTCATTTTTAATTGGGCTTCTTTTCCAAAATCTACATCACAGAGCATATGGATTCCTTGTATTTTCTTTATAAATTCTGGCTGATTTACTTATTTATTACTTGTCAATTATCTTTTATCTGTAGTTTCGGAAGAGTGAGCTTGAGTCATAGCACATTTTCGATTATCTTGTTGAAATTCTTCCCGGATTGAAGTGTGTTATGTTCGATTCTTCATCAACACTGCAAAATTTCATAGCAAACAACGCTTCTTCCTCTTATGTTTTATTTTATATTACTAATTTTCCTTTTATTTGTTTGATGCCATTAAAAAACTTCCCGATTTATACCTGTTTTTCTTTCATTTTTATACAGATTGCTCCCAAGTTAAAGATATCTATGTCATATCGAAATTAATGGCATGAAACAAAAGAGGTATAAAGAGGTTGTCATTGTTTTGGCCAATAAATACAATGGCACAAAGATGTAATTAATTAGAAAATTTGAGGAGATTTTGCTAAATGGTGCTCTGAGCTCTGTAATGCTGACACCTCAGCTTTTTCACCAAAATGTTCCTCTTTTAATATATAAGGGATAAATAGTATATTCGCATATGTTCTGCTTGAATTCTTGTTCCCAAAATTTTTGTCCCGTATTTTTTCATACATGAATATACCCACACAAAATTCTCATAACCTGATTATTATGGAACTAATTTGAACGATTTCCTAAAATATAATAAATCTATTGTTAAATCTTTTTTTCTTCTTAATATGTAAATTGGGTCAGTTTGACAATATGGATATTTGATATGATTTTTTTTAACCTTTAAGTGTATTCCTAAATTAATATTACAGATTTCCTTCAATTATTGAATGAATGGTTCCTTAGTTATACTAATGATAATTTAATGTAAATAATATAGTAAGAGAAAGGCAAATAATAAAATGGGATATAAAGTATTTTATATAGGTATTTTATTAAGGAGAATTCTATTATTTTGGATATTTTTAGTTTCTTTAAGTAATATATGTGCCCATAATTGACGGAGAAATAAAATTACAAAATTGTTTTGTGAGAGGAAGACTATAATTGGTCATTAGATCCCTTATATAATTGGTATTAGTTACGGTATTATTATACTGGATTTAATAAGTTTTAACTGATCATTAGATCCCAATATATCTCAACTATTGGTATAATATTATTACTTGTTTTTATTTTTAATTGGGCTTCTTTTCCAAAATCTACATCACAGAGCATATGGATTCCTTGTATTTTCTTTATAAATTCTGGCTGATTTACTTATTTATTACTTGTCAATTATCTTTTATCTCTAGTTTCGGAAGAGTGAGCTTGAGTCATAGCACATTTTCGATTATCTTGTTGAAATTCTTCCCGGATTGAAGTGTGTTATGTTCGATTCTTCATCAACACTGCAAAATTTCATAGCAAACAACGCTTCTCCCTCTTATGTTTTATTTTATATTACTAATTTTCCTTTTATTTGTTTGATGCCATTAAAAAACTTCCCGAATTATACCTGTTTTTCTTTCAGTTTTATACAGATTGCTCCCAAGTTAAAGATATCTATGTCATATCGAAATTAATGGCATGAAACAAAAGAGGTATAAAGAGGTTGTCATTGTTTTGGCCAATAAATACAATGGCACAAAGATGTAATTAATTAGAAAATTTGAGGAGATTTTGCTAAATGGTGCTCTGAGCTCTGTAATGCTGACACCTCAGCTTTTTCACCAAAATGTTCCTCTTTTAATATATAAGGGATGTTTACCGCAAATTAAAATGAGAAAAATGCCGTTTAAATCCCCAACTTTCAAAATTACGCCGAAAAAAGCCTAGACTTTCAGAATGCCGTTTTAATCCTCAAGTTTTGGTTGACTACAGAATTAAATGATAAATTTTTGTTGACCTGGCTGTTTTGGTCATCGTGATAATCTCCGTTAGAAACCCCAAGACGGAGTTAATCGGCCGTTAACGGTGTCCGTCTATCAGAAAACGATGTCGTTTCTCTTAATTGAAGAAACATAAAATCCCCAAATCGATTTCTAGGGTTCAAAAACCCCAAATAGATTTCTAATTCAGACTCCTAAATCTTTTTCCAATGAGTTCCAGCTCTGTCACTTCCGGTGTCGTCGGTGAGCGTGGTGTTCCGTCGAAGTGTGTATTTGGTTTAGGTGTCACTATCTTTACTTCTAAGACGCAAGAGAATCCGGGACATCCTTTCTTCCGTTGTGCCAGCAAAAGAGATGCAAATTCGTGGACAACCAAGAAAGATGTAAGTATATAAACTTGTTTTTCGTTATGTTAGCCAATTCAAGGTAATAATGTGTCATTTGTATGTGCATTAGAAAAACTTGTTTAAGTGGGTCGAGGATGCCGTGTTTGAAGAAGTTGAAGATGCTCTGCCAAGAGTAGCGATCATGGCAAATGAGATTAGCAAAGCTAAATGTGAGGCAAATGAGTTAAAGGCTACGATTCAAGAATTGAAGGATGAAGAAATGATTAGCAAAATGGAACTTCACAAATGTAAAGTGTGCTTCAAAGTGTGTTTTGTGTGGCTTTATGTTATCACCATTATGTTGGTTTATGTGATGTATGGTCAAGGAAAAGAGAAGAAAGTTGTTTTTGGTTATTAATTGTATTTTCATAAATGGGTTGTCTGTGTTGTAATCGCTTGGAGGTGATGAATGAAATAGACAATTTCATGTTTAGATCATGTCTGAAAATAACCTAATAGAACATGTCTTAATACAAAACAAAACACAACACCAACACCAAATACGGTTCCTAAGATGGTAATAACACACAAGCCAAACCACTCAAACAACAACACCAAATACGGTTTTGGTAATGACACACAAGCCAAACCACTCAAACAACAACACCAAGTACGGTTATGCTACTAACCAAAAAACACATAAACTGCATCAACAAAAGCTTATTAGCTTGAACATTGAAACCATGGACGCCAACCTCCTGTCCGAGAACTTCCGCCTCCCTGAGATGCATCCTGAGATCCTCCTGTCTGCAGTGGTGGTATATGTGCTCTTCCTCTCTTATTTGGTGGTATATGTGATCGTCCTCGCTGTGATGATCGTCCTCGCTGTGATGATCCTCCTCTCTGTGATGTTCCATGATTTGGTGGTCCCTGAGATGATGGTTCCTGCGGTGGTGGTCCCTGAGATGATGGTTCCTGCGGTTGTGGTCCCTGAGAAGATGGTCCCTGAGATGTTTCTCCAACCAACGGTTGTCCTTGTTCAAATAAGATAATCCTCGGTTCCTAAGTCAATAACAATATCAATATTCATTCAATATTCTAAACAAAACACCAACTATGAATATTACCTGATCTTTTCTTGGTCGACCTCTTGCTCTCCTTGGTGGAGTTGCAACTCCCGGATTCTTACAGCTTGCTTTGTTGTGTCCTTCTTCCTTGCAGTTTGAACATGTCATGACACGGTTCATGCGTGATAATGTGGTGTTGGAGCTAGAAGCAGTCTCAAACATCCCCTTTCGCCTAGCATGGTTATTTGGTCTACCAGGATTGCCTCTTCTCCATGGAGGTGGCAACACTCCTAATCTGTTCACACATGGCCACAAGAGCTTGCTTTGAACAGGCCTAATACCATCGTAGTATGTTAGCTCCCACATTCTTGCTATGTACCAGTCCACAACATAATCTTCAACTTTCTCTTTCTTCCCTATGATGACAGATGCAGCATGAGCACATGGTATCCCTGTCATCTGCCACTTTATACAACCACATGTACGAGCACTCATGTCCACTTCGTAAATCATATCACCATCTTTTATTTCATGTTTGTTGTGTCTTGCCATCCACCTTTGACAAGCCTGTGCCCCAGCAATATTTTTCTCTATCTCAGCATGAGCTCTCTTTGTGAATCGAGTCTTCAATCTACAAGCGACTATATATCTCTTGGCATTGCGCACCATACACTGCCTTCTAATGTCTTCCAACATCTCTAGTAACGGTTTCCATCTCGCTTGGCGGATTGTCCTATTGAACGACTCACTAAGGTTGTTCAAGTTGTCATACAGCAACTTCCAACCTTAAAGAATGCTCTAGACCATGACCTGGGATTAGTCTTCAGTAGAGACTCATAGGCACTTGGATTGTAATTCTTCAGCTCCAGCATATACCCATTGAATTCTCCTACCGTGTAGCTTCTAGCTATCTTCCAGAAGAGTCTCTGTAGCTCCATGTCATGGCTTTTTCTCTTCCAGTTGTCCATGATGTGCCTAGAACACTGCCTATGCTCAGCTTCTGGAATGACTGTTTGGAGTGCTTTCACTAAACCCTATAATTAGCCATACAACAAGTAAGAATGACAATGACATTTATGGTAAGATTGAATGTAAAATAATTTAGTGGACTAACCGATTGTTTGTCTGAGATGACTGTGAACTTTTTCCCATCTTTAAGATCCAACTTCGCACTGAGCATCCTAAGAAACCAGTCCCAGTTATCATTATTCTCAATCTCAACAACAGCCCATGCAATAGGAACAATCCTATTATCTCCATCTCTTCCCACAACAGCTAAGAGTTGACCTTTAACGTCCCACTTCAGAAACGCACCATCTATTCCTATGATAGGTCTGCATGTATGCTTCCAAGAATCTCTTTGTGACTTAAAACAAATGAACAGACGGTAAAACCTTTGTAAGCTTCCAATGGTTGTACCCGGTACAGTCTCAATCTCAAATGTTGTATCCGGATTAGATCGGAAGATCTCTGCTTGATAATCAAAGATACGAGCAAAATGTTCTTGATGTGTCACTTTCCTTTCTTTAAGAACTTTGGTCTTCGCCTTTGCACATTGGTCTTCAGTCACTGTCAAACCGTACTCCCTCAAGATCTCTGCAACCATCTCTTGTTTAGTACTTTTTGGATTCCTTCTCAACCTTTCTCTATACAGCCAAGCAATTGTTCCTTGCTTCAACATCTTCGAGTACCCTGACCTCACACAAGCATGTTCTTCATCGTATATTTTAACTTGCATCTTATGCTTTTTCTTGTCATACACGCAGTAGCATCTCCATGGACATTTGACATCAGGGCCTTGATAAGAACACTTCGCACCAATCTTCAAACTTTGTGACCTATAAAGCTTGATGTCGTATCTGGTTTTCAAACAATACCTCAAGACAGCTATCTTGAATTCTTCTGGCCATTGAATGTTTTCCCCAAACTCAGCAGTTCTTCAGGATCTTCAGCTTCATGACCATCACCATTTTCATCACAATCATCTTCATCATCACTGTCTGATAGAGGCTCTGGAATCCTCTCATCTTCCCATATATCATCTCCACTATCTGCATCATCTTCATTATCCTCCTCATCTCTCGCAGCTTTTCCAAATTCGGCTTCAAAGTCTTCACAATTTTCTTCCTCGACACCTGCATCTTCTTCATCTCTTTCGACATTTTCTCTTACATGGGAATCCCAATTGTTTTCTTCTACACCTACATTTCCTATACCATTTTGTTCCACACCTAGAACTGGTTCTACAACTACACCATTTCGTTCCACACCTACAAATGGTTCTACAACTACACCATTTTGTTCGACACCTAGAACTGGTTCAGATTGACGAACTTCCTCTTCGTTTTTGTTTCTGTTTACCTCGTCTCCATAACCAATATCATCACAGTCTTCATCGCCAGCCACCGTACAATCATCCCCACTAACAGCCTCACGATCTTATTCAATATCTTCACCCTTCTTCCTTTTTTGATACTTCCTTCGCTTTTTCTGTTTCGGTTGACAAATCTCAGTCGCTTCTTCGGGTTGGTTTGAAACAGCCTCTGTCTCAGATGGGTTGCGAACGGTTGCCTCTGTCTCCATTGGCTCCGCAGTCTCCACCGTCTCCATTGCATCCGCTGTCTCCACCGTCTCCATTGCATCCGCTGTCTCCACCGTCTCCATTGCCTCCACTGTCTCCGAAGATCTCATTCTCATTGACCACTGAGTTGGAATCTTCCGTCCTCCTCCATGGGTTCTAGCCATCGCAATTAGGGTTTCGTCTCGATTTCAGATAATGAGAGATTTCTGTTCAACGGTTTGGAATTGGAGAAAGATTTAGGGTTTCGAATTAGAAATCGATTTGGGGGTTTTTGAACCCTAGAAATCGATTTGGGGATTTTATGTTTCTTCAATTTAGAGAAACGACGTCGTTTTCTGATAGACGGACACCGTTAACGGCCAATTAACTCCGTCTTGGGGTTTCTAACGGAGATTATCACGATGACCAAAACGGCCAGGTCAACAAAAGTTTATCATTTAATTCTGTAGTCAACCAAAACTTGAGGATTAAAACGGCATTCTGAAAGTCCAGGCTTTTTTCGGCGTAATTTTGAAAGTTAGGGATTTAAACGGCATTTTTCCCAAATTAAAATATTTAGGACAGAGTTATATGGCAGGACAAATTTGTGTCCATGAATTTAAAATATCATTCATTTGGTATTACACTGATAAAAAATTATTTCATTATTTTGTTAAAAATATTAATATTAGAGTAATAGATAAATATATCTAATTAAGTTGATTAAATTAATATTATATAAAAATTAAATTATTCCATGTATACTAATTATAGAATTAACAATAAAAATACAATTATATAATTTTAAAAGTTGATTTTTCTACTAAATAACTTATCAGGCCGACAAAAATAAATATAGTTTTTTTTACAAAAGTTTATATTCTTCATAGTAGAGACTGAATATACAGAGAAATCATTTTATTTTTTATTTTTTAATATGGGTTTAGTTAGGCCCAAACTTAAATAAAAGCCCAAAAAACAAAAAACAAAGAGAGAGAGGGGGTTGAACTGAGTTGTAACGGCTACGGAGGAGGAGATCTGTGTTCTGTCTCGCTGTCTCCACCGCCTGTAGAGCAAGAAGAACCGCTTAATAAAAGGGTGCTATTGGAGATAGAGATTTGGTTTAGTGTGGTTTAGTTATTAGATTAACTTAACCAGAGATTGTATTGTACAGCTTAGTATACGGTCTAGTATTGATAATTGTATATATGCTCTTGTACAGATACTTTTCGATTCATTGAATGAGAAAGAGTAATTCAAACCGTAACAAACTTTCTCATCGTCTCTTCCGTAATCTGATTCTGAAGTTTCCATTTTCTTTTTGTTATTTCCTTATCTCTCATTCTGAAGTTTCCATTTTTTTTTTTTGGTTCTTTCCTTTCTCCGATACATAGCTCAACTCTATATATATACAAGAAGAACTACATTAGTTCTCTTTACCAGTGGTGGTGTTATAAGTCGGAAAGAGAATGAGAAACATAAAACATTGCTCCTGCTCAAGTATGGAACAGCTCCACCACGATATAGTAGAGCGTATCCTGGAGAGACTTACGGCAAAATCGCTGGGCAGGTTCAAAAGTGTATCGAGGAGATGGAAATCCACAATCGAATCGAGGTATTTCCAGAACAGGCAGTTGATCTGTGGGGGAGATGATCCCCAAGTCCTCTTGGTTTACCTGTCTTGTGATGTTGCTGCTCCACCAAACATACAACCAGTAGTCTCGGACGAGGCTCAAGTTACTGCGGTCAAGATCACCCCTACCGAGAGTGAGAACTGCACCTTTGTTTCCCAGACAAGTTGTGACGGCCTTGTCTGCCTCTACAGTTTCTACGACTCGGGTCTTGTCGCCAATCCCACCACTGGATGGAGTCGCTGTTTTCCTCCCTCAAGGCTCCAACAGCTCATTCATGGCTTGCAAGAAAAGTTCTTTGAGCTTGCGTACCGTTTCCCTTTGCTTGGATTCGGTAAAGACAATCTAAGGGACACATACAAGCCTGTTTTCTTATACAATTCTTCTGAACTGGGCCTAGACAACGTCACTACTTGTGAAGTTTTTGATTTCTCCGCCAACTCCTGGAGGTACGTTGTCCCTGCTTCCCCGCATCGCATCATCGCTAGCCGTGAACCCTTGTATTTTGACGGGTCACTCCACTGGTTCACCGAGGGTCAAGACGAAACTAAGGTCTTATCTTTCCATCTTCACTCCGAGACTTTTCAACTCATCTCTAACACTCCTCTTCCCTTTCCTGGCCGTGTCCATCCCGAAGACATCGCCTTGTGCAGCCTCAGTAACCGTTTGTGCGTGTCTCTGAAGACGGACCTCCTCCAACTGATTTGGTCCTTTGCTCCAAGAAACAACAACAACAACGACAAGACATGGGTGAAGCTGTATACCATTGATCTCAACACAACTTCTTTTTGGTTTGGGAGCACGCACACATTGGCTCTCTCTGCACTCTCTCTCTCCGGCACAACTAATAAGTTTTTGTTATATGATCGTGAGTATAATGAGCACAAGCAACATCTCGTGTTGCATGATCCCGCTACCAAATCTTTTGATTTACTTCTCTCTGCCAAATCTATCGGACTTCCTCTTTCTTATGTCCAGAGTTTAATCTCTATTTATTAGTACTTTATTCTTGTAACTTTTTCCCTTTCATTTTAATTTCTCTTTGTATATTTAGCGGATGTTGTAATTTTACTTTACTCTTTTCCTCATGAGTCATCATCATTGTTTATTTTTGTCTAAAATCATGAAGAGGGCGTTAACTCTATATGAACGAAATTTCACTTTTCACTTTTGGTTTTATTTTTTAGAAAACAAGAAGTCTAGACCATTTTACGTAATCATTAAAAATATTGAGACAAAATTGCAATTACTGAAAATATCTTTTCAACGATGCTTTAAAACCCTAAGAAAAACCTAAATTGAACAAACGACTCTCGTTCAGCCGTTTCAACAACTCCTCTCTCTGTTCTCTCCCGTGAACAAAAAAACAAAGAAATGGCTGGACAAAAGCAAGAGCTTCCCGTCTCCGGCGAACCCTTATCCGTCGAGAGTCCGATGACAAACAAGAAGAAGAAGAAGAGCAAGAAGAACAAACAAGCAAAGGAAGATGATCATGAAGTCGAAGTGCCTCAAGAGGTCACGAATGTTGCAGAGGAGAAGGAGTTGAGTAACAAAGAGAAGAAGAAGAAACGTAAGAGAGAGGAGAAAGAGATTGAGAAGAAGAACAAGAAGAAAGAAATCGCCGGAGATGTCCCTGAGAAGAAGCTGGAAGCAGCTGAGGATTCAAACAATGGAGAGAGTGAACAACAGAAGGTTGCTGTGTCTGGGAAAGGTGTGGAAGAAGCAAAGTACACAGCTTTGAAGACGTTTGCTGAATCGAATTTGCCGGAGAATGTCTTAGATTGCTGTAAGACGTTCCAGAAGCCATCTCCGATTCAGTCACATACTTGGCCGTTTTTGTTGGATGGTCGTGATCTTATAGGGATTGCAAAAACTGGGTCAGGTTAGTAATGTTTGTGTTAGTGTGAAAAGATTTTAACTTTGGTTTGAAAAAATTGGAACTTTGAGTTTTTTTTTTTATGTTGTCAAATTTTAGGCAAGACATTGGCGTTTGGGATTCCTGCGATTATGCATATGTTGAATAAGAATAAGAAGATTGGTAAAGGATCAAAAAATGTTAATCCTACTTGTCTTGTTCTCTCGCCTACACGAGAGTTAGCTGTTCAGGTATGTATATGAACTTGTTTGATCATTTTAGTTATAAGAGATGAAAGGAAACTTGTGCTTAGTTTTTGTGTTTGATTTGGCAGATTTCTGATGTTTTGAGTGAAGCTGGAAAACCTTGTGGTTTGGAATCGATTTGTGTGTATGGTGGTAGCTCTAAAAGGCCTCAAATAAGTGCAATTCGATCTGGAGTTGTAAGATTTGTTATTATGGCCTCCTTTAATCAGGACATTCACTTATGCTTCTGGATCAGTCGAGTAATGTTTTTCTTGATTTTATCTGTTAGGATATTGTCATTGGTACGCCTGGTCGTTTGAGAGACTTGATTGAGTCTAATGAGCTTCGTCTCTCGGATGTTTCCTTCGTGGTAAGCAACAGATCATCTTTTAATAATGTTATTTGACTCAGCCTCGTAGGATCATAGTCATTAGATGGTAACAGAAGTTCCTACATGTCAGGTATTGGATGAAGCAGATCGAATGCTTGATATGGGTTTCGAGGAGCCCGTCCGGTTTATATTGAGCAAGACAAATAAAGGCAAGTGGTTTGTCACATTTCACTTAGCATTCTTGTGAGAAACCAAATTTGGTTCCCGTTAATGAAATTCTTCTTCTTTCTAATCTGTCTTACAGTTCGTCAGATGGTTATGTTCAGTGCAACTTGGCCTTTGGATGTTCACAAATTGGCTCAGGAATTCATGGATCCAAACCCAGTCAAGGTATGTTTCCCTTCTCAATTTATCTGTCCTCACCTGCATCTTGATCCATTTTCCCGACGATCATTCAAAATTTCGTTCAGGTAGTCATTGGTTCCGAAGACTTAGCTGCCAACCACGACGTTATGCAAATCATTGAGGTATGTTCTCTCGGATCATCCCTGGAGGAAGTAGCCTTTTGTCCTTTATTTGATACTCTTAACAACAGGTCTTTGGTTTGGTTACAAATGCAGGTCTTGGATGAACATGCTCGTGATCAGCGTCTCCTTGCTTTACTAGACAAATACCATAAATCTCAAAAGTAAATCTGCTACTCAATTTGTCCAACCCCTTCGCAGATCTTTCCTTCTTCACAATACTAACACCAAGCATTTTGTTATTTACAGGAATAGGGTTTTGGTATTTGCATTATACAAGGTGGAAGCTGAACGTCTCGAACGTTTTCTTCAGCAAAGGTTTGATATTTTAACCCAAACTAATTTCCTCAACAAAAGAGAAAAAGATCATTGGTATTTTTGCTCATGAACTGCAATGAGTCTAATATTTGCACAACTATTTAGAGGTTGGAAAGCTGTATCTATACACGGAAACAAAGCACAGACCGAACGTACCAGGTCTTTATCTTTGTTCAAAGAAGGATCCTGCCCGTTGCTGGTATGTAGTCTTTATTATTCCGAAATTTTATGGCTAATAAAAACACCTTGGTTGGTTCTGAAACAGAGCATTGACACTGTTTTGTAAATCACAGGTGGCAACTGATGTAGCAGCAAGAGGGCTCGATATCCCTGACGTGGAAGTTGTGATAAACTACAGTTTCCCTTTAACAACAGAGGATTATGTACACAGAATCGGGAGGACAGGAAGAGCGGGTAAAAAGGGCGTTGCACACACGTTCTTCACGCAGTTGAACAAGGTAATTCTGAAAACACTCTTTTTTTAGATTCTTTAGGCTTTTAGTTGAGAATGGAGAGAGATCATTCTATTATGATTGTATCTTTGTTGCAGGGTCTTGCCGGAGAACTTGTGAATGTTCTCAGGGAAGCAGGACAAGTCGTGCCAGCTGATCTTTTGAAGTTTGGTACTCATGTAAAGAAAAAGGTTTGGTTTCTTCCATTACATTCTTCATTCCCCACACAAAATGCTTCTTCTTCATCATCATATGGAGTGATTGATCTGTGTGTTTTGTTTGGTTGAAAAATTGCAGGAATCAAAGTTGTATGGAGCTCATTTCAGAGAGATTGCAGCTGATGCTCCAAAAGCTAAGAAGATCACATTCGATAATTCTGATGACGAAGACTAAGTTCAATTTGTTTATGATTATCAAAACCTGCCTATGATTTTCGTTTATGTGTCGGTTTGACCCGTATAACATTTAAATTTTGTCCCTACATTTTCATTATATTTGTATCCGTTATTAGTTATATTCTTTTCCTTTGACAAAACAAAAAGTAATGTTTTTCCTAGAAACATTAAATGGATCATTCACTTAAAAAACTTCTTGATTATGAATTTACTGTAAGCTTTTTACAATAGTTTAAAATGGTTTTGTTTAAGATCTTGTCACGAAAGAGTTTTTATGCATGTTCTGGTTCCCATGTTATCATCATGTGGTCGAATTTTTGAGGAACTGTATTGCTATTGTCTCAACATCCATGAATAACCAAAAGATATATTGAAGAAGCATCTTCTCAGGATCAGTTAAAGAATATCATCTTCCCGAGTGATATATTTACCGAATTTTCGTTGCATTAATTTATTAAGTATGTGTATAGTTAACTTTCATTTTTTTAATTTTTTTTTGGTCAAAGTTAACTTTCATTTTAAATCACGTTTTTGAACAAAATTGAATAGAAACATTCAAAATATAAATCCAAAAGTTTGTGTCTCTTTTTTTTAAAACTACACAAAACTATATACTATCCAATCGAGAACCACACCAGATTTCAAAAAGGTCTTGAATTATATGTACTTTGATATAAATTTACGGATGCACATTGTTTTTTTTTGAGTATTAAAAGACCCTAAAAACGTGAAGCAACAAGCTGTAAATTTGAGCTAAACATAATACCTCTTTATTTAAAATGAAAGTCTTGCTGGTACCTCTTTATAATCAATTTACAATGGAGTATCATCAACTCCTAACACACTTGGAAGCACAAAGCAGAAAAGAAAACATGGGTTTTCCCCTGAGAGATAGGAACATAAAGCCACTGTATTATTTGCAAAAGGAAAAACAGAAATAAAAGGGAAAAGGAGACTTAGTCATATGACTTAATTAGTCTTGCTGGTACTTTGAGTTGCACCATCAATCTTCTGCGAGTTGGCCTTTCATCTCGAGGCTCAAATCCTTCAGGTGTAAGACCTCCTCCTTCTTTTCTTGTTGCATTAATAGAACAATAATATTTTATAGATCCATCAGATTGAAAAATCCCTAAGAAATCATCCTTACAATGTATCTTGATATTGTTGGCATAAGCTTGAAGATAGCTTGAGTGCAAGCTATACTAATCCTACCAGTTATGGAATTAGGATTAGTTATATTTAGGAGTTATCTAAATATGTTAGTTTATCGGTTTAGAATAGGAAAATTCCTATTGGTGTAGAATTGGAAAGTTGTCAATTCTAGGGTTGACCAATTGTTATAAATACCAAGAGGGCGTGTCATGAAGACTTGTGCGCCTTAGAGTATTCTCGAGAGATGCACACAAGGTGTGTGGCGTCGCCCCACTAGTGTTCGATATCATATACAATTATGATTGTAATTGTAAATTTGTTCTAGTGGATTGGTTCTGGACTTGGTCCCGGAGACGTAGGAAATCCGATTTACTTAATGATTTAACAAACTCTTTGTGTTGTTTACTTAATGCGTTCTTTATTTGGTATTAGAGCAGGAAACCGATTTGAGTCTATAGTCTCTAATAGGTTAGATCCTGGATGTGTGAACATAGAAGCAAATGAGGATGAGGACGTGTGTTAAGTGTTTGTGGAATTGAAGAAACATAATAAAAAAAAAAGGTGATTTAGAGTTCAGACATCAGAGTATCTTAAGAGGAAAAAAAAAAAAAGATTGGTGATGATTTCGTTGGAAGAAACAGGCTAGCCATCGAAGAAGAGAGTAGAGATTCATTCTTGTTCCGGGGTCTGATTATGGATGTGTGGCTAGTAGGAAAAGAAGAAGTGTTGAGTAGAGTTTGCCGGGAATCGCAAGGTCGTCACACGAAATTTTGTGTTTCTCTTGCCTTCGGAAAAAAAAAAATTGGAAAAGAAAAGAGCGTTTTTCTCGTCATTGGTCTGTTTGGGATTTCAATTTAAAACATACTTTGAAAAAGAAAAAAAAAGCTCACCGTGAGAAGAAGAATTGAAACAGTATTTTTGGAGTCTCTAAGTGCAACAGAGGGGTTTAGTAGTTCTTTGTGGGAAGGTGATAAGCTCGTTTGGTTGCACACATGTGAATTTGGTTGCGAAGATCAGACAGAGAAAATGAGAAATCTTCTGGCGATCTCGGTGTGTTATCTAGTGATCAGCAGAGAGGAACATCGACAAAGATGTCACATGAATGTAGAAATACAGTTTCTGGATGTGCTCGGTTTTAGATTGAGAAAAGCTCCAGTTTCTCTGTCTCCCAAATTGGATTGCGAAGAGAAGTCACAGGAAATTGGAGTTGTTGATCGATTTTCTACTTTGTGTCTGGCTACCTTCTGTTGGTGAAAAAGAAACACGTTTGAGAGTTTAAAAAATAATCAAGTATTTTGGGTAGTGATGAGCTTTCAGTTACAAGAGAGGGATGATGACAAAGATGTTGTGGTGATGGATACTCACTGGATTTTTCCTACGCCGGTGAAAAGAGTTTTTTTTTTTTTTGTTCTCGGAACTGTATTAGAAGTCGACTCAAGATCAGAGAAGGAGGGTCTTGTTTGTGTTTATGTCATCATGACAGAAAAAAGTACTTCCGTTGCATATTGGTGTTTGGTTTCTTCATAGAAAATGTCGGACGAGGCGCAAAGAATTGTCAAAGAATTGGTGAAGAGACTGATAAGATTTGAAATACTCTCTCCAACAAATACGATACTCAATTAAGATAGATCTATGAACTACAAAGGTTGTAATCCACAAATCGGAAACCGTAAACGTTAACCCAAGAGTATGAAAGAACGGATTACAAACAGATCAACATTGATCTCTTCCAGCACATCACTAGGCTAAAATCAACTCACAAATGACATAAGAGAGAAATGAGAACAGACTCTCATATTTATTCGAATTCAAAAGCGTAACTGCAAACACTCCTTTTCACTCCAAGTCTTCCGTTTGACCATTCTCCGCTTCCATGTCATCACTCGCAACGGCTAAATCTTGCTGAGCTGGCTCCTTCCTCTGTTTCTTCCTGAAATACGACTGATGAATCGTATCAATACTTTCCCCCCGGAGAACGAGCTTGTCCTCAAGCTTGAAAGAAGGATATAGCTGAACGAAGTCCTTAGACAACATCCAAGTGTTCGCCGAAGCATCACGACCCTGCCACTGAATCAAAAACTCCCTTCGACCCACGTCATCAAACCTGACCTCCACAATAGACTCTGGAAACAATAACTCTTCTTCAACGAGCTCAGGTGGAGCAGAAAACTGAACCTGATGATGATCGCCAACCACTGCTTTCAATTGAGAGACATGAAAGACATCATGGATCTTCGAACCATCAGGCAGCTTCAAACGATACGCCACAGCTCCCACACGTTCCACCACTCTAAAAGGACCAAAGTATTTAGCTGCCAGCTTATGATGTGTACGACGAACCACAGACATCTGTCGATAAGGTTGCAGCTTCAAATAAACCCAATCTCCCACGGAAAAAATCACCTCTCTACGCTTCTTATCTGCATTACGTTTCACAATTTCCTGTGCTCGTTGTAAGTTGTGTTGAATCCGAGACAGGATCAAGTCTCTCTCCCTCAGTTGCACTTCTAATTCCCAACTCTCCGTGGAACCCGGTTCAAAACGAAGTATCTGAGGAGGATCACGACCATATACCACCTTGAAAGGAGACGTCTTCATCGCTGAATGAAACGACGTGTTATAAGAGAATTCCGCCCAAGCTAAGTAACGTTGCCACGTACGAGGATGACTAGAAGCAAAACACCTCAAATAAGTCTCCAAACACCGATTCAAAACCTCTGTTTGACCATCGGTTTGAGAGTGATAAGCCGTGCTAAACTTCAATTTAGTACCAGAGAGACGAAACAAATCCCTCCAAACTTCTCCCAAGAATGTTCTATCTCTATCAGAAACAATTGATCTCGGATAACCATGGAGACGAACTATCTCTTCAACGAACTTGTTAGCAACATCCAACGCCTTGAAAGGATGTTTAAGCCCCAGGAAATGAGCTGCTTTACTCAACCGATCCACCACGACCAAAATAACATTCACACCACCCGATGTTGGTAATCCCTCAATGAAGTCCAAAGATATATCCTCCCAAACCGCAGTAGGAATAGGCAGGGGTTGAAGCATACCAGCTGGAGATAATGTCGAATACTTGTGAGTTTGAAAAATGGAACAAGCCGCAACATATTTCTGGACATCCTTCTGCATACCATCCCACTGAAAAGTCTCCTGCACTCTCTTAAGAGTCTTCAACACACCCGCATGACCACCAATACTGCTATCATGATACTCATGAAGAATGACAGGAATCAAACTTGAAGTTTTTGGAATCATCAAACGCCTTTTGTACCATAAACGACCATCCACCACATGAAAATGAGTGCCTAACAGCGTACCAGAACGAAATTGAGACAACGTATTTTGGATCGTTGGATCCGTATCAATTTCCTGATAGAGGTCCTGAAGTTGAATCACCGAGGGAACTGTCATAGCTAACAACAAGGCTGAAACAGAGTGAGGAATACGAGACAAACCATCTGCAGCCTTGTTCTCCACACCTGGTTTGTAGACAGTATCCAAATCAAAGCCTAAAAGTTTTGTCAACCATTTTTGATACTCCAAGTTCACCTCTTTTTGCTCAAGCAAAAACTTCAAACTCCGTTGATCAGTGTGCACTTCACATTTATTCCCCATGAGATAATGTTTCCACTTAAGTACTGCCATAACAACCGCCATTAACTCCCGCTCATAAGCTGGCTTGAGCTGCTCCCGAGCTGTCAAACCATGGCTAAAGTACGCCAAAGACGTTTGTCTTGAAGTAATACCGCTCCAACACCAGTTCCAGAGGCATCCGTCTCCAACACAAACTTCTTATCAAAATCAGGCAAACCAAGAACCGGTGCAGAAACCATTGCTTGTTTCAACGCCTCAAATGCGAGTTGAGCCTGTTTTGACCACACAAACTGGTCCTTCTTCAACAATTCAGTCAATGGCTTCGCAATAGTGCCATAACCTCTAACAAACTTTCGATAATAACCAGTCAACCCTAAGAACCCTCACAACTGTTTAATATTACCCGGAGTTGGCCACTGCATCATGGACTCTGTTTTAGCCGCATCAGTCGCCACGCCATCCGCGGAAATGATGTGGCCAAGATATTCAACCTGAGCTTCCCCGAAGGAACATTTCTTCGCGTTAGCAAACAACTGATCATCCTTTAACACCTGCAAGACCACCGTTAGATGCTCAACATGTAACTGCATGCTGGTACTATACACCAATATATCATCAAAGAACACCAAAACAAACTTCCGCAGCAAGGGCTTAAACACTTTATTCATCAGAGCCTGGAACGTAGCAGGCGCATTGGTGAGGCCAAAAGGCATCACAAGAAACTCGTAATGACCCTCCAATGTTTGAAATGCAGTCTTCTTAATGTCCTCTTCACACATTCGAATTTGATGGTAGCCAGAATGAAGATCAATTTTTGAAAATATCACCGCTCCATGAAGCTCATCAAGAAGCTGATCAATAACAGGAATAGGATACTTATCCGGTACTGTAGCCCGATTCAAAGCTCTGTAATCAACACAGAACCTCCAAGAAGAATCCTTCTTTTTAACCAATAAGACCGGACTTGAAAACGGACTACTACTCGGACGGATGATGCCCGCAACTAGCATATCATCTACCATTTCTCCATAATTTCCTTGGTAGCATGGGGATAACGGTAAGGGCGAACCGTAATAGATTGAACCCCTTGTTTAAGAACAATGGCATGTTCTTGACCTCTCAACGGAGGTAACCCTGTTGGTAAAGCAAACACCGGAGCAAACTTCTCCAATACTTGGGTAATCACCACTGGTATATTAGTCTCCGTTGAAGAAAACTGTACCGGCGGCAATGCCTTCAGCTCTCGCTCCAACGATCTTTGAGAGGTTGGCACAGCAAAGGATTTCAGTAATAAGGGAGGAGCATGTAGAGACGTGTCACCAACAAACTTCACAGTCTTCCCATTGTATTCACAAACCCATTCTTGCTTCTTCCAGTCTACCATACACGGTCCCAACATCTCCAACCATTGAATTCCCAAAATGATATCTACACCCCCTAGCTCCAATGCCACAAAATCAGTCAGAAACGTAGTTCCTAATATTTGAAAGTGAACCTGTCTGCACGTGCCAGTTCCATGAACAGAAGCACCATTTCCCAACAACACCTCCAAGTTGTCATCTCTCGAGATTTTCAGACGCAGCTTAGTAGCCACTGTTGGCGTAATAAAATTGTGAGATGCTCCGGAATCAATCATGATCACCACTCTAGATTTACCAATCCAACCAACCAACTTAATAGTTTTAGGAGAGTGACGACCAATGAAAGAATTAAGAGACAAACAACACAGAGCCGGATCCTGGCCCAACTGCACAACTTCTCCACCTACTAACTCCTCATCCAACACTTCCAACTCGAATCCCTCCACTACAGTCAGAATTTGTAATTCCTTAAGAGGACACACATGTCCACGACTATACTTCCCTTTACATTTAAAACAAATTCCCTTACTTCTCATAGCATCAAGTTCTTCTGCAGTGTGCCGCTGTCGAGGTTGTATAGTAGGCTGCTGATTATTTGGCAGTGCCACAGCTTGACCAGCACCACCACCACCATTCTGTAACAGCAACGGACGTGGTTGCGTGTAAGTCACCACCGGTTTAGAGGTAAACGGTTTATGTGTGACAACTGATTTGGTTGTTTTGTCACTTAACAGTTGACAGAACAAACTAGTCTCCATCCTTAACACCGCAGCTTTTTGATTATCTAACCCTACTGGTTCCTTCATCTTCATAACTTCCTTCATCTCTGGCTTCAATCCATTATAAAAGATCTGTTCCAAGTGAGAATCATCCAAACCAAGAACTTGTGCTGATAGATCTTCAAACTCCATAACATACGCAGACACAGTTCCTGTTTGTTTGATCGCAAACAAGCGATTCCCCGGAGTTTCCTCCCTAGCAACTCCAAAACGCAAGAACAACCGCCGTCGAAACTCTTCCCACGAACGAAACTCACGACGCGTCATCTCCCAATTAAACCATTTCAATACGTCTCCTTCTAAGCTCAGAGCAACCAGATCTAGTTTATCCAAATCCGAATATCGACCCACACGGAAGAACCGTTCTACTTTAGATAACCACTCATAAGCATTCGAACCATCAAACACAGGCATCTCAATCTTACGAAGCAAACTCGAACGATCTCTAAGGGTAATGGATCCTGAATCTCGCGAACATAAGAATCTGAGGAATACGGTACCTGAGGAGCTTGATGAGACGATTCAGCTTGTATCGGCCGTTTCCCAAGCTGATTCGAGAGTTGCGATAAGGTCTGTTTCATCTCCAAAAGCGTCGATTCCATCGAGTCAAATTTCTCTCGATGTTCTGAGATTGTGTGTACCACTCGCGTATAGCCACCGCATAAGAACTTAAGAGCTGCTCGATCGGGATTCTCCTGATACTCCGAACTAGTAAACATCTCCGATTCATCATATTCATCCATCGTCGCCGCGTTGAAGCTTCAATCGCAGTTACCCCGCGCCAATGATAAGATTTGAAATACTCTCTCCAACAAATACGATACTCAATTAAGATAGATCTATGAACTACAAAGGTTGTAATCCACAAATCGGAAACCGTAAACGTTAACCCAAGAGTATGAGAGAACGGATTACAAACAGATCAACATTGATCTCTTCCAGCACATCGCTAGGCTAAAATCAACTCACAAATGACATAAGAGAGAAATGAGAACAGACTCTCATATTTATTCGAATTCAAAAGCGTAACTGCAAACACTCCTTTTCACTCCAAGTCTTCCGTTTGACCATTCTCCGCTTCCACGTCATCACTCGCAACGGCTAAATCTTGCTGTGCTGGCTCCTTCCTCTGTTTCTTCCTGAAATACGACTGATGAATCGTATCAGAGACATCCCCAAAGAATGCAGAAGCAATGACTGAAGTTACATCTGGTTCTATTGTAGGGTAAGAAGCTTTGAGGCAGAGACAAGTAGAAGGTTTATAGTGATTACTGTGAGCTTCATTGGTTACCTCTAAAGTGTGTTTTCAGAGAAGAATGGCCAGGAGAGTAGAAATATCTGCTGCGGTTATCGTGAAGTTAATTTTCGGTTGCTAGGGACTGTTTTCTGTAGAAGATGATAACTGATAATCTTTATTCACAATAGAGAACACATATTTATACATGGTGTTTGATAGGATCGTATCTCAAGGATACCTGGAGATAACGACTAGTACAAATGATAACAACAACAGAGAGATAAAGTCTAGCAATGCTAAAAACTAGCGATAAGGTTTATCTACTCAATTACACCCCCTCAAGATGGACGCCGGCGACAGAGTCTAATCTTGTCGGAGAGTTCTAGAAACCTGGATCGAGGCAAAGGTTTTGTAAGAGCATCGGCCAGCTGGTCAGCGGAGCAAATGTGAGCAACTCGGAGAGTCTTGCCTTGAACCTGTTCACGAACAAAATGATAGTCCAAGGCGAGATGCTTCATGCGTGAGTGAAACACTGGATTTGCGGAGAGATAAGTTGCGCCCACATTGTCACAGTAGAGTATGGGTACATCAGTGGACTTCAGACCGAGCTCAGTCATGAGAGAGGTAAGCCACTTGACCTCAGAAGCAGCTGCAGTGAGAGCCCGATACTCTGCCTCCGTGGAAGACCGTGCGACACCAGTTTGCTTCTTGGAGGACCAGGAGATCGGTTGACGTCCCAAATATGCAATGTAGGCGCCTGTGGAGGTGTAGTCATCACGATTCCCAGCCCAGTCGGCATCAGAGTAGGCACGAAGATTGAATGGAGACTGAGCAGAGAAGAAAATTCCCACATTTGCTGTCCCTGCAAGATAACGCAGCACGCGTTTCACAGCCTCCCAATGTAGCGTGCGTGGTTGATGCATATACTGGGATAACCGGTTCACAGCAAAAGCAATATCAGGACGAGTTAGACCAAGATACTGAAGACTGCCTACTGTGGCACGGTAAGTAGTAGGGTTCGGAAGAAGGTCACCAGAGGTGAGAGCAAGAGAAGCCGAAGCAGAGTCAGAGGGATTAGTGTTTGTGGAAATAGATTGTGTTTGAGCTAATAAACGAGAGAAAGGAAAGACTGATTCAACAAATGTTATGTTACGTGACGGGAGATGTAGAGACGAGAAGTGTCGACATCAAGACAGAGGTAGGCGCTTTGAGTGAGAGAGTACCCCATAAATACGCACGGCTTGGATCGCGGAGTGAACTTGTTTGGACCATATGGCCTTATCCACGGATAGCAAAGACATCCAAATGTGCGAAGCTTTGTGTAGTTTGGCATTTCGTTGAACAGAAGCTGATACGGAGTGTTGTCTGCCAAGTTCGGAGTAGTGAGACGGTTTATTAAATATACCGCCGCTGCAAATGAGTATGTCCAGTAGGATTGCGGAATTTGAGCATGAGTGAGGAGGGAGAGACCCGTTACAACGATGTGGCGGTGTTTTCTTTCGGCCATACCATTGTGTTCGGGTGTGTGCGGAGGGCTGGTGAGATGTGAGATACCGTGGGTTGCAAGAAACTGACGTAAGGCAAGGTACTCTCCACCATTGTCCGAGAATAAGGAGATGATTTTGGTGTTGAACCTGTTTTCGACAAGGGATTTGAAAATTGGAAAAAATTGTGGGGACTTGGGACTTTGTTTTGAGAGGATAAAGCCATGTATAGCGAGTGAAATGATCAACAAATATGACATAATATTTGTAACCATCAACCGACATGACTGGAGATGTCCAGACATCAGAAAATAGAATCTGTAATGGGCGAGTAGAGGTAAGAGTTGAATTAGAGAACGGAAGCTTATGAGTTTTATTGATGGAACATGAGTTGCAAAATGAAAAAGAAGATACAGGGGAAGAACTAGGTAAAGAAAATTTTGAAATCATGGTACGAAGTGTTTGAATGTTGGGATGTCCTAAGCGAGAATGCCAGTCTGAGGGAGAAGACTTTATTGCAGAGAAAGCTGAAACAAAAGGCTTGGAAGAGGAAAGTGGCCACTCATACACTCCATCATTGGCCTTGCCGTTGAGAAGTGTTGTCCCCGTGTGAAGGTCCTTCACCTGAAAATCATAGGGACAAAGTTGAACCATAACGTTATTTGCTCTGCATAACTTGTTAACCGAAATGAGATTCTTCCTCATTGCAGGAACACATAAAACATTCTTCAATTGAATAGGTTTGAGATGTGAGGGAAAAGAAACAGAACCGGTATGAGTAATGGGCAAGCCTGCACCATTACCAACCATCACGGTGTCGTTGCCAGTGTATGGTGTTTGGAGAGAGAGGTTGCTGAGGTCACTGGCAATGTGATGAGACGCAGCACTATCAAGAAGCCAAGGAGTGAGATCCGGTTGGGAGCCACTTGTGGTGTGATGAGCTTGAGGACGCCATTGGGGAGCATGGAGAGGGAGGTGAGGTGCAGAGGAAGGAGCAGACCCTCAGAAAGAGTTGAACTGCGGAGACGGGTAAGAGAACTGTGGTGAGGATTGATGATACGGTGAGGACTGATGATACTGTGAGGGCTGTTGATATTGGGGACATCGTTTGGCACCATGACCCTGAACACCACAGAGTTGACACCGGCCAAGGTAAGGACGCGAGGGACGAAAACCACCACGAGAGGATTGAGAACCACCACGGTACGATTGACGAGAGAGATGAGTTGTGTTTGCAGTTGTAGGAACAGAGATGTTGTCGCCTGCAGTTTTCAGGGCATTCTCTCGCACAATGAGTTTTTCATGGAGTTCTTCCAGAGAGATAGGTGTGTCGCGTCCTTGAACCAGTTCCACAACAGCTCTATAGTCTTCATTCAGGCCGCTAGTGATGTAGTCAAGAACATCTTCATGTGGCAAAGGTTCACCAAGCAGTGCAAGTTGATCAGTTTTCTCGATGATACCTCGCATATACTCATTCACTGACTTGTTCCCTTTGACACTGTCCTTGAGCTGGTCTCGGATCTGACGGATGCGGCATAGGTGTTGGAAAGGATTTCCCAGATGTTACGAGTAGTTGTGGCCCGAGCAACAATGGCTTGTACAGGGAGAGAGAGAGATCCAAGCACGGCACTAAACAGAAGCTTGTCTTGACGCTTCCAGGCAGCAAAGTTGGGATTGAGCTGATCTGCACCTGTAGCAGTGGTGATTCGTTCGGATGGTGTGTTGTCTTCAGCGGAGATAAAACAGTGAAGCTCATGTGCTTCAAGTAAGGAGCGGATCTGAAGGCGCCAGGTGAGAAAGTTGTTAGGCGTGAGTTTAGTGATATTGCTCATATTGAGAGAAATCAATGTTTTGTGAGGTTCAGCAGTGTTAAAAACAGGAGCTGATTCAGAGGAGGTAGAGGAGGCGTCGGAGGACATGACAAAGAGGAGAAAGGAGAGAAGAGAAAGTAATAAAAGAGAAGAACAGAGGATTGGTTTGAGAAGAGAAAAAAAGTTAGATTTGGATCAGTTGCTCTGATACCATGTAGAAGATGATAACTGATAATCTTTATTCACAATAGAGAACACATATTTATACATGGTGTTTGATAGGATCGTATCTCAAAGATACCTGGAGATAACGACTAGTACAAATGATAACAACAACAGAGAGATAAAGTCTAGCAACGCTAAAAACTAGCGATAAGGTTTATCTACTCTAATATTTTCTTGGCTGGAGTTTGTTACTATAGTGTGAAATTTCAATCAAAATAGAGCTTGGCGCTACAATGTGAACTTGAAATTTTGTGGAGATGATCTCAAAGGGCGCTTTCAGTTGTTCTTGGAATTAGAGGCAAGAAAGAGATGAGATATTATTTTTCTGATTTAAAAAGTTGCGAGTGTTGTAAGCTTAAACGAAATCAGTGTGTGATGAGGCTGCAAAGAAGAGAAGATGGGTTTTTGGTTCGACTAAGCTGTGGATCAAAACATAGCCTGAAGAGCAAGTCTAAAGTCTTAGAGCATTCAAAAGCCTTTGTCTTCTGTTTGATCCTGTTATCGATATTGAAAAAAAAGGATGAAGCAAACAATTGATTTTGTGGGCCATGTTGTTGAGATTCCATTTGTTTGAGCATTTTGTGATCAATAAAAATTGGTGGGGACGTTGGTCAAGTTATTACAAGTCTCGTTGAAATTGTCAAAGATGATGGGAAGGAATTAATGACGAGACATGAGAGAATTGGAGGTTGGTCGAGTTAACAAAAGGAAAAAAATAGGCATTAGATTTGAGAAAGGAAAGTTTGATTTCATCATGGGATATATGCGTTGAATATTGTATCGACGATCATCAAGATTGATTGAGGTGGAGCAACTTGTCATTAATTATACTATCTGGTTTAATGATGTTTATGTCATGTCACCTCATGAGGGAGAGTGTTAACTCAAAGAGATACTTCGTGCTTGATTGAAACGATGCAGAGAGAAATCCATAAACAGAGTATACTAGTCAAGTGAAACGGGTTGATACTTTGTATTTGATTTCCTTTGGTTACAGATGTCGGTTTTTAAGTCTGAAAGGTGTTCTGAAAACTTGAGAGCCAGATCGTTCAAACGATATAAAGATCGTCTTCTGATTCCTTGTGGTTTAGTGGGAAATTGCTCTCAAAGTTGGATTGCTTGCAGGTTATATCGTTCCGGATCTGTTCTGGGAAAGTGGCCGTAACTTTCAAACCGTGAATGCAAATCGTGATCTGTTTTTTCCTGTGTCTTCATAAGACTGTTGATGATATACCCACAAATTTTCTGGTTTGGTTTGCTTCTCCACTGTGCTCTGCATCAAACGTGATGAAAATGGCAGAATTTTAGTTGTCTTAAGACAAGAAGTTGTGGAGAAATATATTGGCTAGATTGGAGAGCATAATTTCAGAAGAGAAGATAATCTTGTCTGTCTTGTAAACAGCTATGTGTGATTTACAAAGTTCATAAAGAGGATTGTGTGGTTGAACTGTTGAAGAGATTAAAAGAGATTACAGAGGAAATATAGAGCTGTTGAGAAAAAAAAAAAGAAACCTTCACGAGATGATCTGCATCATCAAGGTTGAAGTATTTGATCTTTGTTTTGGATGAAAAGAAGAAGAGGTTCTTCTCAGTGATTATCATAAGTTTAGTTATAAGCTTTCAAAGGAAATTTGCAAGGAGATATCAAGCTTATTTGAAAAGAAAAATCGTGTGAAGACATTATCTTATATGAGAAGCTGATTGGATCATTCTAAGATGTGTCCACTGCAGTCACAAAGACTAGAAAGACTAAGGTAAAGTCTCTATCGGTTATGTTTTTTTGGAATGATCCTGATGCTTGTGGGTATTAAAGATGGTTAAGAAGTTAAATCTTGCTTAACTTAAGCAAAAGAATGAAGGCATGAAGATAGTGTTTGTTGGTTGGTTTGTTATTTATTCAAGCCTCTTCAGTCTGTGTCGCGCACAGTTTTTTCTGAAGTTTTCAGGTGTTAACTGTTTTTGGTGAAGACATCAAAAGGGGGATCAATCACCGAAATAAGATGAGTTTTTGCAGAGATATAAGAGAATGTGTTTAGAATGGGGAAGTGGAAGTCGAGCATGTACGCGGGAATGAGTAAAAGGCGGATATCTTGACTAAAGTGCTCGTAAGAAACAACTATAAAGAAATGAGGGATTTCATTGGCATGAGAGATTTGAAAGAAAAGGAGTTCAAGCTTAAGAGGGAGAATGTTGGCATAAGCTTGAAGATAGCTTGAGTGCAAGCTATACTAATCCTACCAGTTATGGAATTAGGATTAGTTATATTTAGGAGTTATCTAAATATGTTAGTTTATCGGTTTAGAATAGGAAAATTCCTATTGGTGTAGAATTGGAAAGTTGTCAATTCTAGGGTTGACCAATTGTTATAAATACCAAGAGGGCGTGTCATGAAGACTTGTGCGCCTTAGAGTATTCTCGAGAGATGCACACAAGGTGTGTGGCGTCGCCCCACTAGTGTTCGATATCATATACAATCATGATTGTAATTGAAAATTTGTTCTAGTGGATTGGTTCTGGACTTGGTCCCGGAGACGTAGGAAATCCGAACCCCGTTAACAAACTCTTTGTGTTGTTTACTTTATGCGTTTTTTAGATATAATTTACACATATATTTATATTAATATCTATTTTATCCCAATGTGTACGAATTCTAGAATCTGCAACACCAGAATACTTGCCAAGTTTATCATTAAGATAAAGAATTTGAGCCGGATTGGTGTACTTAAGCCGATATCCGTTGAAATCTTCTGGATCCTGTATGTTAATCTCAGAATATTCATCAGTAGTACTGATATACTCATTAATAACCTTAGTCTTTGAATCAGCAAGAGAATACCCGTTACCACCACCATCACGCGCCATGTATACTTGTCCACGCTTCCTAGAACCATTATGAGCTTGTTTTAGATAAGGAGGCATATTATATACTGTACTATATAGAAGTATTTCAAAATATTTTGGTGTGAGAAATAATGAAGGACACCTTCTTCTTAAATAGATTTCTCATTGTGATCTCCACGGCTAAGATCATTCGACACTCATTCAAATCCAACAGATAAAATCTAGGGACATCTGCTGAACATGGAGGTAGTATTATCTAAGACGCATTTACAGCTAACATTTAAGTATTTCATTACAATAGAATGCTTACATTATAAAATGATATAATACACAATTAATTCAATAATCTACCTAAATGTTCAACACATCTAATCTTCATTTCATTTTAGTACAAATTCAAAAAGAAAGAAAAAAAACAGAAATTATCCGATTACAATCGATTACTTTTAACGATTACAACAAACACATTCCAACTGACTGTCCGATCCCTTACTAGTATCCAAAATATTTAACTCAGTCGTTATCTTTACGGAGCATTAAGCATGATACACTCCATATGTTATTTGCACTCTTTAAACAACCGTTTTAACCCTTGTTTTCCTCTTAAAACCATCTCTTGACTTTATTTTTTTATATTAAGAATGACCAAAATAAGAACGATCACTTGACTCTGATTATATTTGCTTACAAATAATTGGGTTATCACTTATCAATCACAGGCCATCTATAGTCGTTTCACCATTTAATATATATTTGCAATAATGTACAATATTTCCTTAAACAGTATTGGCTAATAGTTATGGTTTTGAATTGATCGATACCCATTTTTTTGGACAAACATAATAAAGCCAGAAAATATCGTTGATATTGTAAAGCGTTGACCAGAAATGGCATGTGCTTGATGATGTAACCAAATAAGTCAATTTAAAGTTTACATCCTTTAATTACAAAGAAGAATTTAGTATTGTCAAAAAAAAAAAAAAAAAAAAAGAAGAATTTAGTAAAAAAGATTGATATTTTCATGTCCATGCGATATGGTTTTAGATATTGTTTTTGGAAATTGGATAGTCTTTGAAAAATAAAATGAGTATAGCGCTATTTGGGAATCTAATTGGGTAGTCTTTAAAAAATATACAATAAAATTGTCGCTGATATTACACTAGAGGCATCTCTGATTTTATACGACCAATGAGTGATTAACCAGCAACCGAAACGTGATATATAGATGCCACAGGAACGTGGCGTTGATCATCGCACAATAATAAAGTTCGTGTAACAACTAAAAGAAGACATGGCCTACATAAAACAATTTTGATTTTTGAATAAAACTTTGTGTAAAGGCTCGTATTAGTATTTATAAACTGGGTCATTCTTAAATACTAGTTTTTTTTTTCATTGACGGAGTAATAAAAATAATTTGTAAACATTCTAATTCTAATTTAAAATACTTTCCAAGTTTGGTCATTCTTAATAAAAGTAATTTGTGAGCTGGATCTTTCTGTATGATATTTTTGTAAGTTGGATCATTTTTAACAAACATAATTTATATGTTGACTCTAATAGCGGGTAAGACAATGCCGTCTTGCTTAGAAGTCATGTTGGGCACGAGGTAGATACTAGATTGCACCAATTTACAATATCATTGACAATTTTTTTTTTTTTTAACATACAAAAAGATAACCTCCACCAGTTGCTCCCAATTTTTTGCTTATGTGTGGGAAAAGTGGAGGCTGGAGAGTGGCGTTGGCGAATGTGTTTCCATCTACGATTCTTGAAAAACAATACTCCTTCTGTCTCATAAATATTGATGTTTTGGAATATATTTCTGTCCCACAAAGATTGATGTTTTGTAAACTTCAAGAAGTAATCATTGAAAATATTTAAAATTTTAAATTGTTATTGGTTTAAAATTAAATAATATCTCTTTAGTCAAAGAAAAAAATATATTTAAACTCAGTAATCATTGTTTTCTTAAAATGTGTAAAAGGTTATAAACATCAATTTTTAGAGACAGAGGGAGTAGAAATTAGTGCTAGTGTATGTATGGCTGCATACTCTTACCATATTAGAGCTAGAGTAAGAGCATTGTCTGCCTAGCCATAGGGATTAATTAATTGCCCAATCCAACTTGATATGTTGTCGGAGTTTGGTGCACTATCCCCGCTAGTAAATTGGTTCACGAACCAGATTGGAAAGATTCGAGTCACTCGGGTACTGCTGCATACTTGATATGCTCAAATTAACCCTAGAGCTACTCTCTCTAATTAAGAGGTCAATGCAGTACTTAGGGATCAAATTCCACAAAGATTCAAGACTACACAATTAATTATAGAGTTTTTCAATTATGCTAAACAAATTAAATTGAATTAAAATAAACAATGCAAAATATTAAATAAAAGCTGTTGTAAATTCAGAAGATCAAAAAGCTAGGCCTAGGGAATTTTTCAGGAAATTATGAAATATTAAATCAATCAATTAATTAGGATTCAATCAATTAAGAACAGATCTAGAACTCTAAACACTTTTGTAAATTAAATCAGTTCTCACTGCAAATAATATCTAAATTTAAAACCAGAAAATCCAAATCTCTTTGTAAAATTCTAGGTTAAAAATCAGCAATAAAATTAGGTTTAGATTGTTCACAAAATTATTAAATCAAATCTCTTTGCAAGAAATAATTTTGCTTATCAAAAGGTTTTATCAGGAAAACAATTATATTCTCATATCAATTTATTTTCCTAAAGTATTAATTCTAGATGGCCAATCAAGGATTAATATGAAGAACAACCTAAGATGAAGATCTAGATAGATAATGAATCCTAAATAATCAGATCTAATAATTTATAAAATCCCTGTGAAAAACTCTAAACCTAACAAGCAAACTACTCAGACATAATCAATGGAGAACAAGACATGATTCTGAATAATAAGCAATAGAGATTAAAAGAATAAGAAGGAGTTCAAGAAATTCTTCTCTCAAAGCAGTTCAGATCTCTCTCCCAAAAGCTCTCAAAATCTCTCAGGGTTGCAGGAAAAAGAAAACTTGATAGAATAAAACTTAAGGGTTTGCAAAAACCTAAAAAACTATATATATATGTCCTAAAACACGTCAGGGACTCATGTTGCAAATATGAAAAACTTTAGGGCAGAATTGTAAAACTTCCAATTTTGTGATTCTTCATCGTCTGAAGAGGGTGTCGATCGATGCTCCAAAGCTGGTGTCGATCGATGCCCATGCTTTGATCCGAGATTTATGCTCCAAAACGATCCAAATTGCTCCACTTTGCTCCTTTCATACTAAAATCCTGTAGAACCTGTAAAGACTCAAAAACATCCTAGAAAACAAATCAAAAGACTCTAAAAGACTCCTTATATCATGGTTAAAAACCACAAAAACCATGATATATCAACTCCCCCAGACTTAGCCTTTGCTTGCCCTCAAGCAAAACAAAAACTTAGACCTGTGAAAGAGGTTTGAAAACTGGGAACTCACTCAACTGCATAATGATTCTTATTTGCACTCTTCATTTACCTGACTCAAGAACTTACTACTTATACTTAACCATGATTAGCATCAACATTCCTTACTCAAATTCCACAATCCCTTGGAATCTATGAAATCTCCATTGTCATCTCATTATATAAATTTAAGCAAGTACAAGTGAGTTCTTACCTTGGGTGTATTGATCAGTGGCATATGGACTCTCTTCAGGCCAAGACATTCTTCTTACATCTCCTTTCCTCTCCCTTTTCTCACTTCCATTATTTTTTCTTCTTTTTTTTTTTAATCAAAGGTGTAAGCGAATACCGGGGTCATCGGTAATTTACCTACCCATCGCTTCCAAGCTTTGTGTGATCATTTGACTCAAGAGTAGAATAATGAGGTCACAGGCAATTTACCTACCTCTCTAAACTGATCAAAATCATCTCATCTTTTATTCTCTCTTTTTCTGATTTTTTTTTAAAGCACTGAAGGGAAGAGAGAGGGGAGACATACTTGAAAAATTGCACTGTCTTGTATGGCCCGAAGAAGAAGTCTAGTCCACTGATTTCCAACCCCAAAGTAAGAGATTAAGTCCGGTTAAAATCCTGATAAAGGTTGAGACAACGTTAGATCAATCAGATATCCATTGAATAAGGGATTTCAGGATTGTTGATAAGGCTCATAGTCTTTCTAAGCTTCAGTTCTAAGATCAAGCATAAACAAATAATCATTAGAGTGTTAGCCAAATAAGATAAATCATTAGTCAAGATCATAATTCCCAAAGATAAAAAGAAAAATTTTGAAAAATTTGACTCAAACTTTATGATTTTGACTGACACAACTGAAACTCAAAAACAGAAAACATAGTTAGTAACTAATCTCCTCCAGACTTAAACAACACTGTCCCCAGTGTTATCAAGCAAGAGGAAAGCAGAAATAAAATAAAATAAATAAAAATCAAAAGCAAAAGAAAAAGAAAAACCTACCAATGGGGTGCCACCCACTAAGCGCTTGTTTTCAGTCATTAGCTTGACTGTGTTGGAGCTCAGGCATCTGGACGAGCAGAACATGGCATTGAAGTCCTCTTCATCCAAGGTGGTGTATAAGCTTTAGCTGCATGAGGCTTGCCAAGGATATGAGGAACAGGATCAGTGTGGGATTTAGGGATGGGATTGCTTCTCTTATACCCTGCAAAGTCATCAACAGAAGAAACAAGCGCTCTACGATAATCTCGTGGCTTGGTTAACTGTAAAACAGTTTTTGTAGCTTTGAAGGTCTTATTGATGATAGGAGGAAGTTTAGGAGAAGAAAATGCATACCTTGGCCTTACCTAGAGGGTTCTGGAGTGTGGATTGATGACTCTTCTGTTTGGGAACAGGTTTCTGACTTAGAGCATCAGTCTTGGACAAGTTCAGTTGCGGTCGTGGAGGGGTGTCGATCGATACCCTCTTGGTGGCATCGATCGACACTGAGCCTGATGCTCGTGTTGCAGAAACTTTTTCAACAGAAAAAGTCTGTCCATCAATAGTAGAAACCCTCCTCAGCTTATCCATCTCAAATTTCATACTCAATCCATCCACATTCAGTGCTATGTGTCCCTTCTGCACATCAATGATGGCACCAGTTGTAGCCAAGAAAGATCTTCCTAAGATGAGAGAAAGTCAGTGGGAATCATGAAGTTTCCAACCTTAACTGGAATGTCCTCTAAAACACCTTCAGGAATTCTTCGGGAGCGATCAGCCAAGATAAGAGAAATCTAAGTTGTCTTGAATTCTGTCATCCCAAGTCTCACAGCAACAGAATGTGGCATCAAGTTGATGCTGGAGCCAAGATCACAAAGTGAGTGAGAAAACCTTCCTGCTGAGATTGAGCAATCAAGGACAAAGCTTCCAGGATCTGGTAACTTCTCTGCAGTCCTACATTGAATGATTGCACTCACTTCCTTAGAGACAACCACCTCCTGTTTCTTCTCCTTCTTCCTCTGTGAAGGCTGGTTTAACAGAATTGCACTGACATCCTTAGTAAGCAGTGCTCCTTCTTCAGGGCTCAAACCATTGGATACCATTCTCTTTACATAGCGTTTTAGTGGTGGTGAAAGCTTCACTGCATCAATCAATGGCATCTCAATCATCACCTTGTCCATCATTGCCTTGCATCTAGCTTCCTCCATCTCCTGCTTAGACTTTCTTGGCTTGGGAAAAGGAACCTTAGGCTTGTAGACCCTCTCAACTGTTGGAACCTGAGATTTTGTAGCTTCTGGGTTCGTCTGAGATGAGTGTCGATCGACACCCAGGTGGTGTCGATCGATGCCATCATCTGAAACCGAGAGATTGGCCGATTTTTCTCCTTGTTCTGCAGAAAAAATTTCACCATCATCTTCATCTCTCACTGCTATGGCATTGCAAGCATGTCTGGGGTTTGACTCAGTTCTTGCTGGAAGATAATTCTCTTGTCGTTTTACAGACCCAGCAGTCTGTGCAACTTGAACCTCCAGCTTCTTAACATGAACATTCAATGCTTCTATCTTCCCATTCAGCTCAGTGTAGACATTGTCAATCTTTCCATTGAATGTCACTGTCAATTGCTCATGTCCTTGCAAAAGCTGCTCAAGCATGGCTTCCATTCTACTCTCTGAAGAATTCTTAGGAGGTGGAGACTGATAAGATGAATTCCCATAGGTCCTTGTATAGCCATTGTTCTGTTGTTGCTGTTCATATTCAGGCTTGGAAATGTAGCCTGAAGAGTTCCCACTGTAAGGCCTATTGCCTTGCTGATTTCCAAACCGCTGTCCCTGATTCCCATACACATAGTTCACATCCTCCTCTTGGTGTCCTTGATCAGGTTCTGGCTCATATGTCTCAACCTCAGCAGCAAAATGAACAGATTTCTTACCCATAAGGAGATTATGCACTGAATCCAGCTTAGCATTAACAGAAGCTAACTGGTTTGAATCAAATCCTCCATGCAATCTCTTCCTTTCAGCATCTGCTCCCTTAGTGCTATTGCTAGAAGCCAAATTCTCAATCAAAACTTCAGCATCTTCTGGAAATCTTGTCTTGAAGTTCCCATGACTTGCAGTATCCAAAGCTAACTGATACTTCCAGTCACACCCTCTGAAGAAGATACGCAACAGTTGTACCCTTGAAAAACCATGGTGTGGACAGTCCCTCTGATAAGCTTTGAATCTCACCCAAGCTGCCTTGAAAGCTTCATCTGGTCTTTGCTTGAAAGTGGATAGCTTGACTCTCAACTCATCTGACATTGCATCATCATAGAAATGGTTTAGGAAAGCCACTTTGACTTGTTGCCAAGATGTCAAAGATCCAGCTGGCAACTGCTTCAACCACTGAGATGCCTCTCCTGCAAGTGAGTATGGGAAGAGCTTGCAGAATATGAAGTCTTCAGTCACTCCATTAGCCTTGATACTGGTCACAAGATCCTCAAAATGCTCAATATGGTTCAGAGGCTTCTCATTGGGTAAAGCAGAGAAAGGTCTCTGCCCAACTAGTTGAAAGTACGCAAGTTTCAACTCAAAATCATTCCTCTGAAAAGGGGGAGGAACAATAGCAGACCGGTTCTCATACACAAGATCAGCCCGGTTGTAGTCAGCAATGGTCCTGATCAAGTCTCGGTTTTGCTCCTGTCGTCGAACTGGGTTCTGTACGTGGTTGGCAGTTCCACGCACGTCTGCAGGTGGGTGTCGATCGATGCCACCTGGTTGGTGTCGATCGACACCAAAATCCGGATCATCAACGACACCTGCTTGCTGGTTCACGACAGCCTGCTCGTTGACAACAGGTTCAGGAATCACATTTCCTTCTGCATCAAGCTTTTGGCCCTGCTCATTGCGCAAGTGGCCCTCTTGATCCCTCAAAACACCAGCCACATCACGCATCAGAATGATCGTATTAACCATCTTCAGAGATTTAGCTGCTTTTCTATTCTCACGCTCAAGTTTTCCCAACTCTTGGTTTGACAAATTCACAGTAGGACCAGATTTGTTGCTCCTTGTGTGAGGTCTAGGAGGCATGCACCTGAAACACCAAAGAGAAGAAAAACAAAAACGTGTAAGTAGAAAATAAAAAGAAAATTTTAGACAAAATTTAAAACTCAAATCTAATGGTAGATCAGAGAGTCCCCGGCAACGGCGCCAAAATTTGATATGCTCAAATTAACCCTAGAGCTACTCTCTCAAATTAAGAGATCAATGCAGTACTTAGGGATCGAATTCCACAAGGACTCAAGACTACACAATTAATTATAGAGTTTTTCAATTATGCTAAACAAATTAAATTGAATTAAAATAAACAATGCAAAATATTAAATAAAAGCTGTTGTAAATTCAGAAGATCAAAAAGCTAGGCCTAGGGAATTTCTCAGGAAATTATGAAATCTTAAATCAATCAATTAATTAGGATTCAATCAATTAAGAACAGATCTAGAACTCTAAACACTTTTGTAAATTAAATCAGTTCTCACTGCAAATAATATCTAAATTTAAAACCAGAAAATCCAAATCTCTTTGTAAAATTCTAGGTTAAAAATCAGCAATAAAATTAGGTTTAGATTGTTCACAAAATTATTAAATCAAATCTCTTTGCAAGAAATAATTTTGCTCATCAAAAGGTTTTATGAGGAAAACAATTATATTCTCATATCAATTTATTTTCCTAAAGTATTAATTCTAGATGGCCAATCAAGGATTAATAGGAAGAACAATCTAAGATGAAGATCTAGATAGATAATGAATCCTAAATAATCAGATCTAATAATTCATAAATCTCTGTGAAAAACCCTAAACCTAACAAGCAAACTACTCAGACATAATCAATGAAGAACAAGACATGATTCTGAATAATAAGCAATAGAGATTAAAAGAATAAGAAGGAATTCAAGAAATTCTTCTCTCAAAGTAGTTCAGATCTCTCTCCCAAAAGCTCTCAAAATCTCTCAGGGTTGCAGGAAAAAGAAAACTTGATAGAATAAAACTTAAGGGTTTGCAAAAACCTAAAAAAACTATATATATATATATATGTCCTAAAACACGTCAGGGACTCATGTTGCAAATATGGAAAACTTTGGGACAGAATTGTAAAACTTCCAATTTTGTGATTCTTCATCGTCTGAAGAGGGTGTCGATCGATGCTCCAAAGCTGGTGTCGATCGATGCCTATGCTTTGATCCGAGATTTATGCTCCAAAACGATCCAAATTGCTCTACTTTGCTCCTTTCATGCTAAAATCCTGTAGAACCTGTAAAGACTCAAAAACATTCTAGAAAACAAATCAAAAGACTCTAAAAGACTCCTTATATCATGGTTAAAAACCACAAAAACCATGATATATCAATACTCTTACCATATTAAACCAGTGAAAGACGGTTTTTTCCAAGACAAAGAGCTAGTAGGGTTAATCTTAATTCGATCTTATTTATTTATGAGACGTGTAAAAGATAAAATTAGCATGAACGAAATTTAAACTAGAAACAAAAAAGGATTAAAGCGTAGCCTGTAGAAGTAAAGATATGAGTCACATGTATTGAATCCTGTCCTGATAAGGGATTTGTATAAATTGGTTAGGATGAGTTTAAAATCAGTAGAAATTGATGTTAACTAAAACTAGAGTGAAAAACCCGATATTAGATACTGTTCATAAAGAAGTTTCCGATTGTTTTGTTCTATATGTTTATGTACATAGATGAATAGATGCGTTGAACATGTAAACATATGTAGGTAGGTATATTATCAAATTATTGATGTACTATTATAATGATACACTTAATATTACTTCCACGTTCTATTGTTCCAAGATACAGTATATCATCCGTTGGATTAGAAGGAGTGTCAAAAAATCTGAGCCCCTACGATCAAAATGAGAAATCTATTTTAAGAAGAAGGTTTCCTTTCTTTCTCACAACAAATATTTCTTCTATTATAATTAAAAAAAAAAAAAAATCTTCTATTTAGTATATATGGCTCCTTTTCTACGAAGAGTTCTTAATGATACAGAAGACATATGGGCCTTAAACATTAATGGTAAGCGTTTTCTTTTTAATAAGTTTGGGTATAGGTCTGTTAATGAACATATTGACACTGATATCTATGCTGAATTTGATACAAAGTCTGAAAACGTTGATGGATATATGCTCAAGTACAACAATCAAGAAATATGGAGGTCGTGGCAAGTATAATAAAGTTGAGGATAAGGCAATTCTCACACGGAAGAGTGAAGAGTATGTCAGTATAGACATAAATCCAGATAATATGAAGATATGGTGCACTTCTAATAATTTAGGGATCTATCAACCAGATGGGTCTACAAAATATTATAAGTCTGTTATTGCAAAACACAACGAAGATGAATATGGAGGTCTTACAATCACAGGAATTGAGAATGATGATGAAGACGAAGCAGGACAATCCAAAAACTAGCTTAAAAAGTCATTCGTCTAAAGAGTCTCGCTTTTTTTTTTTTCGTCTCTTTTCTGTTTTTGCAAATAACAAAGTGGATTTATGTTCTTATATTTAAGGACAAACCCACATTTACTTCTTCTTTTTTGTTTTTTTTTCTGGGTTTTGTGCTTTCCAAGTTTGCAGGAGTTGAGACTCCATTATCAATATAAATAAAAAATAAAAGCAGATTATGTTTGCTTATTAAAGAATTGTTCTTGTTTCCTTACTACTAGTAAAGTAAAGAATTAATTGGTAAAGTAGACACTTTTTCAACAGATAATTTAAAAAATAGACACTTTTAAAAACAAATTTGAGAAGTAGACACTTTTCTCTTTCCTCTCTAATGGATATAAGGGAGGGATTTAGAAAGTGACATTTTTAATCTTTTGTTTCTTTTTTATGTATCCACATAAAGATAAATTAGTTTTTAAATTTGAACCTAATAAATATCAGCTCAATAACAAAGGTATGTTGTTTTAATAATCGATGAATTTTCTATTTTTTTTTTTAGACATGACCAAAATAATAACCTAAATAAAAAATTATCTTTACAAATTAATAAATCCTTTTTTTAATGGATGTATGTGTTTTGAATTTTAGATGTGTAATTGATTTTTGAAAAATATCCTAAACAACACTAAAACATGTATTATGGATAATTATATTATACATTTCATAAACTTCCCAAAATATCATTATTAGACACATTACAATATTTTAAATTAATTTTTAGAAATTTCATAAACTTCCCAAAATTTTTAGAATTATTATTTTTTTTAGTTTTGAGTTCTCCGTTTTATATTTAGGTTATAGTTTTGAAGGAATAAAGTTTAGTATTTATAGTGTAGGGTTTAGTTTTTGAAAATTTATTTAGATGATACACCAAACCCAGATGGTACACTAAACCCATATGGTACATCAAATCTAGATGGTACACTTAATCCAGATGGTACACCAAACTCAGATGGTCACCAAACCTAGATTGTGCTCCAGAATAACAGTATTTCATACATTACAATATATTAAATTCGTTTTTAGATTTTTTTTTAGTTTTGCATTCTCTATTTTACATTTAGGCTATAGTTTTGAAGGGATATGATTTAGTATTTAGAGTGTAGGGTTTAGTTTTATAAATTTATTTAGATGGTACACCAAACCCAAATGGTACACCAAACCTAGATAGTACACTAAACCTAGATGGTACACCGAACCCAGATTGTACACCAGAATTACAGTATTTCACACATTACAATATTTTTAAGTTAGTTTTATTTTTTTAGGTTTGAGTTCTCTATTATACATTTAGGATATAGTTTTGAAGGGATAAAGTTTGATATATAGATTGTAGGGTTTTCATTTTGAAAAATTAATTAGATAGTACACTAAACCAATATGGTACACCAAAATTAGATGATAAACCAAATCCAAATGGTACACTAAACCTAGATGGTACACCAAATCCAGATGGTATATTAGATCTAGATGATACACCAGATTCAGATGGTACACCAGACCCAAATGGTAAACCAGATTCAGATAGTACACCAGATTCAGATGGTACACCAGACCTAAATGATACACTAGACCCAGATGGTACACCAGAGTCAGATGGTACACCAGACCTAGATGGTATACCAGACGTAGATAGTACACCAGACTCAAATGGTACACCTGATTCAGATGGTACACCAAAGTTAGATGTTACACTAGATTCAGATGGTACACTAGACCCAGATGGTACACCAGAGTCAGATTGTACACCAAAGTCAGATGATACACCAGAGCCAGGTGGTATACTAGACCCAGATGGTACATCAGACGTTAGATGGTCTACTATACTCAAATAGTATACCAAACCTAGATGTTATACCAGACTCATATTGTACACCAAACCTACATTGTACACTAAAACTAGATGGTACACTAAACCTATATGGTACACCAAACTCTGGTTGTACACTAAACCCATATTGTACAATTAACCCAGATGGTAGACCAAAATAAAACTAAACCCTGATTTTAAATTTTAGAGTGCTAAGTTTGAAAATAAAAATTATTTAATGTTATTTGAAAGAATTTTTTTTAATTTAAGTGGACTATGAAACATTAGTTTTTTTTATCCAATACCTCAAAATATGGTCCCACATACATAAAATTTCATCTCTCATTTCCTCTAAAATTGGGACCACAAATAAACTCTCTCTTTTATGACACATAAGGATGGGTACATTGGTCTTTCTATTTGTTTTTGTCTTATACACTCTCTCACAAATTTTCTATCTCACAAAAGCTAAAAAATGTCTATTCTCCAAATTTTTAACAAAAACTGCATACTTTTCAAATTACTTTTCAAAAAGTGTCTAACACACTAATGGACTCTAAAGTAAATAATAAGATATTAGTTTTGCCAGACAAACTTGGATTTTTTTTTGACAAACGACAAAAAGAAAATTGATTCAAGAAATAAATAAAAATTTATAACGAACTTTGAGGAAAATACTTGGATATTTTGCTCTCTTTTTTGAAGAGATAAACTACAATCTCTGAACATATTCTGAAACTACAAATATAAATGCTACTCATTTTGCATAATTCATAATTGCATCATAATATAAATTCAGTTTTTTGTTTTAAAACTTTTTGGAGTTTAATATCAAAATTTTATGGATATATTAAAAGATTTCAAAATCGATTTTAAAAAAATTACTAAAGTTAGAAGTTTTTAACTCAGAGTGAAAACATATTTTCTTATATAATTTTCTAGTAAGGTGTTTTTTGCAATTGACCAAATTCTTGACTTTTTAGTTATGACTGCCGGACGAAGTCTTCTTACGATAATAAACGAGTAGACTTCTATAGTGACTATTTTTGGTATTGACCAAAATATTTAAGCATTGACCGTTATATTATTGATATTAAAATAATTAGTTGACTGCAAAAGAAATCTACTAGTAAAAAAATAAAAATGTTGGTCAACCCCAAAAATGACCATGGCAGACTGCAAACGAAGTCATCATTCCTGGAGACTTTATACGTAGTCTACTTGGCAAAAGTCAAACTTGGCCAATTGCAAAACTAACCAAAACGAAGTTTACTTTTTTCTAGTTGATAGATAGATGAAGTCTACTTGTCAGCTAGAAGTCTACTACCAAGTCAATGGTTTGGTCAATTGCAAAAATAACCAGAGTAGACTCTAATCGAAGTTAACTTGTTGAAACTTCCTAAGAAGTCTACTCTGTTCTATGTTTTTAATTGCAAAACTGACCAAAAAATTAACAAAGGAAGACAACAAAAGAAGTCAACTATCCTAGTAGACTTCGTCTGGTGTGTGCTTTATTAAATTGTAATTGCAAAAATAGACTTCGAGTTAAAGTCTCTGCGTAGAGGCTTGTTGATATCTACTCGTTTGACATCAACATGAAGTAGGCAAAATTTGTAAACCAATTTATTGCAAATTGGTGAATAATTTTTAAGATTTTCTTGTTGTATTCTTTGATATATGTTATGTACTTGCTTATATATGTTTTTGACATGATTATATATTATACATATGGAGAAATCAAGTTTTTGGTTTTCTTAGGCAGTTAGGTCATTAACTTAACTTCTTTTTGAAGTCAACGTGTTGGAGTTCTGTGTGAAGTCTGTATAATTGAAAAAGTGTTTAATTGAAAAGTGATTTATTTAGTTTATCAAAAGAATTTTAGAATTTATCCTATCAGGACTAGAGTTTTTATTTTCCTCTTTCTTTTGTTTTTCGGATTCCTAATCATGCGTAAAAAACTGGAGGCGAGAGAACAACATATTTGCATCATGCCTGATAATAACAACACATGGACCAGCATCAGGCAGATACTTTTAATCGCAGCCATGGTTTTATCTTCTGCGTCTTACACAGGTAAGAAGAAGCAGCCGAGTGTAACAACATACTGATTATGTACAAAATTTATATGTAACATTATACGGCTCTGTTTCATTTCATGTATCAGCATCAATCTATTGTAAGTAAATACAGTGATGATGTTTTGTTGTATAAGAAAAAATAAAGTAACGTTTTGATGTTTTGTTTGTAAGATTGCAACATATCTCAAGCATATAAACTCATGCATCTCTGTTTCATTGATTCTCCAAAAGAATACTCATATAGAGATTTGTCTCTCTACCTAACTACTTAGTTAGACTGCGATCGATCTTTGGTTTAGATATAAACTAAACTTCTTCTAGGCAGCAATGACGAATAATCGATAAAATCGAAAAGGGTTTTTAAGGTTTCATTGTGTTTATCTTCCTTGGACAAGGCCACTAAAGACTTGGCTATTTCCAGCAAGAGTTGCTTCCCATTCAATAGAAGACAAGAGTATCTGCGAGAGCGATATAACCACTTGCTTCATGTTTGGTCTTAGAATCGGATCATCATCAACGCATTGCTTAGCCAACATAGCAATCTGTCTACCAAAATTTATTCACAATGAAAAAAAAACAATCATATCGTTACTACATTTTTCAAACTACTAACCATTTGTTTCTTAGCTTACCTTGAACAAACAGTCGTGCGGGTATAAATCCATCATGTTGGGGTCAACAAACTCCTTCAAACTTAACATGTTCATCGGGTCTGTTTCTTAAGAGCTGCTAACATCTGCAATTGTAAAAGAAAAGGAAATAAGGCATTTGGGAAATGAATTTTGCATCAAAGAAGCACAATGGTTCAATCTATATAATAAAGTCCAAGAACTTATTACAATAGATGCCAATGGACGTCTTTCTGGATTCTTAGAGCATCTCCATTGGTTGCATTTAAGCAAAGTTGTTAGCTTAAAAAGCTAAAAAAATAAATCAGAAATCCTAATTAACTAACAATCGACATTTTTTTTTTTTTTGTAAATAAAAGAATCAGCTCAAATAAATCAATTTGAAGGAAAATTGTTTATAAACAAAAAAGAATTACTGAAATGTTATCCAAAAGTTGGTTTATTACTTATATCTATAAATCTTTTGAAAATTACTCAAATGTTTAATGATCTGGGGGTAATTACAATTTACTTCTTGAGTTTTGTTTTTCGATTTTGAGTAAAAAAAATAAAAATAAATACACATCAGCAAATTAAAATACACATCATTTTCGATTTTCCTCGTCACAACCCAAAAACTTAATCGGTTGTAAAATCGGGAAACGAAAAAAAATTGATCTTTTTTACTGAAAATAGGATGATATATGTTAGATCTAATATTGGGTTATCAAAAACAGTTGAATTAACAAAGAAATCGATGAAAAACGAGTGAATAAACGACCGGCGGCCATGAAATAGGGTTACAGGTTCGGATGGAGAAGATGAATTCAAAATGACTGTTTTACCCTTTATTAAAAAATGACGAAAAATGCACAAAATATGGTTTTGAGGCGTCGAACCCGTGACACACAACCTGAGAAACGGGTCATTAACCAACTGAGCTGTGCGTTTTTTCTAGTAATTATCACGCAAACAAAGTATATAACCACCAAACGTTATAATATTAATATTAATTATAATTCTGTGCCTGCTCAGATTCACTCGTATAATAAATTTATAAAGTTAATTTTTTCATAATATATTATACAAAATAATTAAAAAATTAAACTCAAAATTTGAATAAAAAATAAAAAAATTCCGACGAAGTGATGACAGAGTTATTGACTTAAACGGCTGACTTATGAAATATTTGTAAATTTTTATTATTATAACTCAATATTTAAATTTACAATTGAAATATGAATATTACAATTATTATATCCAATAAAAAGTCATAATTATAAAGAAAAATTGATTTTTACACATTCTCACCAGAATGTGTTAAACATACAACACATGACGTTTAGGGGTTAGGGTTAGGGTTGGAGTTTAGGGTTTGAGATGTAGGGTTCAGATGAGTAACATTATTTGTTTTTTTATTTTGGTTTTAATGTTTTTTAATGTGTTTGGTTTAAGGTGGTAAATGGATATACTAATATTATTACCATTTGAATATATTTTTAAAAAATCAAAAACATTTTTGGTTATTTCCGGTTATAGGTCGGTTAGATTAATATATAACCATAAATAACTCAAATTCTATTGTAATTAAGTAGATTAGCCTAATATAACCAAAAGTAAGCCTAATATAACAGAAATTAACCAAACATACCAGTTCAAAAATACCAAATTGGAAAAATTATTTTTTTCGGTTCGGTTTGGTTTGGTCGGTTATTTAGTCATTCTAATTTGAGGGTTGGCTGAGTTATGGTAAAGTTATGGCTGAGTTACCGTTTAGGGTCTTCTCAATAATATGAAAACATATTCTTCTTTCCTGGGTCTTTTCTTCTGTCAGATTCCTAATAAGTATTAAAACGTCTCTCGATATTACAAAAAGTGTTTTTAGGGAAGCGCGAATAATCACTAATTCTGTGCCTGCTCAAATCCACACGCATAATAAATTCATAAAGTGAGCTTTTTATCACAAGATATTATTGCAAATAATTAAATAAATTATTATTCGAATTTAGAATTTTATTTTTCTAAAACTATTAAAACGTCTCTCGATATTACAAAAAGTGTTGTTAGGGAAGCGCGAAAAATCACTAATTCTGTGCCTGCACAAATCCACACGCATAATAAATTTATAAAGTGAGCTTTTTATCACAAGATATTATTGCAAATAATTAAATAATTATTATTCAAATTTAGAATTTTATTTTTCTAAAAGTATTTCTCCAACAATTGAATATTAAAATTATTATAACTCAAAATTTAAATTTAGAATGGAAATATGTCTATTATTAGGTTAACTGATGGTTTCCCGCCAAAATATCGCTTTACGGCTGAGTTATGAAAAACGGGAAAACGAAAGGTCATGTGACGGCTGAGTTATAGTGAGTTATGGCTGAGTTATCACAAGAAACAATCTGAAAGTAAATGAATGATATATATGACTTTACGGCTGAGTTATAATATTTACGGGAAAACGAAAGGTCATGTGACGGCTGAGTTATAGTGAGTTATGGCTGAGTTATCACAAGAAAAATCTGAAAGTAAATAGATGATAACATGTGTTACTATTGACTTAAGTTGAGTTATGGACTTAACTCAAATTTTATTCAAAAATGTTACCAATCACTAACAAAACTAATTTTTTTAATTAGTTATTTTATTTCTCCTAAATTATTATTATTTATTATCATTTGAAATGAAAATAGACATAGACCTAAATTTTATTCAAAAATGTTACCAATCACTAACAAAACTAATTTTTTTGAAGTTGAGTTTGAATAATCATGTGTTATGGTTGATGTACAAGTTTGAGGTATATCCTTTGTAAAATTGTTAACTCAAAAGATTATTCAACATCATGGAAATTTTCATGAGTTAAAGATGTGGTAAGTTGAGTTATCTATTTTTTTTTTAATTAAAAAAAAACGAAAATTCAGTTATATAATACAGAAAAATTATTTTTTCGTTTTTATTTAATTCATATATCAAGAAAAATAATTTTTACTGTTTTTCTTTTATTTAATAACTTTTTTAATTAGTTATTTTATTTCTCCTAAATTATTATTTTTTGTTATCATTTGAAATGAAAATAGACATAGACCTAAATTTTATTCAAAAATGTTACCAATCACTAACAAAATTAATTTTTTTGAAGTTGAGTTTGAATAATCATGTGTTATGGTTGATGTACAAATTTGAGGTATATCCTTTGTAAAATTGTTAACTCAAAAGATTATTCAACATCATGAAAATTTTCATGAGTTAAAGATGTGGTAAGTTGAGTTATCTCTTTTTTTTAATTAAAAAAAACGAAAATTCAGTTATATAATACAAAAAAATTATTTTTTCGTTTTTATTTAATTCATATATCAAGAAAAATAATTTTTACTGTTTTTCTTTTATTTAATAACTTTTTTAATTAGTTATTTTATTTCTCCTAAATTATTATTTTTATTATCATTTGAAATGAAAATAGACATAGACCTAAATTTTATTCAAAAATGTTACCAATCACTAACAAAACTAATTTTTTTGAAGTTGAGTTTGAATAATCATGTGTTATGGTTGATGTACAAGTTTGAGGTATATCCTTTGTAAAATTGTTAACTCAAAACATCATGGAAATTTTCATGAGTTAAAGATGTGGTAAGTTGAGTTATCTATTTTTTTTTAATTAAAAAAAAAACGAAAATTCAGTTATATAATACAGAAAAATTATTTTTTCGTTTTTATTTAATTCATATATCAAGAAAAATAATTTTTACTGTTTTTCTTTTATTTAATAACTTTTTTAATTAGTTATTTTATTTCCCTAAATTATTATTTTTTGTTATCATTTGAAATGAAAATAGACATAGACCTAAATTTTATTCAAAAATGTTACCAATCACTAACAAAATTAATTTTTTTGAAGTTGAGTTTGAATAATTATGTGTTATGGTTGATGTACAAATTTGAGGTATATCCTTTGTAAAATTGTTAACTCAAAAGATTATTCAACATCATGGAAATTTTCATGAGTTAAAGATGTGGTAAGTTGAGTTATCTCTTTTTTTTTAATTAAAAAAAACGAAAATTCAGTTATATAATACAGAAAAATTATTTTTTCGTTTTTATTTAATTCATATATCAAGAAAAATAATTTTTACTGTTTTTCTTTTATTTAATAACTTTTTTAATTAGTTATTTTATTTCTCCTAAATTATTATTTTTTGTTATCATTTGAAATGAAAATAGACATAGACCTAAATTTTATTCAAAAATGTTACCAATCACTAACAAAATTAATTTTTTTGAAGTTGAGTTTGAATAATTATGTGTTATGGTTGATGTACAAATTTGAGGTGTATCCTTTGTAAAATTGTTAACTCAAAAGATTATTCAACATCATGGAAATTTTCATGAGTTAAAGATGTGGTAAGTTGAGTTATCTCTTTTTTTTTAATTAAAAAAAACGAAAATTCAGTTATATAATACAAAATAAATATTTTTTCGTTTTTATTTAATTCATATATCAAGAAAAATAATTTTTACTGTTTTTCTTTTATTTAATAACTTTTTTAATTAGTTATTTTATTTCTCCTAAATTATTATTTTTTATTATTATTTGAAATGAAAATAGACATAGACCTAAATTTTATTCAAAAATGTTACCAATCACTAACAAAACTAATTTTTTTGAAGTTGAGTTTGAATAATCATGTGTTATGGTTAATTTATAAGTTTGAGGTATATCTTTTGTAAAATTGTTAACTCAAAAGATTATTCAACATCATCGAAATTTTCATGAGTTAAAGATGTGGTAAGTTGAGTTATCTATTTTTTTTAATTAAAAAAACAAAAATTCAGTTATATAATACCAAAAAATTATTTTTTCGTTTTTATTTAATTTATATATCAAAAAAAATAATTTTTACTGTTTTTTTATTTAATAACTTTTTTAATTAGTTATTTTATTTCTCCTAAATTATTATCTTTTTATTATTATTTGAAATGAAAATAGACAAAGACCTAAATTTTATTCAAAAATGTTACAAATCACTAACAAAACTAATTTTTTTGAAGTTGAGTTTGAATAATCATGTGTTATGGTTGATGTACAATTTTGAGGTATATCCTTTGTAAAATTGTTAACTCAAAAGATTATTTAACATCATGGAAATTTTCATGAGTTAAAGATGTGGTAAGTTGAGTTTTCTATTTTTTTTAATTAAAAAAACGAAAATTCAGTTATATAATACCAAAAAATTATTTTTATCGTTTTTATTTAATTCATATATCAATAAAAATATTTTTTACTGTTTTTCTTTTATTTAATAAATTTTTTAATTAGTTATTTTATTTCTCCTAAATTATTATTTTTTATTATCATTTGAAATGAAAATAGACATAGACCTAAATATGATAAGATTTTAAATATTATGGCATGCATGTAGTTAATTTTTTAATTTGCAATGTAATAAAGAAGTTTAGTTAACAATGTAACTCAGCCACAACATGAAAAACATTACAGTAATTAAAAAGCAAAAAAAATTACTGCCAAACTCAGCCACTTCATCAACTGAAAATATGTAACTCAGCCGTATCGTTTGATAAGTCAGCCGTAACTGAATAACATTCTAGTAATTAATCTTTTGCTAATAAGTCAGCTGTCAAACGGCTGAGTTGTCGATAAGTCAGCCTATGACGGCTGAGTTATAGTTTTTTTACCATAACTCAGCCGTAACAACATCTCATAAGTCAACCGTTTTTCATAACTCAGCCAAGCGGAAAATGTTAACTCCGCCGTGTCGTTGTGATAACTCAGCCAAAATTTTGACAACTCAGCCGTGTCGTTGTGATAACTCAGCCAAAATTTTGACAACTCAACCATCGGGTGAAAACTCAGCCGTAACTACAGCTGAGCCATGCGCATAACTCAGCCAGATTTAATAAGTCAGCCGTAACCCTTGGCTGACTTATGCGCATAACTCAGCCAGATTTTAATAAGTCAGCAGTCCACTCTTAATCAAATGTTTTTCCAATAACTCAGCCGCAACATACCTATAACTCAGCCGCAACATACTATGTAACGCGTTACGGCTGAGTTATGGTTACACGTCAGCGATTTCTGACGTGGCAATGGCATTTTTGTAATTACATTTTTTCCGGTAACATAAAACAAGGGCACGCTAGGTATTTTAAAAATACCCAAAACATTCTAGTAATAAAAAAGTTTTTTGTAGATTCTGGTAATATTACCTAAAATGAGTAACATTTGAGTAATTCACCCATAAACAAAACATGATGCGAAGATAATTGCGCTTGGCGTGCCAAAGAATCCGCTTTAGTATTTGCATTACGATAAATATGAGATAAAGAGAAAGAAGAAAACTCCTTAGACATTTTAGGAAGGATGCTTAGCTAACACGTGTCAGCCTCTGAATAAAATTTTAGGAGAAAAATAAAAAAAAAAGCGGTGTTTTTGGCGTTTGTTTATCCCTGTCTTTTCTCTTTCCGTCATCGAGGAAGAAACTCGTCATACATCCATCGATGATTCGGGAAACCCAAGCAGGAGTCTAATCTTAATGAGGTATGATCCAATTTCTACACTTCTCTCTGTTGTCAATCAATCGTTTGATTTGAAAAAAAAAAATAGATCTTTGAAAGTGATCTCTCTCTTTTTTTTGTTTTTTTGGTCACCTGAAAGTGATCTCTCTATTGTTTATTTATTCTTTGTTTTGATCTATTTGGTTAAGATTAGGAATTGCTAATTGGGAATTGGAAATTGTTTAGTCGATTGGAAATTGTTTGTTTTGATCCTTCTCCGGATCTGATTACGATCTCTCAGATTTCTCTGTGACATATTGAGTCCAGGAACCGGTGGTACAGAGACGGGACAAGACAAGGGCGTGTCGGCTAAATAATATCTGACGGATAAACTGAGTCCGGGAGAGGAAGATAAGGTTTTGTCAGAGGTGGTCGCTGAAAAGCTTCATCATGGTGGAGAAGAAACGGGGCCGGCGAAGAAGGGGATAGTGACACAATTGGAGGAGGTGGAGAAAAGGCTAGGAGGATTTAAGGATCCGAGCTCGGAAGCACCTATGAAACACGGCAAAGCTTATGCGGATGAAGGCGAAGGAGGGATGGTGGAGAAGCTGAGTGGAGCTGTTACTTCTTGGCTCGCTGGTACGACCGAGGAAGTGACACAAAAGGCTACACAGTCTGTTCAGGACTCTTCACAGTCACTTGGCGCCATCGTTGGTAAGGCCTCTTCCTGTTACAAATTGCGTTTTCAGCTTGTAGCATATGTGATGACTTTTGAATCAAAAGTTTTGAGTTTGGTGTGTAAATGGTTTAGGTTGTAACTCTAAAAGTAGAATGTAGAGTTGAGGTTTGAGTCTGATGTTGTGTGTATATGAGATGAACCGGAGCAATAACTATGAAAAGCTAAACTCTTTCTTCTTCTTCTTTATTCTGTCTTTGTTGTTCGATTATTTAGATTACTTGGGTCAAACCCAAGTTTGCTTTTTTTCTTTCCATGATTCATATTTCATAAGTCTAAATCTGAGGAAGAAATTGACTAAAAAGATCGAAGATGTTTAAGCAGATACTTGGGAAGCTCCCAAAGAAACCTTCTGCCAAGTTTTGGGATAATGGTGAATCCCAAACTGCAGATAACAACAATAATCAAGGACGAGGTGATGAAGCTTTGAGTCAGAGATCAAACGGAGATAACACTGATTGTGTTTCTTTTGATGTGTTGCCAAGGTTGAGAGATGTATCAATCTCTGAGAAGCAAGAACTGTTTCTTAAGAAGCTTAGACTTTGCTGTGTAGTGTTTGATTTCGCCGTGGAGCCAACCAAAAACCTCAAGGAGAAAGATCAAAGGGCAAACACTTCTTGAAGTGTGGATTATGTTATCACTTCTTGAATTTATCATACTATTATAATTTCCAAAATAATAAGGAGGGTGTATTGAATCTGATATTTTAGGAGATTTGCTGAGATTTTAATATTTTGGAATTTTGGGAGATTTAAGTGTAATTTTGGGAAATTTTGATATTTTGGTAGATTTTTTGAGATTTGGGTTTTGGGATTTGGTGAGATTTGATTATAAATTTTAGATGATTTTAGAATATAGAAAGGGAAGAATAAAAAAACAGCTTGATTCAACCTCACGTGATCTTCACTCGATCACACTTTGGTTAACATAAAATAAATTACAATGTGTATCTTGTTATTACAATGAAAGTGTGATCTTCACGTGAGGTTGAATCGGTGTGGTTTGTTTGCCTGTGTAGAGAGGATTGGATAAAGTCGATGTTAGATGATGGTGACCAGACGAGTTCAGAATTACAGTGTAAGAGATGATTCCAACGCCAAAGCCTTCTAAAAGTCTCCCCATGTAAAGAAAGGAAGTATCCTACAAAACCATAATGATGTAGAGTTAAGGTCAACCAACAAGTTTAAATCCCCACTCTAGACAGAGAATGGTCTGACCAAACTGTTGGAGATGAATAACCACATTGATCATATTCGAAAAACATAAGAGGTTTAAGAAACAAAATCAAAAAATTATTTAATAGTGTGCATGTTTGTTAAGGATTAGATTAGTTCAAAGACAGTGACACTTATTTATTGTTATGGACACTGGATATACACCTGTTGAACAATCACAAAACATAGATTGGAGCAAGGATCACGCAACGGTATGATATAAATTCCATCTTTTCTTTTAGCCTATGCTCTCTTTTAGGTTCAATCTTGTTGGCTGATTATATATTTATTTGGCTAGTTTTCCAGAAGGAAAAACAAGGATATATCCAAAGAAAGTTACCGCACTTCTCGTGATGATGATGGATGTAGTACAAGGAGTGCCAAAACGCGTCGCTCTCCTGATAGGAGGACACAGCAAGACAGTGGAAGCAGAGGAGGGAGTTTGCGTTCCAAGGATTGCCATGGATGGGCAAGACACAAGCAAGAACAGAGATGGAGCCAATTCTTTCCCGCTTTCTCCTTCGTCTCTCTATCTCTCTTTCAGTTTCCCCGAGGATTGCCATGGATGGGTTCGACCAAGAACAAGATTATCAGAATTCGATTGGTTCAATAATTGGTGGCATCGAATTTGAAGCCGAAGAAGAACCCATTATCCCTGAAACTCATCTTTTTTTTATTCTGTTCTACAACTCCCCCTAATCTATCTTCTTTCTCCATCACGAATCTGACTTGAAATTGAGTGAAATTGAGAATATGGAGTTGTTTTTCATAGTGAATCGGTAACTAATAATGGGATTTAGGATTGATTCACTCGATTACACATCAACAAATATTTCTAGGATTTATAACGAGAGAACGAGAGAACGAGAGAGGAGAGTTTGCAAAAAAAAAAAAACTGAGCAAAAGATTCCTTTTCTTTTGTAGATCGAAGAAGTGTTTTTAAAATATTTTAAAATTTCACCTTCAAAGGTGTGATTTTGTAGGACATTATTTTCAACTAAAAATGTTTGAAAAGTCTCCTAAAATCACATCCAATAGGTTTTTTAAGAAAATTTGTGATTTTTTGAATAACAGTAGATTTGAAATGAGATTTATAAACTATTGATTGAATAACCAGAGATTTTAAATGATTTTTATAAATTTCACATTCAATAACATAGGATTTCAGATGATTTTAAAAAATCATCAATTAAATAACAGGGGATTTAAGAATATCCCAAAATCTCTTAAAATTCTCAGTTCAATACACCCCCCTAAATTTAAATTAAGGACCATAATTTTAGATTCTACAAATGGACCATAAAAATAGAAAGTTTCTTTAGGAAGTTTGTTAACTTCACTTTTATTCACTTTTATTCAAAATTAATGTTTTTAGCAACTTTGCTTAAGTGCAACCAATGGTTCGAGGTGGCACGACCATCACTTAGATACCTGCAAAAGAAGAGACACTCTCCAAGTTGACATGAAGCTTTACCAAATTCATAATAGAAAAAAGACTGCCTTATACCACCAAATCCAGTAAGATGGCTTTAACAAAGTTTAAGGAATACAGCTCAATGGATCATCTGAAAAGTTAAGAGATAAAACCAACCACACCTGTTTCTTAGTCCAATCGTATTGTCATATACCAGCTGAAGGAGCAAACTGGAGCAGTTGTACAATTAGAGGCTCTTTGATTTTTGGGAGAGAGACTTAGTCTAAAGCCACAAACTCTGGTGCTCTTAGATCTACTGTTAACGCAGCTTTCCTTTGTATATCGAATGAACAACAAAAAATCTAGTAGGGGATCCTTCAGCTATCAAAATGAAACAAAGAACACAAGTAAGCACCAACTAATAAGGAGTTTCACACACGAGCTCCAATCTCTAGATATAAAAAGACTTCTCTTTTTGGATTTTAACAAATTTCTAGTAACTAAGAGTTTTCAAACTTCCAATTTCAAAATTTTAACAAAGCTAAAAACCTAAAGTAACCAAAACAGAGATGACTCACCGTTTTGCGAGGAGTATGAAGGCAAAGAAGAAGAATAGTCATCGAACCTCTGCTTCCCGAAGAAATCCGTCTAACGGGATTTAACCGAGAGATTCACCGTCGTCGTCGGTTTCAAGGCGAACCCACCAAGAGATTCACCGTCGTCGTTGGTTTAAAGGCGGACCCACCAAAAGATACCTGCAATAGAACCAAGCGCTTCTGCAGCCTCATGTCTAACCATTGGGTGCCCGTTCGCATCTCTCAGTACTTTGCTTAGAGTAGCCAAAGCAGTTTTATTTTGCAATTGGCCCAATACATAAGCAACCTAATACGGTTTAAGGTTGGAGAACAATAAGCAGAGATTCAACTATGGCAAAAACAGCTTCATAGGAGAAGACAAAGAAAAGAGGAAGACATTACCCGTCTAAAACTCGAGATTAGGGTTTGGACGCTAAAAGGTCAATCTCTACACCATGTTTGACAGAGAGAAGAGCTGTAGATGATGAAGATGAAGAAGAAAGGTGATTATGATGTTGATTTGATGAGAGACAGATTTTTTCGGTTTCAGAATGGCTTATCGCAAGAGAGAAAGAGGCGGAAGGTGGAAGAGGAAGAAATGGAAGTGATTAGGGTTAGGGTTACTGAAATTAGGTATATATAACTCGGTTAATTAAAACCGATCGGTTATGTACCCCGCCAAACCGAACCGAACCGAACCAGAAACTGAATTACCAAATTAATTTTATCGATCGGTTTGTTGATCCTCTCACAGATGCTACCGAAAACCGAACATCTCGGTTTAATCGGTCAACCACCAATAGTCTACAATGAAATTTACTTAAGCAAACCCTAAATCAAATAATTTTAACCTAATCAACATTTTCTCCCTTAATTTGACTTTTTTATATGTAAATTTATTTTATTTCATCGCAGGAAGTCTATGTGGTTATTATTTGGTCAATAGGATTATCAAATTATTTTTTATAATTTTTTAATTAAAATTTAAACTATAATTAAGGAGTAGACATATTTTTATGTCTTCTAGTTGACGTCAAATGGAATCGACCTTAAATAAATCTAAGCAGACTTCTTCCGGGTTACATCTGTTATTTCGGCTTCTGTTTTTTGTTTGATCGTAAGAGAGTCAACTATAATTTCAGCATCCTTAGTGGTTATGTTTCTCGAATATCGAATATATGGTCTATGCAAATGCAAATAAATGTACAAAAAAATGCAATTATCCCAACAAAAAGCGTCTTTATTCAGTGTTTTAATTTCAATTTACAATGGAGTTTCACAACTCCTAACACATTTGGAAGCACAAAGCAGAAAAGGAGACGTGGGTTTTGCTCTCAGAGATAGGAACATAAAGCCACTGTATTATTTGCAAAAAGAAAAACAGAAACAAAAGGGAAAAGGAGACTTAGTCATAAGTACATCTGCTAGTTAGCCTTTAAGTGTAAGACCTCCTCCTTCTTTTCCTTTTACATTAATTTGATGATAATATTTTATAGATCTATCAGATTGAAATATCCCTAAATTAGAATAATCAGTTCTTATATCGATTGAACTTTTATGTATAAGTATATAAATATTTGTTTTATCCTCATATGTACGAATTTCAGAATCTGCAACGCCATTACTCTTGCCAAGATTATCATTAAGATAAAGAATTTGAGCCGATATCCTTTGAAATCCTGTAAATTAATCTCAGAATATTCATCAGAAACACCGATATAATCATTAATATCTTTAGTTTCTGTATCAGCAATAGTATACCCCATATCACCAGGCTTCATACTCGTATATATTTGTACAAGTTTCGAAGAATTATTATGAACTTGTTTAAGATAAGGATGCATATTATATACTATATAGAGAAATATTTGCAAAAGATTTTGATGTGAGAAATAATGTAGAATACCTTCTTCTTAAATAGATTTTTCATTGTGATCTCAACGGTTCAGATCTTTCGACACTCCTTCTAATCCAACGGATAAAATCTTGTTACCTAGTTTCATTATAAAATAATGCTTACATTATACAATGATGTAGTACATCATGAATATTATATTCTAACTAAACAACTCTAAATGTTCAGTGCATATAAAAAAAAACAGTAATTTCTAAAGAAGAGTAAGCAATAACCTTTTTACTTTATCAAAAAAAAAAAAAATTACTCTAGTTTTAGTATACAATCAATCACTTCTAACGATTTCAACCGACTGTCCGATCTCTTATCAGTATCCAAAATATGTAACTCAGCGTTATCTTTAGGGGCTATATCTCCATTCATGCTTATTTATAAATAAGAGTCTTGGACAGACTTAAAAACATATAAAGCAAACAAATACGAACCTGTCCGATCCAACATATAAAGCAAACAAATACGAACCTGTCCCACTAAGCCACACTAATATTTCCTCTCGTTTTTGAATGAATGTTTGGCGGAACACATAGTTGTGGAAACAAATTCGTACATAGATATATTGAAGATGCATTAAAATATTAAACACATCTCAATGTTCAATGCATCTAGTCATCATTTCGTTTAATTGAAGTATATACTAAAGAAAAGGAAAAAATATATATTCCCAAAAGAAAGTGGCTAAAAAGTGGTTAATATTCATCTCTTTCAAATTACTTGTTGTTTAAGGTTTTTCCACACAAATTAAAAAAATAAACAATTAAATTTTCTATCTTACTTTTTTCAATATTTTATTTCGTTACTCTGTTTAGTAATTTTCTTGTGTACCATAAATAGATGAGCTCTCTAATTTACACAGTTCTCGAAAATATTGAAAACTTATATAAAACAAAGGGTGAATTAAGGCAGTAAATTGATAATTAAAAATATAGCATGCTAATTCAAAAAATTAAGTGAATGACATAAGGAGCAGAAAAAATTACCAAGAAAGATGGTGTTGATAGGTTGGAGGAGGTGGTGGTGGAGGGAAGCCGGCGGCGGTGGAGGGTGGCCGGCGATGGTGGGGGTGGCCGGAGGTGGTTTCCGACGGTGGTGGCTGGAGGTAGTTTCCGGCAGTGGTAGCCGGAGGTGGTTTCCGGCGGTGATGGCCGGAGGTGGTTTCCGGCGGTGGTGGCCAGAGGTAGTTCTCCGGCGATGGTCCGGTGGTTCTCCGGCGGTGGTCCGGCGGTTTTCCGGTGGTGGTCAGGCTGTTCTCCGGCGGTAGTGGTTAGAGGAAATCTAAACCCTAAAGGATAGTACATTGGGAACCCTAGTGGTGATGGTGGTAGGGGTAAAGGTGATGGCCGGCGGTGGTCGCCGGAGATGGTTGCCGGCGGTGGGGCTAGATGTGGTGGGAGGAGTGGTGGTAGAAGGTGATAACAGAGGGTTAATCTTGTAATTATTATATAAAATACACACTATATCACTATTATATGGTTAGTATAGTTACTGAATTAATTATAAAATTTTTTTAGGTTATACAGTGCAATTTCCCTAAAAAAAACATATATTACATTTAAATTTACTTATCTAATCATATCACACAAATTTAAACATTAAACATAATAAATGTACTACTAAAAAGATAATATTGTTTAATGTTACTAATTTACTAGTTTTGCTAAAGTTATATGTATACTAGGTGCTTCCCCACGCAACGCGTGGGTTGTGGTGTAGTTGGCACTTTCTTGTTTTTTTTTTATCTTTTTCATTTTTTTTGTATTTCGTTTTAATTAGGCATATACGGGTTTTCCCGTCACTTTTATTTATACACTATATATTTATACCATTTCGTTCAGATGTGTATAATTGTGGCGTTTATTTTTTATGAATTATGAAGTTGTTGTTTCTTGCTTTTGAGGATCCAATCTTATCATTGACTGATATTGTTTCCAATACATTTATTGTATTATAGATTTTCTAATTAACTGCTTATGTAAACCCTTCATACGTTGATGTTGCAATAATAAGTTATTTTTTTAAATATCTTCCGTATAAGTGATTGTGTTTGTATGCCCATGTTTTGGTCTAATATCAATAAGATTGTTTCTGTGTTTCTTTAGTTGGCTTTGAAACTAATATTGAGTTAAGCAAATAATAGGTCGAATTATGGTGTTAATAAGTAATATAAATTCTTATGTATATATATTGTATATATGTGACTATAAATTTAGCTAACTAAAAAATTATGTAATATTTAAATACAATCTTGAACATATATATATATTTTTTTATTTGTGGGAGGAATGTATGAAATTATTGGATAGAAGTTATTTTTGAGTTAAATGACCTTTAATGTCTTTAAAGTGAGTTAAATATTAATAAATTTTCATATGTGTCTTGACTTTTTTTTAAAGGAATACCAAGTGTTTCCTTCCAAATTTGAAGTGATATAGTATTTTAGTTTTCTTATATGATTTTATAAACTTCAATGTAAAAGTTTTTCAAAGTAATTAGTACACTCACTGATTGAATTATAAAATTTGGAGAAATATTTATTTCGTTTAATCATTTGCTCTTTTAAATAAATAAGTATGTTGTTATTCCTACAAATAGGACAACATATATTATTGTAACAACCCGTCCCGTGGACCCCACTAGCCTCACTGCTAGCCCGCTAGCCTCACTGCTAGCCGCCCAAACGGACCCCAAGCTGGCCCTGCAGGGCATCGATCCTAACCCATCACTGTGGAAATCCACATCCACCAGTAGGTTATTGGTGCGCCAGGCGTTCCTCGAACCCTGGTCCCCACCCTTTAACAACCTTCCCACAGGACAAGTTGCCACCAATTGACCTATGGGAAGGTTGTTAAAGGGTGGGGACCAGGGTTCGAGGAACGCCTGGTACACCAATAACCTACTGTGGATTTGGATGAATAGTTCCATTTGCCCAGTGAGGGGTTAGGATCGATGCCCTGCAGGGCCAGCTTCGGGCCTATGGGGGCAAGCTAGCGGTGGGCTAGTGGGGTCAACGGGACGGGTTGTCACATAAAAATCGATTTTTATGTGACAACCCGTCCCGTGGACCCCGCTAGCCTCACTGCTAGCCGCCCAAACGGACCCCAAGCTGGCCCTGCAGGGCATCGATCCTAATCCCTCACTGGCAAATGGAACTATTCATCCAAATCCACAGTAGGTTATTGGTGCGCCAGGCGTTCCTCGAACCCTGGTCCTCACCCTTTAACAACCTTCCCACAGGACAAGTTGTCACCAATTGATATGTGACAACCCGTCCCGTTGATCTGCAGGTCAATTGGTGACAGCTTGTCCTGTGGGAAGGTTGTTAAAGGGTGGGGACCAGGGTTCGAGGAACGCCTGGTACACCAATAACCTACTGTGGATTTGGATGAATAGTTCCATCTGCCCAGTGAGGGGTTAGGATCGATGCCCTGCAGGGCCAGCTTTGGGCCTATGGGGGCAAGCTAGCGGATTGGCTAGTGGGGTCCACGGGACGGGTTGTTACAATTATAGTTTAACCATGAAGTTAAGCAATGGAAATGGAACTTGTGATTGCAAGACAAAATACTTATATGTTATATATTGATCGTTTAAAAATGAATAGGAACATCTAATTCTCAAATAAAGTTGATTGTTTTGTTAAAACCAACATATGTGAATTTAAATTTAACTATGCAAATTTAAAAATAAATATGAATAGATTTGAAAGGCAAGAAATATAAAAGAAATATTTTTTATATAAATAAAATAAAAATTGAAAACAATGTTAAATATATATAATACTTTCTACATTAAAATATAGAATCAAACTCTTACAAGTTACAACACATATGAGATATAACAACATTTGATATTGGTAGGAGAGGAGGAGAGAATGTTTACTATAAGATGGTAATCCAAATTAGATAATGGAGATGAATCTTTAAAAAATAGAACAATGTAATATCTATATATATATAATACTTTCTAAATTAAAATATAGAATCAAACTCTTACAACACATATGAGATATAACAACATTTGATATTGGTGGGAGAGGAAGAGAGAATGATTACTTATAAGATAATAATCCAAATTAGATAAAGGAGATAAATCTTTTAAAATAAGAACAATGTAAAATATATATCATGTAGTCTCTATATTAAAATTTAGCATTAACAATTTACAATGATATTTCATTTTTTTTTACAACCCATACAACAAAAATAAGAAATCAAAAATAACAAAAAAAACAAAAAATGATTTGAGGTATTGTAGAAGAATGAGAGAATGTAAAAATGAGATAGTAAAAGAATGTCAATATGAGAGAATGATAGATTGAGAGAATGCTTATTTATATGATAAGAAATGATGGAAGTTACATTTAGAACTATGGAGTTACAATAGTAATTTATTGTGTTTGAATAAAATTGAGTGGTAGAATATGATTAATGCATAATTTATTTTATTTTCAGTTATAATTTTATTTTAATGTGTGAGTTAAATTTATTGTGTTTACTGGATCTTAAATATTGTTTAAAGCAATTAGAAAGCAAATAAAAAAAAATTAGAAAACATTAAATGAAAATCAACCAATAAGGAGAGACCAAAACCTTTCTTTTATATATATGATATATTGCTTTAAACTTTGAAATGAGAAATATATTATAAACAATAATTTTACATGAGAAATATATTAATTTAGCCAACCAAAATATGAATATAAGTTTAGCCAACCAAAATAAATAAAAAATATTAAAATTTAACCAGAAATAATTTCTCTTGAAAGATAATAAGGTAGTAGAAGGAATGAATTAATGTACAATTATTGGATAGGAGTTACATTTGAGTTAAATGGAGTTACATGTCTTTAATTATAAATAAATATTTTAATTTTTTATAACCTCAAATAAAAGGAATACCAAGTGGCTGAATCAAAATTCACATGATTTGGTTGTTTGTTGATATAAACTCAACACTTACACATAATATTTCAAAATAAAAAATATTACTTTTTAAGTGACAAACTAAATTAGTTTTCTTATAAAATTATATGAATTCTTTAATCTCAATAATTTTTAAAATCCCAAGGATGACTTATATTTTTTTGGGTTTCACTCATCAATTTAATTTATAGTGCTAGATTTCATACTAATGGTTTCATCTTTAGAGAATTTAGTGAAATGATATTTTTAAAATTATATTTTATTTTTATATTTAAGGTCCAGTTGAATATGTTTTGTTTTTTGGATCATTTTTTATTTTGATTAAAGACACAAAAAACCAATTGTTTAATTATGTTCTTTTTGTTTTCAAAAACCTCAACAATCATAAAAAATATATATATTATATTGATTTCTGCAGATTTATCAATTGGATCACAAAACAAAATAGTCTTTATAAATTGATAAATGGATAATTATATTGATCTTTAAATATTATATTGATTTTTATAAATTATTAAAAATGATAGATGAATATGTGAGATAATTAGAGACATAATAGATAATTACATATGGATCATTTCAACTTTATGATCTTATTGTGTGGTGAATATTGTAAGGAAGTATGAAAATAATGATTTATAAGATGTTAATATAAAATAGAAAATGGAGATAAACATTTTAAAAGATTAAAATAAATATATAAGATATACATATCATACAAACTCTAAAACTAAGCTTTTACAATGATATTTGATTTGATTTTTTATAATCCATACAACAACAATAACAAAAAAGATACAAAACAAAACAAAACAAAACAAAAAAGAGATTTGAGAGTAGTGGAAGAAGATGAGAGAATGAAAGAGTGATAGACTAAGAGAATAAGATAATGAGTATTTATAGGAAGAGAAATGATGAAAAATTATATTTAGAAAAATGAGAGTTACAATTCTAATTTATTGTTTTGTTTTAATACAATTGATTAATACAACTTAGTGGAGAAATAAAGTTAATGCATAATTTATAGGGAGAAGCTATAAAGATTTCAGTTTTATATTATGTGAGTTAAATGTAAAAATTAATTGTTTTTAAATTTGTGTATTAATATAATTTTTTTTGTTAAAATTGTATTGCCAAGTGGACCAATAAGGAGAGACTGGAACTCTACTTTTCTATATATAACTATACAATACAAATATGAATTCAATTTGTCAAAGTTAAACTGAAAATAGAAAAATATAATAGAAGTGAAAGTATATAATCTTATCTAAGAAAAAAAATAGAATAACAAAAATGCATCCAGTAATAAAAAGAATAAAAAGGAAGAGTCTAAATTAATTAAGACTTCAAACAAATATAAAATTAATTAGAAAAAAAAAGAAAAAAAATAACAAGTACATATAGCCCGTATTTTTTCAAAAGACAATGTCTGAAAAAAAGAAAACGAGAAAAGTTCTGTTTGATATTAGAGGTATCTGTGACTTTATACCAATGGTGTCTCTATATTTTTAGAGCAAATCAAACTATCGCTAGATCGATTAATCAGCAACCGAAGCGTAAGAAATACTTGTCGTCGGAACGTGTCGCTCGTCATCTGAAAAGAACGTGAAATTTACTATCGTTAATTGATGGTGTCGTTGGCGACAATTAAAAGAAGGAAGAGAACTTGAATAATTTGAATAGGACTTTGCATAAACGTACATATAAATATTTATTAATCGGGTCTTAATTATAGTTTCTTTTCATTGACAGAAAAATAAAATTAAATTATAATCATTCTATTTTTTTTTTGTCAACAAAAGAAATCAGCTCAAATGAGCCAATTTGGTGGAAAAGAGTTTACAAACAAAACATGCTGCGGAGACAGTCGCGCTTGGCGTGCCAAAAAATCTGCACTTACATTCACACTACGAGGAATTAAAGATAGGGAAAAGAATGAGAACTCCGCTTGATCTATCTTGATATCGTCGAGGTAGGGTGTGAAAGCCGGCCAGTCGGTAGGAAAAGACACCATCTTCAAGTTGGCTCATTCTAATCATTCTAATTAAAATTACTTTACAAGTTGGGTCATTCTTAATAAAAGTAATTTGTGAGTTGGGTCTTTCTGTATGAAATATTGTTTTGTAGGTTGGATCATTCTTAATAAACAATATCTGTAACTGGTGCACACACAAAAAAAAAAAAACCAATATCTATAACTTGGGTCATTTTATAACATAACCCAATTAAGTCAATTTATAACATAACTTGGGTCAGTAAAGATAATTTATAAGTTGGCCTACAAAAAATAACTTCCACCATTTGCTACCATTTTTTGCTTCCATGCGTGAGGGATGAGGAGTTCCCACGAAGGTGTTTTCCATCTAAGATTTTTCAAAAACAATAGGAAGTGTTAGTTCATATGGCTACATACTCTTACCAGATTAGAGCCAAAGTTAGAGCATTATTTGCTTCATTGCCTGCCAAAGGGGATTTCCCTAATCCAATCAGATATATTGTCGGAGTTCGGTGCATTCTCCCTGCTAAGCCCAACTTATTCATGTGACTCATACTAGTAAATTGATTAGACAGATTCAAGTCAGTGATTGTTTTTTCTATATGTATCAAGATGAATGGATGCATTGACAATTTATATGTGTGTAAGGGGATATCATATTAATAACGTATACATCATTGTATGATGTAAGCATTTTATTATAATGATACACTTATAATTGAATGCAATTGCGACTTCAGGAGCACCAGGTGCTTTGCGTTGGTTCCCACGGATTCTTCTTCAAAGCCATTTCCATCACAATCGTCAGTGGTTTCAGTCCCAAAAGTTAGTAAAATAGAAGAGTTTTTTTTTTTACTTTTTTTTCTTTTTCGGATGAATTATCTCCTTCGGCTCTCTCATTTCTTGTTTTCGTACACCATTCAATACTAGCAGAAGAACTATATCCTCTCTTTTGAATTTTGTAGAATGATTAGAAAAACCTTTATCGTCACTAGACTCATGCCTTCTAACCTATCTTATTCCTTTAAAAGATAGGTTATAGACAGGGGCGGATCCACCTTATAGGTAGGTTGGGCACGTGCCCCACACTGATTTTTAAAATTTTGCTACTAAGTATAGGCATAGCACATAAGACTCTTTGGCTTAGTTGGATAATTAATACCTTATGCAACGTTTTGGTTGTAAGTTCGAATATGTCGTTGAACACTTGATCTTATTACATTCCGTATTTTCTTTATTTTTTCACTTTTTTCTTAAATAAAATTATAGGCTTCTGGCTATATTTTATTTTCCTATTTCCAGCTTAACTTTAACAAATTTAAATTCATATATTTATATTGTATAGGATACATATAGCTTACTGAAAACTGTAACATTTTATAGTGAATTGTAAGTTTGTAAATGTGTATTTTTATAGTTAATAAATTAAACTCGTTTGAGCTAATCTTGTATTCTGCTGGCATAATAATAAATTAAACATATCTATAGTATATGTAATTAAGTATATTTATAAACCAATTTAAACAGTACTTTCAAAATTTTGACTTATTTTCAGTTTAATATATTAAAATACAATATATATATATATATATATATATATATATATATTTTTAAAAACTTACAATAATGTTATTAAACTATATATTATTTTGATATCAAAATATTTATTTATTTAATAGTATATAATATAAAATTAGTATTATTAATTATAAGGTGTTTTGTGCCCCATACATAAAATAATTCTGCATCCGCCACTGGTTATAGATATACAGATATGTATGTAGGGTCACTTGGCATTTTGACTCTGACTGAGTCATGAAACTCATGACTCGTAAAAAGGACACACCAAGAACGCCATATTCAATTTATGAAAGAAAAAAAAAAAGAGAACCCAAAGGGTGAGCACAAAAAGATTTTTTAAAAAGTTTTAGTTTCAGATTTTGTATGTTAATTTTGTACTCTATTTTGTCTCTCTTGTCAAAATTGTTTAAAACTTTGTTAGCAAAACAATCTTATTTGCTTTTCTAGTTATTTCTACCTTACATAAATACAAACACAAGAAGCAAAACAATCTTATTTGCTTTTCTAGTGATTTCTACCTTACATAAATACAAACACAAGAACAAATTTTCCAATAGACAAACAAAACAAGTCTTTATTCAATCTTTTATTTTCAATTTACAATGGAGTCTCAACTCCTAACGCACTTGGACGCACAGAGCAGAAAAGGAAACGTGGGTTTTGCCCTTAGAGATAGGAACATAAAAGGAAAGGGAAACCTGGGTTTTCCCACATAAAGGGAAAAGGAGACGTAGTCATATGACTTAATCAGTCCTGCTGGTACTTTGGGTTGCGTTATCATCATCTGTGAGTTGACCTTTCATCTCTGTTGATGCTTCTTTATCTTTTTCACCTTGAGGCTCACATCCTATAATTGTAAGACCACCTCCTTTATTATGTATTACAGTTACACAAGTATAATATACAATTGTAACTCCATCATAATAATGTATCCCTAAAAAAGGACCAGAAGCATGTATCTCGATTGAATCTACATATATATATATATATATATATATATATATATATTAATATCAATTTTATTCTAAATAGTAACAATTAAAGAATCTGCAACACCAGAATTCTTGCCAACATAATCATTAAGATAAACTCTGCGAGACAGGTACTTCAGCAGATATCCTGTAGAATCTGCTCCATCCTCTATATTAATCTTCGAATATTCATCAAAAGTACAGATATAATCATCAATATCTTTAATTTCTTCATCAGCAAGAGAATACACCTTATCACCAGGCGACATGTATATGTCTACCGGCTTCGTAGATTTATTATGAACTTGTTTTATTTTTATATAAGGAGGCATATTGTATGCTATATAGAAATATTTCAAAATATTTCGGTGTGAGATATAATGAAGGAAATTTTTCTTCTTAAATAGATTTTTCATTGTGATCTTAACAGCTCAAATCATTTGACTTTCCTTCTAATCCAACGGATGAAATCTCTAGACAACAGAGCGAGGAGGTAGTATTATTTAAGAGTAAGACACAATGGCGTCTGGTGGCTAATACATTATAATTTTGATAATCTACCTTAATGTTGTATGCACCTTAAGTGTAATGTACAAAATATAATTTATGTGAGTTATTTTAAAAGTTGTTTTTGGATAAAACATTATGCAATAAAATCATATACTAAATATGAAAGCTTGAAAAAAGACATCTATTTTGTAAGTTTTATATTGTTAATTAGATAAGTATCCGTGCTATAATACTGGTTAAATTTTATTTCGTAATCTATCTTGTAACCCACTATTTAACCTTTAACCGTTCAATCTATCAATTTCGTAATCTTTCTTTAGTTAACGTTGTGGTCTATCGATAAAATCTGTGGAAAATAAATTTGTAATACTGTGTTTAAAGATATTTGGAAACAACTTGATATAAGACTAAAATCTTCCAAAAATACAGTTTGGAATATTCATGATTTTATTTGTTACCATTAATATATCAATTATCAATTAAATATTTAGGTGTAACCAATTGATATTAATAGATGGAGTAATCTATAACCTATCTATAACTTATTTGTAATCATTTATTAAAAATATAAAGTTTACAAAAACTATGTTTTGTACTTTCCTTTTATTAAAAAGGGATGCTTACATTCAATGATGTAATACACAATAAATTTAATAATCTAATGAACGCATCTACTTGTCATTTCTTTTCTATTTTTTTTGCTTCAAAATAAATTATCCCTACTATTAAAAGAAAAACGTTGCCTGAAAAAAACCTTAGTTTTGTAAGAATTTACAATACAATGCCATTGCAATTATGACTAAATAAATCATTTGCGAAATAGGTAAAAATGTAATATGGTCTCTGCTGAATTCGGATAAAAGCGCGGATCTTTTTGACCCATTTATGTTATTTTCGGATCCTCTTCACTAAATCGTGACCGTTGATTCATTTTAATCATGTCCATCAATTTAAAAAACCTAAAAAAAGTTAACCTCTCTCTCTATGCTTCTGTCGCCGTCTCCATCTCCATCTCCAAACTATTTTTCCTAGAAGCTTACACAACAACTCTTGATCAGCAGAACTAAACACGAATGCTCTCTTTATTTGGAGGATTCAGCTACAGGTTTTAACTAAATCATTTGTTACCATTTTATTTTCTTCTCAATCTGTTTGTTTCCTTCCAAACCATAATCTCTCTTTCGCTTTTTAACTAAATCCAATTCTTCTGTTAAATTCATTTTGACGATGGCGGGTAAACAAGATCAGGTTTTCGAGGTCACTGGTTCGTACTTTTTCCCTATTTTTTTTATGAGAGTCTTGGAGATGTTCATTATAGTTATCACAGTAGGAGCTTTCTTCTTTTGGGTAGGTTTTTTTTTTCTTAAATCTTTATTTTGTCAGCTTAATTTTCTATTCTGTGAGATTAACCGCTGAACTCAAGATCCGAGATATATTTATCCGCTCTGTACCTCAAAATTATAATTTTAGTAATTTAGTCAGATTGGTTTTCTAGATTTTTAAATGAGTTTACCTGGATATCCTATGTGTGAATTCTGTAGGAATCCATTCTATTCTATGGTGATAATGAATTACTCGCATGTCTACACATGCCATATTTTCCAAAGGTACTGGCAATTTGTATTAATAATTTTTTAAATGTTGAGAGTGTGTTATTCCTATGCCGCCATTTGAATACAGTATCCAACTTTGGCTTGCTTCTTCTCCTTCAATCATCAGCATATGCCTTTTTTAAATTGCCGTGATCTACCAATTAACCAATACTTTCTTGTGGTTTCAGGATTTGGATGAAAGTTTGCTGATAAGTTTGCTCTGATGGATGTAATGTCTTTAGAGCGATCATGAAGAAGACCAAAGGAGATGATACACTGGTGAGATAGTAACTAGATTCTTGAAAACCGTGGTTTTGATTTGATTTTGAAAATGTTGAAAAGTGTTTGGGTTTGTCTAACAGGTTCCAGTTTTATCAGCACATGTAAGCATCTTATTGCACATAAGCTAGCGGAAGAAGAAGCTGAACTTTAAGCTAAGGGTCAAGCTAGAAAGGCTAAACATTTGGTATGGTTTTGATTTTGGTATTTATTCCCTGTTATGTTTGTGCTCTTTTCCGTTCAGCCTTTTGATGATGACTCTTGTGCTCTTGTGCCTTTTTGATGATAACAATTGTCTTTCTAATATTGCAGGAAGAAGGACATGTTAAACCTGGAAATTAGTTGGATACCCATGAAAAATTCTAATTGGTGTTGCCACTAGATCTAAAAGGTAATTTTGCTTCACTTAACTCTCTTTTCTGAGATTTTTTGGTGTTTTTCTTTGAACGATACTTGGTGTGAATGATACTTTATTGTTTTCAAACAGATAAACAAGGCGTAACATGCTCAGAAGAGTTTGAATCCTTCCTGGTCAAGAGTCACTAAAGGTAGGCTTAAGATACTGATATTTTTAGGGTGTTTTAGATTTAATATATGTGATATGTTATGTAGGTTATAGTCTAAAGTGACTCGGTGTAAACATTCTTATAAATTATGAAACAGAGAAGATTCATAATTGTCTCACAAGTCTTGGTGATTTTTCATTGGCCTTGAGTGATTAAGACTATCGGATCCATTGGCAAGTCAAATACGGAGAGGCAATGAAGAATGATGCTACAGCAGCTGGTGTCACTGTGAGTCCTCTTTAGGTTTATTAGTTATTGGTTTTTGGTTGTGCCTTATATCATCATGAAAATAGACTGTTTATTTTCTGTTGTGTATATACAGGTCCGCTATTTTAAAGATGAGACAACACCTACAAAACTTGCGGTGTCTGTGTTCTTGGTAGAGAAAGATATCCTTCTGTTGAGTTGTATTGAGGTGTGTTTCCCTGGCTCATTGCAAATCTTTCTTCTGCAAACTGCTACAAGGTTGAATAATGAGAACAACAATGTTGCATATTTTGGTGTCAATTCCTAGGAAGCTCCATACGATTTAGCCTATTTATAAAATATTGTTATGCTACTGCTACCACCAATTTCCCTATAATTACTTTCTTAGTCCTCTTCTAATTTTATCCGTTTGTGGTTAATTTATACAACATTGGTAACTCTTTACTAATGCTTTTTAGATTACCAGTTACTCAAAAGAATTGGAGGAAATGAAGCACATGACCAAGCAAGAGTTCATTGCCTCCTCAGAATGTAAATCCAAAAGCAAGAACTTTTCATAATCTAATTATTCTAATTAATTGTCTAAATTCTTTCTTTGATTGTAACTAGAGGTCAAAAACCAATATAATACTGGAAGAGTAGCGGTTTCTCTAAATGAGTTTCTGTATACATCGATGTGTGACAAGGCATCATCAACAAGAAACCTTGGCAAGCAAGGATTGGCCGTGTTGCCGAGAATAAAGATCTTTACCTTGAAATCTTTGGTAAGTAAATCATCAAAACTTGGTCTAAAAGATAGTTAATAACAATGGATTTAACGTTTAATTTTGGATTTGATTCCCGTTATAATTTATTGGAATCAGTATCGAGATCAGGAAAGCATACTAGATGTTTCAAAAGCAAATCGAGGCTTCAGGTATGTTAATCAACATGATTTTGTTTGATTTCTTGCTTTTTCTATAAATTGAAATAATAGTATTGAATTTGAGTCTGAACTTTCCAATCTAAACACCAATTTAGGGGTTATATCTAGCAACAAAGTTACAACAACTATAAGAAAAAAAAATAGAAACTATAGTATCCATTGAAACTTTACAACCAGTCTCATGCTAATAATCTTTTATCTTTATGTTTCAGGTTCTAGACTTATAATCCTTTGGGTCAAATTATCACGAGACGTACCAGCATATGTAAGTTATCTGACCTAATTGAACTTGGTTTTCTTAGTTTCAAATATACTGTTTGTTTTATTTCTAGGTTTTTATATTAACTGAATTTTTTACACAAGTGAAAATGTGGCTGAACTTTCCAATCTACACAATATTAGGATGATGTCAATGGTAGGGTGGAGTCTGAAGGAGAAGACAAGGTTAGATTGAAGTTCACAAAGAGGCCAAAGCTAAGAAACCTTATAGGGAAAACGGTGATGTAAAACTAGAACTTGATTATGTTGTGTAAATGAGTGTGAGAGGGAGGTATTGTGGGGTTGATGTTGTTAAACACACAAAAAAAATTAAGCAAAAGATATTGATAACAAGGACAACGAACATGTGGGGAGAGTAGCCACAAACAGGTATATAGTGGATAAGAGAGGTGAAAAGTATTATGAGTGTATTGTGCTAAGGATTTTATATTACAAAAATTGTATATAATGAGAAGAAAGATGAGAGTAAAGTAGAAGTTCTCACCATTAGCATTTAACATCTGCATTTACTAGCTATTATGTTTATACATGTAATTAGGTTAGGTGGATTGCTCGAGTCTCCAACCACGAATATGAACCTAATAGGTGCTTTTAAACTTCGAACAAACCGTTATTTTTAAAGTCAAAATAGATCTTAAAAATAAGAATTTAGAAAGAAAAAAAACTGAAAACATTATATAACATTCATACTATTTTCTAAATATTTTTTTACATTTACAGTGATTGTATGTTACGATTGATCTTAAAAATAAGAATTTAGAAAGAAAAAAAAACTGAAAACATTATATAACATTCATACTATTTTCTAAATATTTTTTTTACATTTACAGTGATTGTACGTTACGATTGTATGTTACGTTTAAAGTTCAAACCATATTTTGGATAATGTTATTTTTGAGTCACGTCGAGATATTTTTTACCCGTAAAGATCGGATTAGATAAAGGTACCAAAAATTTAAGAGTACACGATCTGTATCCATCCCTTAGCAGACAGGTTTGACACGTTTGCCAATTTTATTTAGATCATTTGGTTCAGAAAGTTTTAATTTTTTGGCGGCTTTTTATATTATTTGATTATTCAAGTTTTTAACGATTGCTAATTCGGTTGACATTCGATCCAGATTTTTTATCATGTCAATCCAAAGCTCATGGCGAGACGATTATTAGTCTAAAACATTCTTAAACTAATATAGGTTTGTATTATAAATATTATACCAAATAAATGAATTTATAAATATAATCCCGTATGTACGTATGGATCCATGGTCAATAATTTTCACAACTTAAAATAAAATTCTTCTAACCCATATTTTTTAAAAAATCAGCCTAAATGAAATTATAACTATATATATATGTATATTAAACATTCAAATGGAGAATCATGTTTTTTGTCTAAATTTCTCAGCAAAAATTTATTAATAACATTATTATATGAGTAATTCTGTAAAAGGAAATGGTTATGGGACATAAAATTTCTAACAGGATAGATCGGGACGAGACAGAATGGGATGCGACGGGACGAGATTTAACACCCCGTAATAAAATTACTTTAACATTTTTAACAAACACGGATTGTGCTTGATTATTATAGATGGATTGCAAAAAAATGTATATTAGCTACGGGTTGCAGTATTCTACATATACACCAAAATATTGACAAAACACCATAAAAGAGTGGCAACCTAATTTTTATGGAATATATTAATATTATATAATTAAAATTTTACAACCTAAAAATGTTTATTATTTGATTGAATATATGTTTTATCAGTGTTTTTTATTTTACTAATTAAGTATATATACTGAAATAGTATAAGTAAACTGAAACGGGTAATTCAAATATTGAAAAACAATATATTGATCAATGTTTTTTTTTTAAAAAGAGAGACATAAATTTTAAATAAAAGTACAAATCAGAAAATATTGGTAGATAAATTCAATTGTCAAGTTTCCACTAATTTAGATAAGGATTGACAAGAATTTATCTATAGTGTTTCCACTAATTTAGATAAATTAAAATTTTGAGAAAATTCCAGTTTATTTATGGTATTAAGACGAGAAAGAGTATATGTAAACTGAAACGGGTAAATTTGTAACAACCCGTCCCGTGGACCCCACTAGCCAACCCGCTAGCTTGCCCCCATAGGCCCAAAGCTGGCCCTGCAGGGCATCGATCCTAACCCCTCACTGGGCAGATGGAACTATTCATCCAAATCCACAGTAGGTTATTGGTGTACCAGGCGTTCCTCGAACCCTGGTCCCCACCCTTTAACAACCTTCCCACAGGACAAGCTGTCACCAATTGTCCTGTGGGAAGGTTGTTAAAGGGTGGGGACCAGGGTTCGAGGAACGCCTGGTACACCAATAACCTACTGTGGATTTGGATGAATAGTTCTATCTGCCCAGTGAGGGGTTAGGATTGATGCCCTGCAGGGCCAGCTTTGGGCCTATGGGGGCAAGCTAGCGGGTTGGCTAGTGGGGTCCACGGGACGGGTTGTTACAAAATTCGAATAATAAAAAATAATATATTGAATAGTTTTTTTTTTAAAAAAAGGACATAAAATTTAGATTAAAGTACAAAATAAAAAATATAGATAGATGAATTCAAGTATCAAGCTTTCACTAATTTGGATAAGGATTTACTATACGACAGGTAATTAACGACTTTGGAACAAGAACTTTAAAAATTTTGGTATTTTTGAAAATATTTTTGAAAATTATAATTTTTTGGATAATTTCAACTAACTAAATACAAAAAATCATCAGAGAACTCATGTATCCCATCTAAATTCTTACCCAATCTCTTTTAGTAAATATTGTTTAACGAGTAATTATTTAAAAGAGAACGAACATAAGACATAATATTATGATGGATACGGAACGAGACGGGATGAGACGAGAATGGATGAGACAAGACGAGATGAGACGGGATGAGAGGTGATGAGTTGGGAAGTGAGGAGATGGAACGGGACTGGACGTGTTTCCAGTTCCAGAGTAAATACGTTTATGTTTAATTTAAATGAAAATACTATAGCATCCGTGTACGCACATGTACTATAGCACCCGTGTTAATATAATTTTACTCATTTACGAATTTAAAATTTATATGAAAAAATTTTGTCCCGTGCTACAGCACGGGTTACTACCTAGTATTAAATTAAGGATGCAAATAGTTGCACTAAATTAATAAGTTGAAAGAGTTGAACAAATATTCAACTCACTTTTTACCTTTTGAGATGAATAAGTTGAAAGAGTTGAACAAACGTATTCAACCCCTTCAACTCAAAAAGTTGAAAAATTGAACAAATTACAAAGGAAAAATGTTCAACTCATTCATCCATTATTTTGCAGATGAAAGTTGAATGGTGTTTAACTTTTTTTTTTTCAACTCAAAATTTTCCAACCATTCAATCTTATACAACCATTTGCACCCTAAAATAGATCACACAAATTTTTCGCAATCCACATAGGTAGATTTACAACATCAGAATAAAAACTACAACCCATGATTTCCAATGGAACAAGATTATGAGCTTCTTGGTTATTAGTTATCATTACAACGATTTATATGTAGAAAGCAAACTTCGTTAAACTTAGAGGCCCAAAACTTGATACCATGAAATATTCCTGCGATATCATTGTTAGTACCGGAATTAGCACCTCCAACATACCGATCTAAACCCGTTAAAGGAATCGGTTATCTAAACCGAGAGCTCGACCTAAGTTTGGACTTTGTCTCTGAAGGCCCAGTAACACCGAGAAGCCCATGGACGAGGTGACAAACCGGCACTTCAACTCGCCCTACGGCTGACCTAGCAAGAAAGGAAGGACTTTCCTAATCAGTTCGCCTGTAATTAGGAAAGTCAATATATTCAGTATATCCTCGAATATATTCAGTAGATCTTTGAATACCTATAAATAGAGGGCAATCCTCTCATTGTAAGATCATCCAATTATTAATACAAAAACCCTAACCTTCTTCTTCAAGAAATCATAACCCCTCTTTATTTTCTAGCTTTAATCCATTATTTTAGAGAGAGATCCTAAGTGAATTTGTTCTCCACTCAAACAAATTCATTGTGTGAATTCTAGATTCAACAATCATCATTTCATTTAAGTACAAATTCAAGAAAACGAAAAAAAACAGACACTTCTAACGAAAACAAACGCATCCCAACTGACTGCCCGTCCGATCCCTTGCTAGTATAAAAAAAATGTAACTGATGTTACTGTTCTCCTCTTTATAAAAAAATGTATGTGGCGACGAAGTTTGTAATCAAACCCAATTATCTTACAGACTATATAGGTGGCTGAGTAAAACAAAAAAAAACAAAACAAACTTGCAGATTAATATTTATTTGTTTTTTTAGTTAACTATTATACTTATTAAAACTGATCCAACTTCCGAATTATGTTTGATATAAACGTTCCAACTTACAAATAATATTCAAACAGAAAGACCCAACCCCACAAACGATTCTTATATTAAGAATGACCGGAATTGTCAATTATACAAAGATGACTACAAATAGTATATTTAGTATTCATAAAAAAAAAAAAATCTTAAGAGTGACCCATGGTTTGGTTTAATACTTTAATATATTGATTTATGCCACCCATATTCAAATTATTTTCATTTTCTCATAGATATCTTTCTAAAACACTTCTGTTATCGATCACATGACACATGCCATCTATAATGGACAATACTTGGATTATAATTTTGTTCTAATTATAAAATCTAAACCATAACCATCTCATTTGTAAACTCAAATCGACATATAATTTTGTTCTAATTGTAAAATCTAAACTTTAACCATCTCATTTGTAAACCCAAACTGACATATAATTTCGTTCTAATTGTAAAACCTGAACCCTAACCATCTCATTTGTGAACCCAAACCGACATATAATTTTGTTCTAATTGTAAAATCTAAACCAAGCCAATATTTAACTTTCCTTAATTAAAAGTATACATAATTTGTTTCCTTGATTTGTTTTGCTTTTTAATTTAATTTTGATTTATTTTTTAATAAAATATTAGATAGAACATTCTGATTGGTTGAGAGAGGAGGGGGTGAGGGGTGAACCTAAGTATTTTTCCTTTATTAAATGCAATATATCTATACTAATATTTTTACAGCAGTTTTTGCTCAAAAATATGTTTATGAAAACATTTACCATTGAATGTCATTTAATGCTTATATTCATATCCAAACAAGTTTAGTTAATTCTTTCTACTATCCTTATAACCAAACATAATTAAATATTTTAAATATTTATATATATAATATTCTGTAATTAATATAGATATTTAGAATATTTATTCCATATTAAAAAATGTATTCTCCTATCATCTTTTTTTTTTCTATTTTAAAATTGAAATGTAGTGAATCATCATATAATACATTAAGTTAATAAAAATGTGTATTTTTTCCTCTATATATTGTGATTTGATTTTTTTTTAAACGAACATATATTACTCAATTAATATAAAAGTGTGTGTTCAACATACATATAGTAAATTTACCATCTATAGTAAATTATAGAATTTTATAACTTATAACTAATATATCTAACCTTAATAAAAAGTTTAAAATTATGAATATTTAAACATATTAAATTTTCAAAATAACACAAACGAGTTATATTACATGACGGTTATATAAGATTACATGATTGAATTGATAATACTAAAAAATAAAATATCATTAGTATGATACGTCGATACGGTTTAAATCTTTATTTTACTATTTTAACAACACTAGTATAAAATATGTCGAATCAAACTAATTTAATTAAGATTGTATTAAAAAAAAGTGTTGTGTGGTATACCCCGAATTATATAGTAAATTACTAAAATTAACAAAAAATATATTAGCAAAATTAGTATTAACAAAATAAAAATAAAAAAACTTGTCAGGCGGTACCCCGTGGATCATAATCTAGTTGTAATTATAGTATGTGTTATTGGAGCCATGTTCTTTCCTTTTTATTTGTATAATCTACCTTTTTGTCTTTTTGAGCATGTGTCTCCCAAACACTACTTAATTACCTAACATATGTGTACCATATATTTTCATCTATTAGTTTCTTGTAGTTTTGATGACATTGTGATGGCCTTTTGAGGGCTGTTCTATCACAATCGAACAGTTTACAGTGATATGTTTGCGCCAATTTTTGAGCTTTCGATGCCTCAGACTATATTCGTGCAAGACTCGGGTTGTGTAATGCATTGATACTTTCACTCAGTTTACTCTAGAAATTGAATACTTTTTGTGCTCACCCTTTTGGTTCTCTCTCTTTTTTTTTTTTTTCTAATAAAGAAACCTTCAATATGGCCATATTGTTGTGTCCTTTTTACGAGTTATGACCCACTCAGAGTCAAAATGCCAAGCAACCCTACATACATATATATATAGGAGTAAACGTCTCAAAACTCCCTAAAAAAATTTGATAAATCTCTTATCTCCCTCTCTATTCTTCATACCCTCACTTTTTTTAATAAGAGATGGTGAGACGATTTTAGCCTTCTAATTTCATTGACTTAAATTAAAATTTTTAAATAAAAAAACATATCCAGCTCTCGTTTTCGACCCGATAAACCCACTCGAAACCCACCTGGTTACTCACGTCTCAATCCAGCCGCCGGCGATTCTTCCGTCGTCGGAGCTCCTACCGCTGTCGTTCTTCACCAACTCGAGTTGAATCAAGTTGTTCTTCAAAATGCAGGTGCGTTACTTCTCATTTGAGTAGCTTTTGGTTGAAATTGTTTTTGAATTGTAAATTTAGAAATTCAATTGGATTTAGATCGAGGAAAGCTTAGCACATTGGGTGTTTTACAAAGGTTTATTGGTCGATTGAGCTATCTATTAGATAAGAAAGGGATTTGGCTTTCAATTTCAGTGAATTAACTCGATTAGAACTCGTCTACCATTCAATTCGATTTTGATAGGAGAGAGAAGGTGGTGAAACTGGTAATACTGGTATATTTAGTAAAACTAGTAAAACTAGTAGTAGTACTAATTATGATTTTTTTATATTGGTTGGTTTGGCAGGATACAATATGCGAGAACGTCAGCCTACATTTTAAATATGAAGGACGCATGTAGTATAATGTTCAAGAGGAATTTAACATTGTTGATGTTAAAAGCAAGGATACAGAGGAAGCTTGGGTTTGTTGAAAGTAACGTTCAGTTGCAGCTGAGCTACAAGCCACTACTGGTAGAAACATTGGAGCATTGTGAGCTTAATGATGATGAGGATGTTAATGTTTATCTTGACTCCGTTAATTATGAGAAGCAAAGATGTATGTTGTTTGTGAATGTCATCCCTTCTGAGCCTCAGCCTGAGCAAGTTCCCATAGTGCCCATAGTGCCCATAGTGCCCACAGTGCCCATAGTGGACCAAAGTTCTGTTGGTATGAACTATGAAAACCAACATGCGAAGGATGGTGAAATCGGACCTAACGCCATTGTTGTCTACGTAGGCAAAGAAAAGGCTGTAGAGGGTGATTCTAATAAAGAGGGTGAAGCTGAATCACGTGATGAAGGTGATGAATATACTGAGCCACGCCCTGTTGTAGAACCGTGTAAGTATATTGAACCATGGGATGATGGTTTGGATCTGACTAAACTTCAAGAATTTCCAAACAAGAAGGCATTGCAAGATGTGGTGGATAGAGCTTCATTCGCTAACTGTTTTAGTTTTGAAATAGTAAAGTCGGACAAGGTGCGTTATGTGGTCAAATGTCCTAAAGAAGGATGTAACTGGGGTTTACGAGGTGGTAGGATTCGAGGTACAGATATTTTCTCGATTAGAAGGCACAACAAGATGCATACATGCTCTCGGGCTAGTCAAAGTTCAAGCAATAGTAAGAGGCAAGGCACTCCACAATTAGTTGCTTCTCTTTTACATGGTGATTATCCATGGCAAATGGAAACTCCACCTCCGAAAATTATCATGGATCTTGTCAAGACAAAATTAGGTGTTGATATATCATATTCCACGGCGTTGAGAGGGAAAAATCAAGCTGTTACTGATTTGAAAGGTAGCCCAGAAGAAAGCTACAAGATGCTGCGATGTTATCTGCACATGTTAGAGAAGGTTAATCATGGTACAAGATCATATGTGCATTGCAATGAGAATAATAAATTCATGTACTTGTTCATAGCTTTGGGAGCTAGCATTGAAGGATTTAAAGTCATGAGGAAAGTTATAACTATGGATGCATAAGCTGTGGGCAATTGCATATTGCAGGACAATTTATTTAGTACCTGATAAGTCTCGATGGGATGTCCTAGATGACGTCCAAGATATGGAGATCATACCTCCGAATCGGAAAATAAGAGGGGGAAGAAAGAAAACAAAAAGGTATGCATCTGCTGGGGAAAAACGACCAAAAACTCGACCTAGGACGCAGAATAAAAGGCGCCGGAGACAAGGACTCCAATGGTTGTTATTTGGAGATAATGTTCATGTTTGATTCACCTCTTCATGTATCAATTGTGTTTGGTTTGAAACTTAATGTAAAACTTGGTTTGAAACTTAATTTGAAACTTAATTTGAAGTCTATTAATATTTTCTTCTTTCAAAATATGTTTATATGAGAGAGTAGAACTGGCAGAACTAAGATAAAACTGGTAAAAATAATAAAATTGGTACTACCTAAAATCAATAAGAGATTTGTATAATACATATTGTATAGTATAAATGTTCTACATAGGTTTCTACTATAAATGAATAATTTTCGAAAATACACCAATTTTAATTTATTTATTGAAGAATCTCAACAAGTGTTTCCTTACACTTTTAATGTACTTTGTAAATAATTACCAAGTAAGCATGAAAAAGTTATAGAATTATAAGTTTTAACTTATGAAGTTGCAAAAAGCTTGTAATTGTATGTTAGTTAAGTTTAATCAACTGTAAAACTAAAAAAAGTAATGCTAAGGTTTAGTAAAACTAATTAAACTGAGAAACCTCTAAAGTACAACTATTTGCAAGTTTAGTGCAACCGCATTACTCGGTAAAACTGTGTGTGAACACGCAGTGTGAACGCACATATCTTTTACACCTGGCCAGAATTGCGTTTTTTCTTTCTTTTTTGACGATAGCATTGCGTTTTTCTTTCTTTCTTTCTTATTTTATCTTCACTCCAGCTCATTCTCAGCCATTCATTCATTTTCTTCTTCGAAACCTAAAGTACACCGAGTCCTCCTTCTCTCATCTTCAAAGTCGAAGATCCTAGATCTATTTCTCTCCTTCTCAAACTATGGAACAATTTGAGGCCGACCCATACTATGCTGATCAGAAGAAGGCGAGGAAGTTACAAGCATGGCGAGAAGCCATAGCCGATGGTGATTTTGGCATGCCTCGAATTTGTCCATGTGGCAAACAAATCGTCAATGAGATCTCTCCAACAGAAACAGAGAAAAAGAGATGGTTTACTTGCGTTAAGTATAAGGTAAATTAAATTTAATCAAATACAATTGAGATACCTGAGTATGATGTCTGTTCGTTGATATATTTTGCAGGATGATGGATTGCACATGCGGAAAAATTGGGCTGATGCAATTGAAGAAGAAACCCAAACCTTAAGGAAAGATGTTGATAACCATTGGGAGAGATTGAAGGAATTTGAACCCATCATACTAAGATCTATAATTTGCAGATGGAGCTTAAGGAGAAGAGTGACGAGATTGCTAAACTAAAGGAGGAGTTGGCGTTGCTTACCACTCGAGTCGATCTCCTTGATAGGTTGTGTTTCGATTGATATTATCTGAGTCGATCTCATTCTACGTTGGTTTAAAACTTGTTGAATCAGATTCTGTTTCTTATCTTTTCCTTGAATTCTCTTGTTGAATCAGTTTCTTATCTTTCATGTGACTTCTCTTGTTTAATCATGATGTTCTTTGTGACTTCTAGGATTATGCCTCCTTGAATTGAATCATGTTCTATATTTTTCTTATATGAATTCTCTAGTTTTTGTTTAGTTTTACGTAGTTTTACCATAAATACGAACGGAAAATCCAAGAAAATAACGTAGTTTTACATAGTTTAACTAGTAATACCATTACCAATCGCAAATCCAACAAAATAACGAAGTTTTACATAGTTTTACTAGTACTACGATGACAAATCAAAGAAAATAACATAGTTTTACTACTTCTTAGACCTTTTTCTCTTCGTCCCTCTCCCTCCTTCTTGCGAAGTACTCGGTTGCTCATCATCTACAGGCGCCTGACATGAAACCAAATTTTGTTAACACCTTCTAGTATTATCAAGTATTACTACAGTATTACGATTACCTTTGGTTTCTCTTGCTCTTTCACATATACTTCCAACGGTTCGATCCTTTTTTCAAGCCCATCAATCTTCGCCGAAATGTTATCGAACTGGGTTTTCATATCCTGCTTCATGGTCCTTAGAAGATCCACCAACTCAATAGTATCTTCTCTCGGTTGTTCATTGCCGTCTATTTCCTCATTCGCATCGTTTTGTTCCAAACGAGAAGCCACATCGGCTGTGTACATCTCCTCCAAAAGTACAGGTAGTCCTCTACGAATGCGCCACATCCAATTGTCAACTACGACATCATGGGTATCGTCTTCCTCAGCTTCTTCCATGATTAAATCGAGAAGAAGAATTTCTTCATCAATATGAGGGATCACACTAGCAATTGCCTGTGTAAACGACCTACTTTAGATACATTACAAACCAATTTATTCAAATGATTAATAATGGCAATTGCTAGGATAACTAACCGTTGTTGTACCAAGTGTATTTCCTATATTCTTTAGAGGAAACCTTTCTGACTGGTATTCTTAAATTTCCTCCTGCACATCCTAGGACAACTTGCATCCGCCTCAGGAACTTGGTCAACGTAAGTGTTCGCCAAAATTGGAACTGCCTCAAATAGTAAAAACTATACAACACCAAAAAAAAAAACTAAAATCAGCTTCACTTATAAGAAATATCAAAAATGAGAAAACTTCAAATTTTAAACTAACTAACCTCCAATGGAATACAGAAACCTGGAACAGGCCAGTTCACATTCTCTTTATGCACGACCCCATTAAAATGTGACATTGTATGAGAAATCTCTTCAAGCATGTTCTCGAATGATAATCTCCCCCAAGGAAAAGACACACAAAAACCTAGATCATTCACTGCTCTTACAACAAAATCATCGATACCCATGGCATCTCTCCCCGAGTCTTTTGTATAGCCTACAATGATGCTTCCTAAAAAGTAGAGAACCGCCATCTTCAACCTATCACGAGTACCATTGGGTTGCATTACCATTAGCTTTCCCCTCACATCTTGAAGTGTAATCTTTTTTTTTCGTAAAAAATACTTCCTTCGAAACTCGATACCGCCGGCTTCCTTATAATCAAGTGGATAACACCGACAATCTAATCCAGACATCAAAGCATGTTCTCTCAGACCATACCGGATTGGAACACCATTCACAACAAACCATGCTTCCTTCTTTTTTTCGATTTTAGCCGTTCGAAGTAAGAGCAACCACATTCCCATAAGCTTGTGGTTTGGTTCCCTTGGCATGTGGAAAATGTGCTTGAATTGTGGATGTTTCTCAAACCAATCCCTCTCAGAACTAGTCAGTGAGTGCTCTAATTTATCCAGCGTTTCCAAAGTTTCTAAAATATGACACCTTGTCGATAGCTTGATTTTCTTGTTGTACTGACTAGAATTGAAGTGCATTCCTAAAGGTTGCATCGCTTCTGTTTCCTCCTCCGATTCCTGCAAAAATATTAGTTTTACATGAGTTATACCAGTTATACAACATCTAGTTGTACCAGTTCTACTAGTTCTACACCACCTAGTTGTACCAGTTCTACTAGTTCTACATCCAATAGTTGCATCAGTTCTACTAGTTCTACACCCAATAGTTGCACCAGTTCTACCAGTTCTACTTGATCGATTTCAAATTCCAATGAGTTTTCATATTCCGAACGAATGACACAGACTTGTTGTACTTACATTTGCATCGTTGTCCTCCTCGTGCTCCATCTCACTTTCGCTTGTACTCCTTCTCGAGTTACCTGCCGAGTTTGAACTTTCCTCCTTATCTTCTTCTTCTTCTTCTTCTTCTTCTTCTTCTTCTTCTTCTTCTCCTTCATCGTCTTTTTCTTCCGATTCTTCTCCTTCATCGTTTTCTTCTTCCCCTTCAGCGTCTTTTTCTTCCCCTTCTTCACCTTCTTCTCCTTCATCATTTTCTTCTTCCCCTTCATCGTCTTTTTCTACCCCTTCTTCACCTTCTTCTCCTTCATCGTTTTCTTCTTCCACTTCATCTTTTTCTTCTTCCCCTTCATCGTTTCCTTCTTCTTCTCCATCACTTGATTCCACAGAAGTAGATCTCTCGTTATCTCCTCCTTCTTCATCATCTTCTTCTCCATTACTTGATTTCGGAGTAGCGGATTTTGCTTTCTCTACTTCGTTCGCATTTTCTCTTCCAACCACCGGATTGGGTTCCTCCAAAACTCGACTTTTACTTTCTTCCGCCACCGTACTCAAAGCTCTCTCTCCTCCTACTGTCGCCGGACTCAAACCCGACACACCTACTTCCGGCGAATCGGATTTTGCTTTCGAACCACCATCTCCTTCTGAGATCTTCTTCTCTTTCAAACGCTCACTCCTCCTCACACGACCCCCCCTTGTTTTCACCATCTTCTTACTCTATTTTTGGTTGATTGAATGAAAACGAGAAAACCCTAGTTCATTTAGTTTTACCCAAATCGATTCGAATTTCCCGAAGAAAGAGAAGAGTGACGAGAGAGAGAGCAGTTTTAATTTACAGTTTTAAAAAAAAAAAAAAACCGATTCAGTTTTTTTTTGGGTCTTAGATCCGATTCAGTTTTTTGGGTGGATACTACCCAGGTAATTTTCGTAAATATCTAAGTTTTCTATGGACAAGAGTGTAAAACAACACATTCTCAATTTAAAAAAAAAAATCAAAAACAAATGCCAAAAAAGAGAGGGACTTTTGAGATTGTCAGAAATGTTTTAGGGAGTTCTGAGACAAAAACTCATATATATAGATCATCGTTTGACCTATTCCTTTTAAGGAAAATCGCTATTTTCATACCCCAACTAAGGGGGTATGTTGAATTCATACCCCAACTAAGGAGGTATGTTGAATTCATACCCCAGCTATAGCATTGAGCAAATCCATACACAAGGTTAAGTAAAATTCAAATTGGCTGCACCAACTCGACAAGATCATTGTGGCTTTTGTCTACTATGTAATATTTGTGTAATGCGTTAGATTGATTAATGAATGAATGGATTTGTTAAGTGTTTTTGTTGTTAACTATGTTAAGATTAACATAAAACTTCAATAAGTTTTGATTAGATTAAAACTAGAAGCCATGTTTTGAGTACAACAAAAAATTTGAAATTCACCGAAGTACACCATAAACTACCATGAGATTACCACAAAAACTTTCAATCTCATCGGACTAAAACAAAAAATTTCCATCCATCCCCTCCTTCTATTCAGTTCCTTCATTCCATTCATACACTACAAAATAACATGTGAAAACCTGAGTGATGATAATGAAGCTATTAATAAGCAGAAGTTTGATCAATAAAAAGACTCACCATTAATCATTCTGAGATTGCTGGCTTGGTCCTTTGCTTGGTGCTTGACTAAATCCTTGGCTTTGTCTTTGGCTTGGTTCTTCACCAGTTTTCTTCTTCTTCCACCTTCTACCAACAACTCCGAGAGCCGGACAAGTTCTAGTATTATGACCGACGGTACTACACCGGCCACAACGACTATCTCGTCCAGCTTTTGAAACTTTGATTCTCTTCTCCGGTTGTTCTTGTTCTCTTTTTCCTTTTGACTTCTTCTTTGGAGACTCATTCTTGCCCTTCTTTCTTTTTTTCTGTCTTCTTGGGACCTTTTGTAACTTCTCGTGGTGGTGGTTGAATCCTAGGCTCTTGAGATCTTATCCAAAAACCAATGCCATTAACGGCTGAGATCGACTCAGAGTAAATCTTGACATTTTTTGATGCCAAGTACCAATCACAGTTAACATAATCCTCAGGATTGTGCTTCTTGGTCAGTATAACTCTTAAAAAATGGTGGCAAGGGATCCCTGTCATACTCCATCTTCGACATGCACATGTTTTTGCATTCATATCCACCTTGAATCCATGCTTATTTTCAAGAACCTCATACTGCCCATTTCCACAATGAATTCCCTGACAATACTTTCGCAACCTCTCTTCCTCCTTGATGGTGTTGGAGACTTTGAGAGTGTATTTCCCTTGACGTTTCATAGCCTTCTTAAGCCTCACATCTATACGGATCATAGTTTGTCTTCTTATTATCTCCAACATCTCCACTAATGGCATCTCCCGAGCTTTATTGATGGCATTGTTGTATGACTCAGAAAAGTTGTTATAGACATCATCACAACTTGATTTGCAGCCAAAAACGAAGCTCTCTCTTTTGTTTCTCAAAACGACGATATTTCATACGTAGCTTCCACGTATGCAGCCGTTAACGGTCAGATAACACCATTACGCATTATGTATGTTACTACACCATTTATCGAGTTTGGGCAGCTAATTTGAATTTTATTTAACTTTGTGTAGGGATTTGCTCACTTTCGAAGCTGGGGTATGAATTCAACATACCCCCTTAGCTGGGGTATGAAAATACCGATTTTCCTTCCTTTTAAAGAATAAGTGAAACGACCGACCCATTTTTTTCTTTTTTAAATAATAAATAGTAAATATAATATATTAAAATAAACTACAGCTAGTGGTCCCATTCCACTAACCACCTAACCACAACACAATCAACAGCGGAATAACATAATCAATAAATGTCCAATAAAACAATAACCAATAACCAAATAAATAATATCCAGCATTAATTCCAAACAGCATAAATCAAATAACCAGCAATCCTAACAATGCTCTACGACTCAATTCTAGCAACCTAACAATGCCAGGTAACCATTCAATCAAGTCCCTAGAACATCCTCCTCTTCATTGCCTTTGATTCCACGATCACACTTTGCCTTTACCTGCACCACAAACACAAATTGAGATGCATGAGTATTTTATAAACACTCAGTGAGGCAATCCTCCCATCTACTGGGCTATACACACAAGCAATAAGATCTCTACATACCACAAACAACAATCAATAAAACAAACCAGGCAATATACAAGCATAACAACGATCCATCGTAGCTGAAAGAAGGGTGTCGACCGACACCAGATGGTGCCGATCGACACTAACAATCTGGTGTCGACCGACACCATACTGGTGTCGACCGACACCATACTGGTGTCGACCGACACCCTACCCGACACTCCCGAAAACCCTAGTTTGTGTCGACCGACACCTCCACATGGCATTGACCGACACTCGCCAAAGTCCCGAGCCGTCCTCGCGTTGGTGTCGACCGACACCCCAACTGGTGTCGACCGACACTGTTGCCGAGCAGCGAATTCCTTCGATCAGAAACTCCGAATCTCGCCTCCAATCTTCTCCAATCCGCTCCTTGCACTCCCAGAAGCCAAACCCAGCCACAACAGCGACGAAATACCATAGGGAACTCAAAGAAACAACCACATAAGCACCAAATCACATGAAATCTAGAGATCTTAGCTTAGATAAGCCATGGTCATGCACTCACCTCTTTCAAGAAGATTCTGACCAACAAGAACGAATTTCCTCACTCCTAGCAAGCTTCTAACACCTTCCCAGCCTTAGATCTCCCAAGAACAGCAAGGAATCTCTCAATCTCTTCCCAAAAGCTCAAGAACACTCTCTCTTTTGATTTTCTCTCAAAAACGGCGAATAACACAAAATAACACGACCCTAGGTCGTTTTCTACCTCTAAAAACTCGATTTTAGGGATTCCCCAAACTAACCACGCAAACCGGACAATTAAAATTGAACCGGCCAAACCGGCCACAGCTGGTGTCGATCGATGCCTCACTAGAAGGTGTCGATCGACACCCTTACCAAATTACCAAAAATTGGTTTGCGGGTGTTACAATTCTCCCCCACCAATCTAGATTCGTCCTCGAATCTAGAACAACCATCAGTCAAGGGCTCCCGTGCAACCGTCTCCACGGCCCGCACTCCTCCGACCGAGCTACAGAAGGTCACCTCTAGGCGATAGACTCACATTCCAGGCGTCATTTGCTCTTGACTTTTTGGACTTTCCTTTACTCCTAGGCCTAAACCTTGAGTTTTTTTTATTGGCTCCTCATCAGACATAAGTCTGCATGCCAAAATATATAAGGAAAAGTCCAAACTCGTCTCTCGGGTTGCCACCCTACAGCGCGCCCCCGGATCGTCATCCAAAGTCGATATACCAACCATACTCCCGAGCCACAAAGTCTCTGAATATGGCAGTACTAGGAGAACCTAAGTCCCCCAAGAGTTGCGAGCAAACGATTCTGAACACGTCTGAGTCCTATCCCTATCCAGGTTTCCTTCCCGTGGCTCGCGTAAAACATCTCAATGTCCTACCAACCACATATCCCCTCACCGGGATACCCCATGACCACACAAGGATCATCTTCACGCCACAAAGGCCATCTGTCCCGAAGGACCGTCTGTCCCGAAAGACCATCAGTCCCGAAGGACCGTCTGTCCCGAAGGACCATCAGTCCCGAAAGACCGTCTGTCCCGAAGGACCATCAGTCCTGAAAGACCGTCTGTCCCGAAGGACCATCAGTCCCGAAAGACCGTCTGTCCCAAAGGACCATCAGTCCCGAAAGACCGTCTGTCCCGAAGGACCGTCACAAAGACACTCTGGCTAAACAGCCCGCCACAAAGGCCACACCCAAGCCCCTCCAAGGCTCTCCACCGCTAAAATGGACAAATTCCAACTCCCAGAAAACTTTCCATATTTAGCACTTCCCATTTTTGGAAACTTTCCACTTTTGGAAACTACTATTTCAGGAAACTTTCTTCCAAACCCCGCCTCACGGAAACTTTGTACCCCGAACACCACCTCATCTTGTTACTGAGTCACACAACCAACCACCCCAAGCGACCGAGTAACAAGAGAGATGGGCTGGAATACTCCATTCCCGCTCCATCCACGGATTATAGATGGTACCAGGCTAAACAAGCTTAAGTCGCGGCTTGCTTCTCATACCACTTCTTGAACCTTGCCTTCATCTTTGCCTCAGGCTCCCAAGTCTGCTCCTCAACACCATCACAGTCCCACAGGACTCTCATCAAAGGAATCTTCTTCTTCCGAAGTTCCTTGATCCTCCTCTCGAGAACCCTCACTGGTCTCGCCTCCAAAGTCATGTTAGGCTGAAGATCCTCAGGAATCTTAGCCAACACCTCCTCTCCCTCACGGAGACACTTCCGCAACATAGACACATGGAAAACCTTATGGAATGCACGCATCACCTCAGGTAACTCCAATCTATATGCCACTGGTCCAACCCGCTCAATCACTCTGAAAGGACCCATATACCTCGGACTCAACTTAGTCTCTGACAATGACCTGTTCGGACCCCGCAACATGGCCATCTTGAGGTACACTCTGTCTCCTACCTGAAACTCAAGATCTCTCCTCCTCCTATCTGCATAACTCCTCTGCCTATCCTGAGCCTCCTTCATGTTCAGCTTGAGAACCCGAATCTTCTCTGAGGTCTCCTGAACAAAACTAGCACCAAACATGCTCCTCTCCCCCACCTGAGTCCAGCATAATGGTGTACGACATGGCCTCCCATACAAAGCCTCATAAGGAGCCATCTTAATACTCGCCTGATAGCTGTTGTTGTAAGCAAACTCTACCAGGTTCAGGTGATCTGCCCAATGGCCACCCCAATCCAACACACACATCCTCAGTAAATCCTCCAGCGTCTGGATCGTCCTCTCTGACTGTCCATCAGTCTGGCGATGATAAGATGTACTCATATGCACCTTAGTGCCCATCTCTGCCTGAAATGCCTTCCAGAACACCGAAGTGAACTTAGAATCCCTATCAGACACAATGCTCGCTGGCACCCCATGCAACCTGACTATCTCCCTCACATACTTCTTAGCCAAGACATCAGTCTTCTTAATGGCCAGAAAATGTGCTGACTTAGTCAACCGGTCAACAATGACCCAGATAGCATCAAAGGTCCGTGACACTGGCAAGCCTACCACAAAATCCATGGTGATCATATCCCACTTCCACTCAGGAATGGGTAAACTCTTCAGTAACCCGCCAGGAACCTGATGCTCAGCCTTCACTAGCTGACACACATCACACCTCGAAACCCAACTAGCTACATCCTTCTTCATCCCGACCCAATGATAGTACCTCTTGAGATCACGATACATCTTAGTCGCTCCTGGATGAATAGACAACTTACTCGCATGAGCCTCTCTCAGAATCTCCTGCCTCAACTCCTCATCCTTGGGCACACACACACGACCGTGCACCAAGATAGTACCATTATCTGAGACCTGATACTCTGAATCCACATCCTTAGAGGCATTCACCAGCCCCAAATCCTTCTCCTGAGCCAACCGCACTCTACTCAGAAGATCTGCTCTATCTACTGCTTCCAAACCCAACGGTTCCTGTGAAACAGCACACAAGCTCAAAGCACTGATCTCCCCTACTAGAGACTCGATCTCCTGCTCTTGAGCCGAAGCTACCCTCTTCCGACTCAGAGCATCTGCAACCGTGTTAGCCTTTCCAGGATGATAGGCTATCTCCAAATCATAATCTGCCACAAGCTCCATCCACCGCCTCTGTCTCAAATTCAGCTCAGGCTGAGTGAATATATACTTCAGGCTCTTATGATCTGTAAACACCTGTACCTTTGCACCATAAAGATAAGATCTCCAAATCTTCAGGGCAAAAACTACAGCACCCATCTCCAAATCATGAGTAGGATAGTTGCCTTCATGCACCCGCAACTGCCGCGAAGCATAAGCAATCACCTTCCCATGCTGCATCAGAACACAACCCAACCCAACTCTAGATGCATCTGTATAAACCACATAGGGTTCTCCCTGCTCAGGCAAAGCCAACACTGGCGCAGTAGTCAGCATCTCCTTCAGGCTGGCAAAGCCTTCCTCACATTCTTCTGACCAGACAAAAGGAACATCCTTCCCTGTCAACTTAGTCATAGGACGTGCACTGCTTGCAAACCCCTGCACAAACCTCCTGTAGTAACCTGCCAATCCAAGGAAACTTCTGATCTCTGTGGCATTCTGCGGTCTAGGCCAATCTCTGATAGCCTGAATCTTCTCTGGATCTACAGAAACCCCCTCTGCAGAAACAATGTGACCCAGAAAGCCCATCTCACGCTGCCAAAAACTACACTTGCTCAACTTGGCAAACAACTTCTGCTCCCACAGCTTCTCCATAACTGCCCTCAAATGCACTGCATGCTCCTCAGGACTCTTAGAATATACCAGGATATCGTCGATGAAAATGATGACAGATACATCCAGAAACTCCTGAAACACACTGTTCATCAATCTCATAAACGCTGCTGGTGCGTTAGTCAACCCGAAAGGCATCACCACAAACTCATAATGCCCATACCTCGTCCTGAAACCAGTCTTCCTCACATCTGCCTCATCTATCGGTATCTGATGATAACCCGATGCCAGATCTACCTTGGAGAACCAAGTAGCACCTCTCAACTAATCCAACAACTCGTCAATCCTCGGGAGAGGGTACTTGTTCTTCACAGTGACCCGGTTCAAACCCCTGTAATCAATACACAACCGGAAACTCCCATCCTTTTTCTTGACAAACAACACCGGCGCTCCCCACTGTGACACACTTGGATGGATGAATCCCTTACTCAACAAATCCTCTAGCTGCTTCTTCAGCTCTGCCATCTCTGCTGGATCCATTCTGTAAGGAGCCTTGGATAACGGTGTCGTCCCTGGTTCCAGTTCAATGGTAAAAGGATCCGACCGAGATGGTGGTAATCCCTACAAAGACTGAAACACATCCTCAAACTCCTCCACTACCGGAATACCGCTAACCGTAGACTTCCCCACTGACTCTGGCATAGATATAGTAACCAAATAAGCCTCATGGCTCTTCTCGATCATCTTCCCACCCTGAATGGCTGAGATCACGAGACTCCCCGAAGTCGGTCTAATACCCTGAAAAACCAACTTCCCTCCTGGACGCTCAAACTCCACTCTACCCTGATAGCAATCCAAATGCACCATATGCCGATGCATCCAATCCATCCCGAGAATAACATCATACAGCTCCACTGGACTGATAAGCAAATCCGCTGGCCATGACTCTCCTGCGATCTGAATATCAATTCCTCTAGCTCGTCCAATAACTCTCAGGAACTTGCCTCTCGCAACTCTAACAACTCATGTACGTTCTCCAGGATCCCCGCTGATCCCCGCACACTCTGCACACTCTGGAGTAATGAAGCTATGCGAAGCTCCAGAATCAAACATAACGTGGGACTTAAACCCGCCCACCAACAAGGTCCCTACACAAACCTCATGTGTTGAGAACCTAACACTTTATCACAGGAAACATAAAATCTGACCCTACTAAAATTCACAAAGATTAAGTACCAGAAATTATACCTGTGATCGCTCCGGCACTAGTTACACCAGCCTCTGCTGTCGTGTAAACCCGTGGCGCCTGCTCAATCCGTGCTACCTGCTGACCTCCAGGCTGCACCTGCTGCAACGCTGCCACTGCTGCCGGCTGCAACTTGGGACATAAGGGCCTGATGTGCCCTGGCTCCCTGCAATGATAACATACTCGAGGCCCCACCGTCGGAGCACTCCTCTTGGGACAGCTAGCAATCTTATGATCCTTGCTCCCACACTTGTAGCAACTCGGACCACTCTGTGTCTGCGTAGCCTCCCACTTCCTCTTGGTTCCTTGTGCAGGCCTACCGCCCCTGCTCGAACCACCCTGCTGCTGAGCCCTACTAGACTGAGCCACTGGAGTAGCCGACACTGACTGTGCCCGGATATCCTCCTCAATCTCTGCTGCAGTCTCAACCAGCTCTGCACGCGTAGCATAACTCCTCCCTCTACAGTGAACTCTCAAGTCATCACGTAGAGCCCTCAAGAACCTCCTGATCTGAGCCTCCTCAGGCTCCATAACAAAGAAGTCGACTGAACTCCAAGTCCAGCTCCCGCACTGACCGTGTCCCCTGAGACAACTGAAGGAACTGCACCTCCAAACGATCCAATGCCTCTCTAGGAAAATACTTGCGGTTGAACTCCAAAACGAAGTCAGCCCAAGTCATCTCCCGCTGCACCCTCCTGCCAGCCACAGATCTCCACCACAACTCAGCATCACCACTCAAAAAGTAGACCCCTATGTCCACCCAAAACTCCTCAGGACATCTCAGAGTATGGAAGTTACGTTCCACTCTCGTCCTCCACGCATCCGCAGCAGTAGGATCTACACCTTCTGAAAACTGCTCAGTACGCAACCGACCCATCTCTGTCAACATGCTGAGATAACGAGCATGGACCCCCGCATCCGCAGCCACTGGCTGCCACTCCTCCGCCACCACTGGTGGCACTACCTGAGCCTGAGCCGGTACCACTGGTGGTAACCGCTCTAACACCTGTGCTAGCAAAGCCGCAACGTCAACACCAGGGACTCCACCCGCTGGGACCCCCACACCCGGGACGCTAGCATCACCGGCCACTGGAGCATCAATACCGCCCCCTCCTGCCACACTCACGGAATCCCCCGGAACATCCTGCGACTCGCCAACACCCTCAGCTGTCACACTCTGGTCCTCGGTCTCACTAACCACTGGGGCTCTGCCCCTACCACGACCACGTCCGCGACCACGTCCGCGTCCACGACCTCGACCAGCCACAGCATCCTCTCTAACCATCTGCACTACCATGAACAGAAGGCTAAGCAAACAATTTTTATTATAACACAGAAAACATAAACTCACCGTGGAATCACACACTCGGCTCGAAGAGGATGTTCTAGGACTCCATGCCACACCCAATTGACTAACTCACATAATCAATCAAGATATGCAATCCCAAACATCTACAACAGAAACCTAGTAAACCCAAACCTAGAACCGTAAGGGCTCTGATACCAAAATGAAACAACCGACCCTTTTTTTTCTTTTTTAAATAATAAATAGTAAATATAATATATTAAAATAAACTATAGCTAGTGGTCCCATACCCACTAACCACCTAACCACAACACAATCAACAGCAGAATAACATAATCAATAAATGTCCAATAAAATAATAACCAATAACCAAATAAATAATATCCAGCATTAATTCCAAACAGCATAAATCAAATAACCAGCAATCCTAACAATGCTCTACGACTCAATTCTAGCAACCTAACAATGCCAGGTAACCATTCAATCAAGTCCCTAGAACATCCTCCTCTTCATTGCCTTTGATTCCACGATCACACTTTGCCTTTACCTGCACCACAAACACAAATTGAGATGCATGAGTATTTGATAAACACTCAGTGAGGCAATCCTCCCATCTACTGGGCTATACACACAAGCAATAAGATCTCTACATGCCACAAACAACAATCAATAAAACAAACCAGGCAATATACAAGCATAACAACGATCCATCGTAGCTGGAAGAAGGGTGTCGACCGACACCAGATGGTGCCGATCGACACTAACAATCTGGTGTCGACCGACACCATACTGGTTTCGACCGACACCCTGCCCGACACTCCCGAAAACCCTAGTTTGTGTTGACCGACACCTCCACATGGCATCGACCGACACTCGCCAAAGTCCCGAGCCGTCCTCGCGTTGGTGTCGACCGACACCCCAACTGGTGTCGACCGACACCGTTGTCGAGCAGCGAATTCCTTCGATCAGAAACTCCGAATCTCACCTCCAATCTTCTCCAATCCGCTCCTTGCACTCCTAGAAGCCAAACCCAGCCACAACAGCGACGAAATACCATAGGGAACTCAAAGAAACAACCACATAAGCACCAAATCACATGAAATCTAGAGATCTTAGCTTAGATAAGCCATGGTCATGCACTCACCTCTTTCAAGAAGATTCTGACCAACAAGAACAAATTTCCTCACTCCTAGCAAGCTTCTAACACCTTCCCAGCCTTAGATCTCCCAAGAACAGCAAGGAATCTCTCAATCTCTTCCCAAAAGCTCAAGAACACTCTCTCTTTTGATTTTCTCTCAAAAACGGCGAATAACACAAAATAACACGACCCTGGGTCGTTTTCTACCTCTAAAAACTCGATTTTAGGGATTCCCCAAACCAACCACGCAAACCGGACAATTAAAATTGAACCGGCCAAACCGGCCACAGCTGGTGTCGATCGATGCCTCACTAGAAGGTGTCGATCGACACCCTTACCAAATTACCAAAAATTGGTTTGCGGGTGTTACAATAAGATGGGTTAGAAGGCATGAGTCTAGTGACGATGAAGGTTCTTCTAATCGTTCTACAAAATTCAAAAGAGAGGGTATAGTTCTTCTGCTAGTATTGAATGTTGTACGGAAAAGAGAAATGAGAGAGCCGAAGGAGATAATTCATCCGAAAATATACCATCCGAGAACGAGAAAAAGTAAAAAAAAAAACTCTTCTATTTTACTAACTTTTGGGACTGAAACCACTGACAATAGTGATAGAAATGGTTTTGAAGAAGAATCCATGGGAACCAACACAAAGCATCTGGTGCTCCTGAAGACCCTAAAAGATGCAATCTCAAATGAGCTACAAAGTCGCAATTGCATTCAATTATAAGTGTATCATTATAATAAAATGCTTACATCATACGATGATGTATACGTTATTAATATGATATCCACATATAAATTGTCAATGCATCTATTCATCTTGATACATATAGAAAAAACAATCAGTGACTTGAACCTGTCTAATCCGGCTCTTTAATCAATTTACTAGTATGAGTCACATGAATAAGTTGGGCTTAGCAGGGAGAATACACCGAACTCCGACAATATATCGGATTGGATTAGCGAAATCCCCTTCGGCAGGCAACTAATGCTCTTACTTTGGCTCTAATCTTGTAAGAGTATGTAGCCATATGAACTAACACTTCCTATTGTAGTATTGGTTTTGAAAAAACTTAGATGGAAAACACCTTCGCGGAACTCCACATCCCCTACGTGGAAGCAAAAAATGGGAGCATGGTGGAAGTTATTCTTTGTATGTCAATGATTCGGGCCGGGGAACAAGCACCTCGCTATTAGGCCAACTTATAAATTATCTTTACTGACCCAAGTTACAAATATTGTTTATTACTCCCTCCGTTTATTTTTACTTGTAATTAATTTTTGGTTTTCTATTACTTGTCGTTTTGTATTTACGATGCAACTTTATGAATCAAATTTTCAGGTAAAATAAAAAAATTAATTATTTTCTTAGTATTTGTGAAATTATCTAGAATAACAAGTAATATAAAATAGAGAGAATAAGAATATGATCCAACTTACAAACAAGATTTCATACATAAAAGACCCAGCTCACAAACTACTTTTATTAAGAATGACCCAACTTGCAACGTATCTAATCAAAACCTATACTAATAAAAGTAGAAGCTATTAGCTCCTAATGCTGTCCACATAAGATTTTAAACAACCAGTAGGAATTAGACATATCACTAATTAACATTTTTGCATAAGGTGTTATTTAAAACATCTAATAGGAATTAGACATTTCATTTATTAACATTTTTGAAAATATAGTAGTTTAAGTTTTTTTAGATAATGGAAAATTTTAAATCTGTGAAAATAGAAGACATAAATATAACGTCCAACATCGGCTAGAAAAAGTTTAGATAATGGTTCAGCACCATTCATTATAAATAAGACTAATATGCTTCCAACAACGAATAAGCAGGAAAACTTGATTTATCAAGCGTCTAATTCTAAAAATTTCATCTGTTTAATCTGATGTTTTATTTGAGCAAATAAAAACATTGAAAAGTTTCTAAATATTATAATTTCTAAAAGTTCTTAGGTTTTACAAAATTTTTAAAATGAACAGGAAGCTTGATTTATAAGGCATCCAAATTTAAAAGTTTAATTCGGTTCTTTATTTTAGAGAATTTAAACATTTTAATATTTAAACGATAATAAAATTTCCAACAATTTAGATTACATATACAACTAAATTTTAACCCGCGGTACACCACGTACATATAATTTTATTATTATTTATATTTTATGTTGTATTTATTTGTTAACTATTGGATGTTTTGTAAATAGAGCAATACCTAAATTTTCTGACTGTTTGTGCGGATAAATATTTATATTAATTTTTAAATCCGCAATACACTTCATGACCATTTTTTTGTTATATTTAGTTTATTTTGTTTAGTGTTTTGGATTCGATTTTAATTTTTAATTATTATAACAAAAAATAAGAGATCTAAATACATAAAAAGTAATTTATATGCTGTGATTCAGTGACATTTTCTTAATAATTTAATTATTTTACACAATCTTAGTTAAACCAACTTGATTTTATATGTCAAATATTCAAATATTTGTAGTAATGAGTGTTGACAAATAATAAAATGGGGATTTAAACATGATTATTTGTAGTAATGAGTGTTTAAAATGGGTATTTTAAACATTTTTAATTTTACATAGTCATAATATTTTAAAATTTTATTAAGTTTATATATATTAATTATAATATTTAAATAAATGCAAATCAAAGTTCTTCCTACGTTAAAATCAAAGCTCACAGGTTTTGGAAAACAAAATAGAAATCAAATTGTTGTTTTCTTTGTTTGTAAATAATTCAGAGATGAAGTTTCTTCAAAACACAATAGAATGTGTGATTATATCATAGTTTATGTTTCTATATTGATTGCTGTAATTTTTTAAGTTGGAATGAAATGTAAAATATTTAGGAAACAAAATCTGACGTAATGCTATTTTTAAAAATCGCACCTATTAAACCCTTTGTTAATGATATCAAAAGCTGCAATGTTTCGGTCCAACAATTGTGTTTCTTCGTTGCACCCTCAGCTTTCCATGTTGGCACGCGTTAGTTTTCACACTCTTTTGTTTTACACCTGTTTGTTTATATAAAGTTGTAATGTTTTGATTCAACGATTGTGCTTCTTCGTCGTACCCCTAGTTTTCAATGGTTGCATTTGTTAGTTTTCACACCTTATTGTTTCACATCTCTTTGTTTTCACACTCTTTGTTTTTATATATATACAAATTTTTATGGACTTTCAAAAGAGTTTTTGTTCTTTGAGTATTATTAATGATCTCACCCTTTGTTAATGATCTCAAAGTTGCAAAGTTTTGGTCTAACAATTATGTTTCTTCGTTGCACCCCCAGCTTTTCATGTTGGCACCCGTTAGTTTTCACACCCTTTTGTTTTACACATCTTTGTTTATATAAAGTTGCAATGTTTTGATCCAACAATTGTGTTTCTTCGTTGTACTCATAGCTTTCAATGGTTGCACTTGTTAGTTTTCGCATCTTTTTGTTTCACACATTTTTGTTTCACATATATATACATATTTTTATGGACTTTGAAAAGAGTTTTTGTTCTTTGAGTATGATTAATGATCTCACCCTTTGCTAATGATCTCAAAAGTTGCAAAGTTTCGGTCCAACAATTGTGTTTCTTCGTTGCACCTCCAGCTTTCTATGTTGGCACCCGTTAGTTTTCACAGCCTTTTGTTTTACACCTCTTTGTTTATATAAAGTTGCAATATTTTGATCCAACAATTGTGTTTTTTCGTCGTACCCCTAGCTTTCAATGGTTGCACTTGTTAGTTTTCGCACCTTTTTGTTTCACACCTTTTTGTTTCATGATATATCATAGTTTTTAGGTGTTTTTTGCCATGATATAAGTCTTATTTCTAGAGTCTCTTTGGTATTTTTAGAGTCTTTTGATTCTTTATATGATTTAGCATTGATGGGAGCATAATGGAGCTAAATAGGAAGATTTGGAGCTTAGTCAAGCATTGAGGCTGAGCTACAAAGTTGAGAGATGAATTCAGAAGTAAGCATCGATCGACACAACATCATCATCGGTCAATACAGAGACAAAGACGAAATCGGAGGTTTTTCTCACAAGTTTGAAGATTTACAGAGGTTTTTCTCTCAGGGTTTTGCTCTCAAAAGTTGCAGAGAAAAATAAAGCTTAGGTTTAAACAATGATAAAAAAATCCTATTTATTCCTAAACACGTCCAGGGACTAATGATGCAAATATGGAAAACTTTGGGAGCATAATGGAGCTAAATAGGAAGATTTGGAGCTTAGTCAAGCATTGAGGCTGAGCTACAAAGTTGAGAGATGAATTCAGAAGTAAGCATCGATCGACACAACATCAGCATCGGTCGATGCAGAGCCAAAGACGAAATCGGAGGTTTTTCTCACAAGTTTGAAGATTTACAGAACTGCCCAAAATTTTTCCATATTTGCATCATTAGTCCCTGGACGTGTTTAGGAATAAATAGGATTTTTTGATCATTGTTTAGACCTAAGCTTTATTTTTCTTTGAGAGCAAAACCCTGAGAGATTTTTAGAGAGCTTTTGGAGAGAAGAATCAAGACTCCTTCAGAGAAGATTCAGAACTCCTTTACTTCTACTTTAATCCCTTAATGCAGTTTATTCAGAATATGATTTGTGTTTCATTGATTATGTCTGAGTAGATCTGCTTGTTAGGTTTAGGGTTTCTCATTAGAGATTTCATGGATTAATAGATTAATTAATTGTTGGGATTCATTATCTTTCTTTTTCTTCACCATAGGTTGTTCTTAATGCTAGATCTTTGATTAGTCATCTAGATTTAGATCTTAGGATTATTGATTGATATGAGAATATAATTGATTTTCCTGATAAAAACCTTTGGTGAGCAAAATTACTTTTTGCAAAGAGATTTGAATTAGTGATTTTGTGAACTTATCTAAACTTGATTTTATTGCTAATATTTAACTTGAATTTTGCAAAGAGATTTGGATTTTTGGGTTTTAAAACTTAGATAATATTTGCAGTGAGAACTGATTTATTTTACAATTGTGTTTAGAGTTCAAGAACGGTGCTTAATTGTTGAATCCTGCTTGCTTAATTAATTGATCTGATTTTCTATGATTTACTGAGAATTTTCCTAGGCCTAGGTTTCATCCATCTGAATTTACAACTCTTTTATTTTCTGTTTTATTTTGCAATTTAATTAAAATATTTCTGTTTAGCATAATTAAAAGATTATTAAATCTATTGTGTGAATCTAGAGTTTTTGTGGATACGATCCCTAAGTACTACAATTGATCTCTTAATTTGAGAGAGTAGCTTTAGGGTAAATTTGAGCATATCATTTCATACCTCTTTGTTTTCACACTCTTTGTTTTTATATATATACAGATTTTTATGGACTTTAAAAAGAGTTTTTTTTCTTTGAGTATGAGTAATGATCTCACTCTTTGTTAATGATCTCAAAAGTTGCAAAGTTTCGGTCCAACAATTGTGTTTCTTCGTTGCACCTCCAGCTTTCTATGTTGGCACCCGTTAGTTTTCACAGCCTTTTGTTTTACACCTCTTTGTTTATATAAAGTTGCAACATTTTGATCCAACAATTGTGTTTCTTCATCGTACCTTTAGCTTTCAATAGTTACACTTGTTCGTTTTCGCATCTTTTTGTTTCGCACCTCTTTGTTTCACACCTTTGTTTCACATTTCTTTGTTTTCACACCTTTTTGTTTATATAAATATATACAGATTTTTATGGATTTTGAAAAGAGTTTTTATTATTTAAGTATTATTAATGATCTCACCCTTTGTTAATGATCTCAAAAGTTTCAAAGACTCGATGACTTTGAAAAGAGTTTTTGTTCTTTGAGTATGAGTATGATCTCACCCTTTGTTAATGATCTCAAAATTTGCAAAATTTCGGTCCAATAATTGTGTTTCTTCGTTGCACCTCCAGCTTTCTATGTTGGCACCCGTTAGTTTTCACACCCTTTTGTTTTACACCTCTTTGTTTATATAAAGTTGCAATGTTTTGATCCAACAATTGTATTTCTTCGTCGTACCCCTAGCTTTCAATAGTTGCACTTGTTAGTTTTTGCATCTTTTTATTTCACACCTTTTTGTTTCACACTTCTTTGTTTTCACACCTTTTTGTTTTTATATATATACAAATTTTTATGGATTTTGAAAAGAGTTTTTATTATTTAAGTATTATTAATGATCTCATCCTTTGTTAATGATCTCAAAAGTTTCAAAGACTCGATCCAACAATTGTGCTTCTTCGTTGCACCCCCAACTTTCCATGTAGACACCCGTTAGTTTTAACACCTTTTTGTTTTACACCTTTTTGTTTATATAAAGTTGCAGTGTTTTGATTCAACAATTGTGTTTCTTCATCGTACCCCTTGATTTCAATGTTTGCACTTGTTAGCTTTTGTATCTTTTTGTTTCACACGTCTTTATTTTCATATTTTTGCATCTTTTTGTCGTACCTCCATCTTCAAAAATCGCACCTATTAATTTTTTCACATTTTTCACACTTCTATGTTTTACATCTTTCTATTTTATACCTCTTTGTTTATTATATATAAACTTTTATGGAATACAAAAACAAGTTTTGAATTTAATGTTTAGAGTATTTTTTTAAACTTACAAGTTAATAAATAAAATCATAGATTTATATGTTTATATATTATAGCAAACTCACTTTTAGGGGGTCAATTTAAATATAACGGATGAGATTATTTTTATTATCTCATCTAACTGTTTAGATTTGTTAATGATCTTAAAAGTTGCAATATTTTGATCCAACAATTGTATTTCTTCGTCGTACTCCCAGCTTTCAATGTTCATATTTGTTAGTTTTCGCACATTTTGGTTTCACACCTCTTTGTTTATATATATATATATATATTTTATATATAGACCTTGAAAAGAGTTTTTATTATTTGACTATTGTTTAATACCTCCAAACTTAAAAATTCTGAGTATTATTTTCTTTCAATTTATTAATCAACATTAATTCACTCATCTTTGTTAAAAAAAATTGGATTGTTTTATATATTGATTCATTCATCTAACTTTTGTTTGGTGCTGTTTTCCATCTAACTGTATTAATCATCTCTTTCAAGTATTAATTTAGGTAATTAATTGTGATTTCTAATTTTTCATAGATTTCTGTTTTTAGTCAATTTGGTTGGTTGCAGTTACAGCTATGAGCTCTTTCTCACTGATTCTTTTATTATTTTTTATAAATTTTGATAGAATAATGATTTAAATTTTATTTTATGTGAATATCTTTCAAAATTGATTATCTGAGTATGATTCAGTAAACCTAGATTTATATATCTTTAACATTATTCTCTTATTGTCACTGAATCGATTTTTCATTTTTATATATATAACAAATATTTTATTTAACTAATTTGGTTAATTCATCTTAGTCATTATTTATGACTTTTATATTATACGGTTAAAAAATTACCAAAATATTTTCACTCAAAATGTGAAATTAACAATGTTAATCATTTCAAATTTTCATTTTCCCGTACGGTAACGTACGGGCCGATATCCTATTATATATAAAATCAAATCAATAGTACGAGGATGTATGAAAAAAAATTACTACCTACTTTTTTTTTTTTTTGGTAACAGGTTAAATTTATTACCATTTTCTGATTTTCTCTATACAATGTTGATACAACTTATTAGAAAGAAAGACAAAGGGGAACTAGATAGGGAATGAGATACAACCAAAGTAAGAAGCAAGAAGAGTTCCTGGCACCGTGATGAGCCTATAACCTGATAGCACAATCCAAAGCTGCTTGCACTGACGAGGCGGAAGAGTTGATGCTGGTGAAAATCCTCGCGTTTTGTTCTTTCCAGATAAGGTAGCATGTTGTTTGCAGTAGCAGTTTGACCAGCGTCCCTTCACCTGAAAATCTTAGGTTTCTAGTCTGCATAATCCAAGTGGAGATGGAGCCAATTGATGCTGGTGGGTGACTCCAAATTTTTGAAGCAAAAGTTTGCCAAATCCCTGCGGAGTAAGGACATTCGAAGAAGAGGTGGTCATGAGTTTCCAAACCGTTTGAACAGAGCACACAAACTGCAGGAACATTTAGTCCCCACGCTCGCAACCTGTCCCTCGTAGGCAGTCTTCCTTTCATTACTAGCCAAAGGATAAAAGCAAATCTGGGAACTCCTTCTTTAAACCAGACAATTTTTTTCCAAGGTACCAGAGGGGAGACTGATCGCAGTTGCTCCCAAGTTTCCTTGGAAGAGAAAGATTCTGATAAAGAACCTGACCTTCGTCGCCATAGATAAACATCATGGCCCTGAAGAGTGCGGGGCGGGGTGATTGTTGTTAGTGTGATCATGAGTTGCTGGTGTGCCTCTGAGCAAGCTCCCGAACCCACCATTCACCATTTCTCACCGCCTCCGCTACCTTTGCTTCCTTTCTAATGCGAAGATCCCTTGGACCATTCTCCCCAATGAAAGTTAGAAGAGGCCCAGGACCTGTCCAATTATCGAACCAGAAAGAAACAGACTTTCCATCTTTTACTTCACACTTCATGAATTCCACCATATGAGACTTGAGAGAGATCATTGATTTTATTGTCCTGGATAGCCTTGGGGAGTCCCTCAAACTCCAGAAACTCTTTCTTTGCAAGATATTGTCTCTTATCCAAGCTACCCATAGAGAACCCGCATTTGTAAAGAGATTCCAAATCAACTTTAGTTGAAACACGATTGCAAAAGTCCTCCAACAAACGAATGCCCAGTCCCCCTTCCTCTTTAGGCTTGCAAACGTCTACCCATGCTACTCTTGCCCCCACTGCCGAGGTGACTTTGTTTTTCCAAAGAAAAGCTGCCCATAGAGAGTCCACCTTGGTATAGAAACGCTTTGGAAGGTTGAACACTGCACTCCAGAAATTAACCATGCCATAAATGACCGAGGATATCAACCTGATCTTACCAGCAAAAGAAAGAAACTTTACTGTCCAAGCATGCAGCTTGTTTGTGATTTTCTCGATGAATGGTTGCAGAGTAGCACAGGAAATTCTCGCTGGATTCAGCGGAAGGCCCAGGTAACGAGTAGGGAATACACCCACTTTAATCCCTTGCAAGGCGCTAAGGACTGCCACTTGAACCTCCGAATATCGCCCAAAGAATATTTTTGACTTTTCCAGGTTGACATCCAAACCACTAAAGCTCTTGAATGTTTTCATTGTTTCAGCAATTCAATTGAGAGAGTGTCTCGCTCCATCCGAGAAAACCAGCAAGTCATCAGCAAATAAAAGATGTGTTACCACTGGGGATGCACAGAGAGGGTGTAGCCTTATGTGTCCTTGGTCTGCAGCTCGTTCAAGCAGTTTGGATAGCACCTCCATAACCATAATGAACAAATATGGAGAGAGTGGATCGCCCTGACGGAGTCCTTTTTTCCCGGGAAAGAAACCCGCTAGTTCACCATTGATTGGTATCGAGAATCTTGGTGATGAGATGCATTCCTTCACCCAAGTGCAAAATATAGTTGGGAAGTTCTGAGCTTCAAGCACCTTGAGCACAAAATCCCAACACGCCGTGTCAAACGCTTTCCTTATGTCTACCTTGAGCATGCAACTCTTACTACACTTTTCATTTTGATAATCCTAGATTAGCTTCGACGCCAATAGTACGTTCTCGCCCAGACTTCGTCCCTTTAAAAACGCTGCTTGGTTTGGACTAATGCAATATGGTAGAAGAGGCTTCAATCTGTTTGCTATGATCTTGGAAATGATTTTATAAGTCAGATTGCAGCAACTTATCGGCCTGTAGTCACCCAGTTTACATGCTTCAGGTTGCTTTGGAATGAGAGTAATAGTCGTGTTGTTAAAGTCCTTCAACAGTCGGCCATTCCTGAAAAATTCCTGCACTGCAGCGATAACATCTGTCCCTACTGTGTCCCAGGATGCTCTGTAGAATTCCACTGAAAAACCATCTGGTCCAGGGCTCTTATCCCTTGCCATTGCGAAGACAGCACTCTTAATTTCTTCTGCTGAGGCCATTTTCTGCAGCTCATGTCTTTGAGTGTATGTGCATCTGAAAGAAAGCAAATCCTGTATCTCGGTGATTGAGGCAGGAGATACTGGCATCTCTGTGCATCCTATTATACCCTGGAAGTAATCTGCGGCATGCTCCTTTATATCCTTTGGATCAACAAGCTTTCTATCATTCGTATCTCTGAGAAAGTGAATGTGGTTCCTCGCAGCTCTCTGGGAGGCAGACTTGTGGAAGAAAGCTGTATTCCTATCTCCAAGATTCATCCAAGTAGCTCTCGATTTCTGACGAAAGAATTTTTCCTCTGCTGATTTCAGAAAATTCCAGTGCTCCCTAGCTTGATGTTCTTCCCTTACTGTTTGAGCATCCGGGTTAGAGAGAATATTCCGCTGCAAGCTTATGACCTTTTCTTCTTAAGCTTTAACTCTTGTTGTAATCCCGCTGAAGTGCTGCCTATTTAAACCTCTGAGCACTGGTTTTAATAGTCTGAGAGACCTTACTAGCTTGAACTGACATGTGCCCTGGATCTCTTGTGGGTTCCATGCTTGTCTAACTGACGCATGATAGTCATTGTGTGCTACAACATGGGTGAAAAACTTAAATGGCTTTCTGATCTCGCGATTAATAGACGGCATCTGAAGAGATAAGCAGCATGATCTGATTGAAGAGGCGCTAGAAAATCTGCATAAGAGTTTGGGAAGACCTGAGCCCAAGGTTGGTTGATGAAAGCATGATCAATCTTTTTTGATGCCGGGCTATCCTCTTGATTATTCCACCAAGTGTAGGTTAGGCCTTTCGCTTGGGCTTCAAACAAATCTGCATTCTGCATAGCCAAATTGATGTCATCCATTCCTGTTGTATCAATGTTCTGCGAGAGATGCTCGGAGTGATGCGAGAGTCTCAAGATCTGATAAAAGTCACCTATCACCGCCCACGGATGCCTTGATAACGGAGTATTACCATTCAACCAATCCAGACGGTTGTCTTTCCTCTGGTAAGTTGTAAGCATAAGCAAAACAGACCGAGAAATTAATATTATGTGATGGAATATAGATACCGCATGTTATCAACTGCGCCGAAACCTTATAAACCACCAAATTGACTGATGGATCCCAAACAAGCACAATTCTTGCTGTAGAGTGGTACTCAAAATTTCCAAAAAAATTCAATCCTGCAGGAATCGCTCTTGCTATTCGTCCTGCATTTATTTCTTGAACATGCGTTTCCACAAACGCTCCAAAAAGTGGCTTATGGATATTAATCCAATCTTTCGTTAAGTCCTTACGTCTGGTACTATTTATACCTCTTACATTCCACACAAAAAACATATATAATGTTGGATTACTTATAAATTGTGGCCTTTCGGCCACTCTTCCGGCGCGAAACCAGAATAAAAGGAGCTCCATTTTCCTCAGCCTCAGGAGCTGAGCAATTCAAAGTATTTGTGGCCTCTGCCTCAGTACCTTGGTTCATAACTTCCTGTTCTTTCTCAGCAACAGTCGTAGTCTCAGCAACAGTCGTAATCGTAGTCTCAATACTGGTGACCACTATGTTAGACATATCCTTAGAAGGGGTTCCTCCGTCTTGCACTGTCTGAGTTCGCTCCTCCCCTGTTTTGCTTGAAGGAGCTTGAGGAATCTCTAACTCTTCCTTCGACTAATCCATCGTATTTGATACATTTCCTGCAGCTTCCTTAGGCACTTCTTTGATTTTCCACACTGCTGCTGGAGAACGACCTTGACGAGATCTTCTATTGATTCTAGGTCGACTCCGAGATCGATTCGTCCTAGTTCTGCTCATGGGAGGTACCTGAAGCCACAACTTGCACTGACTTCGGTCATGGCCGTACGCATTGCATTCCTGACACTTCGGGGGCAACCAAGGGTATGTAACAGATACCTCAAATTCACGTCCAGAGGATAGCCCCATGATGAGGTTTGTTGGGAGGTCCTTTGTAAGATCAACTCTGACCAGTATCTTAGCAACCTCAAATGTTTCCTTCTTCTCTGTTTCGGGAGCCAAAGCCATTGGCTTTCCAACTGCTGTTGCAAGCCTGCTCAAGTTCTTCTTGTTGAAAAGAAGGTATGGTACTCCTCTAAATTCCGCTGTAATTGCAGCTGAGGTAATGCTAGGTGCATCTGGCTCAAACTCAGGCAACCATGGGGAGACAAACATGGGGAACCCTGCTATGTTCCACATGTGCCGACTGAGAAGTATAGCCCTGGTTCTTTCGTTTGTCACTCGTAGCAGAAAAGAACCCGGACCCGTGTTGTGCACAAAGATACGCGGTCCCGTTCTAGCCCACAAAGCATTCACTACTCCGATTAACCTACCCATTTCTGGATAGTTGCCATGAAATTGAGCAAATACGAAATCTTTGAACTCATCCTTCGCCTCCTCAATATTCTCATTAGGGATGAGTACAAAGGGGACAACAGTGATATGTTGTGATGGTGTACCAAGTTCCTCCAAATCGTCCTTGAGGAGACTGGACCACTTTATATCCATAGTCGGCATGACCTTCCCTGTAGAGTTAGCTGATATAGTTTTGCCCAGAGAGTCTGCACCAGTGTTTACCACCTCTTCCTGAGATTTTTTGCTGGAGACACCTGCCTCAACAGCCAATAGAATCATAGGTGGAGAAGTTTCATCTTGGGGAGCAAGAGAAGATGTCAGATCTAAAGGGATCTTTTCCGCTGAGGCCGCCGAGTCTCCTGGACCAGCAACTCCTGGCGTAGGTGATGGGATCCCGACAGTTAATTCTTCGGGGGTGACATGAGTGACCGGGTCTATGAGGTTTGTGGATTTGCCTCTGTCGACCTTATGAGAAGAGATCCCAGTTAACGCAGAAAATCGAGCGAACTGCGAGGTTCCGGGGATTTGAGATTGAGAGAGAGTGGAGTCCTTCTTTTTCTTTCGCTTTGGTATCTGGAACAATTCTCGTCGCCGGCGTGAGACCGGCCAACGGCGACAATTAGAGTTAGGAAACTAATCAGCTATAAAATCGCCTCAGGAGAGAGAAAACTTTTTGATAGACTAAGCTTTTCTAGTCTTTATTTACCTACTTTTTATTATTAATGGATTTAAACTTTTATTGACTTATTTGATTACAATATCTACGATATTTTCACGCTTAAGTATGTTTGAAAAATTGAGAGTGTCGATCAAAATAAAATAGACCAAAATTTTTTTTGCCAATATTGATTACGGAAAATACATATTGCAAAATATATTAAATGGAGAAAGGATTATAGATGAAAAAAGTATTGTCCTTAATAAAGTATGAACTATTCGAATGATTTTCTACAAAGTTGTAATTAAAAAAAAATCACTCATTTTGTGTCTCTTGTAAAAGTTGTGTAAAACTTTGTTCGCAAAACAAACTTTCTTATTAATACAAAAAAACAAGAACAAATGTTCCAATAGGGAAACAAAATAAGTATTTATTCAATGTTTTATTTCAGTTTACAATGGAGTCACACTTGCAAGCACAAAGCAGAAAAGGAAAAGTGGGATTTGCCCTCAGAGATAGGAAACATAAAGCCACTGTATTATTTGCAAAAAGAAAACAGAAATAGAAGGGAAAAGGAGACTTAGTCGTATGACTTAATCAGCAGTCTTGCTGGTACTTTGGGTTGCGCCATCGTCGAGTTAGCCTTTCATCTCCGCTGATGCTGGAGTTGGAGGCTCATATCCTACAAGTGTAAGACCTCCTTTTTCTTTCCGTGTTGCAGTTACACAAGTAAAATTTTTTATATTTCCATCAGACTGATGTACCCCTAAAGCTTTATCATTAGCTTGTATCTGGATTGAATTTGCAAGTATCTCTATATTTATGAAAATTGATTCCGTAAATACAACAATTACAGAATCTGCAACATCAAACTTCTTGCCAACCTGATCATTAAGATAAATTTTGTTCAAATCGTACTTGAGCAGATATTCTTTAGCATCTTCTGGATCCTCTATAAGAATCCTTGAATATAAATCATATTCAGTAGTGATATAATCATTGATCTCTTTGGTATCTCCAAAAGCAAGAGCCCACCCCTCACCACCACGCGTCGTGTATATGTGTGCAGGCATCGTCGAATTATTATGAGCCTTTTCTATATATGGAGGCTCTGGTGCAGGCTTGGAAACAACATATATTGTACTTTCAGACGCCATATTACACGTACTATAGGAGAAATAATTTCAGATGTTATGTATATATTTTGATGTGAGAAGTAACGAAGTAAGCCTTCTTCTTAAATAGACTTCTCATTGTGATCTCAACGGCTCAGATCTTTGAACTCTCTTTCTAATCCAACGGATGCAAATCTTGGGACAACTAAACGGCTAAGTCTAACATTTAAGTTATTCATTACAATAGAATATTTAAATTATATTTGTTTTAGATTATATTTATTAACAATGACCCAATTTACAAGTTATGTTTAATAAAACGATCCAACTTACAAATTATATTATTTATAGAACAATCTAACTTACAAATCTATACTATGAAAGTTGGCCAACTCTCTCCATCTTTCTGCAACATCAGTAATGGAGAGAGTGCCATATGTCCATGACTAAAATCAACCAATTATCTTAAATTCTTTATGTTGCTTGACTGATCCTCTTCGTCTTCTCTTGCTTGATTTTCATAGTAACTGCTACTTCGACCATTTTCGCCTTCCCTTGTTTTGATTTTTGTAGTAACTGCTCCTTTATGATATCTTTCACATCCTGCTGTTTTTTATGTAGTAAAAAAAGATATGGAAGATGAAGATCAACTACACAGAAAGGAGAACTTGAAGATCAAACATATTCAGAGTATAATCTTTTGAAGAAATCACCAACGAGACTCGACTTTAGAATATATATTAGAATGCTGAAGATAACATAAGACTGAACTTGCTAAAGAAAGAACATTATCTAGAAATTGTCTAATTAGAACTGATTAGTATGCTTATTGTTCCAAATAGTTGATGGGTACAACTTGTGGCTTTTTAGGCTTCTTAAGAGTTTATATCCACGCATGAACGAAATTATATTGGTTGTAAATAGTTTTTTTTGTAGCTTACCTATACTATGTTAATACATGACTAATGGTTTATTTCTTTTGCTCAAAATAGATTACAAGTTACTCTCTTCATTATGGGAATTACATGCTATGTTTTGCTTACTGTTTTCTTTAATTTTTCTTATATTTCTTGCTTTGGTATGATATAGCAAGTTCGAAAAAAACAAATCCTTACATGGCAGGAGTCGTGAATATATAGAGAAAGATATTTAAGTATTTCTTCTAATTATAATTTTAAGTGATTATATTCATTCTCATTCGATAATAGACAAGAAAAAAAAAATCAAATTTTTCTCTGAATCTTACATTGTTGTGTTGTTTTCTTTCTATGCAGACATTTTTTCTATGACTCTATCTGCTCAACTATACAGAAGATTGCAAGATCTTCTCATTATGGTGAATCTTAAGGATTTTTTCTTTGAGTGGTGTTGTTTCTTAATTTTTATTTTATGTATCTAGGCCGGCATGTGTGTTGTTAAATATAATCTTACTATAGAATAAGAAGAAATTGATCATTTTGTGTTTGATTATTAAGAGGTAGAATAGATTATGAGACTTGGAAATTGACCAAATTTACTACAGTTTTTTTTTCTTACTGCTGTAGTGTCAGCAGTGCCGGTCCTGTTATATTTGTGGCCAAATACGAAATCCAAATTTGAGGCCTTTATAGAAAAAATAATACCACAAAATTTTGCCAAAAAAAAAGTTCTTCCAACATAAAATCCAACATAAAACAGAGAATGAGAGAAACGATAGCTTATTTAAACTTCTTCTTGAAGATACTCCTTGTTGCTTTCCGTTCTGCAAATTCATTCATCAACTTCTCATAATCAAGGTGTTTGATCATGTCTTTTTCAATTGATAACATAGCCAAACATTCAACCTATCTTGTGACATTGTTGATCTTAAGTAAGACTTGATCAACTTTAGCTTTGAAAAGCTTCGCTCTGCCGAGGCCACTGAAACCGGGATTGTAAGCATAATTCTATAAGCAATCCATGTATTTGGATAACAGTCTTTCAACCTTCTCAAAAATTCTAATACCTCAGCAGTCCTTTTGACATTTTCTGGTAGAACTTCTCGAAAGACCTTGATTTCAAAGAATAAATCAATCCCATCAATATCTGAAGGTTCTCCATGCTTAAGAGAAGCTTCAAGATTGATACATGATTCCTTTAAGCTATCATCAGTTGCTGAATTGAGTTTTCTCAGATCAAACAAGAAACCAAACGTTTTCTCATACTCTTGAAATTGGTCTAACCTTGTTTGAAGAGAAACTAGAGCTTGATCCATGATTTTCATGAAATACTCGATTATAAACTTCTCCTCTTCGCTCAGAACCACACTTTCATCATCAACTTGTCTTGGCTCTTCATCAAAATGGGTTTTCTTTTTAATAGGGCGCTTCCTTTTAACATGAAAGATGGGCTCGATTTCCATCTCAACAGCAATTTTTGTGGCTTCAACTTTTGCTGCTTCAAAACCCGTTTCTCTATACTTTTGAAAAAAAGAGACTAACCCTTTTAGTTGTGTAATCGCTGCATCAATATCTATATCTTCACTTTGCAAAGTCTTGCTCACAGTATTCACGGCAGCCAAAATATCATACCATATAACAATACTAAACAAAAACTCAAATCCTCCAATTCCGTGAGTTTCACTTATCGCAAGATAGTCAGCCTCACTCTGAGTTTTAGGATCTTCTGTGTTTTCAACCAAGAAAAACAGAGCATCACGGATTTCAGGAGCTTGAAAACGTATAGCTTTAACGCTCTCAAGATGACTTTCCCAACGAGTATCTGATAAGGGTTTAAGTGTAGGACCTCCTACCATTTTCTTGTATATATCCCACCTAGTAGTAGAAGGTGAGAACAATGTATATAAACGTTGGATGATCCCAAAAAAAGCAATCGCTTTAGTAGATGACTTAGCCATATCACAAAGTGCCAAATTCAGATTATGACAACCACATGGCGTATAAAATGCTCTTGGATTAACATAAAGCATTCTTTTTTGTACTCCTTTATGCTTCCCCTTCATATTTGAGCCATTGTCGTAGCCTTGTCCTCGGACATCATCAATGTCCAAGTTAAGATCAGCCAATGTATCACAAAGTAGATCAAACAACCCTTTTCCTGATTTATCACCAACCTCCAAAAAGTGAATGAAATATTCTGATACCTGAGCTGAATCCATAGAAACATCCACACATCGAATGATAAGAGACATTTGCTCTTTGTGACTAATATCGGGAGTACAATCCAGAATAACTGAAAAATATTTTGCCTCTTGAATCTTCTTAATGATCATAAGCTTCATCTCTGATCCCAACATTGCTATCAATTCATTCTGAATTTTGTGACTGAGATAATGGTATTGAGTTTTCTTCTCTTTGATATGTCTGATGTGCTCCCTGATCACTGGATCAAAAACTCCAAACATTTCAATAAAGCTAAGAAAATTCCCATTGTTATTCTCACCAATCTTATCATTGCTTCCACGGAAAGCTATATTGCATTTAGCCAAAGTCTTCACTAGTGCAAATAATCTCAATAAAACTTCTCGCCAATGATTTTTCTCTTTCTTGATTTCTTCTTGGACGGACTTATCAATTGTTATATCCTTTTTCAATCTCAACTCCAATTCCATCCATTGGCTCATGCACACAAGGTGACCATGACTACGTTCATGTTGACCAAGCCTTCCTGCAACATTGTTCCAATCCATGAATCATGTTCTTGCCAATTGAGAAGTATCCTTTTCCCCTGCAAACAGCTTGCAACATAAACAGTAGATTTTCTCTGACTTTTTTGAATAGATTAGCCAACGTCTATCTTGTTTATCACCGTTCTTCATTGGCCTTTTGTAGAGTTTATGAGAAAAATGTCTACCATTGACATTTTTGGGAAACTTATAATCCTCATACGGTCGTGCAAGAGGACCTTTTCCAACCAAAAAATCTCTCAACATTTGATCAATTTTTCCCCAATTTGCAGGATCCAAAGAATCCTCGTTGAAAGGCACACTATCTCCATGATTACCAACAACATCCTCATCATCTTTCTCAACCCTATTATTATTTGCTTCTTGCTCTTCACTATGGATTCTAACCTCATTAAGTTCTTCTTGCTTAGAAGTTTCACAATGTTCATCATCTACTCTAACAACCTTATCAATTCCAACATCCTCAGCTGTTATGTCACTGTGAGATTTTGGTTTTTTCAAATACCTGAACATAGAATTGGCTAGAGATTTTGTTAATTCTTCTTCTCTTTTCTTCTTTCTTTTCTTTGCAGCTCCATCCTCAAATCTCGATTTCATCTCTCTGAAATTGAAAATATATTAAACTATGAGTCTGTGAATCTGTGATAATAAGAATATTACACAACGACTGCAAAGAAACAAAAAGAGTTACGAAACGTAACTGTAAATGAGTAAGAACTCTGAAATCAAACAACAATTTTGGAAGTTTCTGATATTAAATTAATCGTTATCATTCAGTCATTTACGGTTGTATCTGAAAATCAATTAATCTAGTAGAAAAACCAATACCAAATCACAAAGCTTGTTCTCTACGACTCTACTCCAAACGCTCTCTAGTTTTCTCTCGAAGATTCAAGATTGTACTTCAGTACTTGTAAACATATATTGGTTTCCAGCTGTTGGTCCTTATCTAGATCTCTAACAGGCCTTCTTAAGCTTTACAAAAAAAAAAAAAAAAAATTGGGCTTTTATTTTGAGGCCACATACAAATGTATCATAAGGATATGTCAAGGGCCGGGCCTGAGTGTCAGAGACAAAGACGATTCAATAATATGTGCTGGATACTCCAAATTTTCAGTCACATGATATTGATCACCACGGTTTGTGCTTTCGTTTTTGACTACTCAATACACAATCTAATATTGACAATGAAAATATAATTATTTATATCACCAAAAGATAACCGGCGCAGTGCGCGGGTACTCATCTAGTAGTATCTAATACAGAATGACCCGGCTTACAAATGATTACAAATATAACTAAGAATGACCCAGCTTACAAATTAAATTTAAAATGATCCGCCTTACGGATAATATATATATATATATATATATATATATATATATATATATATATATATATATATATATTTGTTAAAGGGCTTTCATTAATTTCTGAAATGAGTTACAGTGAAGCAAATAAGAACCAGTACAAAGGGGTTGAGGGGAAGAAGGATCTGGAACAGAACAAAGAAGAAAAGGAGAAGGGAGAGGTGAAGGTATCAACTAACCCCCACCTGACCAACAAAGAGAGTTAGACCTTCATGGTAACGTCTGTTACGTTCATGCCAAATTTCATACATTGCTCCTTGCCATCCTTGTAGAAGGGCGAGATTATGAATCTTGGAATTAGTGGCAGTCGGGAGCCATGTCAAAACGCGATCCCATTGATCCGGAGCATTTTGAATCTGAAGTTTAAGGGTGATCATACGCCATACCTCCGCAGAGAAAGCACATTCAAAGTAAAGATGGTCTCTCGATTCATTTGCCAGACCGCAGAGAATACAAACCTGCTCAACATCTATGCCCCAAGAAAAGAGCCTGTCAAACGTCGGGTTACGGTTGAGAATGGATAGCCAAGCATTTGTTGCATGCCTACGGATAATATTCTATATAGAATAATATACCTTAAGAATACTCTATACTATGTAAAAAACCCAACTCACAAATTATTCTTATAAAAATAATCCGATAATATTTTATAGAAAATCTAACTTATGCATAATATTTTATACAGAAAACCCAACCCACAAATTGTTCCTATAAGAATATGACTTGACTTATATTTTTCTTTTTTTAAAACTAACATACAAATTATAACAAAAATGACTACAAATTATTTTTAGCAGCCGTATATAAAAAAAAATCAAAGAATGACCTGTGGTTGGTTTTAAGTTTGCCTACGCCATGCCATATTCAAATTATTTTTACTTATAACTCATAGTTATCTCTCAGAGGAGACAAAATAACTAAAATTAAACTGATTTATTTGGTTATATTGTCAATCACAGGTACAGCCTCACACTCACAGGCTATCTATAGTCGTTTCCATTCAATATATATTTAGCAATATCAGTTTAATTTGTAAAATTAACTTGGTTTTGATCGATATCCACAAAATAAATTGGTTTTGATCGATATTCTCAACATATAAACTTGGTTTTGATCGATACCCTCAATTTTTCAAACCGAATAAAGCGTGAATCTATATTAACATTTTTGATACATTTTGTATTATGCCCTTTTAGTTTTGCTTATTTAAAACTTTATTTACAACATTAACCCCTAAAATATTTCCAAAAATAGCATTATTTCAAATTTTATTTCCTAATATTTTACATAACATTCTGTAACATCCGCGAACCAATTTTTTGTGGTTTTGGTGTAGGTGTCGATCGACACCCTTGGTGCAGCGATCGACACCATGTTTTCCAGTTTGCTCGGGTTTGTTTTAATTGCTGTTTGGTTCGGTTTGGTTCAATTAAATCCCTAATCGTGGTTATAAGTGCTAAGGACGAATTAAGGGTTTTGGAAAGTCTCTTTTGGTCGCCGTTAAGTGAGAAAAAGAGAGAAAGGAGAGAAAAAACGTTTCTGTGATTTTCTGGGCTTGTTCTTGGTTATTTGGGAGGGATCTGAGGCTGTGTAAGTGATAGCTGTTGCTGGGAACGAAGGAGAAGCTTCTGGAGGTGTTGATTCCATCGTTTCTCAATCCAATCTTCCTGTTTTTGAGGTGAGTGCTTGACCATGGTTGATCTAAGCATGAGATCTCTTTTGTTTGGGTGTTTTCTTGTTGTTTGTGTTGGTTGCTTGCTTGGGTTCGTTATTTTCGTGATTCCCAGTGATTTCCGAGGTGTTTGGGTGAGTTTGAGACGGTTTCAAGATGGAATGAAACGGAAGTTCGACGTTCGTGTTTGCACAGATCGTGTCTGCAGAAGTGGCATCGATCGACACCCTAATAAGTAGCATCGGTCGACACCTCCTTGGTGGAGCATTGATCGACACCTGTCAGTATCGGTCGGCACCTGTTTTTGTGGCATCGATCGGCACCAGTCTCATGTAGCATCGGTCGACACCAGTCTCATCCGAGACTTGTTTTCCTGGTTTGATGTATTGCTTGTGTTTTGTTTGCTTGCTTAAACATGAGGGTCTCATATGCTTTTGTGTATAACCTAGTAGATGGGAGGATGGCCTCACTAAGTATTTATGATAATACTTACGCATCTCAATTGTTGTTTGTGGTGTGCAGGTAAAGGAAAAGTGTGATCGTGGAATCAAAGACGATGAGGAGGAGGATGTTCTAGAGGCTTGATTGATTGTGGTCTAGCTATTGTTAGGTTGCTAGTATTGAGTTGATAGAGCATTGTAGGATGTTGGAACCTTGCTTTTTCATTATTGGTTATTGGATTATTGTTGTTGGTATTCTTATTGGATTAATGGAAATTGTTTTATTTGGTTATCCGCGGTTATTGATTGTTGTTAAAATGTTAGTGGGTATGAGACCACTAGAGAATTATAGCATTAAAAAAAAAAAAAAAAAAAACGGGAAGGATTGTTTCATTTTGGTATCAGAGCCCTTACGGTTCTAGGTCTAGGGTTCATTGTGCTTTTGCTGTTGATGTTTAGGATTCCATGCTATGGTTGATTGTGTGAGTTGGTCAATTGTGTGTGGCATGAAGTCCTAGAACATCCTCTTCGAGCCTGTTTTGTGATTCCACGGTAAGTTGTGTTTTTGTGTTATTAGAATTATTGTTTCTTAGCCTTCTGTTCTTGGATGACACAGATGGTTAGAGGAGAGGATGCTGTTGGTCGCGGTCGTGGTCGTGGTCGTGGTCGTGGGCGTGGTCGTGGTCGTGGTCGGGGACGAGGTCAGGTTCCTGAGGCCAGTGTGAGTGTGACCCAGAGCATGGCCAGTGAGGAGGTAGCAGAGTCACAGGTTCATCCTAGTGTGTCTGGAGGTCAGGCTGGTTTGGGTGACGGCAGGGCGGATGGGCCCGGTGTCGGTCACGGTGTTGGCCCGAGTGTGAGGGTTGCAGCAGAGGGTGCTCCGGGCAGAGAGGATGTCTTGATGGACTTGCTAGCTCAGGTTTTGCAGCAACTTCCAGCTGTGGTGCTGCCAGTGGTTGGTGGGCAGGATCCAGTGGTGCCGCCAGTGGTTGGTGGGCAGGTTCCAGCGGTGCAGCCTGTGGCGGGTTTGCAGGCAGGTGTGCAGCCGGGGACCGAGGTAGTGGATGCTCAGTATGTGCAGATGATGGAGCAGCTGCGGCGAGTGGGAGCAGGGTATTTCTCAGGAGGTACCAATCCGAGTGTAGCGGATGAGTGGAGAGAGCGAATGGAGGATCTTTTCCTTTTGCTTAGGTGTCCCGACAAGTTCAGGGTGGATCTTGCAGTGTTTTACTTGTCAGGAGATGCATGTGTATGGTGGAGGTCGGTGACAGCACGGAGGGTGCAGCGGGGTATGTCTTGGGGAGATTTTGTGAGGGAGTTTAACTCCAAGTATTTTCCTTAGGAGGCTCTTGATCGTATGGAGGCACGGTTCTTGGGGTTGACTCAGGGAGACTGTACAGTGCGGGAGCTGGATGCAGAGTTCAGTCGGCTTGTGGGGTATGCAGGCCGGGCATGGGAGCCAGAGTCGGCTCAGGTGTGGAGGTTCTTGTTGGCTCTGCGGGATGATCTGAGGACTCGGTGCAGAGTGAGGAGCTATGCTACGAGAGCGGAGCTGGTTGAGGTTGCAGATGGGATAGAGGTTGACTTGAGGTCACACGTGGTTGTGGTCAGTTCTTTGGTGCAGCCACAGCGGTCTCAGCCGCATTCTGTTCCTAGCAAGGGCGGCAAGCCTGCGCAGGAGCAGAAGCGAAAGTTTGATGATATGCAGAGATCGAGGCACGGGGGTGCGAGATGCTTTGGGTGTGGTAGCAGGGACCAGAAGGTGACCAACTGTCCACAGAGAGGTGAGCAGCGGGCAGTGACTGAGCAGCGGGCGGTGACGGCACCGCAGACAGATACTCGTGTGTGTTACTACTGCAAAGAAACGGGGCATATCAAGCCTCGTTGTCTCAAGTTGCAGCAGATGGCAGTAGCAGCGGTGCAGGCCGGTGGTCAGTCCGGAGTGCAGCAGGGTGTGCAGCATAGTGTGCAGCCGGTGGGTTGGATCGAACCGACGTCTCAGGTGTACTCGACTAGGGAGACCGGTGGCACTAGTGCAGGAGCGATCACAGGTATAACTTCTGAGATTCGAACTTGGTCAATTCAATAGTTCAGATTATGTTGTTTTTGCTTGTGATCGAATGTTAGGTTCTCAACACATGGGATTTGTGTAGGGACCTTGTTGGTGGGCGGGTTTAAGTCCCATGTCATGTTTGATTCTGGAGCTTCTCATAGCTTCATTACTCCGGAGTGTGCCGAGAGTGCGGGGATCAGAGGGGATCCTGGAGAGCGTACAGGAGTTGTCAGAGTTGCGGGAGGCAAGTTCCTAAGAGTCATTGGACGAGCTGGAGGAGTTGATATTCAGATCGCAGGAGAGTTGTGGCCAGCGGATTTGCTTATTAGTCTAGTGGAGTTGTATGATGTTATTCTTGGGATGGATTGGTTGCATGGGCATAAGGGGCATTTGGATTGCTATCGGGGTAGAGTGGAGTTTGAGCGTCCAGGAGGAAAGTTGGTTTTTCAGGGTATTAGACCGACTTCGGGGAGTCTCGTGATCTCAGCCGTTCAGGCTGGGAAGATGATCGAGAAGGGCCGAGAGGTTTATCTGGTTACTATATCTATGCCAGAGTCAGTAGGGAAGTCTACGGTTAGCGGTATTCTGGTAGTGGAAGACTTTGAGGATGTGTTTCAGTCATTGCAGGGATTACCACCATCTCGGTCGGATCCTTTTACTATTGAGCTGGAACCGGGGACGATGCCGTTATCTAAGGCTCCTTACAGGATGGCTCCAGCAGAGATGGCAGAGCTGAAGAAGCAGCTGGAGGATTTGTTGAGTAAGGGTTTTATCCGTCCAAGTTGTTCACCATGGGGAGCTCCGGTGCTGTTTGTTAAGAAGAACGACAAGAGTTTTCGGTTGTGTATAGACTATCGGGGTTTGAACCGAGTTACTGTGAAGAACAAGTACCCTCCCGAGGATTGATGAGTTGTTGGATTAGTTGAGGGGTGCTACTTGGTTCTCCAAGATCGACTTAGCATCAGGTTATCATCAGATTCCTATACATGAGGCAGATGTGAGGAAGACGGCTTTCAGGACGAGATATGGGAATTACGAGTTTGTGGTGATGCGTTTCGGGTTGACTAACGCGCCAGCTGCGTTTATGAGATTGATGAACAGCGTGTTTCAGGAGTTTTTGGACGAGTCAGTCATCATTTTCATCGACGACATTCTGGTATTTTTCAAGAGTTCGGAGGAGCATGCAGTACATCTGAGAGCAGTTCTGGAGAAGCTGCGGGAGCAGAAGTTGTTTGCTAAGCTGAGTAAGTGCAGTTTCTGGCAGCGTGAGATGGGGTTCTTGGGTCACATTGTTTCAGCTGAGGGAGTTTCAGTGGATCCAGAAAAGATTCAGTCCATCAGGGAGTGGCCGAGGCCACAGAGTGCCATTGAGATTCGGAGTTTCCTGGGGTTAGCAGGTTACTACAGGAGGTTTGTTCGGGGTTTTGCGAGTATGGCACAGCCGATGACTAAGCTTACAGGGAAGGAGATTCCATTTGTGTGGTCACCGGAGTGTGAGGCGAGTTTTGCAAGCCTCAAGCAGATGTTGACTACCACGCCGGTGTTAGCAATGCCTGAGCAGAACGAGCCTTATGTTGTGTATACAGATGCTTCTGGAGTGGGGTTAGGTTGTGTGCTTATGCAGTAGGGAAAGGTTATAGCCTATGCTTCGCGGCAGTTGCGGAAGCATGAAGCTAATTATCCTACTCATGATTTGGAGATGGCAGCAGTGATTTTTGCTCTGAAGATTTGGAGATCTTATCTGTATGGTGGGAAGGTACAAATATTTACAGATCACAAGAGTTTGAAGTATGTTTCACTCAGCCTGAGCTGAATTTGAGGCAGAGGCGTTGGATGGAGTTAGTAGCGGATTATGATTTGGATATAGCTTACCATCCTGGTAAAGCTAACCTGGTTGCAGATGCCTTGAGTCGGAAGCGGGCGACTTCGGCTCAGGAGCAGGATATGGAGGCGTTGGTAGGTGAGATTAGTGCATTGAGCTTGTGTGCTATCTCACAGGAGCCTTTGGGTTTGGAGGCAGCTGGTCGGGCGGATTTGTTGAGCAGAGTGCGGTTAGCTCAGGAGAGCGATGAGAGGCTGGTGAATGCCTCTAAGGCTGCGGGTTCAGAGTATCAGGTTTCTGCTAATGGTACTATCCTTGTGCATGGTCGAGTTTGTGTGCCCAAAGGTGAGGAGTTGAGGCAGGAGATACTGAGAGAGGCTCATTCGAGCAAGTTCTCTATTCATCCAGGGGCGACCAAGATGGACCGTGACCTCAAGCGATATTATCACTGGGTCGGGATGAAGAAGGACGTAGCTGACTGGGTGGCGAAGTGTGACACTTGCCAACTAGTGAAGGCGGAGCATCAGGTTCCTGGTGGATTATTACAGAGTTTGCCCATTCCAGAGTGGAAGTGGGATTTTATCACGATGGACTTCATGGTGGGTTTGCCTGTGTCGAGGACGTATGATGCGGTTTGGGTCATTGTGGACCGTTTGACTAAGTCTGCGCATTTTCTGGCCATCAAGAAAACTGATGGAGCAGCGGTTTTGGCCAAGAAGTACGTGAGGGAGATAGTCAGATTGCATGGTGTGCCTGCTAGTATTGTGTCTGATAGAGATTCCAAGTTCACCTCGGTGTTCTGGAGGGAGTTTCAGGCAGAGATGGACACGAAGGTGCATATGAGTACAGCCTACCATCCTCAGACGGACGGTCAGTCAAAGTGGACGATCCAGATTCTGGAAGATTTACTGAGGATGTGTGTGTTGGACTGGGGTGGTCATTGGGCAGATCATTTGATCTTGGTGGAGTTTGCTTACAACAACAGCTACCAGGCTAGTATTGGGATGGCTCCTTATGAGGCTTTGTATGGGAGGCCGTGTCGTACACCGTTATGTTGGACTCAGGTGGGGGAGAGGAGCATATATGGTGCGGATTTTTTTCAGGAGACCTCGGAGAAGATTCGGGTTCTGAGGCTGAACATGAAGGAGGCTCAGGATCGGCAGAAGAGTTATGCTGATAGGAGGAGAAAGGATCTTGAGTTTCAGGTTGGTGATAGAGTGTATCTCAAGATGGCCATGTTGCGGGTCCGAACAGGTCATTGACAGAGACTAAGTTGAGTCCGAGGTACATGGGTCCGTTCAAAGTGGTTGAGCGGGTGGGGCTAGTGGCATACCGGCTGGAGTTGCCTGAGGTTATGCGTGCGTTCCACAAGGTATTTCATGTGTCGATGCTGAGCAAGTGTCTTCACGAGGGTGATCGGTTGTTGCCTAATATTCCTGAGGATCTTCAGCCCAACTTGACGTTGGAGGCGAGACCTTTGAGGGTACTCGGGAGGAGAGTCAAGGAACTTCGGAAGAAGAAGATTCCTTTGATGAGAGTCCTGTGGGACTGTGATGGAGTAGAGGAGCAGACTTGGGAGCCCGAGGCGAGGATGAAGGCAAGGTTTAAGAAGTGGTTTGAGAAGCAGGCCGCGACTTGAGCTTGTCTAGCCGGGTCCGAGTTGTAGTCCGTGGCTGGAGCGGGTACGGAGTATTCCAGCCCATCTCTCTTGATACTTGGTCGCTTAGGGGTGGTTGGTTGTGCGACTAAGTACCAAAATGAGGTGGTGCTCGGGATGCGGGTTGATGAATTGGATTGTTGTATCTCATTTTTTCTGTTGTATTTTCGTGGAGGTTGTAACGATTATGACATTTTTGAGATTAATAAGATGAATATTTTTCTTTATGTTGACTGTTATTGTCATGGGAAAGAGAGAAATAGCTCGGGTTTTTTTTTTTGGAAGTTTCCATAAATCGAAAGTTTCCACAAAAGGAAGGTTTCCAGAATTAGAAAGTTTCTAAAAGGAGAATTTTTGTGGGAAATGTTGAGGTAGATCTAGCCGGGAGATACTCGATTGCATCAAATTTGTTTTTGCTCAAGGCCGTGTGGGCCCAACTCATGTGATACCGATAGCTCGATGGACTTTGTGACCAGAGAGTGGGAGTGGTATGATGCTTCGGATGACGATCCGAGAGCGCGCTCGAGGGTGACAACCCAAGAGCGGGATATTTAGGACTCCCTGGATACCGTAGCTGTGAGCCGAGGCTCGGCAGTGAGCCGGTATGTCTCGAGGGTTGCGACCCGAGAGCGGGGGGAGTGTGTGTGAGTGACTTCCTGGATGCCGTAGCTTAAGGCGGTTGGCCTGATAGCGAGCCGGCATGATTCGTTGGTTGCGACCACGGACGGAGGAAGCACTGAGTTGTGAGCAAATAGTGTCTTGGATGCGAGTATATTGGCTAGAGGGAGACCTCATGGTTCAGTCGGAGGTGTGCGGGCTGTTGCGACAGTGCACGGGAAACCTTGGCTGACGGTGTTTAGTCCGGTCGGAGGACATGCGGGCCGTGTTGACGGTGGCACGGATGTCCTTGACGGATGGACGATGTTGCGGGATTCGAGGACGAATCCTTATTGGTGGGGGAGAATTGTAACATCCGCGAACCAATTTTTTGTGGTTTTGGTGTGGGTGTCGGTCGATACCCTTGGTGCATCGATCGACACCATATTTTCCGGTTTGGTCGGGTTTGTTTTAATTACTGTTTGGTTTGGTTTGGTTCAATTAAATCCCTAATCGTGGTTATGAGTGCTAAGGACGAATTAAGGGTTTTGGAAAGTCTCTTTTGGTCGCCGTTAAGTGAGAAAAAGAGAGAAAGGAGAGAAAAACGTTTCTGTGATTTTCTGGGCTTGTTCTTGGTGATTTGGGAGGGATCTGAGGCTGTGGAAGTGATAGCTGTTGCTGGGAACGAAGGAGAAGCTTCTGGAGGTGTTGATTCCATCGTTTCTCAATCCAATCTTCCTGTTTTTGAGGTGAGTGCTTGACCATGGTTGATCTAAGCATGAGATCTCTTTTGTTTGGATGTTTTCTTGTTGTTTGTGTTGGTTGCTTGCTTAGGTTCGTTGTTTTCGTGATTCCCAGTGATTTCCGAGGTGTTTGGGTGAGTTTGAGACGGTTTCGAGATGGAATGAAACGGAAGTTCGACGTTCGTGTTCGCGCAGATTGTGTCTGCAGAAGTGGCATCGATCGACACCCTAGTAAGTAGCATCGGTCGACACCTCCTTGGTGGAGCATCGATCGACACCTGCCAGTATCGGTCAGCACCTGTTTTTGTGGCAACGATCGGCACCAGTCTCATGTAGCATCGGTCGACACCAGTCTCATCCGAGACTTGTTTTCCTGGTTTGATGTATTGCTTGTGTTTTGTTTGCTTGCTTAAACATGAGGGTCTCATATGCTTGTGTGTATAACCTAGTAGATGGGAGGATGGCCTCACTAAGTATTTATGATAATACTTACGCATCTCAATTGTTGTTTGTGGTTTGCAGGTAAAGGAAAAGTGTGATCGTGGAATCAAAGGGGATGAGGAGGAGGATGTTCTAGAGGCTTGATTGACTGTGCTCTAGCTATTGTTAGGTTGCTAGTATTGAGTTGATAGAGCATTGTAGGATGTTGGAATCTTGTTTTTTCATTATTGGTTATTGGATTATTGTTGTTGGTATTCTTATTGGATTAATGGAAATTGTTTTATTTGGTTATCCGCGGTTATTGATTGTTGTTAGGATGTTAGTGGGTATGGAACCATTAGTGAATTATAGCATTAAAAAAAAAACGGGAAGGGTTGTTTCACATTCCAACTAAAAAAATTACAGCAATATCAATATGGAAACAGAAACTATAATATATTTAACCACCACACCTTCTATTGTGTTTTGAAGATATTCTATCTTTGAATCATTTGCAAACAAGAAAAACAACAATTTGATTTCCATTTTGTTTTTCAATACGTGTAAGCTTTGATTCTTAACGTAATAAGAACTTCGATTTATATTTATTTAAATATTATAATTAATATATATAAACTTAATGAAATTTTAAAATAAGATGAATATGTAAAATAAAAAAGTTTAAAATACTATATAATATGGTTACATATTTGATGAGTTATAAAGATCGATGACATGTTAGAATTAGTAAAATATCATTAAATTTGTGCTAACATGGGTTAAATCCTCATTTTATTATTTTCCAATACTATTAATATTATAATATTTGACATATAAAATCAAGTTGATTTAACTAAAATTGTGTAAAATAATTAAATCATTAGAAACAATGTGACTTAATCATAGCGTATAAATGACTTATTATGTATTTAGATCCCTTATTTTTTTCTTATAATAATTTTAAGGGGCATTCTCAAAAATGCCCCATTTTCTATACCCCTTTTTAAAAATACCCCTTCATGTTGACCATTTTTAAAACTACCCCTCTTTATATACAAAATGATCAAATTACCCTTTTTTGAGTGACAGCAAGAATGTACAGTCAACAAAAACGAAAATATTTTCCCGCCAAAAAAAATTCCCGCCAAATTTTTTTTTCCCGCCAAAATCGAAAAAATTTTCCTGAAAAAATTATTTTTTCCTGCCAAAAAAAAAATTTCCCGCCAAAATCGAAAATTTTTCCCGCCAAAAATATTGAAATTTATACCTTTTAAAAACATTGTAAACGCTTTTAAAAGCGTTTACAAGGTTTTTAAAAAGTTTTTAAACATATTGTAAACGCTTTTAAAAACCTTGTAAAAGCTTTTAAAAAGCTTGTAAATGCTTTTAAAAGGTTTTTAAACACCTTATAAACGCTTTTAAAAACTTTTTAAAAGCATTTACATGGTGTTTAAAAACCTTTTAAAAATCTTATAAAAAATTTTACAAGGTTTTTAAAAACATTGTAAAAGCGTTTACAAGGTGTTTAAAAACCTTTAAAAAATCTTTTTGAAAACCATTTGAAAACCTTTTAAAAACCTTTTAAAAACCTTTTAAAACCTTTTAAAAACCTTTTAAAAATCTTGTAAAAGCGTTTACAAGTTGTTTAAAAAACCTTTTAAAACTCTTTAAAAAATCTTGTAAAAGCCTTTACAAGGTGTTTATAAGGTAGAAACCTTATAAAACCTTTTAAAAACCTTGTAAATTTTTTTTCGCGGGAAAAATTTTGGCAGGAAATTTTTTTTGTCGAAATTTTTTAACAAAACTTTTTTGACAAAAAAAATTTTGGCGGGAAAATATGTCGGAAATTTTTTGGCGGGAAAATTTTGTTTTTCTTTTTATTAAATAAAATAATTTTCATGTAAGGGTAAAATGGTCATTAAAAATTAAAAGAGGGCAAAAATAAAAATGGCCAAAAAAGAGGGTATTTTTGAAAAGGGGTATATCAAAAGGGGCATTTTTAACAAATTCTCTAATTTTAAATCAAAATAGAATCTCAAACACTAAATATAACAAAAATAGTCACGAAGTAGTGGGTTAAAAAATTAATCTAAACATTTAGCCGTACAAACTGCCAGAAATTTTAGTTATTCCTCCATTTACAAAATATCAAATATTTAACAAAGTACAACATAAAATATAAATAATAAAAAAATTATATACACGCGATATACCGCGGGTTAAAATCTAATTTTATAAATATTGTAAAGCAAATACCATAAATGGCCTGTGATTATGTTTAGTAAGTTAATTAACGATATCGATGCTAATGATTATTATATATTGATCGTATATATAATATGTTTTTTGAAAATTGGACACTCTTTGATATATTGATCGTATATATAATATGTTTTTTGAAAATTGGACACTCTTTGAGAGATAAAATTTGTAAGTGTAAGAACTACCGATCTGAATCAGATAAAACAATAAAATAATGGGTTTTTTTTAACTTTCTTTTGATTAAGGGCATCCTTAATGGGAGAACTATTTTTCATGTTCTTAGATTAAATATATTGTGTAAATAATCTAAGATCAGTTGTTAAGATCATAGAGAAAAAAAATGGGGGAACTAATTATGGTGTTCTTAGAATAAATATAAAGTGAAATAATGTAAGATCAGTAGTTAAGATCTTTTGTTAAAAAGCTAGTTATTGGGAGAACATGTTTAAGAGCATAAGATTTAATAATATAATATTCATAAATATTTCACAAATTATAAAAACTTATAAAATAACATTTAAATTGCTTACTTATAAACTTGAAAATAAAATGTTAAAAAAACTAACATATTACATATTACCAAATATATTCCATATATGCTCTATCAAATCCTCCTTTAATTTCTGATGTGCTTGTCGATCACGAACTATTGTATGGCCATCACCTAAACCCTCAAGATTTGTAGACATATTAACTGAAAACAAAAGATCCGGACTATTTCTGGTTCCATCTTCTTGTTGGAATTCATGTGCGTCATAGAGTGTGTATGAATCTCGTTCATCTTCGACAATCATATTATGGAGTATGAGACATGCTCTCATAATATATGCAATCTTATCCTTTGACCATAAAAGAGATGGATTTTTAATCATGGCGAATCTAGATTGTAGGACTCCAAATGCACGCTCAACATCTTTTCGTGCACCTTCTTGTTTTTCTGCAAACAAACGATGTTTCAGATGTTGTGGTTGTGGGATGGATTTAACAAATGTCGCCCATTCCGGGTAAATACCATCCGTCAGATAGTAAGCCAAATTATATTCATTTCCGTTGACATAGTACGTAACTTCGGGAGCTCGACCGTAAATAATGTCATTAAGTACGTAACTTCATTTCCACTTCCAATGCATACAGTCGATGCTCCCAACCATCCCGGGAAAACCCCGCAGTTCTCCGTAAAAGAGTAGCCTTTGAAGATCTGCTTGTGTGGGTCGGCGTAGGTATTCAGCGCCAAACAAGTCAACTATTCCGACGACGAAATGTTCCAAACATTTACGAGAAGTCGATTCAGACATACGTAGATATTCGTCAACCGATTCCGCCCCAATCCCATATGCTAGTAATCGAATTGCAGCAGTACATTGTTGTATCGGTGAGAAACCATTCCGGAAAGTTGCATCCTTTTTTGGTTTAAAATATGGAACTTCTTCACTGAGACGATTGACAATACGCAAGAACAATGACTTGTTCATGCGAAACCGTCGGCGAAATTGCTTCGTCGTGTAAGTCGGATTATCACTAAAATAATCGTTCCACAAACGTTCGTGGCCTTCTTCCCGTTGTCTATCGATATGCGTACGTGTAGTCTTTTCCTCCGGAATTTGCTCTTCAGCAGCTTCAAATTGATTATTAAATTGCTCTTGGAAAAATTGGTTCATACTATCATTATTTGGATCATAATGATAGTGAAATTTGTTAAAATTGTTGGAAGAAGAAGCCATAGCAATAAAGAAGAAAAAGAATTATTTGTTGTTGTAGAGAGAAGCAAGGAGGAAGGAGCAAGGAAGAAATGTTTATTTTGGTGCAAGGAGCAAATGTTTGTTTTTGATGAAAAAACATTGTGCTCTTCTCATCTCATATATACAAGTGATGAAACTAAAATCCAAAGAAACAAAATGATACTAAACATCACGGGTTCACATACACACATCAACATTCACGGGTTCACATACTATCAAACTAGTCTAAACAAAAATCCAAACAACATCCACACATCAACATTCACGGGTTCACATACACACATCCGAAAACAAACAACATCCACACAGCAACATTCACGGGTAGACATACACACATCCGAAAACAAACAACATCCACACATCCGAAAACAAACAACAACCACACATCCGAGACATTACTTGAGCTGGTTCACGTGGTCAGTCAGCTGTATCACTTGGTGTTGGAGCTGGATCACTTGATCCTTCAGCTGGATCACAAGTACCTTGAGGTGGATCATTTGGTCGTTGAGCTGGATCACCTGTTCGTTGAGCAGATTCAGTTGAGCTGGATCAATCGCAGGAGCTGGTACGTTGAGCAGGTTCAGTTGAGCTGGATCAATCGCAGGAGCTGGTACGTTGACCTGGTTCCGGAGGCTTGTGAATCCAATCGCAGGAGCTGGTTCCGGAGGATAGTGACAAGTCTCAGCCTCCTCTGATGACTCAGTACTATAGTCTAATGGGCTGTTTATACCATAGTCATAATCACGGTCCATTTCTTCGTTCAACCTGAAACCGAAGCATATAGCATATTAAAACAGTTAAACATGGGTTCATATAGCATACAGCATATTAAAACAGTGAACAACAAACATAAACATTGATCCATTCTAAACATTGAATCACATATAAAACATACACATTCATGAAAAACATTTAGCATAAACAAAGAAAATGGATTCATTAAAAACATATATTCGCTTAGACAACAAACAAGATAGTCAGGGCGCATACATAACTAAACATAGCATATTAAAACATAGCATATCATCTTGGGTGGACCATAGCCTTCTCTCCCTTCGCTGTTCTGCTGTCTCTTCTGTTTGACTAGGAGCTTCACTCGGCTGTGAACTTGGTTGTGAACTTGGCTGTTCACTCGGAAGTGAACTTGGTTGTGAACTAAAATAAGGAATTTGAGAGGAACCAATGTTAAATTGGGAGCAAAGCTATCATATGGGAAGTTAAGAAGGCTAAAGTAGGGTTGAGACTGATTGTTAGGAGTATTGTTTGATTCCATAGCAATCAGAATTAAACAAAGAAAAGATATTGTTCGAAGGTGGATGTTAGAAGAGAAGTAAAAGTTATGATAGATTGGAAGAAAGAGCCAAAAAGAAGGATGATAGAAGAGAAATAAAACAAGATGGACTTAAGAAGCAAAGCGGTTTGACGAAAATATAGAGAAGTTAAGAAGCCATCATTTAATCAAAAGTTAGGAGTTGTTAGGGAGTTTTAATTGTAAATAACAACAACCTACTTCAGTCAAATCAGTAGTAAATAAAAGTCATTTACTATTTTTTCTAAGTAAATCATTCAAAGATTTGTTAACTACTCAACTATATTTGGTGAAGCATTCATAAGTTTCAAACCTATCACAAGTTTGAATATTTTTTTCAGTTTCACAAGTTTGAAAATTTTACAAATTTTTGACAGTTTTAGAAATAGCAGACAGTTTCACAAGTTCTTACACACACTCAAACCTACAGAACAAAACTACAATCACAACGACAAGTCAAATCTAACCAAAACTAAGAGACATACAAACAAACCAAATGATAAAACATCCGACACCACAAAACGAAACCAAAAACAGACTAAAACAAAGATGGTGAGACAGACATACCAAAACAAAGAAACACTTACTTGACAGTAACTATGTCTAACATCCGACACCACAAAATGAAACCAATACCAAACCAAAACAAATATGGTGAGACATAAAGACCAAAACAAAGAGACACTTACTTGACAACAACAATGTCTAACATCCGACACCACAAAACCAAACCATAACCAATTATAATCACAGAATAAACACTAATATCACAACTCAATTCAAGAATCCAACCTTGCGACTAACCTTTATCTTTCGAGCAAACGCAGATTTCTTGAAGAATCCGGTGTAGTTTCCACTTGTTGACCTCACCTACAAACTCCGAGACAAAGAAATTTCAAGTTTAATTCATCAGTTTTATTGTTGATACAAAAATCTAAATACAACTCTCGGAATTCAATCATAGATAGATATAGATTAATCCCAAATCCTATACTATAATCGTATAATGATTAATCCCAAATCCTGTACTACACTGAAACCTAATCGTTTACCCTATACCGAAATCTTACAGATTTGAGATTAACCCTAAATCGATAAAACCTAATTCAAAGATTGAAAGAGGAAACGACTGTGACAAACCTTCTCTGTATGACCGGAGATTTGCCCGACAAAGGAGAGGAGGAGACAAAGGCGAGTCGATTTTGATTTTGATTTCGATCGAGATTTGGTTTCGATTTGCCAAAAGCCGGACAACGGAAACGACGGAGACAACGACGGAGACAAGGAAGCAATAGGACGGAACTAGCTAAGATCCTTTTGATTTTGGTGTTTATATTGCCGGAAAATGGAGCTTCGGCGGCAAGGATGGCGAGAACGAAGCTGTCGCCTTTTCCAGAAGAGAAAGAAACCCTAGACACGATTTGCTGCGAATGAAAGAAATGAAAAAATTAGCCTTCTCTCCCTTATTTTTTCGACCAATCAGAGGAGAGGAAAAATATTAGAACACCCTTTGGATCAGTTCTGAACCAAGATCAAAAATATTGATCTAAGCCCACTGTTTCTTATTTTTATTATTAATTGGGCTTAGAACAGGGGGAAAGTTATCCCATTAAGGATGGCCTAATATATGCAATCTTACCCTTTGACCATAAAAGAGATGGATTTTTAATCATGGCGAATCTAGATTGTAGGACTCCAAATGCACGCTCAACATCTTTTCGTGCACCTTCTTGTTTTTCTGCAAACAAATGATGTTTCGGATGTTGTGGTTGTGGGATGGATTTAACAAATGTCGCCCATTCCGGGTAAATACCATCCGTCAGATAGTAAGCCAAATTATATTCATTTCCGTTGACATAGTACGTAACTTCGGGAGCTCGACCGTAAATAATGTCATTAAGTACGTAACTTCATTTCCACTTCCAATGCATACAGTCGATGCTCCCAACCATCCCGGGAAAACTCCGCAGTTCTCCGTAAAAGAATAGCCTTTGAAGATCTGCTTGTGTGGGTCGGCGTAGGTATTCAGCACCAAACAAGTCAACTATTCCGACGATGAAATGTTCCAAACATTTACGAGAAGTCGATTCAGACATACGTAGATATTCGTCAACCGAGTCCGCCCCAATCCCATATGCTAGTAATCGAATTGCAGCAGTACATTGTTGTATCGGTGAGAAACCATTCCGGAAAGTTGCATTTTTTTTTGGTTTAAAATATGGAACTTCTTCACTGAGACGATTGACAATACGCAAGAACAATGACTTGTTCATGCGAAACCGTCGGCGAAATTGCTTCGTCGTGTAAGTCGGATTATCACTAAAATAATCGTTCCACAAACGTTCGTGGCCTTCTTCCCGTTGTCTATCGATATGCGTACGTGTAGTCTTTTCCTCCGGAATTTGCTCTTCAGCAGCTTCAAATTGATTATTAAATTGCTCTTGGAAAAATTGGTTCATACTATCATTATTTGGATCATAATGATAGTGAAATTTGTTAAAATTGTTGGAAGAAGAAGCCATAGCAATAAAGAAGAAAAAGAATTATTTGTTGTTGTAGAGAGAAGCAAGGAGGAAGGAGCAAGGAAGAAATGTTTATTTTGGTGCAAGGAGCAAATGTTTGTTTTTGATGAAAAAACATTGTGCTCTTCTCATCTCATATATACAAGTGATGAAACTAAAATCCAAAGAAACAAAATGATACTAAACATCACGGGTTCACATACACACATCAACATTCACGGATTCACATACTATCAAACTAGTCTAAACAAAAATCCAAACAACATCCACACATCAACATTCACGGGTTCACATACACACATCCGAAAACAAACAACATCCACACAACAACATTCACGGGTAGACATACACACATCCGAAAACAAACAACATCCACACATCCGAAAACAAACAACAACCACACATCCGAGACATTACTTGAGCTGGTTCACGTGGTCAGTCAGCTGTATCACTTGGTGTTGGAGCTGGATCACTTGATCCTTCAGCTGGATCACAAGTACCTTGAGGTGGATCATTTGGTCGTTGAGCTGGATCACCTGTTCGTTGAGCAGATTCAGTTGAGCTGGATCAATCGCAGGAGCTGGTACGTTGAGCAGGTTCAGTTGAGCTGGATCAATCGCAGGAGCTGGTACGTTGACCTGGTTCCGGAGGCTTGTGAATCCAATCGCAGGAGCTGGTTCCGGAGGATAGTGACAAGTCTCAGCCTCCTCTGATGACTCAGTACTATAGTCTAATGGGCTGTTTATACCATAGTCATAATCACGGTCCATTTCTTCGTTCAACCTGAAACCGAAGCATATAGCATATTAAAACAGTTAAACATGGGTTCATATAGCATACAGCATATTAAAACAGTGAACAACAAACATAAACATTGATCCATTCTAAACATTGAATCACATATAAAACATACACATTCATGAAAAACATTTAGCATAAACAAAGAAAATGGATTCATTAAAAACATATATTCGCTTAGACAACAAACAAGATAGTCAGGGCGCATACATAACTAAACATAGCATATTAAAACATAGCATATCATCTTGGGTGGACCATAGCCTTCTCTCCCTTCGCTGTTCTGCTGTCTCTTCTGTTTGACTAGGAGCTTCACTCGACTGTGAACTTGGTTGTGAACTTGGCTGTTCACTCGGAAGTGAACTTGGTTGTGAACTAAAATAAGGAATTTGAGAGGAACCAATGTTAAATTGGGAGCAAAGCTATCATATGGGAAGTTAAGAAGGCTAAAGTAGGGTTGAGACTGATTGTTAGGAGTATTGTTTGATTCCATAGCAATCAGAATTAAACAAAGAAAAGATATTGTTCGAAGGTGGATGTTAGAAGAGAAGTAAAAGTTATGATAGATTGGAAGAAAGAGCCAAAAAGAAGGATGATAGAAGAGAAATAAAACAAGATGGACTTAAGAAGCAAAGCGGTTTGACGAAAATATAGAGAAGTTAAGAAGCCATCATTTAATCAAAAGTTAGGAGTTGTTAGGGAGTTTTAATTGTAAATAACAACAACCTACTTCAGTCAAATCAGTAGTAAATAAAAGTCATTTACTATTTTTTCTAAGTAAATCATTCAAAGATTTGTTAACTACTCAACTATATTTGGTGAAGCATTCATAAGTTTCAAACCTATCACAAGTTTGAATATTTTTTTCAGTTTCACAAGTTTGAAAATTTTACAAATTTTTGACAGTTTTAGAAATAGCAGACAGTTTCACAAGTCCTTACACACACTCAAACCTACAGAACAAAACTACAATCACAACGACAAGTCAAATCTAACCAAAACTAAGAGACATACAAACAAACCAAATGATAAAACATCCGACACCACAAAACGAAACCAAAAACAGACCAAAACAAAGATAGTGAGACAGACATACCAAAACAAAGAAACACTTACTTGACAGTAACTATGTCTAACATCCGACACCACAAAATGAAACCAATACCAAACCAAAACAAATATGGTGAGACATAAAGACCAAAACAAAGAGACACTTACTTGACAACAACAATGTCTAACATCCGACACCACAAAACCAAACCATAACCAATTATAATCACAGAATAAACACTAATATCACAACTCAATTCAAGAATCCAACCTTGCGACTAACCTTTATCTTTCGAGCAAACGCAGATTTCTTGAAGAATCCGGTGTAGTTTCCACTGTTGACCTCACCTACAAACTCCAAGACAAAGAAATTTCAAGTTTAATTCATCAGTTTTATTGTTGATACAAAAATCTAAATACAACTCTCGGAATTCAATCATAGATAGATATAGATTAATCCCAAATCCTATACTATAATCGTATAATGATTAATCCCAAATCCTGTACTACACTGAAACCTAATCGTTTACCCTATACCGAAATCTTACAGATTTGAGATTAACCCTAAATCGATAAAACCTAATTCAAAGATTGAAAGAAGAAACGACTGTGACAAACCTTCTCTGTATGACCGGAGATTTGCCCGACAAAGGAGAGGAGGAGACAAAGGCGAGTCGATTTTGATTTTGATTTCGATCGAGATTTGGTTTCGATTTGCCAAAAGCCGGACAACGGAAACGACGGAGACAACGACGGAGACAAGGAAGGAATAGGACGGAACTAGCTAAGATCCTTTTGATTTTGGTGTTTATATTGCCGGAAAATGGAGCTTCGGCGGCAAGGATGGCGAGAACGAAGCTGTCGCCTTTTCCAGAAGAGAAAGAAACCCTAGACACGATTTGCTACGAATGAAAGAAATGAAAAAATTAGCCTTCTCTCCCTTATTTTTTCGACCAATCAGAGGAGAGGAAAAATATTAGAACACCTTTTGGATCAGTTCTGAACCAAGATCAAAAATATTGATCTAAGCCCACTGTTTCTTATTTTTATTATTAATTGGGCTTAGAACAGGAGGAAAGTTATCCCATTAAGGATGGCCTAATAGAAATATGAATCAGAAAAAACAATAAAATAATTAAATTTGTTTTACAAGTTTATTCTATTCTTTCAAATTCACTCTTTCTAAGATTATACACTAAATCTTGAAACCCTAAAGAAACCTCAAACTCTCTTTAAGTTCTTAGCTCTTTTTTCCCATAAAGCTAAAACTTAATAGCTAGGTAATCTTTCTCTTGTTTGTGTTAAAACTTACAATAGCTTTAACACCCTGTTTATAGAACTAGGTCTATGCTATACAACAAGCAAATTCCCTATTTTAGTTCTACTAGATTTTGGACAATTTTCTTCTTTTTTTATGGGTTATGAAATTATCCTCTTTCTTCGTGTTCACAATATAAATGTAATTAAACATGAAGCACTTCATTCTTCTAAACGCACTATGTGCCTTCTAAGCCTTCGCAAAGTCTCATGCTTCTAGATCTTTCCTTGTCATCAGCCGACATAGTTAGTTTCCTTATCTTGATACTCTGTTCTCGAACTAGTATTCTGTTCACCTAAACTAGTACTCTGTCCATCTGAAGTAGTATATCCACTCGTCCAAATACTGCATCTTCAAAATTAGTATACGAAAATTAAGTAGAATATGCCTTTGCATAAACGTACATATAAATATTAATAAGTTGGGTCATTGTATTTAATACTTTATATTATTAACAAATAATAATAATAATAATAATAATAATAACATGTAGTCATTCTTAATATAAATACATTGTAAGTTTGGTCCTTCTTAATAAAAGTTATTTGTGAGCTGGGTCTTTCTATATAAAATATTATTTTTAAGTTGGACCATTCGTAATAAACATAATTTGTAATTTGTATCATTATCAAGAATATATTATGTTTGCGGTGATTGCGGAAGAACCAATCATGCATTTATTTAAGTTGGGTATCCACGACTTGCACACTCCAATTTGAGGAGGGGAGATGGATATTACGGATACATTCTTGAAAGCCAAATAACTAAAAAAACTAGATAAAGATTCGTGCTAGAGGCACAAATTGAAATTTCTTTTATTTATATTATAATTTAAAAGAATATATAATTTATATGATTGTTTTTTTAAAAAATTTTGGATAAAACATTATGCAATAAATCATATGCTAAATATGATGGCTTGAAAAAAATACATATTTTGTAAGTTTTATATTGTTAATTTTGTAATTTTATGTATGAGAAATGATTATGTTTTTTTGTTTTTAATTTAATTTTTGAACATGTTTGGTTAAAGTTTTTTAATATAAATTGTGCTTAGGTAAGATTTTATTTTCAATTATACAATATGATCTCATAAATCACGATTAAATGTGATAAATTACCAAGATCTTATTATTTTTTATGCTTAACAGTATATTTTTATGCCTAACATTATATATTTTGTAACAATACATGGAATACTAAAGATCTTATTTTGGAAATTGTATAAATCATTTGAATATTCTCTTTAAGAGGATTCTTTAGAAATATTCTTAAGTGTATTTATATAGTCCACGGATTGACCAATTAATCTATAACATCTTTTGTAACCAACATATATTTAATTTATAACCTATTTTATAACCAATTTTTAAAAATTATATAGTCTACAAAAAAAAATTGTGTACTTCCGTTTTATTATATAGGGGATATCATTATATTTAGATTTCCTTTATGTTTTGATATCATCTTATCTATATATAATTGTATCTTGTATAAATACTATAGCGTTATTGGTTTGTGATAAAAATTATTTTTAATAACTTTAATTATTATATAGAATCTGTTGTTAGTCAATCAAAATTTATTAAACTATGTTAAAGTTTAGTGTTACCAGTTTTTAATTGTAAAAAATCATCTAAAATCATCGTAAATTTAGAGTTATTGGAGTTAAAATTTTATAAAATCAATAAAAAATTTGTGTAATTCAACTAAAACAACAGAGTCTTTGATTATTCATGAATTAAAATTATAATGTTATTGTTTATGATTTTATATACTTTTCTTCACAAAATAAAATAAATATTATGAAAAATATCATCAAAAGAGAGATATTGTTCGGGAGACTTTACAAGATTATGGAAAAACTAATCAACAAAATTATAAAAAAAAAAAACTCTATGAATTTATTAAAATCATCAAATTCCTTGTAAAGTAGAATCCAATAACACCCTTCATATACAATCAATGACACAAAATCATTCATCTTTAACTAGGATTTACCCCGTGGTACACCACGGGTCTATTTATTTATAGAAATTAAGTAAATAGATCAATATCTTGAAAATATTAGGTTTTTTGTATAGTTAATATAAATGTTACAATATTATGTATATGTTGTTGTATTTGCAAAATTTACCCTGTACTAAATTTCTTTGTTTTGTAATATAAATATAACAATGTTATATATATTTTGATGTCTTTTCAAAAATACAATGAACTATGATTAAACACAAATTTGCTAAAATAATTATATGAATATATTACATCTGTATTTGTAAATATATTTAGATTTTTAATAAAATATTAGTTTTTGTATTGTTAATATAAGTATGTAACATTATTAAACTATAATAGATTATATTTAATTTTCTAATAAAACACAACTTTATAAAATTTTACAAAACACAAAATATAACAATTTTGGTTACAATATAATTGAAATATATAGTAACCTATATATATATTTTATATGTTTTAACCCATAAAAGGAAATTATATGCAAAAGATTAAAGATATATAACGATAATTTTATTATTGAAAGAGTTCATATATGAAAAGGGGAACTTAATCTGCGATCTATGTTTTGTTCTTTTGCTAGCAAAACGATTTTTCGGTTCTCTATTCCAAATTGTTCTTCTGTAAATATTTCTCACAAAAGCTTACTTAACATAGAGAGATTCATTCAAAACTAATGCATGATTGTCTCCATTTAAGTAAATTACTCTAGAGAAGAAAATAAAATAATCCACCTGCCATACAATCACACGAATCAGTTGATGAATCGGTTTGAACTCACACGGAAGATTACAAAAGTTACCAATACTTGGGTATATAGACATACAGAAGTTTACACAACAATTGCAAATACCTTGAAACCCCACAAAAGCAATTATAGTTAATGCTCTAGAGTGAAGATTGAAATGAAAAGAAACAAAATCTGCCACATGATTTATTCAACGAAGAATAATATAATACGGTTTCACCTAATATACAAAACTTGAGAAATGACATCAATTGACAAAATGTGTGTGTGTGTGTGTGTGTTTTTTTTTTTTTTTTTTTGTGTTTGTTTACTGTAATGGCTCGTTAGAGCGTTAACAAAGTATTTATAATACTTTAAAAAAAAATTTGAGGGTTTTTGTGTGAGTTAGTAGAGAAAATATTGAGAGATGTTTAATCTAAAAATTTTGGAATGGTTTATTAAGTATATGCTATTATTATGCTTGTATGTAATTAATTTTGTTACTATATGATGTCAAAAGATCTTTAACATTTTTGATTTAGTTGATTGTATTGCTACATTTAAGGAAGTTGTATATTGGATTTATAGTCTGGAGAGTTATTAGCCGATGGTGAAATCTTAACAAATATGCTTATGCTTGATAATTAGTGCCGATTTTTTTGGCTTAGAAATAGTTTTATATTCGAACCAAAATATTACCATATCTTTAATATTGTTTCTAATTTTGACTAACATAATTAATATTGTTTGAAAACGACTGCGAGATCTTTGGCAATAATAGAATTTTGGAATGTAATTAAGTATAATCCGAGTTTTAGTTATTTATGCAGTTATTTATATAAAAAAATATTTACTTCATCATCAATAATATACGTATTAAATGTATTAGGGAAGATCCGATGAAACAAAGCGGATTAAATGTTTATAAAAAATCCGACCCGTGTAACAAAATAAGGTAATATCCGATTTTCGGAATTGGTTTAAAAGCAGAAAAAAATCCGACCCGGGTGACAAAAAGAAGGACACAAATTTGTACTCCAAAAATGTATAGATAGATACTCCCTCTCTTCTAATATATAAGATCTTTTAGGCTTTTTTTCCTTGTTCCGTTTTATTTCTCAAGTTTTTATACATTTTATTTTAATTTAATAATTTTTGACTATTTGAACTCTGCAGTATTTTTTCTATTGGTTGAATTAATTTATAACAATATTAATTATTTCTTAATTTTTGAGTTTTTAACCAAAAAAATCTTATAATTTAGAACAGAGGGAATAGTTTCTTGTAAGCCGATTTTCAAATTTGGTGTAGTTCTCGACTGGGAAGTTTAATTGTCTGTAGTTCTTTAAAGAGACACACTGCGTGTTATAAACTTGTATTCAAATTTCGTGTGGATGTATAGACCGATCATCCCCAAAAAATGTACGAAAATATTTTGAACAAATCTGTAAATTATTTTGAGTACGAAAATGACCATGACCACGTGTGAACAAATCTGTAAATTTGAGTTTAGTTTGAACTCGAACTGAATAAATATAAACTTTCGTGCTAGCAAATTGAAAGTCTCCAATTTATTACAAATTTCTAATATCCAATATATATCCTCAATTTTGTACGTCAAATATGTTCTAAAATAAAATAAAAACCTCGTTAGCAAATTAAAAGAATTTCATACAATACAAACACTAGAACAAATCTTCCAATAGGCAAAAAAAAAAGTCTTTATTCGATGTTTTATTTTTAGTGTACAAAGGAGTCTCAACTCGTACACACTTGGAAGCACAAAGCAAAAAAAAGGAAACGAGGGTTTGCCTCAGAGAGAGGAACACAAAAGCCCCTGTACTATTTTGCATAAATATAACAGAAATAAAAGGGAAATGGAGACATAGTCATATGACGTCAGTTTTACTGGTACTTTGGGCAGCGTCGTCTTCATCTTTAGTATTCTCACCTCGAGGCTTATAACCTTCAAGTGTAAGACCTCCTCCTTTGTTTCTTCCTTTTCTTGTTGCAGTAATAGAAGTATAATATATTATATCTCCATTCGATTGAGTTATCCCCAAATCATCATTCTTACCATATATCTGGATTGAATCCACATATATATTTATATTAATATATGTTTTATCGTTCCGTGTACGAATTTCAGAATCTGCTACACTAAAACTCTTGCCAAGAGTATCATTCAGATATAGAATCTGAGCCGGATTGGTGTACTTCGATATTCAGCCGATATCCTTTAAAATCTTCAGGATCCATCAGATTAATCTCCGAATATACATCAGCTTCAGAAGTGATATAATCATTAATATCCTTAGTTTCTGTATCAGCAAGAGGATACCCCATATCACCATGTTTCATACTCGTGTATATGTTCGTAGAATCATTATGAGCTTGTTTTATATAAGGAGGCATATTATATACTTGTGTATAGAATAATTTGGTGTGAGAAATAAAGAAGGAACCCTTCTTCTTAAATAGATTTCTCATTGTGATCTTAACGGCTCAGATCAATGGATTGGACACTCCTTCTAATCCAACGGATGAAATCTTGAGACAACTAAATGAGGAGGTAGTATCATCTAAGACGCAATAGCAATACGTCCAATGATAACATTTAAAGTGTCTCATTATAATAGAATACTACATTATACAATTGATGTAGTACACCATAATTTCATAATTTACCTAAATGTTCAATGCATCTCTTCATTATTTAATTTAAGGACGACATACAATGAAAACCAAAAATTTTTAAAGAAGACCAATACAGTTTCTTACTCTACTTTAATTTTGTTATACTATCAAACACTTATAACGATTACAAATGCATGTCAACCGACTTTTCGAACTTCGATCTCTTATCATGTATCATATCCGGTCCGACCTGACTCTTGAACGGAATTACTATACTATGAGTCACACATATCAGTCAGGCTTAGTTAGTTCACTTTGACAACATATCAAGTGGATCAGGAAAATCCCTTTGGCAAAACGTTACTTTTATTTTGGGGTCAAGCTGGTAAGGGTGTGAGCCCCATTACAATAACATTTCCTCCCTAGAAGCAAAGAGTAGAGAGCAACTATTGGAAGTGATATTTATTTTGCCAATGATACCGCGATGTTTGGAGTCGCTTTGTCCGGATGATTTGAAGCAAGGCGTGGAAGCGGCTTTCCTTCTTGAGAAGCAGCATTCCGCAATCAAACCTAATACAAATTCTGTTTATTTATTTTATATTTTTTTTTGTTAATTATAAGCCCCAACTTACATATTATGTTTATCAAGAACGATCCAACTTACGTATAACATTCTATATAGAGTGATCTATAAAGACTAAACTCACAAATTACTCTTATAAGAAACTAATTTATTAAGAATAACCCATGGGTTGGTTTTATACCAAGTCATATCTATATTCAAATTATTTACATTTACTCATAAATATTTCTCAACGAACTGTCGTCGGCTTTTCAATCGCAGCCACACAGAAGACAAAAGAAAAATATTTTATTAATTGATTTTGTTTGGTAATACTATCAAATCACAAGCCATGTATAGTCGTTTCTCGATTTAATTTACTTTTCAATATGTTCGATATTTCTGTAATCAATACTTTTCCGGTTTTATGATAGATAGTTTCACACATATTAAGAAATAATCAAATGTTATGTCTTATCTTTGTTTAATATAATATTCTATTTGATATAAATAATTATCCTTTTGTTTTATAAAGAGTGCTATTTTAAAATATTATTTTTATTTCATAAAGAATGTCATTTTATATTTTCAATACATATTTTGCAAAAAAAAATCTTAATTTAATTACTTTAAAACTATAACTAATTAAGTTTAATAATCATCTATTAGATAAACACATACATGCATATTTTTGTTTTCTTAATTTATGTGAAATGTGTTAAAATGATATTATTTGTGAATTAGAAGAAGTAATAAACTAAAAGAAAGAATAAAACTTGAAATTTAATAAAACATCTACATTAAAAATCTACAACTATAACTAAACTGAAACAGTGAAAGTATTGGTTGATCTCAATTTAATTTTGATCAAAATCCTCTATTAATGTGATAATTAGGATCGGACCCGTGCTACAGCGCGGAGAAATATTTACAGATACATGCGATCTATAACAGATTTGAAAATGTTATTTATTTTATGATAGTACGATATGAATCATATATTTATGTAATGAGTTTAAATAAAACTGTAAAAAAAAGTGAGTAAATTGAAAATATAATAAGCGCAAACGAATGTCTATCGATATGTAGTTTAATTTGATCATTTTTTGTGGTGAAAGTATGAATATATATATATATATATATATATGTAAAATAGAATAAAATATTTCATATGTAAAAATTACTAACCGACAATGTTTGTTATAACAAACCAACCCGCAAAGGATTGGCTTCGTTAAAATATCAATCCCAACCCACTCTATCATGTGATTGTAAGTTTTGCAAGCTAGCCAGTGTACTTTTTAAAAGAAAAGTTATATGAAAATGACTAATATTTGATCATTGTTTGTAGTTAAAATGAGTAATATTTTACAAAGTTTAAATATGTATAATATCTTAAACAATCTATAATCAAATAGGTGTGAGACAAAAATACGACGTTGCATAAATGTATGTCTAAATATATATAAGTTGGGTCATTCTTAATAATAATTTCTTTTCTTTGAAAAGTAATAAAAATAATTTGTATGTTATGTCATTCTTAATAAAAATGAGTTTTGAGTTGGGTCTTTCTCTAAGAAATATTATTTGTAAGTTGGATTATTCTTAATAAACATAAATTTCAATTTGAGTTAATTTTAATAAAGATATTATTCGTAAGTTGGATCTATTATCTTTTTTTTTTAAACATAGGAAGTACTAAATTTAAATTTTAATAAATGAATGTAAATGATTAATGATGTAATCAAATAATTTAATAAAAGTTTAAATCCTTTAGTGAGTAAAGAAAAAATTGTATTTTCGTTTCCCCACGATTGTGTTAACTTTTTTTTTTGTATGAATATTTTTTGTTATTATCTGTTTAACACATATGTAATACGTTTTCAATTGGACAGTCTTTGAGATATAAAAAATAATGTGAATACGACTTTGCATAAACGTACAAAAAAATATTTATGAGTTGGGTCATTCTTAATAATAGTATATTTTTATTGAACGAGTGCTAAAAACAATTTGTTGTCATTCTGATTAATAATACTATGTAAGTTAGTTAGGTCATTATTAATAAAAATAAATTGGTGAGCTGTGTCTTTTTATTTGAAATCCCAACTTATCCATGCGATTCATACTAGTAAATTGGTTCTAAGAGCTAGGTTGACAGCTTCGGGTCACTTGAATGTTACAAGCATGAGGGTGCAAGACGGCTTATAAAAAGCTCGTACTCGTGAGCTTTATTATTTTATTTTTTCTTTGTAGGGTTGATCTTATCTATTTATGACAAGTGCAAAAGATATATTAGCATGAATGAAACTAAAAAAAAGGATTAAAGCGTGTAGCCTCTAAAAGTAAGGGTGAGTTACATATATTGGATCCTGATAATAGATTTGACAACTGGTTGGGATGAGTTTGATTGAAATCATTAGAAATTGGTGTTAACTAAAACTAGAGTATAAAGAAACCGTTATAATATATAGACTATAGTTCATATTAGAGAGGAACGGTTCGCCCTACCTTCTCTCTATTCTCTCTCTCGCCGCTTCTTTAGTTTAAAAGTCTCCGTTAAGTCTTTGACCGGCACGTGGCGGCTCACATAGCGCCGGCGTCGGTCACCTCCTTTAGTTTCTTGCTTAGTTTTCATTCCTTGTTGTTGTCTCTTGCGGGTGTGGAAGCGTAGATGTTTTTAGCGAACTGGATCGGTAGAGGTGGAGTTTCAGATCTAGCAAGATTGTGTTTTGGTCCCAGATTCAAATGATCTGATGGTTGTTGGTTGATTCGGGGTGCTGTTTGGGATCGCGATTCACGGAGGGGGATATTGGCTGGGCTTATTCTCTTTGTTGAGTATACGCGATTTTGGAGGCTCCCATTTTCTTCTTGCGACGGCTCTTCCCTCTTCCTTCATCAGCAAATCTTTGCATCATTGGATCTCGACACTTCATTTATCTCGGTACCTTGTTCGTTTCAACTGTCTTCCACTTTGATTCCCCTGTTTGCTCTGATCAGATTGTAATCGCTGAAGATCTGGTATCATCAGTTGCTCAGGCTCTGTAGATTCCCTTTATGGGCTAAGTTTCTCATCCTCGACTATATTTCTTTGTTAGTCAGGGGATTGAGCTTTGGTTAGTGTTGGGTTAGAACATTTAGAATTAAGGCTCCCTAGATTAATTACTTGTTCTCTGTGGCGTTGAAAGGTTCAAGTGGGTCTTAGATTATCTTACGGTTACATTCCATCCCGGGAGACCCTTGACAAAGCACTTATAGAGAAAGATGCATCTTATACGGAGAAAGCCAAGTTCCATTCTCTTGTTATGCCATTTGTGCTGAAGACCGTGAACACCAATTGGTACGCGGATTCCCTATGGTCCTTCGAGAGCTCAACCAGTCTCGAGACAAGATGTTTTTGGTTTAAACAATGTATCGGTAAAATCCTTTCCTCTTCCAGTTGTAGGTTATGGAAAGATCATTGTGTCTCTGTAATTTCATTCTCATCTTTTATCTTGTGATTTGTTACCTTTCCGAACTCTAATTTCAATCAATATAATCCTTTCAGTGAAAAAAAAAAAGAAACTGTTATTAGATACTCTTCTTTAGAAATTTCTGATTGTTTTGTTCTATATGTATATAGATGAATAGATGCGTTGAACATTTAAATATATGCAGGTTTATTATCAAATTAATAATGTTAGCATTGCATCATTCTATTATAATTATACACTTAATCTTACACGTTGGATGCAATTGGATCAATGTGCAGAAAGCCATAATTTATAAAAGAAAGAGCTAGAATGCCAGCGTTTTATTTTTAATTTATTTTAAATTAAAAAATATAGAAAAGACCAAAAACTCTTTACTCTATTCATATAACCTAATGACTTTAAACACGTCTTTTTCCCAAATGAAACAAAATTAGTTCTAGAATAAAGAAGAAGATGGCGAAATCGAGAGAGATGAACGTGAAACCAAACGAATGAGTAAAGAAAGGTGATGAAATCCTCCTAGTCGTTGATGGATCTATGTTCGCTTCAGATCCGGTGAAAGACGGCTTGTTGACGGTAGATCTGTGTTTTGCGACGGAAGCAGTGAAGAGGAGTAGTAAGGTTGACGGCGGATGAAGCGGTGTAGTGGAAGGTTGACGACGGAGGAGTAGTGAAAGGTTAACAGCAAAAAATCGGCGATAACAACAGTGAATGAAGCAAGAAGAAACGAATTAGTGAGTCCGGCGGCGCTAGGGTTTAGAATTGTAAAAGTTGCGTCTGCAACATTTGTACCATTTTATATCTTGGTTGTAAGAGTTGTCCCATTATATATTGGTTGTACCAGTTGTTCTATTTATCACTCGGTTGTATCCAGTTGTCCTACTATATCTCAGTTGTATCCAGTTGTCCTACTGTATCTCAGTTGTACCGTTGGTCATAATATATCAAAGTTGTACCATTTGTACTAATTGTCTTGTTTATATGACATTTGTACCAGACGTTCTATCATTTAGTTGTACTAATTATACTATTCATTAAGGGTATTTCAGGGAAATCATAATTTTAATGGCATCCAGACTAAAAAAATGGCACGCCAGATTAATTTTTTTCACTTGATGGCATAGAGCCTCGCTGTGACAACCCGTCCGTGGACCCCACTAGCCATACTGCTAGTTGCCCCCATAGGCTGGCCCTGCAGGGCATCGATCCTAACCCATCACTGTGGATATCCAAATCCACCAGTAGGTTATTGGTGTATCAGGCATTCCTCGAACCCTGGTCCCTCACCCTTTAACAACCTTCCCACAGACAAGTTGCCACCAATTGACCTGCAGATCAATTGGTGGCAACTTGTCTGTGGGAAGGTTGTTAAAGGGTGAGAGACCAGGGTTCGAGGAACGCATGATACACCAATAACCTACTGGTGGATTTGGATATCCATAGTGATGGGTTAGGATCGATGCCCTGCAGGGCCAGCCTTTGGGGGCAACTAGCAATATGGCTAGTGGGGTCCACGGACGGGTTATCACATAAAAATCGTCAATTGGTGGCAACTTGTGTGTGGGAAGGTTGTTAAAGGGTGAGGGACCAGGGTTCGAGGAACACCTGATGCACCAATAACCTACTGGTGGATTTGGATATCCACAGTGATGGGTTAGGATCGATGCCCTGCAGGGCCAGCCTATGGGGGCAACTAGCACTGTGGCTAGTGGGGTCCATGGACGGGTTGTCACACTCGCGCCCGATGCAATTGGGGACGAGGCCAAAATGCCATAAAAAACAAAAAAAAAAATCTGGCATGCTAGCGTTTAATCTGAATGCCATCGAAAATGTGATATTACTAAATTATCCTAAATGAAATTTGAGACGAAATACAACTAGAACAACTGAGAGAAAACTGGACAACTGGTACAATAGGACAACTAATATAATTGGTACATGAAACAACCCGACCCCTTTTTTTTCTTTTTATTAATTAAATACAATATATAATTAAGTATCCCATACTACTTAATTAAACAAACCAACCCACACACAGAAACCAACCAATAATAAACCAACATCCAATTACATGCACAGCGGAAACATATCAATAATACAAAACCAATACAATAACATTTCTATCCATTCTATCCAAGGTTCCATCCTAAACAATATAACAAAGACCAACAACACACAAACGAGACCCTAGTTCATCCTCCTCCTCATCGCCATGTGTAACATCCGTGAACCAATTTTTGTAAATTTGGTGTGGGTGTCGATCGACACCCTTGGTGGCATCGATCGACACCATGTTTTCTGGTTTGGTCCGGTTCGTTTTAATTGCTGTTTGGTTCGGTTTGGTTCAAGGAAAAATCCCTAAATCGTGTTATAAGTAGAGAAGCGACAAATTTAAGGGTTTTAGGGTGTCTTGTCGCCGTTTTCAGAGATAGAGAGAGAGGAGAGAGCCTATTGTGGTGTGAAGGAGATTAAAGGAGAAAGATCAGAATCGTTAGGGTTTGGGAGGAAACAGTTTCGGCATATCAAATCGTGCTCAAAGGTAATGAAATTTGGTAGGTTTATTTCCAAGTCTTTCATCGTCATTCGCCTTTATACAGAAGTAGATTTGGATTTAAACTCGATGAGTTATTGGCAGTTTCGTGAGACACGTTTTCTCAGACGCGAGTTGGGACCATCGGAGATTGTAACTGAGGTCGTGGTCTCGTGTGGTGCCTGATCGTGCTGAAATTTTGTGGGACGCTTCGTGACGTCTAGGGGTAGCTTTTCACCGGAGCGATTTGATAGTTAACGGTTGGTTTTTATTTTAGGGTTTCGTCTTTGAGACTGTTCTTTTCTGATGTTTCTGTCCAGTTTTGTTATAAGTCGTTTTTGGTTGTGTGGCTTGTTGTAGGGCGTTTCTGGGCTGTTTCAGACGTTAGGAGGGTCTCAACTGGTTGTATTGGTTGTTATAATCAGTTGATAAGGTGAGTGCATGACCATGGCTTATCTAAGCCTGAGAATCCTTTGTTGTTCTTGCTTGATTGGTGGTGCTTTGTGGTGTTGTTCTTGCTTGATTGGTTGTGTTAGTGGTGTTGTTCTTGCTTGTGGTGGTTGTGTTATGGTTCTTATAGGTTCCTGAAGGTTTTGGGTGAGGTTGGAACGGATTGGAGATGATTGGAAACGGAGGTTCGTCGTTTGGATTCGTGCAGTTCGCGGCTGCGAAGGGAGTGTCGATCGACACCAGTTAGGTGTCGGTCGACACCATGTTTGGTCAGTGTCGATCGACACCTCTCTGGTGTCGGTCGACACCAAGTTGCTTGTTTCGTGATTTTTCCTGGTTTGTTGTGTTTGGTTGTCATTTGTTAAGCATTGGAATCTCAGTTGCTTGTGTGTATAGCCCAGTAGATGGGAGGATTGCCTCACTAAGTATTTGTGATAATACTTACGCATCTCAATTGTTGTTTGTGGTGTGCAGGTTTGTGACGTGGAATCATGGCAATGAGGAGGAGGATGATCTAGGGTCTCGTTTGGGTGATATTGGATTTGTTGGTTATGTTGTTGGAACCTTGGTTAGTGTTATGTTAGGTTGCCGGATAGAATGGTTAGGAATGTTATCGTATTGATGATGTTGTTGGTTTTGTATTATTGGTATGTTTCCGCTGTGCTTAATGTTATTGCTGGTTTAATGTTGAGTTGTGGTTTGGGTTGGTTAATTAAGTAGTATGGGATGCTTAATTATACATTGTATTTAATTGTTAAAAAAAAAAGGGGTCGGGTTGTTTCATTTTGGTATCAGAGCCTTTACGGTTCTAGGATGGTTAAATGGATGGTTAGAGCGGTTAGGAATTTAATTGGGTGAATTATTTTTCCTTTTTGCTTGATGCATGATGTTGTGTGATGGAATTGATTATGAGTAGTTAGTCAATTTGTTTGCGGTATGGAGTCCTAGTATCATCCTCTTCGAGCCTTCAATGAGATTCCACGGTAAGATGTGTACTCTATGTGCGGTTTTTGAATTATGTGCTTAGCCTTCTGTTCTGGGTAGTGCAGATGGCTAGAGAGGGTGCTGTGGGTCGCGGTCGTGGTCGTGGGCGTGGTCGTGGTCGTGGTCGGGGACGAGGTCAGGTTCCTGAGGCCAGTGTGAGTGTAGCCCAGAGCATGGCCAGTGAGGAGGTGGCGGAGTCACAGGTTCATCCTAGTGTGTCTGGAGACCAGGCTGGTTTGGGTGACGGCAGGGCGGATGGGCCCGGTGTCGGTCACGGTGTTGCCCCGGGTGTGGGGGTTGCAGCGGGAGGTGCTCCAGGCAGGGAGGATGTCTTGATGGACTTGCTAGCTCAGGTTTTGCAGCGACTTCCAGCAGTTGTGCCGCCAGTGGTTGGTGGGCAGGATCCAGTAGTGCCGCCAGTGGTTGGTGGGCAGGGTCCAGTAGTGCCGCCAGTGGGTGGTGGGCAGGGTCCAGTGGTGCAGCCTGTGGCGGGTTTGCAGGCAGGTGTGCAGCCGGGGGCCGAGGTAGTGGATGCACAGTATGTGCGGATGATGGAGCAGCTGCGGCATGTGGGAGCCGGGTATTTCTCAGGAAGTACCGATCCGAGTGTAGCGGATGAGTGGAGAGAGCGGATGGAGGATATTTTCCTTTCGCTTAGGTGTCCCGATCGGTACAGGGTGGATCTGGCAGTGTTTTACTTGTCAGGAGATGCTCGTGTGTGGTGGAGGTCGGTAACAGCACGGAGGGTGCAGCGGGGTATGTCTTGGGGAGATTTTGTGGGGGAGTTTAACTCCAAGTATTTTCCTCAGGAGGCTCTTGATCGTATGGAGGCACGGTTCTTGGGTTTGACTCAGGGGGACCGTACAGTGCGGGAACTGGATGCAGAGTTCAGTCGGCTTGTCGGGTATGCAGGCCGGGCTTGGGAGCCAGAGTCGGCTCAGGTGCGGAGGTTCTTGCTGGCTTTGCGAGATGATTTGAGGACACGGTGCAGAGTGAGGAGCTATGCCACGAGGGCAGAGCTGGTTGAGGTTGCAGCTGGGATAGAGGATGACTTGAGGTCACAGTTAGTGGTGGTCAGTCCAGCGGTTCGTTCAGAGGAGACATTGGAGCAGAGCATTCCAAACAAGGATAGGCAGTTGGAGCAAAGGCGTAAAAGGAAGCGGGAAGAGACGACAGTGGCGAACCAAGGTGGCCAGAGAGGTTATGGGAGCGGGAGCATGGATCACGTGTCGGCAAGCGGGGCCAGGGGAGGTGATTCGCAGGAGTACCGTCGAGTGTGTTATCATTGCGGGGAGGAAGGGCATATCAGGCCTTTCTGTCCTAAGAGGAGGCAGATGATGGAGGTTGCAGCGCAGCCGAAGGGAGGACCGGGTGTCCATTCCGGCGCTTAGTTTTAGCTTATGTATTCCTTCTTTCATTATGTATTTTCATTTGGAGTTGTAAACGATTATTGCATTTGAGGTTCTAATAAAAGTTGGAGTTCTTTGGTTTTGGGATTGGTGAAACATCACTGGAAAGGAAATAGCACGGGAGTCTATAAATGGAAAGTTTCCATAAATAGAAGATTGCTATAAATGGAAAGTTTCTAAAAATAGAAGTTTCCAGAAATGGAAAGTGTTGAGGTAGATCTAGTCGGGAGATACTCGTTGACATCGGACTTATTTGCTCAGGATAGTGTGAGCCCAACTCATGTGATACCGATAGCTCAATGGACTTTGTGGCCAGAGAGTGGGAGTGGTATGTTTGCTTCGGATGACGATCCGTGAGCGCGCTTTAGGGTGACGACCTTAGAGCGGGATTTTGAGACTCCCTGGATACCGTAGCTGTGAGCCGTGGCTCGGCAGTGAGCCGGTATGTCTCGAGGGTTGCGACCCGAGAGCGGGGGGAGTGGGCGTGTGAGACTCCCTGGATACCGTAGCTGTGAGCCGTGGCTCGGCAGTGAGCCGGTATGTCTCGAGGGTTGCGACCCGAGAGCGGGGGGAGTGGGCGTGTGAGACTCCCTGGATACCGTAGCTGTGAGCCGTGGCTCGGCAGTGAGCCGGTATGTCTCGAGGGTTGCGACCCGAGAGCGGGGGGAGTGGGCGTGTGAGACTCCCTGGATACCGTAGCTGTAGGCTGTGGCCTGGCAGTGAGCCGGTATGACTCGAAGGTTGCGACCTGAGAGCGGGGGGAGTGTGTGTGTGAGTGACTTCCTGGATGCCGTAGCTTAAGGCGGTTGGCCTGATAGCGAGTCGGCATGATTCGTTGGTTGCGACCACGGACGGGGGAAGCACTGAGTTGTGAGCAAATATTGTCTTTGATGTGAGTATATTGACTAGAGGGAGACCTCGTGGTTCAGTCGGAGGTGTGCGGGCTGTTGCGACAGTGCACGGGAAACCTTGGCTGACGGTATTTAGTCCGGTCGGGGACGTGCGGGCCGTGTTGACGGTGGCACGGAGGTCTTTGACAGTTGGACGGTTTTGCGGGATTCGAGGACGAATCCTTATTGGTGGGGGAGAATTGTAACATCCGCGAACCAATTTTTGTAAATTTGGTGTGGGTGTCGATCGACACCCTTGGTGGCATCGATCGACACCATGTTTTCTAGTTTGGTCCGGTTCGTTTTAATTGATGTTTGGTTCGGTTTTGTTCAAGGAAAAATCCCTAAATCGTGTTATAAGTAGAGAAGCGACAAATTTAAGGGTTTTAGGGTGTCTTGTCGCCGTTTTCAGAGATAGAGAGAGAGGAGAGAGCCTATTGTGGTGTGAAGGAGATTAAAGGAGAAAGATCAGAATCGTAAGGGTTTGGGAGGAAACAGTTTCGGCATATCAAATCGTGCTCAAAGGTAATGAAATTTGGTAGGTTTATTCCCAAGTCTTTCATCGTCATTCGCCTTTTTACAGAAGTAGATTTGGATTTAAACTCGATGAGTTATTGGCAGTTTCGTGAGACACGTTTTCTCAGACGCGAGTTGGGACCATCGGGGATTGTAACTGAGATCGTGGTCTCGTGTGGTGCCTGATCGTGCTGAAATTTTGTGGGACGCTTCGTGACGTCTAGGGGTAGCTTTTCACCGGAGCGATTTGATAGTTAACGGTTGGTTTTTATTTTAGGGTTTCGTCTTTGAGACTGTTCTTTTCTGATGTTTCTGTCCAGTTTTGTTATAAGTCGTTTTTGGTTGTGTGGCTTGTTGTAGGGCGTTTCTGGGCTGTTTCAGACGTTAGGAGGGTCTCAACTGGTTGTATTGGTTGTTATAATCAGTTGATAAGGTGAGTGCATGACCATGGCTTATCTAAGCCTGAGAATCCTTTGTTGTTCTTGCTTGATTGGTGGTGCTTTGTGGTGTTGTTCTTGCTTGATTGGTTGTGTTAGTGGTGTTGTTCTTGCTTGTGGTGGTTGTGTTATGGTTCTTATAGGTTCCTGAAGGTTTTGGGTGAGGTTGGAACGGATTGGAGATGATTGGAAACGGAGGTTCGTCGTTTGGATTCGTGCAGTTCGCGGCTGCGAAGGGAGTGTCGATCGACACCAGTTAGGTGTCGGTCGACACCATGTTTGGTCAGTGTCGATCGACACCTCTCTGGTGTCGGTCGACACCAAGTTGCTTGTTTCGTGATTTTTCCTGGTTTGTTGTGTTTGGTTGTCATTTGTTAAGCATTGGAATCTCAGTTGCTTGTGTGTATAGCCCAGTAGATGGGAGGATTGCCTCACTAAGTATTTGTGATAATACTTACGCATCTCAATTGTTGTTTGTGGTGTGCAGGTTTGTGACGTGGAATCATGGCAATGAGGAGGAGGATGATCTAGGGTCTCGTTTGGGTGATATTGGATTTGTTGGTTATGTTGTTGGAACCTTGGTTAGTGTTATGTTAGGTTGCCGGATAGAATGGTTAGGAATGTTATCGTATTGATGATGTTGTTGGTTTTGTATTATTGGTATGTTTCCGCTGTGCTTAATGTTATTGCTGGTTTAATGTTGAGTTGTGGTTTGGGTTGGTTAATTAAGTAGTATGGGATGCTTAATTATACATTGTATTTAATTATTAAAAAAAAAAAAAGGGGTCGGGTTGTTTCACCATGATTCCACGTCACATACCTGCACACCACAAACAACAATTGAGATGCGTAAGTATTATCATAAATACTTAGTGAGGCCGTCCTCCCATCTACTGGGTTATACACACAAGCATATGAGACCCTCAAGTTTAAGCAAAACAAACAACACACAACAATACATCAAACCAGGAAATCAAGTCTCGACTGAGACCAGTGTCGACCGATGCCTCACGGTGTCGATCGATGCTACAAACAATGGTGTCGACCGATGCTAAACAGTGTCGACCGATGCCACTCCAAATGGTGTCGACCGATGCTTCCTAGTGTCGATCGATGCCTCCTCTGCAGACACGATCTGCGCGAAACCGAACATCGAACTCTCCTTCCCAATCATCTCGAATCCGTCTCAAACTCACCCAATTACCTCAGAAATCACTGGGAATCACAAAAACAACGAACCCAAGCAACAAAACAACACAAACAGCAAAGAAAACACACAAACAAGAGAGATCTCATGCTTAGATCAACCATGGTCAAGCACTCACCTCAAGAACAGGAAGATTGGATTGAGAAACGTGGAAAGCAACACCTCCAGAAGCTCCCCCTTCGTTTCCAGCAACAGCTAACCCTCCTACAGCCTCAGATCTCTCCAAAACCCCAAGAACAAACCCAGAAAGTCACAGAAACGTTTTCTCTCTTTTCTCTCTTTCTCTTTCTCTCAAAAGCGGCGACTACAGACAAATAACACGACCTAGGGTCGTTTTCCCCCTTTTACACACGATTTAGGGATTTCCTTGAACCAAACCGAACCAATCAGCAATTAAATCAAACCCGACCAAACCGGAAAAACATGGTGTCGATCGATGCCACCAAGGGTGTCGATCGACACCCACACCAAATTTACAAAAATTGGTTCGCGGATGTTACAATTCTCCCCCACCAATAAGGATTCGTCCTCGAATCCCGCAAAACCGTCCAACTGTCAAAGACCTCCGTGCCACCGTCAACACGGCCCGCACGTCCCCGACCGGACTAAATACCGTCAGCCAAGGTTTCCCGTGCCACTGTCGCAACAGCCCGCACACCTCCGACTGACCCTCGAGGTCTTCCTCTAGTCAATATACTCACATCAAAAGACAATATTTGCTCACAACTCAGTGCTTCCCCCGTCCGTGGTCGCAACCAACGAATCATGCCGGCTCGCTATCAGGCCAACCGCCTTAAGCTACGGCATCCAGGAAGTCACTCACACACACACTCCCCCCGCTCTCAGGTCGCAACCTTCGAGTCATACCGGCTCACTGCCAGGCCACAGCCTACAGCTACAGTATCCAGGGAGTCTCAAAATCCCGCAAAACCGTCCAATTGTCAAGGACCTCCGTGCCACCGTCAACACGGCCCGCACGTCCCCGACCGGACTAAATACCGTCAGCCAAGGTTTCCCGTGCACTATCGCAACAGCCCGCACACCTCCGACTGAACCACGAGGTCTCCCTCTAGTCAACATACTCACATCATAAACACTATTTGCTCACAACTCAGTGCTTCCCCCGTCCGTGGTCGCAACCAACGAATCATGCCGGCTCGCTATCAGGCCAACCGCCTTAAGCAACGGCATCCAGGAAGTCACTCACACACACACTCCCCCCGCTCTCAGGTCGCAACCTTCGAGTCATACCGGCTCACTGCCAGGCCACAGCCTGCAGCTACGGTATCCAGGGAGTCTCACACGCCCACTCCCCCCGCTCTTGGGTCGCAACCCTCGAGACATACCGGCTCACTGCCGAGCCGCGGCTCACAGCTACGGTATCCAGGGAGTCTCACACATCCTGCTCTTGGGTCGTCACCCTCAAGCGCGCTCTCGGATCGTCATCCGAAGCAACATACCACTCCCACTCTCTGGCCACAAAGTCCATTGAGCTATCGGTATCACATGAGTTGGGCTCACACTATCCTGAGCAAATAAGTCCGATGTCAACGAGTATCTCCCGACTAGATCTACCTAAACACTTTCCATTTCTGGAAACTTCTATTTTTAGAAACTTTCCATTTATAGCAATCTTCTATTTATGGAAACTTTCCATTTATAGACTCCCGTGCTATTTCCTTTCCAGTGATTTTTCACAAATCCCAAAACCAAAGAACTCCAACTTTTATTAGAACCTCAAATGCAATAATCGTTTACAACTCCAAATGAAAATACATAATGAAAGAAAGAATAGATAAGCTAAAACTAAGCGCCGGAATGGACACCCGGTCCTCCCTTCGGCTGCGCTGCAACCTCCATCATCTGCCTCCTCTTAGGACAGAAAGGCCTGATATGCCCTTCCTCCCCGCAATGATAACACACTCGATGGTACTCCTGCGAATCACCTCCCCTGGCCCCGCTTGCCGACACGTGATCCATGCTCCCGCTCCCATAACCTCTCTGGCCACCTTGGTTTGCCACTGTCGTCTCTTCCCGCTTCCTTTTACGCCTTTGCTCCAACTGCCTATCCTTGTTTGGAATGCTCTGCTCCAATGTCTCCTCCGAACGAACCGCTGGACTGACCACCACCAACTGTGACCTCAAGTCATCCTCTATCCCAGCTGCAACCTCAACCAGCTCCGCCCTCGTGGCATAGCTCCTCACTCTGCACCGTGTCCTCAAATCATCTCGCAAAGCCAGCAAGAACCTCCGCACCTGAGCCGACTCTGGCTCCCAAGCCCGGCCTGCATACCCCACAAGCCGACTGAACTCTGCATCCAGTTCCCGCACTGTACGGTCCCCCTGAGTCAAACCCAAGAACTGTGCCTCCATACGATCAAGAGCCTCCTGAGGAAAATACTTGGAGTTAAACTCCCCCACAAAATCTCCCCAAGACATACCCCGCTGCACCCTCCGTGCTGTCACCGACCTCCACCACACACGAGCATCTCCTGACAAGTAAAACACTGCCAGATCCACCCTGTACCGGTCGGGACACCTAAGCGAAAGGAAAATATCCTCCATCCGCTCTCTCCACTCATCCGCTACACTCGGATCGGTACTTCCTGAGAAATACCCGGCTCCCACATACCGCAGCTGCTCCATCATCCGCACATACTGTGCATCCACTACCTCGGCCCCCGGCTGCACACCTGCCTGCAAACCCGCCACAGGCTGCACCACTGGACCCTGCCCACCACCCACTGGCGGCACTACTGGACCCTGCCCACCAACCACTGGCGGCACTACTGGATCCTGCCCACCAACCACTGGCGGCACAACTGCTGGAAGTCGCTGCAAAACCTGAGCTAGCAAGTCCATCAAGACATCCTCCCTGCCTGGAGCACCTCCCGCTGCAACCCCCACACCCGGGGCAACACCGTGACCGACACCGGGCCCATCCGCCCTGCCGTCACCCAAACCAGCCTGGTCTCCAGACACACTAGGATGAACCTGTGACTCCGCCACCTCCTCACTGGCCATGCTCTGGGCTACACTCACACTGGCCTCAGGAACCTGACCTCGTCCCCGACCACGACCACGACCACGCCCACGACCACGACCGCGACCCACAGCACCTTCTCTAGCCATCTGCACTACCCAGAACAGAAGGCTAAGCACACAATTCAAAAACCGCACATAGAGTACACATCTTACCGTGGAATCTCATTGAAGGCTCGAAGAGGATGATACTAGGACTCCATACCGCAAACAAATTGACTAACTACTCATAATCAATTCCATCACACAACATCATGCATCAAGCAAAAAGGAAAATAATTCACCCAATTAAATTCCTAACTGCTCTAACCATCCATTTAACCATCCTAGAACCATAAAGGCTCTGATACCAAAATGAAACAACCCGACCCCTTTTTTTTTTTCTTTTTATTAATTAAATACAATATATAATTAAGTATCCTATACTACTTAATTAAACAAACCAACCCACACACAGAAACCAACCAATAATAAACCAACATCCAATTACATGCACAGCGGAAACATATCAATAATACAAAACCAATACAATAACATTTCTATCCATTCTATCCAAGGTTCCATCCTAAACAATATAACAAAGACCAACAACACACAAACGAGACCCTAGTTCATCCTCCTCCTCATCGCCATGATTCCACGTCACATACCTGCACACCACAAACAACAATTGAGATGCGTAAGTATTATCATAAATACTTAGTGAGGCCGTCCTCCCATCTACTGGGTTATACACACAAGCATATGAGACCCTCAAGTTTAAGCAAAACAAACAACACACAACAATACATCAAACCAGGAAATCAAGTCTCGACTGAGACCAGTGTCGACCGATGCCTCACGGTGTCGATCGATGCTACAAACAATGGTGTCGACCGATGCTAAACAGTGTCGACCGATGCCACTCCAAATGGTGTCGACCGATGCTTCCTAGTGTCGATCGATGCCTCCTCTGCAGACACGATCTGCGCGAAACCGAACATCGAACTCTCCTTCCCAATCATCTCGAATCCGTCTCAAACTCACCCAATTACCTCAGAAATCACTGGGAATCACAAAAACAACGAACCCAAGCAACAAAACAACACAAACAGCAAAGAAAACACACAAACAAGAGAGATCTCATGCTTAGATCAACCATGGTCAAGCACTCACCTCAAGAACAGGAAGATTGGATTGAGAAACGTGGAAAGCAACACCTCCAGAAGCTCCCCCTTCGTTTCCAGCAACAGCTAACCCTCCTACAGCCTCAGATCTCTCCAAAACCCCAAGAACAAACCCAGAAAGTCACAGAAACGTTTTCTCTCTTTTCTCTCTTTCTCTTTCTCTCAAAAGCGGCGACTACAGACAAATAACACGACCTAGGGTCGTTTTCCCCCTTTTACACACGATTTAGGGATTTCCTTGAACCAAACCGAACCAATCAGCAATTAAATCAAACCCGACCAAACCGGAAAAACATGGTGTCGATCGATGCCACCAAGGGTGTCGATCGACACCCACACCAAATTTACAAAAATTGGTTCGCGGATGTTACAGTACAAGTGAGATATAATATTATAATAAGTACAACTGATACAAAATAGGACAATTGGTACAACTAATATATAAAAGTACAACGAGTACAAATGATATATACAACGGGTATAACTGTTACCAAACCAACTAATTGTTCTAAACCCTAGCGCCGCCGTCACCTTCCTCACTACTTCCTCCGCGGTCGCCTTCCTCACTACTTCTTCCGCCATCAACCCCCGATTTTAACCTCTCCATGGCTTCATTTGCCGTCCGTTTACTCCCTCAGATCTTCCCTCTTCATCACCAACTCGTTTTACACCATCTTTGTTGTTCCTCTCCACTTTCTCCTTTGCCACAAATCTTCATACCCGCCGCAAATCATCATCTCCGCTGCAACTAAAGGAGAACCGAGATAAGGTTTGGCTATGGCGGCACACACACAACGATTAGAAGAGAAATCTAAGAACATTCAGAAAAATCAATCTTTTTGTTTTTTTCAGATCTGTCGGCGAGAATGAGGGGGCCGAGGCTAAAATGCCACAAACTGGAAAAAAATTAATCTGGCATGCCAGTTTTTAATCTGAATGCCATCAAAATTGTGAGATTACAAAATTACCCTTAATGAAATCAAAGACGAATAGTACAACTAGAAGAGAATAATACAACTAGAACAACTAAGAGAAAAATGGACAACTGGTACAATAGAACAACTAAGACAATTGGTACAACTGAGATATAATATTATAACGTGTACAACTGATAAAGAATACAACAACAAGTACAACTAATATATAACAATACAACTAGTATAAATGATATATACAACGGGCGTACAACTGATAAAGAATATGTAAACTAGTACAACTAATATATAAAAGTACAACTAGTACAAATGATATATACAACGGGTACAACTGTGATCAAAACCACTTATAATTCTAAACCCTAGCGCCGCCGCCGTTGCCGATTCTGCACCATCAACCTTCCATTACTTCTCTCCATCGCTTCTCTCCATCGCTTCTCTGCCATCGACCCCAGATTTTAACTTCTCCACGGTTTCCTCTGGTGTCGTCTGTTTACATCTCCGATGGCAAAGAAACGACATGTAAACCCGATCTTCATCAGATTTGAAGCCAACACAGATACATCGGTTCCCTTTCCGCAGATTCAACACCATCAACGACTGAAATCTCAACAGTTTTCTTCACTCTTTTGTCTGATTCTACCTCCATCTCTTTCTCTCGATTTTTGTCAGTTTTTTTTTCTAGATCTGAGATTTTGTTTCATGTTATCAACGAAAGGACAAAATATTAGGTATAATATTATATGGGTTTTTGGTCTTTTTAATAAATTTTAATTAAAACGAAAATAAAAAATAATTAAAAAAATTACTATGGCATTCTAGCATTTTTTCCGAGAATATGGCATTCTGGACATTGTTTCGAGAATGAGAGAGAGAGAAACAGAAGAGAAAAAAAAAATGAGTATTAGATTAAAGGGTTTTTGGTCTTTTTCAAATATTTTGATTTAAATAAATTAAAAAAATAAATAAATAAAGGTGATATGGCATTTTAGTTTTTTTTTTGTCTCATATATGGCATTTTGGATATTGATTCGATGCAATTGCGTCTTAGATATAGTATTTCTTCCTCGTTTCATTGTTCCAAGATATATCATCCGTTAGATTAGAAAAAGTCTCAAAAGATCTGAGCCATTAAGTTCAAAATGTGAAATCTATTTAAGAAGAAGGTTTCCTTTGTTATTTCTCACAACAAAATATTTCTTCTATATAGTAAATATGGCTGCTTTGCTAGAAACGGTTCGTAATTCAACAGGTAACACTATTAACTTATCCATTAATGGTAAGGTAATTATTCTTTATGCTGGGCATGGGTATGTGTCTGTTAATAAACATATTGACACTGATACATATACTAAATTTGAAACAAATTCTGGAGATGTTGATGGATATTATCTCAAGTAAAACGATTTCAATATATATTTTAATGATGCTCTTGGCTAGTATAATCAAATTGTAGATAAGGCAATTCATACATGGAAGAGTGAAGAGTATGTCAGTATAGACATAAATCCAGATAATATGAAGATATGGTGCACTTCGCAAGATTTAGGGATCTATCAATCAGATAAGACTGAAAAATATTATAAGTCTGTTATTGCAAAACACAACGAAGATGGATATGGAGGTATAACAGTCGCAGGATTTGAGACTGTTGCTGGAGAGCCTGTGGATGATATTCCAGATGCTCAAAAGAATGAATTCGAAGAAGGACAATCCAAAAACTAAAAAAAAAAGTCATTCGACTACACTTTCCCCTTTCTTTCTTTTTTAATGTTTTTGCAAATAATACAGTGGATTTTATGTTCTTATCTTTAAGGACATAACCACATTTACTTTTCTTTTCTTTTCTTTTTGCATTGTGCTTCCAAGTTTGTAGGAGTTGATACTCCATAATAATTATGTATAACGAAAATAAAACAAACGAATAAAGGCAGGTTATGTTTGCTTCATGTAAAAAGTTTGTTCTTTTGTGTTCTTATTACTAGTAAAGTAAATAATAAGAATTTAGTTTCGCTTACAAAGTTTTGAACTATTTTGACAAAAGACAGAAGAAATCGAATTAAAGAAACATAACAAAATTTTATTCTGAATATAATTAGCCAAACGACACTTTCATTAGAACTACAATAATGTTCAATGAAACAATGCTCAAGTTCCCTGCATCATCAGCTCCGCTTATCAATCAACGGTAACTTGACATCTGCGAGAAAGCTTTGTAGATGTTGTAGATGTAATTAAGAAGCTTCATGATAATATCATAAGCTTTGTCGATCGGGCATAGTAGAACCTGTACTGAAACTCAGAGTGAGCTTTTTTAGTACTGCTAAATTCTCAAGAAAGAAGTTCACTAGTTTAATCCAAGTTTCCTTTATTAATCCTAACATATTCCAGAGTCGATGTTAAGCACACTCGTAATGTCGATTTGCTCTGGCTCCGTATCCTGCGGGAAAAAAAAACAAACTAAGTATACGGTATATTTCAACAATATTCTTAAGTCAGATCACATAATCAAACAGATTGTTTCCAAGATTAGGCTTTTCAGATATGGCCAGCTCTCAAGAAAGATCGGCAACAATTGTAACGACTAGTTGGAGAAGACAGCCTGAAAATGAGACAAGTTATGGAATTTTGGAATTGGTCCCACTGTCCCAGTTTCAAGTAATGATAAAGGACCTGCAAGAAAAAACAAATTAGATACAAGTGAGATAGATGAGTTGTACACAAGAATTATATATGCATGATGCATCAAATAGTTGTATACATACCGCGGGTGATAAAGTCACGGATAATATCTCTCTTACTAAAATCCTCGGTTCAATAGGACTACTATCAGACTTGATATTAAATTCAGGCCCAAGGTCTATCTACTCTATCTTGACCAAGGAACTCAAAATTTTTACCAAAAATCTCATCGTATTGACTATCTTTAAAACTCATACTTAAGTCCCGGAGCATCGATCTCAACCGAAATGACTTAACTACGCATTTGCCCGTCGAAAGTTACACGAAATATCTTCAAAGTTGGTGACGACCTCACACACAAAAGAGGCTGAGGTTTTCGATAATCAAAATAATTACCCCTTACCAAGGTAAATTCTTCAATAACGGGGCATCCTAGCTAATAATATACGTTTTCCGTAATATCCAAAGGACCATCCTTCTAATAATAAACGTTTTCGAGAATCTTGAGACAAGGTAAAGAAACAACTAGCTCTTGATGCTTCACTATCCCAACTTTTGCAAGTTTTAAAGAAACCAATGTCTTGCTCTTATACATGTTCTTAGGCATGCGATCTATGATACCGTCAGGATTCTCGGTCCCAACATCTAGATGTTGAACTCCTCGATCAACCACAGTGGCGATCCACTCGACGAATCTGTCGGTACATACAGTGGCATTGTCATACTTTACCTTGAAGTATTGCATGGGTACCCCACGATTAAACTCCAGATATTTTTCCAAAGGAACTCCAAACCATTTGTAAGATTCTTCCTAAGGAACTCCAAGGGATCATCTTTGTTATCCTCTCTTTTATCTTCTACTTTTCACAAAATTAGCTTCTCTTTCGTTCCTAGGGCTTGTAATCGTGAGGCTGATGCTTTGGCAAAGCTCACCCTCCAAACATTTATGTCGACGCAAATCTGACTGGGAACATATTATTGTTGGTGTACGTGTGTGTACCATGTACCGTTCAGATGATTATCCGACAAACAAATATATATATATATATATATATATAATTATTTATTGAAAGCCTTAAAAAAAACATAGCAATTTATGTTACCAACCAAATTCATTATATTTATATTTAAGCGCTATTTTCTGCAAGAAACGATTTGATCAGCTATTCAAGTATCAGTATCATTAGTTATTTTTTGCGTGTTTAATTGTTTACTATCTACCAATATTTTTACTGTTTTCCCATTAAAAGATTTCTACTGATTTATTTTTCCAATTTGATCCTATGTTAATTATAGGTAAGCAAAGAGAATGAAGAAAAAAAGTAATTTAGTATTTCTATTTCTTGTTCATGAAAGCTATTTATTTTTTGGCAGCATTCATTAAAGCAAGCCAATTGGCTTGGCGTGCAGGGACTAATAATAATAATAATAGAATAACATACAATAGTATCATGGTAATATAGACTTCATAATTATAATAATACTCAAAGTAATAACGTACAATAATATCATAGTTAAAAAATATTAAAATTATGTATAAGCATAAAGACTTTATAAAAACATTTGTTTATTTTTCTCCTGCAAAAGCTTTGAATTGTAAAATTTGAAGGGATTAGTAAAAACAAAATTAGAATAATATCCTAATTTATACTTTTCTAAATAAATTAAAATTAAAAAAAACATTTGACAAATTTATTATTCTTCATTATGTAAATATATCATCCAAAACAAAAGTTAAAGGGCGGTGATGGTGAGGCAACAAAGAGAGAAAAAAAAACTCATTTAATAATTAATACTTTATGAAAGAAACAAAAATTAGGACTTTATTTTCTGGTTCTTGAAAGCTACTTTTTTTGTGGGGGGAGGGGCCGGGCAGCATTCGTCAAAGGCAAGCTCCTACGACGACTGAGAATTGTTATCCAAATGGGTATGGCGGGCGGGGACTATAGCAAAGTTATAAAGGTTAAACAATTGGATGCAAATTAAATGGCATATTATTATGTTATACAAACTTTTAAAAATTAAAAAAAAAAATCTCATTTTGATAAAAAGAAAAAAATACTCCTACTATTTTTCCAATATTATTTTCTATTTTATTTTCAAATAATTAGTTTATAATTTTTTCAGGATTTATAGATAGAAAGCATGTTTTTACACCATAATATATTTTAACTATTATAATTTAAGTATTTAACTATACAATATGAGAAGTGTTTATTTTCTAACCAAAAAGGTAGGAGTCAAAAAAAAAAAAAAAAGATGAGAGTTCCCGGAAGCTTCCCAAATTCCAACTGCTAATTTTCCACACCACCGCCAACTCTTTACCAGGGGGCATAAGAGCAAGATTATCGGTGGGTTTTAATTTTTAGTCTCTTATGTACTGTTGTAATTTTTAATGAATATATTATGTACTGTTTATAAAATAAGAATCTTTGAGATAATAATTAAAATCATCCTCTCTAATGGTACAATATAATTTTGAGTCTCTTATTTTTTAAAATCTAGTTTTTTTAATCTAATCTCATTCAACTTCATCAGTTATGAATAATGAGTTTGGTAAAATAAAGTCAACGGTTATCTCTGTGTTGTGGAGTCCTAAAGTTGAAAGCTGCAAACACATCTTAAATAAACCCAATGGCAGTGTCTTCAATCCTGTGTTGTTCAGCTCCAGCGTCTAAACAACAACATTGAGGCAAAGTCACACAAAAAAAAGTCATATAGTTTGGATAATTCCTAACCACAAAAAAATTAAGAAAATAGACAAATCAGACTCATTAAAGAGCAATTAAAACCGAATCGAGCTCGAATTATACAGAAAAATCATCGAATTGGGTGATAAATCGATATTGACTACCTTCGTCAAGCTGGGGATGATTCTTCTCAACTCTGATCTCATCTTCGATTCTTCTCGACTCTGATCTCATCTTCTCCGACTGAATCGACCCCAATCTCTGATTCCAGATCTTTCGATTCAAATTCAAACCTTTGTCGGATCAAAACTTTGATCGCGAGAGAAAGAGAGAAAGAGATTAATTGTCTGCGTCAATTTTTTTTTCCCTTTAGTATTATTCTGTCGCCCAACGAAATAAAGACACGTAGCGTCTCTTAGAACCGATTTGAGTCTATTATATAAGAGAGCCTCTTCTGTTTTTTCTTTTCTTTTGATTTATTTTTTTTTCCTACAAAACTCTAAAAACCCCTCTAACAATCTGCCGATGGGGAAGGTCTAAGAGATGGTCTAAATATCATTTGAAACTTCATCTAAACCTATGCCATGTTATAATGTAGACAACCGAAAACAAAAAAAAATCAGGATATAACACTTTCGGCTAGCGTAATCAAAAATATTGATATTTCTGAGCATTACGGATATAATCAAATCATGTTTTGATGTCAAGAACGTACCCATTACAATCGTAAAATTCTGTTTGATACCAAAATCTGATGATCATTTTATTGTAAACCTGAGTATAATTCAATACCGTTTAATATACAAATATAATTAATATGTTGAACCTACCAAGCAAGACATTTTGGGTTATGTATTCTCTTTACACTATTATACTGCATATATCATCCGACGGTCATCATTAGTTTGATGCAAGATGGAATACGACTTCATAATATTAAATTCGAAGGGTCATCATTTTTCAGAAAATGTAGTCCGAATATTAATTTTTGAGAATATTAATTACCCATTTGGGTTATGTTTTCTCTTTACATTAATGTTTCTCTTTTCATTCCTTTCTGAAAAGAAACATTAGTGTAATGAGAAAACATAACCCAAATGTATTCATTTTTCAGAATATTAATTACGTTACAATACAACAAACCGATGTCACTTTCAGAAAAGCAGTCCGAAAAAATAATGAGTTTGGTAAAATAAAGTCATTTTGACACATCTAATCATCGGACGGTGATCATTTCATGCCCAACAATGGATTGGTATGTCTTCTTCGTATAAAACTTCGGATAGCTATCGTGTTGAAAGATCAAGAAAACATAAAAGAGAATAATAAGATATGGAGACCGACTCCACCGATAATCAAACACTCCCTATCTCCGGCGATGAAACGGCCAAGTTCACCGTATACTCCTCCGCGGTCCACAAAGTTGTCGTCATGGTAAACGCCGGCATTCTAGGATTACTCCAGCTTGTTAGCCAACACTCCTCTGTTTTTGAAACGCATAAAGCCGCATTATTAAGTTTCTGTGTCCTCGTTTTGTTCTACGCGGTTCTTCGCGTCCGTGAAGCCATATACATGCGCCTACGACCAGGGTTTGTCCAGAGGCTCGCTGGACACGCGAGCCATCTCTTCGGCGGTCTAGCTGCTCTAGTGCTGATCTCCGTGGTTTGTGCCGCGTTCGCCATGGTCCTTCTTGTTCTTTGGTTTCTCTGGCTCTTCACCGTCGTTTACAAAAATTTCAGTGAGGTCATGATCATCTATTCGGAGAAATACAAATCTGGCAACAGTCCACCTCAGTTGCCACCGGTTTAATATCTCGTGGTTTCTCAGTGGATGAAGGGTAATAGCCGCGGAGTATCAGTTAAAGTCTCCTGAGGGGAAGGTTGGTAAGATAACTAGGACGGTAGAGGGAGATTACTTTGCAGTCTGTATAGTATTTTTTTTGCTCGTTCAGTTTGTAAAGTTTCTTTCTAAGAATAGGACAAAAGTTATAAACCAAAAAAGAACTTATAAATAGAAAGCTGACCCTCGTGCATATTTTGTAGAACTACGAAACCACACATATTTTAATTTCAGAGAGTCACAGCATCATGCATGTCTTTTTGAATGTGACAGCTGATCTCATGCAATTTTTCATTTGGATGCATTTTGCTACAAGCGTACGTGTAGCAATTGATTCTCCTAAAAAAGTTTACAGAAGTGGAGAGAGGTATATAGCTTGTAGAAGATGATCGGAAACGTGAAAAGTACAATTAAATATTAATGTCACATTTTGTGACCTCACTTCAACATTAAAAAAAGGCATTATTATCATAAAAATACACATTTTGATCATTATATAGTTATTATAGTTTTTTCCAAAGAGATATTAAAAGATTCATGAAGCGGTAGAACCACTCACTAGCTGCATCAATTAAAGTATCAAATTATAAACCATACTAATTTTGAGCTTTTATCAATATATGATACAAAATGTGATTTGTTGACATCGGTTCGATAAAATTGCTGCAAATAAACACTCGCTAGGTTTTAAAAGAAATATATATAGCATATTAAATATCTGTTATTATACATGAAATTAATAAACAACGTCTTTAGTCACTGAATCCAAATATATATTATGATTTCGTGTAAAACTATTTTCTTTGACTAAACGTTCTGTAACAAACAATGTGAATATATTCTAACTAGATAACAACCCGCACTATATACAGGATAAATCTTGCAGATAAAATTAGGGTTATGAGTTTTGAAAATGGTTTTATATATGTACCATTTAAGTATCCATAAAAGGTTTTGCAATCACAAAACTTTATTCACTAATCAAATATTTTATAGTTTTTCTTTGTTCATTGAATATTGAAGCATTTTTACATTTTATGATGAATCAAATGCTCAAAAGGTGTATACTCTATAATCATTTACCTCCTCTACGTGTATATATTAATATTTTAAAAATGTAGTCTCATAGGTGTCTCTGATTTTGTATATTGTGATTTTTTTAATTATTCTAACGGGATATTATATTCAAACCTTTCTTTTATGAGCTGTAAGTTAATTTTTAGTGTTAAAATGTGATGGTTTCTAGGTTTCTTTATTGTGTTGTTGGAAGAAATGGCTTTCTATAGATTTTAAATCCTTTAAATCTTACAGTCATCATTCCACAACAAATGAAAGCATTGACTCTCCTCTGCTTATAAAACGTCATATAACTATCGTGTTGAAAGATCAACACAAAAATTATTAATTCTTTACTAAGCAAACTTGATAAGTTTAATACATATTTTTTTAGAATGAATACTACGTAAAGGCCTTAGCGTTTAGCCGTAACCTTCCGTCAGACGGATCTATGTGCCTTCAAAAACATATTCACTATAACAAATTTGTTAAACTGATTTTTAGAAATTTTGTTTTTTAGGTTTAGATTCTCTAATTTATATTTAATTAGGTTATAGTTTTGAAAGGATAGAGTTTAGTATTTGGAGTTTAGAGTTTAGAGTTTAGAATTTAGTCATTTAGTAGTTGTTTGACACAAATTAAATTGAAACATATCTATATCTATATTAGTCTGTATTTTTTAAACAAAATTAAATTAGAAAAACACAAATTAAATTGAAACATATCTATATCTATATTAGTCTGTATTTTTTAAACAAAATTAAATTAGAAAATAAGGATTTACATATAAGATAAATAATCAATATATAATAAAGAGATTTTTTAGCATCCAAAGAATAACAAATGCAAATTTAATATTAATAGAAAAAGCCGATGTTAATTTTATACCAGTTCCTTAAATAGTCGATTCACATGGTTCATTAAATTATATATTTTATATTACTATTGGTTCAATAAAATGGTGTAATCATTTTTTTCTTCGCGGAAACAAGATTATGGTTTAATCACATTAATTTATTGCGAAAGTAGAAAATATGGTTCCGGCATATTTAAATAGGAAGCTAGCCAGCCAAAAAAAAAACAAGTTCTTGTGAAAATCAAAGGAAGCTAGCCAGCCACCGGAAATAGTGGGGTCAAGCAGATTATTCAACCAAGTTTTCGACCGGTAATAATGTAATTACGTAAACTGCGAGATTGAAAAGGGAAACAAAAATGTCACGTACTGATCAAACAAATAATACATATTTAATCATAGGCTAATAAAGAAATATTTTAATATAACTACATTTATAGAATCGTACTATAAAATGCGAACAGTGTTGTCCACTAAAACAAGGAAGAACTTGTTGTCCAGACAATCATATGTAATTAAAAAGATTGAAGATCTTTTTTTTGGTAATGGACAAGGAATCAAGGTTCCCTGCAATTTATTCAAACTTAAAAATAAAAGAACTATAAACAGACACGCCTTGAAATCGTAGTTTCACGGACGTCATCCTCAATAAGCGTCTCAATAACAAAAGTAGCAGAATCTAAAGTATATAACCTTAAAGAAAAATCAAAATCATAGTTGGCTAATCCATTGGCAAGACGATTAGCTTCCCTATAAGTGTGTGAAATTCGGACTATCCAATCCCGAGATATAAAGTCATGGCACAAGCGTACCAGGAATGACAGCGGATGAGCATTACTCACCCCTGTCCTCAAAAAACTAACCAACAACTCTGAGTCAATTTCCAGCTCCAAGCGAACGACTCCCTTCCCCCATGCAATATGCAGCCCGTAATACACCCTCCACAGTTCCGCCAAAGGTGCCGTACAAATCCCAATATTAAAAGCAAAACCCCCACACCATTGACCCATCGAGTCTCGCAGAACACCTCCTGCCGTAGCTAACCCAAGATTGCCTCGGGAGGCGCCATCAGTGTTCAGCTTGAACCATCCCTCCATTGGCTTATGCCACTGAACCATAGTAACCACTCGCTCCCCTACTCTGTCTTTCTTACTCAGTCGTTTATGTACCTGAGTAACTTCAATGGCAAAATCCTTGATGAACTTCACTCTGTCCCGACATTTCCCAATTTCTCCAAAAACGTATCCACAGCGCCACTTCCACCCCCACCAAACACACAGGGCAAAAATTGTAGACCAAGCATACACTGTATTTGCATTCTCCATACTCAAATTCCTATATAACCAAACAAGCAACGTATCCCCAAAGAAATCTTGCCGCTGGTGTACCGGCACAATCCTTCTCCAGAGTCCTGCAATCGAAGGGCAGTCCCTCAACACATGAATAATTGTTTCCTCACCCCCTTTACAAACCTGACACACAATTGTATCCCCTAGATGCCGTCTAAACCTCTCTACATTGGTCATGATAACATGCTGCCCGACTGACCATATAAACGCCCGCACTCTCTCAGGAACAATAACCTTCCAAATCCGATCATAGAACCCTGACATATTCGGCCTTGGCTGATCCGTGGGTGCCAGTAACGAATATGCTGACTTAACCGTAAATATGCCATATGCAGTCTCTCCCCATGACAGCTGATCGCAAGCGCCGGTAACGTTGTTTACTACCACTGCAGATGAGTGCTTTCTGAAATATAAGGCAGTATCCTGTCCAACATCCAGCCTTCTCCATCATGCCAAAAATCCTTCACCCGGAGTTCATTGTATACACTTGGTAAAACCGAAACCACCATATCTCGCAATGGGACATTAAAGAGTCATCTATCCGTCCAAAAGCGTGTAGTAGCACCATTACCAACAACCCATTTGGCTCCTTGCAGAACAACCTCTTTCAGGCCTATGATCACACACACTTCGCCATACCGCAGATTGTGGTCGTTTCACATCAATCCAGTGGGAGTCCTGAAGCCCACCCACTCTATACTTGCTACGCATTACCCTGGCCCACAAACTTGTTTGATCATTCAGTACTCGCCAACTGACTTTGGCGACTAACGCTTTATTCATCACCTTCGACGCCCTGATTCCAAGTCCCCCTTCACTCTTTGGAAGACATACTCTCTCCGAGGCTACCAAATGTATCTTCCTCTTTTCTGCAGTACTGCCCCACAAGAATGACCTTGACACCTTATCTAAACCATTCAGCACCAAAGCCGGTAAACAGACTGTAGTCATAGTGTATATTGGAATAGAAGCTAAAACTGACTTCGTCAAAGTAAGCCTCCCTGCAAAACTTAAACAATGACGCTTCCAACCTGAGAGTCTTGAAGATACCCTCTCTAGAACTTCCCCAAATGTTTCTTTATTAATCCGCTTATGAAGGACTGGCATACCTAAATACTTGCCTAACTCCCTCGTTATCTGGATACCTCTTTCATCACTCATCAATTTCCCTAACTCTCGGGACACATTCTCTTAAAAGAAAGTCTTTGATTTTTCCAAACTAACCTTCTGACCAGATGATACACAAAATTTCTCCAACACTCTGCTTATAACTCGAACATGGGCGACTGAGGCCTCTGCGAACAAAATCAAATCATCTGCAAAGCAGACATGTGAAAGCTTAGGACCGCCGCGAGATAAGGAGATAGGCTTCCATTCCTTGATCGCAATTGATCTGTCAATCATATGGCATAGTCGCTCAAGACACAAGACAAAAAGATATGGGGACAATGAGTCCCCCAGTCGCAGACCACGGGTTGGTTTGAAGGACTCAATCTTCTCACCATTCCATAAAATTGTCATAGAAGGATCCATAACACACTTCAATATCCACTATATCCAACACTCATCAAATCCTGCAACCCTTAGAGTGTCTTCCAGGAAATCCCAACGAATCCGGTCATAAGCCTTCTCCAAGTCCAATTTCAAGAGCATCCACCCCTTTCTACCTTTCTTCCTCCGCATCGAGTGTACAGCTTCCTGAATGACCACGATATTATCAATGATTAACGTTCTGGAGTCAGGGACTATGCATGACGAGGATACACTCTTAGTAGCAGAGGAGGTGCAGTTTGCAGAGGATGGAGACATTGAGGGGGTCAGGTCTGATTAAGGTTTCGAAGGGATCTTGAGTGACGCTGTGGAGGGCACTATTGCGGAAGGCACCTCTGAGGATAAACCACAGGGTGAGGAGGCTGGGGGAATGGTTCTTCCACCTAGGCCCAAACAGGTTAAGAACAAGGGAGCTCTTCCGGGGGTTAGTCTCAAAAAGAGGACTATGTATGCTTTAACATCACCGCGTAAGAAGCCTGTCACAAAGGGTGTGGGACTGCAGGGGCGAGACGGTTCTCACCAGTGAGGGAAGCCTCCAGGTTCTTCAGCTCATTGATGTGTGTAGGGTGTTGGGGTTGGCAAGGGTTCCGTTTCTTCTTTTGGAAACAGGCTTCGTTTTTGTTTTTTGCTTTCTTTATGTTGGTTTCAGAGTTTTTGGTTTTGAATAAGTTCCCAACGGTTGTCATGTATGGTGTTTGTTGCTTCTTTTTTGTTTCTCTTTTTATGGGATCAATATTTACTGGTTTGTACTTTACTCAATGGTTTTCCATTGTAAGAGAATTAATAAAACCTTGTTGCCCCTGTTCTTATTCTCGTTTGTGTCACTATAATGGTTTCGTTGGTTTAACTAAGGGTGGTCTCTATGTTCGAAGGCTAACCATTTCCCTTTCTTTCACCGTGAGGGAGTTGGGTCTTGTTATTTTGTGGTTTAGGGTAATTCCTTGTGGAAGTCATTATGTGGGGTTTCGATCTTGCTTGGTTCTGGTTTCTATGATTGGCTTTTTCTGGGCCTTCGTTGTGGACAATATTTGTGCATATGTTATATGCATATGTCTCAAGCCTGTCGTTGTTGCTTGTTTAACTTTCACGGTATGTTGGGGCCTTGGTTTTAGGGCTGTTCCCCTGTTTACTTCCTCAAGGGGTAGAGGAGGTGGATGTAGGTGTTGTAACACAACCAAATTTAAGTTATTTTAAATGAATATTGTTAGTTGGAATTGTCAAGGTTTGGGCAACAAGGCTACAATTGGGAATCTTAGGGATTTATGGTCTAAACATCGGCCAGATATTCTATTTCTTATGGAAACAAAACAACCTACTGTATTTTTGGAGAATTTCCTGGGTCATTTCGGATATAAGAACTTGAAAACAATTGATCATATTGGTTGTAGTGGTGGTTTGACTCTTTTTTACAATAAAGATGACTTTCAGGCTTCAATTTTATTTGAGTATAACAGATTAATTGACGTTGAAGCCATTTTTAAAGGACGTAATATTCACTTAACTTTTGTGTATGGTGACCCTGTTCCTAAGAACCGTGATTTGGTGTGGGAACGCCTGTTACGGATTGCTTCATCTCAGCCCTCTCCCTGGTTTATTGTTGGTGATTTTAATGAATTGACGGGGAATCATGAAAAACGAGGAGGAAAGCTTCGTCATCCGGCGTCGTTTCACTCTTTTAATGGGATGATTAGGGATTGTGGCTTTCTGGAATTTCCCTATCTAGGTGACTGGTTGTCCTGGAGAGGGTGGCGTGACAAAAAACCGATACGTTATCAGTTGGATAGGGCTTTAGGTAATGAGGATTGGCATGAACTATTTCCTGATACAGTTACAGAATATTTGCCTATGATCACCTCAGATCATACGCCACTTGTGGTTAACATTGGTGCGAAGAGGCCGCAGGGTCATAGGGGTTTCATGTTTGATCGCCGATGGGTTGGTAAGGAGGGTTTGATGGATGCGATCTCATCAGGTTGGGGTGGGGACCTAGCACCAGGATCTCCTAATTTTGTGGATAAAATTATGAATTGTCGCAGGGCGATTTCTCGCTAGCGCAAATCACAAGTCCCCTTTGGTAGGGATACAATCGAGGATTTAAAGAGGCAATTGGCTGAGGCTCAAGCAGTGGATTCAACTCCTCCTTCTGTTATCACGGATTTAAATTGTCGTTTGCAGGAGTCTTATAAGGATGAAGAGGTTTACTGGTATCAGAAGAGTCCGAGTAAGTGGATGCGGGTAGAAGATAAAAATACAAAATATTTCCATGCACAAACAAAGCAGAGGCGGGCCCGTAATCGGATCACAGGTCTTTTTGACAAGAATAATGTCTGGTCAACAGAAGATGCTGATATTTGTAATACAGCAGTGGCATATTTTGAGGATTTGTTCACTTCTATTAACCCAGTAAGTTTTGAGGACACTTTAAGGGAGGTCAATTGTATAATTACGGATGACGATAATGAACGGCTCACAGGACCAGTCACAGAGGCTGAGGTCAAAGAGGCTTTATTTATGATGTATCCGGATAAAGCCCCTGGCCCTGATGGGATGACAGCTTAGTTTTTCCAGAAAGCATGGAATGATGTTAAAATGGACATCGTGTCATTGGTATATAGGTTCTTCGAGGAGGGTGTTTTTGAAAAGAGTTTAAATAGGACGCATATTTGCCTTATTCCTAAAGTGGCGAAGCCAACCCGGATGGTCGATTTACGTCCTATTAGTTTATGCAATATGGGTTATAAGATTATTTCCAAAGTTTTATGTCAGCGGCTTAAGAGGGTCTTACCGGTTCTTATCGCTGAGACTCAATCGGCCTTTGTCCCAGGAAGGTTAATCTCGGACAACATTCTGATTGCTCAAGAGATGTTCCACGAGTTACGCACTAACCCGTCATGTCAAGGGAAATTTATGGCGATAAAGACTGATATGAGTAAGGCGTATGATAGGGTCGATTGGGTCTTTGTTGAGGCAATCCTGTAAAAAATGGGGTTTGCGGATAAATGGATTGCTTGGATCATGTTCTGTGTCACTTCGGTTGAGTATAAAGTTCTTTTGAATGGTCAACCAAATGGCTTGATAGTCCTGGAGAGATGACTACGACAGGGGGATCCTTTGTCCCCTTACTTGTTTATATTGTGTACGGAGGCTTTGATTGCCAATATACGGAGAGCTGATAGGGAAAAACTAATCACAGGGATAAAAGTGGCGAATAAATGTCCGCCAATAACGCATTTGTTGTTCGCCGATGATAGTCATTTCTTCTGTAAGGTTGACAAGGACCAATGTAAGGCCATTTTGGATATTTTAAAACAGTATGAGTCGGTTTCGGGGCAGCAAATAAATTTTGTCAAATCTTCGCTACAGTTTGGTCATAAGGTCGATGAGGATAAAAAGGCGGAGATGAAAGGGATTTTAGGGATTACAAATTTGGGAGGTATGGGATCCTATCTCGGTTTACCAGAAAGTTTGGGTGGGGCTAAAACGAAGGTTTTTGCCTTTGTTTGGGATAGGATGCAGAGTCGAACGAATGGTTGGACAGGAAAATTGCTTTCAAAAGGGGGAAGGGATGTGATGATACAGTCTGTGGCGACTGCAGTCCCGACTTTTGTGATGTCATGTTTCCGATTACCGAAGATAATTACATCCAAACTCACTAGTGCAGTGGCAAATTTTTCGTGGAGTTCCAATGGCCAGACGAGAGAAATGCATTGGTTAGCCTGGGATAGGTTGTGTGTTAGTAAGCAGTTGGGGGGGGGGGTTAGGATTCAGAAATGTGGATGATTTTAACTCGGCTTTGTTGGCTAAACAATTATGGCGACTGATTGAGGTTCCAGACTCGCTGTTCGCCATGGTTTTCAAAAAGGGGTATTTTAGGAATACACACCCACTGGATCCAATTCGGTCATACTCTCCATCTTATGGGTGGAGGTGTATTTGTTCCGCTCGCACTCTGGTAAACAAAGAACTTATTAAAAGGGTTGGGACGGGGAATTCCATCTCAGTATGGACTGATCCCTGGATACCGGCTCAATTCCCGAGACCAGCGTTATGCAAGGGTCCTTCTAAGGATCCCAATCTCCGATTGGCTCACTTAATTGATCGTCAAACAAATACTTGGCATATGGATATGCTCAACGAGCATTTTGATCCACTGGATGTCGCTTTGATAAGGGCATTACCCTTAAGCAGCACTCTACGGGAAGACCAGCTAGGTTGGCATTATACGAAAAATGGAAAATACACAGTTAAGTCTGGTTACCTTTTGGCTCGGCGGGAAGTACAGAGAACCTTCCAACCAACTGGTTGTGGACCGGAGATTACCTCCCTCCTGGCCAGTGTTTGGCAGGCCCGTTGTCCACCAAAAATTCAAAATTTCATGTGGCAGGTTTTATCGGGGTGTATTTCGGTGGCGGAAAATTTGAAAAGGCGGGGCATTGCTTGTGATATGGGCTGTGCACGGTGTGGTGCTGAGGAGGAAACGGTAAATCATGCCATATTTGTTTGTCCTCCGGCTAGACAGGTTTGGGCTTTAGCAAACGTACCAGTGGGGGCTATTTCCTTTCCCACGGAGTCCGTATATGCAAATGTGGATCATTTTCTGGGCAATAATAACCCTGCGTCTCAGGTTTCAGTGTTTCCCTGGCTTATGTGGTATATTTGGAAAGCAAGGAATGCATGGGTTTATGAAAATATTGTTGACCGTCCTAAGGATATTGTCTTGGTAGCGGAAGGTGAGGCTTTGTCATGGCAGCAGGCTCAGGTGGAGGGTGAGGATACGGTTTCGACCACTATCGCTCTCGCTCCAGAACCCCGACAGAGGGAAGTCGCTGCTAATCTTTCAGCAACTTTTTCGGGCTATCGGTGTTTTGTCGATGGATCATGGAAAGCGGGTGATCCATTCGCTGGTGCGGGATAGTTTTGTTCGTCATTTCAGGATACGCAGTGATATGCTCAAATTGTAATACCCTAATGGTACTAACAGCCTTGCAGTTGTAATACTTTAGGGGTCGAATCCACAGAGACTCTAGTTCACACAATAGACTTATTATTCTTTTAATTATGCTAAATAAAAAATATTAAATTAAAGACAATGCAAAAACAGAATTAAAAGTGTTGTAAATTCAAACGATCAAAGAGCTAAGCCTAGGGAATTTCTCAGGAATTTATGGGATATTAAATCAAGCAAATAATTAGGATTCAAGCAATTAAATATCAGATCTAGAACTCTAAACACACTTGTAAAATAAATCAGTTCTCACTGCAAATATTATCTAAATTTAAAACCAGAAAATCCAAATTTCTTTGCAAAATTCTAGGTTAAAAATCAGCATTAAAAACAAGTTTAGATTGTTCACAAAATTATTAAATCAAATCTCTTTGCAAGAAATAATTTTGTTCATCAAAGGTTTAATCAGGAAAACAATTATATTCTCATATCAATTTATTTCCCTAAGATAATAATTCTAGGTGATCAATCAAGAATTATTATGAAGAACAACCAAGGATGAAGATCAATAAAGATAATGAATCCTAAAATTAACAGATCTAATAAACCATAAAAACCCTATGAAAAACCCTAAACCTAACAAGCAAACTACTCAGACATGTTAAATAAAGAACAAATCATAATTCTGAATAACATGCAATAGATATTGAAAAGTAAAAGAGGGAGTTCAAGAAATCTTCTCTCTACAAAGAATTCAGATCTATCTCTCCCAAAAGCTCTCAATATCCTTTCTCTCAAAAACTGCTAGAAGATAACTTAAGGGTTTCTAAAACCTAAAAATAATATATATACATCCTAAAACACGTCTATAGGCCTTAATTGCAAATAAGGAAAACTTGGGCTTATTTTGTAATTCTTCTAAAGCTTGTGGAGATAACTTCCGTTTGTCTTTGTGGCACCTGCATCGATCGATGCTGAGACTGCATCGGTCGATGCAAAGTCTTGATCACGTCTCCAAGCTTCGTTGATCAGCCTTCATGCTTTGATTATGCTCCAAATCATCCTCTTTTAGCTCCTTTATGTTCCATCCGTGCCAATGAGTACCTAAACCTATAAAGACTCAAAAATCACCTAGAAAACAAATCAAAAGACTCAAAAAGCACACTTATACCATGGTTAAAAACCACAAAAACCATGATATATCACGCAGACACTTCGAGGAGCCACTAATTTCCGGCGGAGTCTCTCCCCCTTACATGTAGAAGTAGAAGCTTTCACTTGGGCGATGCGGTGCATGATCGGACATGATTTCAGAGACGTGGCGTTCTTTACAGACTGTTCAGACTTGGTGAAGATGGTGTCTTCTCCTGCAGACTGGCCAACTTTCTCGGTGTAACTTGACGACATCAAGATTGACAAGGAATAATTTTCATCTTTCTCTTTATCTTTTATCCCTAGAAGTGCAAATGTAAGTGCAGACTCTCTGGCACGCAAAGCGCGTGTTTCTCTGCATCATGTTCTGTTTGTAAACAATTTTCCACCCAATTAGCTCGTTTGAGCTAATCTTTTGTTGATAAAAAAAAGTGTTTATTTTGTAACGTAAAGGGGTACGAATCGAACAAGATGAGAAGTTATTTATGGACTATTAATGTTCCTGGATCCCAACATGTTAAAATATAATAGGAATCGTTTAGCATTCTGATCTTGTATGATTAGTATGGAAATACAGGTAAGTTCTTACCTTGGTGTATCGAACAATGGCATATGGACTCTCTTCAGGCCAAGACATTCTTCTTACATCTCCTTTCCTCTCCCTTTTCTCACTTCCAATTTTTTCCTTATCTTTTTTTTTTTAATCAAAGGTGTAAGCGAATACCGGGGTCATCGGTAATTTACCTACCCCTCGCTTCCAAGCTTTGTGTGATCATTTGACTCAAGAGTAGAATAATGGGGTCATTGGTAATTTAGCTACCCCTCTAAACTGATCAAAATCATTTCATCTTTTATTTTATTCTCCTATTTTTTTTTCTGATCATTCTCTTTTTTTTTAAAGCACTGAAGGGAAGAGAGAGGGGTGACATACTTTGAAAAATTGCACTGTCTTGTATGGCCCGAAGAAGAAGTCTAGTCCACTGATTTCCAACTCCAAAGTAGGATATTAAGTCCGGTTAAAATCCTAATAAAATTTTGAGACAACGTTAGTTTAACCAGATATCTTTTGGATAAGAGCTTTCAGGATTGTTGATACAGCTCATAGCTTTTCCAAACTTCAGTTCTGAGATCAAGCATAATCAAGATTCATAAGAGTGTTAGCCAAAGAACAGAAACCATTAGTTAGAGATCCTAATTCCAAAAAGAAAAATTTAAAAAATTTGACTAAAAAATATGGTTTTGACTGACACAACTGAAACTAAGAAAGAAAAAGTAGTTAGTTAGTAACTAGCCTCCCCGAGACTTAAACAACACTGTCCCCAGTGTTATCAAGCCTAAGATTGACTAAGAAAGAAAAATCAAATTGAAAAAGTAGTAAACAAATGAACCAGTTTCGTGTTACCAACTGTTAGCCTCTGTGTCGACTGATGCAAAGGTTGCATCGATCGATGCAGAGCCAAATCGTGCGAAAATCCGACATATCCTGTTAGCCGCATGTTAGTTGTGTTTCTCTTATGGTTGTCAGCACTGTTAAGAATCACTCAAACACAACATTAAATGCAACATGATAGATAATGGTTCATAATGCAATACAAGTTCAATCTGAAACAAATGACAAACTGACTCAAGAAAACATAAAAATGACTCAAAGTGAAAGAGAAAAAGGATAAAAGAAACCGTAAACAGAAGTAGGATCAACCCTCAGAACCAGCATCACCATCAGCATCGCTACCACTAGCTCCAGCAAGGGGAGGAGAACGAGAACGGGATCTGCGCCTAGTGGGACGGAAGCAAGCAAAACTAGAAATCGCGTTCCAGAAGGTACGCATGGTGGATGTCTGGTACTCCTGGTAGTCTCCCTGGCTCATAGTACGAGAAAGCTGTGGTGGCTCAGGAAAAGCATGAAACTCAAATGTTGTAGTGCCAGATGAAGAACCAATCTCAAAACCCCCAGCAGGGTGCTCATCAGCAGCAGCACTCTCATGACGGGAAGGTGATGGTATAACAAAATCAGAGGCAGGAGGAAGAAAACGCAACTACTCTGCATCCTCTCCAATAGTTGTGAGGTCTGGTCGCGACAATCTGATCAGATGAATACCAGTAGAATCACAAAAACGCAATAGCATCTCCCTCTTCAGCCAAGTAGAGTTCCTCAAATGCTCCTCATCAATAACACCCCTCTCAGTGCTAAAAGAGACAGAATCAGTAGCAATACGCAGTCTCTGAAAGATAGGAGTAAGCAGACTCCCAACATACTCTTTCTTCCCACGCCCAAAAGCCTTGACCTTCAGAGAGATCAAGTGATCAACAAATACTGCACCATAGTTAACCCTCTCAGGATCAACCCATCTATCATCCTCAACAATCAAATCATAAATCCCATATGCCATCAGGTGCAACTCACTCACTCTCATCTTCCCAGCCTCCATCTTACACAAAATAGTACTGGCTATGGCTCTAAAAATGTACCTGATCACTGGATGCCTCACATCAGTCATAGTGGAAGCTCGGGAATCATAGTCACCAGTACCAAAATAAGACAAAAGATGCGAGACATCTACAAACTCTCCTGGAAGTGTAACTCCCTCTGGCTCTCTGCTAAAACCGTAAATATCACAAAGATCAGGTAAAAAAATCTCATACCGAACTCCTCTAATGAAGAAAGACAGCCTTCCTTCACTAGCTTTCGGGACCTGCTCGTTCTGGTACAGAAGGCGGACTGAGGCCATGAATTGATGGACCAGCTCTGGATACAAGTCATAGTGGCGAGTGCACATGGTCCCAAGTCCAATCTTTTCCAAAATCCTCAATACCTCATCATGTATCCCAAGCCTCTGCATAGTTACAGGATCAACGAACCAAGTCAGCAGAATCTCAACCTTAAGCCAAGCATTGTAGAACATAGTCTCATATTCTCCCCAAGCATCAAGTAGCGGCCTGTTGATGTACTCAAGCTTCTTAACCTCTTGAATTGGACGTTCTGGCCAAACATGCTGTGGTGGAATCCTTTGTCTTTCTCTTTTTGGCCATGGCTCTTGACAATTAGCTTGAAATGGTGCATCAAGAGCTGGAAGTGGTTGGATTGGTCTCAGAGGAACCGGAGAAGGAACCGCCGGCGGTGGTAGATCGGTCCGGCGAGTCTGAGCAGCGGCAAAATTGGAGGGGCGAGCTCTCTTCATTCAGTGGCCAGTCGACATTGCTCCAAATCGCAAAGAGGATGTGGGGATCAAGTAGAGGAGCAAAAGCCCAGCAGATAGAGCCTTGAATCGTCGGATTTGGTGAAGAAACGAGGGAGATATGGTCGATCAAAGTTTGTGATCGTCCGGTTTTGTTTTCAGACAAAAATGGCGAAGAAGATGAAGTGGGGAAACTTAAGTCGCGACTTTAGGTTTAGTTGCATCAATCGATGCAAAGGTTGCATCGGTCGATGCAAGTGTTGGGTCGATGCAACTGGGCTCAGTCCGGCCCACACGAATTGAATTATTTCAAACCCATCAGCCCGTTTAGCCTCCGATCCATTAACATATTCAGGATTTGCATCGACCGATGCACCAGATGTGTCGATCGATGCAGATCCACTTCTGTTGATTCTTCTACGATTTCTGCATCACTTCAACTCAAAACTAAAAATTAATAGGTCAGTAAATCCTAAAAATAAAAACAAAAATAAAAACAATTTAATCCTACCAGTGGGTTGCCTCCCACTCAGCGCTTGTTTTAAGTCATTAGCTTGACTTGGCAGCTGATTAGGCAGAAGGTGCATCATCCAAACGCACAATGTGTCCGTCAGGTATCTTGGCTTCAGCCCAATAATGTTTCACCCTCTGTCCATTGACATTAAACTTCTCTCCCTCGGAATTAAGCAGTACAATAGCTCCATAGGGGTGGACTTCTTGGATAGTGAATGGTCCGGACCAGCGAGAACGAAGCTTTCCAGGAAACAACTTCAAGTGAGAGTTGTACAGAAGTACCTGATCATTAGGCTCAAAATATCTGGAGATGATCTTCTTATCATGATAAGCCTTTGTTCTCTCCTTGTATAGCTTAGAGTTCTCAAATGCATGATGTCTAAACTCATCCAACTCATTCAGCTGTACCAACCTTCTCTCTGAAGCTGTCTTGGCATCAAAATTCAATAATTTAACAGCCCAGGCTGCCTTGTGCTCTAACTCCACTAGAATATGACATGCTTTCCCATAAAGCAGATGAAAAGGAGTAGTGCCAAGTGGTGTCTTATATGCAGTTCTGTAGGCCCATAGTGCATCATCAAGCTTCACTGCCCAATCCTTCCTTGTAACACCCACAGTATTCTCCAGAATCTCCTTAATCTGCCTGTTGGAAACCTCAACTTGTCCACTAGTCTGAGGGTGATATGGACTAGCCACTCTATGTTGAACTCCATACTTCTTCAAAAACTTATCAAACACTTTATTGATAAAGTGCTTACCTCCATCACTAATGACAATCCGAGGCACTCCAAATCTTGGAAAGATAATGGTCTTAAACAGCTTAAGAACCACAGCAGAATCATTCTTGGGACTTGCAATAGCTTCTACCCACTTGGAGACATAGTCAACAGCTACAAGGATGTACTTGTTCTTGTAAGAAGAAGGGAATGGTCCCATAAAATCAATGCCCCAGCAATCAAAAACTTCAACCTCAAGGATAAAATTTTGTGGCATCTCATGTCTCTTACTAATCTGTCCTCTTCTTTGACAAGCATCACATCTAGACACAAACTCATGAGCATCCTTAAACATTGTTGGCCACCAAAACCCTGCTTGAATAACTTTGGACACTGTCTTGTAAGTAGCAAAATGTCCAGCATAATCTGATCCATGCAATGACATAACACATCAGGAACCTCAGTCTCAGCTAGACATCTCCTGTAAACTCCATCTGAACAATGCTTATACAAGTATGGTTCATCCCAATAGTATCTTCTAAGCTCTCTCAAGAACTTCTTCTTAGCATATCCTGTAAACTTGTCTGGTTCCACCTCTGCAGCAAGGTAATTCGTGATATCAGCATACCACGGTTGATCAGTAGAAGTTACAGCAGCCACATTGTCATCAAACTCGTAACTCGATGATTCCTGAACCAAGCGTCGATCGATGCTAAATGATGCATCGGTCGATGCATTCGCCAAATTCTGTTCGTATCGAGATGAAGCATCGATCGATGCACCAGCTGTGTCGATCGATGCAGTGCCGAGAGTCTGCAAAACTTCACGCGACAAAGTAGCTTGAGAACCAATATCAACAAAGTAGACATTCTCTTCTGGCAATGAATCATGAATTGGAACATCATCTTCTATCTTAATCCTGGATAGATGATCAGCTACTCCATTCTCAATCCCCTTCTTGTCCTTAACCTCAATGTCAAACTCTTGAAGAAGAAGAATCCATCTTAGCAACCTTGGTTTGGCATCCTTTTTCGGCATCAAGTATTTGAGTGCAGCATGATCTGTATGAACTATTACCTTGGATCCAACCAAGTAAGAACGAAACTTCTCAAAAGCAAACACTACTGCTAGCAGCTCCTTTTCTGTTGTTGCATAATTCCTTTGAGCATCATCAAGTGTTCTACTAGCATAGTATATAACATGAAGTTTCTTATTCTTCCTCTGTCCCAGCACTGCTCCTACTGCAAAATCACTGGCATCACACATTACCTCAAAAGGTAAATCCCAGTCTGGTGGTTGAACAATTGGAGCACTCACAAGTTCTTGCTTAATTCGTTCAAAAGCTAAACGGCATTCATCAGTAAACTCAAACTTGACATCCTTGCATAATAGAGCTGAAAGTGGTCTGGCTATCTTACTGAAATCCTTGATGAAACGTCTGTAGAAACCAGCATGTCCAAGAAAACTCCTTACCAACTTCACACTATCTGGGGGTTGGAGACTTGTCATCACTTCTATCTTAGCGCGGTCCACCTCAATACCAGCCTTTGAAACTCTGTGACCAAGCACTATACGATCTCTAACCATAAAATGGCATTTCTCCCAATTAAGAACTAAGTGCTTCTCCTCACATCTAGCTAGCACTTTGCAGAGATTATCCAAACAGCTCTTGAATGAAGACCCATAAACAGAAAAATCATCCATGAAAACCTCCATGTAATCTTCAATCATGTCTGTGAAGATGGACATCATACATCTCTGAAATGTTGCAGGAGCATTACAGAGACCAAAAGGGATTCTGCAATATGCAAAAGTACCATATGGACAAGTGAAGGTTGTCTTTTCCTGGTCATCAGGATGAATCGGAATTTGGAAAAACCCGTAGTAACCATCCAAAACGCAGTAGTATGGATGGTTAGCTAACCTCTCAAGCATCTGGTCAATGAAGGGCAGCGGGAAGTGATCTTTCCTTGTCGCGGCATTCAGCTTTCTGTGATCAATGCACATCCGGTGTCCAGTGATCGTCCGTGTCGGAATCAGCTCATTCTTGTTATTCTTCACCACTGTAACTCCACCCTTCTTAGGAACAACATGAACTGGACTAACCCATTTGCTGTCAGAAATTGGGTAGATAATCCCGGCATTCAGCAATTTCATGATCTCCTTCTTGACAACATCTTGCAGATTCGGATTTAGCCTCCTCTGATGCTCAATAGATGTCTTAGCTCCTTCCTCAAGATGAATCCTATGCATGCACAAGTCCGGAGAAATCCCTGCAATATCATCAAGAGAATAGCCAAGAGCCTTGCGAAATTTGCGCAGCTTGCTTAGCAGTAAAGTGAGCTCTGCGTTGTTTGAGGAAGCATTAACAATAACAGGATAGGAAGAATTCTCACCTAGAAATGCATACCTTAAACCTGCAGGAAGTGGCTTGAGATCCAACTTTGGAGCTTTCTCAAGGCTCCAATCTGACAGTTTCTCAGCTTGTGAAGAAGTACCAACCAATTCCTCTTGTGCAACCAACTTCTTCACTTGTTCATTAGCATCTAGCAACTTGACATACCCAGCAGCAATGTCATCTAAATGCTTAGCTTCTTCAGTAGAAGCAACCAATGCTCTCTCAAGAGGATCTTCAGGATGCAGCTTCTTGAAAATCTCTTCAGCAAGATTAGACAATGTATCCACATAAAAAGTTTGACTATCTATTTTTGGCCTCTTAACCAGCTTATCCATGTCAAAACGCATTTGCAAATCTCCAACATTAAGGCCAATCTGTCCTTTCTTGACATCAATAATAGCACCAGCAGTGGCTAAGAATGATCTTCCCAAGATTAGAGGATCCTTAGGCTCTTCCTCATACTTCAAGACCACAAAATCAGTAGGTATCAAACAATCACCAATCTTAATTGGAACATCTTCAAGGATACCATCAGGAATGCGGAATGAACGGTCAGCAAGTATAAGAGTAATCTTGGTGGGTTGAAAATCTGTCATCCCTAGGCTCAGTGCTACTGATCTAGGCATTAAGTTGACACTGGAACCAAGATCACACAAATATCTAGCAAACCTCTCATTGAAGATTGTACAATCAAGAACAAAACTACCTGGATCATGAAGCTTTTCTGGGATCTTGTTCTGAATGATGGTACTGACTTGAGCTGAAACCATCATCACTCCTTGCTCAGCATTCAAATCCTTGGTTACCATTCTCTTGACATATCTCCTAAGCATTGGAGAAGTCTTAACTGCATCAACCAATGGCAACTCAATAACAAGCTTATCCATCATAGCCTTGCACTTAGCATCATGAATCTCCTGCTTAGACTTCCTTGGGTTCTTGGGAAAAGGAACTCTAGGCTTGTACACTCTCTCAGCAACTGGAATCGGAGCTTTCGTAACTTCCTTCTCTGCCTCGATATTGCATCGGTCGATGCTTGAGTTGCGTCGGTCGATGCTATCTCGCACAGTCAACTCGTCTACGACCTCTGAGGGTTGCGTCGATCGATGCTTAACAGCTGCATCGATCGATGCTGGTTCCGGATCGTCAAACTCATCATCCTCATCGATCAAATCCTGCAATTCTTGGGATCTCTGCTTCTCCTCAGCTTCAGACTGTAACTGCTTACCACTCCTTAGGGTCACAGCATTGCAAGAGTGCTTAGGATTGGATTCAGTTCTTGATGGCAAGTATCCTTCTTGTCTCTTCATAGCTCCTGCAGTTTGTGCAACTTGGCTCTCCAGCTTCTTAACTTGAACATTCAATGAGTCAAACTTGCCAGTAAGCTCAGTGTAGACATTGTCAATCTTCCCATTGAATGTCACTGTCAACTGCTCTTGTCCCTGGAGAATCTGCTCAAGCATTGCTTCCATCCTACTCTCAGTTGTCTTAGGAGGAGGAGATTGGTAAGAGGAGTTGCCATAGGTCCTGGTGTAACCACTGCTCTGCTGCTGCTTCTGATAGTCTTGCTTAGGAATGTAGCCTGTAGAATTAGACTGATAGTTGTTGCGCTGGTTGTTGCCACTGAAAGACCTGTTGCCTTGCTGATTTCCAAACTTTTGGCCCTGATTACCATACACAAAGTTGACATCTTCTTCTACATTCTGCTGCTCTGGCTCAAAAACTTCAACATCTTCAGCAAAGTGGACTGACTTCTTTCCAACAAGAAGGATATGCACTGTATCCAGCTTGGCATTCACTGTAGCAAACTGATTTGAATCATACCCTTCATATGCTCTCTTCCGCTCTAAGTCTGCATTCTTAGTACTGTTACTTGATGCTAGCCTTTCAATCAACTTTTCAGCATCATCTGGGTACCTTGTCTTGAAGTTCCCATCACTAGCAGCATCCAAAGCCATCTGATACCTCCAGTCAATCCCGCTAAAGAAGATACTGATCAATTGCACCTCTGAGAAGCCATGATGTGGACAATCCCTCTGGTATGCCTTAAATCTTACCCAAGCAGCTTTGTAAGATTCAGTAGGACCTTGTCTAAAGGTGGAAAGCTTGATCCTTAGCTCATCAGACATTGCATCATCATAGAAGTAGTTCAAGAACGCCACTTTGATGTCATGCCAGGTGGTCAGAGATCCTGGCTTCAGCTGCCTTAGCCAATGAGAAGCTTCCCCCACCAAGAGAGTAGGGGAAAAGCTTGCAGTAGAGGTAGTCTTCAGTGACTCCATTAGCCTTGATGCTTGTGACTATATCCTCAAAGTGCTCTATGTTGTCTAGAGGCTTCTCATTTGGCAAATTCTGGAATGGCCGTTGTCCAACAAGAGCGAAGTAGGCAGGCTTCAGCTCAAAGTCATTCCTTGGGAATGGAGGAGGGACAATTGCGGAACGGTTCTCATAGAACAAGTCTGGTCTGTTGAAGTCTGCAAGAGTCTTGACAAGCTCTCCATTGTTGTCCCGTCTAGGCTGAAGGTTCTGCTGGTTGTTACCATCCAAGTTGGCTCCGTTTGCACCAGCCCCGACATTACATCGACCGATGCCAACTATGCGTCGATCGATGCCTTCTTCATTGCGTCGACCGATGCCAACGTTGCATCGGTCGACGCCATCTGCATGCTCATCAGCGGCGATAGGTTCTTCCTGAATAACCTGCCCTTCAGCATCAAGTTTCTAGCCTTGCTCGTTGCGCACATGACCCTCTTGATCTCTCAAAACTCCAGCCTCATCAAGTCTCAGTATGATATCGATTGGGTTGACCATCTTTGCTGATTTGGCTGCTTTGGTGTTCTCACGCTCTAGTTGTCCTAACTCTTGATTTGTAAGCTTAACAACTGGACCAGTAGGATTTTTCCTGGTGCTAGGCTTAGGCATGAACCTGAAACACACAAGAGAAAAGAAACAAAAGCGTGTAACTAAAACAGAAAAAGAAAAATTTAGACAAAATCAAAGATTTTAATCTAATGGTGAATCAAAAGAGTCCCCGGCAACGGCACCAAAATTTGATATGCTCAAATTGTAATACCCTAATGGTACTAACAGTCTTGCAGTTGTAATACTCTAGGGGTCGAATCCACAGAGACTCTAGTTCACACAATAGACTTATTATTCTTTTAATTATGCTAAATCAAAAATATTAAATTAAAGACAATGCAAAAACAGAATTAAAAGTGTTGTAAATTCAAAGGATCAAAGAGTTAAGCCTAGGGAATTTCTCAGGAATTTATGGGATATTAAATCAAGCAAATAATTAGGATTCAAGCAATTAAATATCAGATCTAGAACTCTAAACACACTTGTAAAATAAATCAGTTCTCACTGCAAATATTATCTAAATTTAAAACCAGAAAATCCAAATTTCTTTGCAAAATTCTAGGTTAAAAATCAGCCTTAAAAACAAGTTTAGATTGTTCACAAAATTATTAAATCAAATCTCTTTGCAAGAAATAATTTTGTTCATCAAAGGTTTAATCAGGAAAACAATTATATTCTCATATCAATTTATTTCCCTAAGATAATAATTCTAGGTGATCAATCAAGAATTATTATGAAGAACAACCAAGGATGAAGATCAATAAAGATAATGAATCCTAAAATTAACAGATCTAATAAACCATAAAAACCCTATGAAAAACCCTAAACCTAACAAGCAAACTACTCAGACATGTTAAATAAAGAACAAATCATAATTCTGAATAACATGCAATAGATATTGAAAAGTAAAAGAGGGAGTTCAAAAAATCTTCTCTCTACAAAGAATTCAGATCTATCTCTCCCAAAAACTCTCAGTATCCTTTCTCTCAAAAACTGCTAGAAGATAACTTAAGGGTTTCTAAAACGTAAAAATAATATATATACATCCTAAAACACGTCCATGGGCCTTAATTGCAAATAAGGAAAACTTGGGCTTATTTTGTAATTCTTCTAAAGCTTGTGGAGATAACTTCCGTTTGTCTTTGTGGCACCTGCATCGATCGATGCTGAGACTGCATCGGTCGATGCAAAGTCTTGATCACGTCTCCAAGCTTCGTTGATCAGCCTTCATGCTTTGATTATGTTCCAAATCATTCTCTTTTAGTTCCTTTATGTTCCATCCGTGCCAATGAGTACCTAAACCTATAAAGACTCAAAAATCACCTAGAAAACAAATCAAAACACTCAAAAAGCACACTTATACCATGGTTGAAAACCACAAAAACCATGATATATCACGCACACACTTCGAGGAGCCACTAATTTCCGGCGGAGTCTCTCCCCCTTACATGTAGAAGTAGAAGATTTCATTTGGGCGATGCGGTGCATGATCGGACATGATTTCAGAGACGTGGCGTTCTTTACTGACTGTTCAGACTTGGTAAAGATGGTGTCTTCTCCTGCAGACTGGCCAACTTTCTCGGCGTACCTTGACGACATCAAGATTGACAAGGAAGAATTTTCATATTTCTCTTTATCTTTTATCCCTAGAAGTGTAAATGTAAGTGCAGACTCTCTGGCACGCAAAGCGTGTGTTTCTCCGCATCATGTTCTGTTTGTAAACAATTTTCCACCCAATTGGCTCGTTTGAGCTAATCTTTTGCTGATAAAAAAGTGTTTATTTTGTAACGTAAAGGGGTACGAATCGAACAAGATGAGAAGTTATTGATGGACTATTAATGTTCCTGGATCCCAACATGTTAAAATATAATAGGAATCGTTTAGCATTCTGGTCTTGTATGATTAGTATGGAAAAGCCTTAGCTTTTGCTGGTTGTGTTTCGTGACTCTTGGTTGGTTCAGTCGGATGTATTGTCCGTTTTAGGTTTAGGATCAGAACATTGAAAGCTGGGAATTCCAAGCTTTTCTGATGATGTGCCTCTGGGTGTTTATGCTATTGGGACAAGTTCTACACGCTGATCATGAGGATCTCATAGCTTGGATTTGATTTGCTCTTTAGTATTAGTTTTGGCTTTCTCTGTGTTAGTATTTGTTTTTGTGTTATTAGGTCAATTTAAGTGGTTTAAGAGATAATTTCACTCCGAGTCGTGGTGTGTTAGCTATTTCGTTGTAGTTAAAAAAATGCAATGGTTCTTGATTAGGTAGCGTTGGATCCTACTAGTGTTCCAGGGTTGTACTTGATCAACCATTGTATTTGGTCCAATTCTATAGAGATGAATGTAATGTGCCTTGGATTTGGTTGTAATATTTTTGTTAATGAAAAATTGATGTTGAGCCAAAAAAAAAATATGATAGGAATCGTGCACGTGAGACATAATTTTCTACTCTGACTATGCTGCAAGCAAATTTTTTTTTTTTTTTTTTTTCTTATTATATGAATTGATTATCTCATCAACAAACACTCATATGTCATGCTGCGCACAAATTAGTGGCCCACATAAATAAAAAGAAAAATGGTAAAGTCCTTTCATAGAGCCAGCAACAATTTCTTAAAGTATGGAGTTGGCGATAAGACTGAGCCTTTGGAATAAGTTTTGGGTCTAATTGGTTTTGTCATCAGCATTTTAAACATGTGAAATGACTGATGGAAGAAGTAATAACGGCAAGTTGGTGCTCAAAAACCTCGTCCTCGTACTTCTCCTAATACATAGTTTTTTACTCTCTCTCTCTATCTTTCTAGAATGTAAATGGAATTAGCTTAGGGTGCATCTTTTGACTTGATGAACACGTGAATGAGTCGACTCTTAATGGCTATTGAGGAAACTTGGTTAATTTGCAGGAACATGGAGCATTCAAGTGATAGGGAGCTAGAGTTTATAGGCTTTAAGAAACTCAAACTCTTTTATCTTCGTAGCTCCTTGAATTATGTGGGATTGAAATGTTAATGCACAAAATAAGAAGAGAAAAACAGAAGGAAAAAATGAATATATAAATAAAAGAGGAGAATTGAGTTGAGAGAGGTTAAATAGGCATGCAAAATCAAGAGGCATAAGAGAAACAAAGTGATGTCTGTTGGGGCAAATTTGGCTAAATATTATAGAGAAATCATATAGAAAGAGAGGTGAAGAACAACTCTGGTGATGGTATACTTTGTGGTAACAACGGAGAACACCAGCAGCAACTGGTTGAGGAGCAGAGAACACCTAATAATCTCCATCAGTTAGGGTGTTAAATAATGGAATCAATATTGTGTAAGAATAACAAGAGCAAAAGAAAAAATTAGCTTAAATTTCTCAATACTGATATGTGTAAATCAAATTAATTTCCATTTTTAACTTCATGAGATGAAACATTATACTTCTAACACAAAACATAGGAGATCAGAATTTTAAAAATAGATTGATTGAGAAGTGAGAAAGTAAGTGTGCACAGATGTTGAATTTGAAAGTACATGATGCAAAATGTGGCCGTGCTATGCAAAGTTAGAAAATTAAATAAAAGACCCTAACTGATAGCGGAGCTTGTTGTGAGTTAATGAAAACGGAAATCAAATCATTTGATTCATTTCACCAGCTCTTGTTCTTCAAGCTCTTTTCTCTATCTTTCATATAAAATGGTAATTTGTTATCTTGAATTGAGTTCGAGTAAGTACTGATTTAACAACTGGTTCATTCAGGTGCAGTATGATTTAGGATCAGTGTCATGAGTGTAAAGGAGAATATATATTAGGGATCTACTAGTAATTAGTTATAGCTAAACCCTTGTGTATCAGCCTATATATACCTTGTAAATCATTCGTATAAAAAAGTGTGGCTTAACCTACATATGGTATCAGAAGCGTAGTATCTTAACATATCTAAACCTTAAAAAAATTTCTGCCGCTTTTCTTTTTCTCTTTTCTTCTTCTTCTTCCTCTTCGATCTATCTTTTCTTCTTCCTCACGCTTCTTTGTATCTCCTTTCAGTCATGTATTCTGCAAACAGTGAGATTGTTGTTACCTCTGATGCATCTGTTCTTCACAATGTCAACATGGCTAATGTGACCAAACTCACTGCCACCAATTTCCTGACGTGGAGTCGTCAGGTTCATGCCTTGCTCGATGGTCATAATCTCGCCGGATATCTTGATGCTTCCACCAGTTCTCCCTCTCTGACCATCACCACTGATGGTACTAACTCTGTGAATCCGACATACTCTAACTAGAAGCGCCAAGACAAACTCATCTATGCTAGTCTCCTTGGTGGGATCTCCGTTGAAGTACAGCCCCTTTTATCAAAGGCGTCGACATCTGCTCAGATTTGGAGCACCCTCTCCAAAACCTATGCTAAACCCACATGGGGACACATCAAACAAATCCGAGAGCAGATCAAACAATGGAAGAAAGGTGCCCGCTCCGTTGATGAATACATTCAAGGCTTCACCAACCGTTTTGATCAACTGGTTGTGCTTGGGAAACCTCTTGAACACGAAGATCAGGTTGACTATAGTCTCGCTGGTCTCCTAGAGGATTTCAAACTTGTGGTTGATCAGATTGATGGTCGTGATACTCCTTCATCGATTGTTGAGCTTCATGAGAAGTTGATCAACTATGATCTGAAGCTTCAAGCTCTTGCTCGTGCAGTCCCCTCCTCTGTTCCGGTCACTGCTAATGTTGCTTATTACAAGAACTCCGGTGGCCACAACAACTTCCGCAACCAGGACCGTGGTTCCTCTTGTGGACATTGGCATCGTCAACAAAAAAAATCTCGTGGATCTCAAGGTCGCGATTATCAGAGACGGTGCTAACTATGTGGTGTCTATGGCCATAGTGCTCGGCGTTGCTCATAGTTCCATACATCTGGATGCGGCTTCACAGCTTCTGGCGGTGGCTATTCGTCGTCTCCCTCCATGTTGTGGCAACTACGAGTGAATGTTGTTGTTGTGTCTTCTCCAACTTCATGGATATGTGATACTGGAGCCACTCATCATCTCACCTCTGATCTATCAAATATAGCGCTTCATCAACCATACACCAGCGGCGAAGAGGTTACGATTGTTGATGGTTTGGGTCTCCTAATAACACATATAGGTTCCGCTTTGCTTACTACTCCATCTCGATCTCTTTCACTTACAGATGTCTTATATGTTCCAAATGTGTGCAAAAATCTTATTTATGTCTATCGATTATGCAATTCTAATCAAGTGTCGGTTGAATTCTTTCATGCACACTTTCAGGTGAAGGATTTGAGCATGGGGTCCGATTACTCCAAGGCCGAACTAAGAATGAGCTGTATGAATGGCCGGTGGATCATCAGACTATTGCCATCTTCTCGGCCACTCCAACATCAAGAACTGATCTCTCCTCCTGGCATCGACAACTAGGGCATCCCTCTTTTTCGGTTTTAGAAACTAGTGTTTCTCAATTTTTCTTGCCCTCTCTCCTTCTCCAATTTTTTTTTCTTGTTCTGATTGCATTATCAATAAAAGTCACAAGTTGCCATTCTCTACAAATACCATCGTTTCTTCTCATCCCCTTGAATTTATCTATACAGATGTTTGGTCTTCTCCCATTTTATCCTCTGAAAACCAAAAATACTACCTTCTTCCGTTGATCTTTTACTCATTATACTTAGCTTTATCCACTTAAAGTAAAAATCCCAAGTCAAAGAAGTTAGTATTGCCTTAAATGTCCTAGTTGAGAATCGGTTCCAACATAAAATTCGAACTCTATATTCGAATAATGGGGGAGAATTTATTGCATTGAGATCGTTCTTGGTGTCCCATGGCATATCACATCTGATTACTCCGCCATATACTCCACAACAAAATGGTGTCTCTGAGAGAAAACATCGTCATGTTGAAGAAACGGGTCTCACAATGCTTGGTCATGTCTCTATTCTGAAACACTATTGCCCTTATGCGTTTGCTACGACAGTGTAACTTATCAACCGCATGCCAACTGATGTCTTGTCGGACCAATCTGCTTATCGGAAGCTATTCCAAACCACTCCAACTTATCTACAACTCTGGGTGTTTGGTTGTATATGTTATTTGTGGCTTTTTCCGTATCGTTAAAAAAAGCTTGCAACCCGCTCAACGCCATGTGTGTTTCTCAGTTATTCTCTCACACAGAGTGCATACTTATGCCTGGAGGTACAAAGTGGCCGAATATACATTTCTCAGCATGTTCAGTTCGTCGAGACGTCCTTTCCGTTTGCTACCACCATGTTGTCTAGCGATTTTCGTCATTCTCTACGAGTACTAGCTCCAGCTCTTCTGGTTAATCTTCGATAATCCCTTTCCCGTCACCGTCAGCTTCTTCCCCGCCTCCAGCCTCGGCTCCCCCCTCCATGTCACTACCGCTGTCAGTTCCTTCATCACCGTTGACTCCCATCTTCGCCACAGGTCTCCTCTGTTCCACAATCATCGGCTTCAGTTTCCTCTGTTGTCGATAATGAAAGAAGAACCAAACGGGCTAAAGATTCTACTATGGCCCAAAAACAACATCCAGTCCAACAAAGTCCACATCCTGCATTCGGCCTATCCTCACCAAGGCCACAATCTCTAAGTCCATTAACCTCGCTTCACTCTTCGTCTTCGATCTCGTCTCCGGTTTCTGTCTCTGTCTCATCGTCTCTGATGCCATCTCCGACACCATCTCCAGAATCCTCTACGACGTCGTCCCCTTCACCGCCACCACAAAACGTCCACTCTTGAAGACAAGAGCCAAAAATCAAATCACCAAACCACAAAAGAGAATGAATCTGTTGGCTACGATTACAACACCCATAATTTCGATGATGATGGCTTAAGCTCTTAAGGATCCCAATTGGCGTAATGCAATGGCTGAGGAGATGAATGCCTAGATACAAAATCACACCTTTGATTTGGTTCCACCAGATGTTGCAAAGAATGTGATCACTTGTAAGTGGATCTTTACTCTCAAATATCGAGATGATGGTTCCATTGACAAGTACAAAGCCATGCTGGTTGCTCGTGATTTCAACCAACAGTATGGTCTTGATTACTCTGAGACGTTTAGTCCTGTAATCAAATCCACAACCATCCGTCTTGTTCTCGAGGTTGCAGTCAAACAAAATTGGGCATTACACCAAGTTGATATTAACAATGCTTTTCTTCAAGGCACCCTAACCAACGAAGTGTATGTCACTCAGCCACCAGGTTTTGTAGATCGTGATCGCCCTCATCATGTGTGTCGCTTAAAAAAAGCGCTCTACAGACTCAAACAGGCGCCTCGAGCCTGGTATCAGGAACTTCGTCAATTTCTCACTTAATTGGGCTTTAAGACGTCTCTAACGAATGATTCACTCTTCATTTGCAAATGTGGTCAGTCTTATATTTATGTTCTTGTCTACGTAGATGATATTATTATTGCTGTAGATCCTGCTGCGGTCACAATTTTCAATGCTAGTCTTGCCCCACCATTTCTCTCTCAAAGATCTTGGTCCTCTCAGCTATTTCTTGGGTATCAGATTCACTCGCACATCCCAAGGCATTCATCTGATGCAGCGCAAGTATATCACCGACCTCTTATCCAAAACCAATATGCTTGCTGCAAATCTGGTTTCAACACCCATGACACAGAAGCCACTCACGCTCTTCTCTGGAACGTTACTTGATGATGTTATTCAATATAGAATGGTTGTCGGGAGCCTCCAGTATCTTGCTTTACGCATCCTGACATAGTTTTGTGGTTAATAGTTTGTCTCAGTTTATGCACAAGCCCACCAATGAACACTGGCAAGCAGCTAAACGGGTTTTGCGTTATTTAGCGGAGACAAAGTCCTTAGGCATTTTATTCTGCCATGATGCTCCTCTTACCATCCATGCCTTTTCTGATGCAGAATGAGGTCAGGACCGCGGTACTTATGTCCCTACTAATGCGTATATTGTATATTTTGGAGGAAGTCTGATCTCTTGGTCCTCAAAAAAGCAAAAGAGTGTGTCGTGATCCTTAACAGAAGCCGAGTATCGTGCCATCGCTAACACGGCTTCTGAACTACGGTGGATCTGCTCTTTGCTCACTGAAATGGGTATCACCCTACCTACTGCACCTGTTGTATATTGTGATAATATTGGCGCGACGTATTTGTGTGTAAACCCCGTCTTTCACACCAAAATGAAGCATGTTGCTATCGATTATCATTTTGTTCATGAACACATCCAATCCAGGATGTTACGGGTCGTTTTTGTCTCCACTCATGACCAGCTTGCGGATGCACTAACCAAACCTCTTCCCGGACCATGGTTTAAGGAACTCAAAGACAAGATAGGAATCAAGCATTTGCTTCCTTCTTCAGGGGGTGTGTAAAGGAGAATATATATTAGGGATCTACTTGTAATTACTTTTATAGCTAAACCCTTGTGTATCAGCCTATATATACTTTGTAAATCATTCATATAAAAAAGGGTGGCTTAACTTACAATGAGAAAACGAGAGTTTGTTAGTTACTCTCTCTCTCTCTCTACAATGAGATTCTCACTTAGAACTTAGATCCCGAACTCTGAAAATTCCTTTTTATCACATTCTTCTGCTTCCCTCCTTAAACAGAAATTTGATCTTTTGATGTTTTTCATTCAACAAAAAGTGATAACATTAGTACAAGAATAATAAATTGGGAGTTAAACCTCTAGATCAATGCAATTGACCAATCCTGCGGATGAATGCTTTAAATTAAAGACCAATCTCGTCTTACTTTTCTTCTAGATCTCAACCACTAGCATTACTCACAAAATATGAATTAATGAATTTGGTATATAGTTTGTTATAAGATTTGGAAAAAAAACTTCTAAAAAAAATGTCAATTTTTGTTTGGGAAATTGCTGTGTATAACCAATAAAAAAAATATAATTCATCCACTAACTAGTGACTACACTAACCATAAAAATATTATATACTCTATATTTTATATATTAATTACATAAATAACTCTCAACCATTTCTTACCACCACAAACCCCACCACCTATCATTACCACCACCTCCGGCCACCGAACCACTGCCGTCTTCGACCACCACCATCATCGCCCACTAGCCTCTGGACCACCGCCGGCTGCCGGACCACCGCCACCACCACATTCGGTCGTCAGACCACCAGCGCCTCCAACTACTGCTACCACCTCTGGTCACCTATTCCGGCCACATCCGCCGACCTACGGTCTCCGACCACCAGCCACCAGCCACCAGCCACCACCAGAATTGCTGTCCTTTTTGGTTATTTTCCATTAACCAATAATTACTTACCTAATTTAAGTTATTATTTGACTATATTCTTTATTCATTTTTTTTATTTTGGTTATCATGCAAATTTACCCTTTTGTTATTCTCAGGCCAAGTAAATTCTTGGAAATTTGGCGTAACAAAAAAAGAGAGAGAGAGAGATAGAGAGAGAGAGATACAAGCTTCTTTGTTTTGTTTTGCTTTTCTAGTAAGTCATAAGTTGTAAGACTACAACTTGTATTCTCTTTATTTTATCAACGTGATTCAGTTTTCCACAATTAGATAAAAGTGTGAAACAACTTTTATTTTTCTTTCTTATATGTTTGAAAAAACAAGAAATATTTGAAAAACCAAGCGTCGATAGCTCAATTGGTAAAGATTTTTTTGGCAAAGTCTAGAGATCGTCGGTTCGAGGGACGGCGCTTGGGAGGAGACTATATAAAATACTCTGGTACTTGGTCTGAGGGAATGTACGGACCTAGGCCTAGAACCTCTTGTAATTCAAAAAAAAAAAAAAAAACAAGAAATATCGGAATCATAGATACGTCATGTACTCATGCATATGGGTCAGCAAGGAATCATAGATACGTCATGCATATGGCTAGCTACAATAATTTCTTAACAAGATATATAAGGCAGATATCCTATTTACTAGATACATTTTTTCTAGCACGGGTATGCCCTAGTGCGCATTAAGTTGATAATCATAATCAATTAGTATGTAGTATTTTTCTACAGAATTTACAATTTTAAGAAAGGTCATTTGAATGTTATTCATCTTCAACAAAAAAAAAAAAAAAAAAGAGGACCATGCACGTGTACCACATAATATGTCACATGAGCTTACTTAAACTGAGCCTAAGAGACCAGAGTATTAATGGGAGTTCAAAGACTGTCACGCACTCCTTTCACTAAAAGCATGTAATGTTCAATTTGCTTCGATCTATCTGAGTTTCATTTGTAATAGACCTAAATGGTTAACTTTTTGTGACTTCTGTTGCAAGTTGCAACGAAAAAG